>NC_139385.1:797500-2232500 GCF_054392235.1 Sus scrofa
TGGCCCCTCATCCCTGGCCTGCGCGGCGCTTCCCAGGCCGCCCTGCGTGGAGGAGGCACGAGGGCTCGCCGCTCTCAGGCCCAGGCCCGGGGGGGGGGGGGGTCGCCTCCCTCCTCCATCACTCGCAGGGACGGATCCTGGGCGCGTGTCTCTTAGGGCCGAGGGCACTGGGGGAAGGGGGCGCCCGAGGGGAGGCGCCGGTGGGGCCCTGCGGCTCTCTGGCGCGCTCAGGCGGGATCTGGGACCCGGCCCGGGGCTGCTGGCACAAAGCCTTCCTTCCTCCGGTCCCCCCTTCTGCCCCGGGCACTCCCCACAGGTGGTCCAGACGGAGCTCCCGGGCGCAGGGAACCGCCGGACCGGGCGGAATCGCGGTGTGAGTCTGGCGCGGAGGAGCCTTGGGGCTCAAGGCCCAGCGCCGGGGAGGCTGGGGCGTAGGGGCCCCTCGGGCCCCTCCTCTCTCCTCCCTTCCAGCCCAGGGCGCTGGTGTCGCCTTTCCCAAGGTCTTCCCTGCGCCCGGTGCCCCTCGCCAGCCTCCGGCTGCTGCCTTCTCTCCGGGCCACGCTCCCCTCCTCGGCTTTTCTGAGCCGGGATCGCCCTCCCCAGGAAGGGAGCGGGCCACTGCCGCGTGTGGGTGTTGCAGTAATGAAAAATCAGAGCAGTTAAATCGTAAAATTTGGATTAAGAAGCTTGAATTTAATACACACGCACCACATTTATTAAAGCATTAGAATAATTGAAATTTGCTGCTGCAGCCGTCCAATCTGTTTAAATAATTCTATGGGTGTCTTGTTGTGATAAAAGATTATCTAGAATTCTATTAAAGGCGCAGGAGCCTGCTTTGTAAATCCTATTTGGGGACTTTCAATAACTATCGATAATCTCATCTCCACAGAACCCCCCGCCTCTCGGCGTTATCGGAAAGTTTGCAGTGTTTCCCGAGCCGCGCCAGGAAGGCCGGACCCGCGGTGGACCCGGCACCTGCCGCTCGGCCCGGGATTAGGGCGCACCTGGGGTGCGGCGGGGGCGCGGGCGGCCGCGGGGCCGGGCCTCCCGCTCCGGCCAGGCCGGGCGCCGGACGGGGCTCCCGCGGGCTGCGCCTGGCGGGCCGGCCGGGAGGCCTTTGTTCGCGGCCCGGAGCCCCCCCAACCCTCCCCGGCTGCAGACCCCGCGCCGGGCTGCGGGGGAGCGAGCTGGGGCGCGCGGGCGCCGCCGCTAATTGCTGCTAATTTTGTTTCATTAACTTTATTTACTCTTGAACCCCGTAATTGTTTTCCATGTATTTTTAGTAATTTTATAATGCACTAATAATCCCCCTCCGTCTGCGGACGCCTCCGCCCCTTCCTCCCCCCCTCCCCGGCTCGCTCCCCCTCCCTCCGCGCGGCCGCCCGGGCTTCGCCGCCGCGGGCAGGCTGGCGCGGCGGGGCGCTGGCGGCCGGGCACAGGGGAGCCAGGAGCTGAGCGGGAGCCTGCCGAGGGCCGTGGGCCCCCGCGGGTCCCACCCCGCGAGTTCTGCGGAGAGGTGGCCGGCCAGGACAAAGGCTGGACTCTGCGCCCCAGCCAGACGGGTTCCGATTTGAGCCGCTTCTCGGATAGGAGGGGGCGCCAAGAACCAGAGAGGGGAAGGGACTTGCCTAGGGTCACACAGCGCGCCGGCGTCTCCCCCCCCCCACCCCCAGGTGCTCGCAGCTACCGATTCTCTCGGTTCCCAGTTGCGGCCCGAGCGGGTCTGCAGCACATCAGAGCCCAGGGCTGGGCCGGGGAAGGACTCGACTCACCGCCGCTCAGCCCCTTCCCTGGGGAGCCAGTGTCCCCGCGGCCCCCGCCCCCAGCCCCCAGGACCCAGCCCCGTGCCTTGCTGGTTATTAGACAGCTCGAGGGACTGTCTGTGGGCCTCCTCTTTCCTGCTAATTATCACCTTATGAAAAGTGTTTCATTAAGAAACTCTGCTTTTGATTAATTATCGACAGAATGCTGACCAGAAAGAAATGAAATTAATCTCTGACCCCGTCTGGGTAACACTGGAAATTCATCACATATCCTTTTAATATTGAAACACAGCGCAGAATTTTAATAGAAAATATTGTTTTTCCAAACCTCCAGTCTTTATTAATGCCCCTGGGCAGGAAATGATATTGCTGGCAATATAGCAGTCTTTGTTCATTTTAAATTTATTAAACATAATGCACTTCATTTTCAAACATTTTACTGTTTCTTTTTAATTTCACTCAGTGTAAGTACAGAATAAAACCTTTTTAAACATTTAAGATATTGAAAACCCATATACGGATGTATAACAGGAACGCTCCGGCCATCAAATAAATTTAAGTAGAAGCAATTGTAATTTTAAGCTCTCAAGTATTATCCCCTTCAGACATTAAGGCGCTATCAGTAACCGTCAAATGAAACTGTGAGGAGGAGAGGCGGGGAGGCCCCCCCGGGCCCCCAGACCTGCCAGAGGGATGGTCCAGCAAGGGGGCAGGGCCGGGCAGCATCTCCAGGCCTCTGGGCACCAGGATGGGCACGGCCCATCTCCATTTCGTGGTGCCAAGCAAAATCACTCCTGGCGGTCCGAGCGCTTGTGGAGAGCTGGCCCGTCCAGCCCCGCTGTCCACCCTCTCTGTCCACTCCACCCAGGGCCCACCTGCCCTCCCCAACTGGACTCCGGGGCTTTGGGGAATCTGGAGGCAGTTCCTTCCTTCCCAAGTCCCAGCTGAGGTGGGCATCCAGCGTCCTCCCAAGCCCTGGGGAGAGGGCTCCCCTGAGATCATGCCCAGCCCCCTCCTCCCGCGGCTACAGGAGTTTGGCTGAGGCTCCGGTCAGCCACCCCAACCCCCCAGCACATCTCCAGCAGCCTCTTTCCCGAGGAATCCAAGCCCCAAATTTAATGAGTCGTGAAGTGTGAGAACTTCCTGAGACCGCGGCACCCCTGATGCCAATTCCAGATGTGCCGGGGGCAGGCGGGTGGGTGGGGAGGGGCCTCCTGGCAGCCAGGACGAGCCACCTTGGTCTGATCCCAGGGTCCAGGTTCCAGCGATCTGGGCCCTGAATTAGAAACGGGCAACCTCTCCACTGAGAAATCACTCTTATTTCCGGTAGCATTCCTGGTGCCCTATTTCACGGCACCGACAAACGGAATATTACTTTTAAAACACTATGAAATGCCAGGTCCTGTCCTCGGTGCTGCTTCTAGGGAATTCCATTTTCGCTGAATGCTGAGAAGCCCCAGCAGTGCTTTTTGGGGACAGATCGCTGGCTCCGTGGGAGGAAGAGGAAGATTGTCAGGGATTGCCTTGGCGTCCCAGAGAGCCCGCTGGCGTCCGGGTCCCTCGCTGCTGTCCCTTTACCACCTCCCTCGCAGGCAAAGGTGTCGTGGCTGGGACCATCCAAGGCGCAGGCATCCTCTGTCGTCGTCCCAGCCTGCTTCTGCACGTTCGCTGGCACGCTTTATTCCTCGCCGGCTCAATGCCTGGCTAAGGAGCGAGTCTAGATGAGGGAACCTCTTACCTGTGGTCTGTCCACCAGCAGGACTCTCCTCACCCCCCTGCCCCGAGGGTCCCCCCAACACGCCTGTTTGGTGGGCTGATCTCATGGAGAAGTCACTTCGACCTGCCAGGAAAAAAAGTTTCCCTCGTCCTGTCCTGTCCTCTCCTGTCTCTTCGCTGGTGAATGTGCCAATGTGCCATGGGCCAGCCCTCCCAGCGGAAAGCCTTGTTTTCCTGCTCGTGGGCACGGTTGGGACTCTGGGAGCGGGCGGCTCCGGGGCAGATTCTTGGCCTTCTGTTGGAGCGGAGATGGTTGCTTCTCTCTTCTCACCAGGTTGGAAGAGGGGAGCAGGCAGTCAGGAACCAGGAGGAGGGCCCAGCCCCTGAGTTCTGGGGGTTCTCTGGCCATGGAGCAAGCGGCCTGCCCACCCTGGCTCTACAGAGCCACACAAATGTCCTCCCCGGATGCTGGTGTGGGAAGACCCCAACTGAGCCCCAGGGAGCTCTGTTGGGTCCACACTAGCCTGGGGACACTTTGGGGGGGCATACCCACACATGAGGAAGAAGCTGGGCTCTGAGAACTTGGAAATAATACCCCCTGTCTTCCCAGGCTGTTGCCCAAGGCCACTCTCTCTTGTCCCTTGCCGGAGGGAAAGGGGGCGGCAGTGTGAGTGCAAGGCCCAGCTGAGCTTTCGGACTGCCACACCCAGGAGCCGGCCTCCTCCACGGCTCCAGGGCCCACCAGGCAGAGTCCAGAAAAGAACCCTTTAGTGAGAGTGACCTGTGAGTTTCTCTTTCCCCCCAATCCACTTAAACTAAAACCGCACAAAAACACGGGCTGTGTTGGAAGGCGCCCGCGCTGGCGCCCCCCCACCCCCTCCCGTGTCCAGCTGGCCCTGTGGCCCTGCTTGCCCGGGGGCAGGCGCTGGACCTCCGTGGACGGCCTCCACACCTTCCCCTC
Source organism: Sus scrofa (assembly GCF_054392235.1). Taxonomy (NCBI): domain Eukaryota; kingdom Metazoa; phylum Chordata; class Mammalia; order Artiodactyla; family Suidae; genus Sus; species Sus scrofa. The sequence continues at coordinate 801,944 of NC_139385.1, forward strand.
CCCTGGGATTCTGATGTCTGTGGATGTGGGACACAAGGCCTTCCTGCTTCTGAACCAGGAAAAGCCCTCAGCAGGGTCTCCAGCAGGGCTCACCCCGTGCAAAACCCACTCTGGCGGGAGTTTCCTGTAAACAACTGCTTGCAGTGGAGTTGAGACTCTCTCTCAAAAGAAGAAAAAAAAAAAAGATAAAGCGATTTAAAGATAATTAATTGCATTAAACTATTGACTAACTACCTCGCTCAATAGTAATTCATTTAGAGAATATTAAAATCGGAGGAACAATAATAAAATTGATGCCAACTCCCACGGGGAGGGAGATGGCCAGCGAATTGGATACTTTTCTTAATCTGGCGTAAATAATAACATGTCTGCTCCCTTCTCTCTCAGGCCAATTCCCCTATCATTTATTCCAGACTCTAAAGCCGGGTTTCATAATTGATATCAGTTTCTCAGTGAGTGCTTTTCCATTTGTTCTTGTTATCCGTGAGAAGTGCGGAAGTTCAGCCTCTCTCCGAGGTGAGATTCGGGCTCCACGGTGGAGGCCGGCCTGCTTCCTCCAGCTCCGCCCCGGCAGCCAGGCTGGGAGGTGGGGGGCTCTGGCTCCCCCCCCCCCGTCAGTGTTTTCTCCTTCTGGACGGTCTGTCACAGGCCCCAGGCACATCCTGGGGCTGCGGGGCCCCGACTGCGGTAGCTCGGCAGGACCCGGACCTTCCTCTGCGGTGACCACCCAGCCACCCAGAGCCAAGCCACCCTCCGGGAAGACGCCGCCGATCCCGGGTTAAGCGCCCGGGGGGAAAATCGTTTTTGTTTGAAAACCAGTGGGTGGAAATGAGGAACCCTCGACAACACCTGGGCAAAAACCCGGCGGAGCCAGGAGGAAATCTGGGGAGATGCAGCAAAGGGGCGCCGAGGGACACTTGAGTAACGCGGACCCTGGCCTGGGAGGGGATGGGCGGGTTCCCGCCCCACCCCTCGAACCGCCTGGCCTGGGCACTGGAAGGACACAGGCGCCCGGCCGGAGCCCCGACAGCCAGGCAGGTCCCTGAGATGAGGATTTCGTTATTTATTCACTTATTTATTCATTTATAAAGTGTTTACTTAGCTCCGTGCAGATGTAACATCTCATTTACAGCGTGGCCTCGGGGCATAGAAACAATTGGCAACAAAAGAGTAACTCCGGAGAATTAGAGAAAAACACACACACACACACCAACAGGAGATGGGGGCGGGGTGGAGAGCGCCAGCAAGGACCAGGGCGGGGCCTGGGGACAGACGCGTGGACAAGGGCGGGGTGGGGGGGACCCCCACAGGAGAGCCCTGGGTAAGGGTGGCCAACCTGTGCCTAGAAGCAGGTGGGGGCGTAATTGGTGGCCCACCCGGACTGGGTGTGTCCCAGGGGTGCACACTCGAGGGGGTCGGCTCCCGGCCCTGGGACAGCTTTGAGGGAGGCGACTTTGGAGGAGGTCCCTGCCTGGGACCTGGAGGCGCGCGGTGGGCAAGCAGGATTAGCTCAGCCAGTTCTCCTCGGCCTCGGTCACCGCGGCCCGGGGCCTGCTTCATTGACCCCGGCGGGGCTCCGGCCCCACCTCTCCCCGCTGGTTCCCGGGAGCCCCCTCCCGCCCCGCGTGCCGGCCGCGGTGGCACAGGCCTTGGGCCCGGCGGCCTCCCCGCTGCGCCCACGGCCCAGCCTGAGCCCCGCGCAGATCCTCGCGTCCGCAGGCACCGGGGAAACTGAGGCCCGCAGCACGGATTTGCGCACCAGGCCTTGAGCATCGAGCCCGCTTTGGGCCGGCGCACGGTGCTGACCAGGACGCGAGAGGCGGCGAGGGGCGATGCGGCGGACGCGCAGGCCCCCCGGCCCGGGACCGCAGAGCCCGCATTTTCCCGGCGTCTCCACGGTGGGGGTCAGTCGGTCGCCGCACAGAAGGGGCTTCGGCAGGGTCCCCGCCCCCGCGCAGCCGTCAGGGCGCGGACGGGAGGCAGCTGTGACTGTTTAACTGGGAGCCGGTTGCCTGGCAACCCGAGGCGGCTCATTACCGCGGCCACAGTGATTAACCAAAAAAGAAAAAAAAAAAAGAGAGAGAGAGAGAAGAAAAAAGGAAAAAGAAAGAAAAAAGTAAGGAAGAAAAGAGGTGGAAAGCGGGACTAGGAAAGTAAAATGGATTATTTGATTAGCTAATTGATAATCAACGTCTTTGTAATTATTCACTTAATTTAAAAAAAAGTGTACTGCAACACTGCCCTCTCTGAGCCGTTGGTGCCCTGGCAGGGTTTTCAAAGCCGCCTCCCCACACCCTTTCCAGCCCTGGCAACTTGCTCTTCCTCCGCCGGTGTCCCCAGGAGGGGGCGACTGGGAAATACTCTCCCACAGCCGGGACAGACGCACCAACCCAGGTCCCGGAACTTTCCAGAAGAGCCCTGGGTGCTCTTCCTGCGGCGCCTGCCCTTTGCCTCACCCCCCAAGCCTAGGCTGCCCCATGTTCAGGCCCCGAGTTAGGCGCTGAGAGGTCCGTCCGGTCCCTGCCTGCGCGCACCTGGAGTCCTAGTGCCACAGGCAGGGGCGGTCGCACAGGGGAAGTCGGCCGGGGGCTCTGCGCACCTCGGCCACGCTGGCTGTGGGCAGGTGTCCCCCACCGTTTTAAGGAGAGGGCCGACTTCACAGGGCAGTTGGAGGCGCAGCCAAGAGTGCCAGGAGGGTGGCACAGGGGACCAGAGGGGGTGTGGCCTTAGAGACAGGTGGCGGCCATCGCTGGGGCTGGCAGGCCAAACAAACGAGAGATCTTGATCGGACTTGAATCTCAGAGACGGGGTCAGGGATGCCAGACGGGTCCGCCGCCCTTCAGCACACACCCTCCCCCGCCCCCCAGCGTCGGCGCTCGCAGAAAGCAGCAGCCCCGAGGTCATGCCCCTTTCCTGGGGGCCCCCACACCAAGCACGACGTCACTGCGGGTACAAAGGCCGCGCGGGGCCTGGGAAGCTCCGAAGGGAGACAGCTGAGGCCCCTGCTGCAGCCTGCGCAATTGAGCTTCGTCCTCCCCGAACCCGCCTCCTCCCTCCCCACCGAGCCTCCAGACGCGTGCTCCGGTTCTGCTTACCTGGATCCAGGGGCAGGCGCGCGGGTGGAGGTGTGAGAGGGGCCGAGCAGCCAGGACGCGCTGGGGAGGGCGGAGGGCAGGAGGCGAGGACGATGGGCTGCCGGGTCTCCGGCGCCTCCCGAGTCGGAGCGTTTCCCAGCCCTCCCTTCCCTCCGGGCCCCTCTCCTCTCAGATTCTAGTCTCCCCCTGTCTATTCCTTCCCGCCTCCCTCTCTGGCCCTGAGCCCCGAGCAGCCCTCTCTGGGATTCCTTCTAGCCTCGGAAAAGCCCAAAGCAGCCGCTCCACTGGGGGGCAGGCATTCTTTTCTGACGGGGCGGGGCGGAAAGGGAAGGCGGCCCCCACCCCAGAGGCCTCTGGTCTTGACCTTGCCCTTTGCCCCCTGGGTCAGGTGAGAGCAGAAAGGCTGTGACTGGGCGCGGGGTGCACCAGCTGGGACCCCAGACCCTTGCGGTGTTGAGGCCGGAGGGAGGACCTGGTCAGCCTCCCCCTTCGCTTCCTCCACTGTCCCAAGGAGAGTAGAGGGTCAAAGGGAGCCTGGAAGACCTGACCGAACCTCAGGGGGCCTTTCCTAGAGCAGCTGGGCTGGGGGTGGGGTGGGGGGCTTGAACTAGAACTTGGGGCAGGAAATTCTGGGGTCTGCTTCTGAGCCTGGGGCAAGCAGCCCCAACAGGCAGGAGAGGCCCTCCACGCCACCCTCCTCTCTGAAGACACGTGGGGCGAGTCCCGGAAGGGCGTGTCCCGGAAGGGGCGTGTCTGGGGAAGGGGCGTTCCCGGGGAGGGCGGGTCCCAGGAGGGGCGGGTCCCAGGAGCCTCTGTGGCCGGGGGAGGGGCTTGGCAGGTTTTGATGATTTTTCTGCAAGTCAGGGGTACAGACACCGAAACCCTTCCATCTTTATAAGCTGTGCGTCTGCCATTCTGACAGTCCATTCCAGCTCTCAAAGCGGTCCTGTCTGCAAGAATATCTAGCCCGTCATGGACTTCGAATTTCGGGGCGCGGGGGTGGGGGGCAGTTCCTTCTTCTCTAGCGGCTTCTATCCCATCCACCTATGCTCCCGTGCTCGGAGGCCCCGACCCCAGCTATCTTCAGACTCCAGGTGATGCTGAGACTGGTCAGAGAGGCATGGCGAAATGTTCCCGGGATTTGCTTTAGTCCAGAAAGATAAAACACTGGGACACAGAAAGGACTGTCCTGAGCGAAGATGCTTATACGCGGATCTGGGGAAACAGGAGGCAGGCGCGAGCCCAGGGCCAGGTAGTGAAGCGCCAGGGAGAGTCAGGAGGTTCGGGATGGGGGGTGGGGGCGACACACACACACACACACACACACACACACACACACACCCTGGAGCCTTTTTGGGGGTTTCCCAGGGAAGGGATGGGGGGCAGATTAGATAAGTTTGAGCAGGCTGAGAACTGGTGAGTTCGAATAATATGGGCACGCTCTGGGCTGGAGGGCTGCCCCTCGTCTGCACCAGCCCTGGGTGGCAGGAACGCTGCCTCCCGGAGCATGAGGGCCAGGGCGGGGCGGTGTGAGCGTGGGCTCTGCCCTGCCTGGCTTGCTATGGAAAGGTCTGGTCCTGCTCTGGGAGGGGCAGTGTTTCCCTGTCAGAGTGTCAGGAACACAGGAAATAAGAAGACCCCTGAGTGCACGTGGCCCCACCCTCCTGGAGTTCTGGTGGGGCAGGGGTCCAGGGTTCCACCTCTTTAAGGCTGGGGGTGAGAGCGCCAGGCAGGAGCCCGGGGCTGGAGGGCCGAGCTTATGTGGCGCCCTCTGGGGGACACACTGTGGGAGGTGGCCCTGGACCCTGGACTGGACGCACCCAGAGCCGTGACCTTGATGCCCTGGCCGAGTGCTCTCCTCAGAGCCGGTCTCAGCCATCCCTGTCTGCTCCCTGAGCACTCCCTGGGGCCCGCGCAGCTCAGAGTGCTGGCGAGTGCAGCCGCCAGGGCTGCTTCCCAGGGGACAGCAGTGGCTCAGGGGGAATCGAGGGACTTGGGGGACTTAGGAGCAGACTGGGGCTCTGGGTCACCTGTCTGGGCAGCAGCGGCCTGGCGGGGTGGGGAAGGGCCATGGAGTGGAGCCATCTGTGAAGCAGCCGGCCTTTCATTTTCTGCAGGGAGCATCCTCCGGTCCCCAAGATCACTCGGGCGTCCTCTCCTCTGCTCCCCAGCTTCCTCAGAGCCCCTCAGGGCTGGGTCCTCAAGAGAGGACTCACCCGATGTCACCTCCTTCTGAGCTAGGGTCTGGGTTGTGCTGGCTGCTGGCTGCTTCCTCTGAAAGCCGAGAGGCGGGGGCTGGGCAGTGGGCAGGTGGGGTCTCAGCAGCATGGGACAGCTCCAGGCCTGTGTTCCTTGGGCTCATTAACCTTTTGGATTCCTCGGGGGGGCAGGGGTGAGACTTTAGGGGACAAACATATGTTATGGTCTGAATTGTGTCCCCTTAAAATTCCTGTTGGAGTTCCCATTGTGGCGCAGCGGAAGCGAATCCGACTAGGAACCATGAGGTTGCGGGTTCGATCCCTGGCCTCGATCAGTGGGTTAAGGATCCGGCATTGCCATGAGCTGTGGTGTAGGTCGCAGACGTGGCTCGGATCCTACGTTGGTGTGGCTCTGGCGTAGGCCGGCGGCTAAAGCGCCAATTGGACTCCTAGCCTGGGAAACTCCATATGCCATGGGTGTGGCCCCCCCCCCAAAAAAAAAAAAAAATTCCTGTGCTGAAGCCCTGACCCAGCACCCCAGAGAGTGACTGTCCTTGGAGATGGGCTCTTTGAGGAGGTGACCAAGGTCAAGCGAGCTTGCTAGGGTGGGCACGCCTCTGATGGGACCCGTGTCCTTGTAGGAAGCGGAGATTAGGATGTGGCCACACACAGAGCGGTGACCACACGAGGACACGGGGAAGCCGGCCGTCTGCACACCAAGGAGAGAGGCCTCAGGAGGAACTGGCCGTGTAGACACTTTAATCTCGGACTTCTGGCCCCTGGAACCTCGAGACAAGTGGTGTCTGCTGTTTCAGCCCCCCCAGCCTGGGGTATTTGTTACAGCAGCCCGTTCAGACGAAGGGCTCACAGCACGGGGCGGGGGGGGGGGGGCGCACAGGTGTGACGGGAAGGAGGTGCTCACCTGGGCCCTGGGTGACCTTAGGATGGGGATTCTGACAGGTTCAGTGTGCTCACTGGGCAAGTCGCTCCCTCAGTGCCTCTCCAAGATTTGGGGACAAATCTGTCCCCCCAGGACACTAAAGCCAGGACGAGCCTGAGCCTTCTCTCGGCTCCAGCAGCACAGGACAGAGGCGGCCCCAACCCTGGTCTCCTGGGGAGGAGGCTGGGGCCCTGGGCTGGGCCATCCATCAGGAGGTCTCGAGGTGTCTCCATCCAGAGGCTTCTGTTCAGGCAAGAGTAAAACCTTGGCATGGCCTTGGCCTTGGTGTCTGTGGCGGGAGGCTGGCATGAGGGGTGAAGGCCGTGCCCAGCGGTGAGCAGCAGATCTATGTAAATATGGATTATGGAATTTGGTCCCAGCTCTGTGTCCCCGCCCGCGTCCCCACCCGGAGCACACGGGGCCTCAGCGCCGATGTTGGGGTGGCTTTCTGGGGCCTGTCGGCGAGCGCACTTGATTCTCAGCAAATGTCTACTTAGCTCCCTGCGAGGTGGGCTTAGGCGTTTGTAAGGGGCCGCCTGGCTCCCCTGAGGGGTGGCGGGCAAGGGGGTGCAGCCAGGTCACAGAAGGGCGGCCTTACCTGTGGGTTCTCCGGGCTTCATGGGACAGCCTCACGCAGCCGCTGGGGACAGCCAGCCGCCCTCTCCCTGCCCTGTGACTCCAGGTGCGTCCCTTCGCTTTGTGTTTCAGCTTCCCCATCCGAGGAGACAGGGACAGGGGCCTGCCCTGCAGGGTGGGGACAAGGCTGGTGAGCCTGTCACCTGGGACCCAGGCTGTACCATCTCTGGTTTAGAAAGATCTGGTCTTGCCTCCTGTGTCCCCTTCCCCAGCAAGCGAGGAACCAGCCTGAATGCTGTGGTCTGAGCGGGCTGCCTGCCGGAGCACCAGGGAGCGGAGGGCGCGGAGCCGAGGACCGGGGAGTGGCCTGGTGGCCTCCTCCAGGCTGTGAGGCTGTCCCAGTTTAACAAGCAGTGGCCGGGAGGGCAGCACGCGGCCCGCGCCAGGTCTACCTTGTCGTCTCGGATCCCGTGGCCCGAGCACATGGGTCTCGAGCTGACCCCAGCCTGCCTGCACCTGCAGGACGCAGCTCTGTTCTGCAAGCGTGGGGTCGTCCGAATGGGCCCCCGGAGGCCTGAGGTCCCTGGGGCGACCGGGGCGGGGGGGTGACCCCTGTCCTCTTGTCTGCTGTCCTTCCCATCCGTCCCCTTCTCCCTCCGGCTCCAGAGCCACGAGAACCACGAAATTAGTTCTAAAAAAATTACCCCTTCCTATTCCGCTGCTAATCCCTAACTCCCTTAAGTAAGTCAATGGTAGCCTAAATTGTTCTAAACATCTTTTGGGGGATTATATATTTTAATCATCATTATCCAATGAATATTTGATTATACAGTCATCATAGAATCAAGAGTAAGAATTACCATCCAAAAAAAGGCATTTAATAACACTTTAAACGACGGGGTATTTGATAAAGGGCATTAGAGGATTAGGGGCAGGACCGAAGGACGGGGCGGGGCTCCCATCGAGGCCTGGAGCCGGCGGTCTCCTTCGAACAACAAGACCCCACTCTGAGCAGAAAGGAGCAAGAAGCCAGCTGTTGGGTTTTCCCAACCACGCCTGCTTCTTGCCTAACAAGCCGCCTTATTTGAACAGCTGCTTTGGAAATGATTTCTACAAATATCGTTAGGTTTTAGGTTTCGGCCGAGTTTTGTGGCGCCTCTGCTTGGTTGGCTGATGAGATTCTGTGAGGTCTACTGGCCGGGGTGCTAGGGTTGGCCCGCGATGGGCCTCGGGGGTGGCGGTGGCCCCATTCCTGCTTGGGGGGGCCCCACCCCTGCACAGCTTACCAGAGGCCGCGTGCAACTCCCAGGGAGCCCCCGGGGGGAGGGCAGACAGAAACGTGCTGTGCTGGCCAGCTGTGTGATCTAAGGCAGATCACATCACCTCTCTGTTCCTGGCTTTCCACATCTGTGAAATGGAGACGACCCAAGGACCCAGCAGGTAGGTAGGGAGATGGTGCTAAGAGTTCGGACAGCTCCGGGCCTGGGGCCAGCCCTCTGCGAGCAGCTGCTGCTGTAAAGAGCTGGAAGGGGGAGTTCCCGTTGTGGCGCAGTGGTTAACGAATCCGACTAGGAACCATGAGGTTGTGGGTTCAGTCCTCGCCCTTGCTCAGTGGGTTAAGGATCCGGCGTTGCCGTGAGCTGTGGTGTGGGGCACAGACATGGCTCGGATCCCGCGTTGCTGTGGCTCTGGCTTAGGCCGGCGGCTACAGCTCCGATTCGACCCCTAGCTTGGGAACCTCCATATGCCGTGGGAGCAGCCCAAGAAATTGCAAAAAGACAAAAAAAATAAAAGAGCTGGAAGGGGACACAAGAGCATTCCCCACCCCGACCCCCACAACCTAAAACCCACCTGGGTGCAATTCCCAGAGCACCGTGGGCTGTGTCTCCTCTTCAGTCCACCTTCCTCAGGGTCCCAGATCCCAGGAGGAACTGGAAGGGGTCCTCCAGGTCACTGAGGCCGGCCTTCTCCTTTCTTTTTTCTTTTGGTCTTTTTTTCTTGTTTTTTTCTCTGGCCACACTCACGGCACATGGAGGTTCCCAGGCTGGGGGTCTAATCGGAGCTGTAGCTGCCGGCCTACACCCCAGCCACAGCAATGCCAGATCCAAGCCCCTTCTGTGATCTATACCACAGGTCACGGCAACACCAGATCCGTGTCTGTGACCCACACCACAGCTCACGGCAACGCCGGATCCTTCACCCACGGAGCGAGGCCAGGGATCGAACCTGCAACCTCATGGTTCCTAGTCGGATTTGCTAACCACTGCGCCACGATGGGAACTCCGGCCTTCTGAATTTAAAGAGGGGGGAAACTGAGGCCCGGAGTGGGGGCTGGAGAGTGAGGGGGGGACTAGAAACCCACATGTCTAGGCTCCGGGGCTACTTGCTGCCAGGCGCCCCCCCAGAAATCTTAACTCACATGCCCCGGGAACAGTTTGCTGGGGGTGGGAAGGAAGGGGGCGCCGTCCCTGCCCAGGGTTGCTGTCTGCGGGGAGCTGGACAGGCCCCAGGACTCACCTGCTCCCTGACCTGGCAGGGTGGGTGGTGGGAGGCAGGGCGGCGGGAAGGGGCTAGAGCTCAGAGGCCGCTCACAGAGAACTTCCCTCTCATTTTCCTTCCAGTCGTTTCTCGCACTTGTTGTTTCGATAAGTCAGCGCATCCATCTGTGCCCATTACCAGAAATCTGGCAAGTGCAAACGTGGCTCAATAAAACAGAAGAAGCCCCACCCTGAACTTTCTGAGTCGCATATCTGATTTGATTAAAAATCCTTAGTCTAAGATCCTGCCGTGGGTTTCCGGTCACTACGAGATAAAGCCTGGGCATTCGAGGCCCCTTTATAAATGGCCCTCAGAGCCTCCCTCTGCACCCCGTCCCGCAGCCATCTCGCCCCCTCACAGCACAAATGCTGCTGTGGCTGCTCGTGCTCCCTACCCTGCCTGCCTGGCAAACTCCTACTCATCCTCTGAAGCCCCCTTGCAAGTGCCCTCTCCTCGGGAAGCCCTCCCGAGTCCCTCAGGCGAGACCAGGGCCTTCGCCATCAGTCTCTGTCTCTACAACAGCGCCTGTCGCGGCTTCAGGCCAGCCCCGCTCCCAACACGCGGCTGGCATTCCACAAGTGCGGCTGCCCTACCAGCCCACCTTCTGGATAAGGACACCATGGCCCAGGGAGGAGCGTGGACTTGTGGGGGTCAGCCTGGCCTGGACCCCAGGCCTCCTGCTACCCCGGCTCCACCTCCTTCCCGTGTCCCCAGTTCTGTGACAGGCCTGCTGCTGGACTGGCCCGGCGTCTGCCACCACTTGGGGATCCAGGGACACCTCTTCCTGCCTGGCCACCACCCCCGAACCCTGCTCCCCAGGCTGCTCCTAGAGCAGGTGGATGTGGGGGACCCCGGGGGTGCTGCCTGGCCCTGGCCTCCTGCCCCATCTGCATCGCTGGGGACCAGCGAGATGCCCCGAGTGCCCTCTCCCATGGCTGCTGAGATCGCGTGAGACAAAGTGAGCGCACAGGCGGTAGAGCCACTTTTCAGAGCGGAACATCTGTCACGTAACGCGCTGACGCTGCGGGGACGGCACTTTAGGATAATCTTGTTGCATTTAATTTATTTCCTTCCAAGCTCTGCAGTGCAGGGCAGCTTCCTGGGCGCTCCTGGGGCCATGCTGGGCTCCTGCCCCAACAGGAGGACAAGCCCACCCTGCCAGGCAGCCCTCCAGGGGCTCCCGCTCACAGATGGACTCTCTTCCTCAGAGCAGCCCAGAGGAGAGGGCTTCTTCCTCTGCCCGCAGGCGCCTGGCCCAGTGACAAGGCAGGGGGGCCGGAATCCCAGCTGGGGGCTGGCCTGGGGCAGGGAGGTTGCCCCTCCCCCCTCGGGCACCTCTGCTCACCCACTTTCACCCCCGCGCTCCCAGCTCCTAGGGCCCAGGCCCCCACCCCTGACCTTGGGGCTGGTCTTCTGGGAGGCAGTGCCCCTCCTCCAGGGTGGGGATGCTGCAGGGGGAGCCCTTGGCCAGGTGTCTGTCCCTGGCCCCGGGGTGACAGTGAACCGAAGCGTTTAAACGCCCTTTCCAGGCCTCTTGTCCCAGACCCTGAGAGGCTGAGAGAGGAGGAAGCTGAGACTCAGAGAGGTTCCGACACTGGCGGAGGACACACAGCCAGGCTGTGGCGGAGCAGGATAGGAAGTCAGATGCCCACACATTCTCTCTGCCTTCCTGGGGGGGCTGCCGGCCTGCTACCCCCATGGGGTGGGGGCAGGCTGAGCTGAACAAGGCTGCAGGGCGAGGTGGGCTCTGAGCCCGGCCTCAGCTGAGAGCAGCGCCTCCATCACCTATCTTTTCTTTTTTTTTTTTTTTTGTCTTTTGTCCTTTTAGGGCCACACGCACGGCATATGCAGGTTCCCAGGCTAGGGGTCTATCAGAGCTGCAGCCGCCGGCCTACACCACAGCCACAGCAACGCCAGATCTGAGCTGCGTCTGCGACCTACACCACAGCTCACGGCAACGCTGGATCCTTAACCTACTGAGCAAGGCCAGGGATCGAACTCGCAACCTCATGGTCCCTAGTCGGATTCGTTTCCATGGCACCACGACGGGAACTCCTCCATCACCCATCTTGGTCTGACATAAGGCAACACTGCTCATCTGAAATAACAAGCCCCGTGTCCCGGCCCCTGGGAGCCGCCAGCCAGCCCCCAGGACACTTTCGTGGTGACTGGGGTGGCAGAGAGAGAGAAAGGGGAGACCAACCCTCCCCACACCCTGCGGTGCTGCCCTACCTCACAGCCAGGCTGCCAGGGACCCCAAGGAACATCGTGGGCGCCCCCCAGCTCCACCCTGGCTCTGATGAGGCTGAGCCCACGTGGGGATCACCAGGCAAATGCTTCCCACTCTGGGAGTTCCCTTGTGGTGCTGTGGGTTAGGGATCCAGCTTTGTCACTGCAGTTTCTGCTGTGGCACAGGTTTGATCCCTGTGCCCATGCTGAAGGCATGGCCGAACAAATAAAATAAAACACAAAGAAAAAAAATGTTTAAATGCCTTCCACTCTAGGGGTGAGGGACCAGGGAGCCTGGAGGTGCGGTCAGCACCCATGGAGCTCCTGGGAGTCCTGGGTCCCTCTCCCGGCCCCCGGCAGGCACCTTCCCTCTGTGGGCAGGGTGTTTAGCACAGAAATCAGGAGGGGCTATGAGTCTTGCCCCCCCCCTCCTTGTTGACGTTTGCCCCCACCTGGCTGCCCAGCTGATGGTGACGAGGGCAGTGGGTCCCGGTCCAGAGCACCTTCACGGCCCCTCAGAGGGGCCCAGGGGGCCCTGCCCAGTTCACAGTGAGTCCCAAGCCTCGGTGCTGGCGGGGGCTGATCTGAGACTCCCCCAGGCTGGAGCCCTGGGCTCTGAGCCACAGCCACAGGCCGGGTGGCGGCTAGGGGCTGCTGTGGGGTCCCGGGCAGTCTGTGACAGGGTTGCCTGCACATCTGGGGTGGAAGAGGCGTGGTTGTGGGTGAGGACACAGGCCGGCTCCCAGCAGGTCCCCTGCAGCGGCCCCTGAGCCGGTCTCAGGCCCAGGCTCGGCATAAGTGCCCAGCAGGGACTCGTCCTGGGACCGCCGGGCATGACCCCAGGCCTGGCTCGCCACTAACTCTCGCGGGGTCGGAGGAAACACCTGCGCCTGACCTGAGCCTCAGTTTCCCCATCTCTGTCTCTTCTGGGGGCAAAACACAAAAGTCTGGGATTTCCTACCCACCCCCAGTGCCATGGAAACCTCCCCCAACCCCTCGCTGTCCTGGACCAGCCTAGGGAACATGCCTGTGGCCCTGGCCCAGCGGCCCCCCAGGCCTGGGACCTGCCAGAGAGCGAGGCTCTGCCCAGTGCGGGAGATGAAGCCACGGGAGACAGCAGGGCGGCGAGAGGCACCAGGCCTGCTGGGAGGGCTGCGGTGGGCAGAGCTGTGCCTCCCGGACCCCCGGCCTCACCGTGACACGCCCACTGCCCCCTCTGCAGGCTGCCTTGGTGTGTCTCTGCTGAGACCCCTCCTGGGGAGGCAGGGTGGGACGGCTGGAGTCACATCCCTGGGGTCACCCTGCACACGCCCGGTACCCAGTTAACGTTTGCTGCATCGAATCGGGAGGGAGCCAAGGGGGTGATGGGGGGATAAGGACAGGAGGGACCCTGGCTGTAGGACACAGCACCTCCTCCGCTTCCCCGCCTCCCCCAGCCAAAGCCCCGGGTTCCCGGACAGGCCGCCTTCCCTCTCCCAGGTGGGACGAAGATGTGACTCACCTGTGGGCAGGTGCGGTGCGTGGGAGGGGCGGCGGCCGCCCTCCCGTCTCACTGAGCCCGGGGTCCCCCCGGCGGCAGACGGGCAAGAGATGGCCGTGGGCATGCGGGAGCCACGCGGCCAAGCTGTTTTTCTCCTGGTCGCTTGTGTTTGATCGGAAGGACTGGTCTCAGCCCAGCTGAGCCGGCTCAGGGCCCAGGCACCTCCCCGCTCGGCTCCCATCAAACAGCATGAATAATTTAGTCTCTAATTAAAAGTGAGGTCAAGCCATGAAAAATGGCTGGACGTCCGGTGGCACGATGATGCATTAGAGCCCCGGCAGGTCCCAGGCGGGCAGGCGGGCGGGCAGGGGCTCTGGTTTACACACAAACCTTGGCTCACTGTGCAGGCGGCGGGGTCCACCCTGGGGGAGGGGCCCCAAGTGAGAGGGAGCTTGTGGGCCCCCCAGCAAGCCGCCCTGGCCCCGGGGTTCACCCGCTGCCCATCCCACCTCCACCTCTGTCCCCGGAGCAGCCTCCTTGTCACCAGCCCCCCACCCTGCCTTCATCCTGCTGAAGGCTTGTGTGTGTTCTTTCTGGAACATTCCCCCCCCCCCCCCCAGATATCTGCTTGGCTCGCTTCCTCTCTCCATTCAGGCCTCAGGTCAGAAGAGCTCTGTCTGTCCCTCGGCCCCCGCCCCCAACACCCATTGGTTCTGTACCCTCTTCCTGCCCCTGGTGTCTTTTCTTTCTTCCTTGTTTTTTGTTTTTGTTTGTCATTTTAGGGCCGCACCTGCGGCATTTGGAGATTCCCAGGCTAGAGGTCAAATCAGAGCTACAGCTGCCAGCCTACACCACAGCCACAGCCACGCAGGATCCGAGCAGCGTCTGCGACCCACACCACAGCTCAGGGCAGCACCGGATCCTTAACCCACGGAGCGAGGCCAGGGACCGAACCTGGGTCCTCGTGGTTCCTAGTCGGGGCCCTCAACCTGCTGAGCCGCGGCGGGAGCCGCAGCCCTGGTTTCTCGGTGTTTCAGTTCACGTTCCGTCGATGACTCAGTCATTCTCTGTGTCTCTCGCTGGAACGTCAGGGCGGGGCCTTTGGTGGGGCCCCTGTGTCCCCAGCCCAGGACAGTGGGAGTGTGGTGGCAGCTGGTCACCTGAGGAGAGACTGCCCAGGGCAGAGTCCCCTGGAGGCAGGGAGGTGCTGGCCCCTCTCCCTCTCGCTCGTGGTCAGCAGAGACCCAGAGGACAGGCCTGCGGTCCCTTCCCCGAAAGTCAAACCTGATGCGGTGTGCTGTCCCGCTGCCTTTGCCACCTGGCTGCAGATGGCACCATTGCCGGCGGCTCCCACGGGAGAGCCCAGCCCACAGTGCTGACAGGTCAAGGCTGGGCGGCCTGCCGGGGGGTGACAGCGCGGGCCAGGGGAGAGCGGTGGATGCTATGGGACCTGACCCTGACCTCAGGCCCTGCTTGGGAGGACAGAGAACCCTGCTGTCACCCCAGAAGGCCCGGCTCGGCCCTCGCTCCCCGGCTCGGGCCCCCTGGGCGACAGTCCCCACCAGACCTGGGCGTCCTCACAGAGAGGGAGCCGGTTTGTGAGTCCCTCTCTGGGCCCCCTTTCCAGAGGGGAACCCGAGGCTCAGAGAGGTAGGCTAACTTGCCCAAGGGCCCCCAGCCGGTCAGCAGCCAGGAGCTGGTTTGGGGCACCCCTCCCGAAGGGCTGTGACAATGTGGCAGGCCCCCCAAGCCTCCTTCTCTCTTCTGCAGAAAGGGGGAGGGAGCTGCACCTCGGGCCTGAGACCACCACGCTCCTGCCAGCCCCCAGCCCCCCTTCGGAGGTGCCAGAGTCCTGGGGGGGCTTCAACTCAGACACCTTGCACCCTTAGGCCACGGCTCAGGGCTGGCACGAGGCTGGGGGCAGCAAGAAGCGGGGGCCTTGCTGAGACCCACCTGCTCTACAGCAGAGACCAGGCCAGCGACCCTCCCGTCGCAGTGTGAGTGGCATGTCCCGGCTGTGGCACCCACCAGCCCAGGGCCTCTGCCCGCTCCCGCCCCAGCGCCCTCCTGCCAGCCCCTCTCCGGTTCCCTGGTGGAGCCTGGTTTGTATTTTCCGAGTGGAACCGCGAAGGGCGGGGGGCACCGCTGGCCCTTGGGTAGCAGATTAAAGATGGATATTTTGTTTGTTACAATCAAGACCTCTGATTTCAGTTTTATAAATTTTTAAAATATTAAT
Source organism: Sus scrofa (assembly GCF_054392235.1). NCBI lineage: Eukaryota > Metazoa > Chordata > Mammalia > Artiodactyla > Suidae > Sus > Sus scrofa. The sequence goes on from NC_139385.1 coordinate 817,236, forward strand.
TATATTTTGGAAAGTGTGCCGAGGTGAATGCATTAGCCGCTGCTCCCTGCTTAGATGGCGGCTCTGCTGTTTGGCCCAGATTAGCTGCTGAGGAGGCGGTCGGGGCATTTTAATCCACCTTGTTAAGTTATTAAATTTTCTTTATTTACATACGGATCCCACTTTCATTAACATTGTAACAGGTGCTCATTAACAATTTATCACTCGGGAGGCGGAGGGAGACAACAGCAAGAGAGACATGGCTACAAAGTTTACTCTTAATTACAAGGCAGCGGCTCTGAGGGCAAAACAAGGCTGCTGCGGCCCCTCCCTGTCCCCTCACACCCCTCCGCGGGGGCCCAGAGCCTTCCAGAAGCTCAGCATCCGCTCTGGTCAATTGGGGTTCCCAGAGGAACAGCCTGTAGCCGGGAGCCCGGTCAGTGCCCTGAGGCAGGGGCTTGACCCCTGGGCCATGGCCTCCTGAGCCCCAAGGAGCTGGCTCTGAACCAGCCTGGGCCCCGTTTCCTGCTGGGTGACCTGGCAATGACTGAGCCTCTAGATGCCTCCTTGGCCGCCCCTCTAGGGTCTGGAAGCTATCTGTGGAAGTGCTGTTTGTGGGGTTTCCTGGGATGGCATGTGCAGTGCTGCTCAGCCTGAGTGGGGAGACCAGTGGACCCCACACCTGCTTTCCAGGAGCTCACGGGGGATACAGGAGGGGCTGGGGGCACAGGGCCCCCTGCAGGGGGAGGAGTTGATGGTCCTCTCGCACTCCCACCCCCCCAGGGGGTGCAGGGAGGTGTGCCCGGGAGCAAGGCCGGGTGGCCATATCTGCGCCTGGTGGGGGCCCGAGGGACTCGTCCTGTGGCTGTCCTGGTGGTTGGTCCAGCTTTCCCAGGTGCCCCCCTCAGGACCCCCCGTGGGCATGCCATTAGCAGGCTGATTTTGGGGGGCCCTCCGAGTCCTACTGTCACAACTCTTAATGCCCCTCAAAGCAGGGACCTGTGTCCTCCCCATGGTGGCCGACGTGAGGGCAACCTGTGTGCCGCCCCCTCTGGCCGCCCCATCCCCCCAGAGATGGCAGGGTGCTGGGCCCGGGGCCCTGGAGGCTCCCTCAGCAGGACACAGCTGGCTGGAGGGAGATGCGGCCAGTGGGCCCTGTAGGAGGCCGGACCGGGCAGGAGGTGGGGTGCAAGAGGGAGGCCCCGTCAGCTGCAGGAGTCTGCCCAGCTGCGGGGGCCAAGGCAGGAGGATGAGGGCGCTGGCAGGGGCCTTCTGGAGGCCAGTCCCCCCTCCACCCTGGGGTCCAGGCACGTCTCACCCGCCTCTCCATCCTGTTTCCTCTGAGTCCCGAGGGACTGCCACCAGGGAGCCCATGGCCAGTGTGGCCCAGCCCACCCCACCACCTCCTCCCCACGGAGGGCCGGGTGGACATGAGCCGTGTTCTGAGCAGCAACGTGGCTGCACCCACACCTGGGCAGGTGGGAGGGCCCAGCGCCTCCTGCTCCACCTGCAGCCCCTCGAGGCGGGGTGGGGGGGGGAATGGGTAACGCCCACCCCTCCCTCTCTCGCCCGACTTCCCAGGGCGCCCCTCTCCCCGCGGGGGTGTCCGTGGGGCCAGCAGCCCGGCCTCTCCAGCCACCCTAGATAATCGCCCTCATAATCGCCTTCCTCACACGGCTCCTTTCAAACATATTTCCAGGGTGTTTTTCACGGAGAGGGCTTTTAATATTCATCTCAGCACTGACAATTTTTCCTGCCTTGTTACGGGAGCCGGTGTCGGTTTTTCTTTGTATCTTTGGACAGTCAGTTTATTCGGAGCCACTTAAAGGCTCAAAAGTGATTCTCTTTTATAATTTGAGAAGTTTCATGGGCTCAACATCAAAGCCATGGCCGGGCCTGTTTCGGCGCTCCCTCTGCTCCTCCCCTCCGCCCTGCCACTTTGCTGAATTAGTAGTGCCACTCTCAGTCCCCACCCCAGCCTTGCTGAACCCCGGCGTTGTCCCCGGGGGGGGGGCGCGTTTAGTCCAGAGGTCCTGAAGGTGGTGAGGACAGGGTAGGGGGCTCCCGGCGCAGAGGCTCAGGCCTGTGCGGGTGCTGCCCCATCTGTAGCCCAAAGGGCCCATCTAGCGTTTTCTCATCTTGAAAATGGGTGTCCTGGCTCCGAGCAGGGCCATCGGCTCGCACGGCCGCAGGGGTGAGGCCGGGCTGATGGGTGGGGCTGGCTGGGAGTGTCAGCCCGCAGAGAGAGCTGTCCAGTCGACAGCACTAATTGAGCACCTGCTGTGTTCCAGGCACTGTTCTAGAGGTGGGTGCAGCAGACACAACACAGGCCAACCTCCCCGCCTGGTCGGGTTCCTTCACGTGGATGATACTTCTTTTGGTGACAGTGAAACACCGGGTCTGGGGGCCGGATAGGGGGTGGGACCCGAGAGCAGTTTTCCCACTTGGCTCCCCGGGAAGCCGCCCAGTGAGTGTCCTCACTGGGACCGGACTTGCTACAGGGACAGCCTGGATTCCCTCTGGGTCCCCAGGGGCTGGCACCTGGGAGCCGACAGCCAGCCTGGCCCAGCCTGACCCTGTCACCTGCTCTCAGCTGCGCGAGCTTGGGTGGAGGAGGGGCAGTTTTGGGAGCCGGAGCTCACAGTGGCCGGAGGTTTGGGGTTTCAGGAAAAGCTGGAAGTCGAGATTAGCCTATGACGTCTCCTGATTTCCAAATGTCTGCAATTATTTCAAAAAATGTTAAGAAAAAAAAAAAAATACCGCATAGGCCAAACATCTGTTGACCAGATAGATTCAGCCTACAGGCTGTTTGCAAGCGCTGGTCCCGCCTAAGAGGTTGTCATGTTTTAGCTCTTTGTGAGCGAGCGCCTTGGACATTAACCGCCGGCCGCTGTCACTTGTCACCATCATTGCCCTGGTAAGGCACCAGGGTGGGGAGAGGCCGGGACCTCCCAGCGGTCCTCTCCTCCCTGCACCCCCAGTTCGTGGGGATGCGCCCCCGCCCCGTGCCCGCCGCACCCGCTCCTCTGCCCGCTGCTACCAGCAGTAGGGGGTTTATAAGGTTTATACTTTCAGCTGCAGCGAGATAGATGGACACAACAGTCCACTCCCAGGCCGGGGACAGGTGGCCTGGCTGAGGTGGGGCCAACCTGAGCAGGAACCACACGTGCGACCCCAGCCAGCCACCGAGCCCGCCCTCCCCCCCGAAGTCACCTCGGAACCGGGTGTCCTGCTCCAGCCGACAGCTGGCGCCGCATCAGATGTGTTACAATATTTTTACTTCTAATAGAGGAAGAAATAAAACTGCACACTGAAGTCGCATATGGCTGTTCGGAAGAGGCTGGGAAACCGGGGAGACACCTGAGTTTTGCTGTACATTCAGAATCCAAATGAAGCCCGGGCCGGAGGCCCTGGACGTGACACGCTCATTTGTGGAAGGGCCCTGGTGAGAGCCCCGAGACCGCCTCGCTGGCCACGGCCTTGATGCGGCTCATACCCTTTCTGTGGGTGAACAGCGGAGGCTTCCCAAGGAGAGGGGCTGCCTGAGGCTCCCCAGAGCGGGGCCCGGCCGGCGTTCCTGCCTCGGGCCTCCAAGTCCCGGCTGTGGGGTGCATGGAAAGGCTTTGAGGACCCCGTCCCTTGGTGCGTCCTTGCTGAGGCTTGGGGGCCTTGGGCCAGGCGGATGACCCTCCCAGGCTCTGGTCAGATTGGAGGGTAGGCGGAAGGCACTCGCAGACTGATTCCAGGCCCCTGGCCCCAGCCTCACCCCAGCCCGCCTGCCCAGAGCCCCCAGAGGGAGGCAGAGGGGCCGCTGTGGCCCCCATTTGCAGATGAAGAGACTGAGGCTCAGAGAGACCAGGTAATCAGGTCATTTGTGCAGCTGACTCTGGGCCAGGGGCCAGGGTGGCCTGTGTGCAGATCTGGAGGCGGTTTGGGGAGCACAGGGGGGCTCAGACTCCAGCCCCGCCCCAGGCCTCGCACTTGTCACTCAGCCGCCCAGCCAGGCCGGTGTAGGAGCAGATGGAGCGCACGCAGCCCCTGGGCTCAGAGGTGAACACACTTGATAACCGTGGGTGGTTCCGGGCCCTGCAGTCACAGGTGCGGGGTGGGACCTAAAGTGACGGTGATTGATGTGGAGATGCTTTAGTCGGGGGCTGAAAGGAGCTGTGGGAAGAGGTGACACAGGACAGACACAGACTTCCCGAGATCTGGGGAGAAGCCCTCCAGGCAGAGCAGAAGCAAGTGCAAAGGCCCTGGGGCTGGACGGGGCAGCTGGCGAGAAGTGGGGACGGTGGGCCTGTGGTTGGGAGAGCACACTTCCCTGGGGTGGTGGGAGGCTGCCACAGGGCTTTCAGCGAGGGCCACATGTGCCCGGGAATCCCAGGGTGATGCAGGCCCAAGCCAAAAACTAGACTCAGAGCCTGGCAGAGAGAGGGATCTGGGGCTTTCCACCTGCGGGCCTCCTGGCGGGGATGTGGTGTGTCCGCTGCCCTCCAGGCCTCCGTGGGGGTCACTGTGGCCCCCATGTGAGGGCGAGCCTGAGTGTGGGGCACGGCCTAGGGTGGCCCAGGACCATGGGGCTTCTGGGGGTGGGGGAAGGGGCTGGTCTCTCCCTACGGTTGGGACTCCCGCGTGGCTGGCACTCAGCCCCTTGTCCTCGGCCTGGTCGCCATGCTGGGGACCCTGGCTCTCAGGCTCTGGGGCGCCCCATATCACGTGAGTCCTGCCGGGGAGCCCCTCCCCGGAGCCTGCTGAGGGCTCCCCCAAGTGCTGCTCCCTGAGCTGGACGGGCCCAGCAGCCGCGGCCCAGCCCCGGGACCTCAGCCTGGGAGCTGTTCCTGCCCCCCCCAACTCCTGCCTGGGGGACCCCAGTGCAGTGGGGTCGGAGCACCTAAACGGCGGGGAGACAGAGCAGCAGGAGCCTCAGGCCAAGTGCAGGGCTTCTGCGTCTGCCACTTGGCCTGGGTCTGGGTGTTCAGGGCGAGCTTCCTGTCCCTGGTGCGGTCCGAGATGTCCCGGAAGAGAACGGGCCCAGAATACAGACGCTGGAGCCCCACCCGCGAAGGGCCTTTCTCCCAGGGATCCGCGGATTCTCAGCAGGGGAGCTGGGGACCCGGGGAGTGCCCGACGGGGCTCCGTGGCCAAGACCAAAGGGCACCCGGGCTGCCACCTTCCCGGGCTCTCCTCCAGGCAGTGCAGACGTGGGTGTGGGGGCCGGGAGCAGCCTGGTCCGGGGGTGGCAGTGGGGGTGGGGCAGAGGCTGGAGCCTGGGGATGCGTTCAGGGCCAGGGAGGCACCAGGCAGCCTGGCGGAGGCCTGGGGCACCGGCACGGGTGTCTGAGCAGACAGCCCAGCTGCAGGGCCCTCTGAGAACCCCCTCCTGGTTTACAGAGGGGACAGTGAGCCTGGGGGACCGGCCTGGGCCCTCGGCCCCCAAAGGGCCTCCGGAGGTGCTGTCTCCCATTCCTGCCTCCGACGCCTCGGGATGCCCGCCGCCCGGTCCAGGTCGGGCTGGGCCCCGCGCGGCCCTCGCCAGCCGCCCGCCGGGGCCGCGGGGGAGGGGCGGGCTGCCTTGATTGTGTCGCCGGGGGATGACTTTCAAGGTGAAATTTCTAGCTCAGTTGAGTCACTTTCGTTCAAGGCAGCGCACCAAATGTCACCCCCGCCCCGTGCGCGTCCGATGGGCTGCTCTCCCGCTGCATTTAAATTTACTCCACTTTCCCTCCCTGACACCTGTTTAAATCAATATCTTCCTCTCCAGGTCGCGGGGAGAATGTGCCCGGCTCTCCACACAGCGCTTCTCAAATCCACTAAAATCAACACAATAATTGAAATATTTTCAAGCTGATTACACCGCAGCCCGAGGCTAGCCTGGTTGCTAAGGGTGAGCTCCACGGTTGCTAGGGGGAGTAAATCATCTTGCATTATTTGATTTTTGTTATAGATATGAAACCGCTACTCCCGCGATTAAATGTCTCTCAGCCTAACACCTATGGGACCTGGGGAGAGAGAAGAGAAAGGCAGCAACCTTGACCCTGTCAAATAAATATCTCTAACTTTTCCTGTCCCCGGGCCTCCCAGCCAAACCTGTCTGTGGGTTTTTTTTTCTTCCCTTAACCTGACTTTAAATAACAAAGCTGTGGGGACCGGGAGATGAAGAGCGGGCAGGCTGTCTGTTCCGCTAACGGGGGGCTGCGCCATCCATCCCCCAACCCGCGCGGGCGCCCCTGGATGCCGGCTGCCCGGCACCCCCGGCCCTCCCGCCCCAGGCTCAGGCCAGCCGGTGGACAGAGGGAGGAGGGCCAAGGACGCGTGCCCCTCGGACCCCTGCCCTGCCCACTTCCATCTTCTCCCTGGGCCTGTCTGATCTAGACCCAGCTGTGGCTCTGGGGTCCTGGCGTGAGACCGAGGTCACCAGGGCCCCCGTATGGAGACCAGAGTGAGCAGGTGCTGCCTCTGACCCCAGGGGCAGCAAGGTGGGGCCCAGAGGGTCAGGCTCCGGGATGGGCACGCATCCTCGCCCACTCGCCTCTCCTGGCTCCCCCCAGCTGTCAGGCCCGGGCCTCAGGCCTCAAGGCCGCCCCCTCGGAAAAGTGGGGGCAGCCCTGGGAGCCGTGGGTCCCTCTGCCGCGTGGGCTGCTGGCGGCAGGTGGGCAGTGTGGTGGCCCTGCTGGGACCCAGCCAGCTGTTCCCATGAATGAATCTGAGTAAATTAACAAACAGCACACAAACCTGTCAATTGAATCATTCTTGATGACTCTGAGTGCCGGGCTGGCTGGGCAGGGCCTCACCCCTGCCGAGAGCGCTGGGGACAGTGCTAGATGGCACCCCTGCCCAGTCCAGACCCCGGCTGCCCCTGCCCCTCCGCCTGCACTTTGGGGGCCAGATTTTGGTCTTGAAACACAGCTGTCCCCCGGGTGTCCCTGGCTCCCAGCTCTGTAGGCAGCACCCCTTCTGTCTCAGCACCCACTGCCTGGGCACCCCAAGCGTCCCAGGACTGCCTAAGCACCTGGCTCTTCGGGGATCGGACTGGTCACTCTGCCCTGCCAGTCCTCACAGACCATCGCAGCCACTGCCACCCTCAGGCTCCCGCCCTCCCTGGCCCCCGCCCGCTCATTACCAATCACTGTGCTTTCTCCTGTGTGCTCAGCACTCTACAGTTTGCCCTGTCAGCCCCAGGGAGGGGGTCGGCTGCCACTTCACCGTGCGGGGGGTGGGGTTCAGTCCTCTGGGCACCAGAGTGGAGCCATCGCGGGTCGGGTGCCCGGGAGCACGGCATAGACCAAGAGCACTCGCGGCTCCCCACCCGGTCAGCAGGCGCCCCTGCCCCAGTGCCCCGGATGCCGCGCGCGGTGTTCTGAGCTGGGGCTGGCAGTGGGGTCTTGGAAACCACACTCTGTGGGGACCAGGCCAGCGCAGCCGGCCCTGGTAGTGACGTGGGAGGGGTTATCTCCCTGCGGGACGCGGGGGGCCCTGGGGGCAGCACGGCCCCCTTCTGAGGGCCCGTCTATCCTCTGCCCACAATTCACTTTCTCCTCTGTGCCGAGGGGAGAGGCACGGGGCTGCCCCATCTTACAGGTGGGGAAGCAGCTCAGAGGTTCCACCACCTGCCCAGGGGCTCCGGCAGGAACAGGGCTGAGTGGCAGGGGTGGGTTTTGCAGCACCGTAGCTGTGGAACCCTGACTGGGCCTCAGCCCGGCACCTTCCAGCCTCCCTACCCCGGCCCCCAGGTGGGCTCAGCATGTTCTGGAATGTCCGAGGCCTTGGGAAAGAGGCCTGGGCAGGGGCGGGGCTGATGGACCCCACCGGAAGAGGGGGAGTCCCACCTGGAGGCCCAGGTCTGGGGCCCTAAGCCCCTCACCCACCCCAGCTCCAGGCCATACTTGGGTGTTCCTGCTCTCACCTCCTTAGGAGCCCACGGTGACCCCTGAGAGGCCACATCCTGCCCTTTGCACAGGGGAGCAGCTGGGGCTGGAATCAACGTAGACTGTGGCTCCCGCATCCTCTCTTACCCTGGACACCAGCGTTCCTTGTTCCAGGAGGTCAAAAGTGGCCAGCCACCCAGGGACCTGGCCTCTCCACTGAGTGCCCTTGGGTGGAGGGCACAGCCTTAGCCTCCTCATAAAGAGCAGGGGATGCCCCTGCAGCAGGTGGTTGGGGAGGGGCTGGCACACCGTGGGCCCTCAGCAATGGTGACGCTGCTCTGGTCCCAAGGCATGGACCAGGGGCTCTCTGCCCGCCCCCTCGAGGGCCTTTGTCCAAGGCCATCAGAATTCTCCTTGTGCCGTGTCCTCTGCTTGGGGTGCCCCTTCCGGTCCCTCAGTCCCCAAACTCCTATTCATCCCTCAAAGCCCGCCCCATTACTCCCTCTCCTGGAAAACCTTCCTTTCCCGAAGCCAGCGGGGCACGGTTCTGGGGCCTCATCTGGTTCACAGTGTGTCCCCAGCCCAGAGCCAGGCAGAGCGGACTTTGGTGAATCCTTGCCGGAAGCACCCAGAAATGAGAGCATGTCTGGTTCATCTAGCTCAGCCCTGGTCCAAGACAGCCTCTCTGTCCCCTGGTCCAGATGCTCTAGCCAGCTGGGAGTGGGCTGGCCCAGTGGCCTGCATGGCCCTGGGGTGGCCAGGGGGCAGGCTTCCCTCTGCTGCAGCTCAGGCTCGGGGACCAGGGGGTGTCAGGGGTATCAGCCAGAGGGCACCAGGGCACCTTAATTCTAGAACGAGCCCTGATCCCTGCAGACACTCATGGCTGGGGGAGCCTGTCACAGGGTCACCATGTCCTGGGATGCCGGAGGCCTTGGGAAAGAGGCAGGGGAGTGGCAGGGCTGACAGACCCGCTGGACGACTGGACACCCCCTGGAGGCCAGCCCGTGGGTGTAGATTAGATGCTGCTGAGGGTGTGGGGAAGGTGGCGGGGGGCGGGGGTGAGAGAGGCCCCAGGGCAGAGACGCCAATGGACCTGATCTCCAGGAGGAGCCTGGGGCTCTGGCCACAAACAGTGTGCCGTCCACTGCGGGGGGGGGGGGGGTAAGGAGACCTGTCCCTCCAGACCAGACGCCTGGCCCTGCCCAGCTGTCCCCAAACCCTGGGACAGCTTAGAGCCTGCAGGATCCAGCTGGAGGGCCCAGTCCTGGCCCCGGGCCCTCCCGGTCGCCTCCCGTCCAGCACCGGCACACGCGCCCAACCGCGGACGTGCACTGTGTTTGCCAGAACGCACCAGCCACCCTGGCTCTGGCCCCAGGGGATCGGCTCCCTGCACTGCCAGGGCATCCGTGCCCCCAGGGAGCCCCTCCCGCCCCGCCGGGCCTCGGGACCCTCCTCGGCCATTCAGTGGAGCCATCTGCCGCGCGAGCGGCGAGTCTCCGGGCAGAAGCTGCGGCGACAAGCTGGGGACGTCCGTGCAGCTATCAGCAGAAGCAGCATCTGCCTCCCTGCCATCGACAACCGAGGCCATTTAGTCTGTGCCCTCCTCCCTTTAGCCGCGGACAACAGCTCCCTGTATTATATTTTCTCACTCAATTAGCACTATCATCCTGCTGAAAGAGAGGCCAATTTACCTGTAATGACATCATTGTTAGGGAGGCGGGCGGGGCTGTCCCCAGGTTGCGGGCAGCCCCGTCTCTCTCCACTAACCCTGCCGGGCCCGGCCGGCCGGCGGGGAGGCGCGGGGCGCCCGGGCGGCCTATCGGCGGCCACCCCGTCACCTCCGACCGCAGACGTTGTTTCCGACAGTTCTCAGGAGCAGTGTGGCGGAAAATTGAGTCCAGATTCATTAGGTTTTTCAGTGTGCCGCTCAAGTCAGTTAAATTGATACATTTCCTAACGAAATTGAAGTGCTTTGTGCTGCCAGCGGAAAGCCGGGTGACCGGCCTCGGCCCGCTGAGCAGCCGAACGAGCTGACGGATCCATTAGGCCGCTCCCGGCGCCGGCCCCCGCTCCCTCCGTCCGCGGCCCGCGCTGTAAATCTCCGCCAATTTTGGGCCCAATCATCATTATAAACCCTTCCTCCCCCTGCTCCCTCGCCTGCCTGTCCGCACCTCACCCGCACAGCAGCCCGCGATGCGCGCGCCGGCCCGGCCCACGGGGTCAGCAGCCCTGCGGCTTGTCCGGGCCCGGGGGGCCGGGGGCCCCGAGACGCGGGGCTTGGCGGAGGTGGTCCCCGGGGCGGGTGTGTGGGCGAGGGCCGGGGCTCCGGAGTGGATGCTGTGCCCATTCCGCAGGCAGGAAAGCCAAGGGCCGTGCAAACCAAGAATGTCACCGGAGGAGTTCCCGTCGTGGCGCAGTGGTTAATGAATCCGACTAGGAACCATGGGGTTGCGGGTTCGATCCCTGGCCTCACTCAGTGGGTTAAGAAGCCAGTGTTGCCGTGAGCTGTGGTGTAGGTCGCAGATGTGGCTCAGATGTGGCATGACTGTGGCTGTGGTGCAGGCCGGCGGCTACAGCTCCGATTGGACCCCTAGCCTGGGAACCTCCATGAGCCGCAGGTGCGGCCCGAGAAAAGACAAAAAAAAGAGAATGTCCTGGGGACAGGAGCCCCGGAGACCCGGAGTCCAGGCGTCCACACGGCAGGTCCGTAAACGTCAGGAGAATGGCGTGATCCCCGTTCATGTGTGCAGTTTCACACCCACGGAGCCCCTGGACGAGGCCCAGAACATTCCAGCACCTGGGGGGCTGGTCCCCCCCCGACCCTGGCCGACCACGGCAGCAGGCGGGTTGATGTCAGCAACGCAGGGGCCGTCCGGTTTTGTCACGTCAGTGTGGCCAGCTCTTGAGCGTCACGTCGGTGGGACCGCGGGTCTGGGCTCTCGGGGGACTCACCCGGCAGAGCTCCTCTCGCCGACGTGGCGGGGTCTGTGGTTTCCGGTCGCCCTGCGCACCTTCGTTTCCGGTTGGGGCTGTGGCGGGTCAGCCGGCCGGGAACATTTCCCGCACGTCTGCGGGGCCTGAGCACCCGTCTCGCGGATCTTCTGCTCAGCCCGTGCCCCCCGGCTCCGTTCACAGAGCTGCAGAGTGAGTTTTGGAAATGCAGCTGAGAGGCACCCCCCACCCCCCTTTTCTTCTCCCCCCCACCCAGCGGGAAGGCAACCTGGCAGGAGTCGGGGGCCCCTGGCCTCCTGTGAGGCCAGGAGACCAGCTGCACGGTGGGGGCAACACACAGGGGTTCCTCCCGTTCAAAGAGGGCGATGACAAAAGCGACGGGGAGCTGGTAGGCGCGCCAGGTTCTTGCGGTGGAGTTGGTTTCATTACACGCAGACCCGAAAGGCCACAGACATGGACGCCATGGACTGTGCCCTATGCAGTGTTCCCGCTCTGTCACCAGGAAGGGCTGGCCGCCGCAGCATCTCAGCAGCCACGCGCACCCTCCTGCCCAGATCTTGGTCCCTCACCACCACCCGCTAGGGCGGCGGCCGGAGAGGCGCTGAGCCCGGCGCGGCTGTCCAGAGAGCAGGGGAGCGCTCGAAGGATGGGAGCCGCTGGAAGGGGCAGCGGCTGGTCAAACGGAGGCAAAGCGCGCATCAGATCAACGGCAAGGACATAACCCTCGGGATGAAAGAGCAGCCACGAGCTACAGCCACGCAGACAAACAGTAAACACTCGGGGAGGAGGGCGGGTGGGGTTTGAGGACCACTGCCAGGGCCTCAGTCGGACCACGAGGACACGTCCGCCAAACCCAGGTCCAGGGACGGTGTGGGACGCGGCAGGCCCGCGTCTCCACGGACGTCAGACGTCTGCCGTCCAGGAGAGCCCAGGAGGCGGGTCCGGGCACCCGAGGCAGCAGGTCATCCTGCAGCTGGACCCTTTGCTCTGAAGACGACGGACCAAACCCGGATCTTTCGGGCAAAGGGCACGTGGGGTTCCTTGCGTGGATCTTGCAATTTCCCTCTACATTTGAAATTCTTCCACAATGAAGAGTTACAAATAAAAAGCTGTAGAAAACATGGCGCTCACGGAAAGAAGGCAGACACGAGAGGCCACAGAGTGTGGGTTCCATTTAGGCGAAACATCCAGAACAGGCAAGTCCGCGGAGATGGACAGCAGACTGGGGGTGCCAGGAGCTGGGGCGCCAGTGGGGAGAAGGAGAGGGGCTTTGGAGGACGGCAATGACTTTGAACTAATGGAGGTGGCGGCTGCACAGCCTTGGGACGGTGCTTCACGCCACGGCTGTTCGCTTTGCAACAGCGAACCATGGTCATCAAAAGCGGCAGGACGGTGAGAATGCAAACCATACCCTGTTTAAAGTCATTGGGACCCCAGCTCTGGTCGGTCCCAGTGACCCTTCCCCCAGGCCCTGGTCACATTCACCCGCCTGTGGGCACCAAGCCCGGTCACACCCTGTGGCCTTTGCACACGTGGCCCCTTCAGATGTCAGTGTCAGGGCCACCCTGCCTGAGGGCATTTCCGCTCCCCGTTGGCCCCACACAGGGAGTTTCCTGTGGGCTCCTTGTCACCCCAGTGGTCAGCTCTGTCCTCACGTGGGACCCCAACATGGTTGTAAGTCTCCCAAGTGATGACACTGGTCTGGAGAGAAAACGGCCCCCTAATGGGTGGGGCAGGACCAGAGCCCCCCCCCACCCCCCGCCCCCAGCCTGGTTCCTGCCCTGCTTGAGGGGGTGGGGGGAGCACTCGGCCAGCGGGGGTTCTGAGGCCTGGGACCTGTTACCTCCTGCCCTCTGCCCTGGGGCCTGCCGGATGGTGACCCCTGCTCGTGCTCACTGAGCCCAGCCGAGGCCTCTGGGCCAGCAGGGAGAGGGGCTGGGCGCTGGGTGGAGAAGGGCTGACCTCAGAGCCCACAGCCCCACTCTGTCTGTGCCCACCTTGCCCCCGGCTCAGCCCGCCCAGAGGCCTGGAATCCCCCTGAGGCTAGAGCGGGGTGGGGGGTCCCCTGCCTGATGCTCACGGGAAGCCTGCAAAGTGGCCTCAGTACTGACAGGGGCCTCAAGGGGACAGCGTGATCACCCGGTATGGTGACCACTGGCCACCTGTGGTGACCGAGCCGCCGAAATGCGGCCGGCGCCAATCCAGGTGCCAGAAGGGTCAGGTGGACACGCGACCCGAAGCTTCAAATAAGAGGGCAAACGCTCTGTCAATACGTTGAATCGACGGCAGGTCGAAATCGCATTTTTTGGTGCTTCAGGTGCATCCCTTACATCACTCCCTCCTCTTGATCTTTCTAGAAAATCAGAAACCACGTGTGTGGGCACCCTTGTGGCTGCTTGGGGCGGTGCTGGTCTGAGAACACAGAAACGACTCCGAATGACAAGGTTAGAGCCGCGCCCGTGCCAAGTTCAAAATCATCTCGTGACGGATTAAAGGTTCTCTTCTCTTACGCTGAAGGTCACGTTACATAAAAGCCACTGTTTAAACCACTTTGAAGTGTCCAGTTCAGAGGCACAGGGCACGGCGACAGCGCTGTACACCCGTCACCTGCACACCTTCCACCCCTGGAGGAGCCCCTGTGCCCACGATCACCACTCCCGCCCGTCCTGGCCACCCCACCCTTCCGTCTCTGCGTCCTGCCTGCTCAGGACATGGCACATTCAGCATCGCCTTTTTTTTTTTTTTTTTGTCTTTTTGCCTTTTCTAGGGCAGCTTCAGCGGCATATGGAGGTTCCCAGGCTAGGGGTCTGATTGGAGCTGTCGCCGCCAGCCTACGCCACAGCCACAGCCACGTGGGATCCGAGCCACGTCTGCGACCCACACCACAGCTCATGGCAACGCCAGATCTTTAGCCCACTGAGCGAGGCCAGGGATCGAACCTGCAACCTCATGGTTCCTCGTCGGATTCGTTAACCACCGCGCCGCCATGGGAACTCCGGCATCGTCTTTGATGACCGGCTTCTTCCCGCGTTTGTCCTCAGCACCATCCACATTGTCCCGTGTGTCACAGCTTCAGCACTTTGGCGGCCAAATCTCGTTCCCCTGGGTGGATGGGCCACGTCTCACCTCCGTCGTGGGGCCTGCCCTGCAGATGCTGCGCATGAGCTGCTGTGGACGCTGCACGGCTTTTGGTTCAATCACCCGTTTTCAACGATTGGACTGAAGTTTCAAATCTACAAAATACGGTTATGAAAACAGAGCCTGGGTCCGGCTCAGCCTGTGTGGCGTCTCCAGGTGTGTCCCGGGAAGCATGAGTGCTGGGCCGGGATGCCCTGCATGGGGGTGGGGGCCGATCCAGGCCAGGCTTAGCTCTGCAGGGTCAGGGACTGGCCTGGGCGGCTCTGCTCCCGGGTGTCTGGGCTCCCTGGAGAGATGCTTAGGGCCTGTGGGAACTCCTGCGGGCGCAGAAGCCGCGGGGTGTGGGGCTGCAGGGCACGGGGGTCGCGGGGCACGGGGCTACAGGGCCTGTGGGAACTCTGGGGCCTGGGGGCTGCGGGGCGCAGGGCTGGGAGAGCTTGACTTTCTGTGGCCGGCAGCGCGGCCGGCTGACCCAGAGGCGCTACTAGGCCGTGAGCACGCCCCCACCCGGCCCCATCGGGGGGACACTTGTTTACGGGCTGCAGAGAGGCCCAGATGGAAATTTACGGTGTGGATGAGAGCGCCTCTGGCCCAGGATCCGGCTGGACGGGGTGAGAAGATGCTATTTCCCATCGAAGGGAAGAGCAGAAGCTCTTAACAGATCGATAGCTGCCTTCAGTCAATAAACCACGGAGCTGGTGCGGGGGTGGGGATGCACCCCGCCTGCCCCCTTCTCCAGGTGGGGGCCCCCAGACAGCTTCCGAGGAAGCAGTGGTGTTGGTGGGCGTCAGGGGGGCAGTGGGGGTCACTGAGGTCCGAATGCACTTTCTTCTCCAGGCCTGGGTGGGGGTGGGGGCAGCTTGCAAGCAGGAGGCCTGGCTGCCCAATGGGCAGAGCCTTGTCTCCTGTGGTCCCCAAGCTCCCTGAGCCTGCGTCCTCTGTGTGATGGGCATCCAGGGACTGTGGCGAGCTTGCAAGACTGCAAACTGTGGAGAGCTTGCGGGAGCACGAGTGTGTGTGGCCAAGTGGCAGGTCTGTCCGGGTTGAGGCTCCTCCATCCTCTCTGTCGCCGGGGCAGAGCGGTGGGCCGCCTGCCCAGCCAGCCTCGGGGGACACCACGTGGCTGGGATGTGGCGCTCAGACTGTGCTTTCCATCTGGCGTGGCTCGTCTCTCTCCCGACGCCCCCGCCTCCTGCGGTTCCCACCCTCGGCACCAGGAGTGGCCTGGTGGTGCCCGGGCAACGGTGGACTGGACTCCAACCTGCTCGGCACGCAGGGCTGCTGGGCCAGCCTGGCCTGGGGAGCCGCCCTCCTTGGACATCTGGGCCAGGCTGCTGCCCACTGGTCCCAGAGGAACCCGGTGGGCAGTCTGTGCATGTGGCACCCCCACCCTAGTGGGCAGGGCCCCCAGGATGCCCAGCCCTCGAGGCCAGGTGATGCTCAGGTGTTGAGCGGCTGAAGCCCAGGCTGTGAAGGAGCCATCGAGACAGTGGCTTTCCTGAGTTCTCCGCGTTCCCAGCCAAGGCCTCGGAAGAGAGGCCAGAACTTCTCTCTGCGCTGGAGAAGCTGTCTGGCTGGGGAGGAGTCCGCTGGCTGGTGGAAATTAAGCCCCTACCCCACCACCCCACAGCCCAAGCCTCACCCCTTCACTAGGCAGGTGCAGAAACCGGCGCCCAGAGAGGAAAAGGAGGAGCCCAGGGTCGCACAGCTCCTTGGAGGCCCCGGTTCTTAGCTCCTATTTCATCCCCGTTTCACAGATAAGAAAACAGAGGCTGCCAAGCCCAGGCCCGGCCCTGGAGCAGCGATCACCTCCTGGGGGCCTGCGGCCCCGCCCTCCAGGCTGCCTTGGCGCCTGGAAACCAGAGAAGCCAGACGGCCTGTCCGTCCGTTACCCTGGCGATGCGAGGGGAGCTGCCTTCTTGTCTCAGTGCCAGGGCTTCGCCAGGCCCCGCCACACCCACATCCAGCCAGACGCAGCTCTCGAAATTAAATAGGGCGATTGTGGTGCCGGCAACACGGACCCCATCCTGGCCCAGGCTGGTAAGAAACCACGGATCCCCTGGGCACGTGTGGCCCTGAGACCCGGGGTCTGCTCACAGGGCCTCGCTGAGCCTCCACGCCCCCGGACCTGGGCAGGACACTCCCGTCTCTGGAGCCCTCGCAGGGTGTGCCACGCCGGCCGGAGGCAGAGCCTGTGGGTTCCCGTCTAGACCCGGGTCTGGGAGGCAGGCCCCCGGCAGCTCCCCTCTTTAGCAGAAGCTGAGCGCACCCAAGGATGCCCTCCCGGCCGGATTAGCCGCGGCCCCGCGCCTGAAGACGCTAAATCTGCAAATTGGCAGGGAGCAGGGCGAGGCCAGGACGCTCCTTTGGCTTTTCCGTCTCCGTCTCATTAGCCCTGATACTGGCCTAATGCTCCCGCACTCGAGGCGCCCCTGCCCAGGATCAGGGGCCCTTCCC
Source organism: Sus scrofa (assembly GCF_054392235.1). NCBI lineage: Eukaryota > Metazoa > Chordata > Mammalia > Artiodactyla > Suidae > Sus > Sus scrofa. The sequence continues at coordinate 833,627 of NC_139385.1, forward strand.
GGGCTCCGCGTCTCCGCCGGCGCCCTCGGCCCCGCCCCTCGCAGAGAGGAGTCTCCCTTTCACAACGTGCAATAAAAGCAGTGAGACCCATCTCTTTTTTCTATTTTGAATTCTGTTAACTGACAATTTAACCTAAAATCCTCTGTATTTCCAGCTTGTACAGCTGTAAATAGAGACTGACAGTTTATTTTCACGTCCCGGCTTGCGGGGGGCGGTGGCGGGGGGAACCCATTTGAAATAAATACTTGCGGGTCCCTGACAGACTCCAGACGGGCCGTCGACGCTGGCTGGCAATCTCTGGGACCTGTCACAGTCTGTGATCCGTCTTTTTACAAACACAAACGCTGCTGATTTCTTATCAAATGTAAAACCGGCCCCGCTCTTTCTTAAATGGTTACCACGAGCATGAAATTGACATTGCGAATCACATGTGACACTGGCTTGTCTGCGCCGGAATTGATCGGTGCTTAGGACCAGGCGCACGGCTGCCCCAAGCCCCCGCCGGCCCGGACGCCCCCCCCCCCCCGCCCCGGCCGAGCCCCGGCCCCCTGCAAGCATCGTCAGTGGGAGAAAACTCAGGGAAAATGCTAGATCCGTGTTCGCCGTGGCCTCCCCCCTCCGCCATCCTCTGAGGTGTCAATTCCAATTTCCACGGCTTCATCATTACGCACATCAAACGGCTGTAATTGGCTGCTACAGAAATTTATCCTCGAAAAGGAGAGAGGGGGGCAGAGGAGGGAGCCGCGCAGGACGGGAAATGCTGGCGGTAATGAGATTTTGGAAGCCGCCGTGCCACCCCTGAGGTTGGCAGGGAGAGAGAGGCGCTCTCGTTCGCGCTGGCTAACAAAACGCCGTTTGAAAACACGTCTGGCGGAGTGTGGGTGTCACACAACAGTCGCAAACACTCAGCACCGTTCCAGGAACAGCCGGCCGCCTTTCACTGCCGCGTCTCGCGGTGACTGCGGGCACACGCGCGGCCCCTTCCCCCATCTCACAGTTGGCACAGCTGGAGGTCCCCTCGCTGTCACACCAGCACGCCCAAAGCTCGGAAGGGGGAAACTGAGGCCCCGGGAGCCGGGGGTGGGGGCGGTTTGCCCAGGGTGCCAAAGCCAGGGCACCGGGCCTCTTCCTTTAGGGCTTCGCCTCCAAACGTCACTGGGGGTGCCTCCGCCGTGGCAGGAACCCCACAGTGCATCCCCACCCCAGAGGCTGCCCACCCTCTGTCCAGCAGGGACAGCCAAGCCCCGGCTGCCCGTGAAATCGGAATTGGCTTTTCAGGCCATGGATTTTCTGGGGCCTCCTGGGGAGCGAGCCAGTCTGTGAAGACGCCGAGCAAAGGCCCCCGCAGGGCCCCTCCTGCGGCCCCGAGCCCGGCCGCCCCCTGCTCTCCCTGACCTGGCCCTGGGAACCAGTGTCCCCACCACCCAGGGGCGCCACGCTCCCTCCTCTGGGCCCACGCACGATCCAGCAGCTCCCTGGGCCGGGGTATTTATGTCTCTGTTTTTCCTTTTGGGTTTTGTGACTGATGAAACGATGCGAAATTACACGCGCAGCGATCGTGCCTTGCGGCAGGCGGGCGGCAGCCTTCCCAGATCACGGCTGCACAGCCAGCCTCCTGCAGCCGGGCACCGCGCCAGGGCTCCCCCAGCTCTCACACGCGGCAGGAAGCACTGCCCGTTCTCCAGATGGGGAAACTAAGGCTTCCTGGTTGGGCCTACAACCCGGCCATCCAGGCTGGCATCACCCCACAGCAGCACGTGGCCTTCGGAGGCTGTCTGAAGCCTCTCAGGACGGCACCATGGCTGGAGCCTCTCAGGCCTCCTGGATGGGAAAACCAGGTTCCTCCTGGCTGCCTGGCTTCTTTTTCACCCACGGGTGTTGCCATGGGTACACTGCACTGGAGTGGGTTTCCCTTTTTGCCTTGGCCCTTGGGAAGCTCAGCATCAAAGCACAGTCTGTTTTTACTTGTAATGCTGACTTTAGCTTCTTTCCATATTCAGTCAGTTCAGCGTTCTCTTTTTCTTACTGTTTCAAATCCTGTGAGGAATGATGTGCCTGGCTCAGTGAAGGGGGGAGAGCTGGAGCTGGTGAGCCTCCATGGGGCCCACTTGCTAAAGCCGCGCCCCCCCACTGAGGCCTCTGTGCAGGATCCATCCCGCGGCTGGCACCACGGTGGGAGCTCTGCAACTGTGGGGTCACAAACAGGTTTCGTTTCTTTTGCCTTTTTTTTTTTTTTTTTGGCCAGGCCAGCAGCATGCGGAAGTTTCCAGGCAAGGGATTGAAGCTGAGCCACAGCAGTGACAATGTGGAGTCCTTAATGGCTAGGCCACTGGGGAACTCCTCTTCTGCCACTTTTGATGGAGAAGAGCCTCCGGGAGCGCTGTGTTAAGAAGGATTCTGTGGTCCTGTCTCTGAGCACGTGATGTGCTCAGGTTGTGTTGTCTTGGACAGAGGCTGTCTGTCATTAGCCAACTGCCCCAGGCTCATTGTCCAGCCACCTCTCCGGCACTCTTCCTCCTTTTCCTCGTGCTGAGACTGGTCCCCGCACTCCCACTGGGCTCAGAGAGGCTGCGGTCCCGTCTGCCCAGAGTGGTGGGAGGCCATCGCCCACAGATGGGGCAGCCAGGCCCACCGGCTTCCTTGCTGCAGGGCCGCTGAGGCCACCTCAGCAGGAGTCTGAGCAGGAGAGGGGCCCCGGGGATGGGCACAGCCTGGGTCCTGAGAACACCGGGTCTGAGAGGTCACCCAGAGCAGCGCGGATGGGCCAGAGCTGGGCTGCGAGGGCCCCTGGGGGTTCCCACGGGAGAGGAGCAGCAGGGGGCCACCAGAACGGACGGGTCCAGAAGAGAAGGCCCCGGGGTGGTGGTGGGGGAGGGGGAACATGAGATGTGGCAGCATCGGAGCAGGTGAGGGGACCCCTGAGAGTCTCAGGTGTGGACTCTGGGGAGGCCCAGGGCCCAGCATCCTCCTTTGCCCCTGAAGAGCCACTCGGAGCCTGGCCACAGAGAAACTGTGGGGTCACACACAGCTCCCGGCCTCCACCTCCATGGGGCAGACAAGGCTGCCTGGTCAGCCCCTGTCTTGGGTGCGGGGTGGCCCTGGCAAGGGGTGCCCCCCATTGGGGTGACTCAGGCAGAGGGGACATGCATGTCCTTACATGACCCGGGGCTCTCCAGTCACCAAAGCCCCAGGAAAAGATCTTCATACTCAGGCCGGGAGCAGAGGTGACCTGGGCGTGGGCCGACAGAGGCACCTGTGCCTTTCCCGCCTGCTCAGCTTGACGACAGGGCGCCTGGGCCGGACCAGCCTGCACGCAAGGCTCTTGGGGTCTCCACCTCTCCCACGCGCCCCCAGCCGTCGCAACAGACTCAGAGCAGCCGGGTGAAGTGCAGGCCTTGGCAGAGCTGTGCCAGCCTGGCCTGAAGATGGCCAGTCCTGGCACCCAGGTGGAGGCAGAGGCTGCCACGGCTACATGCCTCCCCGGCAGGCGAGGGACACTGGGGTGATGGGCGGGCACCCTCGGGAGCTGCCCTCAGGCTGTGCCAGGGCCTGGGCAGCCGGCCTCTCTCGGGCCACCTCCTCTTCCTTCCCGGACACTCAGCCACGTGGCTGAGACCACAAGACTGGGGCCAGCGGGCACTGCACAAAACGCCTCCTGCAGCCCTCCCCTCCTTCTGAGGCCATGGGACAAAGTCACGGGGAGCCTGGGTCGGGCATGAGCCCGAACCAGCCTTCTGGCTCCCACTGCCCTTCATGCTGCTCCTCCCGCTGGTGGGCACCCAGCGAGGCCCTGGGATGCCGGACACGCTCTTGGGGGCGATGGGCCACCGCTCAGCCCAGATCCTGGGGTGGCAGGGCCCCAGGCGGGGCCGGGCCAGGCCCCTCCGTGCGTGGATCCACCCTCGGCTGGGCAAGGCCGGGCTGGCATCTCTGACTGAGTGCGGAAGAGAGGAAAACCAAAACTTTAAGGTATATGAACTGTGAAATTAAATCCAAATACTCAAATAAGGAATCGCAACAACATAAGCAAAGATGTTTACCAGGGCTTGAAGTTAAATACAGATTTTTTCATAAACCCCAACACAAAACGCAATAAAGTTCTGTGGAATGTTAAATATAATTTACAGTGGAAAGAATGTTCCTTTGCCGTCATAAACCTGCACGTGCAATGTCACTCCTCGGCCCCGGGAAGCTCAGTTCCACAGGCCTCACTGCTGGGCCTGGCAGGGGGGCTGCAGACCCGGGGACCCGTGGGTGCTCCCTGTGGCGTGGCCACGTTCCCCACCCAGGGGGAAGAGGTCGCCGGCAGGTCCAGAGCTGGCGGCGGCTGCCGAATCTGTCCTGCGCTTGGGCAGGGGAGGCAGAACCCAGAGATGGAAACAGCTCCAAACAGAAAAGCAGGCAGGAGTGGCCAGGGCCAAGACCAGGTGGAGCTGGGAACTGGGCCCCTCCCAGCAGTAGCCAGGTGCAATGCAGGCCTAAAGAGTACCCCCCCGCCCTCCCCCCCGTCCCCAGGCTCCAGCTCCAGGCCAGGGAATGGAGGCCAAGGTGCCCAGCTTCCTTTGTCTGCCCCCTCTTCCCAATCACATCCCTTCACAAGAAGGGAGCCTTGGTAGTCACTCACACTGTAGTAAGAATGAGCTCTGTCATTGTGCCCCTTCCCCAGGACGGCTGCCTGCTCTCTGGCTGTGGAATCTTTGTTGACCCTGGAAATCCACCGGCCTGGAAAGGCCTGAGAGGGGGAGGGGGCTGCCCAGACTCACACACCTGTTTCCAGGTGAGTTCTGATTGGGGTCAGAGCTCCTGGAGCTCTGGGGAGAGCAGCTGAGTGCAGGGTTTCTGGCTGGAAAACCTACCCAAAACAGCAGCCCCACACACCAGAACCACAGCCGGCGTCTCAGGCGTGTGTGTGATGCTGCGCCTAGGTGTAGCTGTTTGTGTGACCTGCATCTGAACAGGGCCTGAGTGCGTCCTCGTGTCTGAGGGAACGAAGGACACCTGTGTGTGCCCGGGGCAGCCGTGCCCTTCCTCCCTGAACGAGCGGTAGACCTTGCTCAGGCAGGCAGCCTGAGGTGAGGGCTGGAGGGGGCCACCTCCCTGGCGTCATGCGCCAGCACTACTGAAGACGGACAGAGGGGCCCAGGGCCCTGCCACCCCTTCCACCCCCGCCCCCCACCTGGCCCGGAGCCAGCACAGTTAGAAATGAGGCCCCCGCCCCGCCCCCAGCCAGCCTCAGCCAAGGGTCTTGGGCACGACAGCTGAGGCTGGGGGCCAGGTGGGCTGCCCCCACCTGGATGGTAGGTGGGCCAGGACAGTGGGGAGGGTCCCCAGTCATCAGCGGCAGGAGGGGACGTGGCCCCAGGCCGGGCTGTCCTCCCAGCCCCAGGTTCAGCTGGGTGCCCTTTGGGAGGACGGATCAGATGGCTGGGCGTATGCCAGGGCTCTGCTCCCTGCGCCTCCCCCAGCCCCACCACCGGGGAGGTGGCGTCCTCACCCGCACCTGGCAGGGGGCACTGCAGCGCCCAGATGAGCCAGGCTGCCCAGCTCCAAGAGACGGTGCCCCTCCACCCCGAGGCCCGTGCCAAGGGCACGCAGGTTGGCGCCCAACCGCGCACTGGCTAAACCTGTACCAAGGGACCCCGCCTAGCAGGCCCCGAGCTGGGACCCGGGCCCCCAGGGCCAGCTGTGGCCCCTGCCCTCTGGGGGCCCCGTCTTGGGGGTGGGACAGAAGGGGCCGTCACGGCGGTGTGGCCAATCGATTTCTCTCCGCATCAGCCAGGCCCTGGGGAGGGGCTGGGCCCGAGATGGGCCACCTGGGTCCCTGGGTCTTAGGGGGTCTCTGGGGCAGCCCGTCGGGGTCCACGGTGTCCAGCCAGGGCCGGCTGCCCCTCGCCGGGTCCCGCCTCCCGCTGTCTCTCCCAGGGCTGTGCCCCTCTGCCTGCCCAGTCGCCTGGTCACTCTTAAATTTGCAGGAGGCCCGAGGCGTTTACTCAGACTCCCAGCCTCTGTAATTTATGTGCTGATGCTGCAGGGAGTATTTTCTTTAAAAACAGGACGGATGTGAGAAAAACAACAACGCCCCAAAACCACACTTAATGGCGGGGGGGGGGGGGAGGGCTCGGGCTGGCTCGTTCGCGCTGAATAATCGAGCTGCAACCTCGCTGCTGGGAAACAAAAATAAACAACCCACCTGAGCTTCGGGGACGGGGGCTTCCACACGCCGCGCCCACCTGTACCTGGGTCCGGGTCCGGGGCTGCGGTGGGGGGCTCGACGGGGACTGCCTTCCTCCGCCACCGGGGCTGGGCACCCACCCTGGGAAAGGTCACTGGGAGATGGCGCTCCCGCGGGGAGGGCTGGGGACAGGCTTCCCAGCGCCTGGCGGGGAGAAACCTTGACGGCGCCCTCCGCCTGTGGGGTAATTTAAGCCCGCTTCCTCCGGCTTCCTCGTCAGTGAAGATGGACAGCAGCTGGCCATCACTTTCCCTAATAAATCCCATCTGACGGCCCTGCCGGGGAGGGACCTGCCCGCGCTGCTGGACGGCTGAGCTCGGCCAGAGAGGCCCAGCCGTGGCCGGCGGGGCCGGAGGAGAAGGGCCGGCTCGCCAGCAGCCCTGGGCTCTGCAAAGGGGCCGGGTAGACCCAGGTGGGGTCGGGGGGGGGGCCCCCGCAGACCCCCACCGGCCGCCCCCTTTGTGCGGGTGGCGGGGATGCACCGGGCCGGCGGGATCGCGGGGCCTGCGGGGGGACGGCAGGCCCTCCTTTGTGCAGCCAAGTTCCAGGCGCATTGTGTACCGGGCCGAACTTGAGCTCACAATTTGGGATTAGAGCAAATCCGAGTATTTTTCTGCATGCCTGCCCGCTCCCGGGCGCCCAGGGCCTGCCGGGTAACTGCCTATTATCCGCCGGTTCCACTCCAGTGCCCTCCCCAATAAAACTTTTCATATCCTTATAAACGAACTCGATTGCTGTGTTATAAACATTTACACTGTGCTAACAGATCATCTCCGCACATCAGAATTGGCTAAATTCCCTTTTCCAGATGAATATATTGAAGGAGATTAGAGATATGATAGCTTTTCAGATTGCTGAACCCAGAGAAATTAGTTTAGTGAGCATTTACAGAGGCTAAATTGGAACCATTAAATAGTGGATTAAATTGATGGCAGTTTCATTGTCTGTCCTTCGGTACCGCTGTAAAATCAATTAGCCGTCACCAGCCCATTCTCCATATAGGGAGCTTGTCATCCTCGCTGGAATCTGATGCAAAACCTCCCAGCAGTGGCGGTGGCGAGAGGTGTGAAAACACACCTATGAGGTGGGGTGGCATGAAAGAGCAGTCAGGACCCGGGCTGCCTGGGGAGGGCCCCACCTGCCGCCCGTCACCCCGGCCTCCCTGCATCCCCAGTCTGTGCCAGGCTGTGCGTCCCCAGAGGGGACGGGGACGGGTGAGAGGGGGCGCCTGCCGGGCATGGTCAGGCCAAAGATGGCACGTGTCTGCAGGGAAGGAGCCGTCACGAGGGTGGCAGGGGTGGAGGGGCACAGGGGCGGCCTGGAGGCGGTTTTTAGGTTGTGACAGAGCACGTGGCTCTTGCCAGCACAGGCCCGTGCTGGGAGCCCTTGGGCACCAGCCACAGAGTGGGGATCCCCCTGAGCCGCCCCCACAGCCCCAGGGGCAGGTGCTATTCTTGTCCCTATTTCACGGAGGAGGAAACGGAGGCTCGGCTGGCCCAGTGGCCGGCCTGGGGTCCCGAGCTGGCTCAGAGGAGCACTTTGCCTTGAGCAGGTGCCCGGGATGGAGGCCCTCGGGCCGTGCTGAGTTCTGGGAGCAGAGCAGGGCCTACCTCACCGGCCAGGTTCAGGGTCAAGTGACTCTGCAGCTGGGATGAGCTGTTGGTCCCAGTGAGTGCCTGTGTGCTTGCTGTGGGCCGGGCCCGGGTGAGAGACGCCCAGGGAGCCCCCGCCTTGGGCCAGCACCCCCACGCGTCCCTGCAGAATTCTAACCCTCAGTGCAGGAAGCTGCAGAATTCCTTTTTTTTTTTTTTTTTTTTTTTTTTTTTGGTTTTTAGGGCTGCACCCGTGGCATATGGAGGTTCCCAGGCTAGGGGTCGAATCGGAGCTACAGCTGTTGGCCTACACCACAGCCACAGTCATGCGGGATCTGAGCCGCTTCTGCGACCTACACCACAGCTCACGGCAATGCTGGAACCGAACCCACAGAGCGAGGCCAGCGATCGAACCTGCAACCTCATGGTTCTCAGTCGGATTCCTTTCCACTGCGCCATGATGGGAACTCCAAGAAGCTGCAGAATTTTATCCATCAGCACAGAAAGCTGGGGCTGAGCGATGGGGCCCTGCCTTGTGCTGAGGGGACACAGGCCTGCAAGCTGGTGGGTCCGAGTCACAGAGCAGGTTTGGTAAAGCCTGGTCACCGATTCGTCCAATTTGCCTCAACCAGTGTCGGGGGCCCGAAGGAACGTCCCCCAAATGTACTCTGGGCACACGCATCAGGTGCAAGAGGCCAGGGCGTGTGCGGGAGGCATTCGGGGTCTGGACTGGGGTTGGGGCCTGAACCCAGGGTCCTGGGTCCCCCTCTCTGGGGCGCTCGGGGTCTGCTGGTGGCCTTTGCCATTGTGTGCGTGGCTGGGAGACTTTTTTCTCCCTCCTGAGCTCAGCTCAGAGGTCGCCTGGTCCAGGACGCTGCACTGACCTCCCCCCTCCCGCCCCCCGGAGGAGGCCAGGCGCCCCCTCCCTGGCTCCCCGGACTGTTGGGCATCCCTGCGTCTCGGCGGGGTAACCCCAGGTTGCAAAGCCTGGTCTGCACACGGCCTCCCACCCTGTAGGCCCAGCCCCTTTGAAGAGGGGGCGGGGGGGGGGGCAGCTGTGCTGCCAGCTTGGCCACCAGGCAGGTCACTGAAGGGATGCAGCAGCCAGGGAGCCCTGGCCCTTCCCCGCCCAAGTGCAGGGCCGGGAGGCCCGCCCTGGGAGCCAACGGGCAGCAGCGTGGCCGCCCTCCCAGTGGTCACCAGGCTCATGGCGTCTCCTGGCTGCCCAGGAGGTGGGCGCCGAGCCTTTGCAAGAGGCTCTCCACAAATGATCTGACAGCCTCTTTCCCTCTCTGACCCCGGGACGGCCCCAGGCTCCACCCCACCGACAGGACGCCGGGGGCGGTCAAGTTCGCGCAGCTGGGCAGAAGGGGGCTGGGCTTCCAGCGAGGGACTTGGTGGCCCCCCGCCCCTCCCTGTGGGGTCCACGCCCTGGCCTGAGCTGAGCCCCAGCTGAGCGGCCATCAGGACCCTGCCCCGGGGGCTCGGGGCGCCATCACCCTTCCTGTCCTGGCTCTGGGTCTTGCGGGATGGACGAGGCTGGCGGGCAAGCCCCTCTGTGTGACCCTGAAGAGACCCTCTGCAGCCAAGGTGTGGACACGTCCTGTGGCTTCTCCGGGCTGGCTGGGGGTGGAGGCCACAGGGACCAAGAGAGAATGCGGATGGAGGGGCCTATGGGGTGGGGAAGGGCCCTCCCTGGGTCCATTCCCGGGTGAGGGGTTTCCTGGGGTCAGTGGGGACAAGCTGCTGGATGGCGTGCGGAGCTCCCCAGCCCGGGAGGGGTGCAAGGCCCGCTGATGGGAGGGGAGGTGGGGCTGGGCCCGGAGCCTGGACATGTGAGGTGCCTACCCCTGGGGAGGGAGGGGGGCCCGGGCCCCTGGCACAGTACGGAGCACCAGACTCCGGGCCACCCCCTGGGGAGGCCCAGCACCCGCCCTGTCCTCACCTTCCTGACCCCTGGCCTCTGGCCACTCTGCGAACTGGCAGCCCCCCGGGGGGCTGGTCGAGAGAAGCCCCGGTTCCAGCAGGTTAGTGCCCCCCACCCAGTAAACCATACTGTGAGTTTCATCCGCATCCAGCAGGTGGGTGGGAGGCCTGGCAGCAGAGAAGCCGGACGGTGGGGTGGGGCTGTGGGGAGCACTGTGCGGGCCCGCCGCAGAGCTGGCCTGGAGGTGGGGGCTCCAGCGCGAGCACGGCGGGAAAGCCACGCAGGGCAGAACCGCACCCAGCGAGGGCTGCGGGCGGCGGGGGCCGGGGGGGCCCCCGGGGGCCTATTGGACCCCTCAACTGCCTCCTGTGTGTCCCCTCTCCCCTGAGGCCCCGAAAGGATGCCCCACCCATTTCACAGATGCGGAGACTGAGGCTCAGGGAAGGGAGGGCTCGCAGGGGCCTCGGCTGAGGGAGAGGTCCCTCTGGGGTTGGAACCCAGACTACAGAACTGTAGAGCACAGGGCCCCAGCCTCATTCCTTGGACGGGGAACCTTGGTCCAGAGAGGGGCGGGGGCCTGCCAAGGTCACACAGGAGGCTGCCCCTGCCCCAGCCTGGGCCTCTCTGCTGGGGCGTGCGGCCCCTCCCCACCCCAAGCCCGCCCCCTGCAGCCCTGAGAGCTGGGTGGATACGGTTTCTGGGCAGGGTGGGGTCCGGTGCAGGGGGCCGGCCGCCGGGGTAGGTGAGAAGGCCAGCTGGGGGAAGTTCTCACGAACAAACAGGGGGACCCGGCCCGCCCCGCCCGCCACTGACAACTGATATTCTGAGCAGAGGGCCGCGGGCACAGGTGGCCCCACTGCAATTCGAGGCCCTGCCTGGGCTGGGGGCTGGGGGCTGGGAGCTGGGGCCCTCGGCCTGTGCTTGGAGCTCCCATCTGTCTGCATGATGGGCGGTGGGCCGTATCTCTGAGTCCCCCCCAGGGCTTCCAGGCTGTGATTCTGGGGGGTCCCCGGGGGACACACCAGGGAATGGCCAGCAGCCTGGGATGAGGCGCCCAGGTGGGAGCCAGAGCGGCTGTTTGGGCTGCGACACCAACTCCCTGCGTTAGTGCCTCTGCCCTCCCTCCACCCCGGACTCAGTTCCTCCTACTGTCCCCCCCTCCCCTGGGGGCTGCGGGAGGACAGTGAGCGAGGGCCCAGCCGGCAAAGATGAGACTACAAGGTGTGTTATTGTTGTCACGCTTGTCACAGGCGGAGTTTCATGCTCGGCCCTGGGGCCCTCGGTGGCCTGGGGGGGGGCACATGGGCCTTTCATCACCTGCGTCGCCGGCTCCCGGTTTGGGACAGTGGTCATCTGGCCGTGATGAATGGCTGCCAGCTCCGCTTGGAAGGCCTGCGAGAAAGGAGACGGGGCTGGAGAAACCAGGCAGAGGCGCCGAGGCTCGGGGGGTCACCAGTCCATCCGTCCGACCCCCTGTCCAGGCTGCCGGTGGCCCTGGAACAAGAGCGGGGCAAGGCGCTGGAGCCCTGGGGGACATCCAGGCTCAGGTTCTCAAACGTGTGACCTCGTGGGAGAACCCAGCCTGGGCCACCATGGACGGGCCACCCGTGTCTCAAGCCCAGAGGTGCCCGGAGGCTTCAGGCGGCCCCTGAGATGAGGTGTGTGGGGGGGGCAGCGGGCCCATGGGCGTGAGACCCGGAGGTCCCTTCCGTCGGGCTCCTTCCCCTCTTTGCAGCAGGAGGACATTGGTGGCCCATCTGGAAACGAGCCAGGCCACAGCAGCCTGCCCAGAGCCTCGGCCTGCCTCCCTTGGAGCCCACACCTGCCGTGGCGAAGGAGCCCGGGCAGGCGGTGTGACCGTGGAGCCCGCTGCCCACCTGCGCGGGGGACCTGGCTGCTCCGCTTCCTGCGCTGAGGTCATGGGGCGCATCCTCGGGGAGAAGGAAGCAGTTTGACCTCAAGATGGCCTCGGAAACAGGTCGTGGAAGAGTCAGCGACGGAGCCAAGAGGAGCGGGTGGAAGGGTGATGACACACAGGAGCCCACTCTGCCAGGGGTCTCCCCTGAGACCCTGGTTATATCCTGGGCACCTTGGCAGAAATAAACACAGCACCGCCCACCTCAGTCACCTCTAAGTGTCCAGTTCGGGGGCACCCAGCACATTCGCATTGCTCTGTCACCACCGTCAACTCCAGAACGTTCCATCTTCCCAAACTGAGGCTCCGTCCCCATTAAACACGGAGTCCCTGTCCCCCTCCTGCAGCCCTGGCGCCCACCCTCCTCTGTCTCTGTGAATCGGACCCTCCAGGGGCCTCACGGACGTGGGATCACACAGTGTCTGTCCTTCTGTGTCTGGTCATCACGGGGCACCACGGCCTCCAGGTCCGTCCAGGCTGGAGCAGCTGGCACAGCTTCATTCTTTTGTTCTTTTTTTTTTAAGTTTATTTATTTTATTTATTTATTTATTTTTTGGTCTTTTTGCCTTTTTCTAGGGCCACTTCCTGCAGCATATGGAGGTTCCCAGGGTAGGGGTCTAATCTGAGCTGTAACTGTAGGCCTACGCCACAGCCACAGCAACGCCAGATCTGAGCCGTGTCTGCGACCTACACCAGAGCTCACGGAAACGCTGGATCCTTAACCCACGGAGCAAGGCCAGGGATCGAACCTGCAACCTCATGGTTCCTAGTCGGATTCGTTAGCCACTGCACCACGATGGGAACGCCATTCTTTTTTAAGGCTGAAGATACTGTTGAAATACAAAGAGACATGGGGCAGCTCCCCGGGGGAGGAGGCCAGCAGGTGTCAGCCAGTGTCCAGTTAGTATCGCCCAGGACAGGACAAGCATCCCAGCTTCTCCCAATCCGAGGCCCTGGGAAGCACAGCATCCCTTCGAGGATGTTCCTGCCCCAAAGGCCGAGCCCACGAAGCCACATCAGGGTGTTCGGCACCACAGCCAGCTGGTGCTTGGGACAGAATGTCAGCGTCCCCAAAAAGACGGGGACGCTGTCCCAGAATGACGTCAGTGGTAACGTGACAGCTACGTGCGGTGAGGTCCTGGGACAGGACATGGGGACACGCGTGTCAACAGGATGCCCGAGGCACCTGAATAAGACCTGCATCGGGGGTTCTGTCTACACTCTGTCTACGCCGGCACCAGGGCCGGCGCAGGCCGGCCGGCGGGATTTTGCGAACCAGCTGCAGAGTACAGTATGTTTACACCGAGCATGTTTACACCGAGGACGACAACAAACAGCACAGAGCAGGGCTTTTAGAGGGCGGGGGGCTTACACGGCCGGCTCCGAGGGACGTGACAGACAAAACGCAGCGTGTTTAAACACCTGAGATTATTTCACAATAGAAAGGTTTTAAAAATTCTAACATCAGAGACCGCTCCTGGCCAACCCATCCCGTCTCCTTCAGAGCAGCAGACAAACCCCATCCCTCGGCCCGGCTCCGGCCCTCCTGGCTGCCTTCTCTTCCTCATCCCCGTTCAGACTTTATTTTTCTTTACTTTTTTTTGGCGTTTTAGGGCCTCACCCATGGCATACGGAGGTTCCCAGGCCAGGGGTCAAATTGAAGCTGTAGCTGCCGGCCTGCACCACAGCCACAGCCACACAGGATCCGAGCCATATCTTTGACCTACACCACAGCTCAGGGCAATGCTGGATCCTTAACCCCCTGAGGGAGGCCAGGGATCGAACCCGCGTCCTCATGGTTCCTAGCGGGATTCGCTTCTGCTGAGCCCCCACGGGAACTCCCGGCTTTTTAAATAGGCTCTAGTTTCCTTCATTCACTCCTCCCTCCCTCCCTCCTCCCTTCCTTCCTTCCATTTACTATTTTTTGAGCAGCTTAAATGCAGGGCACTGCGCCGGTTTACTGAGGAGTAATGAGCAAAACAGACAAGCCCTGACCTCACGGAGCTCAGACAGCAATGGGGAGAAAAGCGAGCCAGCGAGAAGACACATGCATGAACTAAACACACAGGAAGGGGCAGGGGAGGGGCTACGGCTGCAGGCAGAAGAGGGCACTCCCTCCGGGGAAGGCAGCCCAGGACCCCGGGCCGTGTCCAGGTGGAGACGGGACCGGGCCGCCGGCTGTGGCCCTGCTGTGGGAGGAGGGGCTGCAGATACAAAGCCGGGAACTGTGGGCACACAGACCCCCCCCACCTCCCAGCACATCCCAGACACAAACGTCACAGCCCCTCCCCAGCTCCCCCAACCCCGAGTCTGCAACCGTCTCCCCATTTGATTCATAGGAAGAGCTGAAGTGAATTGGATGGTGTCTGCTGGGCCCCCATGTGGGGGCTGGACCCTGACATCCGAGGGCAGACCGGCCATGAAACCACGAGCCCCCAGTCCGCAAGGTGCAATGAGCCATGGGGCCCCTGTGCCAGGGATGCTGGAAGCCGGGCCTGCCCAGGAAAGGAACGTGGCAGTGAGCTAAGCACCGTGGGAACGCTCAGCGCCTCTGCGCCCCGACGCCGCGCCGGGGAAGCTCCTCCAGGGAAATGACCCAAAATACGGGGAGAGCGTTAGGTCCAAAGATGCGCATGGCAACGTTATTTTTAATCACCAAAAAACAAGCGGAAGCAACTGAACTGTCCAACAATTGGGGAGTAGTTTCGTGAATCATCGTTCAGACTCGCCGAGCACGAGGCAGCCCTTAAAAGCGGTAATTAGGGAGACGGTGGGGTGACAGGCGGCCGCAGCCGCAGTGTGATGCTGAGCGGAGAGCGGGGCACAGGAGTGTGTGTGCTTAGGAGCGAGGAGATAAAAAAAAAAAAGCACAAAAACACCCGGGAGGAGACGAGTGGGGCAGTCAGAGCCACTGCTCTGCTCTCTTTGGGGCTGCACCCGCGGCATCTGGAGGTTCCCAGACAAGGGGTCTAATAAGAGCTGCAGCCGCCAGCCTACACCACAGCCACAGCCACGTGGGATCCGAGCCACGTCTGTGACCTACACCACAGCTCATGGCAACACTGGATCCTTAACCCACGGAGCGAGGCCAGGGATCGAACCTGTGTCCTCGTGATTCCCAGTCAGATTCGTTTCTGCTGTGCCATGACGGGAACTCCTGCTCCGTTCTCTTTTCTGACTTTTGTAGAACGTGTGGGATCCCTTTAGTGACTTAAAATACAGGCACATCACACCTGACGGCGCAGCGCGGATCACGCGTTTTTCGCACATCAAAGGTGTGCGGGGACCTGCGTCGGGCACGACTGTCGGCGCCGTTTTCCCCGCAGCATCTGCTCCCTTGGTGTCTCTGTGTCACATCTCGGGCATTTTTCACAATATTCCAAGCCCTCCGCCGACCAAATGATGACCCCGCGAAGGCTCAGGTGGTGAACATTTTTCACTAGGGAGGGTCCGTCGTGTTTTGGACGTGACGCCGTTGCACACGTAACAGACGACAGCGCGTGTCAAGCACAACTTTGATCCACTGGGAAACCGAGAAGCGGGCGTGAGTCGTGACCCTGGGCAGTCAGAGATGGAACCCGGACGTGCCCGCGCCTGCACCGAAGAGTTCCTGCAGCGGGTCGTGACTGCGGGCGCGTCTGTGTCCTCTTTTCTGGATTTTCCGAAGTCCTACACGGGAGAGGGCTCTGTGTGGTGATGGGAGGGGTGGGGGCGCGAGCAGTATCTGGGTGGCTGGTGGGGGGCCCCTCCTGTGGGGTCCTTGGCTCGGAGACACCATTCCTGCCCTCAGAAGGGCCATCTAGGAGTTCCCGTCGTGGCACAGTGGTTAACGAATCTGACTAGGAACCATGAGGTTGTGGGTTCGATCCCTGGCCTCGCTCCGTGGGTTAAGGATCTGGCGTTGCCCTGAGCTGTGGTGTGGGTCGCAGATGCAGCTCAGATCCTACATGGCTGTTGCTCGGGTGGCTACAACTCTGATTAGACCCCTAGCCTGAGAACCTCCATATGCTGCGGGAGCAGCCCTAGAAATGGCAAAAAGACAGCAAAAAAATAAATAAATAAACAAATAAAGGGCCGTCCAGGCGGAGCACACGAGCACATGCGCCCACGGGGTCCTGGGGGTGGACGAGCCCCTTGGCGGGAGTGAGGGGCTGCCCGGAAGGAATGGCCGGGCACCCTGGGGACGGGGCGGGTCGGGGAAGCTGCCCATCTCCAGGTGGCTTCCAGCAGGGGCTCTGGGCTGATAGGGAGGGGTCTCTACAAGGAGAATCAGGAGGTCGGGGGCTGTAGGGGGCACGCTGGGGACGAGAGGCGTCGACGGGCAGTGGTTCTGCACACACTCTGCGCAGGAGTCGCCTGCATCAACGCGTCCGCCTCCGACACACCCTGTGGCAAATAAGCTTGTTTTTCAGAGGAGGAAGTGGAGGCGTGGAGACACTGTAACCAAGCAGTGCCCTGTGGGGCTCCTGGGCACACAAGCCTCTCTGTGCCCCCATTTCTTGCTTTAGGAAATGGGCCTTCCCTGAGCTCCCAGGCGCGGGTCCAGACAGCTGTGATCAGAGGACCCGTCACGCAACAACAGTACAGCCTTCGGGCAGGGTCCTGGTGCCCTCTCGAGGGACACCCGTACTGACGCGGCATCTGATGCACCAGAGGGAGACGCGATATTCCTTACGCTTCTCGCAGAAATGAATAAAGCTGAGCAGCCTAGAGTCCTTCCCTGTGCTTCTCCCGGGCTCAATGGCACCTGCACACACTCACCTGTGAGCGAAAGAGGAGGCACCCTGGGCACAGCTGCCTGTGGGTTAAAGATGATTAGTGCGAGATGCTTTTCAGGAACTTTCCTCGTTCGCTCGAATCTCCGATCAAGTCCCTTCTCGCCAGTGCTGTCATTCTCGGGAAGAACCCAGAAGACCCCCAGCAGGATCAGGCCGAGCTCCCGTTGCCAGCTTCCATGACGAAGATTCCCCCAAAGAAAGAAGAATGCATGCTTGTCCCAATCCCGATTCTTAGCAGAAACCTTGCTTTCCTCCTTTTAAACTATAAACTCCCTGCAACTCTTCCCCAGAGGGGGGGGCACCATCTTTGAGGCATTGGCCTGCTGTGGCCTCTTTACCTGGCAGAACTACACAAGCTATTTTTTCCCTTCACCCCAACCTCTGTCGCCCCGTTTCTATTCGGCACCAATGGACAGAGGCCACGTTCGGGCAGCACCGTCAAGTAATTAACCCAGAGTCACGTGGCTGGTAGGTGGTGGGTGAGCCCCACGGGAATGGCTCTCCTAGTATTGTGCAGTGGACAACTTACACCACCGTCCCAGGCCTGCATCGGGGTTCAAAGCCAGGTCAACCCGAGCTCAGCGTCTGGGCTGTCCCATACGGCCCCTGCGCTGTGCCAGAACCACGAAAATGAGGAGGAACTGTCCCAGGCCTCAGGGCACTCAGAGACTAGGGAGAGAGAGGCAGGAAAGGCCACTGTGAGGACGGTGATGCTGGTGCCTGGGACGTGGTGGGTTCTAGGAACAGGCGCTGTGCTACGTCTCAGGTAGGGTATTTGGGTGGTGGGTACCATGCTGCCTGTTTGGTCTTTCAGCCAGCAAAGGGTAGACTTGCTACCTTAACCTAAGTCCACACGATTCCGGGGCCTGGGCTGGATTGAGACCCGAGGGAGGCCGGGTGTAAGCGGCTCGGACGGGGCTCTGTGCACAGAGTCCACCCACCTTCCCGCAGAGGGAGAGGGCACATGCTGGGCAGAGCCATCCACGCAGGGGCGGCCCAGATACGGCCCCTCCCTGGCGGGGTGACGTCCGGCCAGCAGTGAGGGGACAGACAGCCCTAGGCGGGCAGAGGCCTGGAGCTGGGGGTGGGGGGGCACCTCCTCCACGTTCCTTCTTGCAGGTGGACGGTGAGTCCTGGAGGGGGGCAGGTGCATCCGTCAGGTTTTTACTTGCTGCCTTTTAGGATGCTTAACACGTCGGGGGGGCCCTGCTGGCCAGGAGGACGCTCCCCCTCCCCCACCAGGGTCAGCGATCCTTAAAAGACAGCAGACATCCGTGAGGCCGCCTGTCCCGCACAAACCACAGCCTCAGGCCTCCCCTCTCAGGCTCTCGCTCCCGAGCCAGGATTTCCCTGCCTGAGGTCACCCGGGGCCAGGAGGCAGTGGTCCCCCGCCTGTGGCCTTACTTCGCTGATTACAACACATCCCGGGTGTGCATTCCACCCTGGCAGGGCCACACGGCAGACCCGGGTTCAGACGCAGGCGGGCTGTCTGCCTCATCACGGAGGTGCTGCGGTGGGCTGAGCAGAGTGAGCAGAGGTGACCGGGGCTCGAGGGGGCCCGTCGTGGTCCTGTGGGGCGGGTGGGCCACGGGGGTGGGGGGCAGTCTTCTGAATTCTGCTCCTCTCCTGCTGCTGGGTGACTGGGGCAGGTCTCTGCCTGTCTCTGGGCCTCCTCTGCAGGCCGGGAGAAGGAGAGTGCTGTTAGGAGGCCTGGGCCTGGGAGCTGCTGGCCGGCCGGGAGCCGGGCTGCAGAGGGCTGCTGAGCTGAGGGCCAGGCCGGCCTGGGGCCCTCGCCACCCTGCCCAGGACCTGCTTGGCAGCCCCTGCAGGCAGCAGAGGGCAGGCAGGGCCAGAGCTGAGCCCGGGGTGTGTGGGGAGGGCGGTGGGGCCCGTCTGCCCAGGCTGGCAGGCCCCCGGCCGCGCCGTCTCATCCCGTGCCTGCTGGTGCGGCGTCTGGCTGCGGCCCAGCTCCCCTTCAACCGGGCCCGGCGCTCTCTGTCCGCCAGGCGGGCTCCCGCCGGGGTCGGCCCCGGAGTGCACAGCCACGGCCAGCCCGGCCGGCCCGACAATGAAGCCTCCCTCCCGTAATTGGCAATTTTGTCATATTTATTCACAACAGATCAGACTGTCAGGAGCTCGCAGGGCCTCTCCGGAGGCCGCCGTGAAATCAGTTTGAGATGGCGTGTCAGGTGTTTCTCTCTCTGCTGAAGCGACCATCTGGCTGACGGGCCGGCGGCTGGGCTGACACAGTGACCCGGGGAATGGAGGCTAAGCCGCTCCCAGGGGCCAGGGGCCGCACCCCGCGCCACCCCGGCCTCCCTCGTGGGCTCCGGGAGCCGGGCTGCTGGGGCGGCGGGGGGCGGGCACCACTCGGACCATCCGAGCCCTCCAGGGTGGGCACCTCCCCACAGCGCTGGCCCCACCGGGTCCTGAGCCTGGGGGCTGGGCTCCTATGTGCAGGGGCACGGGCGGTCCCGAGCACGTGTGCAACGCACGCACACCCGTGGGCGCCACCAGCCTTCAGACGCCTGGGCCCCCGGATCCTCCAGCCGAAGACAGTAGCTGCTGCAACAGCTGAGCAGAATCCAAGGTGAGTTCTGGGCCACGGGGACGGGGGCCTCCTCCTGTGGGACTCTCCTCCGGGGATGGGGGGGCTTCCCTCCGGTGGCCTGGCCACGGCATCGTGTGGTCGGGTGAGTACCTGCTGTCACTTGGTGGGGAGGCAGCGCCCAAGAAGGCCCGGAGTGGCAGTGGTCGGGTGGCCCTGCTGGACAAGGAGGGCTGGGAAAGGTCCTTTCTCTGGGAAAGAAACGGGCCGGGAGCCTGGTAAGTGCACCCGCGGTGAGGCAGCGGCACCCCAACCGTTTTCCTAAGAAATACATTATTTCAAAAATCGAACAGGGCTGCTTCACGCCTATTAAGATGGTAGGTGGACAGACAGACAGACAGACATCCAGAAAACCACACAGGCTGGCAAGGACGTGGAGGAACTGGAACCCTGCGCCCTGCTGGTGGGAACGTAAAGTGGAACAACCGTGCTGGAAAACGGTGTGGACGGTTCCCCCGCAAACTTAAAAATAGAACTGCCAGAGGATCCAGTAATCCCACTTCTGGGTTTACACCCAAGAGAACTGGAAGCAAAATAGATACACATGCACCACCTTCACAGCAGCTCCACTCACAGGAGCCAAAGGGTGGAACGACCCCAGTGTCCATCCATGGGTGACTGGATAAGCAGATGCGGTCCGGGCACACCGTGGAATATCACTCAGCCCTGAAAAAGGAAGGAACCTCTGACACCTGCGCCAGCCTGGAGGGACCTTGAGGACATGCTGCTCAGTGGAATAAGCCAGACACGGAAGGCAATTGCTGTGTGATTCCACTCGTATGAGGCGCCTGGAGGGGGCAGGTTCTCAGAGAGAGAAAGCAGTGGGCAGGGGTTGGGGCTAGGAGAGGGGGACGCAGTGTTTAGTGGGGACAGAGTCTCAGTTTGGGAAAATGGGAAGTTCTGGAGAAGGACAGTGGTGACGGCTGCACAACAACGTGAATGCACTGAATACCCCTAAACTGTACCCTAAAAATGGGGAAGATAAAATTTTATGTTGTGTATATTTTACCACAATAAAAAAAATCCAAAGGCGCCACCACCTTTGAGGACCCTGGAGCGTTCAGAGAGCCGAGTGGGGCTTGTTTCGGGAGGGGGTGGCCCCGGTGTCCCTTGGCACTCCCTCTGCAGGGGAGGGTGGCAGGGGATGGGCTGCCCACTGCTGGGCTGCGGTCCTCGACCACCAGGGCGTCCTCAGGGCTGTGTGGGCTGGGGCGGCCTGACCTGGGGCTGGAGCCGCACGCTGGGCCAGGACTCGGGGACGGGGATGGGCAGGGGTGGCCCCCGCGGACACCTGGTTATTTTGAATGCTCCGGCCACATCAGGAAAGCCTGTTAGGCAGTGGTGGCGAGAAATTGATTGGTTTTGGAGCAAAGACCAAAAGCCAGGAGCTCAGGAGGTTGTGGGAACGACAGGCAGAAGGTCTAGGCAGCCTGCCTGTCGCCTGTGTGTCTGTCTGTTTGTCCCCTGGAGGAGCCGGGGTTGGGGGGGGCGTCCAGGTGGCCCCGTCCTGCCACCGAGGCCACCTGCTGGGTCTCTGGGAGCAGCCCTGGTGCACAGAGGCCTGTCCAAAGGTCTGGACTTGACGGCCGGGCTGGGGTCTGCCTTGGGGACCCCGTGGTGGGGGTGGGGGCAGCTCCTGGGGAGGCTGGCCAGGAGCCCCTCCTGCCCCCACCTCGGCCAGATCGAAGCCCAGGCTGGACTGCTGCCCACCCAGGAGGGCTATCTGAGGTGTCTCTGCCCCTCGCCCACCCCTCACCCATCACGCGTCCTCGGCTGCACCTGGGTTCCTGCCTTAACGTCTCTGCTCACTGGCCGAGTGACACCGGGCAGCTAAGGGCCCCTCTCTGGCCCTGAGCTCTCCCCTCTGTAAACGGGGTGGAGGGCCTCACCTTCCCTCCAGGGTGCGCGGGGAGCCCTGGGTGCTGCCGGGAGGGTTATCAGCTGGGCCCCGCCAGCCGCTGCCCACAGCCTGGCCTCGCTCGGTGCACATGGGCCCATGCCCCTGGGAGGAGCCCCTCCCTCACTCGAGGCGGGGGGCAGGGGGTGGGCTCCTCCCGATCGCATGCTAAGCGGGTGTTTGCATGTCTGACACGCTGAGCCGGGTCTGCTATTTTCCTAAGGATTAGGGCGACCCGGCTCTTTACACGGCACCGCCCTTGGCGGAGCCTTGCCCGCCTGCCCGGCACCCACCAGGCGGGCCCCCGGGGGCGGGCAGAGGTGGGGGTTGGGGGCTGATCGCAGGCACACCGGGCACCCTCAGGCCTGCGCTGCCCAAAATGGGGTGCCGACCACTGGGCTGGGAGCTGTGGGCGCAGAGGCCCGGCAGAGGCCAGAGACGGAGGAGGAAGAGGGGGCAGCGTATTTCAGCAGCGAGTCTGACACTCACTACACGTGGCGACGACGTCTGGGGTGTGCTGGGCTAAAGAAAACACGTTATGAAGAGTAACTCCACCTGCGTCTTTTGATTTTTTTCCACGATGGCTTCTAGAAAATTCTAAATTGCCTGTGCGCGCTGTTACATTCTCTGGACGCTGCTGCTGTGGGTGACGTTACCGTGCCTGCTTTCAGGGATCTAAACTGGCCAGACGGCAGGTGGCCCGCGTGGGGGACTACGCGGGGCCGGCGCCGCCGTGAACGCCAGGATGGAGCCCGGTCCCGGGGGAGGCGGGTCAAACCCCCCTCCCCGAGGCTGGTGACTCGCCCGGCCAGTAGGACACAGGGAAAGTGACATCTGGACCCTGGAGGCTGTGGCCTCTCCCTCTGGGGACCCTCCCTCTGGGAGCCTGAGCTGCCAGGGGAGAAACTGGGTTCCTGGGGAGGCCACCGCTGGGCACTCAGCCCCACCGTCCCATCTGAGCCCAGGCTTCCAGCTGTTCCCCGCCCACCACCACCCCCAGACACCCGCAGACCAGCCCCAGCCCTGTCCTGGGCAGCTGGGAACTGCGGAGTGACCTCAGGTGATGACACGGGAACCAAAGAGCCAGCCGGCTGAGCCCTGCCAAATCCCCGACCCCCAACTAGGAAGAGATGAGAAACGGTTACGGGGGAAGCTGCGGGCCGGGCGCGTTCGTTACGCTGCAGGTGCAGATGCGCAGATCCACGGCTCCCTCCACCCCGGACCCATTCCAGACACACCCACCCTGTCCGGTTCGGCCTCCACATCACCCTCACTCACCACGTCCCTTTAATGTCCTTCAGCCTGGAGTGACCTGTCCTCGCCTGGCACGACCTCGACCCTCGCCGGGACAACGGGTCGTTCTCCAGAACGGCCGTCGCTGGCGTCTGCCTGCTGCTCCCTTGTGCGGCTCCGCGCGTGGTTTGCTGTGTTTGCTGCGGGAGGGGCTGGTCATCCGGGGACGTCCCGGAGGGGACGCTGGGTCCTGGAGGGGTCCCACAGGGGCGTGGGGGCCTGGTCTGATTTGGCCATTTGATGAAGGAAGATCTGCCCGGGTTCCCTGCGGCAAAGGTAAGCTTCGCTCCCCGCAGTTAATACGTTTCTGTGGGGCGGGACTTTGCGTCTGTGAGCACCCATTTCCTCCTGGCTCGGGACCCTTCAGCCAGTCCTGGTCCTTCCCTGCCCGGCCCCGGATCCACGATTTCTTCAAAGTCTCCAGTTCCTGTTAGTGGAGAGAGGGGCTTAGAAACCAAGACTTGGGTCCAGGAGTGCCACCGCTACCAGGGGTCGCTGCCGGAGGATCTGGGGTGCAGGTCGCCCGGTGGGTGCCCCGGTGGCAGGCCTGAGCCCTTGGCCTCCCGCCCCCAGCAGCGGCTCCAGCTCCTGTGTCACGGGGTGCGACTCACGGATGACCCACGGGGTCCCAAAGAGGGACCTGGGTGCCACCCAGTCTGAACCACCCGTGGGTGCCTGTGGGGGTGCTTGCCACGTGCTCACAGACGTGTGTTCTTGTGCACAGCTGCATGGTCGTGCACAGTGAGCCGTCCCCAGGGCATGCATGTGTATCTGACGTGTGTGTGTGTGTGCGCGCGTGCACTGTGGGGGGGGCTGCGGATCTGAGGGTGCATGGGGGTCCCCCAAAGCGGGTGAATGCTCATGCACAGGTGCTGGTGTGCGTGGACCCACAGGTGTCCACGTCTGCGTTCACATGTCTAAGGCTGCCCGTTTGCACGCAGGCCTGGGGGTGTGTGCGTGTGTGGCTCCCGGGTAATTCTCAGGGTGGGAGGAGTTTGGTTTGTGTCCGAGCACGCGTGTGTCTATATATGTGGACACACGGGCACATGTGCAGCGGTGCTGAGAAGGGGAGCAGTGGGCGCCTTTCCATCCCAGCCCTAAAGACGCCGGCCCCGTGCCCAGCCCTCCTGGGGGACAGTCGGGCTCTGCCGCTCCCAGCAGCCCGGCCTCACCGAGGCCTTTGAGGGCACTGAGGGTGGGCGCTGCGGTCGTGGGGTGAGAGGATGTTCGCCGGGGGCAGGGCCCAGCGCCCTGGCTGGTCCAGGGCTGGTGACCCCAAGCCCTATTTATCACCTCCGACCCCGTTTGTTCCTGGGTCACGTGGGCTGATGGCCTCCAGGGCGCCCCGAGGCACACCTCTCCACCCCGGCCCCTAGACGCTCCGGTTCTCCTGACCTCAAGGCTGGCCTTGCTGAGGGCTTGGGGGGTCAGTGAGCCCTGCAGGGGGGCCCATCCAGCCTGCACAGCAGCCCTGAAGCCCTGAGGCACCTCGAGATGAGCCCCAGGTCCCCCCCAACATCCTGGGGCTCGTGGGGGTTCAGAAGCTGGCCCACGGCACTCAGAGCACCCCAGGCCCACCTGCACTGCTGGATGCCCGCCTACCACTGGCCATTAGACCTGTCAGTTGGTCTTTCCCGCCGCGTGGCTCCTGGGAGGGCTGTGACCTGATGGCTGGTGGCGTGTGTGGGATGGTGGCAGCCGCATGGGGGATGTTGGCCAGTGTCAAGCCCAGCTGTGATCCCCAGTGGCTCTGGAGGGCTCATCGCCTGAGGCCCTGCCTGCTGAGCACAAGCCCCTGGGGTCCAGGCTGGAGAGCAGGAGGCCCAGAGAGGCGGGCAGGCTGGTCCAACGACACACAGTGAGTCGGGTCCTGCCTCCTGGGCTCCTGAGCACCCGCATCCCTGCCCACTCCTGCCCACAGCGGGCTCCCTGTCGTGACCGTGACCGTAGGGGAGGCTCTCACTCAAGGCTGAGCCCACACGTCTGCCCTGGCCTCGTGGAGGACAGGCTGGGCAGCGAGGGAGTGATCCAGCCTGTCTCTGCTCGTGTAAATCTGGGCGCGGTCCCCTCTCCTCTGCTGGGACTCCCTGGGGGCTGCAGGCGGCCTCCCGCGGGGCTGGAGCCTTGGGGAGCCTCCGCTCTCCCCTCAGCCCCGTGGTGGGGGGACCATTGATCCTCAAGGCGGGGGGCCGACCATGCCGGCGGGTGGCGCGTCCCCCATCGACCAGCCGCGCCGTCTGCCGGCTCCTCCGCGCTGCACTAACAAGCCGGTCTGACGGCGCCTCAGGGCCTGATCGGCAGGACCGGCTCGCGTGTGTCTGTCTGGGAGCCCGGCCGCTGTGCCCGTCCCAGCTCGAGGCGGGCAGCAGCCCGGGGCCCCAGCTCCTGCCTCCTGCCCCTGGGCTACGGCCGAGACTGCCTGGCTTCTGGAGGAAACACCCAAAGAAAGTCCTCGGCGGGGAGAAGGGCTGTTGGCGGGGCACCGGGGAGGTGCTGGTGCCCCGCCGCACGAGCCCAGAGGCAGCCTGGAGCCCTCCCGTGGTGGGGGGGCAGTGCAGGGATGGGGGACAGGGAGAGGCAGGGACGTGGCGAGGGGACTGGGGACCCTGGCACAGGACGGTGAGAAAGGACGGAGGTTGCTTGACACAGGGAAGGAAGACGGGGTGGGGGGCCCAGGACGGGGCAAACGGGGGCAAAAGCTGCAGGCAAAGGAAGGTGCTGGCTCCGGTGTCCTTCCCAAACGACGATGAGGTCCTGCCTGCGTCCCTGGGGCAGCTGTCCTGAACATGCTGAAACGACGGATGGTGGATGAAAGCCGTCTGCGAGGTAGTGACCTGCCCGTCCGTGGGGGTGTGCAAGCTAGAGGCAGGAAGGAGCCTCTGGGAGTGGACACGCTAGACCTCAGCAATGTTCGCTGCGGGTCTGCTGGGCTGAGCACAGCACTGAGGTGTGTGCAGGAAGCCGGGTCCTGGTCCCCAGAGACCCATCCAAGGGATGACCTGAAGTTGCAGGCCCAGCCGGGCCCTGCAGCAGACTCATCGCCAGCCCAGACAGGGGATCCCTCGTCCAAGCCCCCCAACACCCCAGACCAGCCGCACCTCCGATCAGGCAGCCACAGCCCAGTCTGGGGGTGGGGGGGGGTCACCGCAGGTGTGGACACTGCTGCCTGGAGGATGGCAGGACCGAACCCTCCGAGGCCTCCAGCCCAGCTCCCACCACGCCTGCTCCCTTAGTCCCCGGATGCGTGGCCCGCACCCCCAGCCCGCCTGGGCCGGGTCTTCCGTGCCCCTTGCTCTGGGTGACCCAGGGCTTCTGGATGGAGGGGCAGCCACTTGCTGAAGCCTGACTGTGCGCCAAGGCGCCTCCTCCCGGACGCTCCCGACGTGCAGACAGCCCACCGTCCCGGCTCCGCCTCCCTTGGCAGCTTGAAACGCCCCCTCCGTGGACCCAGCAAACGCCCCCCGCCTTGTTTTACTTCCATCAAAGTCCCTGCTGGCTCCTCGGCTCCCATATTCTGGATGAGAAAACGGAGGCCTGGGGGGAGCCGGGCGCTGGTCCCCCAGCCTGGCTGTGCGGACCCGGGGGTGGGGGTGGCCTTGGGGTCGTGCTGCCGTCCCTGGGGCGGCCCGATTCCCAGACGTGTGCGGCCCAGAGCAGGCCGGCCCGCTGCCCACCAGCCCGGACAGGTGTGCGGCCGCCCCACCCACCCTCGGCCGCCGGCCCATCCATCAGCTGCTAATCTTTCACCATCG
Source organism: Sus scrofa (assembly GCF_054392235.1). Classification (NCBI taxonomy): domain Eukaryota; kingdom Metazoa; phylum Chordata; class Mammalia; order Artiodactyla; family Suidae; genus Sus; species Sus scrofa. The sequence goes on from NC_139385.1 coordinate 859,621, forward strand.
CCGGCCTCTCGTGGGGCGTGATGGATGGGCTCCCGGCCTCGCCGACTGCTGCGAAATCACTCAGCGGCCAGACAAGCCCTAAATCTGACGCGCGGAGTGTTGAAAGGGGGAATGTCTGTTTTCATAACCTACCTCGGTTACACTAAATATTTAAAATGCGCGTTAACATCCTCTCGCTGCACAATCGGCCTCTGTGGCCCCGGCCGCGCAGATTTAATTAGCTCCGGGCTTCCCCCGCCGGCCGCGCTCGCCCGTGGACGGAAGGCCCCTGTTTTCTTAAACTCCCGGCCGCCGTAAATACCGCCCCGCGCAGCTGGGCCGACACAGGGCCTTTGTCTGGCCTGGAGTCCTCGCCAGCCCCCAGCACGTGGATGGGGGCCCCTCCCACGGTGTCTGCTGCCCGGCCCTGAGCGGAGCCCCCCCCAGATGCTCCCCGGTCCCCGAGGGGCGGGAAGATGAAGCCCGGAGACGAGGCCAAGCCGCCCCCCCTGGTCAGGGGTGGCTGTTCCAGGAGCCAGGCCCACCCTGGGCCAGGCACCCCCGTCTCTCTTGCATCCTGGAGCTCGGCTTCCAGGATGGCAGGGCCCCGTCCGCCACGGGAGTGACACGGCCACTCGCGCCCCCGAGGGCCCAGAGCCGGGCCCCGCTAAGCCCCTTCAGGACCACCTCCCCGACTGACGAGGACCCCTTTAGGTGAGGGCAATTCGAACATTTTCTTTTCTTTTTGGGCCGTTCCTGCAGCTCGTGGAAGTTTCCGGGCCAGGGACCAAGCCTGCGCTACAGCGGTGACGCAAGACCCAGCTCTCAGAACAGCCCGTGCTGCCCCCGCCACCACCTCGGCCACCCACGGCTCTGGTCCCTCCATCCGTCCGCGTGCCCCCTCCACACCAGGGGCCTCTCCTCCCTCCCGCTCGCCCTCCCGCTGGGCTCAGCACCTACAGGCCTGGCGCCAGATGGGAGCGCCTCTCCTGGGCTCTGTGGCAGCTCACGGAGGCCCCCGGGCAGGCTGCCTGGCCCAGAGGCAGGAGAGCTGAGGACCGGGGCCGAGGGCTGTGCCGTGACGCCAGGACAAGATGCCAAGACAAGACGGCCAGAGCCGTCTCCTGTAGGCAGAATGGAGGTGGGAAGGGGGTGGAAGGCTCAGGGCGTCAGGGAGGAAAGCCAGGCGTTCTTCCGGGAGGAGGTGGCAGCAGCGAGTCCCCGCTCCACCAGCCCTCTGTTCCCTGACTCCTCAGAGGCCTCACTACCACCCCGAGCCTGGCTCAGCCTCCAGGAGGTGTGGGCCTGGTAGAGTTTTCCAAGCTGGATCTGCAGCCACTCGGGTGGCACGTCTGGCGGGCACCCAGGAGAGGCCATCTGGATCCAGGTGATGGATGTCTGGCGATAGGGGAGGCTGGTCAGGGACCCCAGGCCGAGCATGAGGTCAGGGCTGGGCTCAAGGGGCCTGGCACACTCAAGACAGGGGTCAGGGCCCACCCTCCTCAGCCTCGTAGGTGGGGAGGCAAGGGTGGGGGAGGGCAAGCCCTGGCCCGGGGTGCCCAGTGCAGTGGTGGCTGGTGGGAGCTGGATTGTAACTCCCCCACCCCCAAACATATCCGATTCCTAATCCTGGCAGCTGTGACCGCGGCCTTACTCGGAAACAGGCTGTAGGTGTGACGAGGTACGATGACGTCACAGCAGAGGGGGGAGGGCCCCGGTCCAACAGCTGGAGTCCCCGTCGCAAGGGGACTGGGGCCCAGGCACCCAGGACAGGCCTGTAACGGGGCTGGCAGAGACGGAGGGCTGCAGCCACAGGCCCAGGCCCACCGGCCATGCCCAGAAGCGGCAGAGGCAGGAAGCCGCCGCCCTCAGCCTTTGGGGAGAGCGCAGCCCGCCTGCACCTTGATCTGACTTCCGGCCACAGAGCCAGGAGACGGTACGTTTCTGCTGCTCTAGGTCCCCCACTTGTGGGGCTTCATTCCCCTCGGGCCCCTGGGGTGCTGCTCCCAGTCCTGCCTCTCCGCACCTCCACCCGTGGCCCCCGGGGGTCTCAAGGACTCAGCTCCCCAGGGCCCTCAGCCTCCAGATTGTGCATCAGGGAGAGGAGGCTGGGGGTGGGGAGTGTGCCCCCCCAAACACTGCCTGGTTTTTCCAGATGGTGCTGGGATTCAGGCGTGCAGGGCGGGGGGCATCCCAAGTCACCCCGAGGCCACAGGGTGAGAGCCTGGCCCAGAGAGGCCTGGCGGTGGAGCCGTCCTTCTGGCCTGTGGCAGGTGCCGCCCCCAGTCCAGGGCACTTAGCGGCCGCCCCTCCCTGGGTCTAAGGCGGGTTCCTGAGCACCCGCTCTGTCTGTCCCAGAGGTGAAGGTCACTGCCCCCACCCCCCCGGCCATGTGGCCTTGTGCAGCGGGAGGCATCCAGCTTGGAGGCTGGACAGGCGGGCCTGGGTTCGAGTCCAAGATGCAGCCCTGCTGGCCATGTGCGTTAGGGGAAGCCTGTAACTTACCTCCTGTTGGAAGCGTGAGGGTCCCCGAGACGCCTGGTGCCCTTGCACCCAAAAGGTTCTGTTTTCTAAGCTCTGCCACAAACCACACCAAGACTCAGCAGCTCAAGAACCACACCTGTTTGGCTTACAAGTCAACCTGAATTCTGCCTGGGTCGTGTCAGCTGGAACCACCTGCGGCCGCGTGTCACAGTCAGGCCGCGAGCACGGGTGCCCTCCCCGGGGCCTGGGCCTCCTCACAGCACGAGGACCGGGATCCAGGGCCGGAGAGCGAGGGAGCAGAAGCCGCAGCCCTTTGCCACCTGAGCTGGACAACACAAGCTTCTCTTCCGCCTCACTCTGCTCACTGGGAGCGAGGCCCCAAGCCTGCCCCACCTGCCAGGGCAGGGAAAGCGACCCCTTCTCTTGCCAGGGGAGAGGAAACTTCCAGACAAGCCTGCAGGATGGGAGACACGGTGGAGGCCATCCTTGGGGAGGATACCCGCTCACGTGAGGTATCAGCGGCCCCTTAAGGGCCGTGGGGTGAGGTCTGACCCCTGACCTTTGCCCCGGCTGGTGTGTGAGTGTCCCCTCACTGTCCTGGCTAGCTTGTCCTCCCCGCCTCCCGCCACAGGGACTTTGCACAATGACGAACCCTGTCTCGTCTCTTAGTTCACACACCCTCTTCTCTGGGGCTCCACCTGGGGTCACTGCCTCAGGGAAGCCCCCTCTGACCTCTCTGCCCAGACCTGTCCCTTCCATCAGCCTCTCTCCAGGCTCCCAGGCACCCCCTTTGGAGCGCAGGGCCAGTCTGCAGCTCTGCCTGACATTCAAGCAACGTTGTTTAGCAAATGTCTGTCTCCACCTCCCTACTCTTCCCCCTGGACGGTAGGCTCTGGTCCTTAGCATGGATCCCGAGCACGGCATCAGTAGGTGCTCCATAAATACCTGCTATGTCAAGAGACAACAGAGGTCTCTGTATCCATCAGGGCCCAGCAGAGAAAAGGTAGGTTAATCTGTATACTATATAGGTTGGTAGATGAGGGAGAGATTAGATGATGGATGGATGGACAGTTAGAGGCTAGATAGACTGGATGGATGGGTGGGTGGATGGATGGATGGATGGATGGATGGACAGATGGACAGATGGGTGGATGGATGGATGGACAGATGGGTGGATGGATGGATGGATGGACAGATGGGTGGGTGGGTAGATGGATGGATGGATGGTTGGGTGGATGGATGGATGAACAGATGGATGGATGGATGGATGGGTGGACGGATGGGTGGGTGGGTGGATGGGTGGATGGATGGATGGATGGACAGATGGGTGGATGGATGGATGGATGGGTGGACGGATGGGTGGATGGATGGACAGATGGGTGGGTGGGTGGATGGGTGGATGGATGGATGGATGGACAGATGGGTGGATGGATGGACAGATGGGTGGATGGATGGATGGTTGGGTGGACGGATGGGTGGATGGAGAGATGGGTGGATGGATGGATTGGTGGATAGACGGGTGGGTGGATAGTGCAAGGAATCAGCTGATACGAGGCGGGGGCTGGCAGGCAAGCCCTTGACCCGCAGGGCAGGCCTCTCAGGCCCGGGATGAAGCTGCCATCCATGGGAGAAATTTCTTCCTCAGGAAACCTCAGGTCTGCTCTCAAGCCTTTTTTTTTTTTTTGTCTTTTTGTCTTTTTGTCTTTTGTTGTTGTTGCTATTTCTTGGGCCGCTCCCGTGGCATATGGAGGTTCCCAGGCTAGGGGTTGAAACGGAGCTGTAGCCACTGGCCTATGCCAGAGCCACAGCAACGCGGGATCCGAGCTGCGTCTGCAACCTACACCACAGCTCACGGCAACGCCAGATCATTAACCCACTGAGCAAAGGCAGGGACCGAACCCGCAACCTCATGGTTCCTAGTCGGATTCGTTAACCACTGTGCCACGACGGGAACTCCCTTCTCAAGCCTTTAACTGATGAGATCCAGCGCACCGGGTTATCTGGGATAATCCCTGGACTTACAGGTGGCTGACTGCCCATGCCAGCCACCCCTGCCCAAAGCCTCCCGGCAGCGCCTAGCAAGCCTTCGGGTCTCAGGGACACAGACACCAGGCCATCACCCCTTCCTCCTCAACATCCCCCACCTGGGTGGATGCCAAGATGAGCAGGCCAGACCCCTCCACGAGGAAGAGTCAGACAAGGGGGGCCACGTTTCAATTTGCGGCCGTGGTTTAAAACCACTGGAGATGATGTGGATGCATAGATTTTCCAGGAAAACACCCTGGCTGGGCGCTGTGAGTAGGAGCCAGAGGCTGGGGGGCCTGTTAGCTTCGCTCCTCCGAGCCGATCAAAACAGCCTTTGCGGAGCAGCAGAGAGCGAGCCTGGGGAGATGAGAGGCACGTGGACGGGGGCGGGGCCAGGGGCCGGACGGGGGACACCGTGGCCAGCAAGCAGAGGTCCTCTGGCCCCGGCCAGGCTGGAGGGCTTCCTGGAGCAGGGCTTCACTGACACGGGCTGAGAAGCAATCCAGACAGACCCCAGTCCCTGCTCGTCTGCCCGCTGCCTGGCCTGCCCACGGGGGGCCGAAACACAGGGGTGCCACTTGGGGCTCTGACAACCCGCATTGCGCAGGGCCCGAGCCAGCTCTGGCTCCCGCCCGCCTGCGCCTGTTTATGAAGCGAAGGGTAAGTGTTTAATTAGTCGCCTAATTGCCTGGGTAATTGGGAGACTACTCAGCTCTCCAAGTAATCAGTCGGAACAGGCCTCGAAAATATCTGGCCCAATATTCATTAGTGTGGTTCAATCGTTAAACAGTTACTGTGTTTGGTTCATGACAAGGCCCAGCAAACAGCTGTGCGCCCTGCAGCCACGCGCCAGCCCCTGGGCCAGCCGCCCCGTGCACACCGACCGTGGGTGGCAGGAGGGGCCTGCACCCTGTGTCCGACCCCCGGCCCTTCCTCACCCCTGGGCAACCTGGCAGCCTCACCTGGATGCAGAGGGCTCAGGGCATCCGCGGTACGGCCCACAGGCACAGCCCCTCGGAGGTTACGGAGCAGGTGCACATTTGCACATCTGACTCTGCACGGCTCTGCAAGGGCAGGACCAAAAATACGCCCACTGTACAGACAGGGAAACTGAGGCCAGAGGGACCAAGCAGCCTGGAGTGGAGCCAGGTCTCCCTCCAGGCTTGATCATCAGTGGAGGGAGCGCCTGGCTGCAGAGGACCGTGCGTGGGCCGGAGCCCTGGGCCCCATGGGGAAGGCAGCCCAAAGGCAAAGTCCTCGCCTGACGTCTGCTGCTGTGAGTGATGAGCCACCTGCTGCCCAGCACGGGTCACTTGCTCACATCCTCTAAGCCTGGTCCCTGCGCCAGACTCTAGGCGCTGCTGGGACAAACCAACCTATGGCCACGCCACTGACTTCCTTAGGGCACGTGGAGGGAGGGGCGCACACCATGAGGGCTCTACGAGGCAAGGGGACTGGGGTTGGGGCTCCCCAGTGCTTGAAGGAGGGGCAGAGGCAGGGGCGGGAAAAGCACCCCTGGTGGGTGGAACAGCAAGTGCAAGGTCCCTGAGTGGGAGGAGAGATGGGAGATCGTGGAGCTGAGGCGGGAGGTGGACCCAGGTGGGGGGTCTTGTTCTAGGAGTCTTGGGGGCCTTGAAGGAGGATTAAGGGGGCGCTGAACGATGCTGTCTGGCTGGCATTTTTAAAACACTCTCTCTAAGAGGATGGGTGGGGGCTTAGGGGAGGCCAAGAGACCAGAGCAGGGGCCCAGGGGAGTCAGGGGGTGGCCCAGGACCCAGTCGTCCCCACCTGCTCTGGACCCTGGAGGGGAGCCAGCCCAACCCCCAACCCCTGCGCTCTGGCTCCAGGTGGGAGACGACAGAGGTGAAGGCATACGTGACCCAGCTTGGTCGATTCTCCTCCGAAGGCCACAGCCCACCCACCAGCTCTCACCACGCTGGGCCCAGAGCTTCCAGAACAGCCTCCCTATTTAATCTCCTGCCCAGCGTTGCCCAGCCCGTCAGGACGTACCACATTCACCAGCCTTCCTGAATCGTGGTCATGGGACTTGGGTTCGCACACTGAAGCTCCTTGCCCTTAAAGGGCAAAGAGAGTAACTTGTGAATGGTACACGGGAAGCACTGGACCAGAAGCGGGAACCAGGGCTTGGATCCCAGCCTCACTGTGTGATCCTGGGCAAGCCACTTACCCTCTCTGAGCCTTGCTTGCTCGAGTGGGAAATGGGGTACAAATGATGCCCTCTGATGGGACTCCTGCAGGAACACAGACTGAGATGCTCACTGGAAAGGACTGATGTGGGGGACAGTAACGTGAGTAGCCACTGTTGATGACGCCCCAGCCACTGCCTAGACTGGCATTGGTATTTCATTTGGTTTAACCCTCCAATCATTTTTTTTTTTTGAATGGAGGCAAAATTCATGCAACATAAAATTCACCACTAACTTTTTTTTTTTTTTTTTGCTATTTTTTAGGGCCACACCCACAGCATATGGAGGTTCCCAGGCAAGGGGTTGAAATTGGAGCTGCAGCTGCCAGCCTACACCACAGCCACAACAACACCAGATCTGAGCAGCATCTGTGACCTACACCACAGCAACGCTGGATCCTTAACGCACTGAGCAAGGCCAGGGATCAAACACGCATCCTCATGGATACTAGTTGGGTTTGTTACCACTGAGCCATGGTGAAAGCTCCAACCACTAACTATTTTAAAGTGGACAATTCCGTAAGATTTTGTGGGGTTACAATGTTGTACAACCACCACCTGTATCTAGTTCCCAAAACTTTTCATCAGCCCCAAAGGAGACCCCATCCCCATCAACGGTCACTCCCCACCCCAGCCTCCAGCCTCTGGCAACCACCAGTTCTCTATGGATTGGCCTGTTCTAGACATTTCACATAAAGGGAATCATACACAATGTGTCCTTTTGTGTCTGGCTCATTTCATTCCGCATCATGTCCTTGAGGTTCATGCAGCATCAAAATGCAGGTGTCAGAGCTTCATTCTGTCTGTGGCTGAACCATATTTCATTGTGTGGATGTCAGCTACCTCTGGAAGCAGGTATCATTAGGCTCATTTCACAGACATAGAAGAAACCTAGCATTAGACAGTATTGTCTTGTCTTCCGACCTTACGGTGTCAGGATGTGAGATATTGGAAAAGGCGTAGTTACTAGTTCCAAGACTTTTCATCCCTTGTATGGATGCATATTGGTCTGTTACTATTTTCCTTCTGCTGGAAGGAATTTAACATTTCTGGTAGTGTAGGTCTGTGGGTGGTGAAGTTGTTGTGCTTTTGTTTGTCTGAAGATATCTTTATTTCATCTTCACCTCTGAAAGATAGCTTTGCTGGGTACAGAATTCTAGATTGATGGACTTTTCAGTACTTGAAAGATATTGCTCCACTATCTTCTTGCTTTATTATTTCCATGAGAAATCTGCTGTCACTCTTATCTTTAGTCCTCTGCATGTCTTTTTTTTTTACATCTTTTAAGATTTTTCTCTTTATCATAGCTTTTTTCAATTTGATTGATGTGCCTTGTAGTTTTCTTCATATTTCTTGAACTTGAAGTATGTGAGTTTTTAATCTATGCATTTATAGTTTTCCTCAAGTTTAGCAAATTTTAGCCATTTTTTCCAAATATTTTTGTTTCCCCATTTTCATTCAGGAAACTCCAGTAACACATGTATTAGACCCCTAGAAGTTCTTTCAGATAACTGATGATCTTTTTCATTTAGAAAAATTATTTATTCTATTTTTATTCTGGATGACTTTTATTACTATGTCTTCAAGTTTACCAGTCTTTTCTTCTACCATGTCTAATCTGCTATTAATACCATCCAGTGTATTTTTTATCTGAGTTGTTGCAGGTTTCAACTCTAAAAGTTCAATTTGGATCTTTGTTTTCATATCTTCCGTGTCTCTATTCAGCTTTTCAAATATATAGAGTCCAATTAAAATAACTGTTTTAATGTTCCTGTCTGTTCATTCTAACAGGAGGGGGGCACACCCGCAGCATATAGAAGTTCCCAGGATAGGGGCTGCATCAGAGCTTAGCTGTTGGCCTAAGCCGCAGACATAGCAATGCAGGATCTAAGCCCTGTCTAAGATCTACACCATAGCACATGGCAACGCTGGATACTTAACCCACTGAGTGAGGTCAGGATCGAACCTGTGTCCTCATGGATCCTAGTCAGGTTCATTACTGCTGAGCCACAAAAGGAACTCCTGGATCCGTTTTAATTAATCAAGTATTCTCACTGTGGGTCATGTTTTTCTGCTTCTTTTAATGCCTGTGATCTTTGATTAGACGCCAAACACTGTGAACTTTGCCTCGTTGCATGCTGGATGTTTTGTCTTCCTGTAAATATACTTGAGCTGTGCTTTGGGGATGTAGTGAAGTTACTGGGAAACTGATCCTTTCCAGTCTTGCTATTATTGGTTTTGTGCACCTGGAGCAGCTCTTGACATAGTGCTAATTATTCCCATTACAAGGCAAGACCTACTTGAATATTCTTCCTGGGGCTCTGTGAATGATGAGTTTCTCCAACATCGGTCTGCTGGTAGAAAAAGACATTTTTCCCAGCCGTGTATGAGCACTGGACACTGTTCTCTTAGGTTTTTGGATGCCTCTTTCCCAGGTCTTAGATAATGTCCCCCCCTTCATGTGGTCATCAGTACTGTGTCTTTACTCTCTCCCCCTTCGGGTGCACTGTCCTGCAAATTCCACCTTGGTCTCCCCAGATTCTTGGCTCTGCCTCAGGGAGTTTGCTAGGCTCTTCCTTCATACCTCATGGTATGGAAATTCTCCTAGTGGCAGGATTCACCTTATTTCTCCCCCATCTTTCAGGAATCTCTGTCCTTCACTGCCTGATGTCCAGTAGCATGAAAATCATCTACAGAAAAAAAGTCTTTTTTTTTTTTTTTCGTTTTTTTTTGTCTTTTCTAGGGCCGCACTGGCAGCATATGGAGGTTCCCAGGCTAGGGGTCGAATTGAAGCTGTAGCTGCTGGCCTATGCCACAGCCACGGCAACACCAGATCCAAGCTGTGTCTGCGACCTACACCACAGCTCACGGCAATGCCAGATCCTTAACCCACTGAAAGAGGCCAGGGATCAAACCCACAACCTCATGGTTCCTAGTCAGATTCATTAACCACTGTGCCATAATGAGAACTCCTATTTTTTTTTTAATAGTTGTTTCAGATGGGAAGATGAATCTAGTCCTGCTACTTTATCTTGAGTAGAAGTGGAAATCCTCAGACAGTTCCCACTGCAGGAAAATCAGAGCCCAGATATGGGTCCTAGGGACTATATTTGAGGCCTGGATCAAGCCAGGCCTGAAGAAGAACTATTCAGATCTTTTCTCTTTAAGCTTGTCAAGCCGGGCTTTCTGCCCCTTGCTACTGCCAGCTTCCTATCCATCCGTGGCTGCACCAGGCAGCTCCCCAAAGGTGAGAAAGGCACGTACAGCTGAGAGTGGAAGAGAATGTGAGGCTAGGCCAGGATGGGACAGGTGCTGGCACAGGGTGAGCTCTGTGCTTTTGAAAACCTACTCTGGCCAGGTGAGGAGAGTGGATGGGCCTCAGGCTTCCCACTCCCAAACCTCCAAGGGTTTCTCAAAACACTTGGGGTAAAGCCCAGAGGCCTTGGCATGAGCTCACATGGCTAGGCCACTGTTGTCCCCTCTCCTGGCCCACTCCCCCTGCCCCAGCCCTTCAGCCTGCCTGCCATTCCCACCCCAGGGCCTTTGCACCCGCCGTGCCAGCTGCTGGGCCACACCCTCAGGTGTCCATGTGGCTCTTGATGTGCCTCAGGTACCCTAGATGCCTGCACAGGACTGGGGACACAGCAAGGCAGGCCCTTAGGCCAAGGAGGGGACAAAGGAGGGGAGGGGGTGGGCCCCGCAGAGGCTCCTGTGACGCCAGAACTTCCTAGAACAGACTTATTGTCTGCCCTCGTCCCTGTGGCAGAGCGGCGGAGGCGGGGCCGGGGGGGGGATGTCTGGCCCCAGACTTCTGAAGTGCCCTCCCCCGCAAAACATCCCCTTCTAACGGAGGGGATGGGTGGGGGGAGCGAGGAAGGGAAAATAATTACTTCTCAGCCTCTAACCTTTCCAGCAAGTGACTCAGTAATAAATAATCCCCACGTCCCTCCAGTGCGATCCATCAGCAGGAGCCCTAATTACTTTAGACTCACTTTGAAACCGCTTCCAGTCCCACTTTCAAATAAATAAAAAATTAACATGGGACCGGAGCAGAGGCCCAGCTGCCAGGGTCCCAGCCCCCTCCCAGAGGAGGCGGGCGTGAGCTGGGCTGGAGGCTGGCGGTGGGGGCGGGCGGAGCCAGCCGCCCACCCCTTCTCTGACTCCGGCCCAGGACCCACCTGTCATGTCTAGGGTCCTGGCTGGGTGGCTGCCACCTTGCAGGCCATGGCCAGCGCCCTCCTCTAGTCCCAGGGGGTTGTGGGCTCGGGCCCAGGCCCCAGACCCAGGATCCTGCAGGAGCACCACCTGCACGCGGCCGCCTCCCTCCCCAGCCTGCCAGGCCCAGCCTCCCAGTCCTGGCCTAGGTTGCGTCCTTCATAAATAAGGTGACCCTGAAATGCCCCTGAGGCTCTGGCATTGAGCCCCTGCCTGCGAGGGGCCCTGACGTTATGTGCTGGCTCGGGGACCCCACTGTCTGTGTCTGGGCTGAGCCCCCCATGGCACAGAAGCCTCTGCCCTCGCGGCCCCAGAGCTCCCAGGCTGCAGCGGTGGGCAGGCAGGGCCTTCTCTGATAGTAACCAGAGGATGGACAGAGAGCCAGGGACCAGCTCCATCCCCGCGCTGCTCAGGGCACATCACCGTCCGCCAGCGTCTCGTAGGTCCCTGAGCTGAGGGGCCAGAGGAAGCCCAGGGCCAGGCCCTGCCCAGGGGATGGAGGGGAGGGGTCCCTGCAGGCCCTGGTCTCCCGAAGCTGGAAGCCCACTGCCTGGGTGGGGACAGAGCTCGCCTCCTGGGCAAAGTGAGAAGCCACAGAGGCTGGCCCGGGAGCAGGGCCAGCGAGCAGAGGCTGGGCAGGCGTGGGGGCAGCTGGGGCGCGTGGAGCCCCCGCGGCCAGAACCTCCGTGGGAGAATTCATTAAACGCATCCCACTCTGCCACCACCAAGAGATTTCTGCTGACCTCACCAGGCCGATTAATATTTAATTAGCCTTTAGGAGGAAGGAAAGGCACTTATTAACCTGCTACGTCAATCTGTCAGCACCGGGCTGGGTCTCAGACGGGCGGGATCCAGCAGAGGGAGAATAATGGCTGGGGTTCCCAGCTCCTGGGCGCTCCTGGACCCCCAGCCCCACCTCCTCCTCCGAGACCGGCGCTGAGCAGCCCTTGGCCCTGAGACCTGAGGGCGGAGCGGAAGCTGCCCTGGGCCCAGCCTCTTGGCCCGAGCTGGGTGGGCGGTGGTGGCGGCGGCCGAGCGTGTCCTTTGCCAGACCAAGCATCCCCTGATCACCCCACTGCCAGGCCTGCTTACCGCTCGGGGCCCCAGCTGCTACGACTTGTGGGGAAGGAGTGTGGGACCCCGGGATTTCGGGGTGGCGGCGGGCACCGGGCCAGGCAGGGCCCTCCTGTGGTAGGAGGTACCGACAGGCCGGGATGACCATCCTTGGTGGCCGCCTCTCAGCACCTGCTCAGCGTCACCCTCGGGGCCTCTTACAAGAAGCCAGAAAAGGGAACTTGGGGTGGACGCTCCTGGTAACTTTCGACCCCAGGACAACAGATGTCACGTTCCAAAAAGCTCGGCGAGCCCAACAGGCCGTGTGTGGACTGTGTGACCCACGCCAGCACCTGCGGCCCCAGCACAGAGTAGTATGTCCTCAGCATGCACACAGTAGGTCCTCAGCTCACTCTGCAGAGACAGACCCAGAGAGGGATGGACACAGACTCGGGAGGGAGGAGAGGGAGGCTGGAGCGGGCGGAGGATAGCACAGGCCACTGCTGCAGCAGGGCCCCCTTGTCTGGCCCCGCACACCACAGCTGCCCATCCTGGCCACACCCCACCCTCAAGCTCCCTCCCCTGGAAGCCCCTGGACCTTGGCATGTGCTGCCTCTGCACGGAAAAGGCTGGCAGACACGGGACTTTGGCTCTCAGCATGTTCTGGGGAGGCTAACAGGACCTGTAGGGCTGGAGGAGGAACTCTGAGCACCCTGGAGGGGGTCCCTGGGCAGACATACCCAAATGGGCGGACGATCAGGGCAGCGCGGGGACACCTAGGGTGGGCTGGCATGGGGCTGTCCCGTGCCCCTTTGCCAGCCGGTCCCCTAAGCCCAGAGCCAGGCACACAGGCGACTCTGCCAGGACCTCTCTCCCCCATGTTGGCAGGCAGTGATGAAATTTTTAAATAAGGAAAAAATAATTAAAACTCTCCTGAGTTTTATTAACTAGCTAGGTAATTACAAACTGGATTAATTAAAATCTACCCTCAGAAAGCACCAGTGGGCGGCCCGGCAGGGAAGGCAGGAGAGGGGGTGGCTTCTCTGCCCAGACACTTGGTCTCCCCTGACCCAGAGGGCTGCTGGGAGCCTTGGATGCAGAGTGTTCATCGGCTCAGAGAGGCCAAGGCCCCACCCAAGATGCACAGCAGTAACGAGCAGAGCTGAACTTGACCCTGGGGCGACAGGGGCTTCCCTTCCAGGCCTGACCCTCACAGGGGTAGGTGCAGAGGGCCCCGGGGACCCTGTGTGAGAATGCCGCAAGTGCCAGGATCTGGTCAGCACGGGGACCTTGGGGCCACGGAACTTTCCCACCCAGGCCCGTCTTTCCTCTGGAGAAGGTGACAGCGGAGCCGGTCCCTACAGGATGATCTGGGCTTCTTAACTGAAGAACAGTCCTGGAGAGGGCACCCCTGGGGAGGGCACACCTGAGGAGGGCACCCCTGGGGAGGGCACACCTGGTAGAGGGCACACCTGTGGAGGGCACCCCTGTGGAGGGCACACCTGGTGGACAACACACCTGTGGAGGGCACACCGGGAGAGGGCACACCTGAGGAGGGAACCCCTGGGGAGGCCACACCTGGTGGACAGCACACTTGGGGAGGGCACCCCTCGGGAGGACAAACCTGTGGAGGGCACCCCTGGGGAGGGCACCCCTGGTGGAGGTTATACCTGTGGATGGCACACCTGTGGAGGGCACCCCTGGAGAGGGCACACCTGGGGTGGGCACACCTGTGGATGGCACACCCGTGGATGGCACACCCGAGGAGGGCACCCCTGGGGAGGGCACCCCTGGGGAGGGCACACCTGGAGAGGGCATACCTGGGGTGGGCACACTTGGTGGAGGGCACCCCTGGGGAGGGCACACCTGATGGAGGGCGACCCTGGGGAGGGCACACCTGGTGGAGGGCATGGCAGAGGCCAGGGCCAGGCGTGGAAGGCCTGGAGGTTCAGAGCAGCTGCAGGCCCAGGAGGAGGCGGAGGGCCAGGTGAGGCCAGCTGGGACGCCGGGCTGGGGGTCTGGGCCTCAGCCAGCAGCAGGGAGGGGAGTGGGGCTGCCAGGCTCTCCTGACTGGGCAGCCGGGAGGGCGCGCTGCAGGGTAGGTGGCAGGGCCCAAGGAGGGTGGGCAGGGGCTCGTCGGTCCTGGGGCAGAGCTTCCAGACCCTTTGCCATCCCAGCTCCAGGTCACTTCCTCCCTCAAGGCTGGGGCCCTGCTGGACCTGGAGGCGGGAGAAGGGGCCAGGCCACCAGAGGCGCCTGGCGCCCAAGGGGGAAACTCGGCCGGGAGGCCCTGTGCCAATGGAGGAGTTTGGGGAGCAGCCAACAGGCCAGGACATGGGGACAGGGACAGAGGGCGTGGGCAGGAGGTGACCCCTGCAGCAACATAGCCATCACCTCAGCCTGTGACCCACAGGGAATCACGGGCTCCTGGTGGTCCCCGGCTGGGAACAGCGGGCCCGCTCGCTCCATCAGCCCTGCAGCCGTTGATCAAAGGATACTCCCCCGACCGCCCCCCCCCCCAGCCCTGGGAGCCCAGGGACCACAGCCTCCCAGGTCCAGCTGCCCATCAAAAGGGGGACTCCCCCGGGCCATAGGGAGCCCGTGGGGTCCCCAGGCCTGGGTCTACTGGTGGTGTGGCCACCGGCTGGCTATGCGCCCTGGGCCAGTCACTGGGCTCCAGCCTCAGTGTCCCCATCTGTTAAGCAGGGTGGGAACCCCTGTCTCCCAGGCTGCCGTGCGTGTGCTAAGCAGCCCGCGCACAGCAGGCACCTCGCTGGGGACCTGCCTGCCGCCCCAGCCCCCCATCCCATCCAGGCTGGGATCTCTGGGAGCCCAGCGTCGGCCCCCAACCCGCCCCCTCCATCGTCTGTTCCAGCTGCCGCCCCGCGGCTCATAAACCCCTGGGCTTTGATCCATCCTCATTCTGTCCCGGCCGGAAGAGACGGGGGCTCCTCCCAGCCGGGCGCCCCCACCGGAGCGCCTCCGCACCCCACTGCCTCCATTAACCTCTGCACTCGGGCGGAAGGGACGGCCTCAGCCCCGCCGTTCCCAGGGAGCCGCCCTGAGGCGCCTGAGGCCTCGGGTGACCCCAGACGCCAGAAGACCCAGCCCGCAGATCCTCCTGAGAGACGGACCCTGACGGCCTTGGCCCAGACTCCCAGGCTGTCCCCCTGCCCAGATCCAGGGGCGACCTGTCACACCCACCCAGCAGGGGCCATTTCTTTGCCATCTTTGGGCTTCTTCCGCCGCAGGGGAGACTTGGAGGGGGCAGGAGAGAGGCCCCAGAGTCCATTTCTCACTCAGGGCCGTCCTCCCCACCTCCGGACCTCTCCCTCCGGGGCTGGTCGCACCCCAAGCTGGCAGCGAGCAGAACCCCCTAGAGTCCGGCTGCTCCCGTGGCTGGGGGGGGGGGGGGGCTTCCCACCTGGACCCCCTGCAGAGCCCGTGCTGGCGTCCAGCCCCAGCCTGGCCCCAGAGAGGCGTGGATGCTGCACGTGATGGCCCCCCTCCCCCGCCACGGCTCTCATGCTGGTCCCAGTGGTCCTTGTCACCGTGCCTCCAAGGGAACAGGGCTCCCACTTTGGGGACAGAGCCGCGGGGTCACCGCCTGCTACGTGTGGGGGCCTCTGCCACCCACGGAGACCCGAGACCCAGGGGCTGATTCCCAGCCGCAGGCAAGGAGCTTCCCTGGCCTGGCCCCCCAGCGCAGGGGTCATGGGCCAAGGGCAGGGGTTCCTCTGCGCCCCCTCCCTGTGTGCCCCAGGTCCAGGTGCTCAGCTCGTGTTCACGGGGCCTTCGATTCACGGTACGGCAGCGAGCAAAGCAGACGACGCCCTTCCCGGAGCTCCAAGCGTGGTGTTTGGTGTTGGATCGGAGCTGACGTGAAGCTCACAGGGGGCCCCGCCAGGGGTTCAGACTCGGAGCTGGCGCAGGAGTCCACGGTGGGGTGGGGGAGGCCCGGGAGACTCCTGGGCTAAAGGTCCTGCGGGCGTTGGTGGCCAGGAGGAGGGGGGAGCAGAGGCCGCCTGCTTCTATCACAACCCATGGGGGAGGGCTCCCCCCACCCCCGCAGGCCTCAGGAGGAGATGGGGCTCAGCCTCTGTGCTGTGCGACGGTGGGCAAGGCTCCGCCCTCTCTGGGCTCCTGCCCCGTCCAGCCCGCTGTGGCCCCTGTGCTGGGACCTCCATGGAAACTGCGCCGGTGTGTCCCCGTCCCCACCTTCTCCCTGGGTCCAGGCTGGAGGAGGCCCCCTGCCGCCTCCAGATCCAGCCCGCCCGCCGCGCCCTCCCCTCCCCCACGTCGGCTCCGTCTGCAATCGACACATTTCCTTCCCCGAGATGATGCATGTTTTCCCCGTCGGGTTTACAAATAACTTCAAATTTTACTGTTTGCTTTCCCTAATGAATTCTCCGAAACGTGTTACAAGCTCCCCAGTAATGAACGGGGCGCGCTGGGCCCGGCGCGGCCCGGTTTTCCGCCAGCTCCTGCCGCGGCGCAGCTGAATGAGCCCGCCGCACCCGGCACACAGCCCCGCCGCGGCCGTGCTTGCTGCAATTGGCGGGAATCCATTATATTGACAATATCCATTTGTGTAATTCCTGCATTAGGATTTTGTGCTAAACTGTGTTTGAAAGGCACTGCTGACCCCTGATTACCTCCTTAATTGTGCTTAAAAATCCAGATTAATTCAGAGGCGAAGTCGACCGCGCTGAGACCGCGCCGTGCTGGGCCCAGGCAGTCGATGGCTCCGGTCTCTGCAGCGGCGGCGGTTCCACCGGGACCCCCCTCGGCGCGGCCTTGACGTCCTCACAGGCCTCCCTGGGTGCGGCCAGAAAACCTCTGCATCCGAGAGGGAGTGGCCGGGAGCCTGGGCGCTGAGGGACAGCGGCTCCCAGGCATGGAGCTGGGCTCCCGGGCGAGGTGCCCTCAGGCCCCCTGGGATGTGCTGTTTCTGCTGCAGAGGGGAGAAGCTTGAGGCAGAGACCGTGTCGCCCAGGCCCATCCAGGGCCATCCATCGGTCGGAGCGGGCGGGTCTGCGGGAGCCTTGCCCCTCGGCCGAGGAGGCTGCCACGCTTGGACCTGAGGTCCCCTCCACTGAGTTACAGGTGCAGAAACAGACCGAGTGGCTGAGGGCTGCCCACGGGCCCCATAGAGAGGTGGTGGCATCCACCTGAGGTCAGCGGGGTGGGGGCTGTATCGTGACAAACCTCTGGTTCTGCCACCCAGGAGATGGTGCTCCCCGGCCCCCCCCCACTCGACACAGGGATCCCGATCAGACTGCCCGAGGCCCAGGGCGGTGCTCTGGGGCGTCCTCCCACAGAGGGGGTCCCTGTGGAGGAGGGAACCAACCAGACCTGGCATCTGGCGAAGCCATGTCCAGGTCTCAGCTCCTCCCCTGACCTGCGCGGAGAGTCCCTGCTCTCTCTCTCTCTTTGGTCTTTTTGCCTTTTCTAGGGCCACTTCCCGCGGCATACGGAGGTTCCCAGGCTCGGGGTCGAATTGGAGCTGTAGCCATCAGCCTACCCCACAGCCACAGCAACTCGGAATCCGAGCCGTGTCTGCGACCTACACCCCAGCTCACGGCAACACCTGATCCTTAACCCGCGGAGCAAGGCCAAGGATCAAACCCGCAATCTCATCATTCCCAGTCGGATTCGTTCACCGCTGCGCCACGGCGGGAACTCCCAGTCCCTGCTCTCTTGAGCCTTGGTTTCTGCATCCGGACAAGGCGTCCTGACGCTGAGCTGGCAGGGCCATCGTGGGGCTTGGAGGTAATGCTTGGTGGCCCGTGCCAGGCTGGAGTGAGCACACAGTGGGGGCTGAGCACAGGCTGGCTGTGCAGGCGAGGTCAGGGTCCTCAGGGGAGGGCCATTCCCCAGCGCTGCTCCCTGTTAGGTCTCGGGTGGCTGGACAGCGAGCCATGAGGAGCCCATCCTTGCAGCGGGTCACATATCCTGGGACAGATCAGCATTTCTGGGGGACCCTGGGGTGCAGTGGGAGGTGGAGCACCCCCAGAGCACCGCCCTGGGCCTCAGGCAAATTTGAACAGGATCCCGTGTCAAGCGAGGGGGGACGGGGAACCCCGGCTGGCCGCCTCCAACCAGCCTGAGATCTGAGGCTGGGTCAGGGCGCTGGCTCTGGAACCCCGCCCTCCGCCCTCCGCCCTCCGCCCTCCTGCGTCCATCAGACCCCGATGGCCGAGAGGGACCTGAGCTAGAGGAGGGGGGACAGAAGCTCTGGCCCCCAGGGAGCTCAGTGGAGGGAAAACTCTCGCCCTGAATCCAGCACACACACAACGGGGGTGACCCCCAGCACCCGGCCACGGAGGCCCCTGCGTGGGGCAGTGAGGTGACCAGGATCCTTGGGTCAACCGTGCAAGCCAGGTGGGGGACGGGGGGAAGCAGAGATGTGGTCCAGCTGAGGCTGTCCCCAAGCTGACCCCGCCTCGGGGGGGCCCACATCACCCGGTCACCGTGCAGGCTGTCCCAGGGAGCGGGGGGTCAGTGGCCAGCCTCTCTTCTTGGCCAGTGGGGCACCGCACCAGGGAGGGGGCCCGTGTGAACTGCGAGCAGCCGGGGCAAGGGAGCCCTGTCCTGGCAAAGGGGCCCCACGCCTCCCGCCACACAGGGAGGAAGCGGAGCCCTGAAATCCGGCCTGGAGCTCGGCAAGGCCAACGGCACCTGCCCCCACGCGTACACGTGCCCGGGCCTGGCAGCTCTCCCGAGAGGCAGGGCACCCGCTAAAGTGCGCGGTCCATGGCTCTCAGCCTGTTCACAGGACTCTCACCTGTGAAAGTCCTGTGCTTTACTCGACTGTAAAGCACCTTCATTGCCCCCAAATGAACACTTCTTGAGAGTTCCCATTGTGGTGCAGCAGGAACGAATCCATCTAGGAACCACGAGATTGCGGGTTCGACTCCTGACCTCACTCAGTGGGTTAAGAATCTGGTGTTGCTGTGAGCTGTGGTGCAGGTTGCAGACACGGCTCGGATCCTGCGTTGCTGTGGCTGTGGTGTAGGCTGGCATCTGTAGCTCTGATTCCACCCCTAGCCTGGGAACCTCCCTAAGCTGTAGGTGAAGCCCTAAAAAGCAAAATAATAATAATAATAATAATAATAATAATAATAAATCAGCACTTCTTTCCATAAACATGTTACTATTTTATTCTTGTTTGCACACACATATGCAAATCCCTCGGGTGTTGGTTTCTGCAAGGGGCTTAAAAAAAAATCCCACTTACTGCACACTATGGACAGTTCATCTCTGACAAAGGAGGCGAGAATATACAAGGGGAAAACGGCAGTGTCTTCAGCAAGTGGTGCTGGGAAAACTGGACGAACGCACGGAAATCAATGAAGGTAGAACACACCTCACAGCATACGCACAAAAATAAACTCAGAATGGCTTACAGATTTGAATTTAAGACAAGACACTATAAAACTCCTAGAGAGAACAGAAGCAAAACTTTCTTTGGCATAAATCGTAGCAGTATTTATTTAGGTCAGTCTCTCCCAAGGCAACAGAAATAAAAGCAAAAAAGAAACAAATGGGACCAAATCAAAGTTATAAGCTTTTGCGCAGTAAAGGAAACCATAAATAAAATGGAAAAAACAAATAAACAAACACCTACAACCTGGGAGAAAATCTTTGCAAATGACGTGACAAATGAGGGCTTAATTTTCAAAATATCCAAACAGTTCAAACCATTAACAACAAATAACCAACAACCCAACTGAAAAATGGGCAGAGGACCCAAGCAGACAGTTCTCCAGAGAAGACAGACAGCTGGCCCACAGGCACATGAAAAGCTGCTCCATGTTGCAAATTATTAGCGACACGCACATCAAAAGGACAGCGAGGTACCCCCTCACACCAGTCAGAATGGCCATCATCAAAAAGTCTACAAACAATAAATGCTGGAGAGGGTGTGAGGAAAGGGAACCCTCCTGCACTGATGGTGGTGATACACGTTGATGCAACCACTATGGAGAACAAGATGGAGTTTCCCCACCAAAACAGAGTTATCATATGACCCAGCAGTGCTACTCCTGAACTCACACCCAGACAAAACTACAGTCCCAAAAGGTACAGGCACCCCTATGTTCACAGCAGCGCTCTTCACAGTAGCCAAGACATGGAAACAATCTCAATGTCCATCAATAGATGAGTGGATAAAGAAGACACAGTACATGTGCAATGGAATACTACTCAGCCATGAAAAAGAATGAAATAACGCCACTTGCAGCAACATGGATGGACCTAGAGATTCTCACACCAAGTGCAGTAAGGAGAAAGAGAAAGGCAAATACCAGATGACATCCCTTACATGTGGAATCTAAAATACAACACCAAACAACATACCTATGAAACAAAAATAGACTCAGAGACATAGAGAACAAACTTGTGGTTGCCTGGAGAAGGGAGGGGTGGGGGCGGTGCCTGGAGGAAGGATGGATTGGGAGTCAGAGATTAGCAGAGGCAAACTGTTATCTAAAGATGGATAAACAGCAAGATCCTCCTGGAAGGCAGAGGGAACGATACTCAATATCCTGAGATAAATTCTAACAGGAAAGAATATGAAAATGAATATAGATCAACACAACTGAGTCACTTTGCTGTGCGGGAGAAATTAAGGCAACATTGTAAATCAAGTATACTTCAAGAAAATAAAACAAAAAGTCCACGGGCTGGGGAGAGGGCTGGAGGGAAAATCCTGCTTCCGTCATCTGTCCGTCTATTGCTGCAAACATTTACCCCAACCTCCAGCAGCTTCAAAACTGCACCTGCTTGTTATGGCCAGTGTCTGTGGGTCAGGAATGGGGAGCAGCTGAGCCGGGTGGCTCTGGCTCGGGGTCTCTCACGAGAGGCTGTCACGGTGTGGGCTGAGGCTGCATTACCTGACGGCTCCCCTGGGGCCGGAGGCTCCGCTTCCCAGGTGGCACTTTCCGTGGCTGTTGGCCCGAGGCCCGGGTTCCCCAGGCAGACGCTCCCGGCACCTGCTTCGGCCAGAGCCGGTGACCCAGAGGACAGAGTGGGGGAGCCTCTTACCACCTGGTCCCAGGATCCATACACCGGCTCTCCTGCCCCCTTCTCCCCTCTAGAAGCAGGTCAGCCTCAAGTCCAGCCCGCACTCAAGCGGAAGGGGCTTAGCTGGATGTATTTTCAAACCACAGGGGGCAGCTTTGGGGAAGACTGTGATGCCGCTATGGCAACTGGCACGCTCCAGGTCCAAGCCCAGCGGCTGGAGCGGGAGGAACCAAGTCGGGGGGGCCTCGGGACAGGCCTGGCTGCCGGCCGTGCTCGGCTGGGGTCCGAGGGGACCCACCTCCCACCACCCTGGTCCAGAGCAGAAAGCCGTTAAACCACCAGGCGTCAACCAGAGCTAAATCTGTTCATCACCCTGTGTGCACCCCCCTCTCCAGTTTGCAAAGCCCTCTCTGGGGCAGTGGTCGAATCCCCCCATGTGTGCTGAGTCAGGCTTTGGGCTGGGCCTGTCGCGTGACACCGATGATGGCTGAGCAAACAGGCCCAGAGAGCTGCCAGCGCTGCCAGCGCAGCCCAGACCCCAGGACGCCCGAGCCTTCCCACGGCTCGCGTTCAGAGAAGACGCATCTCACCCTGCGGCCCCGCGAGGGTCCTCTCGGACGCAGGCTCTCAGGGGCCTCCCGCCACCTCCGGAGCCCCAAGTCAGGACCGAGAGAGGGGAGGGCCGCTCCCAGCTGGTCGGACGCCCGGGCTCTGCACACCCCGGATGGAGAGCAGGCCCCTCCCTGGGCAAGCTCGCTTCTGCATCGCAGAGGGAGGGAGGGCTCCCGGGGGACCCCAAGGTGCCCCCGCCCGCAGCGCCCCCATCCCCCGACATCCACCGCCGAGTTCGCAGGCAGGACTCCGCCGGCCATCCTGTTCGTCACCCGCGGGGCTCCGGCCTCCCACCCACTCCTGGCCGCGGCCGCGGGGCCGGGCCCTCGCCTTCCCAGGGCCAGGAGGCCTCTGCCAGGAAGTCCCCCCACCGGCCGAGTTATTTACTTTCCTTAATAACCTTTTATGAGGGCCTCGCCGTGGCCTTCAGGAGCGCGCAGGAGCCGGCTGCCAGGTCATCTCTCGGATGCGATTTTATTAACGCAAGCCCGCCCGAGGCAGGTTAAGCAGCAGCCCCCTCCAACCCCGGGCGGCACCGAGCGGCCCTCCTGCTCCAGGTGTGCTGGGGCTGCACCCCGTTTAATTAAATCCTCCTCGCACGCTCGGCCCACCTGCCTCTGAACAGCGGGCCTGGATCCTCAAATTAATCAATTTTCCATGTAATCAATCAAAATCAATCCATTTCATTTAATTCTACAATTAATCAATTGTATTGAAGCATAATTCATACATGATCGAGGGCTCCCACTTTCAGCAGATGGTTCGATGCCTCTGACAACCCCATGCTCAGGAAACGCTCCCCGCCCCCGGTCAGGGCCGCGTCCCCGTGTGGCTCGGTGGCCCCAGGCCACGCGGGCCACGGAGCACTGAGAAGTGGCTGCTCCCGGCTGAGGTGCCCTGTGCGTGTGAAACACACCAGCTTTCCCGGACTCAGACTGGGAAATAACCACAACCATCGCAATCAGGGCCTCCCGTGATGACCTGCTCAACGGGGACCCTGGCAGCGTGAGTGTACACAGCCTATCATTGAAATGAATGTCCCCTGCCTCCTTGCTTCTGGGACGCGCCCACGAGAAAGCCTGAAATGACGCCAGTGGCTCGTGCGATGATACTCGTCAGCCAGTCCTGGGGTCGAGCAGAATCGCCGCGCGCCCCAGCCCTGACCCAGGCGCTGTGGCCCCCCTGGAGCCCCGGCTTGTCTGTGAAATGGGGCAAGAATGTCACTACCTGGGTTTGTCGTGGGGGCTGAACGACCCCAGGGGAGGCTTACAGAGCCCCAGCACTGGGCTTGGGCGCCACACGCACAGGGCACGCCAGCTGGGTCACCGCTGTGGCCTCGGCACGGATCCTGCCGGCCAGCTCTCCTTCCTGTGTGAGTTCTGCAAGTTGGGAGACGCGGGGGAACCCCTGTTCTCAGACCCCCAGAGGGAGGAAGCTGTTGACGTCATTTGCAGGCGGGGCAAATCCCAGACCCTCCCCCACCGCGTCATCCAGTCTCCCCCTGGCACCGGCCCGCCCACCCTGCCGGGAGGATTCTGACGTCGGGGAGCCCAGCCTCGCCAGCACCCTCGCCCCTTCCCTCGGAGCCAGGCCCTAGGCAGGCGCTAGGGTGCGAGGTGGGAGCCCGACCGCCCCACGCAGACCCCAGATTGCAAAAAGCTCCTCTGAAGGAGAGCACCTGCCTGGGGCTCCGAGGAAGAGGGACCTGAGGCCCCCAGGGAGCGGATCGCGGGCAGGCGGCAAGGAGAGCACAGGTGTCCAGGCCACGCAGACTGAACGGGAAGCAAAGCACTGCCTCCCAGCACGGCACGAACGGAGGTGGAAACTAGAGAAACCCTTTTGCGGGCAGCATGGAAAGGATGATTCTAGAAGGCGCCTCGGATGGTGCCTCGGATGGGTGCTAAAGCCGTCGGTGCAACAGCTACAGACGGAGGCCCACGGAGTCTCCACCTATCTGCCCACAGACGGCTTCACTGATGGACGTCCACGCAGCCTGCGCCTCCTGGGACACGGTGCCAGGAAGGCCAGCAAGACTGGGGTCCCCGCGGCAGCTCACCTGACCCAGGACGGAAGGCCAGATAAGCCCGAGGGGAGGGGGCTCTGCCAGTCACGCGTCTGGACTCTTGGAAAGCGTCCGCTTCATGAAAGACAAACAAAGGCCGAGGACCCCGGCTGAGGGCCACCTGCCTGGACAATTCTGCAAGCATGGACGGAGTGGGGGGACAGTGGAGCCGCTGGGGACATGGGCTCGCTGGCCGGGTTTGACGCTGGACAGTGGACCAGCCACGTGTGACTCCAAGTGTGGGCCGTGGACCTGTGGCATCAGCACCTCCGGGGAGCTGGTCACACGGGCAGAGGCTCAGGCCCCACCCGGCCACAACCACCCAACCTGTGCACTTTTCTGCATAGTCGTAACTTTTTTCTCATCAGCTTCACGGAGCTGTAAGTGACCGCACATGTTTAAAGGGTACACGTTTTGACTAACGGACACACCAGGGAAACCTCCCCACCAGCCCGTGGAAGAATCCGTCCATCACCCCAACAGCTTTCTCAGCCCTTTGACACCCCCCATTCCTGCACACCCTCTCCCTGGAGCCTCAGGGGACCGCTGGCCTGTGCTGTGATTATAGATCACAAATATTTTCCATATGTGTGCATGTGTTACATACCTACATGCCTATATGCGCCCCGTCTATATGTTGCTGTGTGTGCCCTGTTGATCTGGCTTATTTCACTCAGGACAATGACTCTGAGGTCCATCCAGTTACTGCATATGCATCAGTCGCTCGCTCCTTGCGGCCTGGGCAGGTCTCCACTGAATGGGTATACCGCCGGCTGCTGGGCGCCTCCCCTGCGGACGGACGCTCAGGTCGGGGCTGCCTCAAAGCTGTGCCGGGTGTCTGTGTGTGAACGCAGGCTCTTCCTTCTCCTGCGGAAACACCTAGGAGCGGACGGGCCAGGTTGTAACAGGCATGTAGTCAACATTTTAGGAACCGCCAAACTGTTTCCAAAGCCTGCCTTGCCCACTGCTGCCAGCAGGGCACAGAAGTCCCATTTCTTCCACACCCAGTCCATTCTTGTAACTTGCCATCCATCCTAAGGCGCGGGGGTCGGGGGGGGCTGTCTCATCGCGGAGGCTGCACTTTCCCAGGGACCCGGGGTGTGGGCATCTTTTCACGGGCTCGTGTGCCATCTGTCCCTGCAAGAAGTCAGCGTCGGCCCCAGGCCTCTCCTTTAAAGTTCCGCTGGCTCTTCTGAATCCTGGGCATTTCCACACCACAGCAGACGCGGCACCTCCGTTTCCACACGAAGCCTTCGGGGGATTGATTCAGCTCTCCCCAACCCCCCGCCGGGGAGCTCCCACGTGGTCATCTGGTCATCGGCCCAAGTCGGGAGGGAGCCGGGAGGCGGGAGGGCGGGACCTGCAGGTGCGAGCCCTGGCTCTGCGCCCACCCTGTGCGGCAACCTGTCACCCCCTTTCTCTGAGCCTCCTCGCTTATGACGTGGGGACAGTGGAACTGCTGGGATTAAGGGTGAGGACGGCGTGGGGAGCCCAGCCTGGTGGGGGTGGGGCTTCCCGGCCCGGCTCGCTGAGCCGCCCCGTCCACAGGCACCAGGCCAACCCCAAACCCACTGCAGCCACAGCTCGTCTAGTGAGGGTAACTCGTTGAGGCAGCTGGCCCGTCTCCCCAGAGCCCAGTACCCAAAGTTCACCGGCACCCTTTTATGAAGACAAAACCCCACAGGACACTTTTGCCAGGTGACTGGGGTGAGCAGGACCCATGGATGGAGGAGGGAACCTGGCAATACGCTCAGAGCAGCCCCTGCACCGACTCACCCCACACCCTGCCTCCAGGGCATCCACGGCCTCAGGGGGCCCACGGCCAGGACGGCTGCCCAGCCCGGGGCTCCCCAGCGAGGCCCAGCCAGGCAGGGAGCTCACACCCACCTTCTAGGCAGGAAGCTGAGCCCCGAGGCTCCCATCACACATTGCCACTGGCTCCCCTCCTAAGTGCCCCCTCCTGTCCCCGGAGCCAGGCAGGATTGTCCCATCGTCCTGAAGGCCCAGAGAGGCACAGGCATCTCCCCAAGGCTGCTCAGCCTGCAAGGGTCGGGACACTCAGGACGCCTGGCCCTCAGCTGCCCCCGTGGCTGCCTCGAGGGCGCCCACCCAGCCCACCTGCCCCGCTCACCTGCCTGGCACCTGCTGTCCTGCTCCGTCTGCAGCTTCTCACCCTCAGAAGAGCCACCCCAGCTATTTACCGTGGATTCATTTAAGCTGGTTAATTTTTAATAATGTTGAAATTTCCATGTGAATAATTCAGGTAAATTATTTATTAAAGCACAGGATAAAGGGATCAGGGGAATTACCAGTCGACAGTGTTACCTGCGCCGTGGGCGGGGGCATCGCGCAGACTCTCACCTGGCCTCATGGCCCAGGAGGGCCGCCTCCAGGTGGGACAGGTGGCCTTGGCCCTCCAAACCTGCTCCCCCTTCCGTGGCCTCCAATGACCGCCCAGCCGCCTGATCCTCCAGCCCAGTGGCTCCCAGTTTCCCTCTTGAGCCCCCCAAGTCCACCTTCACCACTTCCTTGAAGCCCCTGCAGCCCCCAAATCTGTCCCCAGCAGCCGGAGGGGATTTCTTGTGCACGAATCTGTGTCTCCCCAAAGCGAGCGCCATGGGCAGTGACCCCCAGAGCTTTCAGAATGAGGACCCAGGGGCCCCGCGAGGCCTCACGCCCCTGGATCCTGCAGTTCTCCGCAGCCTCCGTGCCTCACCCTGCACGGACGCCTGCCATGCGGGGAGGAAGGGACCTCCTGGACCGAGCCCCGGGGACACCAGGCTGATGTGACATCTTCTCCAAGCCTGCTCTCATCCCACAGAGATTCCCTGAACTGCACAGGTGACCCCAGCTGGAGAGGCCCCTGCTGAGCCCGAAGGTGGGGGAGCCGTGCCCTCTTTCCGGAGACCCCCCGTGAGAAGGCCCTGGGGGTCAAACTGGATACAGTTGACGGAGCCCGGCCGTCTCCCTCCTGGATCCTAACTCGTTAGGAAGAGGGCGGGAAGGACACAGGCTCTGCCGAATTTCCCATCACTGTTCGAATGGATTGCATTTTTAATTCTATAATAAAGTGGCAATCTCCGTTTTCCCAGGCAATTCACTTCCACAGGGGCCGGGGTCGCACCTGCTGTGTGGGAATCAGCGCACCGCGAATAATCAAACACGGGCAACAACCCTTAGCAGGGAGGTACCTCGAAACGGGGCCTGGCTGCGAGCTCCCGCTGGCCCCTGTCCGTGGAGTTGGGGTGGGAAGGTGCGGGGCTCAGGGGTGGGTGGGGAGGCGCCCTTGGGGACCGGCCGTCAGCGCCCTGGGGTCCAGCATCCTCGGGCTGCCCCAGCAGGCTGCAGGCTCCGTCCCCGCAGCTGTGCACATCCCAGCGCTGGCTGCGTGACCTCAGCCTCATCCTGACCCCTGGGTTGTCCCCGTTCTGCACACCCTCCAGCTCCTCCCCAGGCCACAGCCACGGGGGTCCAAACGCAGTCCCCCACCCCACCCCCGTCGGGGCGCTGGGACGGCGCCTCTTCCCCGCCCAGGGGGTGTCCGACAGACCCCGCAGAGGGGTCACCGCGGCATCCACGGGCAGAGTCTGTCACTCGTGTGGCTGCTCTGCTGTGACGAAGACCCATGACAGCGCCTACCCCCGAGCGCCGCCGCTGTGCAGGGCGGGGCGTCGGCTCGTCCCCGTCCCCGTCCCCGTGCAGCCGCGACCTCCCCCATCTCCCGGATGTTCCACCTTCCCAAGCTGAGGTTCCGTCCCACGAGACACTCACCACCCGCCGCTGCCGCCCCCTCACTGTTCCTTCAGTGTAAGCGCGGACGTGTGTGGTCTACGCCACACGTCACGTGCTGCGGGCGTTACGCCATGGGACAGGGTCCCCAGCCTGAGGGATGAGCCGAGCTCCCGAGACCTCCGTACGCACAAGCCCTTGAGAATGGCAGGGAGGCGGTCTCAGGGGCCCTGACCGCCAGGACCCCAAGTGACACCTCCTCCCTGGAGAGGAAAAGGAGGGGCCACCCCAGCTCTGAGGCTGAGGACGGGGGAGCCCATCAGGACCACCCGAGGTCACTGAGGGGAAGCCGGGGTGCCTCCCGGGGTGGTGGCGGGGCCCGGGCAGCGGAGCGGGAGGACCTGCCTGTGGAGTCAGGACAGCTGGCCGGGCTGCGTCTGTAGCCGGCTGCCCTCACCCAGGGGCTCGCAGGAGGGGGCAGCACGGAGCGGGCCTCTGCCTTCTCCTGGGCGGCAAGTGGCACAGCTGTCCCACGAGGCTGCCACCTCCACCACGTGACCACACGCCCCCACGGGTCAGGCCCCAAAGAGGCAATGAGCGATGGCGCCTGTCATGGTGACACAGGCAGGTGGAGGTGAGAAGCTCGGAGGAGGACGAGGACGAGGTGGAGGAGGCGTGCAGGGCGGCGGGACGGAGACACGGGCGGCGGTGGGGGGGCCCGCGCGGAGCGGTCCCCGTCCCCCTGCAGAGGCGGGAGGCGACGCCGCCCTTGGGAAAGGAGAGTGAGGCGACTCCGAGGTGACTGCTTGCTGCCCGGCCGTCCTCCCTCCTGCCTGGAGGGTCGGGAGGGTGCTGGGCCTAAACTCGGGGTGACTCTCCGTCGCTGGCCTTTCCCGAGGAGAGAAAACCCGCCGAGAGCCCCTGTGGCTCATGCTGGACCTGTGCTCCCTGCCGGAGGGACGACGGCGAGCCAGCTCTGGGCCTCGGGGTCCACTCCCCAGCACCCCCCAACCCAGCAGCTGGGGGTCCTTCCCGGCTCTGACCGTCTCGTGGCCCGGGGTGGCCAGGGGTCCCCTTTGGGCCCCACAGGCCTGGCCTCCCATGGTCACTGGCACGGCCCGGGGGGCCAGCTCCCTCCGGGCAGGACGAGGGGCTCCGTGGTGGAAGAGGGCTCCCACTGACCGCAGGCGGGCTGTCCACAGGGCCTGCGGGCCAGCGGGAGGCGTCCACTGCTGCCAAACAGAATAATTAAAAGAGGATTCGGGGGATCAGGCCGGCCTGTCCCTGGAGGGAGGCCAGTGCTTCACGCCTCCCTGGCTGGGCTCTCAGGGCAACGCAGTGGCTGCAGGCGGGCGGGCTGAGGAGCGGGAGGAGACTGCGCCAAGGCCCACAACCCCCAGGGGCCTTGGAGACCCAGCTGGTCGCCCAGAATGAAACGAAGGCAGCCCTGGTGCTCAGGTTCCCGGGGCGCCCACTCCGACCCCGTCCGGCTGGGCCGCGCCCTCGTCCCTAACCCCGAGCCTCCTCTGCCCGGGACCCAGAGACTGGTCCCGGCCTCAGCTCTGCTCCCTCTGCAGGATGGACAGGGTGAACGAGGGTCCACCGGCCCCCAGCCCCCGACCCCTCCCCAGAGCTCACTGTCCAGGAGGGGAGGGGGTCACGCCAGTGGGCACCAGTGTGACTGGACCCGGACACTTTCAGCCAACTCGCTTGCCTCTACACCTTGAGCCAAGAGCAGAGGGAAGGGGCCGGACCCCACGTCGTGCCCTGTCCTGCCACCTCACAATGGGGTCTCCGGCCTCCCGTCTTCTCTCCACCACCCACAACCCTGCCACGCCCTCGCGAGAACTCCTTCTGGCTCCTGTTCCCAGGCTGGGCTCTGGGAAGCTTCAAGGCAGAGACCACAAAACACACAGAGGGCTCAGGGGAGCGCACGTGTGTTTTGCAGTCAGGCCATGGGCTGTGTTCATGCCACAAGACTATGCCGGGCATCTCCTGTATGCCAGGGCCCGCCGTGGGTACTGGGCCCACAGGGCAGACGGGCCGTGTCCCCAGAGCCCATGGTCGCCGGGACGAGCCACACAGAGTGTCAGCCTTGAATGAGCAAGTAGTTCTGAGCAGCAGAAACCCAGAGAAGGCAGAGGCCCCGGAGCTGTGGCCAAGGCCCCCCAGGCTTAAACCACCACCACGGTACCATGCTAACGAACTCCGTGGGCTGGGGATTTGGACAGGGCTCGGGACACGGGGGCTGTCTCCGCCCCACCAGGGCCAGAGCTCGAAGCCTCAAAAGCTGGGGTGACGCGAGAGCAGGAGCCAAGTCACCTGGAGGCGTCTTCCCCCATTTCTGGGGGTCCCTGCCAGCCACCATCTGACCACCGGGCCTGCTGGCCAGGCCACCACATGGCTGTGGGGCTTCCTCATGGCATGGAGCCTACAGTGGGGCTGCGAGGTGGAAACCGAGGCCCAGAGAGGCGACCCCACCTGCCCAGGGTCACACAGCGCAGTGCAGCCAGGCTAGAACTTGACCCGGAGCCACGTCCCAAACTCCCCCACCACCCAGGTGCCCCTGCTGGGGGCAAATCCCCTGACAAGATGCGTCCCGGGCAGGGTCGTGGCCCTGGGCAAAGTCCCAAGTTACTGAGTTAACTACCCCCAGCCTGGCCGGCCGCAGGTCACCCGGCGGGGACAAGCAGTGCTGGCATCCCAGGGCCTGGTCTGGCAGAGGGCGAGGGGACACCAAGGCCCTGAGACTTGGTCGCCTGGGTGGAGCCTCAGCGGCCCCACTGTGACCACCCAGGACGACCCCACCCCAGGCGCTGCTCTAAGAGCTGAGCTGTACTGACTCTGTCAGCCCCACAGGAGACAGGTGCAGAGGCGGGGTGATGGCCACACCCCAGAGCAGCACTCAGCCCAGGCCACTGACTCCAGAGTCCTGGTGCCCTGTTCTGCCTGGGGGTGGCGGACGGTCTGGGTCCAGGCGCCCCAGCCCCCAGCCATGGGGAGACTCCGCACAGGCTGTCCCCTCTCGGCCAGGAGGGCCCCTTCAGGGACGGGCAGGCGGGCTGCCTAGCCCCGCACCGCCCTCAGCCAGGCACAGGCTCTGAGAGGAAGCACATCTCCAGGGGCCCCCAGGAGCACAAACAAGCCTGGGGTTTCCCGTGGGAGCTGAGCCAGCCCAGGGTGTCACCCGCCTCCTGGCCTGGGGCCATCCTGGGGCTGGAGCCAGGACACAAGTCGTTCCTCCAGCACAGGCTTGTTTCCCTCCTGTCTCGAGTGCCAGGATGCCCGGCGCCCAGAGCCCCTCTGGGTCCCGATGCGGCCAGGACCCTGTCCCCCCCGCCCCTGGAGCCCTGATTCCAGCCCCCTTCCTGCCTCTGTGGCAGGACCGTCACCCTCTGTCCTGGGCCATCGCAGGGCTCCGTGGGAGCAAGACTGGCGGCCAGAAGGTCGAGCCCCTCGAACGACACAAACCCAGGTCGGGGCAGGACACCACCAGCGGCAGACGCGGCCCCCGACCCGCCCTGGCTGTGCAGACTCTCCGCAACACACATGGTGGGTTTTTATTAAACCTCCCTGTTAATTGCACAAGTACATCTGGAGCCAGTTTTAAGCAAATCCCAGACTCCGTATCACTTCCCTCATAAATACTTCAGGGCACAAATGGGGCTCTCGATAAGTCACTGCTGAAACGATGCTGGCCTCTCTGATGACGGACTCAGCACGCGCTGGGAGAGCAGAGGACGAGCAGGCCCACCCCGGCGGCCCTGGCCGGCGGCGGCCCCGCTCGCCCCTGCGTGGTCCGCAGTGGGGCGTCTTCCACGCGCCGAGCCCCCCGTGCAGACCTGCAATGGACGCCTGGCCCTGCCCAGCCCCCAGATGAGCAGTCCCCCAGGCCTGTCCCAAGAGGCCCCTCGGACGCCGCCACTGGACGCAATTCTTCGCGGCTGTAAACGCCACGCTGAACATCGCTGCGCTGGAGGCGATGTGCAGGTTTGGGCTCATTCTCCACGCAGAGGTTCCCAGACTCCAGAGTCCACGATCAAAGCTCCCGCCCCCAAATTGCTTTCCAAGAAGACACAAACACGGAGGAAACCCTCATAAATCACGGTGGGGGCAGGGCACGCCGATGCAGCAAGGTCACGCTTGCCCTCGGTTGGGACAGTGC
The DNA here is from genome assembly GCF_054392235.1 of Sus scrofa. Lineage (NCBI taxonomy): Eukaryota > Metazoa > Chordata > Mammalia > Artiodactyla > Suidae > Sus > Sus scrofa. The sequence continues at coordinate 891,178 of NC_139385.1, forward strand.
GTGGGAAGGTGGCTGGAAGCCCGGGGTCTGCTCCTCAGCCGCCCCACTCACTGCCTCGCCCGCGGCGTGATGCTTCCCCACCATCAGTTTCCCCGTCTGTCAAGTGGGCGCACGTCTCAGTGGGCCGTCAATGCTGGGTGTCCTGTGTGTCCTCATGGGAAGCCAGCACCCAGAGGGACAAAGGAGGGCCCTGTCCCCGTGGGCGTGAGTGCGTCTGCTCTGGGGGTGTCCAGCGGAGGACTCGGGGAGGGGACTGTCCACTCTGGCTGTGATTACGGCATGTTTGCTTCAGTTCCTTCTGCCTCCCCCTGGGCCCAAGTCTCGCCCCCGAGCAAAGAAGGCACCTTTGCAGAACCCAAGCAGGAAAGCCGAGAGCCCCAGACCTCATCTCTTCCCTCCTGCTCCTTTCCTGGGGCCCAGAGAGGGTGTGCGATTCACTCAAAGACACACAGCAAAGCAAACGCCCTCCCACTTCCTGCTGGCTTCCTCCCAGCTCAGGGGCTGGCAACTGAGGCATCTGCTTGACCGTGAACCAGGAGAGCCAGCAAGTGGAAACACCACAGCAGCCCGCCCCAGTCCTGGGCAGCCTCCCCGTGCCAGAACCCAGACGAGCGACCACCTGTGTGAGCCTCCCCAAGGCAGATGCTAACAGCAGCCCTGACTCACAGTCGGGGAAACCGAGGCTGGGCCTGGCAAGGCTGGAGGAGGGCACCAGGGGGCAGGATGCGCAACGGCCGCTCCTCCCGCCCCTCCCCCGGCCAGGTGGGTTCCAGAAGGCACGGCCAGATGGAGCAAAAGCAGGCCAGGTGAGAAATCCAGGTGGAAGGAATTGGGGGGTGGGTGGCAGATGGGACTGAACCCTCCCCCTGGGGTACCCCAGGAGCGAAGAGGAGGGTTGAGGGGAGGCCTGCCCCTGGGCCTTCCGGCCGAACCTAGCGTGGACCCTCTGCAGCCTACCCCCCACCCTCATGCCCACCCCCGCCCCCGGGGCCCAGCCCCAGGTGGGCAGCGCCTCCGGGCGGCTCCAGCTGTCAGTTGGGCGATGAATTACACGCTGTAAGAAGGTGTTGACAGGAGCAGCTGGACACACGCGGGTGACGAAAAGAAGCAAATGCTGAGCGCGAGGCCTTCGGAGCGGCGGGGGCGCCCCCTGCCGGCGGCGCGCGGAACCGCCCCGGCCTGCTGCCGAGTCATCATCCCGTTTCACAGGTGAGGACACTGAGCCCCGCCCGACACCCAGGTGTGGAGCCGACCTAGGAAGGGGCCCCGCAGGAGGGGTCGCAGGGCCATGGAGGGCCTGTCGCTTCCCCTCTGCGTTGCTGTCCGGTCACTTGTCCATCAGCAGGACCAGGCTCAGTTTGCAGGGCTGGACAGGGTCACCAGGGGGCAGTGTGGGCGGCACAGCAAGGACAGCCGAGTGTGAAGGGGAGGGGACAGATGGATGTGGGGGGAGGGGAGGCAGGTTGGAAAACCTGGGGCTCCATAAGCCCCCACGTGGGGTGCAGACGCTGCCTGGCTCTGCCCGCCCCCTCCCCCCCCACTGCGGGAAGAGGGGGCCTCGGGGGCTCTGAGAAGAGAGTGGGAAGACCCCACCCTCAGGGCTGAGCCCCTCCTCGGGGAGGCAGGGCCCAAGACTTGGCCGTGAGCCCACTGACCCCCGCCCCTGCAGGCGGCAGAGACAGGGATGGGGGAGAGACAGACGCACAGACAGGGCCTCGAACACAGACAGAAACCCGGACACAGAGGAAGGGGGCGGGCTCGGACGTCTCCCTGGATGGGCCGGGAGAGGCACCCGCAGAGAGAGGGGCTTCAGGGGACGTGTTCAAAGGGTTTTTCCGTGGATTTTTCAACAGTCTCTAAGACCGTCCGTGCCTCAGCCCACGTCGGCCGGCGGTGAGCGCCCCGTGACCCGGCCTTCCCTCTCAGCCCCATATGGACCCTGAGCACAGATGTGGACAGTTCTGCCCCAAGAGGGCCCGGCACCCTGGGGAGGGACGAGGCTTGCTTGGGGGTCTGGCGCAGGCGAGCCAGCTACACCTGGTCTGGGCTGCAGCACCCAGCACCCAGCCCGCCCGGCGGCAGAGGCGCAGACACGAATCGTGGGAAGGAACCCGGAGGTGACAGTGGTCTCCACTTGAATGCTCCCACTGACAGAGAGGTCACTACCCCAAGGCAGCCAAGGGCCATTCTTCCTTGGCGAGGATTCTTCCTCCCTCTCGGGCCCCTGCCTCTCAGTTTCCAACACTGAGCTCTGGAACCGGGCACACCACAGACCTCGATTTGACAAGCATTCTGCGGGAGAAAGTGCCCCCCAGGCCCGAGCCAGCCCGCAAGGCCAGCGCGGGAGGCAGGGAGTGAGGCTGACGCGGTATCTCTGCGGGCCAGACCTCAGGGCCCCGCAGGACAATGGGGGGGGTATTACGGTCACCCTCACTTTTCCGAGGAAAAGACCAGGCCCCAGAGGAGTCAGGGAGCCATGCTGGGCACCAGGCAGGCTGGGACGAGCCAGACCCTGCTTTGGCCACATGGTGGCTGTAGGGATGATCACGCGCCCTGATTCTGGCCTGGAGCCGGAGCAACCATCAAGCAAGGTCTGTGAAAGATGCCAGCATGGAGAACATCAGATCCGAGAGATGGAAGAGCCGGGTCTTTTTCCTGTTTTGCTTTTTCTTTAGGGCTCACCCACAGCATTTGGACGTTCCCAGGCTAGGGGTCGAATCAGAGCTATAGCTGCCAGCCTACGCCAGAGCCACAGCAACAAGGGATCAGAGCCATATCAGCAACCTACACCACAGCTCACGGCAACGCCGGATCCTTAACCCACGGAGCGAGGCCAGGGATCGAACCTGCAACCTCATGGATCCTAGTCAGATTCCATTCCACTGTGCCACAACGGGAACTCACGAGACTGGGTCTTGATGACACTATATGAACTCCTGGATCAAGCCACGCCTGAAGCTGGACCTTGAATTTTTTACTTAAGTGAAATAACAGATTCCATCTTTTATTAAGCCAATGTGAATGGAGTTCTCTGCAGCCTAAAGAACCCTAAGGTCGAAGGGTTTACTTTCCAGGAGAAGGCACTCCTCAGTATAAATGTGTGCATGTTGGGGTGGGAGAAGGAGGAAGGGAGGGGCCCCCCACGGTTATAAGAGCTAACATTTATCCAGTGCTTAGAACGCACCGGGGGCTGTGCATGCACAAGCCCACTGAATCTTCAGAGCAACGCCATGAAAGAGACTCTGTCACTAGCCTGTGTGGTAATCACGACACATACAGCCAGCTGCTGTGACACACACAAGTGTCACTGACGTAAAATCCTCGTTCATTACTTGCTCAGGTATGTGTCTGGCAACCCGTCTACACGAGGTGATTCAAGAACCTGGGCTCCTTCCAACTTGAGGTCCCGCCATCCCCCAGTGCCTTGGGATGCCCTGGGCACCAAAGTTGGAGGAGGAGACCCCGGGAAGAGTCTTAAGGTGCTCCCACCGCCGCTGGGATGGCTGCTGCTGAGAAGCAGAAAAAACACCGGTTGCTGACGATGCGGAGCAACTGACACTTCTATGCCGTCACTGAGCATGACGGCAGCTCGCGCTCCTCCTGCAGGCAACACGGGATTCCCACAAGATCCAGGCAACACGGGATCCTCCCCGAGTCTACACCCAAGAAACCCGAAAACAGCGTCTCGAAGAGGTGTTTGCACACTAGTGTTCACAGCAGCATCACCCACAGCGGCCAAAACACGGAAGCAGCCCGCGTCCAGAAACGGATGAACGGTGAAGCCCGAGGGGGCCCATCTGCACAGTGGAGCATCATTCAGGCTTAAGGGGAGGAGACTCGGCCACCGGCTCCAGCCTGGCTGGACCTTGAGGACATGCTGCTCAGAGGGCTGATCAGACACAGAAGGACAGACACTGTGTGATCCCACTGCTCTGAGGTCCCTGGAGGGGCCAGGTTCCCAGGGACAGAAAGCAGGGGGGTGGCGCCGGGGGCCGGTGTTTAAGGGGGTCAGAGTCTCCGTTCGGGAAGATGGCAAGTTCTGAAGGCGGTGCTGACGGCTGCTCGGCAATGCCAATGTGCTTGGCGGCCCCGAACTGGACACGCAGAGGCGGCTAAGGTGGGCAACGTCAGGCCAAGAGCATTCACCACAAGACAGTAAGGGGGGCGGGGACCAGGTGCCCCGGCAGAGCCCCTTCCCACCCCGGCACCTCCGGCTGGGACTCGGGCTGAGGCGCTCAGGCTGGTCCCACCCACCTTCGCCCTTGGCTCTGTGATCCGCTCAGATTCTCCCACGGGCGCTTGCTATTTTTAAGTGACTTCCTTGACCCAACAGCTAATGGCTTTAAGTCGGGGCGGGGGGGGGGGTCTTCAGAGGGGTTGTAATGATGAGAGGCGATTTTGCCTCTAGGACAAAAGCCAGATGAGGACACGGTGTTCCCAGCGGCAGCCCCCAGGTGCCTCCTGCTTACACAGCCTGCAGTTTCTTTTTCTTTTTCCCTTTTTTTTTTCTGTCTTCTAGGGCCGCACCCGCGGCATATGGAAGTTCTCAGGCTAGGGGTTGAATCGGAGCTGTAGCCACCAGCCTACACCACAGCCACAGCCACGCCAGATCCGAGCCGTGTCTGCGACCTACACCACAGCTCACGGAAACCCTGGATCCTTAACCCACGGAGCGAGGCCAGGGATCGAACCTGCAACCTCATGGTTCCCTGTCGGATTTGTTAGCCACTGAGCCATGACGGGAACTCCAGCCCGCAGTTTCAAATGGGGTGTTTATGACTCCTTTTCTTGGCTTTTGTCTGCTTCCTGACGGGGCTTGAACTCCGCCAGGGCAGGAGCCGCGCCGCCCGGGCCTGGCGCAAAGCGGGACTCAGGAAATGTTTGGTAGGCGGGTGACAGAGAGCAGGGATTGAGGACAGACCAGACGAGACGCGTGTCCAGCTCTGCCCGCGGCCCCCCAGGGCCCTACTGCTGCTGTGTCACAAATAGCCCGACCTCAGCAACTCAAAACAGTGCCATCAAAACGGACAACCCTCTTCTCTCACGGTTCTGGAGGTCCAGTGCAGAAAGAACCTGCAGAAAGAACCTGCAGGCCAATTCCTCCTGGAGGCTCTGGGTAGAACGAGGCGCCTCTGCCACCATCTCCTTGCCCCCCGACTGCCCATCTCCGTCCAGTAAGGAGGCTTGTGCCCGTCGGCCCGCCTGGGTGCCCCACGCTCAACCCGCCCAGCTCAACAGCCTTGACGTCGTTGCAGCCACGAAGCTGCTCTCAGGGCGTCAACAGCCGGCTCTCGGGTTCTGGGGATTAGGGCTCGGGCGTCTCTGGGGCATCGTTCAGCGGCCACACCTGGGGTGGACCTCCGACCCCTTCCCACCTCCGTGGTGCAGAAAGCCACCCAGCTGGGCCTTTGTGTTGAGACAATATCACAGCACACACACGATCCTGTGTCCAACCAGACGTCGGCAGGCAAAACGTTTCTCTGGTTTATTTTGCAATTTTCCAATGGTTGTTCTTCTTAAGGCCACACCCGCAGCACAGGGAAGTTCCCAGACTGGGGGTCGAACTGGAGCTGCAGCTGCCGGCCTACACCACAGCCGTGGCAGATCCAAGCCGGGTCCGCAACCTACAGCACAGCTTACGGCAACGCCGGATCCTAAACCCACTGAGTGAGGCCAGCGATCAAAACCACGTCCTCATGGATGCTAGTCGAGTTCTTAACCTTTAAGCCACAGCGGGAACTCCCTGACCTTTCCCAAGTTTTACGGGGAGGCTGTGTCCTTAGAACGAGATCATGGCTGATGGATGAATGATAAAGATGACCCAGGGATACACGATAGATGCCTGATAGACCAGTGATAGGCGGTAATAGACCGCTGGGCCACTGACAGCCATGCAGAGACACAGACACTAGGAGGAGAAGTGGCAGATGACAGGTGGCGGAGAGCTGCGGGGGGGGGTTTCTTCTGGACAGGCCGGAGCCCTGGCTGTGGCCCCCGGAGCTGATGGAGGTGGGGCGGCCGGTGCGAAGCGCAGAGACGAGAGGGAGCGCGGATGTCGCATTGGCCCATTGGGTAGAAGGAGCAGCACGGAGAGCAGGAGGCAAAGCCAGCATGCGCAGCGGCCAGCAGAGGCCCGGACAAGGGGAAGGGCGGGCGGGATGGGCAGGGGACGGGGCTGGACCGATGCGGGTCTGAGCGGGCCAGGGGCTTCCCGCCAGAGCCCAGGACTGGCGGCGAGGCCCCCCCAGGCCCTGGGAGGCGGCGAGGGGTGCTGAGCTGGTCCCGGCCCACCGGGGTCACGGGTGGAGCCCCTCACAGAGGGCTCCCAGCAGCGCTGAGGCTCACGCGGCGAGTGAGCCCAGGAGGACGCCCTGAGTGCTCATGGGGATGCGGCGGGATAGGTCACCCCGAGAGGTGCACAGGATGGAGGCAGAATGGCCCAGAGGCTTGTGTGCGCAGCCCCGGGGGGCAGGGGGGAGCCCCTGGCCCAGAGCGGGCCCCCAATCCCAGAACCCCCGAGCCTGCGGCAGGTCCGCCGTTTGTCAGGAATTCAATTAGGTGGGAGAGCCGTTATTAATTTTACAGGCTTTGCTGGTCTGGAGGCTGCGCCGGGGCCGAGTCCGGGCCGCCTCTTCCCTCGGAGCCCAGGGTCTGCCCGCAGAGGGGGCGCGAAGGCACCGGTCGAGGTATTAATGAGATGCCTCTAGGTGCAAATAATAGTTTAATAGGTGTGACTTAACGGGGGCGCCCGCACCTCCCTGCGCGCCCAGGCCGCCCGCCTTGTTGGAGCGAGTAATTAGGCTGTACGGACACTCTTTGACAGTTCAATAAAGTGTCAGCCGTCACCAGTGTGGTACTTAATAAAATACAATTAAATATTTATGACATTTTTGTATGCATTGTATTTAAAACAGACCCGTGCCCCGTTCCCCGCCCCTCCCGGCCCCCGAGGTTTTAATCCCTCCTCACCTCCCGGCAACCACCACATGGCCGAGACGGGGCTGATAATGGGATGTGGGGGGGAGGGAGGTGGGGAGAGACCCCCAGGCACCTGGGACAAGGACGGGGGGGACAGTAGGGCCAGGAGGGCGGGGAGGGCGCTGCCCAGGTGAGCGGGAGGCATGAGGGAGGCTCCGGGGATGCTTTCCAAGGTCTGAGGCCAGGTCTCTGCTCTGCGGTTCGCTGGGCAGGACTGGCCTCTGCCCCAGGTTCCAGCTGCCAGTCTGTCCTTCGCAAAGGTAGCTGGGGCCCCGGCCAGGACGCCAGGCATGGGGGCTCCCCTCCCGGAGGAACCCTGCAGGTGCAATGGGGGCTGCAGAGACCCCAGACTCAGAGCATCCTGGAGACGCCAAAACGGCTGCACCCCTCCTGGTGACCCACAGGGGGCCCTCTGCAGGACGTGTGGGGCTGAGGATGCGAGCCAGCCGGAGTCTCCCCGTGTGGGAAGTCCCCCAAGCCCGTCCCCCCAGCTTCGCTCCCCAGCATCCCTGCATCCTCTCCCCTGCACCTGCCGGAGAAACTGTCCTGATGACAAAAGTCTCTGCCAGGGACGCTGAGGGCAGGGAGGGGCAGTGTCCAGAGAGCAACACCAGGGAGGGTCACGTGGTCGCCCAAAGCCCCCCCAGGACCTGCCTGGGGAGCCAGGGATTCCCCCACCCCGGAAGCCAGGCGCACCTCTCCGTGAGAACACCGTCCAGTGACGCCGAAGCATGTGGGTCCTGACACGTGGCCAGAAACTGGAAACACCCAAAGGCGTCCTGTAGGTCCCCCAGCTCCCTCTGCCAGCCGCAGACACAACTGCCTCCCCGGGCGGCGGTGGGAGGGCCTGGACGGCAGGTGGGTCCGGCCTGGGGACCCAGCAGAGAAGGGGCCTCGGCTCTGCTCATCCCCCTGCTCCCCCGACCCACCCACCCACCCATCCTCTGTCCCTCACCCGCCCCAGGATGGACAAAACCCCCACCCCAGGGCTGAGCCTGCCACTGACCAGCCGCCCACCTGGGGCAGAGCTGGGGGTGGAGGTGTCTCCTGCCTCCAACGCTGGACCTGACGCTCCCGCGAGGTACCCGATGCTCCCTGCAGCCTGAGGCTGAAAGGAAACTGGAAGCACAGCTCCGTGAGGTGTTGCACCTCGTGGACCTTGAGGATTTTAAATATTGGATGAAGCTCGCTGACTTGCTGACGCGGGGTCTTGCCTGCCCACCTCCCCGTCGCCCTGGTCCTGCCAACTCAGCGGCCAGGGCCTTGAGCCCAGTTGTATCACCCTCAGACCCCATCCACCTTCCACAGAGGCCGACGCAGCTGCAAGTCAGGGCTGGCTTTTTTAAAATTTATTTTTGGTGTTTTTGTCTCTTTAGGGCCACACCCGCGGCATATGGAGGTTCCCAGGCTAGGGGTCCAATTGGAGCTGTAGCCACTGGCCTACACCACAGCCACAGCAACGCTGGATCTGAGCCGTGTCTGTGGCCTACACCACAGCTCACGGCGACGCTGGATCCTTAATCCACTGAGCGAGGCCAGGGATCGAACCTGGGTCCTCATGGATGCTAGTCAGGTTTGCTAACCGCTGAGCCACAGCAGGAACTCCCAGAGCTGGCTTCTCAGGTTTGAAGGGCACCTGAGCTGGGACAAGGGCCCCCTGACACCCAAGGGGACGGCAGGCGACTGGCCAGCTCTGTCTCTGTCTCTGTCTCTCCCCCACCCCCAGATCTGTCGCTGAATCCCTGTGAATTAGGTTTAGGCCCAGAAGATGGGGACCCTGAATGCGCTAATTCCCTGACGAGTGTCGCCAGCCTGCACCCTCGGGCACCCACGCACACACCGTCTCCTCTCCCGGCAGCTCAGCCAGGTTGGGGGGGGTCACCCCATCCCTCTGCAGACGGGGATCCTGGGGCTCCAAGAGGAGGGCTGACCCTTAGGCCATCGGAAGGCAAGTGATTCCCACCCAGATCCGCCTTCGGGTCTGCAGCGCCTGAGCTGGCCACGGCCACCTGGCAGGGGCACCCGGGGACGTGGGTGGAAGGTCACACCCAGCCAGGCTGGGCAGAGGGGGCCCTGCCCCCGAGGCAGGATACTGTTAGGGCACTGAGGGGAGGGAGGGGCGGCCCCGGGTCCCCAGCCCGCCCCGGGCCTGGAAGCCTTCTGGACCTGCTGTCATGGCCACGGGGCCTGGCTGCCCACGGACCCGGGAGCTGGCAGGCCCGGCGAGCTGGGCCCCGGTCCAGGATGCCAGCTGTGCCCCTTCCTCTGGGCACCAGATTGGGCCACACGAGGGCCTCCTGTCCTCCTCTCCCTCGACGCCCAGCCTCCACGCCACCTGGCAGGGGCGCCCCGGGGACGTGGGTGGAAGGAGGTCACTCTGGGCGGCTCTGCGGAGCGGCGAGGCAGGGCCTGAGGCCGCCTCTCCCAGCCTCTTGGCAAACGTTTGGTGGACGGTCACTGGCGCGGCCTTATTTGGCGCTTTATGTCAGGGGCTTGTGGGCTCTTCCTGGCTCGAGACGCAGGAGGGGGCGGGTGGAGTGGGGGCAGCACCGGGGCCCACGCAGCCCCGCCCCTCAGGAGACGGGAACCAGCAAACCCAGCCGGATCCTCCCACAATGTCCTGCAGCCCTGGACGACAACCTGTCCTTGCGAAGGGACCCCACCCCAGGGTCTGCCCACGGCCCCCCTCCTCCTGGCCCCGCAGCCCACCGCGGGAGTGAGCGGGTGACGAGTGATGCTGGCCGGGCTGCAGGGCCCCCTGAGACCAGCCGGCCACGCACGCCCTGGGGGAGAGACTGCCCACCGGCCTCGCCTCAGTGGCCCGAAAACCCCAGCTGTGCATGTTCCACCCTCAGCGTCCCGCCCCAGGCCCCGTCCCCAGGCCTGTGCTCAAACCCTCCGAGCACAAATCCGCGCTCACACCACCTGCCCGGGGAATGGCAGGCAGGGACACAGTGGCAGCCCTCCTGCAGGCAGGGCAGGAGGCGTGTGCCATCCTGCCTGGAAATGGGTCTCCAGGCACCTGCTGGGAGGCAGGGGGTGTCGGGGTTTGGGGGCCCTGTGGCCACCCCAGCCACAACGCCACTCTTGCTGCTGCAGGAGCTCCTCTCAGCCTCCAGCGGCCTCGCCAGAGAAAGCTTCCTGTGCCCGGGGAGCTGGTCCCCAGAGCTGCCCTCTCGCCGTCGGGACGTCCCTGAGGCCCGTTGCCTGGCAACCGCCTGGCGCAACCAGGGCAACCGCCATCCTGATCTCACCAAAGCCCCCATGTTTCCACTGCGTCAGCGCCACGTGGCCCCGGGAGCCAGGAGGGACCGGCCCAGGGCAGTGCCAGCCTCCTGTCCTGTCTCCCAGGAGCAGGCGTGGACCCTGGTGCCTCCCAGACTCTCAGGTCAAGTGTCACACTGGAGTCCAGCGGAGGCCCAAGGGTGGGCACCTCGCCCCGGCCACTGGGCATGGTGACTCAGTGGTCCCTTGGCGTCCAGATGCCCCTGGCAGCCGAGGGCAGGAGGATCAGTGTGCTGCCCTGGCGCACCCACTCGTGAGGCAGTCAGAGGGCCCCATCACCACTGGCCTGGCACGGGGCGACGTGCAAACTGTAAAGTGCTCCTGTGTCCTGTCCTGTCCCATCTGGTGGCCCAGGTCCCAGCCGCTGCGAAGCCTACACAGTAATTCCCAGTCCACAAAATTGAACCAACAGCCTCAGCTGCATTTGCATCAAAATTGGTTGCAAAGAGCAATTAGCACTTCATTAATAATCAATGAGGTGCCAATTTACACATCGCCCAAGAACAAATTGCAGATTTACTCTGGCCTGTGACAGGGAGGGCTGCGCTGCCAGCCCGGGCAGAGAGCGCCCCAGAAGTGGCGGGAGCAGCTGGGGCCCTTCCCACTCGCCTCTGCTCCTGCTCCCACGGAGGTGAGGCGGGAGGCGTGGGAGGCGAGGAGCGAGTGACTGGATGAGCAAGTTCCCACCTGCGCAGACTGGGCGACGGCAGGTGCCCACCTGGTCGGTGCCCACCTGGTTGGGATCACCGTCCCGCTGAGGATGGAGGGAGAGGGATGAGGCAACGCCCTTGGCCGCGGTGCGACCCACTTTTCCCTGGACTGTCACTGTTTCCTGAGCACCTACTGTATACACGCCGCGCTCACTCCTCTGGCCTACCTCACAGCCGAGGACGCCGGCCCACAGAGCACTGCCCCCTGGCTCTGCCCACCGCGATCCCGCGGGCCCCGCCACGGCCCCCACAACTTCGCGGGCATCTCTGTTTACGAACCCCTTTCCTGGCAGCCGACAGAGGAGGACCGGCCTTCATGGTCGGGCGGGGCCCCCGTGGTCTCAGTCAGTCAAGGAGGGCTCCCTGGCAGAGGAGGAAGGGCCAAGTCAGAAGACTGCTTTCATCTTCCCCGCCCCCCACCCCCTTCTGCTTTAAGGCTCAGCTCAGGTCAGAGAGAAGCCTCCTGGGGGGACCTGGGGGGCGGCCTCAGGGAGCTCACGTGGTTGGGGCCGAGGACAGGCAGAGACCCACACCCAAGGTGGCCCCTGAGACTGGCAGGTGCCATCCAGTGGCCGAGAAAAGCTCGCACGGCCAGAGCGGTGGGCGATGGAGAGGAGCCCATCCAGGACACAGGAGGGAGGGCTTCCTGGAGGGGGAGCAGCTGTGCAAAGGCCCCGAGGTGGGACGGGAGCAGACAGAAGGCCCCATTGCCACCGCCGAAGAGCAGAGCGGGCTGGAGCAGGGAGAGTTGCGAGCACAGAGCAGAGGAGGAGGAGGTCGCTGAGGCAGGGTCGGTGTGGCCTGGGGCCCACTGGCCAGAGGCTGCTTGGGAGGGGACATGGCGGGACCAGACAGAGGGTGTGGGTGTCACGGGGAGAGTGCGGGCAGGGGCGGGACGGGGAGGGCCCCTGCTTGTCGCTGGCGGGGTAAAGAGATGCCCGGCAGGGGCCACGCCGGGCTCTCCAATTCCACCCCGGGCCCAGCCCCCTCGCCGCCTCCTGCCTGCACCCGCCACCCTCGCCACGAGATTGAATTTACGGCGGACTCCAACACATTTAAATCCATTTATTGCAAAATTACTTTTCAATAATTATATCACCGTGCCGACTGTGTTGCATAATGAAATTAGCATGAGAGATATTAGAGAGAATATAAAATTATAAGAAATATTGAAATACCTCTTCCCGTCTGTCTTCATGAGGCCCCGTAGCTTAACTGGGAAGCAGGCTCGCTGCACGGATGGGACTGGAATGCAGAGTGTAATTTTATAATGTCTTTTGTATAAATTAATTATAACGGTTATTGCAGCTTTCTATTATTGCACCGAAATTTCCCTCCACTCGAGCCAATTAGGGGAGAATAGGACCCTGGTTAGTGGCCCCGAGCCCCTGGGGGCCACAGGATGGAGAGGATATGGGGGGTAGGAGGACCGGCTTTTCAGTCAGGCAGGTCACAGTTCAAATCTTGGCCCTGCTGTGTGTCTCCAGTAAAGCCTCTTACCTTCTCTGATCTTGACTTTGCCTCAACGATTAAAAAAAAAAAAAAAAACCAGGAGTTCCCATCGTGGCGCAGTGGAAACGAACCCGACTAGGAACCATGAGGTTTCGGGTTTGATCCCTGGCCTCGCTCAGTGGGTTAAGGATCTGGCGTTGCCAACGCAGCTCGGATCTGACGTTGCTGTGGCTGTGGCATAGGCCGGCAGCAACAGCTCCGATTAGACGCCTAGCCTGGGAACTTCCGTAAGCCGTGGGTGCAGCCCAAAAAAAAAGAGAGAGAGAGAGAAAAGGCAAAAAAAAATTCCTGCTACTAACTCGGCTGCGTTGCTGGAGGATGAAGTGAGTGTGTTAGGTGCTGGTAAGAGTCGGAGCAGCAGCTAAATGTTACCGCAGAGCAAGCAGCTCCCAAACTCGGTGGCCTGAAGCCCTGTTAACGGCTGGTTATCGCTGCAAGATTCTGTGGTCAGGAATTTGGGAAAGGCTCGGCTAGGGGCGAGTCAGGAGTCAGCCGGGGCTGTGTCCTCTCGAGCCTCGGTTGAGGCCGGAGGTTCCCCTTCCAGGAGACTGGGAGTCCGTCCCGGCGGCTGGCGGGGCCTCAGCTCCTCCCACGCGGTCCTCTTGCCACAACAGCTGGCCTCCCTGGGCCGGACCCATAAGACCAAGGCAGACACCGCACTGCCCTCTGCGGCCTGTGTCCGGGCTCATGTGCCAGCCCTGATCCATCCTGGCGGGGCTCGCAGAGGCGGGAGCCAGGAGGCTACGGGAACTCCCTCTCTCCCCTCGGGGTTTGTGGCCAGGGCGTGCCACCCAGAGTGGGTTCTTGTCCTGCCTCAAAGCTGGGGAGCCTGGGGCAGCTCCTCCGCCCACCCCAACCCCCATCCGGTCTGCAGGACGCCGAGTGAACAAACCCGTGGCTGGAGGGGACAGCACAGAAGCCGGAGCCCTATTCCCTATCTGCCTGCATCTCCTAGGACCACAGCCGCTGGAACCAGGCCTCCCCGCATGGCGATGCCAGCGTCCCCAGGAAAGACCCCTGTGCCTTCCACGTGGGGACAGTGCCAGGCTGCCATGCTGCACGCCAGGGCCTAGGGGGCAGGTGGCTGAGATGGCTGAGGTCTGGGCCCCCCACGTGGGCCGCTCCAGAGCAGGCTGGGGGAGGCCCGGCAGCCCCAGGCCCAGTTACCCCTCTCCTGGGGTCTCCGTGATTTCCAAACACCATGAGGGGTTCAGGGGGACACGGTCAAAGCAGACGGGTCCTCAGCATGTCCGGAGTCCCCTGCCTGGACCCTGCAATGCTCTTGACAACAGGGGCTTAGGGACATGCAGTGAGAGCCGGACGTGGGTCCTGTGAGCGAGCCTTGAGCCCGGGGAGGTGGGCACGGCCCACTGCAAACCCTGGAGCGGGTGCAAATGCCTCATTCTCAGGAGCCCAAAAGGGCGAGGCTGGGACGGACAGGCGGCCGTGGGGCTCGGTGGCCCTGCCCCTTCTGAAGCCACATTACGGCCACCAGCCTTCAGCCACGGCATCTTCCCCAGCGCACACACGCGCTGCTCTGCTGTCTAGACGGAAATCCCGCCGCCTCATCGGCCGCTGGCTGTGCACAGGAAGGGCCGAGCGGCTGGCGGCGGGAAGGAAATGACCCGGCCAGCGGCCTCAAAGCCACTCCTCGAGCCCCAAGCGGAGGCTGGCCCGCGGCCGGTGGGGGCGGCAGGGGGAGGAAGGCGGTCGCCGGCTCACGGCGTCTGTCAAGGGCCGGGCCTGAATCCAGGGCAGTGGGACGGCGTGGCCTCGGGCTCGGGGGACCCTGCAACACGGAAGCAGCGAAGGGGGCTTGGGGCAGCCTGGGGTGCCCGGCGGGGCGGGCCGGCGCTGCTGCGCGCTGGGACCCAGGGGCCCGCGTGCGTCCTCCTCCACGGGGTCATTCTCTCCTGCGCCTCCGTGGTCAACGCCGAGCCCGGCCCGGGCTTGGGGTCTTCGGGGGCGGGGGGGCATCCTCGCACAAAGCAGTCTGGCGGGTCACTGGGCAGCGGAAGCAAAGATGGGGGAAGGGCCGATGAGGGGCCGAAGGTGGCAGCCGGGACGGACTCAGGGCCACCTCTAATCCCCCTAGTGTGGAGCCTGCTCCGGGCTGGGACCCACTGTGGGGGGAGGGGTGGCCCCAAGGCTGGGGCAGGGCGGGCCCTCGGGGACCACACCCTGAGACAGCTCTGCACCCACCCCCGCCCCGCCCTGCTGGGTTGCCAGCCCCAAGGCCTACGGTCCCAAAGTTCACTCCCCAAGCCTGTTATGAGCCAGACCACGTGCAGCACCCCAGAGAGGCAGGGGTGGTCAGGACCCCTGGCCCTGCCCTCGAGGAACCCTAGTGCTCCCTGAGGCGGGAACATCCAGGAAGACTTCCCGCAGGTGACGACACTGGAGCTGAGTCGTCCAGGCCCCGCCCACTCGGCCCACCTGCCGGGCAAGAGAAAAGCAGGGACTCGCAGGGCTGGGAGGAGTGTGTTAGTTCCCTGTCACTGCCCGACACCTGCCACAGCTCAGGACGCGGCAGACGCACGGTGACGGTGTCCCAGTGTCTGGTTGGGACTCAGGCTCCTGGTGCTCCACTGGGGGGGTCTCAGGGCTGTGTTCTCATCTGCCAGCTCAACCGAGGAACGTGCCCAGGGTGTTGGCAGCTCTCACCTCCTGGCAGGTGCAGGCGGGAGGCCAGCTTCCTTGCTGAGGCTGCACCCGGGTCCCAGAGGCGCCCACAGCACGGCATCCCCACCCCAAAGCTGGCCAGGGAGCAGGTCTCACCAAGTGTGCCAGCCTGCCAGGGAGACGGGTGTCTGGTACGACCCAATCTAACCTGGGGAGGGGCACTGAACCCTGCCATCTGGGACCAAGTCACAGGTCCGCCCACACTCGTGGGGCAGGGCCACGGGGGCTCCCCAGGGCCACATGCGAGGGAGGGGCGGAGCTAGAACCCAGTCCCTTGGTGGTGCCCCCGCGGCCTCCTCTCTCTGCAGGGGGGTGTCTGCCTGCAGAAGGGGCTGAAGAAGGCGTCGAGGTGTGAGAACAGGTGAGAGCGGTGGGGGCAGAGGCGGGGACCCCGGGCCCCAAAGAGCCTCGGAGCCCGCGCCCAGACCTGGGAGACGGGCTGGGGCCTCCCTCCACAGACGGCCAGGGTGGAGGCCGGGTGGGAGGGCGCTGCCCAGCCCCAGCGGCGGGGGTGGGGCCCCAGGTGGCCTCACTCTCTGCACCTGGTGACAGAGGCCAGTCCTGAGAATGGTCCATTTATGAGCAAGGATGGGGACCCGTTTCCGGTCCCAACAGCAGGTGCACGGGCAGGACGGTGGGACGGCCAGCCCCACCCACTTGGCTCTAACTGCAGGACGCACACCTCCCAGCAGCTCCTGCCTCCCGAGGGCATGCCAGCGAGGGGCTCGCCCATGCGGCCGCCTGCTCCCCACTCAGGGCCAGGCTGGGAGCGTCCAGAGGTTGGGATTAAACCGCAGCACTTAATGAAGTGCTAAGCTGCCCGCCTCCAACGAGAATCCGACGAATGGCAGCAGAGTGCCTCACTGCGCTGCAGGACAGCCCCGAGGCCGGGAAGGGGGCAGAGGAGCCCTGCACCCACAGATAAGCACCTGCCCGCGGGCTTGCCAGGAGCCACGTGGCAGGTGAGGCTGAGGGCCCGTGCGACCAGGCCCCGCAGCCTCCTCACTCCTGCTGCCTCTGTCCCAGCCCCAGACGCGGTTCTGCTCTGCGGGGTGGGCAGCCAGAGGACCCGAGGACCCCACCCTAGGTGGGGGAGCCCAGGGGGAAGGAAGGGCCATCACACCTGCCAGCCACTGGTCCCCACCCTCGTGCTGCACCCTGGCCACTGCCCCCTGGCTTCCCGAATGCCCTCACCACCACGAAGCCCATCCCAGGACCTGGGCTCTGCACTGACATCTCCCAGGTTGTTCAGTGGCTGAACAGCTAACGTGGGCACAAAGCTGAAGCCTCTATGATGAGCGGGGGCTGGGTATGCACCCAAAAGGAGCCAATGGCGATGTGTCAGGTGTTCATGACAACCAGAAACTGGACACGTTCACATCCCTGTGCAGGAGAAAGGAAGAATGAGCTGGGTGGGCATGCAGTGGAATACTACGTGGTCATGAAAAAGACCAGGGGCGGCCGGCACCCAGCAGATGGGTCTCAGGACCTCACAGCAGTTCCACGCAGGGCGGCCAGGAACCTGTCATGTTCAGCGCATCTGTGGCTGCCCCCCAGGAGACGGTTTTTTTTTTTTTTTTTTTTGCCTTTTCCAGGACTGTTCCCACGGCATATGGAGGTTCCCAGGCTAGGGGTCGAATCAGAGCTGTTGCTGCCAGCCTATGCCAGAGCTACAGCAACTCGGGATCCGAGCTGAGTCTGAGACCTACACCACAGCTCACGGCAATGCCGGATCCTTAACCCACAGAGCAAGGCCAGGGATCGAACCCGCAACCTCATGGTTCCTAGTCGGATTCGTTAACCACTGCGCCACGACGGGAACTCCGGAAACGGCTCTTTCTGGGATGTGCGCTGCTCCCGTAACAGGTGTGCTTGGCTCTTTTAAGCTGAAAAGGATTTACAAAGAAAAGACTTCCTCCGGCTCCGTCCCCAGCGCCCAGCTGCCCTGTCCCAGACAGTCAACGCCCATGTTTCCCAGGGGTCCTTCTGGACACTTCCTACACGCAGACAAGCAGGTAGGGCTCCGCGGGTGGGACACACACCCCCGGTGGTTGCAATGACAGCTTTGGGCAACACCCTGTCCTAGATCAACCAAGACAGCTGCCCAACTGAGCGGTCCAGAGGCGCTGTCTTCACTGGGGCACGTGTGTGCAGCGTTACAGAAAGATACACAAATATAAGTGTGCACCGTTCGATTTGGGGACAGAAGGAGAAAGTTGAGCAAACGGCTTCATTCCGTCAGATTCGGCCCAAGTCAGCTGGGTACGTTCATGGCCTTGAGTGGAGACAGCAGCCAGCAGTTAAAGGACCCAGAAATGCAAACCACAGTCCCCGTGAGAGAGGCCTTCGCCCGTCACTAAGATGCTAGAGTCAAGAAGATAATAACAGGGGTGGGGGTGGCTGCCCCACCTGGGAATGTTCTAGAAACCACCGAACTGTGCACTTTAGAGGGTGAGCAGCGTGGTGTGCAAATCACACCTCCAAGCTCTTCAAAGACGGAGGAGGAGGACCCGGGTCTGGGCCGCAGGCGGCGAAGGCCCCCCGCTCCGCTGCAAGTGTTGTCGGCTGCCCTGCACTGGCCCGTAGGCTCAGCCCTGCGTCCCTGCAACAACCCCCCACGGGAGCGAGTCCTCCTCGGGGATCCCCTTTACAGGGGCGTCAGAAGCCACAGGAGCCACCTCTACTGCCGAGGCTCCTCGAGAGCGAGGGAGCCAGCTGGGGAACCGAAGCACGAAGCAAGGCGCCAACGGGCTTAGGAAGGGCAGCCGTCTGCGGTGGCGAGTGAGGCACCTTCGGGGGAAGGGTAGCAGCTGCGGCGGGGGGGGGGGGGGGGTCCTGGGTGAGGCAGGTCATCCTTGAGGGGCCAGCGAAGAAACACTTTCCGTCATTCATGGATTCTCCAGAAAGTCTCAAAGGTCCCGCTTCCGATCTTCCAAGACGAGCTGTCTCCCCGGATCCAGGGCCACCTCGGTGACCGCAGAGCCTGGAGCGAAATGAGGACACCGGTCTCTTGTCCCAAAGCAGGGAAGGTGACACTGGAGGCAGCAGCAGCCAAGGCTGCTCCCGGCCTCCTCCGCCTCCCTCCTCCTTGTCAGACTCGGTCACTGCAATGTGAAGACACGTGAAAACGTTTTTCTTGCAGGAGAATGAATACACAGAATATCAAACGTACCACTGCAACCTTTTTTTTTTTTTTCCGGTCTTTCTAGGGCTGCACCTGCCCCATATGGAGGTTCCCAGGCCAGGGGTCAAATCGGAGCTACAGCTGCCATCCGATGACCCAAGCACAGCATCTCGGGATCTGAGCCGCGTCTGCAACCTATACCCCAGCTCACGGCAACGCCGGATCCTTAACCCACGGAGCGAGGCCAGGGATCGAACCGCAACCTCATGGTTCCTAGTCGGATTTGTTAGCCACTGGGCCATGACGGGACCTCCTGAACTTTCTTCTTTTTTAAGGCGAAGTCATATTCCACTGTGCGGCTGGAAGATGTCGCGTTTACCTCTTCCTCCCTCCATGGACATGCGTGTTGCTTCCACCTTCTGGCTCCTGTGAGCGACGCTGCTGTGAACACAGGGGCCGTGGCATCTCTTCGAGTCCCTGCTGTCAGCTCTCTGGGGCGAAACATGCGCTGTCTTGACCCAGAAGTGCGGCTGCTGCATCACACGGTGATTCTGTTTCCTTTTTTGAGGACGCTTTGCACTGGTTTCCGCCGTGTGACAGTCCCAGCAGCAAGCGTTCCAGGCTCTCCACGTCCTCATCAACACTTGCTAGTTCCCTTCTTGTTTGCTTGTTTGTTTGTTGCCGCATCTGTGGCATGAGGACGCTCCCAGGCCGGGAATCAAACTCGCGCCAGGGCAGTGGCCTGGGCTGCTGCAGTGATGACACCAGATCTGTGACCCCCAAGAGAACTCCCTGTTGTTTTTTTTTTCATAGCAGCCCCCTCATAGGCGTGAGGTGGAACGTCGTGTAGTTCTGATTTGCAGTTCCCTAATGATCAGTGGTGCTCTGTGTCTTTGCATCAATTTATTGTCAACGTTTGTTTTTTTTTTTTTTTTTTTTTTGGAGAAATGTCTATTTGAGTCCTCTGCCCGTTTTAATTGGGTTGAGCTTTTTGTTGTTAAGTTACAGCTTTTTTTTACATATTTCTGGATATTAACCTCATATCAGATGGATGGTTTTCAAATATTTTCTTCTTTTCTGGGGGGGCCCTTCACTCTACTGAAAGTGTCCTTTGATGGACAGAAGTTTTTCATTTTGATGAATTCCAATTTGTCCATTTTTCCTTTGCCGCCTGTGCTTTTGGTGTCAACTCTGAGAAATCACTGCCAAACACAAGGCCACAAAGTTTTTCTCCTGCATTTTTTTTTTTTAAATGCCGCACCTGCAGCACATGGAGGTTCCCAGGCGAGGGGTCTAATCGGAGCTGCAGCTGCCGACCTGCACCACAGCCACAGCAACGCAGAATCTAAGATGCATCTGCCACCCACACCACAGCTCATGGCAACACTGGAGCCTTAACCCACGGAGGGAGGCCAGGGGTCGAACCTGTGTCCTCGTGGATGCTAGTCCGCTTCGTTAACCACTGAGCCACAGCGGGAACTCCTGCCCCTGCTTTCTCCAAAGCATTGTACAGGTTCGCTGTGTGTTCGGGTCTTTGGTCCACTTGGCGCTGATGCCTGCACACGGCGTGAGGCAGGCGTGTTCTGCTGCAGGCCTTGGCGTGTGATTTCCAGTTTTCCCAGCACCACTGGTGGCAAAGGCTGCCCTTTCCCAGTTGAAGGGTCTTGGTGCCGTAGTGGGTTTTATTTGTCATTTAATGTTACTCTAGGGAAAAAATGCTTAAAAATTTTTAATCGCTAGCATGGATTTCACCATCCGCCTTTGAGAAGGGCAGCTTGTACGATGTGCCAGTTTATTTTTTGTCTTTTTTTGTCTTTTGTTGTTGTTGTTGTTGCTATTTCTTGGGCCGCTCCCACGGCATATGGAGGTTCCCAGGCTAGGGGTTGAATCGGAGCTGTAGCCACCGGCCTACGCCAGAGCCACAGCAACGCGGGATCCGAGCCGCATCTGCAACCTACACCACAGCTCACGGCAACGCCGGATCGTTAACCCACTGAGCAAGGGCAGGGAACGAACCCGCAACCTCATGGTTCCCAGTCGGATTCGTTAACCACTGCACCATGACGGGAACTCCCGATGTGCCAGTTTAAATGCAAACATGAGGACCGCGGACTCCTACGCAGACCCACCAACTGACACCACCTGTAATTCCCTGCTCAGGTATCAACGCGTTCCCTCCTTCCGAGAACCTGAACTGCACTTCCAGTCCCCATTCTCATCTAGAACCTTCCTCATCAAGTGCTTGAGTCCATGCGCCCTCCTCCTTGCACCTGAGTGGACCAGCAGCAGAACGACTTCTGACGGGAGGACATAAAAATGTCACCTGCTCTCTTAAAAGCCGGCCACCATGCTGGAAGGAGCCCAAGCTGCTGTGGTGAGGCCCCCGTGGAGAAGGACCAAGGCCCCTGCCCACAGCCCAGCTGAGCTCCCGGACAGAGCCACGCAGACAGGCTGACCAGCCCGCAGACCCTGGGGCACACAGAGCCACCCACAGACCCACCACGCGTCACGTCTGAGGGCAAAGCAAATATCTGTTGCTTGAAGCCACTACGTTTGGGGGTGGCTTGTTACACAGCGACGGGTGACTGATACACTGCGGGCCGGGCCCTGGGACCTTCCAGCACCACAGAGCCGGGGACCAGGATGCAGCGGGGGGTTCAGGACCAGCTTTGGAGCAGGGTCTGGCATGGGTGGGAGGGGCTGTGAGCTGGGGGGCGCAGGGCTTCTGGCTGTGCTGGGACACAATCAGAGGACGGTCTGGGGACAGAGCATCTGGATTCTCTGCGGGACGCCCTGGGGAGCAGCCAGGGGGCCCTCTGGGTCCGAGCCTGGGGCCAGGAGGTAAAGCCGCAGGTCAGGGTAACTGGTGCTGCGTGTGTGGGCGAGACCCCGTCGCCACCAGGCAGTTACGGGATGAAGCGGGTCCCCTCCCCAAACTCACACGTTGAAGCCCTGACCCCGGAACCGCAGGGGGACCTTCTTTGGAAAGAGGGTCCTTACTGGTGAAATTCAGTAAGACGAGGCCATCCTGGAGTTGGGTGGTCCCTGGTGTCCTTATAAAGAGGGGACATGTAGACACAGACACACACGCAGAGGCCACGCGACGAAGGCGGCAGAGATGGGGTGACGCGACGTCAGAGACTGGAGCCCCCGCAGCGAGGGGAGAGGCCTGGCGCAGACCTTCCAGAAGAAACAGGCCCGCCGGCACCTTGACCGCAGATGACAGCCTGCAGAACTGAGACAGCACAGCCCTGCCGCGCCAAAGCCACCAGGCTTGGGGTTGTTACAGCAGGAGGCACGAACGATCCAGCCCGCAGTCTCCCACGTCGCCTGGGCGCAGAGGAAGGACATGTGCCAGGAAGCCGGCTGGCTCTGCCCCCACTGGGGGCTGCTAGGCCCGTCTCAGCCCCTTGATCTGGAGCACAGCACGTGCACGAGCCGTGCCCTCACCCTCCACCGAGCAGGCGGCACACCAGCCCCCGGAGCGCCAGCGGGTTCCAGGGCCAGGCTAAGGACGAGCACCTGCTGTGTGCCGCACACACGCTTCCAGCCTACGACGGACTTCTCGTCACCCTTCGAAGCCCAGCTCAGGAGTCACCTCCTCCACGAAGGCTTCCTTGCAGCAGCCCTCAAAGAGGGAGTTGATCCCTACCCTGCATGACCCGCCCTGCACTTTCCACCATGGACCCCTAAGCCAGAGGGAGACCCTGAAACCAAAGGGAGACCCCAAAACCAATGGGAGACCCCGAAACCAATGGGAGACCCCGAAACCAAAGCAACAGGGCAATGGGAGGCCTTCCCAAGAAGATGTGAGGCCCTGAGAAACTTGCTCATCTCTGTGTCCTGGCCCTTGACACAGGGGCTTGCACACAGTAGGGGCTTAATAAATGTTTGGTCAGTGAACGAATGGACAGATGTTCAGTCCAGTGAAATTGGGCTGAGTCTCCGAGTTGGCTCTTTTTTCTTTTAGGGCTGCACCCGCGGCACATGGAGGTTCCCAGGCTAGGGGTCTAATCGGAGCTGCAGCTGCAGGCCTACACCACAGCCACAGCAATGCGGGATCCTTAACCCACTGAGCGAGGCCAGGGATCAAACCTGCATCTTTATGGATGCTAGTCAGATCCATTAACTGCTGAGCCACAACAGGAACTCCGAGTTTGCTCTTAAGGAGAGGAACAAATCCTCACTTTGCTAAAATAAAGAGAATGTGGTAGGTTGCTGCCCTACCCTGGCACCTGCTGCCCACCAGAGTCTCGGGGAAATCCGGGAGGTCTTCCTGGAGTAAGAGACATCTGAAAATACTCTCTGAGGCACACGGAGCCTTACCCTGCCCCAGATGAGGGACGGGGGGACTCTCCAGGGTCCAAGAGTGGAAGCGGAAAGTGGCGGCTGCCCGGGGCCCCCAAGACGCCCGCAATGGCAGACGCCAAGCTCAGAACCCAGAGCCACATCCGGCCTTGCAGCCCCTGCCCGCGCACGGGCCCCGTCGTCAAAGGGGGGAGGGTCACCTTTGTGCACACTGAGCAGGGGTCTCTGGGAGACAGAGGGGTCGCCAGTCACCGTGGATGTGGCTGGTCTACCGTGCGTCCCTGAGCTGCCCCAACCTCAACGGGATGTCCCCACAGTCCCCCGTGACCTCAGGTGACCCCGCTCCCCGCTCTGGGCCTCAGCTCCCCCCCCGCCCCCGGCCATGGCAGGGTCCCCCAGGACCGCGGCCTCGGGTTGGGGCTGACCCCGACCTGGGCCCGGCCCGCGCCCGTCCAGCATCCCCGCCAGGACGCGGCCTCAGGCGGCCCCGCCCCGCGCACAGCCGGGCTCCCGCGCGGAGTCTGTTTGTTTTCATAAGCAATTCAATATTTAAGACCCGGCGAGCCGCTGCCGGAGCTCGCGGGCTCCCTCTTCCTTTGTCTCCGCTCCCCTCCGCCCCCCGCACCTCCTGACAAACCCAGCGGTTCTGACGGGAAATTCATTAGTGGTCTGGTCGCTCCCCCGCCCGCGTTCCCAGGCAGCTCCGCGCCTGAGTGTCAGCCCCTCCATCCTGATTATCTGGAGACGCCAATTTCAAAGAGACATCTTAATAGTGATGTCAACGAATTAATTAGATGTGTTAATGAGCTAAAAGCAACCCAAATTAAATTAATGCAGTAATAAGCGCAGACAGCAAAATTAGCTCCAATTTCTCTAAATGATTCTGAACTGTACACAACACCTCATCTCGCTAGAACACGACCATCCCCCAAAGCTAATCAAGAACCGGCGCAATTAACTGCTTAATTACAAACAGGCGCGTGCACGGGCGGGCGCACACACGCACACACACGTATACACACACACACACACACACACACACACACACACACACACACACACACACGCCGGTGAGAAATTCGGCAGGCAGGGGCAGTGGCGGCGGGGGCGGGAGGGGGTGCAGCCTGGGCTGGCCCGGGGGAGTGGGGCCTGCAGACGCCCCCCAAATAGCGAGGTGCCCCCCACCGCCACCGCCACCCCTCATGGTTCCGGGAGGCTCAGCCGTTCCAGGGCCGTGGACAGTGTCAGGTGGCTGGCCCAGGCCAGGCAGGGAGAAGGGACAGCTGGAGTGCTCCCCCAGCGCCCCTGGGCATCTGCCTGGTGGGGGCTTGGCCAAGGTGGAGGAGGAGGAGGGGATGGAGGGAAGAGGGGGGGGAGGGGGCGTGACGGAGGAAGAGGCAGGGAGGGGCCCAGCCTGCGCTGAGTTGTTTACTGCTTGCATCAGAATCCGAGTTGCAACTAAAAAGCTAATTGTCCAGCCGGGTTGATTTCCCACCGGGCCTGGAGAGCTGCTAATAGCTTTGCAAGCGGCTCAGGTATCTGATTAGCTGTAATTGCAGCTAGAGACAGGAGAGGGGTGAGGACAGAAGAGGGAGGGGGGCCAGGTGGAGGGCAATGCCCAGGTGGGGAGGATGCCAGGCAGGTGCACGTGAAGGCCCAGGTGACCTGCGAAGGGCCGGCCCCCCAGCCGCATCTCTGAGGTCCGTTCCCGGCACACACACCATGTGCGGATCCAGGATCCAGAAGTGCTGGGACCCGTGGCCCAGGCCACGACGTCTCGGGGGAGGCTGGCACCTCTGCGGGCCCATCTATATGACAGGCGTAGAGGCCCCGGGGGGCTGGGCCCCAGAGCCAGGTGATGGAGCAGGCTCAGAGCTGTACTCGGGCCGGGGCTGGAGCAGTTGCCCGTGGGCACCGGGCTGGCGGGCGGCATGTGGCCAGGACCCTGGCCGTCTTCCATTCTCCCACCTTGTAGGGTTTGGTCTCTTTAGCCAGGGATGCTTCTTGTTCACGTCGGACCACTTCGGGAGGAAGGGCGGGTGCTGGCCGATGAGCTCCCCCTGCGCCCGCCCCGGGCACTGCAAACCCCCAGAGAACAGCTCTCCGCAGAGCGGGCGGAGAGGTCCCCAGAAGGACCCGGGAGGCGCTGACGACCCATCTGCCCACAAGCCACAGGAGCCGCTCCTCGCTCCCGCCCTGTCCTTCCTCGGCCCCCGTCAGTCCCTGGGTGTTTTTCGCTCACGCACAGGTGCGCTGGTCCATTCGCTCGCTTTTCAACCTACTGACTCCTTTCAAACATATCTACTTCCACCCTTGCTCCGAGCTGGAAGGAAGGTGATGCCACCCTGTTTACCCACCAGCCACGAGCTGTGCCCCTGTGGCGGCACGGGGCCCCGAGGACCCGAGGAGACAGTCCCCTCCCTGCCCTCAGTGAGCTTCCGTGCTGAGCTCCTGACGTGTGGCCGCACGGTGGCGCTTCAGGCCCTGGGGACCGGGCGAGCCGGGGACAGAGCAGAGTCCCAGGGAGTGGCCTTGGAGGGGCAGGATGTAGATGGGTGGGGGGAACGGGGTGCCGACGCCACGTGGCTGCAGGGCCCCCTCTCCCCGAGTCCCCGAGCCAGCCCTGACCCACTGGCCTCCGCTTTCAGGCAGGCAGAGTGGTGGACCGCAGCCGTGCTTTCAGGGATCAAAAGTGCCTGCGCTTCGGGGACAGAAGAGACTGTGGCCACGCAAGCCCACTCGGGCCGCAGACCCCGGGTGGGACACCACGCAATGCTCAGGAGAGAGGGGGCGGCGGCGTGCCCAGCTGGGGTCAGCGTGAGTGGCCCCCACAGGCTCAAAGTCCCAGGCTGGATCTTTGTACGTGGGGAGAACGAGGCTAGGGGCTTGGGCCCCTGAGGTCCTCCGCATGGCCCTTCCCACACCAGCGGTCACCTCTGGTCCTTGTTACGGGTTCTCTCTCCCAGCAGGAAAAAAGGATTGCTTTGCTCGAGCAAATGTTCCGATGAGCCTTCCCCTCCCTGAGCAGGGGTGAGTCCCAGAGCCCCTGGGGGTGGGGACAGCGGGGGTGGGAGGAGCTGTGGGGCCCTCAGGCCACGGGGAGGGGCTCGCCTGCTGGCCCTGGACACGCACGCCCTCCACGCGGTGGCGGGTCAGGTGGCCGGAAGGGGCAGCCCCGTGGCCACTCCTCGGTCTCCATCCTCTGACATGGGTGAGTGGGCTGGAGGCGTCTGCGGACGGGGAGAGCCCTGTGGCATCGCCCAGGCGTCTCGGGCACACGCCGTGCATGCGCGGACAGGTGCACACGCGGGGCGGCCGGTGGGAGGCAGGCGGGCCTGGGGGAGCCGGCGTTCCCGTGTCAGGTGCAGGCTGCCCAGGCTCCCGCAGCCCACGCCAATTAGCAACTCACTTTACATTATTTTAATTTGTCTCTGGGGCCCTGGAAGGAGCGTCATGCGATTATTATTATTATTTTTTTTTTGGCTGGAAACTCCAGCCGCCATTATATAAATTACATATAATTGAATCCATCAGAGGCAGTTTCTTTGAAACAATCACGTTTTCCCTTCCTGAAACGGCCACCTCTCCTCGCAACTCATCTCCCGGCCCCCGGGAGGAGGGAGAGGCCCGCAGACCCCCTGACCTCCCGACCCACGGAGGACAGGGGCTTTGGAGTCCGACCGTCGTGAGGTCCGCCCCTGCGGCACCACTGCTCGCTGCGTGACCTCAAGCTAGTTGCCCTCCCTCTCTGAGCCTCAGTTTTCTTGTCCATGACAGCCTCTGTCTCAAAGGGCTGGGGTGAAGCTTAAGGGGATAATGCCTGGATGCCCTCGGTGGGGGCCTGAGGGGTGTGTCCCGCTCGGAGGACTTGGCACTGAGCCCTGGGGTCCGCTTTAGTCCAACACACAGACCCGGAAACGACTGTCCTGACGGGGACATTCATGCTCTGGTCACAGGGCCACGCGAGGACGCCCGGCGTCAGGCAGGAGGCGGAGGGAGGAGCACCGTAGGCGACAGGGTCCCCGGATGCCCGAGGCCTGCCTGGAGGCGGGGGCGGGCGGACAGTGGCCCACGGTGAGGCTGACCCCAGGGTGCAGGCAGGACACGGAGGCCCCAAGGGCAAAGCCACTCCTTGAGGTCACACGGGGACTAGGCCAGGGCCGGGGGGAGACCAGCCTAGGGTGCCCTCAGCCTCCTGGGGCTGGAGGGAGGGAGGGCTGGACACGGGTGGACGCAGGCCATGCGGTCCCCGTCAGGGTCCGAGGAGGGCGGACCTGCGGGCCGGCCCCTCCAGGCCTGTCTCCCTGTCTGCGCTGTGAGGACGGCCCAGGCTCTAAGACAACACTCGCCCTTGGCCCCGGCACCTCTGGGAATGGGCCCTGCAGCGCGCTGGGACGCGGGGCCACGAGGGGCCCCACGGATCGCCCCGTTTGCTGGAAACGACTCACGGAGGGGCCGGTGGGCAGCACTGCAGACAGGACCCTGCGCCGGAGCCTGCAGAGCGGCCGAGCGGAGCAAGACGCGGGACCGGGCCGCTGTCACTGCGGGGAAGGGCGGCCACCGCTCGTGCCCGCACAGGCGCGGGGCGGGTTGGATGCGCGCGAGCCCGCGAGCTGCCGCCCCCCACCGGGCAGCCATGATCCGCACCGCAAGGGACCCTCCGTTGCGAAGCCGCCCCTTGCGTGAAGCCCAAGGTTGGTTTTTACCACGTGCCCGTGTTACCCGTTCTTCTTCAAGACGGTTCGAGCTCTTCTAAGCGCACCCCCAAGAAAGCCGACCACACTTGCCACACCAAAAGCTGTACTCGGTTGTCCCAGAAGCAGCATCCCTCTCGCAGCCCAAACGCGCAAGCCGCCCAACGCCCGTCACGGGACACGCGGGTCAACGAGGGAGGTCTGCGAACACGAGGGGACAGGACTCGGCCTTAGAAAGGGGACACTGGCCCCGCCACAAGGGGGAAGGACCCTGAAGACACACGCACAGGGGACAAAAGCCGGACACAAAAGGACACGCATCCCATTGCTAAGAAACATCCCGAGCAGGCAAACCGAAGCAACAGCGGGGCTGGGGTTTCCGGAGGACAGAGAGTGACCGCGGGTGGGTGCGGGCTTTCCTCCCGAGGCCATGGCCCTGTTCCAGAACCAGGCAGCAATGATGTCACTCGGGTCTCTGAAGGCACTAACCACCCCCCCACATACCTCAGATGGGAGGCTGTACCGCCTGGGGCAGGAGCTTTCTGGCGCCACCGCAAGGGCGCCGCAGGCCAGGTGCCCCAAGACCACAGGAAGCGCAGTCCCGGGTCCTGGAGCCCATGGTCTGAGCCCAAGGCTCAGGGCCAGCCTCCCTCCAGACGCTCCAGGGAGGACCCTGGCTTCCGGGGCTCCTGGGGGCGGCCGCCCTTGGCGTTCCTTGGCCTGTGGCCACATAGGGCTCCAGACTCCGCCTCCGGCTTCCCGTGGCCGCCTCCACGTCTCGGAAGGACACCAGGCACCCTGGACCAGGGCCCAACCTGAAATCCCATCTCAGCCAGATTAAGCTCTGCACACACCCTGTTCCCACATAAGGCGACGGCTCCAGGGACCGGCGCCCAGGAGTTCAGCACACCTTCTGGGGGGGGCACAGCTCACTCCACCGCACATGTGAATTATACCTCATAAAGCTGTTACTCCTGTTAGATTTGAGCAATAACATATAAAGAGAAGCAATGTACCCCACTGCAGGGGCACGGAGCCTGGGTCAGTCTGGAAGGGACTCAAGGGGCAGACAGGCCACCCCTCCACCAGGAAGGGCCTCTGCCACCCTTGGCTCCATAGTCATTTCTCGAACAATGTTCATGAGAACAGCAGCCGGGGTCTGTCTCTCCCTCCCTCCCTGATCGGCCGGCAGTCCTCTGAAGGGGGGCGGGGCCCCGGGCTCTGACCCCGCCCACCGAGGCTGGCCCCGCCCCTCCCTCCCCCAGAGGAGCCTGTCAGTCCCCCACGTCGCCAACTTGTAAAGTAACAACCTGTCACACGCACAACCTCTTTGCACCCAAAATGTTCTCTGATCTGTGTAAACTACAATTGAAGCTGCAGCGCTTGATATTAATATCTTTTGTTTGTGTGTCAGGGTTCTGCAGAATCTAATTAAGGCGTGTTCTCTGCGTTTCCGGGGTGTTGGAACAATCCCGCCGAGCAGACAATGCAAACTGTTGACCTGCAAGATAAACTGTGCTGGTGGAGGATTTGGGGGCGGGGGGTGCATGGCTGTTCTCTTCTGCTGGGGCCCCAGTTCCGCCGCCCGTGGGTCCCCCTGTGTGCCGGCGGCAGGGGCCCCTTCACTGGGGCGCGTTGATCACAGCAGGGTTTTTCTGCGTGTCCTTCCATGTGTACACACGTGTACACATGCACACACACGCAGAGCTAGGTGTCCCTCGTCTCAATAGCCCTCTCCCCGCTGTCGGTGGGCAAAAGGCCCCACGCACAGATGGGGCAGCTGAGGCCTCGGAGGATGAGCGTGTTAGGATGGGAGCTCAGCCACCGGGCGCCGGATAAGCCCACATCCGGGAGGGCCGGGCCTGGGTTCCACCCCAGCTCCTAAGGACACACAGTCGGTTCTCCAGGGAAGGCCCAGGCAAAACTGCCATCCCTCCTGGACGCGAAAAACTGAGGCTCGAGGGCTCAGAGGCTTGTCCTGGACACAGGCTGGTGGCAGAAAATAAGTGTCCTTCAGTTCCAGGGCAGTTTTGGGAGCCTGGACCTGGCGTCCTGGCCCCCCGTGCAGGTGACCTTGGCTGGTGGCCGCCCGGCTCTGACTTCAGTTACTGCCCTGGTACGTGGGGTTGATGAGAGCATTACAGCAGCACCACCTCCGCCAGCCCCTGCCCCACACCAGCGCCCAGTGGGTGTGGGTGCAGCTGCCATCATCACTGCTACTGTCCCAGCTCCAGGGGGGTCAGCAACCGCACTGCCCTGCAGGGTGCCCACTCCAGCCCCCAGCCCATCCCAGGGCCCGCCTGCTGCCAGTGCACCAGACTGAAGGGTTCCACTCTGGATTGGAGGGGAGTCCTGCGGGCTTCCCTCCCCATCTGCAAGTTAGAGGGGTACCCAGACTCTGAGTGCCCCAGCTGGGGAAAGACTCTGGGACCCCGGGCTACCGGTGGAGGGGTCCGGGGGACGCAGGGAGGACAAAGGCCCGCAGGCAGCCTGAGCCAGGGATTCAGGGAGAAGCAGGTGTTTGGGTGAGGGAACCAGTGTGACTCTAGGCCGCGCAGATCTGTGTCGGTGTGTAACAGCTGTGCCAGGACGAGGTTCACGTGTGCGTCCGATCGGGTGCACGTCGGGCCGGCTGTGCACGCGGGTACCTGCACCACGCACCCCGCCGCGCCTTCCCACCCACGCGCCTTAGGAAACGCCGCAGCGCCACCTGCCGGCCGTGCTCCGGGCTGCACAGAGGCCGCGAGGCCCCGCCCCACCACCCTCGATGGGCCCCACCCCCGTCAGGCTCCTCCTCCCGAGGCCCCGCCCATGCACTTTGGGTGTTGTGGCCCAGGAGGCCTGCAGGGGACCCCGACCCACCGGTGCCTTCGAGAAGCAAACAGCTGGGTCTGGGCTTTAGGGGTCCCAGCTGAAGTGGGGACAACTGCGAGGATCCCAGGCGCAGCAGGAACACAGCCAGCGCATCGCCCTGATACGCCCCACTTTACAGATGCCGAAACCGCTGCCAACCAAGGCACCACGGCGTGGGGGTTGGGGTGAGGCCGAGCAGGCTTTGAGCCGGCAGCCTGGGTGCACAGTGTGCATGCAACCCCGACCGGTATATTGAGATGTATTTGCTAACTATTAATTAATAGTTATTTACAAGTATGAAGCCATTAACCCTCACACCGACTTGCAGGGGAGGTGCAGAGACCCAGCCGTATCTAGAAGGGGCAGGGCAGGAATCACGCCGGCCTTCTGGGCTGTCCACTACCTGACGTGGGTGGGAAGCGGGGGGGGGGGGGGGGAATGGGGGGGATGAGGGGATGGGGGAGATGGGGGGGGGGATGAGGGGATGGGGGAGATGGGGGGGCTTGACCCCCTATGGGTCTGTACAGTGTGGGGATGGGGGGGATAGAGGAGACATTTCTGAGGTTCTGTCCCTGCCCCCTCCAGCTGGCGCAGGATGCCAGGAATCCAAGAGCCGAGAGGGGGCAGGGACTGGGGGCTCCAGTGGTCTACTGTCTGGCGCCCGTGGCTGTCCCTGATGGGAAGCCTGAGTGCCTCTGCCTGCCCCTGCGGCATCTCCTGCCCAGCACCCCTCCAAGGAGGAGGCATAAGGAGAGGGTAAGGGGCTGCCGGGGCAGATGGCGTCGGCCCTGGTGCCAGCCCAGCTAGAGTTGCCAGAGGAGCTGGGCAGAGCCTGCTACCATGGATGGCCTCTGCCATGTGCATGGCAGGCCCTGCACCTGCAGGGGGGGCAGGGGGGGGCTCACGCTGGGGCTACCTGGAGGTGGAGGAGGGGCTGCAGCTGGCCTGGCTCTGCGATGCCCCTGACACGCCTGCCCAGGGAGCCCCTCTGGCCAGCTTCCTCCCCTCCCCGGCCCCCAGACCCCTGCTCTCTGCACCCCTGCCCCCCAGCTCCTCTGTCACTCAGGGCCCAGTGGCACCATGGCTCCTTTCATACCCCAAGGGCAGCACTGACTGGCTGTGTGACCTTGGGCAAGTCGCTTCACTTCTCTGAGCCTCCACAGCCTCATCTGGAAAATGAGGCCAGCACCGGGGCCTGGAGCAGAGGGTAGGGCTGCAGCCCCAACTCGGACCACAGCAGGTCTCAGGAGGCCCTACTGTGTGCTGGTGCAGAGCGAGGCCCCCGTTCCTACAGCTTCCCTCCATCCCTGCAACCAGCCCCACGTCACAGACGGGCAAACGGAGGCTCCCCCAAGGAAGTGAGGGGTCAGCTGGAAGCAGGGCTGGAGGTGGACCAGTGCACTCCCGTCTCGGGCAGGGACCCCCGGCTCACATCTGGCCTGGACGCTGAACTCTGGGACCCCTGGAGGAACGAAGTCCACACGCTTCAGACGCTTGGAACACGGCCGCTTCTCCCAGAGGGCGGCACACTGAGCCCTTCAACCCATTTTACAGGCAGGCAGTCCGAGGCTGGGGCAGAGCTGGGGGGAGCCTGAAGACCACGGCAGGCTGAACAGGCCATGGGCAGGGCAGCCACCGGTCCCGCTGTCACCCGGCACGTGCCCAGTGTCACCCCCACACTGATGCACCTGCCCCCTCTGGGGCCCATGACAGCAAAGCGGAGCCGTCAGGGGCCTGCTTTCCTCTGTCCTTGCATGCGGAAGGGGCGTCAGGCCCCCCACAGCTCAATCCCAGCCTGCTCCGGGCAAGGGGCTCAGGACGGATGTCCCACCAGGCTGCCACCATCTGACCCCCACACACACAGACGTGCACACACGTGTGCGCACGCACACACACACACACACACGTGCGTGCCCAGGCTCACCCCTGCGCACCCACCCACCACAGGTGCATCAGCTAGGCCAGGCGGACTCAGGGACCTGCTCTTGGATATTCAGATGCCAAGCTGCCAATGTAACCTACGAACACCCCCTCACAGTTGTCGGACGGACGGAAGGACAGGCGGGGAAGGAAAGACAGACAGATGGGGTGGATGGCAGACAGGTGCCCGGGTGAGCAGAGGAACCCAAACTAAGCCACGGAGTGCACGGCTCACACCGCCACGCTTCCTGGTGGAGACGGGGGGTGGGCTGCTCTAAGGGCTGCCACAGGCCCCTCTTGGAGATGGAGGCAGGAGGTAGGAAGGGACCGGTCGGGTCACACAGTGAGCGCTCGGCGATGCCCAGGCCCCAGTCCTCAGGGAGGCCCCTGCCAAGTTGGGTGGCCGCATCGTGTCGGCACCACAGTAATGATGAGAGCCCGATGGGCACCCGCCCCTGCACCCCCTGGGCCGACACCACCTCCTCCCCTGGGACCACCTGCCCACCTGGCTCTCCAGCAGCCCCTCCCGAGCAGGGCGGGAGGTGAGGGGCTCACGCACGGGCAGGGCCTGGGGGGCATTCGTTTGTAATTCAACAGCGCGGCGCTGACAAATTAATTACGACACCAGCCCCCCACTTTCTGTCCCCGTCCCCCCCACCCCGAGTGCGGTGTGGTGGCCCTGAGCCTTCGTGTGGAGTGACATTCTAGGACAGCAGACGCACCCTCACCCCCAGCTCTGCCAGCCGCCCACCACCCACCGAGGCGCCCAGGCCCGAAACGGGGATCCTCACGGCCCTGCTCCCCACAGGCTCCCGACGCGGCTGCACCTACTCGCTCCTTCCCCACTGGCCTCTGGCCGCCGCGGCCGAGTCCCGTCCAGCCCACCCTCAAGCGCTCGGATGCGGCCACTGCGCCCCCCCCCCAACCACCTGCTCCCCAGCCGGCCAGGCGCAACCTCAAAACCCGGATCTGAGGATGCGACCCTGCCCGCACCAGAACCCCGGTCTAACCCCTGGAAAACCGCAGCCAAACCCAGATCGAGGGCCGCCCCGCAAAATACCTGTGAGCTCTCCTCGGAACCGCCCAGGGGCACGGGAGCAAGGACGTCACGAAGCCAAGGACGCCAAGGACAGGCGAGGACGAGGAGTCACACGGGATCTGGAAGAGAGCAGGGAGGAGGAAAGTAACGCAGCCGCCGGGAAGGCTCCGGCCCTGGTGTCTTGGCGGGGACGCGCACCCAAGCGACGCAGCGTTGGCACCAGGGGACAGAGTGTGCACGCACAGGGTCCCTGCCTGCCGTCTGTGCAGCTGCTCTGTGAATCTGAACTGCTCTGAAATGAAAGCTTTCCACCCAGCGAGAGCGCGTCCCGGGCCGGGAAAGTCCGGGGCGTGTTCACACGGTCTCATCTGGGTGGTGGGTCTAGGAGCATCTATTACGCCGTTTTCTGTTTGAAATCTCTCAGAGTTCCCATCGTGGCTCAGTGCTTAATGAACCTGACTAGCGTCCATGAGGATGCGGGTTCAATCCCTGGCCTCAATCAGTGGGTTAAGGATCCAGCACTGCCGTGAGCTGTGGTGTAGGTTGCAGACTCGGCTGGGTCCCGCACTGCTGTGGCTGCGGTGTGGGCCGGCGGCTACAGCTCCGATTAGACCCCTAGCCTGGGAACCTCCATATGCCGCAGGTGTGGCCCTAAAAAGATAAAGAAAAAAGAGAGAGAGAAAGAAAAAAAGAAACGTCTCAGAATTAAACATTTAAGACAAATCCAGATCTAACACATCCCCCCGCCCCCGTCCCCGCCTGCCACCCTCCAAAGGCTCCCTGGAGCCTTGAGGATTAAGTCCAAAATTCTTAACCCCGCCCACCCCTCTGCCCCTGACGTCACACAGAGCCTGGCACCTCTCTGTCCACCCTGTTCTGGCCTCTGACCAAGCTCCCAGTCTGTAATTCTGGCAGGTCCAGCCCTCGTGGGGCCACCCCGCTGGACATCACTGGCTGTGGGTCACGAAGCCTTCCCCACCCCCAGGCCGGAGCCCGGGGACCACCTGTGAGCCAGGTTCTCCCATTTCACAGATGGGGAAACCGAGGCTGCCCAGGAAACGGGTGTTTGCTGGAGTCCAGGGTCTGTCTCCCGGACCAGCGTCTCCACCACGCTGCCCTCCCAGCCCTGGTCTCCAACCCGTGACATGGTCCAGGGACCACGAACCCAGCCTCCGCCCGGCGGCTGGAGGAACTCGCCAGGCCCTTGTGTCCTGGGCCCCGGATCCTCCCCACCCTCAGGCTCATCAATTAATTAACTGAGCAAAATTTACTCTGTGCCAAGCCCTGGGGATACAGTGGCAAACAGACCAAGTCCGTGTGGTCGTGGGGCTTGTGTTCTGTGGGGGAAGCTAGCAATAAGCAAGCATGCAGTGCACCGACTGGAGGAGGCCATGTGTGATGAATACGGGGGGGGGGGGGAGTCATGGGGTCCGGGAGGGCGCCCCAAAGAACCACGACCACCTTGAGAAGGTGAGGGAGCCAGGCAAGTACTCGAGGAACAACTGCCAGGCCAGCCACAGCAGGTGCAAAGGCCCTGGGGCCACGCTTGTTGGCCCTGTTTGAGAACAGGTGCTGCTGGAGCAGAGGAAGGGGACGAGAGGAGAGTGACGGAGGCAGCTACTAGCCCCAGGGCCCCCTGGGTCATAAGCCCCCCAGTAGGACCCTCGTGGTCACAGGCCACAAAGGGCCAGGCTGCTAGAGTCGGGCCAGGCCGGCTGGAGGGCCCTGGGTATCCCAGGCGTCAACTGCGCCAGGTTCGCCCACCACCTTCAGAGGTCCCTCTGGTGTGGTGACTGCTCCCCACCCCTGCTGCCCCACCACAGGACTGGCGGGGAAACCAGGGCCAGGAGGGGTGGGGCAGGAGGGGCAGCCCACCGTCTTCAGAGTCTGTGCCCCCAACGCCCGTTGTGCCAAAGGGAAGCATAGGCCCAGAGGCACAGGGCCCAGCTCAGAGCCTTCAAAACTCAGACCAAGCCCCTGGGCCTAGCCCTGGGGACCCTGCCTCCCCAGCCAGGTGTGTATAGGTAGGAAGGCAGGTGTGTGGCTTACCTGGCAGGCCGGTGTCCCACGGCACAGCAGGGTGTGTTCTGGTGGGAGAACTTGGCCAGAGTGCCCACAGTACTAAAAGGCCCACGAGGCCGGCTGGGCCCACTAACTGGGCTTCGAGAAACTGGGGTCCCCCCTGCTCAGGCGCCCCCGTGCACCTGGGTCAGACGGCTGCCATCTTCCTGCCCCCCATCCCCGCCTCGTGACAAAAAGAAGCCCCGGCCGGGCCGCACCCACCCTGGACTCAGCCTGCCCCAGCCCCCAAGGAACAATTTACCTTTCAGAGCCGGTCCAAGATATTAATTAAGATAAATCTACCTCAATTTTGAGATTCTCTTATCATGTAATTTATCAAAATTATGTTAATTATTTCTGTAGGGCAGCAAAATTATTACCTCTTTTGTGTCTGATTTGTATTAATATTCATAATTTAATAATTCAGCATCCTGGCCATCTGGTCGGGGAGCAGCTCCCTTGCCTCCCTCGGTCCCAGCTGAGAGCAGCCCCACCTCGCCGGCCCAGGTCCCCGGGGCCCGGCCCACCCCGACCCCACACCTGCCCGCGTCCAGCCCGGTGGCCGCCGCCCCCCGCCCCGGCCTGGCCGCCCTGGGGCCCCGCGCGGCGCGGCCCCCGCAGGTGGGAGCACAGGTACGGGCACACGCCGCCACCCCCGCTTGGCAGGTGAGCCAAGCTGAATTGACATTTTCCACACTTTGTGAGTTTTACACTGTAATTTGACATAATTAATGCCTACATTACTGCTGATAATTTAGCTAGTTAATTAAACTCGGAGGAGATAATTAAGGAAAGGCTACTGCTTGGATTGCTAATTGTTTTTGTCATTATTTCAGGGGCCGACAGCTGCCGGCTGAGTCATCCTGTTTTGTCAGCTGATGGGTCATGTGACACGGGGGTCCCCTGGGGCCCCCACTTCCAGGGGAGGGAGGCACACAGCCGGCTACCTGGCTGCTGCCTGGAGACCCGCCAAGCGCTGCTGGCTGGTCCCCCCACCCCGCAGCCGCCCCCCCCTCCGTCAGTGGTGACAGCCACCCCCCACGACCGATCCCCCTGCCTGAGAGCCAGGCCTGGGGTCCCTCGAAGGTCAGCCTGAGTAGGCTGGAGGAGGAGGGGACCCTTCCTGGCCCCCCACCCAAGCCCAAGGGCTGATACGGAACTGGCAGCACCCAGCCTTCTGCAGCGGTCAGACAGGAGACAGGACGTCCTGGCCGCGGGAAGTCAGAATGGATGATTCCAAAGGCGGAGAAGGCAGGAGACCCGGGGCAAGTGAGGGGACAGACGGGTGGGGCTGTCCACCCCCCTCTTTGACATCAATGGCACAGCTGGGTTTGGCGCCATCAGAGAACTAGGCCCCGGCTGCCCACCCACCTGCTGGCAGGTTGACCTGAGACCAGTGGAAACGGGCGGGGGGGGAACCGGCTGAGCACCGCACCCCACCACCGCGGGCTACACTCCTGGGACCAGCCAGCAGCACCTGCCGCGGACAAAACCACCTATACAAGATAGCGCAGGGAGTGTGTCACTAGCCCTGGGGCCCCCATTTTTCAAAGAAGCCAAAGCCCTGCTCAAAGCCACACAACAGCCCCGGTGCAGACCCCGCGGGAGGCGGGGAGAAGCGGATGGTCGCCAAGCCCCAGGCCACCCTGTCCTGGATGGACACAGCAACTCTGTCCCCTGAGCAGGCCCCGAGGGACCGTGCAACTGTGCGGTCAGGGCCAGGTCCTCATCTCCACGGGGCTCGCAGTCAGGTCAGGGGCGCACACGGGCGAGGGGGGAGCCCCACCGTGCAGCTGGCCGTCCATTTGGCTGCTTGACTTGGCTATCAGAACATGCCAGCCACAGGTTCAAATAATCCCGGGTTATTATTGCTCAGAACAAGAAGTCTCCATGTAAGAAGGGGCCAGGTTGGTTAATTCAGGGCTCAGCAACAGCCGCAGGACATCCACAGAGACCCAGGAGCCTTCCCTGGTCTGCCCTGCCCATCTGCTTGGCAGCCATATCTTCCCTCATGGTCCCAAGCTGGCTGCTGTGGCGCCCCACATCTCAGATGGCATCCAGCAAAGATGGAAGGGGAGCAGGGTCACACATGATCATATCTCTCTCTCAACGGGAGGTCTGCAGGGAGGCCTGGAAACTGGAGGTGTCTCCTGCTGATCCTTCTACATTCTTTCTGCTGCTGGCAAGAGCTTCAGCTTGGACCATAAGCACTGGCTCTCCGGAGCTCCCCGGTGGCCTAGCCATTAAGGAACCAGTGTTGTCACTGCCGCGGCTCAGGTCACAGCTGTGGCATGGGTTCCATCCCTGGCCTGGGAACTTCTGCATACTGCAGGCAGGGTCAAAAAACCACCACCACAAAAAGAACTGGCTTCCCTTTGTGAAATATTTAATCAGGTTAGATGCCTGGCTTTAGACAAAAGTGCACTTTAGCAAACCCAAAATGTCCTTCCTCCAGCGTTCAGACTGGCTGCCTTCACCCTGAATTCCTCTCCCTTGTGACACCGCCAGAAGCCACAGGAAGCTGTCAATACATTCTTTTCTTTTTTCTTTCTTTTTTTTTTCTTTTTTTTTTTTTTTTTTGTCTTTTTGCCATTTCTTGGGCTGCTCCCACAGCATATGGAGATTCCCAGGCTGGGGGTCAAATCGGAGCTATAGCCGCCAGCCTACACTACAGCCACGGCAACGCGGGATCCGAGCCGCGTCTGCAACCTACACCACAGCTCACGGCAACGTCAGATCCTTAACCCACTGAGCGAGGCCAGGGATCGAACCTGCAACCTCATGGTTCCTAGTCGGATTCATTAACCACTGGGCCACGATGGGAACTCCAGGAAGCCAGCAATTCCTTCCGATTTGTATCGATACTCTGAATATTTTCCTACTTCCCAGCCTGGATGAATCTGCAGTCTGGGATCCAAGAGGCCACAGGTAACAGGTGCATCTGATTCTCCATGAGCTCATCCTTCGACCACCAACCTCCCGGCCAGAGCTGGGGCCCCACTGCCCAGGGCCTGCTGACCCTCCCGCAGGCAATCTCACGGCGGAGCCTCTGTTCGTTGTCACACCCCCACTACGGGAAATAACTTCCATAGCATCTACAAATATCAGACAATC
This sequence comes from Sus scrofa, assembly GCF_054392235.1. NCBI lineage: Eukaryota > Metazoa > Chordata > Mammalia > Artiodactyla > Suidae > Sus > Sus scrofa. The sequence goes on from NC_139385.1 coordinate 929,458, forward strand.
TGAGCCAAAGTTTACACGACAAAAGGATTATCGTCCTCTCTGCCGTGGGTTGAATGGGTCCCCCCTCCCCCGCAGCTTCATGTCCACCCAGAACCTCAAAATGTGACTTCATTTGGAAATGGGGTCATTAGGATGGGCTGTGATCCGATAGGACTGGTGTCCCTTTAAAAAGGGGGCCTGTGAACAAGATTCATTCATTACCCAGGGCCACGGCCACAGGAAGAGACGGAGAGAGGTGGCCACAAGCCACAGACTGCTGACAACTCCAGAGCAGAAGCAGCCCTGGGACAGACGCTCCCTCGCTGCCTGAGGAGGAGCCACCCTGCCGCCCCTTGGCTTCAGACATCTAGCCTCCAGATCTGCCAGGAAATGAATTTTGAGCCACCCGCCCAGGTTGTGGCACTTTGTCAGGGCAGCCCTAGGAAAGTCGTACACCGTGGGACAAACCCCGAGACAGCAAGGCTCCAGGAGGGCTGATTCAGCAGACCTGTGGCGTTGTGAAAGACCCAGTTGTCTCCAATCCTTCTGCCCTGCCATCCGCAACGTATTAGCCATGGTCTGCCTCATGGTTACAACACGGCTGCTGTGGCACCATGCATCCAGGCAGGTGTGAAATCGTCCAGCAAAAAAGGAGGGTGTGTCCTGCCAGTGCCTCCTCTATCAAGGAGGAGAATGGCCACGACTGGCTTGTACAAAGGATGATTCATTTCCTAGGGCTGGGGAGGGGGCAGCATCCGAACAAAAGAAGGAAAACGAGCAGGGATGCACAGCCGGGGCCCTGGAGTGAGTGGCACGCAGGCCTACAGCAGATGCAGGCAGGGGGGAATGTGGGGACTCGGGGGAGGGGGCAGAGGGTAGGTCCTCAGCCCTGCCCAGCAGCCTTGTCCAAGCCCGGCCTCCCTCCCCCTCGCCGCCAGACAGCGTGTCGCCTCTGGGCTCCCAGCACCATCACCCACACCTGCCCGAGAGAACCCCGGGACCACTTTTAGGACACAGGGCCCAGGTGGGTGCCACCGTGTCCTCCAGTGACAGAGGTGGCAGGGGAGGATCTGGCCTCGGCAAGCCTGCAAAAGATCCCACTGTGTGTGGAACCGCGCCTCCCCCAAAGCTGTGTGGAAGCCCTGCCCCCAGAATCTATGAAACAGGGTCTTGTGTGTATCTTTTGTCTTTTTAGGGCCGCAGCCAGAGCACATGAAGGTTCCCAGGCTAGGGGTCTAATCGGAGCTGTAGCCGCCAGCCTACACCACAGCCACCGCAACGCGGGATCCGAGCCACGTCTGCGACCTACACCACAGCTCACGGCAACACCGCATCCTTAACCCACTGAGTAAGAGACCAGGGATTGAACCCGAAACCTCATGGTTCCTAGTCGGGTTTGTTAACCACTGAGCCATGACAGCAACTCCTGAAACAGGGTCTCTGCAGGTGTATGTGGTCAGGATGAGCTCACGCTGGATGACAGTGGGCTGCAGTCCAGTGACTGGTGTCCTTCTAAGAGGGGGGCTTGGACACAGACCCGCAGGAGAGGCCACGGGACAACGGAGGCAGAGACGGAGGGGCACAGCCACAAGCCTCAGAGCACCAGAGCCCCCAGGACCCTCTCCTGACGCCCTGAGTCGGTGGCCCTGCAGGGGCTTTGCTCCCAGGCTTCTGGCCCCAGCACTGGGAGGGGACAAACTTCCCCTGTTTCAAGCCCCCCAGCCTGCTGCGCTTTGTCACAGTGGCCCTGGGACACACAGAATCCCCAGCTCCCCGGCTTCAGCGGCCCACACGGAGGCCCAGAGGCAGACGACCCCTCCCGGTGCCTCAGCAGCTCGGGTGGCCCTGCCACGAAATTCTGAGTAGAGACCAGGTCCCCCTGGGTGGGGTGGGCGTGATCAGGGCTGCCCCCACACGCTCCCCTCTCCCTCTCACCCCAAGTCTGACCACAGGGTTCCCTCCTGAAGCCTCTCCCAGCTGAGCCACACTGTGGCCAGACCTTCCCTCCTGCCTCGGGGCCTCTGCCTGCTGGCAGTGCGGTGTCCGCGCCCCCAAAGGCGGCCAAGAAGGAGGGGACCCAGAGCGGGCACAGGCAGACACCCTGAAACTGGCACACAGGATCACGAAGCGGCATTCATTCCATCAGACAGCTGCCCTAACCAACACAGAGAATGCAAAGCCACCACAGCAAGGGCCTGCGAGCAATTCTGAATTTTCTAGTAGCTGCAAATAAGCAAAGGAAGGACATTGGGTTTAATTCTGGAGCTTACGGAACCCAGCACACAGGCAATACCCCGTTTCAACAAGGGATCCATGCATATGCTCTGAACCAGCCTCCTACTCTTTCTCTGGTCTCAGCCTCGGAATTGCCGCCCGTGGGACTCGGAAGGCGCATCTTACCTGGCCTGGGCGCGCTGCAGGTGCCCGCCGGCCACACGTGCCGCGCACGCTGCCCGGTGTGGCGGGGCTTTGGGGGTACCCCTCCTCTGCGGACTGACAGGGAGGGGCTCTGTCGTAACGCACAGCCGCCCAGAAAGCCTGGGACGCCCAGCAGACCTGGTCGCGCCCGCCGTGTGCCCTCTGGGCCCGCCCTCCGGCCCCGGCCGTGCGGGGCTTCCTTCCTGGACGGCCGTCCGCTCTGCGCTGCCTCCCGGCGCCCTCGCTGCTCTTCAGCGGGTCCCTCACTGCGCCACCAAGTCGTGCACCCCCCGTCTCTGTCCCAAATGCGGTGCTGGACGCTTACACACCTGTCCCCAAGCCCCTCCCGGCGGCGTCGGAGGCCCTGACCCCGCCCCCGCGCGCTGAGGGGCGGGTCCGCCGCGGGCCCCGCCCACCACGGGCCCCGGGCGCGGGCGCGGAGCCGGAGGCCTCCGCTCCCCCGCCCCATCACCTTTTCCAGAAAGTTCTCCCCCGTCAATAAATGCGGGTGGAAATGGCCCATATGGAAACAGCATGTTGTTAAAACCACTGATTAAGTTTTACACAACCGCGTGAGAGCGAACGAAGAGGTTTGAGCTTTTTAATTTAAGAAAAGAGGAATATGATATAATTTCAATTTGTGATGAGATAAGATGTTCTCGAGATTGCGTTTCAATTGGATTACAGCCTGATGTACTTGGTGAAGTGTCAGCGGCTGCAGATGAAGGTGTGTGTGTGATATTCTTTATTAACAGCGTAATGGGCCGCGTTCGCGCCGTCTGTCTTCATCAGCGTCTCGGGCCCACCTGGGACACCTGCTTAGCGCAGACCGGAAGCTCGGGCCCCAGCCGCGAGGGCTGCGGGAGGCATCCAGGTGGGCGCCCAGAAGGGCTCGCAGGACCTGCCACAGCCACCTGGGCGCCGGCCTCCGCTGGGAGTGAGGCCTGGGGCAGGAGGGCCCTGGGGGTCAGGGCGCCAGACTTAGGGGCCGCGTGGGGGTGCGGGGGGAGGGCCGTGGGGGAGGGCCAGGGTCTCCGGCCCACGCTGGGTGGGAGGGATCCCCGACCTCAGGCTGCACCCCTCCCGCTGGGGCTGCCCAAGCTCACGTCCATCGTGCACAGCGAGCTCCAGGCACCCAGGGCTCCAGAATGCCCTGACACCCCCTCTGGGGTCTTCGTCAGCCCCCACCCACTAGTGTGCACCCCCCCAGCCCTGCAGCTACTGCGGGCAGGGAGGCCTCGGTAGGAAGAGAGGGGAGTCGTGCCCACCGAGCAGACCGGGCTCCACCCGTGGGTGCCCGCTCAGTGACTCCGCCATGAAGGGATCCCGCCAGCCCTGGCTCAGTGGCCCAGGGAGGGCTTGGGTGGGCTGGAGGAAGCCGGGTCACACCTGGATATGTCACCTAGAGACCTGGGCAGCCCTTTCTTCCTGGGACCCTGAGATGCTGGGAGGTGGAGGTGGAAGACGACACCGATGCTCTTTGTGGGGGGGCTGTGGCTCCCGCCTTGGGCCCAGCCAGGTGAGGCTCCTCCCCTGGGGGGCCTAGCTTGGGGGGGGTCCAGGGTCTGCTCTCTGCACCTCTCAGATGGAGGCCAAGGACCCCAAGATCCAGCCCCGCCATGCCAATGTGTGACGGGGGCAGCTCCGGGACAGCTGCTCCTCTTCCAAAGGGCAGAGGGTGGCTACATGACTCTCCGGGACCCGTGATGGGCCTGCTTCCCAGGGGACCACCCCTGCACCCCCACCCCCGAGGTCCTGCCTCCTCCTGCCTCTGTCCTCCATGCTGTGTGACCCAGGGAAGGCTGTTTCCCTCTCTGGGCTTGGGGAATGGCTAGGGCACAGGGAGCTGGGGTGCCATCTGTGGGAAGGGCCAGGTCTCTCTGTTACAGACTGAGACTCCTGCCCTGGGGGACCCCCTGGCCTCCACCAGGCCCTGGGAGCCGTGGGGGGAGGGCTGGGACCAGCCCGTGGGGGCTGCAGGGGTGAAGGAGGCCGGTGAGGGGCCAGGTGGCATGGTGGCCCCACCCCTGTGGTCTCACAGTGAGCTGCAGGGACCTCATGTGCGTGCTGATGCCCCCATTCCTGGCCAGGGGCTGTGTCACCAGGGGGGGTCACTGCCCCCAGATCCCTGCAGAGGTGTGGGAGCTGAGGCTGGGGACGGGATCCCAGTGGCCACACAGACCTAGGTCCCTCTGGGCCTGGGAGGCAGGGCCGCCAGCTCTGAACTGCCCCCAAAAGTCCCCGAGGTCGTGAACCCTTCCTGTGTCCCTCAGTCTTCCCCTGCACCTGCTTGGCTCAGGTGACTCAGGTCTGAGTTGGGCAGGAGGGGCGGCCCGCTGTGTAGCCCCCACCCCGGGGGCTGGCCCGCGTTGGGGCCGGCGGGCGGTCTCTGGGGCTGGCGGGCGAGTGGTCCAGTGTCACGGCCGGAGACGCAGGCTCCATCACTCACTCACTCCGCCCTGCGTGCCGGGCACTGTCTTGGGTGCTGGGGACACCGTAGTGGGAACGTGGGTCTTGGAGACGAAACAAACACCCACCTTCCCAAGGGGGCCTCCAGGTGTCAAGAGTGGGCCAGGGCAATGGGCAGAGTCGGGGGCTCAGAGAGCCCCTCCAAGGGGGGCACACAGGTGAGTCAGCAGGGACCTGTCTTAAGGAGCTGGCCTGGGGAGGACGGGGCTCCAGGCGGGGGCGTGGCCAGGGCACATCTGCCCGGAGGGAGGCCGCTGTGGCCAAGCAGAGGCAGCACTGCAGTGAGGCCAGGGTGGAGGGATGGCAGGGAAGGGGCCCAGCTTATGGGGGTGGGAGCAGGGACGGGGGAGGGCAGGCAGGAGCCCCCGGCCCAGCCCACACCCCCCCAAGCCCCCCATCCCGCACACAGCCAGGCGTCAGTCCCAGGTGTCTCTGCCCTGAGTGTCCTTCACTCGAGCCCCCAGGCCCTCGGGGCTGCGGGTGCCGCGAGGTGAGCGTGGGTGTGAGGGGTGCCATCCAGGGGACAGCCCTCCCTGGACACGTCCTCCCCGGTCCACTGGTGGGCATGCTGGTTCCCCTGGATACACAGGCCTGGGAACCGCCCAGATGTGGGCTCACGTCCGGCTGGGCCTCTCGCTCAGTGCTGTGCCCTCTGGAATGGCTGTGCCCGGCTCCCATCTGGGCTGTGGGCCCCCTTGGCTGGGTGAGAACCGGCTGAGTCTCCTCCACATTTAGGGGCAGCAGTGACACCAGGCCCCCCCTGTAGCAATGGACCACCCTGGTGGTCCCCATGCCACCCCCCGCCCCCTGGCTGCACGGATGCTGCACGACCTGGTAACTCTGGTGCAACCCAAGGATGCCTTCCTGCTTGTCCTGCCATGATGGGGTCATACAGAACTGCCCTGGGGACCTGACCACTAACAGGGGCTCTGTTACCCTGAGCCCACCCAGCACTCCCAGGGCGGCCTCTGGGGTCCCGGGGAGCAGCCATGATGGGGGGAGCTCCTCCCCAGGGGGTCACCTCTGAGGCGTGTGCAGGGCCAGCCCTGTTGCCCCACTGCCTGACCGGCTGGACAACGCACCCTTTGTGAGATTACACCCCCGCCCCCCCAAATCCCACACAAACCCCCACCCACCAGGGGCTCCCAGAGTCAGGTGGAAGGCCAGGCCCAGCTGACTTGCTGTGTGACTTGGGGCGGTTGCCAGGCCCCTCTGAGCCTCGGTGTCCTTATCAGTAAAATGGAGCTACTCTGCAGAGTGGCCCTCTGCCTCCCCCTGCTGGCAAAGAGACCTCACTGCCTCAGTCCCGGGTGGAACAAGCTTGGGAGGAAGGTTTCGGAGGCGGGGGCAGGGGCCCCCTGGCCAGTCCAGGCCACCCTCCATAGCCCTCCTCCTAACACGCAGATCCCACCCAGGGCCTCTGCTCAGAACCACCCTGGCGCCCAGCACCCAAGGGAGGAAGCCAAGCTGCTCCACCCAGCCAAGTTCCTGCAGTCCAGGCCCCACTGAGCACCGGGGGCAGCCCGTCTCCCTCCCGCTGCTGGGGGTGCGGGGTCTCCCTGCGCTGGGAGGCCAGGTAGGAGGTCTCTGCGCTCCTCCACCATCACTGCTGCACCAGACACAACCACGTGACCCCATTAAGCCTCCCTGGCAACATGCCACCGTCAGCCAACAGAGGCTCAGAGAGGGCAGGGCCCTAGCCCGAGGCCACACAGCCAAGCAGCGAAGCATGACTGTAAGTCCATCTCTGCAAGGGGCAGCCCCCCTCCCTGTCCCAGGTCACATCCTGACCTCAAGTCCCAAGAATCCCAGCTGAGACCCTCCGGCAGCCCGTGAAGGCAACGAGATGCAGCGAGAGCTCAGTGCACTGAGCCAGGGTCTCCCAGCTCTGTCCCTACCGGGACCCATGGGGCCTGGACCCCGCCAGCCACCAGGAGGGGGAGTGCTGGTGCTCTGCCACTGCCCAGGGCCCAATGGGACCACCACGGGGGGCTCTGAAGTGGCTGGACGGGAAGTGGCAGCACAGGAAGACACAGCCACAAGAGGCCCTCACACGATGCGGAGGCTGAAGCCAGAGGGGAAGTTGCTCTCCGGGTCTCCTGAGGGGGGAGGCTCTGCCCCCTCAGTCCTTCTCTGCGCCACCACGTCGCCCCTCTCACCAGAGTCAGAAAGGGCGGCCCGCTCCCTGGATGGAGAACTCGGCCCATCAGGACCCAGACGGCCTCTCTCTCAAGGTCAAGGTTGCAGATCTCGGCACAGATCCCCACGAGGGGCCGGCATCAAACGCAGTCTGCACAGACCCACCCGGGCCCGGCTCCTGTAAGCCTCGCGTCCCGCCTGGCCACACGGCCAGGCCAGGAAGCAGCTAAGTGCCTGTCTCAGAGGGGCCCGGCCAGGCCCAGAGGGGGTCAGGGCCCGCTCACGGCCAGGGCACGTCCACGCTGGCGCAGAAAAGGAATGGCCGGGACCTCTGGGCTGCCAGGTGCACGTGGCCACACGGGAGAGGCAGTTTCTTTATTGAGGCCACCTGGACCCCACGGAGAGGACAGTGCAGGTCTCGTCGCCCAAGTCCCCACCCCGCCTCCGACAGAGTCCTGCGGCCCCGCCAGGCAGCTACTCGGGGGTCCTGCTTCTGCTCTTCGGGGACCAGATGTTGGACAAGCGGAACTTGGGTTTCTTCCTCTGGTCCCCGCCGCTCCTCTGCAGGTCTGAGGGGCAGACACAGGGGCTTCGCTCGCCCACCGCGCGGCCAGCGCCCCGCGGCCGTCCCTTCCACCCAGAGCCTGAAGGAAGCCAGGCCCCAGCGGGGCCGACCCGCACCCCGCCCCCAGCGGGAACCACCTGCCCTTGGAGCCTGGACTGGGCGCGGCCTGACCACATGGTCACCGGCTGCTCCTTGGATCCCTCAAGTGACAGGGGACTCGCTCCCTTAGGGTGAGGCTGCCTGTGCCACCACGGGTCCGGCACCTACTCCCAAGGGAGGCCCAGCGGCCCCCGAGCCCACCCAGCCCAGCCTCCCGCGCCCGCGCTGCCCACAGTCACCCAGTTTCTGGATCATGCTCTGCAGCATCTGGTCCTCCTCCTGCTCCCTGAAACACACGGGCTGTGAGGGGCTGCACGCCCGAGGCGGGGGTGCACAGGCCGCCCAGGGGCCCCTTGACAGCAGGGTCACCTGGCCTGTCACCTGCCCACAAGCCACACCCTGGCACCACCCTCCCCCGCCTCTGGGCAGGTCCCTGCCCTCTTGGGACCCAGCCCCTCAGCAGGGACCTGGGGACCAGAGGGACCTGGGAGGACCTGGGACAGGGACGGACGTGGGGGCAAGAGGGGCCAGGGGGCATGAGGGGCCTCCTCAGGGGGGCGCCTCAAAGGCAGGTTGCCCAGCGCCCTGCCCTTGGCCTTGGCCCCCACTTGCCAAATGCACAACGAGGGTCTCCTACTCCCACTGACACGGAGGGAGACTGTCAGAGGGAGGGGACCCGGGCCTCCCCTGGGCTCCGCCCTCCCCTGGGCTCCGCCCTCCCCTGCCCCCCACCTGGCCCCACCCTCACTGGCCCCCTCACCTGAGCCGGTCCTCATCCAGGAAGTCGACAATGTCGCTGCGGTCATTCACCGTGGTCACGTACTGGTTCAGCAGATCCTGCTCCCGCTGCCGGTCCTGGGGGGACTTCAGACCCTCTGCAGGCACAGACAGGACACAGTGTCCCCCTCCCCACGCCTCAGCTCCTCCACTGGGGGGGGGGGGCCCTGGGCCATCTGGGGCCTCCCTCTTGGTGACGCTGGCTGAACAAACGAGTGAAGAGTGATGAACGCCCAGAGCAGAGCCCTTCCTCCGGGCGCCGCACCGGTCCTCACAGAAGCTGCCCGGCGTAGAGACGCGGAACAGGCTCAGGGCACCGCTGTCCCCCTCCCACAGCAAGGAGCAGGCAGGGGCTGCCAGGACCCCAGCCCCCAGCCCGAGCTTGTACATCAAGCTCGGCCTCGACAGTTCACACCCACAGACACGCACGACCTGCACCCTGCACGTGTCAGCGGACTCAACCCTCACAGCAGTGAAGGAGGTGGGAGCCGGAACTGCCCTCACTGTGCAAAGATGAAACCCAGGCACAGAGAGGTTGAGTGACTCCGCCAAGGACACACAGCCAGGAAGCGGAGGAGCCGAGACTCCACCCTGAGCTCCAGAGCGTGCGCCACAGGCACCTCCCCCAGGCCACCAGCTGTAAGGGGGCCTTGGAAAGGCCGCACCCAGGCCCACCTTCTGGGGCCAAGGCCCCCCGCCCCCAGCCCCGCTGGCCCAGCAGGAAGGCCAGTGGACGCACCAGGCTTGGCCATCAGCCGGCGCAGCTCCCCCTCGAGGTCCTGCTGCTGCTCCTCCAGGCGCTGGTCCCTGGCCCTGCCGAGGTGGCGCAGGTGTGAGGCCTTGTCCACCCGCTGGCCCCCCAGCCCGTGCCTGGGGGGCGCCTTCCAGGAGGCCGTGCAGGCGGGGCTTCTCACTTGTACATCAACTCGGACTCCAGCCTCAGCAGCAGCTGCTTCTCATGGATGAGCCGGAACCAGTCCACCATGAGAGCATCCTCCGCGACGTCTGTGCAGAGGACCAAGGCGGGGCTGAGGGCAGGGACCGGGGGACCCACGCGGGGGGCCTGGCCGGGGCCCCAGGGCCAAGGGGGTCCCAGGGCCAAGCTGGCTTGAGGCCAGGTCAGGGCACTGAGGGGGAGGGGGAGGTCTGACCCAGGGATGGAGGGGGGCTGGCCTGGGGGCAGAGGGGGGCATGGGGTCAGGGTGGTGTCCGTGGGGGTCTGGCCAGTGGTTAGGGGACCAGCCCATGGTGGGGGCTGGCCTGTGGAGGGGGGCTGGCCGGGGACTCACCCCCCTCGGCCGCACGCAGGCGCTTCTCCAGCTCCACGCCCCTGAGCTCCAGGACGTCCAGCTGCCTCTCGATGTCTCGCACCTGCCTCTGGATCTCCTCCTGCGGCACGTAGTCCGGGTGCAGCTGGGAGGAGGGTGGTGAGGGGTGACGGGGGCAGCAGGGCCCGGGGGGCCCAGCTCCTCGCCCACCTGCACCCGGACTACTCACCCTGCCGGGGGAGGTCACTGACTTGCCAGGCGGAGCGGGGACCCCGGCCGGGCCCAAGGGCCTCCCTGGAGAAGAGGCAGGACCGGTCTTTAGGCACCAGACACCAGATGTGGTCAGGCAGGGGGTCTGACCCGGCCAGCCCCACCTCCCCCGGATGCCCCCTTCACCCCTGGCTTCCCTGCTGAGCCCAGGAGGCCCAGGCAGCCCCACTGGTCCCCCAAGCTCTCAGATCCAGGCCCTGTCCCCAGGAAGTCCCCACACCCGCCCTGGGCCCTGCCCTCCTGCAGGACAGCAGCTCCTGCCACCCGGACCCATGGGCTCCAGGAGCAAGCGCTCTGTCACTGCCAATGTCTGTGGCTCGGGCGCGAAGAGGACGGGGCCCTGTCCGGTTCTCCTGTGCCTGCCCCGGAAGGGCCTGGAGCCTCCAGGCCTCAGGGCCCACCTCGCACGAGTGGAGCTCAGCGCCTCCGGGTGGGCTCAAGGCCAGCCCCCCCCCCCCCCCGAACATGCCTTCCCTCCGTTCTGGGCTCCATGAGCTCCTGTCCATCCTCCAAACCCCCAGCCAGCACGTCCTCCGAGAGGAGCCTCCTTCCCTGCACCCCAAGCAGAAACGAGGGGCCATCCCCGTGCTGACCTGGTTTGTCCTCCTGCTTCCAGCTCCAGGCAGGGGCTTCCCGCCCCGAGGGCTCGGGCTGAAGCCAATTACCAGAAACGTCCAGGCTGGCAGGGACAGCCAGCTTCCTGCGGCGGGCGGGGGACGGGGACGGGGAGGCGGCTGCCCAGGGCAGGGGCAGAGCCACGTGTCAGGCCAGCAGGCCCTGTGCCCCCCCATGCCCCTTACCGCCTCCCACAGCCAGGCCCCCTCAGAGGAGTGCCAACACGGGGGACCTCACAGCCCTGTGCCCTCATCCTGCCCAACTGGTCGTGTCCACGGGAGGTGGGGGGGGGGTGGCGGGGGGGGGGGCTGAGCCTCCACAGCTTGGAAAACAAGCTCAGTGGGCTGGTGCCCTGTTCAGGGTCACCCGGGAAGTGACATGGAGGCTGGGCCCAGATCCAGGGGACACAGTGCTGGGAGCAGACACGCGCACTCATGCAGGTGCACACGCATGTGCTCACGTGCATGACACACACGCCCACCCGGGGCCATCGGCTCCTCTGGCTGAGCAGGTGCGGGGATCACCCAGAACAGGCTGCCCAGTGGGGGAAGGGCTGGGGCTTCTGCTCAGCGTTACCTGAGAGGCTGGCCCCGGGGCCGGCCGGGCCTGGTGTCCTGTCTGCCGGCACGGGGGTCAGGGTGACGCGGATACCCCCCTCGGAGCTCCCGGAGGCCTTTCCGGGTGTACTGCCCACCCTCGGCTCTCCACGAACCTGAGGCTCCTTCAGCTCCAGGGCCCTGGAAGGAAGTTGCGGGGGGAGATGGGAACAGGCACCGCAGCCCCCCGCAGGCCAGCCCGAGGGAACCACGCGGCCTGAAGGTGGGGCCCAGCGCTGCCCACCCGTCTCTGTTCCTGACCTCCCACCCCCCTGGGCACAGGAGCGCCCACCTCCACAGGTGGGCACGTGCACAGGTGCACACAGCAGACACACACGCAGGTACACGCGACGGCCAGACGGCCACGAGCTGACCTGGTCCACGGAAGGCTGCTGTGCCCACCCCCGCCCCTGTCCTAACTGAGCTCTGGGGGGCGCTGGCCCTACCACTGCCAAGCCCACGAGCCAGTGGTCCAGCCCGGCTCCAGGGGCAGGCCTGGCGCTCCCGTCCCCCGGGCCTCCCGCCTGGTTCGCAGTGAGGACCCCGCAGCCCTGACGGACCCTCCCACGCCCAGTTACACGCGGGAACGCGGCTCTGGACGCCCAGGCCAGTGCACACCGGCGTGTGCTTCCACCATACGAGCAGACGTGCACACACCCTGCTGTGGGGGCAGCTGGCCCGTGCGGGTGCCGTTATCCACCCACAAGCATGTGCCAACGCCCAAGGGTGTGCCAAGCCTTGCGCTCACCCGGGACACAGACTCCCGCGAGCACAAACCCCAGGAGCCCCTGCCGCCCCTCACCTCTCAGGGGGACTTTTCTTCTCCACGGGCTTCAGGCGGGCCCTCCATCCTGCCGGCCCGTCCTCCTGGCCCTCCTGGGGACCGGCCGCCGGGCCTGGGGGTGGAGGGGGCAGGGGGGTCTGCTGGGCAGGGCGGCGCGTCCCCATCCCTTTCCCTCAGGCGACCCTCGGCCAGCCAGGCTCCTGGGAGGGGCATGGGCTGACCTGGGGACAGGACTCCACCCTGTGCTGTGTGTGCCGGGGGAACCACTGCCCCTCCCTGGGCCTCAGCCTCCCCTGCTGCCAAACAGGCCAGGGCATGGCCAACTGAGCCCTGCGTGTGCGGGGAGACCTCGCCTCCGTGCTCAGGACACAGTGGCCTCCTGGTGGGGCCTCAGCCACAGGAAAGCCGGCTCTGTGTGGTTGCTGAGTCGCTCGCGGATTCCCGGGACCCAGAAGAAGCCCAGCCCACAGTTCTGCAGAATGTGCAGGCAGGGGCTCGGGGGGCCAGCTCCAGGGAGCATTGGGGTCTGTCCAGCCCAAGGGCACCGTCCTCAGGATGGGGCAATAGTGACAGACATGCAGGGATGGTGGCTGCACAGCCCCTCAGGGGCTGAGCCACGGGGCAACTGCCCAACGCAGCCCGGGTGGGCAGGTGGGTGACAGAGTCTCAAGAAGGACCCCAGGAGCCGGGCTGTGCAAATCACAGCAGACCCGCAGGCCAGCAGGCAGCGGCCACGACACACAGAGAGAAGCTGAGTGCCAGGACACAGACCCACAGGCCCCAGAAGCCGCCCGCAGCCCTGCCCTCACCCCACCCACGTTAGGGGGCTCTTACCCTTGGCCAGCGGGGCCTCCGGCTTCGGCCTGGAGCCAGCACCTGCCTTGACGGCCCCCGAGGGTGCAGGCGAGACCTTCTTGCCTGCCTGGGGCGACGCCCGCATGGTGCTGCCTACACTCAGAGGCGCTGGTGGCTCAGTCCTCGCAGCTGGGTTCGGGGCCTGGGGAGATGCCAACCTTGACAGTTTGGCTGACGGATTTGCTCCTGACCCTTCGGTTCTGGGATGGGAATTCAGAGCAGGGGCGGGGGCCAGGGAGGGCCTGTGGGTGAGGGATCAGGTATCAGGCATGGGTGGATCCAGGCACCCCCTCCCACCACGACTCCAGACAGAAGCCCCTTCCTCCCGATGCCCACCCTCCTGAGGGCCGAGCCAGGCCATGGGCATCACTTCCGGCACTGGCATGTCAGCCTCCTTCAAGTCTGGTGTGAGCTGATATCAAAATACCCCCAGTCACACCATGCACAGGGTGTTGGGGGAGGGGGCCGCAGCCCCTGTCCCTCCCTCCTCCCTCCACCTGCTGGTCCTCTGGGGCGTCGCCGTGGAGGCCTAGCTCTGTCCTGAGTGACATGCGCGAGGCTGCAGGGACAGCGGGGCCCAGGGCAGGCACCGGGCACCTCCCCCAGCCAGGCGGCTCCTCCAGGTGCCCTTAGTCACCTGAGTTCTCACCCGGTTCCAGCTGGGTTCCCGGGACGGGCTGGCCCCACCCTTGCACGGCCGGGCCCCCAGAGCCCCAGCAGCCCTCAGCCTACCCTGGCAGGCCCTGGGCACCACGGCTGGTCCAGCAGCAGGGAGACAGCTCCGAGCTGAAATACCCCCAATATGAGGGGTAGCAGGAGACCGTGGGCGCAGCGCCATCTGCCGGCCTGGTGGGGAGCCTCCTCACTGGAGGGGTGACCATCGTGGGGCACATGGGCCCCCCCAAGTTCACATCCCCTGAAGCTCGGGGCGCGCCCTGATGTGGAAGCAGGCTCTTCGCAGGTATGATCAAGTTAGGTGGGGTCACCCTGGATTCAAGAGGGGCCCTAACCCCAGTGGCCACGCCAAGTGTCCTCGGAAGAGAGGAAAGGAGAGGACAGACGCACAGGGAGGAGCCTGTGAGGACAGAGGCGCCGAGCATGCAGAGCGCCGGCCCCGCGGCGGGCGTGGCCCTGCCCCCGCTGGACTTGACCTTGGGCCTCCGGACCGAGAAGGAATAAAGGTCGCTGTGTCAGCCGCCGCGGCGCTCTGTCCTGCAGCCTCGGGACACGAGCCGGGGAACCCTCCTCCACCCCATCCCCCCACATCCGCTCCGTGTCCCGCGTGCAGAAAGCCCTGGTGGCACTGGGCTGTGGGCGGGGAAGGCTCAGCGCCCCCCACCCCTCCGCTTGGATCGCACAGGCCACGGTGCAAACCCCCTGTGGCCTCTGCCTCCTCATCTGTGAAATGGGCGATCTCGCCGAGGAACAACCGAGTGTGCGCCAGGCCCCGGGCGGCAGCGTCCTGCCCCTGCGCCCCAGAGAGCATGCAGACCGGCTTCACAGCAGTAGCCACGTCCCCTCCTGCTGGCCACCTGGCACTCCGGCCCCTCGGCCACACTTCCCAGCGGAGGAAACAGTCAGGGGCAGAGCCCAGAAGGCCTCCCCCGCCGCCCCGACAGCCCCGGCCTCCTGGGGCCCGGGTGGCTCGTGCCGCCAGTGCCCCTCCTCACCCACCTGCCGGGGGCCTGAGAGCCAGCCTCCCTGAGCTCTGGAAGCGCCTTCTGGAGGAAGCTCCGTGCCTGCGCCTTGCTGCTGTCCCTGGAAGCGGCGTCCTCGGTGGCAGCGGGGACCTTGCCAGCCGGACGCTGGTCGAGGGCAGCTCCAGGCGTCTGGAAGAACCTCTCCCGGGCCTGCTGCATCCTAGAGGTCGACGAGGTGGAGGCCGGAGCCTTGGCCGGGGCTGGAGATGCTGGCCTTGAACTGAGCTTGGTCTGGGGGGCGGCGACTTTGGGGGTTACCTGGCCTTGCGGCGTGGCCGGGCGAGGGTCCAGGGCACTCGGGGTCGTAGCCGGGCGAGAGCTGCCTGGTGGCAGTGACCACCCCGTCGGAGAGCTGTTGGTCACATGAGTACTGGCTTTGCCAGGCGCAAGGCCCGCCGAGAACCTGGGCCCAGCTGGGCTCCCCATGGGGGCGTGGGAGGAGGCGGTGGTGGCCGGAGGGTCAGCTGTGGCTGGAGCAAAACCTCTGGCAGTCACATTGCCCACCCTGGGTTCCCAGGCAGGTGGCCTGGCTTTTGGCCCTGCGTCTCTTTGCCCGTGCGCCTCCTGGGCCTCCTGGGCCTTCCTCGGGGCGCCGGGGAGCTTGGAGTCCGTGGGGCCGTGGGGGCTGGCAGAGGCGGTCTCGGGGTGGTGGCTGGAGCAGACGAAGACGCCGGGCTCTCCCGTGGCTCTGTAGGCCCCCGAGTGCAGCGTGCTGGAGCACTGTTTACACCTGGGGGTGGGCGGCAAGCAGACGGGCTCCAGCCTCTGCAGGTTGGTGCCCGCTTCCCCGGAGCGCACGCCCGGCCCCCGCCCGCGTCCCCCTCACGCAGCTGGCGATTCACTCAACAAACACCTCTTCTCCAGGCTAGGCATGCTGAGTCACTGGCTCCCCCGAGACCCTCGTCTGGGGTGCGGACGCCCCCGACACCGCCCGCGCCCATCCGCCCGCCCCCGCCCACCTGAAGCAGCTGCGATGGTACAGCCTCCCGTCGGCCAGGTGGCGCTGCACCAGGTGCACGTGCTGCCCGCAGATGCCGCAGGTGCCGCTGACGGAGCTGGGCGCTGAGGCCGGGCCCTGGGGAGGGGCGCCCGCTGACGCGTCTGAGCCCCAGCACGTCTGCCCACAGCTGCCCACCCGGCGGACGAGGTCCCATTTCACGGACCCGACAGCCGAGGCCCCAGAAGAGGCTCAGGCAGAGGTGGGCTGGGCTCTAAGTTCAGGGTCTCCAGCCTGGCCCGAGGGGAGGGGGCTGGGGGCCGACCTTGGGGGTCTCCGGGGACCCGGGGACGGATGCTGGCACCTCCCGTTCCCACCCCAAGGCACAGAAACCGACCCAATCCCCAGCCCCCCTGGGGGGAGCCTGGAGCCACGGCCCACCCCCGAGGGACCACCCACCCTCCGTCTCCTCCTCTGAACTGTGGGGCGACCCTACTCCCTGCAGGGCTGGCCTGGGAGTGAAGGCCTCAACCCTGCCCTCTCTCCCAGCCCCACCTGGGCGGGAGCGGCCTGAGGCAAAGCCCCTGCCCGAAGCCCAGAAAGGCCTGGGTTAGAGGATGGAGCTCCACCTGGCCTCAGTTTACCGGTCTGTACAATGGGCATCCTATCCCGGCCTGAAGGAGCTGCACCAGTCCAGGGGCAGCGGGGGCCGTGCCTGGGACCCCACCCATCCTGGGCACAGGGACACTCAGTGGAAGCTGGTGGGAAATCCAAGAAGCAGAGGAAGGGCAGCTGGGCACTTACAGCCTTCCGTGGCGGCCCTTCTGTGCCCCCCTCCTTCCGCGGGACAGTGGGGTTTGTGCTGACTGGAGACAGTGGCTGCCCCCGGGCTGGGGTGGGCAAGGGCCTGGCTGGCTGGGATGGGGCCTTCTTTCCAGATGGTTCCTCACTGGAGTCCGATGGAGGCCTCTTCACACCGGCCATGCCCCCAACTGGAGGGAGACACACACGGTCAGGGGGCACCTGGTTCTAATAAAGCTATCCGGGGCCAACCCTGGCCTGGGGTCCCTGGAGGCACCCGCTGCCAGCACGGGACCTGGAGCCCAGGGTGGGGGTGGGCGCGGGGGAGCGACGGCCCCAGCGAGCCCCCCTTCCCAGGAGGGGCCAGGCCTAACCCCGGCTCCTCCCTCCCCTCGGAGGGCGCAGATCTGGGCTCAGGGAAAAGGGACTTTCTGTTTCCTCACAAAGCGGGACTCTTAAGGGCGTCTGGCCCCGTGCCCAGCGCGATTCCGGGGATTTCTAAGCCTGGGGGAGGGGCTGGGCTGCTGGAATAAAGCATCTGGAAGAAAGTCCCCTGGGCCTGCCCCCCCTCCCCCGCCCCCGGCCTGCCCGGGCCACACCCTGCCAGGGCCAGCTGGATCGCAGCACCAAAGCCGGGCGTCTGGAGCCAGGCCTGG
This sequence comes from Sus scrofa, assembly GCF_054392235.1. NCBI lineage: Eukaryota > Metazoa > Chordata > Mammalia > Artiodactyla > Suidae > Sus > Sus scrofa. The sequence continues at coordinate 946,386 of NC_139385.1, forward strand.
GGCCCACCCGGGGTGCCACCCCACCAAGGCGAGAGCTCTGGGCACAGACCCCCAGGGGTGCAGATGGCAAACCCAGGCCTGGGGAGGGGCAGGGGGAGCTGGTGCGTGCACCCAAGGGGCGGCAGGAGGCCTGGGGCTGGGACCCTGCTTGTCACACAGGACCGGGCCCTGGCTCCCCTCAGAGGAGGCGGCAGCCCTGGGCACCATGTGTGCTCCAGAGAGGTCCCCGCCTGCCTGACCCATCCCAGCGCGAACGCCCAGCAGCACTGGGTGCGGGCTGGGGGCTGGGCAGGGACCCCAGAGGGAGGGGCGCGTGCTGGGGGCTGGGGCGCGGGGCCGGGCAGCCCACTCACTGGGGGAGCGTCCGTGGAAGTAGTTATAGTACTGGGACACGTAGGTCAGGATGCTCAGGCGGTCGGGCACCCTCAGCGCCACCATGTCCTCGGCATCCAGCAGAGCCGGGATGCCCAGCTGCTCCTCAGCCACACGGAAGGCCTGGGGGGGGGCGGTCAGCAGGGTAGGAGGGGGACCCTTCCCCTCCCCCCTCCTCAGCCAGGCCACCAGCTCCTCCTGGGAGGGGCCCCGAGGCAACAGACCCGCTCGACGCCCAGAAAAGTCTGGGTTCAAGGTTCATGCTCTGCGTACTTGGCCTCAGTTTACCCGTCTGTACACAGGACTCACACCCCGGACACAGGGCTCGGGGAGGGTACCTGCGGGTACCTGGTAGCAGCAGCTGAGGCCGTGCACCAGTCCAGAGGGGCCCCAGCTACTTGTTCCCAGACTCCAGTGCCATGGCACCGCTGAGACCCCTCCATGGCCCCCACACCCCTGAGTCAGCCTGGACGCCCTGGCCAACATGGCCCTTATGTGCCCGGTTGGGGGCAGCTTTCTCCATGGCACGGGCCCTCCCCAAGCCAGCAGGTGACATGGGACCAGAGCTGGGGGGGGACCTGGAGGCTCAGACAGGGACATTCGCTGGACAGGGGAGGGGTTCCCCCAGCAGCCACCTCCTCTGCCAGGGGACTCTGCACATGGCGTGCTGGGCTCTTCCTCGCTCCCCTCCCCTCCCCCGCCAGCCTGGCCAGGCTCCTGCCTCTAACGCCAGGCTCCTGCCTCTAACGCCAGCCTCACCCGATTTTGCCCAAACCTCTCTAACCTCACCCTAAACTGCCACACCCTCCATGGAGCAGTGACAGGGACACCGCAATCTCTGTGTGTCCAAGATAAGGCTCCTGGGTGCCCAGACCTGCAGCCCTCAGCAGTGCCTGCCTCCACACCAGAAACATAGGCCTCCCATCGCTCTGACTCCAGAGGACATCCAGATGGGACTCCTTCCGCTGCCCCCCTTGTCACCCCCTCCTCCACTCTCTGCACAGACTCCCGGGAAGTGGTGGCAGCTGCCAGCAAAACACCCGAGCCTCCCTGCTCCTGTTCCAGCCTCCTCCCCCTCTGTTCCAGCCTCCTTCTGCTCTGTTCCAGCCTCCTCCCCTCTGTTCCAGCCTCCCCCCCTCTGTTCCAGGCTCCTCCCCCTCTATTCCAGCCTCCTTCTGCTGTTCCAGCCTTCTCCTCTCTGTTCCAGCCTCCTCCCCACTCTGTTCCAGCCTCCTTCTGCTCTGTTCCAGGCTCCTCTCTGCCTCTGTTCCCATCTCCTGCTCTGTCCCAGCTGTGGCCCTTACTGTTTCACCCCGCAGGCCCTCACCTTTGTCTTTAGCCAGCAAGGCTGGCCCTGTCCCCTTCTGAAGACGCTCACCACTCCCCGACACCCCACCTCTTCCCTGTGCTGCCTGTTCCTGCCACATCCTGTCTCAGGGTCAGGGCGGTCCGACGACCCTGTCACGGTGGATGTGACCTACTCCAAGCTGTCCACGTGCAGCTAGTGAGTGTCTGAAGCGTGGCCAGTGCAGCTGAGGCACTGAATATGTCATTTTATTTCATCTCAATTAAGTTAGATTTAAATTCAAATTGCCCGCGCCGAGTGGGGCTCCCTGGGCACGCAGATTTGACCTGCCAGCCGGAATGCCAGCTCCGGGCTGGGGGCATGCATGGACACGGGGGGCAGTGCACATGGGTGGCCGGGGCTGGAGGCTGCCTTTCCGGGCATCGGCCCACAGGGGTCACAGAGCTCATTGTGCAGCAGGAGACAAGCTGGCACAGAAAGGGGTTCCACAGCAGGACAGCCGAGCAGGATTCGAACCCAGGCCAGCCTGAGAGCAGACCCAAGCCAGGACCCACCCAGGGCCCTGCCCTCCCCACCCCTTCCCCGCCAAGAAAAAGGGGACCTGGAGGGCCCCACTACAAGATGGGGGCCATTCTGGGGAGCAGGGGTCACCTGGCCTGGACTGACTGCAGAGCCCAGAGGCGAGCTCCTGGCCTCCACGTGGCCACCTGCAGGTGGCAGCAGCGGCACGGGGAGGCCCCACCCACTCAGGTCCTGGGACTCTGGGGACCGCGCACCCCAGCTGGGACAGCAGGAAGGGGGCACTCACCAATTGGTTGTTTTCATAAATGTTTTCCTTCCTGAGAGCATTGAAGTTTCTGGAAAATGAAAATACAAGTGTTCAAAGCAGCTCAGCGTCCGGGGGGGGGGGACCAGGAGGGCTCCCCGAATCCACCTTGTCCAGATGGGGAAACGGAGGCTGGGGAGGAATGAGGTCACACTGCAATCGAGACGAGGGCAGGGCTGGACACAGGCCACAGGCTCTGGGCACAGGGATGCCGCCAGCACCCCCGGTGACCTGGGCAGCGATGGCCACACAGGCTCCGGCTGCAGCCTTCATCCCTTGCCCGGCCGAGGCCCTGGCGGCGGGTGGGGGGGGTCCTGGGGAGCCCGCATCCCATGGGTGAGAGGCCCCATGGACGGAGCTCCCCCCTGCCCCCTGGGCAAGCAGGCTGGACCCCCTCCCGGCTCCCGTCACTTTATTTACCCAGTGCCTCCCGTGAACACTGCCACTCTCAGCTCTTTACAAATACAGACCCACACCTGTAGGTGCTGTCAACGCCCGCCTCTCATGGACGAGATGAGACACAGAGAGGCTCCCTGACCTGCCCGAGGTCACACAGCTGGAGGACTGGACCAGAGCCAGGCCACGGCCTCAGTGTCTGGGTGTGTGTGCCCACCGGGTGCCCAGCCTCCTCCCGAGGGAAAGACCCTCAAGGCTGGGAATGTTAGAACCCCAGCTCCCCCCACATTTGACCCCAAGGGTGCAGGGGCCTCTGCCCAGCCTGGACGGCAGGCCTTGCCAGGTGGGTCCCAGACCCACACATCACAGCCAGAAGGATGCTCGAGCAGAAAACACAGCCGGACCCCAGCAGGCGGCCCGGCCCGGCCCGAACGCACGTCTCCAGGGCCAGTTAAATATGGGTTCGCCTGTCTGTCTGTCCTCATGCTTTGCCACTTGGGGTGAGACGCGTGGTTCCAGAAGCCTCGTGGCACAGGAGCGAGCTCGGCTGCCAGCCGCATCCCCACTCACCCACCCAGGCCCCGCTGTCTGACCCGGGCGCGCCCTCTCACCTCTCGGGGCCTCAGCGCAGTGTCCCCGTCTAAGCTGGTGACCCAAGCTTCACACGGTGAATCTGAGGGCGCCGGCTCAAGGCCAGGCAGGTCTCAACCAGAGCAGGGAGCCAAGACCCTGTGGCCAGTGGGGTGGCCTGGCTCCCAGCCCTGACCCGGGGACAGCCCAGGGAGGCCAATTACGCAGACGAGGAAACTGAGGCATGAGGCAGCGGCCGGCCCTGGGCCACCTCCCTTCTCGGGGGCCCCGTCGGCCTCCAGCAGCCTTTCATCAACCTGCTGAGCGCTCCTGGAAACCTCGCATTTCCGCCTGGACCACCTCGCAGGTAACGTGTTCCAGATGCTGAGACCACCCCAGGAGAACAGAGGGTGCTTTGTGCCCGGGACAGGAAGCAGGCAGACCTGACCCCAGGGGACGAGTGACCAGAGCAGCCTACGCCCACCGATGTCCACAGGCACGCGGAGCGGCCGGGCTCCATCCTCGCCTAGGGGCCTCTCCGCCGTGCTGGCCCCTCCATCCTCGGCGTCTGGGCCGCCCTCCCCTCCCCCCGCCTTCCCTTTGAAAGCTCAATCTCTTCTCCAGACCTGCCCCGGGTCACTGACCGCATCGGCCGTGTCCTCAGCAAGATGCCCGGTGCTGGAGGGCAGGATAACAAGGTCTGTTTTGTCTCCAAACAAGCGAGAGAAGGAAGCCCTCTGCCCCCTGCACTGGCCTCGGTCCACCCGCAGGGCCGCAGCGGCTCTGGCCTGCCAGCTGCCCACAGGCCCGCTCTCCCTGCAGACCCAGGGCTCAGGGTAGATCGGGGGGGCACGCAGGACAGCGGGGCCCGCCCCTGAGCAGGGTCAGTGGTGCGCGGGCCGGAGGCTGCAGAGCTGCCTTTCCAGTCGGGGGCAAGGACCCCGCCCCCAGCACCCAATCCGAGCTGCCTGCCCGGCCCTCTGGCCCCACGGCTCGGCCGGGCCGCCCTGCCAGGCCCACGGCCACCAGCCCCTCCCAAACCGTGCTCCCTCCCAGCACCGCGGCCCCCGGCCTCAGCCACGCTCCTGAGGCTGAGCGCACGTCCCCATGACCCCACGTCCCCGGGTCCCCACGGCAGGAGGCTCAGCAGGCAGCACCTCGGTCCCTGGAGCTGCACAGCACAGCTCTGAAGCCCGCGGGCTGGGGACACGGCAGGGTCGGGGCGGCCTCCCAAATCCTTTCAGGGAGCGCCAAGGAGACACCCACCCGGCCCTCTCAGGAAGCCCAGTAGGACCCGCTTTCCGCCAGCAGGCGGCCCCCCGCCGGGACGGGCCAATCCTCCCCAGAAGCTACGTGCCGGAGCCCAGGCCCCCGGGCCTCAGAAAGGGACCTTTCGGAGAGAAGCAAGTTACCAAGAGTCAGTGGGGGCCCTGATCCAAATGACGGATGCCCTTGGAAACAGCATCTGGAAGCGAGATGCACAGCAGGAAGGCAACGTGCCGGAACGGAGGGGGTTGGGGGGCGGGGAGACCGCTTCTGCCAGCTCAGGGCCAAGGCTGGACGGGCCGGGGGACAGCAGCTCCCTGTGGTCCCCGCCGTCGGCAGGACCTAGACGTACCCGATTTGAAATTGTAGGCGCTTGCCTAGAAAGGAATCGACCTGGGATCCACTGCCTGGACCCTGGCTGGACGGGCCGGGGGACAGTGGCTCCCTGTGGTCCCCGCCGTGCCCGTCAGCAGGACCTTGTTTGGCAGGGCTCGCAGGCTGATGCCTTGGGCTGAGCCTCAGGCAGGCGGCCGGCTTGCGTTTAACGCCTTGCTGGACCAAACTGGACCAAACTGCACCAGCTTCGCCCCACTCAGCCGAGGGACGCAGGGCACCCTCCCCAGGTCGATCCCTTTCTAGGCAAACTCCCGGAATTTCAAATCGGGGACGTCTGGGGATGCCTCCCGGGCACTGCCAGGGCCAGGCACACAGCTGGTGCTCTGTAAACGCTGCCGTGGTTAACGCATCGGCGCTCGCCAAGTGCGGGGACCCCTGTGGCGCCTGTTTTCCCGGTCCACACAGGCCGAATGAGTGAATGCGTGGGTTTGCATGGCCAGTGCCAGCCGGCGTGTGTCCTGCCCTGGCCGGGCCGGGCTTGGCCGAGAGACCGAGATGAGCGTGGCTTCTCCTGGCTGCTGGCCTCCTCCTCCCCCGACGCCCCAGGGGTTCCTGGAAACGTGCACCCCTTCCAGATTCCCGGAGAGCCGGCCTCACACTGTTTATTTCTCGGAACAGAGGGCAGCTGCGTGGGGGGTGGGAGCGGGGCCAGGGGGCTGCCAGATGCAGGGCCTCTTACCCAGGAACCCCCAGGACACCCAAGTCAATCCCACCAGGAAGGGGAGCAGAGAGGGAGCACGACAGACGCAGCGAGGCTCAGATCAGCGGGAGGAAGGAACGGGAAGTCCAGGGGGAGGCCACAGGGCAGAAGCGGAGGGGGCTTCAGGCACAGAGGCAAGGCAGGCACCCCAGCAGAGGCCCGGGGGTGTCAGGCAGAGTGCACGTGCGGGGGCGTCCCAGGCGGGGCCTGGAGAAGAGGTCCCCGTGGGGGCAGAGCTGGATGGGGGCCTCCTTGTCACCTGGCTGCAGGCTGCAGGCCTCCCCCGGGATGGCACAAACCCTGACCCCCACTGTGAGCAGGGCCCAGCCAGGAGGGGCCAGCCTGTGGCTCCTGCACCGGCCTGAGGAAAAGCGGGGGGTGTTGGGCCTTGGGCCCCCAAGCTGCCCCCAGGAGGCGGGCCAGCAGCCCCTTTCTGCCCTCCTCCTGAGAGTCTGGCTGGACGGTGGCAATAGGCCCTCAGGCCAAGAACAGAAGGCCTCTGTCCCCAGGCAGCTTCCTGCTGACCAGGAAGGGAGGTCGGCTGGGACCGGGGCCCAGGGCCCAGCCCCCTCGGCTCTGGCCCAGGAAGGGAGCTTGCGGGTGGGGGCCTTGGGGAGCCAGTCTCCTGACCCCCAACCACAGTACGTCTCCAAGAGCACAGGGGGAGCCGCGCCTGCTTCTGGTGCAGCCTGATAGGGGCCCAGAGCCAGAGGGAAAGGCCAGGTCGCCCCACGGGGAAGGGGGGGCAGTGAGTCTGCACAGAACCCCGGGTCCTGAGCCCCGAACCCTCCAGAGCTCTTACCCAGGGCCCTTCTGTCACCCTCCCGCCTTAACCGCCCCCAGAGCAGGAAGCCCGGCTGGGGCCCTGGGAAGCACTCCTGCGCTGGCACCGCCTGCCTGCCTGCCCGCCTCTCCAGGAACCTCAGGCCCACAGGTGCCCAGGTGCGGCTGGAAGAGGAAGAACCACTCCCTCTAGCTCCGCAGCTTTGGGCCTGGAGGCAGGAGGGGTGTTTGTTTTGGGCGGTTCCTGCCCTCACCTGACTGCTCAGCAGTCGTGGGAAAACAGACCTGCAGGCAGGCGGCACCCTCGGGAAACCGGGGCGGGCACACCGGCCAGGGTCCCCCCGGGGGGACTGATGCAGGTCACTGGTGAACCCCCAGACCTCAGTGGGCAGAGCCAGAGTGAGGATCAGCATCGGGCACGGAGCCCCCACCTGGCGGCGGGCTCCGCGCTGGCTCCTCGCAGCTGCCCTCCGCGGGGGCCCAGAGGAAACGTGCCGCGGGAAGCAGGATGAGAGAAGGCAAAGGGAAGGACTTCCTGGTGGCCAGTCTAGGAGGCGGCGGGGGGGGGACAGGATGTCCACTCTCCTGCTGCCAGAGGGTCTTCGCAGGGTGGGGGCTGTGGGGGCGAGTCTCACCCAAGTCTGGCCCCAGGGGACTCCCCAGAGGGGACGGCCCCCCGCGTGGCCCTCCACGGTTCCTCCCCTTCCTGCCCTCGCCGTGGGGGCGGCTCAGGGCTTCTTGGGGAGACCGACCCCCTCCCAGCCACCAACTCGCCCAGAGGCACTGCCGGGACCAGAAGCGGGGTGCGGACACGCGCGAGCCCACACCCACGGTGTTTGATCAGCCAAGATCTGTGGCGTCCCTTCTGGGCCCCCCCACGTATGTGAAACTTACTAGATTTCTACCGCTGTCGTGGCAAATGTCTGCAAACTGGATGGCTCAGACTAAGGGATATTATTTCCTCTCCATCCATCCGGGACCAGAAGTCACACATCAAGGGCCAAGCAGGGCCTTGCAGGCAGGGCCGGGCTCCCTCTGGGGCTCCAGGCCTTCCCTGGCTTGTGGCCACGTGCCTGGTCTCTGCCTCCGGGGTCCCATGGCCTCTGCCCCCGCCCTGCCACCGCAGCCACTCAGCCCCCGGCACACGCCCCCAACTGCAGACCGCCAGCTGCACACCTGTCACGTGCCAGACACGGTTCCAGGCTCTGGGGACACAGCAGCAAACACATCAGACGGACACCCCCAACCTTCTGGTGCTGACGGTTGGGCGGGGGGCACAGATGACCAATAACGCAGCCAGCCTGTCAGTAAGATAGTTCACTGCCACGTTCAAGGGCGGGCAGCCCTCCTCTCCCAGCTTCCTCCGTGACCCACCTCATCACTCTCTGGAGTTACCTTGAGCTTCGGTTCATTTATCTCTTTGCTGTCTCTGTACCTAAAAGGTCACTCCCAGAGGCAGGGGCCAAGGCCGTCTTGTAGAGTATGCAGTGCTGAGTACACAGCAGGCACTCAATAACGGTTACAGGAGCTGCTGTAGGACACAAGCTAGTGCCTGCATGTGTACACACCCACATGCGCTTGTCCTCAGGCTGTGCATGCTGGGACAGGTGCACGCACACACGCACACAGGCCTGTAACCCCAGCGCAGCTGGGAACAGATGGAAGCTCCCGGCTCGGAAAGGCCCCAAATCTCCAGCTACACCTGCGCAGCGTCCCGAGCCTGCACCCTCTCTCCCTCCAACAGCCACTTCTGCTGACCGTCCAGGCTGCCGAGCCGGGACTCTGCAGGCACCCAGGTGGGCCTCAGCCTGCCAACACCCACTGCCAGCCGGTCTCCCAGGCCCCACAACCCTGGCGCACCCCCGGCAAAGCTCCTCTTCGGGTGTTGGCTGGGGAAGGGCATCCCGCCTGGACACCTGGCTCCGAGGGCAACATCCCGGGCGGGAGCCGAGAACTCCCCACGTGGCTCTCGTAGGCATTTCACCAGCCCCGGGAGGAGGAAACCGCCTCTTTCTTAACACTGGTTTCCCCGCAGAGGGCAGGGCGGTGCTTGGGGACAGTCCCCGGGGTTTCGGGGAAGTCTGGGTGCAGACGAGGTGTCCCCAGTGCCAGCCCTGGTCCCGCTCGATGTGCTGTGTCCTGAACAAGGATGCCTCCTACGCACACAAGAGGCTGGAGGGCAGCCTGGAGAAGGTGCTGCCTGGAGACCTCCCTGCAAACACGCCCCACCCGCCCCTGGCTCCAGCCGTAACTTCTCGGGGAGAACGCTTTTGATTACACATCACGCTATTTCCAGAAGGAGTCTTCCGAGGACACCTTCCTGGGCCTCCGGCCACCCAGCCCGGGCCCCTTCCCTTGCAGCTTTCCTCATTGTGAATTCTCTTGAGGCGTGGGAGCCAGGGCCTCAGGGCACAGACTTCGGGGCCAGCAAGCCAGGTCCCAGTCACAGCCAAAGAGCGTTTGCTGAGTGAATAACAGATGGAGAGGAACCAGGGTAGGGACACGATGTGGTAATGAGGCACAGGCCCTCCAGCCTGGACTCCAAGACCTCCTAGGGGGGACCACCTAGCCCCCCATCCTCCCCACCTCCCAAGGCTTCCATCTTACGCCCTGTCACCCTGGGGTAAGAAGGCCTGGTCAGTGGGACCTGGGGGAAAAGGGGTCTCACGCTTCCGGCTCTCATTGGCCCCTCCCCCAGAGTGACCCCAGGCTGCATTCCTAAAGGTGCTGGAGCGGCTGGGGGAGGAGCAGTAGCACACAGCACCTCCAGAGTGACCGGCCACCCCCTGATCTGGTGGGCAGGTCCCAGGACAGGGGGCTCTCAGAGCCCAGAACGGCAATTCTGCTGGCCTTTTCCCAGGGAGACTGACCGGGAGGGAGGGAGGGCTGGCTGTGGCCAGAGCCCAGGACGCTGGCCTGAGTCACAGACTGACTAAGTCGGCGGGGGCGGCCGGACGTCCCGGCTCCGGCCCAGCTCCACTTGGTGGCGGAGCACACGGAGGCCACTGGGGGCAGCCTGCAGGGGGCCACAAGGCGGGCGTGCCTGCAGGACCGGGCCGGGCTCCGCTTGGCTCCAGAGCGCCCCGCCAAGGCTCTGGGCCTGGAGTTCCGACCGCGGTCCATTGTCCCCGCCCCCAGCCGGAGCAGCAGGGCCTCAGTTTCCCGCCGGAGGCCGGCGAGCGCAGGCAGCGGGGGGGTACTCACATGAGGTCCGGCCGGTGGCGGTGCAGGATGGCACAGAAGGCCAGGCCGTCGCGGAACGACGTGGTCATATTGGTGATGCTCACGTCCCGGTAGCCCTCGCACTGCTGTCGGCACCACTGCTGCAGCGCCGTGATGGCCGCCATGCGGGCAGCGGCGTCCGCCCGGCCAGCGCCGGGACTCCGACAGCGCTTCCCGGGGGCTGCGGCCCGGCTCGAGCCAGCAGCGGACGAGGAGCTGCGGCCGAGGAGCCCAGGGAGGACAGAGCCGGTGCCGCGGCTGAGCAGCCGGCCGAGGGCGGCCGGAGTCCGCCGGCCGGGCCCTGCCCCCGTCAGGACCACGCCCCCGCCCAGGCCCCGCCCCGCCCCGGCAAGCCCCGCCCCAGGCCCTGGCTCCTCCCGGCCCGGCCCCGCCCCCGCCCCCGCCCCCGCCCCCGCCCGGCCCGGGGCAAGGCCCAGGCCTCCAACAGGCCCCGCCCCCAGCAGACCACGCCCGAGGCCCCGCCCCACCGAGGCCCCGCCCGCTGCCCGCCTCCCTCCCGGGGTCCCGGAGAGGCTCCAAGTCCTTCTCGTCGACACTTCCACCCCCCGCATGGGGCGTGCCCGCAAGGCACTTCACGGACGGGGCAACGGAGGCTGCCTGAGGTGGAGCCGGGCAGGCCCGACGGCGCCCCCCATCCGCGCCCGGGGAGCGGCAGGAACGCCCCTCGCATTTCTAGGCTTTCAAAGGACTTTCCCATCTGGGCTCTCTTGCAGGCAGGCGGGCGCGTGACTCTCCCAGATTCAAGGAAGAGGTGGCTGGGGAAGAACCTTGGCCCGCGGGGGCGCGGGCGGGTACTGGTGGGGCAGTGCCCACCAGGAGGCTCCTGGACAGCGACCTGTGCACAGGGACTGTTCTTGGGGCCTGAAACTCCTGGGGAACCTGGTGTCCTGCTGTTTCCCAGTTTTGCACTTTGGGCATCTGTGACAGGTAATTAAGGAAAAGTACCTCTTGTGTGGAAGCTCAGTTATTGGGTGGCTCCCCTCCACATTCTTCCCGGGGAGCCCTGTCTGTGGGCACGTGGAGGACAGCCAGAAACGCTGACACTGGATATGTGAGGTGACCCCGCCCGCCTGCCCGGCCTCTGGGCTGGGGCTTGTCCAGACAAGGGTGCTTGGGAATGAAGGTGTTTCTCCCACCCCCACCCCGAGGTCGGGCGGGGAGACAGGGTGGCGTCTGTGCCCACTTTAAGGAGCAGTAAAGGTCTTCTAGTGCAGAGCCTGTAGCTGGGGTCTGTGGTGGGGAGCTCCCTGCTGCAGGGGGCAAGCAGGGGCTAGCCAGGGAACCCCCATGACATGGGACCATCGCTGGCTGTGGCCGCCGCCCTGACCTGCCCAGGTTCCCCAGGCAGAGGACAAAGTGCAGTGTCCTGCCAGTTCTGTTCTGCTGGTGGCTAGTTCCAGAGCCAGAAACCAAGCGGGTTTTCCTGACCCCCAGGGCAGCATTTAGGAGAACTGGAAAAGCCGGTGAGGGAGGGGAAGGCCAAGGCCAAGAAGTGGGGGGTGGGCTGTAAGGAGGGAGGGGGGAGGTGGCCAGAGCTCTGATTCTTAGGAGTTTAGCTGCACTCTTGCCCCCACCGGTCCCGCCGTGGGGACAGTGACTTGGGAGGCAGGATTTGTGGTGGTGTCTGCATCGGCACCTCACACACAGCCTGTCCTTCCATCAGCCCTGCTCCTCGCAGGGGCCCCCAAGCCAGGACACCCCCAGTCTGCCCACATCTCCCCACTGCGTGCCCCTACCCCCCTCCGTCCAGGCCACCGTCAGCCCAGTGCAGAGCAAGCTCCCTCCACTCCCTCTTGTTCTCCGGCCCACCCCTCCCCTGCAGCCAAGGGATTTTTCTAGAAAGCCACCAGGACAAGCCCTTCCTTGACTGGCCCCTGGAGCCCTCGGAATGAAGTCCAGGCCTCTTATCAGGCCTCCTGCTGCTCCTGGGCCTCGCCCTCCCTTCCCAGGCACGCCCTGCCCCTCCTGGCCTGGGAGCCTCTGCCCCGCTGCTGGTCCTGACACAGCCCCTCCTGGTCCTCCCAGACCCTGGAGCAGACCCACCCACAACCGGCCCACGTGGTCCTGCCAGCTGCTGGGCCACAAGCCTGGGCCTGTTCCTTGCCTCCCACATCCCGTCCAGCAGGAAGCTGACCGCTGCCACCACCTCCACGGCCACCAGCTCGTGTGAGCCTGCATTTCTGCGGGAGTCTTAGAGCTGAGCCTCTGCTTCTGCAATGCCACCTGCAGCCTCTTCTCCACACGTCTAGCCCCTCCCTCACTGTACTCACCGGGGAGGCGCTGGCCTCAGAATGGGCCGGCCAACCTCCCCCAGTCCTTAACTCTCCCACCTGCCCTCCTCCTCGTTCCTGTTCCTGTTCCCGTTCCCGCCCCAGAACCTCACACTGGCCCCTTCTGTGCCTGGTCCAAGTTTCCAGGCAGCCTTTCCGGCAGGTCTCTGGGGCCGTGTGGCTGAGTCCCGGCCAGCGGGCTGATGGGTGCACCGCTGCACCCCTGCCTCCCCTGGTCTGCCAGCTGGACGCGAAGATGATGGGGCTGCGGATGGAGGAGCTTAGACCTCGTGAGGTCAGAGAGAAAGAAGGCCACCACGGACTGGGGACATCCGTGTTGGCCTCTGGGCGAATGAGAAACAGAGTGGACTGGGTGCCATCGTTGGGACTTGGGGATCTGGTAGGGCTGCCAGCATTGTCACCCTCGCCGGTCCACAGGCACAGACAAACCAAACCTGCCCGGTGACAGTGCGCCACGGGGACGCACAGCGCCTCTCGATGCTGAAAGCGGGGACCCCTGTCTTGTTCCAGAGATGACTTCCTTGAGGAGGGGTCGTAAGAATTGAGACCTGGAGGAGGGTCGGTGGGACTTGTCCCAAAAAGAGAAGACGGTTGCAGGCAGGACTGGCCCGTGCAAGACCCTGAGCGGGAGTGAGGCTCAGAACAGGCAAGGGACGGCTGGGCAGGAGGTGGGGGGCGGCAGCAGGAAGGGGCGGGAAGGCAGAGGGGCCTGGCCGGCCCCCACCCCCCGCCTCTATCATGTTCACACTCATTTTCTTACTCTATTCTTGCAACCACCCTTTTTTTTTTTTTTTTTTTTTTTGTCTTTTTGTCTTTTTCTAGGGCTGCACCCACAGCATAAGGAGGTTCCCAGGCTAGAGGGCCGATCGGAGCTACAGCTGCCGGCCTACACCACAGCCCCACAGCAACGCAGGATCCGAGCCATGTCTGCGACCCACACCACAGCTCAAGGCAATGCCAGATCCTTAACCCACTGAGGAGGCCAGGGATCAAACCCGCAACTTCATGGTTCCTAGTTGGATTTGTTTCCCCTGCACCACGTCAGCAACTCCTTGCAGCCACCCTTTAAAAGTGGGTTGACCCTACCTATTCCGCAGCTCAAGAAAATAAGGTTCCTCCGAGTGAGGGGCCCACCTGATCAGCCAGGCGGCATCGGGACTGCGGAGCCCCAGGCAGCCACGCTGGTCTGGGGCACATTTCCAAGCCAGATGGCCTGTTTCCCGTCCTGCTCCCCAGCGCATGCTTGGCCCCTCTGGGTGAGGACGGTGGACCTTCCCGGGAGGAAGGGGAGGCCTCAGCCTGGGGAACGGGGAGCTGCGGAGCTGAGCGGGCAGGGACCAGAGGGGCCAGAGGCATCACAAATTTGCATCCAAAAAGCCAGCTCCTGGGGGATGTGATGGCTCCTGGGCCCTGGGAGGGTCCAGTGGGGGGATCTGGCACCACACCCCGCAGTGGGGGATGGGGTCTCTAGACCCTCCAATAAGTAAACTTAACCCCCAGTAACAGGTTTGACCCGATGGCCGCGGCTGGGACAGGATCGGGGGCGCCTGCCCAAACAGCACACGCAGCAGCACACCTGAGCCTTGGAGGCAGAAGAAACCAGGAGAGGGAGTGGCGGGCCACAGAAAAAGGGGGGATACACGCTCTCGGCCCGTCTCGCGGGCCTTCTCAGAGCCTTCATCCCCTGCAGTGCACTGTTCTCCCAAGGGAGTGCCGCCTGGCACGGGGGATCCCAGCCTGACTTGCACCCGGAAACCCCGCTGCAGGAGTGTCTCATGAAGCCAGTGCCGCACAGAACTGGGAGCTGTGGCTCGTGCAAAAGGCATGGCTGGGACCCCAACGGGCACCCCGGCTGGCACCCTCCCTCTGCACCCTACGGAAGGCTTCTCCTGAGCTTCTGCTTCACAGTGAGATGGGGCCTCGTCCCCGGCAGTGCCAGGGCTGGCCTGCCCGGCCCAGTTCGGCAGCTCAGCTATGGGAGGCGGAGGCTTGGGGGAGGTGAGCGGAGGCTGCCAGGTGGATGCCAGCCCCTTGCCACCTGCAGCGGAATCGCGGGTGGGGGGTCACGGTGGCTCCCCTGCAGAGCTTCCCCGGGATGTCCCAAGGCCACCGTCAGGTCAGCCAGCGGCTCACTCGGGCGGCTGTGGATGCCAGAGCCTGGGCAGGAGGAAGCTGGAAGCTGCGACACCCCATTTTAAGGGGCCACCCATTAATTAATTAGGCCCCATGAATAATGCATGCTGCCGTGGGTATATTAATAGCATATTTATACGGCATGCTATGGGTAGTATACGTTCTCATCCGAACACCTCACGAATAATTCACGACCTGCTCCTCCCCCGGGCTCCGGGGAACCTGGCCGGTGCTTCGGCGGGAGCTCGTGGGTTGCTTCCAGCAGCCAAATTTTACATTTCATTATAAATGGCTTTGCTGGGCATGGCGGTAACTTTTATATTTCCATCCACTTTATTATTAATGGCTTTCCTGAACTGCAGCGGCCCGACGTCGCACACAATGCGTTATGAATATTTGATCTGGCATCTATAGTCTGCCATTTATCATTTATAACGGGTTACAAAACATTATAAAACATTTACCGCACATTTATAGATCATTTCCAGCTACCACAACGATGTGTTATAAATCCATTATTAATCGTCCTCACGCCATTTATAGGAACCCCTTGTAATGGGGCCTGGCCCTCCCGTCCCGTTAACACTGCGGGGGCTGGTGGGGGCGCCAGGGCGGACGGAAGGCCGGCCCTGCCTCCCATGGCTGTGTGTCCTTGGCCAGATCACAGCACCTCTCTGTTCATAAAGCAGGTCAGACGACAGACACGCTTCACTGAGCGCTTCTCTGTGTGAAATAGGGCTCACGGCCCCAGGAGTTACCTTCACACCCAGAAGCAGGCTTGCCGGGGGCGTGATCTGGGCTGGGGTTAGAGCCCTGGGGCGCCGTGCTGGTGTCACCTGGTTACCTGTCCTAGGTCTTTGGGAACCAGCCCCACCCCCCACAGCACACCAGCTGCAACTCCGTGTCTTGGGGGGCAGGAGGTGGAGGGCAGAGGCAGCAGCTGCTTCCCCCTGGGGCGGGGGTCAGTGGGGCCCTGGGCTCTGGAGCCACGTCCTCCCCCAGGCCCCAGAGTCCCCTCCAGGCCAAACTTCATACCGGGAGGGCAGACAAGAAGCCAGGGCTGTGGACTCACCACCCACATGTGACGAGTCCTGTGCCCCAGCCGTAGGTTGATAAGCTAAGAATCCTTGCCAGGAAAACTCCTACTCATCCTTCAAGACCCATGCTGCACTCCTCGGAGCAGCCCTTCCTGACTCTCCCAGGCATGAGCCTCCTGGGATGTAACCTCTGGTCCCCCGGGGGCCCAGCCTGGGCCTGGGGTGAGTCTGCCTGTCCTCCCCAGAGTGTTCTCAGCAGGTCACTTCCCCAGGGACAGACGGGAGCGGCAGCCCCAGGGGAGCCCTCCAGCCGACCCCCGAAATAGCCCCACTGCTGCCCGGCCAGTCTAGCTGGGTTGGATGTTTACACTGCTCTGGGGAGGAAACAGAGGAGGGGGGTCCTTGCGGGGACCCCAGGGGCAGCTCCCCGCCGTGTGACCGTGGACCACTGTCTGGGCCTCACGGCCTCACTGGTGAAATGAGCCCTAAGCCAGTGCGTGCAGGGTGAACGTGGGACCCGTCGTCGGGGGGATCCAGGCGCCCTTGGGCCCCAGCTGCCCACACCCCTCTGGCCCTCCGCCCAACCCTGGGCTGCCCGGCCTGTTTGAAGGTCAGGGTCCACCCCTCCCCGGGATGGAAAACGAAACAGGAGGCGTTTGTGGGGAGGCTGCAGGGAGGGAGGCAGGTGCGCTCATCACCATGACGACGCCTCACCTGGCCCCACCCCTCCCCAGCTGGTGGCCGGGCCGGGCCTAGCGTCCTCCCCGGGGCCTCCCTCCCCAGAGGGAAGGGGCCGTGGGGCTGGAGAGGGCCTCGCACGGGCCGTCTCAGCTCAGACCACCTCCATTCTCTGGTCGGGTGGCTGTGCAGCCCCTCTGGACGAGGCGAAAGCTGAGGCCCAAAGAGCGGAGCTCAGCTGTCCAGGGTCACAGGTGCTGGTGGGCTCTGCCTCCAGCCCATGCACCTCCCGACACCCAAGGCCCCCACCCCCACCCAAGCTGGTCCATGACCCGTCAGCTTTCCAGGCCTCTGAGCCAGGTGGGAGCAGCCCTGCAGAGAGCTGGGGTGGGACCCACAGGCTTCCAGTCTTTGCCACAGTCCACCCCACCCCCCGCCCCCTGACCCCCCAAGTCTGGGGCTTTGGGCTCTGGGACACTGGCCTCTGTTCCCTCCATCCCGTCACGCCCTGCGGACGGGGCAGGTCAGGCAGCCTTGCTGTTTCTGTCCCGAGACCCAGGAGAGATCTGGGGACCCTGCGGGGGCTCAGCCTCTACAGGACCCCCATGCTACTCACTCACACACCCGCTGCTGCCTGCCACCATCTGCTGGGCCTCCCCATGCTCACTGCCCATGTCCCGGCTGGTGACTCAGGGCCGGTCGCCCCCTTCTCGGGCCTCAGTTCCCCAGGTGTAAAATGGAGGTGCTGTTGGTGGGGGTGGGGGTGACTGGCCCGCGGGGGGAGAACCGCCCCCGGCTCACACTTGCGGCCCGGCTCACACTTGCGGCCCGGCTCCCGAGGGTCTCGCTGGACTCCCACCTGCTGCAGCCCAGCCTGGCAGGTGTGAGCCATGCGTGCTGCCAGGTCATCCCTGGGGGTGTGGAATCCCTACACCCCCCAGGGCCCCTGCCCTCTGCCTTCCCCACCTGCTCTGAGCGAAGGGCCCAGGCTGCATCTCACCACCAGCTCTCAGGCCTTGGCTGTGACAAGAGGGGTAGGGCGGGAAGGGCCCAAAGTCAGGGTGAAAC
Source organism: Sus scrofa (assembly GCF_054392235.1). Taxonomy (NCBI): domain Eukaryota; kingdom Metazoa; phylum Chordata; class Mammalia; order Artiodactyla; family Suidae; genus Sus; species Sus scrofa. The sequence continues at coordinate 963,451 of NC_139385.1, forward strand.
ACTCCAGCCCCATCTTCCCGAACCCCAGGGGCCTGTGATTCCAGCCCTCTTGTGGCCCTGGGTGAGGTGGTGGTCCTTTGGGGCATGTCGGTGTCCCAAAGACTGTCACCCAAGCCCAGTGGGCGCAGCACCTCCTGGCAGGGCACCCTGCTCACAGTGCCCAGCCGGCAACAGGGGGGCCTGAGCTCTATGCCCCTCTCTGCAGCCCCCAGGAGCAGCCATCAGGCCAGTCCCATGTGTCCCTGAGCTAGGCTGTCATCACACAACGGGGGCCGAGAACAAGCCAGAGGGGACGGGGGTGCTGGGGCTCCACCAACAGGCAGGATCTGGACCCTGAGGGGCAGACGCATGGTGGCTGAGTTGGGAGCTCAGGGGACTAGGGAGGCTGGGCAGTGGGTACAGGCTACTGGGGAGAGCGAGGAGAGGGGGAAGGGAGGCTGTGCAGGCCGTCCCAGCGGTCTCTGTGGAGGCAATGCCCCCCCCCACCACCACCAAGGGCCTGTCCGCCTCACAGGGCAGCACTGACTTCAGAAGGACCTCTGTCCACTTTGCAGCTACAGCGCCCCCTGGTGGCTCCAGCTGAGCAGGAGCAGGGCGGGCTGGGGGCCAGCCTGGGGGTGCAGGGGAACAGGGGATGGGGGCAGTGGGAGGACTGGGCCGCTCTGCCGAGTGCTGGGCGCTAACTGGAGGGGATGAGACAGAAGATGCCATGAGTATGGCAGGAAGAACCTGGCTGCTCTGAGCATGGATGCAGTGCAAATGGCATCAGCCCCACCGAGGAGGCTGGCCTGGAGAAACCAGTGCTGCTGAGGGGTGTTTGGAGGCCCTTGACAGAGGGGACACTGCCCCCGCCTCTCAGTGCCCCTAAGCCAAGTTCTCGGACAGAGCCCCCCCCGACCCCGCCAGCACCCACAGCTCCGCACTGGACACTGGGCCAGCCCCTGTCCTGCGGCCAGCTCACTGAGGCAGCCCGGTGCGCACCAGCCCCTGAGCCAGGTCGCCCGCGGAAGGTCTCAGGGCCTGTAGTCCCTTCTGGGGTGGGAGGCGGGGCTGGTCTGCCTGAGCCCTGAGAGTGGCTCCATGGGTGACCCCAGCGGTCCCCGCTCCCTTCTGGAGCCTGATGTGGCCAAGCCTGCGGGCAGAGGATGCCCAGGCGTTGGCAGCTCTCTCCTCTCGCCAGGAAGGGAGCTGGCTGGACGGCAGGGAGCAAGGCCTGAGACCGCACAAACCCGCCTGTCTCCAGATGGACACCCCACAAGCCCACCCGGGGGGGAAGTGGGCTGGCCCAGCAGACAGGACTCCCAGCTCCCAGGTCCCACTCACCCCCGGGCATCTCCAGGGAGACAGACAGACCACACGGGCAGCACCAGGAATTGACAACATTTCATTAGAAACCAGCCCCTCACTGTGACTCGCTGGGACGTCAGCCACCCTCCCAGCTGGGCTGTGCCCAAATCGCTCTGCAAGCAGGACAGCCTCCGGGGGGCTGGCCCCCCTCTGCTGGCCAGGGGCCGCCACCTGGGGCTCTGCATGCTGCCCTGACCCGCCTTGCTGGTCCCAAGGCCACTCACTGGCCTGGGGCCCCCCCGGGGGGCGGCTGGACACCCCCGCGGGGCTGGCTGGAGGTCCCCCAGGGGGCGGCCGGAGGTCCCGGGGCCGGCGCGCAGGCTCACATCACGGCCTCCATGTGCAGGATCCTCAGGGCCTCGGAGATCTGGGCGCTGGTGTCCACCTGGCCGTACATGCCCACCAGGAAGGCCCGGTGCAGCAGCACGGCCGCGTGCTCTGCGGGGCAGGCCAGGCTCTGTCAGCCGCGCTCGGGGTGGAGCCTCTGGCCTCCTCCCGGGAGCCTGGACCTGGGGACCCGGCGGCTCCAGCCGGACTCACCTTGGCAGAGGAGCGTGTACTCCGGGAGGTTCCTGAGCGCCGTCTGCACCACCTCGAAGTCGCGGCTGCCCAGGCAGTACATGAACGTGGGCAGGAAGTCGGCTGCGATGCTGCAAGACCCACGTGCTCGGGTGGGCACCTCCGCCCCAGGCTGAGGCCCAGGCGCCGCCCTAGAGTCCCATGCTGGGCCCCAGAGCTGGGCGAGCGGGAAGCCTGGCCCAGGCCCTGTGTGGCCCCGGGCGGCAGGTGACACGGACTCACCTGGGGTTGTTCTGGATGGAGCGCAGGGCCAGGCTGAAGGCCAGGTTGCGGCAGGACTCCTCGGCTGAGCTCATGAGCCGCTGCAGGCTGGTCTGTGGGGGGGCGGGGGTGTCAGCAGGGCGAGCAGGGCAGACAGGGCTGGCAGGGCACCCGTCAGGCTCGGGCTGGGCAGACAGGGCTGGCAGGGCACCCCGCTCCCCAAGCCCTGCGACCTCAGGACCCACGAAGCACGTAGAGCTCAGGCCCAGAGGGGAGGGGCGGGCTGCCTGGGTCTCGCGCTTGACGGTGAGCAGGGGCCGGGGCTCCGAGGGGGCCCCGTGGCCAAAGCCCCGTGCGGAGGGCCGTGCAAGGCGCCTGCGGGAAGCAGGGTGCAGGAGGGCTTCCCTCTCCCACGCCCACCTCGCGTCGCCTCCCAGTCCCGCGGGCCGCAGCGGCTCCTCACCGAGAAGAAGCCCAGGATCTCGGGCCTCCGCCGCGACGTCTCGTCCACGTCGCTCAGCACCTCCAGCAGATCTGGCGCGGGCGGGGGGGCACGTGAGGGCTGGGCTGAGCCGTGGCTGCGGCGACCCTGTCCCTCTCACGCCCCGGAGGCAGGAGAGCTCGAGTCTGGGGACAGAGCGTGCTGCCCCCCACCACACCCGCCAGGCAGGGACCCGGGCCTCGCCTCGGCAGAGGGGCCCTGGGTCCCCTGGTGCAGCATGGCGCCAGGCCTGCTGGAACCTTCCAAACCATCCTTAGCGCCTGCTCAGCCCCAGCCATCTCCTTGGCACCTCAGGACTGAAAGCACAGGGAGTCCTGCTGCTCCCCGCTCCCCCTCCACTGGGCCAGGGACCCCAGAACGGGGGTGCCTGTGGACTGGGAAGCTCTCAGAGGCCAGTGCTCCCCGAGCCCCTTCTCCAGTGGCTCTGCATTCGTGCCACGTGCCCTGATGCCTGTCCCCAGCCTCCCGCAAAGCTGCCGAGACAGCACCCTGCCCCTCCCCCCAGGTGGCCACATGGGCCCTTGACACCCCTGCAGGACACCAGGAGCTGTCAGCCAGCTCGCTGCCAGGTCTCTCTTCCTAAGTGCCCCGGGGACCCCAGGGGCTCCCCAGCACAGGCCCCAGCCTGCTTCTCCCTCCAACCCGCCGGCGGGAGCCCTGTGTCTCCCGGAAGCGCCTGCAGGAGCCAGGACAGCCAGGGCCGCCGTGCAACCCCGGCCCCCGAACTCACCCTCGACCGTCTGGCCCCGGGAAAGCCTCTTTGTGTAGGGGGCCATCTCGGCCGCCGTCAGCGGGGTGAAGAGGGAGACGCTGACCAGAGGCAGGGAGCCAGCCGAGCTGTCGTCTGCAGGACAGGAAGCCAGTGCCGCCAGGCCGGCAGAAAGGGCCTGAGAGGAGGCGTCGGGGGAGCAGCCCGCACACACCCAGAGCCAAGGCTGCAGGGTCCGTCGGCTTAAGCGAGGGGCTCGCTTGCCGAGCAGCACCTGGATCCCAGACCCTCCAAAATGCGGCTCCACCGGGCCGAGCACAGTGCCAGGGCCGGGGACACGGGTGATCCACCGACAGTGACAGGGACACCATGAGGCTGCTGGGCGCTGTCAGGAAGACCCTTGCCCCGAGCGCGGCACTGCCGCTTCTCCTTCCAGCACTCCCCCGCGTCCCCGTGCGCATGGCTGGCCACCTGGCCACCTACCCGCCCTGCCCTGGCACACGGCAGGTGCTCAGCAAAGGCACAACCGACTCGGTAAAACTGGGTCTGTGAGGGGCGGCAATAGACCCAGGTCCCCGCATCCCCCAAGTGCTTGCGGGACACGCTCTGCTGCGGGTCCCGGGTCACCATCGGGGCATGAGGGTTCCAGGATGGGGACGGGAGCCAAGGATGCAAACAGAGGGACATGGCTGGTTCCCCCCATTCCCAGGGACGCCCAGGACCGTCTGCCCTGCAGCCCCTTCCCTTCCCGGCAGAAGCCCCGGCTGCTCACCGTCGCCACCCTCGTCTGGGCCTCGGTCGGCCCTGCCGGCCCTGCTGGGAAGGCTCAGCCCTGCCAGGAGCGACTTGAGCATCACCAGGTCGCTGCTGTCAAAGGACAGGTCACTAGGGAGACAAGGCTCTCCGTGAGAACCATGCCGCAGGTGGGCAAGACACAGCTGGGCCAGGAGGCAGGGAGCCAGGTCGGGACACCCCGGCGCAGCCCGGGCTTCCAGCACCAGATGCCGCGACCGAGCCACCCCTACTGCCAGCGGCCTCCGTGCCGCGGGCAGCACCCTGCCCGCCGCTCACACCCCCGTGGCCCTTCCCACAGCCCCTCGCTGGTGGGACCCTCGCTGGAGACGGCTGGGGCCAGACGCGCCCACTCACTGGAGCACGTCCGAGTGCTTCTGCAGGAAGGCGACGGCCGCCGGCGGGTTGCAGGTGATGTACTTGTGGGTGAAGTGCACGAACTTGCTGATGAAGGGCGCCAGGTGGCGCGAGGACTTCCTGTAGTTCTGCAAGGGGACGCCGCGCGAGGAGACCTTTCAGCGTCCCGCGTGCCCGAGACGGAGCCCCTCTGTCCCTGCCCTGCCCGCGTGGCCTCTCCTGGAGCCTCACGGCACACACCTGACACCGGAGACACGCCCCCCTCTGCTGGGCAGCACGTCAAGGTGCCAAGGGGACACAAGCGGCCTCGCCCTGCGCGAAACCTGACCCTGCCCTTGATGCGGCCAGAGGCCCCGCTCTCCTGCAGGGTCCCAGGAGCCCCGGGAAGCCCCGTCGGCCCGCCCTCAGCAGCCTCGGGTGGACGGCATGTTGGAAGCCCGTCCTGGGTGGAGAGCGGGCCTGCCGGAGCAGCAGGAGCAGAAGGGGCCGAGCTGAACCGCGAGCCGTTTCGGAGTGGGGGCAGCCAGTGAGGGGGCGCGGGGGGAGGACGAGGGCAGGGAGCCCAGGGGCAGAGGGCGGGCGAGACCCACCAGGAGCAGGCGGATGAAGGAGAGCAGGCAGTCCCACAGCGCCCCCTGGTGCTCGCTCTGGAACACCTGCGGCTGCAGCAGCTCCAGGACGCCCAGCACGTGCAGGAAGAAGGTCAGGTGGTTCTGCTGCCGGAACTCCTGGAAGTTGAGGTGCGTGCGGCCGTGGAGGAGGGCGGCGACCATGGGCAGGTGCCTGGGGGGCGAGAGCGCTTGGTGGTCCCCTGTGCCAGCCCCTCCACCCAGAGAGCCACACCTCGGCCCCGGAGATGCCCCTGAGACGCGGCAGTGGGACTGCTGCCTCTGTGCCCCCTGGTTCTGGGCCACTGACCCGATTCACCACCCCCCCCGCCCCGCCCAGGCCCAGGCCCAGCACAGCGGCCCCCACTCCGGGGCGGGGTTCCGCGCGTGCCTGCGCCAGCCCGGAGCTGCAGAGCCTGTTCCCCAGGGTCCACCCGGAGCACAGGCCCCCTCGGGGCTGGGGCAGGAGGGGCACATGACTGCCAGCGGTGGTACCTGAGCAGCAGGAGGGGGTGGGCCACAGCCAGCTTCCGACAGGCCATGTTGGCGTCGGCCACCCTGTTCTCGGACGCCCGGGAGTCACTGGTGTCCGCGAGGAGGGTGATGAAGCGGTGAATGAGGCCGTCCAGCTGAGAGGGACGGGGCGGTCAGCGCTGGGGCTGCCCACAGCCTCCACACCCCCCCACTGAGTGTTCTACCCACCGCTGCAGGGACCAGGCAGGTTCCCTAAACCCCAAGGCCCTGGCCTGGTCCCCAAGGGCCCACGAGGTGACCCAGAAAAACGTGTTCCCCAAGGGTCAGTTCTCTGCCACCTCAACGCACGGGGCGTGCAATCTTGCCCTCCACCCGGAGCGAGGGCCCCAGGGCCAGGGCCAAAACGACCTCGTGTGGGAAAGGCCACGTTTTTACACACACATCCCCTCAGCTGCGCCCAACACGTAACACGTAAAAACAGCAGAAAACACAGCTGGAAAAACACCAACTTCCCTCCCTGTCCCAAGAAGCAGGGCAGGCAGGAGACGGGTCCCAGGCCAAGCCCAGGAAGTTGGGCCAGGGGGCCGCAGGCCGTGCCCCACGCCCGCGTCACCAAGGAAACGTGAAGGCAAACGCTGCGGGACCCGCGTACGGAGGCCCCGCACGGGGGAGCAGAGCAGCGGGCAATGGGCAGCCCGAGGATCCGTACGGAGGGTCTGAGAGAACCACGAGCCCACTGGGGCCTGGGGTGGACCCCAGGGATGCGGCCTTCGGCTGTGGGTGGTCTCAGGGCGGGACACAGTCACTCCCGCCAGCAGCCTGTTGTAGCCGAAGGTCCCTCGTCAGGAAGCAAGGGGGTCCAAGCAGACACGCTCGCCTCTGCTCCAGGCCTGGGGCCTTCTCGGAGGAGGAGACCATTTCCAGACCTTCCACGAGGTCAGACAGGCGGGGCAGGCGGGGCAGCAGCCTCGGCACTTGGCCCTGCCATCAGGTCTCCCCAGGCTCTTTCCTTTGAAGTCTGAGAAAGGGCTTGCCCGCACCTCCCAGTTTGCGTTCTGCCTCCGAGGAAAGGACAGAAGCGACCCCAAAAGCCCACACCAGGCCTCACCTTACAAACGCTGCTGCCAGCGGCCCCCTCACTGTGCAGCAGGACCTCGGGCACAGGCACGCGGAGCTCTGGCCGCTGCAGGTAGAGCTGCACTAGCAGGTCTCGGCAGCGTTTGCCCAACGCACTGCAAGAGACCAGGTTCGGGCTGCAGCTCTGCCTGAACCGCTGCTCGTCTTGAGGGCAAGGGGACAGGGCGGGGCTCCAGAGCCCGCGGGTGGGCACCCTCACCTGTCGCCCCGCTGCTGGATGCAGCTGGTCAGGTGCGCCGTCACCTTCCTGATGCTCTCGTCATCACTGCGGCAGCAGCTGAGCAGCAGGGGCAGCCGGGCCTGGAGGAGGCTGCAGGCGCCGGTGTCCCCGTCCTGGCTCCTGGTCTCCGCCTCAGCCAGGATCAGCTCCACCAGGCCAATGAGCTCTGGGGCCTGGACCCGCAGCACCAGCTCCTCCCGCCGCTTCTGCAACCAGGTGCCCGCCGGTCAGCCCCGGGGAAGGATGGGCTCAAGCAAATGTCACCCCACCCTGCGGGGAGGGTGCACCCCAAAACCTGCCTGAGGGGTGCGCTGGTCCCTTCCCTGCCAGATCCGGGGCACGTGGATGCAGGCCCAGAGGAAGTCCAGGGAGGCCGAGGGGTCCAACCTGGGAGGAAACGAGGAGCCTGGCTGAGCCGAGCAAGGTGGAGACAAGGCGAGACCGGCCGGCTGAGGGCCCCGGCGGCCGAAGGAGGGCATGGGCCGTCCTTCCAGCCCCTCCGGGCATCCTGTCGGCAAAACATCACTGGCCCTGTGTCACCCCCTCCTCCAGCCCCCGGCCCCTGCAGCCACACAGAGGGCCTCTGGCGCCCCTGTGGCCGAGTATGGACCACAGCGCACGGCCAAAAGCCATTCACACCAGCTGAGGACACCAGACCCAACCACCCGGCCTGCTGATCAGCCACAGCAGGGACACTGGGGCCAGGCCAGAGAGTCCCCAGGTCCTGAGAAAGCTCGGGGGGGAGGGTGCCACAGGACCAGATGCCCCCAGGGCACCGAATGCTGCTGTCTGAACCCAGCTGCCCAGAGGTGACACCCCGAGGCCCACACAGCCCACAGCCAGGCTGAAGGCGGAGACCGGCCAGGGACGGGGTGGATGGTGGGGGCGGGTGGGGGGCTGACCTCTGCTCCCGGCTCTTGCCCAGCAGGACACGGATGCACTGATGCAGCGTGGACCAGTTGGACTGGTGCGTGAGGAGGGCCAGGAGGTAGGGTCGGAAAGACGGCACCTGGGGGCCAGGGTGGCCTTTGCCCTGGGGAGGGAGAAGCTGGGATGGTCCCCGCCAGGCAGACGACAGCCTGCTTGAGCCAGCGCCCAGCAGGGGAGTCTCTCCGAGGCAGACCCGGGGCTCCACCGATTCGAGTGTGCTCGGCTGAGCCGGCTCCTCAGAGGCGGGCGGACACACGAGCCGGGCGCAGGCGTGCTTGGCTGGGCAGGTGTGTGACCGTGGTCTCAGAAGCGCAGACCCCCCAGGTCACGGAGAGAAGACCCCTCTTGGGACCCGACCAGCATTCCCTCCTGTCTCCGGGGACGGACGAGCCGGAGCGCCCCCGCCCCCGCTGCAGAGCCCCTGGGCCCACTGACAACCGACCCCAGCCCACACCGCCCCCCGCAGAGACCCGATCTGCCGAGTTTGGTGACCAGCTCCGCAGAAATGCGGGGCGTGTCAGGCCTAGGATTCCTCTGGAAGCCACAGAAAGGGACAGCCCGCCCCCAGGGGCCAGGGGCCGCGGCTCGGAGCGGCACGGCACCGCACAGCCCACCTTGCTCCGGGAGAACAGCAGCCTCTGCTGCAGGTCGGGGCAGCTGCTGACCACCTCGGGGTCCAGCATCTCCAGCCAGTCCACAAGGAGCCCCGAGCAGGCTCCCAGCCGCACGGCTTCCGGGCTGAAGGGAAGGTAGGGTGGGCTCAGACACGGCCGGCCAGGCTCGCCGTGGGCTGGCCACCGCCCCGCCAGCTCACCTGCAGCTGTCGGCGTCCTGCTTCCCCGCGGCCGGGGGCTCCTCCTCCTCCTGCAGCAGGAGGGCGCTCACCACGGCGACGGGCCCCGAGGCGGGGAAGGCGGAGGGTGAAGAGAAGAGCGCAGCCAGCAGCTCCTCCAGGTGAGGCGACCTCGCCTGGACCAGACCACGGAGGACTGTCGGCAGATGGGTGTCCTGTGTCTTCACCCCAAGACAGACCCCCCTTCCCCCCGTGGCCAAGGCCCACCCTGGAGGCACCCGGGGGAGGGAGGCCAGTGGGCGGCCAGGCTGGGGGCTTGGCCCCAGTACCTTTGCTGACGAGTTCTGGCTCCACGTCACACCCCTCCCCAGACCGGAGGGTGGCGACGACGGCACGGATGGTGGAGCTGACCACTTCCGGGTCCCCACGGAATGACAGGGACTCCGCCAGGTGTAAGAACCCACTCCGCACTGCAGGGGACACCATGTGACCCGCGGGGCTCCTGGCGGCCCGACCCTGCCCTGTCTGGGCCCCAGCGGGCAACTCCCCTCAGTCCCCACCCTCATTCTCTGCCCCCCAGGAGCCGCCAACCCCACAACCCTGACCCCCAAACGGCCGGGCCCACCCCAGTGACACCACCCCAGACCCCTCTCTGAATGTGGCCGTGGGCCCCCGACACAAAGGCAGAGAGCCGGGGGCCCCGAGCGGCCGCTGCCGCCTCCCCGGCCTCACCGTCACTGATCCGGCGTCGAGCTGAGTACTGGGCGGCGAACAGCTTGAGCTGGGCCTGCAGGGGCCCGGCCTCCACGGCGGGGCTGTCCAGCCACTGCAGGATCTGCATGAGCACTTTGAGGAAGAGCGACGAGAAGCCGGTGTCCTGCGGCACGCAGCGCTGGGGACAGGGCAGCGCAGGCTCAGCGGGGCACAGCCGTCCCCCCGCCCCTCACAGGGGTCTTCCCGACCCCACGGCCCACGGGGGCCTGCCCGCAGCTCGAGCTCACGTGGCTCGGGGAAGAGACTCAGCAGACCCGTGCACATGCAGGCGTGAGGCACAGAATGCAAACGGGGGCGGACGAGGGGCAGCCCCCCCGCCCCCCCGGCCCGTTCACTGGAGTCTCAGTGACGGAGGCGGGACCTGCGCCCAGGTCCACAGCCAAAGCTTCTTCCCTTCCTTCAGGAGTGAGACCGAGGCCACAGGGCGGGGCAGGACCCCGTCGGTGAGGGCCCGGGCCTCGGGGGAGCAGGACTGGAAGCAGAGCCCGTGTCAGGGACCTGGACGGCCTCCTGGGGCGAGGGCGGTGCGGGGCCCACCTGGTACTGGCAGAGCTGGCGCATCAGAGGGCAGGCGAGGAAGTGGTGCCGGTGCATGGACATGACCAGGGCGCCACCGTGCGGGGAGCTGAGCAGGGTGGCGATGGCCTGCAGGAGGCGCACGGCGATGCCCGTCACCTCGGGGCTCCCCTGGCGGACTCGCGCCAGCTCCTGGCCCAGGGCCTGCTGCAGCGCGAGGGCCACAGGCCGGGCGCTGGAGCCCTGCCACCGCGGGCCAGGGCTCAGCGGGAAGATCTGGAGCAGAAGGAGGGCAGTGGTCAGGCTGGCGGCAAAAGGTGGGGACCCTCCGCCTGCTCGGCCGGGCCCTGCTTGCCCCAGGCCCCCACCCTGGTCCTGCTGGGAGCCCATGTCCAGCTCCTGCAAGACTCTCCAGGGAGCAGGGGGAGTTGCTGGGGACGTGGGGCGGGGGATGGCGGGAGACCCTGCTTTGGGGGTGAGAGCACAGGCAGGCCTCAAAGTCTATAAATTCTTCAGGTTTTGGCCGCTGCCCTGATGACCCAGGGCACCGGCCTCAAGACCGGGAGGACCGCGCTGCCGCCTGGGAGAGCGTGTGCATCTGTGCACGTGTGAGAATGCCGCGTGCGCGCAGACGTGACGGCGCGAACACAGAGCACGGATGCTCTGCAGCGAGTGCTACCACAAAGGGGTGAGCTCCCGCGTGCCCAGAGAACCAGGCCGTGGGCTCCAGGGTGAACCCCCCCGGGCGGGCAGAGGGGCTGGAGGGGGGGGGAACGTCCACTACCTGCAGCAACATGCCGGCCAAGTCGTCCTCGGGGCCGAGCGCCCGCACCTGAGTCACCGCCCGGGTCCTGCCCTGGCCTGGCGGCGGCTCAGGGCTGCTTTTGGGCTTTGGCACCTCGGTGCTGTCTGCAGGGAGAGAGCAGTGGTGTCGGCTGAAAGCCTTCAGCAGCTTTGCGGAGAACACGCCAACCAAGACTGGTCTCGCCTGGGGGCCCACAACCCAGGAAGGGACCGAGGGGCCTCGCCTTGGGGCCCCCAGCCTCAGAGGCCTGCAGGAGCCCAGGGGCGGGCGGGGACCAGGGGGTGGGTACCTCTCCGGGCGGGCAGGGAGGCTGTGAGCAGGGAGTGGAAGGTCTGGCCTCCGGACGCCCCACGCTCGTGCTGAACCTCCACCAAGTGAGCCATGTAATCTGCAGAGCAGCGGCCGGGGGTGAGCATGGCCCCCAGCGAGGGGGCAGCCCTCCCCCAGAAACCCCAGGCCCGAGGTCCTCCCGCAGGGGATCGGGGAGCACCCTGGCCCCGCAGCGCCCCCCCCCGCCAAGCGCTCGGCGAGGCCCCCACGGCTCACTCTTGTCCATGATGTTCTGTTCCAGGGTCTGGGGGTCGTGGGCCACGGCCTGGTCCAGGTACTGCAGGAGCTTGCTCATGCTGGACACAGGGATGCCGAAGGACTGCACGAACAGCAGCAGCTGCTGGGGCTCCAGGTCCTGCAGGGCTGAGGGGGGTTCCTGTTCAGCCACTGCTGCAGGCCGACCCTGGCAGGACCCAGGCCCACAGAGCCTGGTGGGGCAGGGGTGGCTCGGCTGGCCCTCACCCTGTGTGCTGAGGCTGAAGGCTAGCTCTCCGAGCGAGTGCTCACTGTGCTTCCCAAGCCGATGCCCCCCAACCCACCCCCGCTCCACCCCCAGAACTGGCTCCAAACACCCCCCCCGACCCCCACCCCCGGCAAATTCCCGGCCACGTGGTCCTCGTCCTCCTCCAGCACTGCTTTCGCACCGGGGCCCCGCACCTGAACCCCAACAACAGGACCTCGCAGGAGGAGTCAGCAGTGAATGACAGAAGCCCCGGACACCCCTAGAGGCCTCGAGCTGTCCTCTCATCAGCAGTGGCTGAAACGTGCCCGCGGGCCCTACCAGCGTCCACCAGGCGTGGGACCTCGGAGCGGATCATGCGCAGCTTCAGCCAGTCGGGCAGCAGCAGCGCCTCCTCCGACGTGTCCACCAGGAAGGCCGTGGGCAGCGGCTTCTTCTCCGGGAACCAGATGTCCAGCAGAGCCCGGAACTCGCCATCACCAGCTTCGGGAAAGACGGTGTCAGCACCAAGGCCAGCTCGGCGAGGCCTCCCCAGACCTCCACCTGAGGCGCCTTGAGCCGCACTCACGGATGAAGGCCAAGGTTTGGGTTTTTTTGTCTGTTGTGCTTTTAGGGCCACACCCTTAGCGTACGGAGGTTCCAGGCGAGGGGTCTAACCGGAGCTGCAGCTGCCAGCCTGCAGGCACCACAGCCACGGCGACGCCAGATCCCTGACCCACTGAGCGAGGCCAGAGATGGGAACCACGTCCTCGTGGTTCCCAGACGGCTTTGTTTCCACTGCGCCCCGACAGAACCTCCCCAGGACAAGACTTTATAAATGGGAACCGGGCTGAATGTGTCCCACGTCTCAGGGGCTTCACGCAGTGAACAGATCCTTGCTGTTGCTGCTCTGTCCCGTCCAGCGAGAAGACGGAGGTGCAGAGATGCTGGCCTCCCTGAGCTTGGCTGAGCCCGCTCCCCACAACACCCAGGCTCCTCACAAGCCCAAGAAGCCGAAAGGCCCGACCAGCACAGGGTCAGCCTCCCCTGGACACGAGTCAAGGGTGGAGCAGTCCACCGCGGTCAGCCATAAGGGAAAAGACGACCCCCAGGCTGCAGACACAGCCCAGGCGGGGTCCCCCTGTCCCCTCAACTAGGCAGCTCCATGCGGACACCTCCACCTCCAGACACCTAGAGTCCCGGCGGCTGGGCCGACAGGAGCAGGAGCAGGCACAGGAGGCCTCGGGTGCCGCCCCGGGCATCCCACCATGATGCGCAGCGTGTGGACCCGGGCAGCAGGGAGTCTGCGGGTCTGAGGGTGCTGCGTCTCCCCCCAGGGGCGTCCACCTCCCGGCCCCGACGGCCGCCGGCCACTCACCGCGGGGCGGCCCCAGCGTCAGGAGGATGACCATGGCGTGCACCACCAGGATGTGCATGGTGGCCGTCTCCCCGCTGCTCCACCGCAGGAACACCTGGTCCTGTGACTCCGACTGGAGGAGAGGAAGGGGCGGTGAGGGGCCGAGGTGGCACTGCGCTGCGGGCGGGGCGGGCCGTGGGCGGGGCCGGGCCATGGGCGGGGCGGGGCTGTGGGCGTGGCCGGGCCGTGGGCGGGGCCCGCCGTACCCAGCTGTAGACCTCCTCGCCCTCCTTGCTGGTGCGCATGCGCTGCACGTAGCGGGAGAAGATGGAGAGCAGCGCCAGCAGCACGGCGTCCGACTCGGGGCTGCGGGAGCGCTTGGAGAAGAGGTGGGACATGACGGTGGAGCGCTCCACGATGAGCCGGGCCACGTCCTGGGGGCGGGAGGGGGGCACGGCATCAGGGCGCCCGTCCAGCAGCCCCCGCGCCTCGGCCCGCCGGGCACCGGCCCACGCCCGCGCCGGCCAGCACACGGTGCGCGGGCTGGAGGCCAGGGCCCCGGAGGCGCGCAGGCGGGAGAAGAGCAAGAAGGCATGGGCTCCCCGGTGGGGGCCGGCCGCACACGGGCAGGGAGTTCTCCAGACCCACAGGGCAAGGCCGTGTGCAGGCAGCCAGACACCGCGTTTAATTGAAACCTGCAGCAGTGATGCGGGCCGGGCTGCACCCTGGCCCAGGCCCCGAGAGACGGGAAGGCCCACGGACCTGTCCTCTGCCCGTTCCCGTTCCCTCCACTCATTCCTCCCACAGAGCCCAGGGCCCTGACGGCGAGGGCAGGACGCCGACCGAGGAAGAGCAGGACAGGGGAGAAAACGGGTGTGCGGGCTCGCGGCACCTCCCAGCAGCGAGCGGACAGGAACCCCTGGTAGCAGACTGCCAGGCGGGTCAAACCCTGCCTCCCACCGCCAGCGCCCTCCACCCTGCTCTGGACGGGCAGCTCGGGTGTGGCCTGCGCCCTCACCAGGGCCAGGTCGCTGTGCTGGCCCTGCTCCTCCGCGGGCGTGTGCTGGGACAGGTACACCAGGTAGGCGCTGATGGTCTGCGGGTCGGTCTCCATGTGGATGGCCTGGGGGGCGGGGGGGCCGTGAGCCAGAGTCAAGGCAGGGTCCCCACTGCCCCCGCCCGCCCCGCCACCCGGCGCCCCCACCTGCTGCAGAGCCAGGGCGGTGCTGGTCTTGACGCTGTCGAACAGAGGCAGCCGGGGCAGGTCCCGCAGCAGCCACTGGTAGCCCTGCAGCGTGTCCGAGTCGCCCGAGTCCTCCTCCAGCGGGGGGTCCTTGTCCTCCCCGTCCCGCAGGCTGCCCTCTGAGAGCACCAAGGACAGGCCCTGCGAGCAGACAGGCGCTGGGCCAGGCCCTCAGCCAGGGGCCCGCCTCCTCCCGCATGGCCCGGGGAGGGCCCGCCCGGCGTTGCCACGAGCCCAGAGCAGAAGCAGCCCAAGCCAGCTTCCCTGCAGAACTGTCACCAGCACCTCGGAGATGCGGCAGGACAGCTCCCAAGTCACCCTCAGGGAGTCCCCGTCACCGCCCAGGGAAGGGCCCACAGGGGAAAGGACTCTGGTTCCTGTGGGTTCTACTGGGTCCCCTCCATGACTGAAGATCCGCCAGAGTAACAGGGAGGAAGCCTCTCCAACACAACAGAGAGGACCACGGCGGGGGCAGCCAGCCAGGCCCGGGCTCACCTTCATGGCCAGCACCCTGGAGGCCACCTGGGAGGAGCCGAGGCGCCGCAGGAAGTAGTCCAGCACCTCACACGTGGTCTGCTCGTCGGCCCTGGGGCCCAGCAGCAGGTCCTGCAGGCGGCCCAGCAGCTGCCGCTGCTTCTGCTGCCTCTGCAGGAACAGGCGACCTCAGGCGGGCCTCAGGGCTGGGGCGGGGGGAAGGGGGCATCGACCTGCCCTCCGCAGGGACAGACGACCTGAGGCCGGCTGCCGGGCCCGCGGGAGTGGGGTGGGGTGGGGGGCGGGGGGAGGCACCGACCTGCCGCTTCTTGGCCTTCTGCTCCTTGCTCTCGCCCTCCTCCTCCTCCTCCGCAGAGGCGGGCTCGTCGGCAGCATCGTGCAGCAGGAACTCGCACAGGCACTGCACGGGCAGCACGTCCAGGGAGCCCTCGCTGGACTGCACCAGGTCGGCCAGCCAGGGCATGGACTGCGACGAGGCCTGCACAGGGCGGCGTCGCACGGCTCTCTCCGGTTCGACCTGCCACGGCCCCTCCCGACCCACCTGCCTGCCACCTGTGGGGCCCTCCCGTGGCAGCCCTGTGTCCCACGTGCGCACCCCGCCAGCGCCCCTCTGCCCCAGCTGCTGCGGACTCGCCTGCCTCTGGATGATGTTGAGAAGGAAGTCCGGGTTGCGGCTCCGGCACAGCAGGTGCCCGAGACGGAGGGACTGGTTGAGGCTTTTCACCTGATCCAGGATGTGGGGGGGAGGCCTCCGGGGGGGCCCTCTGAAAGTCCCAGACGACACGAGTGTCTGAGTCACAAGGGCAGTACCCCCAGGGATGGCAGTGGGGGAGGGAGGGTGGAGGGCGGGGGGACCCCTGTGAGGACTGCAGCCCTCCCCCTAGGCCGGCCCAAGGCTCTCAGTGTCACCTGAGCCCTGGCGCAGGGAGAACCAGGACAGCGGTGGCCTTGGCCTGGGGCTGCTGCTCCACACCGCCCCCTCCGTGCCCAGCCCAGGCCCGGCGCGCAGCTCCGCGCAGTGCAGTGCGTACTTGGGGTCCAGGCTGGTGAGCTGCGACAGGAGGAGGCTGCTGCTCTCGGTGATGGTCTGCTTGGTGGACGCGGCCGCCAGGTGCCCCTCGAAGGCCAGGATCTCCTGCTTCTCCCGCTGGGAGATCTGCAGCTCCCGACTCATCATCTCCGCCCGGGTCTCCTCGTCCGTCAGGGTGCACGGCGGGTACGAGTAATTGCTGGGGCCGAGCAGGGAGCGTCTCAGCAGACAGCACCCGAGTGGAGGCATCAGAGCTCGCGCGCTGGCCCACGCCCGGCTTGAGCCGTCAGGCCACAGGAGGGACCCTGGGGTCGTGGGCCATGGGGTCGAGGCCAGACCTCTGGGAAGCAGCTGGGCATCCCGCAGAGCCCGCACCTGGCCATCAGGAGCCTGGACCCAGAACGGTATGCCCAGCGTGCCCTCCTGGGGATGTTGCCAGCAAGCAGGTGGTCCAGGGCACACTGGGAGCCTCATCCAGTCCACACTGGCAACTCCTGTCCAGGGGACATTGGGAGCTCCCCACCCAGGGCACGCTGGGTGCTCGCAGACCGACTCGAGGCTTTCTGGGACACGAGCGGCCAGAAAGCTCCCACATGTTCCGAAAGCCACCCAGCTTCCTGGGATGGCCACGAGGCTGCCCGCAGATGCGCGAGGCGGTGGCCGTCTGCAGCCTCTGGCCGCAGGCACCCAGTCCTCCCACGCTGAAGCCGATTGCACGTGTGTGGTCACATGCCGGTTCACATTACAACTCCTCGGGCTCTGCCCTTGGCCACCGCACTGTGGGGCGACCCGCGTTGTCCCTCTGAGAAGCGCAGACGGCCCGCACCCGCCCCGTCCTGGCATCTGGCACGGCTGTGCACACAGGCCCCCACGACTGCTGTCTGCGCTCCTGAGGAGCAGGTGCGGCAGGCCTGGCGCCTGGCGCCCACCCCGGCCAGAGGCGGTCCCTGCTGCTGGGCCCAGGCCGCGTTCCCACCCGCCTGGCCGTGTCGCCATCCCGTCACCCCGCCTCTGGCTCCGGGACCCTCTGCTCTAGCCCTCCTACGTCACACCGTTGTCAGCCCGACCGTCCCCACGCCCGTGGTGGCCTGAGCGTGGCGGAGGATGGCCTGGGCCCCGCAGCCCCCGGCGCCGCCTCATCCCCTCCCTGCCCCGCGCGGCGAGGGGGCGGCACAGCAGGAGGGAGAGGCCGCGGCCGCGGCGGCCACTCACTTGGTCATCACCATCTCCATGAGCATCTTCAGCGTCGGGTACTCCTCCCAGGCGGCCAGGCCTAGGGCGCAAGGGGACAGCAGGTGGCAGCGGGGAGCCCCGGCCCGAGGCCCGTGCCCTGCCAGCTCACCACCCAGTCCCAGCCCGGCGCTGCTCCGGTCCTCCCAGCCCGCTGCCCCTAAGGCGGCAAGGGGACCGCGCCGGCCACAGGGGCTCACCGATGTTCTCCGGGTTGAAGGCAGCGACCACCAGCAGGAGGGGCCAGGCCTTCCAGTAGAGAGTGGAGATGGCCAGGTTCGGAGGCTGGTACCTGAAACGCGAGGGGTCGAGCGCTCGGCCTCGGCGCACAAGCCCACGATGGGACGGGTCAGGGCCAGGGCAGCAACGGCTCAGATCCGCGTGTGGGCCTCAGTCACCCCCCTCTGCGGCCTGTGCCCCCAGGAGGGCACGGCGACCACCACACTCACTCCGCGGCCGGGCGCCCAGCCCTGCGCTCTGGGCATGTGCCCCCCGCTGAGCCCGCCCCCGCCTGTGAGCCAGCAACAGGGCAAGGTAACACGTGTCCAGTGGGGTTCGTCATCGTCGCCAGAAAGCCCAACACCGCGGTACCTGCCGCACGGGGCTGTGCCAACGCGCAGAAACCACACGCCAGGCAACCCTGGCTACCACTGGAGGCCGTTCAGAGGATGAGAGAGAAAGGGCTACGAAGCTGAAACAGACCTGAGCTACCGACGCTGCACCAAGCCCATCTTCAGACTCGGTGTGACCCCACCATGACCCCAGCAGCCTTGCCGTGGACACGGACAAGCTGACCCTAAAATTCACATGGAAACGCGAGGACCCAGAAGAGCCAAAACAATCTGGACAAAGGACAAAGCTAGGGACTCACACGTCCCCATTTCAACACGCAGCCCAGGTCCCAGGAACACAGAGGCGCTGGGGTGAGGACGGGCGCAGAGCGACGGAGCACAACGGAGGATCAGAAAAGAACGCCCACACGTGAGGGCAACTCGTCACCCAGGACAGTGGTGCCGGAACCACCTGGACCCGCCCGTGAAAGAGAGTGAGGTCAGACCCACGCCCCACACCCAAGTTAGCTCCAAACGGGTGCCAGGCCGAAACATCAACAGCTAAAACCATGCACGTCTCGGGAGAGGGACCCCTCGGGGCTCAGTGCGTTAAGGACCCGGCAGTGTCACGGGCGTGGCGCAGGTTCCTCTGCTGGCCTAGGACGTCCACAGGCCGTGAGCACAGCCAAAAGCCCTTGGAAGAAAACAGGACGCCACCTCTGGGAGCTCACATGAGGCGACGGTGTCTTAACCGCGACACAAAAAACCGAGAACCTAAAACACAGGAAGCCAGACCCGCGCGAGATGGAAAGCGACTGTGTCTCCAAGGGCGCTCTTGAGGGGCCGTGGGCAGACTGCAGCCGGGACGAGGGCCTGTACCCGGGGTCCAGAAACGACCCCTCAAAGCAACTTAAGGGACCCAAACCGGCTTTTCTCCAAAGACACGCACGTGGCCCTCAAACACCTGAAAAGATGCTCGACGTCACCAGTGATCAGAGAAACGGAAATCAGCCACAAGGAGACGCCACTTGGGTGTGGTGAGGACGCGGAGAACCGGGACCTGGGCTGCGTAGGAAACGGTGCAGCTGCGGGGGAGGCCTGGCAGCTCCCTAGAAGGTCACACGCGTGACCCTGCAACCACACGCCTGGTATCCTCCTCGCCGGAGAACTGAAAACACGTCTGCAAACACCTCACCACAAAGCTCCCAGCAGCACGCGTCACAACAGCCAAGGGTTAAGACAGCCCAAGCGTCACCCACCAGGGCCGGGGCGCGGCCGCACGACCACGGCTCTGGGCCACAGGGAGGAAGGAAGACAGCACAAGAGGAGCGGCCTGGAACCCGAGTTGTGAGACACGTCACACGAGACCACGGGTCTTCTGACGCTACTTGCACAAAGCATCCGGAGAAGTCGCCCTCCAGGGACAGAGCCGACCAGCGGGCTCTGCGTGCTGCGTGCATGTGGCTGCGGGCAGGGCGGGGGGCAGGAGCCAACGGGAATGGGTTTCTTTAGGGGGACAGTGTTCTGAAATTAGACCGCAGAGGTCATGGATGGAACCGAGGACGCGCAGGTGACGCTGAGCCGCACGCTCGGAGCGAGCGAAGCGGTCAAGGACACACAGCACGAGCTCCCCGTCACCAGGAAACACGGCGTCCCGTACGCCCAGGGGACACGTGCCTCTCAGGGACCAGGAGTCCAGGAAGGAGAATGAGGGAGCGGAGCCGGGCCAGGTGCCGCCACCCGGCGGAGGGGCCGAGGCGGGAGAGGGAGCCCGCGCGGGCGGGGCCGCGCCCGCTTACCCGGGGGGCAGCTGGATGTTCTCGGGGTGGTGGTAGGTGCAGAGGTTGAGGATGGCGTTGATGAGCTGGATCCGCTCCACCTTCAGCACTTCCACATCTGCACCTCGAGAGCCACACAGGTTCGCTGGGCGGACGCCAAGGCCCGGACTCGGGCCCGGGGCACCAGCGAGCGAGGAGGCGCGGCAGGTGCGGGGGACGCCACAGGCACGAGCAGCAGACGGGATGCAAGGACACGCAGGCAGCGTGAGCGGGGCGGGTGAAGACGCCGCCGAGCCAGCCTGGGGAAGCCGGGGCTGGTGCCCACCGCATGGCCCCCGAGGAGGGGAGCAGCGCGGCCAGGCTCGGGGAGTCAGGGCCTTGGGAACACATGGTCCACAGCGGGCACGTGGATCCGGCCAGCCGCCCTGAGGGATCAGCTCCGGGCCACCAGCAGCAGGACACGTGCGTCCTAGAAGGGACTGCCCTTAAGGAGGTGCAGGCAGAAGCCCCTGCTGTGGCTCCCTGAGGAGGAACGGGCACGAGGCCCAGAGAAAGTACAGGATGGCACAGGCACCAGGTCCCTGCCCTGTGCCCAGCGCCCGCAATGCCAGCAGGAGGAGGGGAGGGGCCCAGGGGCCGAGGTCATCACCCCAGGTGGCGGGTGACCCGAGACCCTCACCGTCCGCCTGCACGGCTGCAGCCCGCTTCACCAGGTGGTCGGCCAGCTCCATGGCGTCGGCGGGGCCGAGCGGGAGCTCCCGGGACAGCCCGATGACCAGGATTCGCATCAGCGTGTCCTCCAGGATGGGCACTTCCGAGCAGAGGCGGAGGAAGAAGCTGCGGGCACAGCACCAGGCTGGGCTCGCGGAGGCGCTACCTCGCAGGCGGCCGCCCGCCTCTCCCGCGGTCACTGGGGCCGAGGCCTGCATGAACCAGCCTCCGCCGCCCACGGGCTCCCAGGCCAGCCTCGCCCGCAGCCCGCCAAACCGTGCCGTGAATGGAGAGAGTGATGACCGGGCGCTGGAGCCCTGGGCAGGGAAGGGAGTGACCTGGGAGGGGCACGGGAGCAGGGGGCTGAGCCTGGGCACCGGCCAAGGGAGGCAAGACGCGTGCAGTTGCCTGGGGCCGGGAAAGGCTGTGAGCGGGGAGCCTGGGCGGGAGGAGGTGCCTGCAGACTCTGGCCCCCGTGGGGACAGCACCCAGGGTTTGCTGGGCAGAGAGGGACGGGACACCAAGACCAGATGGAGCCGTCGGGCCTGGGCTTGGTGGTCTCCCCGCACGCACCCACCCCACCCCACCCGGGGCGGCTGGCCTGCTCACTTGCGGTCACTCTCGGGCGGCCAGTTGTCCCACTTGTAGTAGGTCTCGGGCTGCTCCGTAAAGAGTACCTTGTGGAGGCTGTGGGGGGTGGGGGACATCGCGTCGGGGGGGTGCCCGGCCCCCCCCACAGCGAAAGCCACATTCACAGAGCGACTGCCTGACTCCTAAGCTGCGCAAGCCCACAGCACCCCTGGGGGGCCTCCAGCCGCCCCAATGTGGCTTGAAGGCTGGCAGGTGACGGCGCCCCCATGGGGGCCCCCACCTCCAGGCAGACAGGACCCCAGCTCCGCCGTCAGAGGAGGCTCTGCCTAAGGCCCTGGCGGCACACTGGACACAGGAGATGGCTGCTGCCCACTGCCCTGCAGCTCGAGAGGCTGGCGCCAGCTGGTGACCAGACACAACCCATCAGCCCGGGAGCGGCTGCCGTCTCCCCAGAGCCGGGAGCGGGGCGACGCCGCCCTACCAGTGCACGTAGTCCTTGGGGGCGAGTTTGCTGATGGAGGGGACCACTGTGTGGAGCCACCAGACGGCGTCCCGCTGGATCGCCGCAATCTGGTTCTGGAAGGAACGCAGCACCTCGAGGTCTGAGAGGGAACAGGATAACAGGGTCACCGCACCCCGTCCAGCAGTCCAGCAGCTGGAGGGTCTAGCTCAAGGCCGCGCGCAGAGAGGGAGGGCGGGGCAGTGCGAGTGACCGACAGGGCCGCCGCCGCCGCTGGAATAAGCTGATCACCCTCAGGGCCGGGCCGCACAGGGAACCGAACCCTCCCACTCCAAACTTCCAGCCCAGCACTTCAAGGGCCTCCGCAGCCAGGCCTTCCCCAGAACAGGCTGCCTAGACTCGTCTCCCCTCTTCCCCCGCCCGCCCTCGCCCCAAGGGCCACGAGCTCCAAGCAGCAGACGGCCAAGCCGGCCCCGGCCTTGGTGTTCTCGGCCCCGGTGCGCACAACGGCAACGGCGGCTGCCGGGAGCCGGCTCGTCTCCAGGAGCTGTGGTGGGGGCAGCCCTTCCCGCGCGGGCCTGTCCTTACTTTTCTTCTCCCCTTTATCCCAGGCGATGCCAGCCTCCTTCACCTGGGCCGTGATGCCCAGCATCATGGACACAGCCAGCACGTCTGTGATGTGCACCACAAAGCGTTCCTGCAAGCAGAGCCCGGCTCAGCGGGTCGCGGCCGGCGGGGCCTGGACCGCGAGGCCGCAGCTGGGACAGGAGGAGCCGCAAGGGAGGAGGACTCAGGACCAAGAGCTGGGCGGCAGCAAGGCCAGGTCGGGCCACAGCAACGGAGCAGGACACAGCCCCCTGCCCGGGAAGAGGAGCGGCACGGGGCCGTCTGTAACCCGCCCCGGGGCCAGGCTGGATCCTCCACCTCCGGCCCCACCCCCTCCTCTCTCATCCCACATCCTACCACCTACCCCGAGCAGACCTCCCGGCCCCTGTGCCCCCACGGGCGACAGCCCTGTCCCCACCTCCACACCCCACCCAGAAGTCACCAATGCCCACGGGCAGCAGGCAGCCGCTCAGACCTCACAGGATGGCGCCTCTGCTGCCTCTGGGACGGGCCCCTGTGCACGTGGGGTGCCCGTCACAGCCGAGCGCCCTGCAATGGGCACGGGAGGCACCAGCAGGTGCGACCAGAGGGGAAGGAAGGCCGCGGGCCCGCGGGGACGGGGAGGCGCGCACCTTGAACTCCATGTCCACGTACTGGGGCTCCTTGCGCTCCTGCATGAGCCCGAGGCAGAAGGCCTGGAAGTTGATCTCGTGCTTGGTCTGCTTGATGATCTCGCGCAGCAGGGCCCGCGAGGCCCGCAAGTAGTCGTCCTTGTTGGTCAGCAGGTCCTGGAACACCATGGCCAGGAACTGGGGCAGAGAGAGACCAAGCCGGGAGCTGCCGGGCCCGCCCGCTGGAGCCCTGCCGCTGCCCCCAGCCTCTGTCCACACTGGCCCCGCAGGAGGCCTGCCCAGGGCCTCCCAGGTCCAGGCCCCACCAGCTCCCGCAGCACAACCAGACGTGTGAGCACAGGGCTCCGTGGACCTGCTCCCTGACGGGGGAGGGAAGCTGTCCTCTCCCTTGGCCAGGCGCTCTGGCAGCAGAAGCTTCCTCAACCCCTGGCATCTGGCTCGTGGGCAGCTGGTCCCGGTTTAAGGGGACCACAGCTGAGAAGCCCTGGCCGGGGACAGGGGACGCCGAAATCCCTGGCACCCAAGCTGGCCACGCCCGCCTGGAACCGACCGGATGTCCCTTCTCGCCCGTCCAGCCGTCTAGGGCCTCCTGGCACACAGCCCGGCACCGTCAGCCCACCCGTCCAAACCCAGCGCGGCGGCGGGGCGGCAGCGGGGCGGGCCCACCTTGGGCGCCAGCTCGGAGCTGTGCTGCAGCACCGTGTACAGCAGCTGCATGTTGTTGGGGTTCCGCGCGTTGGACAGCTCGTTGAAGATCACGAACTTGATGGCGGTGCCCAGGTTGTCCTTGTGCGCGTTCAGCAGCTCCCTGGACACGAGCGGGGCAGAGACGCTGGAGCGGCCCCCCTTCCACCGCCGCCCCGGCCCCGCCCCACCACCCACCCGGCCCCGCCCCTCCCCGAGCCCGCCCCACCACCCACCGGCCCCGCCCACGCCCGGAGCCCCGCCCACGCCCGGAGCCCCGCCCACGCCGGCCACACCTGACACAGAGCATGTAGTGGTTGAGCAGGACCTTGGGCTTGAGGCGGATCTTGATCAGGTGGGAGATGACGTCCGTGTCCTCGGCGCCGTGCGTGTTGCAGTTCACGCACACGGACATCAGCAGGTCCTGCGCCGGCCTGGTCAGCTGCGGGGCGGCCGGGCGGGACCGTCAACCTCGCGGCCCGGCCGACGGGCGGGGACCCGTGCGCGCGGGGCGCGGCGCCCTCACCTTGGGGTTCTGCAGCCACATCTCCAGCTTCTGCACGGCCATGAGCCGCACCTCCTTGTAGCCGCAGGTGGCCGTGAGGAGCCGCAGCAGGTTCCGCGACACGTTGTCGATGGGCTGGCGCCGGGTGAGCTGGTCCCGCAGCATGTCCAGGACGTACTCCTCCACGCTCTCCGCCAGCTCATCGTACCTAGGCCAGAGGGGGGAAGGCAGGCAGGCAGGAAGGCAGGCTCGCCTCGGGGCCCCGCGGGCCGCGCCGGGGGACCGCGCGGGCACCTACCTGGGCATGAGCTGGCCCTCCTGCTCGGGGCTGAGCTTCTCCTCGGCGATCAGCAGCTCCGCCTGGCTGTCCTCCTCCTCGGTGAGCGAGGGGTGCGGGCTGTTCCCTGCAGGTGGAGGGCCGTGTGGACGCCCGCTCCCCGGGCGCCGTGGAGGGAGAAGACCGCCCGCCCGGCCGCTGGGAAGCCCCGCCCCGCCGGCCCGCCGCCCCTCACCGGCGCTGAGGTCGCCTCCGCCGCGGCCCGCCTCCCCCTGCAGGAGCATGCTCTTGGGCGGCGTCTTGGTGTTGAAGGCCGTCTGGATGTTGTCCACGAAGGTCTTGCAGTGCAGGCTGTCCACCCAGACCCGCTCCCCCAGGGAGTCCTCGATGTACACCTGCGAGGACAGGACAGACGCCTGCACCTCCGGGCCTCGCCGGCCACGCCCCTCGCCCTCCGTCCCCCAGACGGCGGCGCTGGCCCCGCGGCTCCCCGAGGCCGACCCACCTTGACGAAGATCTCGGGCCAGTTCTCGTCCTCCTCGTACGCGGCCATGAGGAGGCTGCAGGCCAGCACGGACACCAGGCTGTTGCCCTTGGCCTTGAAGCTGATGGAGGCGTCCCGCCGCAGGAGGCTGCACAGAGCCTGCGGGAGACGGGGTGAGGCACACGGGGCAGAGGCCGCCCGGGGCCGGCTCGCTGGGCGCCCTCCCAGCCCTCACCTCGATGACGCCCTCGGTGGCGAAGATGTTGGGCTTGATCTTGGCCAGGTACATGAGGCTCAGGTACAGGGTGCTGTCCGGCTTGGCCCGCGTGACCTTCAGCTGCTTCACGGCCCCGCACAGCACCCCCTCCAGCCGGTCGTCGTTGCCCTCCAGCTCGGCCGCCTCGATCTCCTCCAGCAGCACCGCGGGCGGGACTGGCCGGAAGCAGGAGCCCCGTCAGAGCGGGCGGCCCCGGGACACCCGGGCGGGCCCTCAGAACCCAGCCAGCGAGGGGCGCAAGGCCGAGCCGCAGCCGGCCCGACCCGCAGGACGCGCCAACCCACACGCCGCCACAGCCTCTCGCCGCACCCCACGTGGCTACCGCGGGGCCCCCTGGTCTTGAAACACACCCGTTTTTCTATGAATGGGTCATTTTTTCTAGGTTGTCAAGTTAACGGGCATGCTGCCACGCACAGCTCCCTTCTCTTTTCACCCGTGGCTGCTCCTCCGGCCTCTCCCGGGCTCTGCCTCGCAGAGGCTGTCCTGCCGTCTCTGCAGAGAACCCCCACCCCGGGCTCTGGCCCTCTTCCCGGGCCACGGGCCTCTGCCCTGCCCTTCCCACTCTGCTCTTCCACCGACTTAATCGGCCACGGCCCTGCTTCTCTGCCGGGACCGCAGCTCGGGGCCTCCCCGCCCTGCTCCTCTGCGCGTCCCTCTCAGCCAGGCTTCGGCTCTGTCGCGCGTCTGGCTCGCACTGCATCTGTTACTGTTCACGTCCACACTTCCTCGCTGCCCTCGGGACTCCTCCTCTGACCCAAGACCTTGTCAGGATTGGGTTTTAGACATCCGAACAGCGGTTGAAAAGGGAACGGGAGTTCCCGCCATGGCGCAGTGGTTAAGGAATCAGACTAGGAACCATGAGGTGGCGGGTTTGATCCCTGGCCTCGCTCAGTGGGTTAAGGATCCGGCGTTACCGTGAGCTGTGGTGTAGGTCGCAGACGCGGCTCGGATCCCGCGTTGCCTTGGCTCTGGCGTAGGCCGGCGGCTACAGCTCCGATTCGACCCCTAGCCTGGGAACCTCCATATGCCGTGGGAGCGGCCCTAGAAAAGGCAAAAAAAAAAAAAAAAAAAAGAGAAGGGAGCCTGTCAGAGGGAGGGGACAGACCAGCAAGGGAACAGAGGCGCGAACCTGTTCCCACAGGAGAGGCGCTGGCCGTCCACCAGAGTGCGTCACCCTGGCACCAGCTCCTCCCCTAGAACGGGGCCAGCCGTCCACCCCCAATTCCGGAAGCCCTGGCGTGACCCGTCCACTGCACTGGTAAGAACTGACAGGTGGAGTTCCCGTAGTGGCTCAGTGATTAATGAACCTGACTAGGAACCATGAGGTTGCAGGTTCGCTCCCTGGCTTCGCTCAGTGGATTAAGGATCCAGCGTTGCCGTGAGCTGTGGTGCAGGTGGCAGACGTGGCTGGAATCTGGCACTGCTGTGGCTGTGGCCAGCAGCTGCACCCCTAGCCTGGGAACCGCCACGTGCCGTGAGTGCGGCCCTACAAAGAAGAAAAAAATAAGAACTGATAGGGGCCAAGAGGGCCACTGGGTGCCTGCGGTCAGCGCTGCTCCCGCTACGTGGCGGCAGCTCACTCGGGCCCCAGACCTACCTGTGCCCTCCTGCCGTGAGTCACGTGAGCACATCCCCTGAAGCACATGTGGGGGGAAGGCACCCAGATGAGATGCTTTGAAAAACAAACTCACAGATGATGCTTCTCTCCTCTTCTCCACTAAGCTAGGCCACGCCCACGATGCCAGGCGGGGCAGTGGCCTGTGCGAACGCCGGGGGCCCTGGGGCGGGTGGGCTACCTCCTCTGCGCACGTCTAAGGGCTGACCTTACCTTCGATGGGGACCACAGATGGTTCCTTAATCGAGGGAGAGATAGCGCGTTTCTCCGCCACTGCAGCCTCAGCCAGGCGGCCCAGGGCACTCAGAGGGGGTGTGGAGGAGAGCTTGGGGCGTTTGGTGAGGCCAGTCAGGGACGAGGCACCGGCCAGAGCAGCCGCAGCATCCCGCTTGCGCTCCGAGGGCAGGCCAGAAGGCGCAGGCTTCAGCAGGGTGGATGCCGTCTTTGACTCACTGGCCTGACCCTTCGAGCCCAGAGCAATGAAGTCCCCTGGGGGAGGGTGCCCTGCGGAGAAAAGACACGGAGCCACGTGCTCCTTCACACAGCGGCCGAGGGGGCAAGGGTGCTGGAGACCCACTCCGGCCTCCCGCTACTTCAGAGACGAAACGAGGATCGGGGGAGGCCAGGAACAGGTCAGCCAGCCAGTCCACAGCAGAGCGGGGACTGCATCGCCGCCAGTCACAGAGCTCGCCACAGGCCCGGCGGTCTCTGGCTCACAAGGGCCAGTGCCCGAGGCCTCCGCCGGCTTCGGAAACGGGCGTGATCACGCTCACTTCCAGGTGAGGACGACCAGGCACGGGGAGTTAAGTAACAGGGCCAAGGCCACACAGCTGGGGAGGGGCACAGCAGGCCCCGAGGCCAGCCTGCCTTCAGCCACCACGCCGGTGCCGCCGCTTCCCCCGACCGGGACTCCCGGGCTGCTGTCTACGCCTCAGACGCACCGTCGGACGAGAAGCCTCGTTCTGAAGGCAGTCGCGGCTGTCCCAACCCAATCCCCCGGCCCCCGCCGGGACTCCAGAGCCCCAGCGAGGCCCGGCCCAAGGGCTCCTCTTCGAACCCCACTCCTGGACACCGCGCTCGCCTCGGAGCAACGAAGCCGCAACCCGACCCAGGAGCCGGGCTGAAGCCCCGATGCCGCACGCCGCCGGGAGAGGCCCGCGCACCTGAAGGCTTGGCCGCAGCGCTGGGCCTACGGACGGTGGTGGGCTTGGCCCGGTTCATTCTGTCCCCGACCCCTCGCCGCTCCTCACTACCGACGCCTCAGCGGGGAGAGGACCAGCGCCACTCAGGCGTCCGTCGCTCGCCCATTCATTCGGATCCGCCGTCGGGCGCTGGGGCCCCGGGTGAATGGCCCGCCCCGCCGCGCGCAGCGACTCCCGAAGCGGCCGCGCGACCCCGCCTCGGACCCGGGCAGGGTTTGCGTCGCCGGCAGCCGCGCCACACCAACTCTGGCTCAGCGCATCGGTCCCCAACCGCCGCCACAGCCGCTCCGGAACCGGAACTGCCCTCAGAGCCCCACTTCCGGAACACCCGGAAGCAAAACAGCGCGGCGGGGGGGGCGGGGGAGCGCGGCGAGGCCAGAGGGTCCGCGGCCCCTGAGCGGTGCCTGCAGCGCCCTCAGGCGGCGGGAGGTCGGCAGGGCCTCGGAGCCGCCGGTCTCTACCTGGCGAGGTGGGCCGGGTCACCCGCTCCTGCAGGTGAGGCTGACCTTACTTAGTGATGTGCCCAAGGACACAGCTAGGAAGGGTGGCCTCGGATCCTAACCCATACGTGCTGGGCCTTCAGAGGCCTCTTCCTTTTGTGGGTCAAAGGGCAGAGCCTGGGTCCCCATGGTGGGGTCCAGGAGGGAGCTCAGCACTGGGAGTGGGCAGAGCACACAGAAGGGCAAGAGGGACCGGGCATCCCCAGGCCGGCCCAAGTGTGGGGCCAGGTGTCATCAGAGCAGGACTGAGAGCATCAGCCTCAGTGTGCTGGCCGGCACAGTGGGTCCCTGTGACATGTACCAGGTCTGTTCGGTGGCAGAGGATGCCAGCACCTCTGCGCGAGAGTCCATGCTGAGACCCTCATGTTCTCCTCCTCCTGGGGGTCGTCACGCGGTCCTAGGCCCTGCAGCCCCACCTCACCAGGCACAGGGCTGCCGGCCACTTGCAGCCGGTGGCCTCCTTATGGGAGGCCCTGACGGGTCCGGCTGAGCGGAGGGTCTCTGCAGGCGCAGTCCTCGCAAACCAAGTGCCTCAGAAAGGCGGCATCCCAGAGAAACGCAGCCCAGCATTGGCTAAAGCTGAGAAACAGCTCCTGCAGTAACTACTGCTTTGGGGGAAAGCGAGGAGTTTTACAGAGGGGGGTCCCAGTTAGAAACTTGCAGACAGCGGGCCGTCCAGATGTGCTGGGCCAGCTGCCAGCCTCCATCAGTCAGGGCCCCTCTGGGGGAGGAGTCACAGCTGCAAGGCCTTCTAGTCTAGTCTAAGGAGGGGCAGGGCCCACGTCAGGTGCTGGCTGAACACACAGTGGATCCTCTTGGCAGCCCTGAGCTTCTCCAGATGGGAACTCAGAGGAGCTGGGCGTCCCCGGGACGCAGGCGCAGCCAGAAGCCCTCCTGGGGTGGGTCACGTCTCTGAGTGAGGCTTTGTGCTAAGAGACTCTGTGGCTCTCACAGTCCAGCCCCAGCCCCACGGGGGAGACTTCCCTAACCGTGGACCCCACCAGCCGGCTGACTCGGGCCCCGACGTCTCTAGCCCAGGGTACCATCAGCTGCAACTGGGGTGTTGGGGTTCTAAGCCAGGGGTCCCCAGGTTCCCAGGGGCTTCTGCTGGAAGCACAGCCCCCAAGGACGGTTGAGGCCCTGGACGGGGCCAGGCAAGGTCCCGGGAGGTGCCAGAAGCCAGAAGCTGCAGGGGAAGGCGAGGGGGCTTCAGTGGCTGAGGCCGACAGGGCAGGGCCCCACCTAGGGTCCCTCTGTGAACAGAGGCCTGGGGACACGGGAGCTCCTGTGTCACGGGGAAGGACCTCACGCAGAGGCTGGGGCTCCCTGCTGTGGCTGGTGGGGGCCATTCTGCCCGCCATGGAGGAGGGAGGTAGCCGTGCAAAGACTTAAGTCAGAAAGCCCAGCACCTGCAGCCCCTGCACGCAGCGGCCGTCTTGCTGCTGTGGTTGTCTCCTTCTCTTAGAACCTTGGGGCCCCAGGAAGTAGACCGGGAGGTCCTGGGAGGTTGTCAGCCCAGCGCCTGCTCTCAGCCCCAGGCTCACAGGCACTGAGACCACAGCTCAGACGACAGCTCCTGGGGGGTGGGAGCGGGGGGCAGCCTGCTGAGGCCAAGGGTGTGGGCCCCTCCCCGGGGGGGAAGTGGGCTGGACTCTCTGATCCCCTCCTTGGAGCTCAGATGCCTGGACCCCACCAGCCCTGGTCCACCCGGAGCTCAGACACCTGCCTCAGGCTTTCTCGGACGATGATGCACTGAGGGGCGGGCAGGGGCGGGGGCGGGGGGGTCCTCCCCCCTCCCAGTGGGTGGAGAGAAGAGGCGTGCCATGCCTGCGGGGGCTGCGGGGCTGTGTACCCCCCCCCACACACACACACGGCCATGTGTAGAAGCTCCAGCTGCACCGTGTGTGTGGTGGCGTGAGACTGTGGGGCCTTTGGGAGGGTGGCCCTTGGAAGAGGACATGAGTTTTCTCCCCTCACGTCTTTCTGGCCTTGTCTCTCCTTCCACCGTGTGAAGCCAGCCAACTGCAAGCCAGGAGGAGGGCTCTCCCAGGAACCGAAGTGGCCAGGACCTGGATGGGGGATTCCCTGGATGGTGGACTCCCAGCCTCCAGCACCGTGAGAAGCCAGCGTCGGTGATTAAGCACCTGCCTTCGGCCCTTTGTTGCAGCCGGTGGAGCTGAGACCTTCCTGAGGCCTTTCCACGCTGTCCTGCTGTCCCCCCACCCCTCTGCCCAGCGTGGGGTTTGTGAGCAAGGCAGACAGGGGCGGGGGGACAGAGGGGCAGGTGGGGGATGGACAGGGGGGACGGGGGAGGGGACGGGGTCCCAGGCCCAGCAGGTGGGCATGACGCTTGCAGGACAGGCGGCCTCGTGGTTTGCCAGCCACAGAGACTCGGGTCCGAGAGCCTGGCGTGCAGAGGGCCCCACCCTGCAGTATCTTCCTCCTCTCCCTCCCTGTGCAGCCCCTGCCCACGGGGGAACTCCAGGACGCCAGGGCTGGGCTTCCCCAGGACAGGGGGGTTCTCTGGGCAGGCTCAGAACAGGGGCTCGGGAATTTCTGACAGAGCACCGAGAGCAGACAGCTCAACACTTCGCCCCCCAGGGAGCGATGGTAGGAAGCACTGGCCACGCCTTGGAGCTGGCGGGGACGCCGTGGGACAGTGCGGCTGTTCCCCGAGCATTTACAGTTACCCCAGCCCCGCAGCCCACCCGGGAGAAAGACAGCCTGGTGCTGAGACAAGTCCCTGCGCATGCACGTCCAGCAGCATCCCCACAACAGCCAGGGGCAGAAGCAAGTGCCCGCCCCTCAAGGGACAGACATGAGACAAAACGCGGCGTGTGAGCCCCCTGGGAAATACTTCTGGCCGCAGGATGGAGGGAAGCGCGGACTCAGCCCCCGGGTGGACGGACCTTGAATGCACGATGCTCGATGCTCGGCGAGAGGAGGCGACACAGAAGGCCCCGGAGTGTGTGATTCCACTTCTGCCAACGTCCCGCATGGGCATCCACAGAGGCAGGGGCAGCAGAGTGGCTCCCCAGGCCGGGAGAGGGGGAAACGGGGAGGCTGCTCGAGGGCCCGGGGTTTCCTTGGGGGTGGGAAGGTTCTGGAACTTGCGCGTTGAGACGGATATGCAGCTGCGAAGGCGCGAAAAGCCGCTTTCAAAGGGGGAACTTGATGGGTTCTGAGTCCTGCCTCAACAAGGCTGTTGATGCAATTCCCGGGAACCTGGTGAAGGATCGGGGGTTGTCGTGGCCGCGGCTCAGGGCTTCTTTGGG
Organism: Sus scrofa; assembly: GCF_054392235.1. NCBI lineage: Eukaryota > Metazoa > Chordata > Mammalia > Artiodactyla > Suidae > Sus > Sus scrofa. The sequence continues at coordinate 994,467 of NC_139385.1, forward strand.
CGCCGTGTCACGAGGCACAGGATGTGAGTGTGGCCCTTTACCGCCGACCTCAGCCTGGCGGCAAGGTCGAGGGCGCGGTTAAGGAGGTGCCTGCTGCATCTCTCCTCTCTGCACAGACGTGCCTGAGGCGTCAGTGGGGCACAGCCTGAGGCCAGGCAGAGGCTGTCCTCCCCCTCGAGCCCTCACTGGCTCACGTCCGCTCCCCCATGGCTGGGGTCTGGATCAGGGGGTGGTGGTGGTGGTACCTGGCCCGAGGTGCTCGCTGAGCTGGCATTCTCGCGAGAGCTGCTGCATCTTCTCCGTGGATTCATTTTTTTCCCCATTGCTTTGGACTCAGGGCCTCTTACTTTGCCCCGTAGATTATAAGCTTTTACTGTCACTGTCTGTTTGATGATCAGCTTGCCTACAAGTTGGTCAGTGGGGAGCTGGCTCCTGTCTTCTTGGACGTGTCTCCACCATTCTTTAAACTCTTGCTTGCTCCCCCGCGCCTGTTCCTTACTTTTCAAAGCCACTAAGCGTTGAGGTTGTTGGCTACACACGAATAACTGATGTGGGTGGCTGGGCGAGAGGATGGAAAGAGTGGGAGTTCCCATCGTGGCACAGCGGAAGCGAATCCAACCAGGAACCATGAGGTTGCGGGTTCGATCCCCGGCCTTGCTCGGTGGGTTCAGGACCCGGCATTGCCGTGAGCTGTGGCGTAGGTCGCACATGCGAATTGGATCTGGCATGGCTGTGGCCGGGCAGCTACAGCTCTGATTCAACGCCTAGCCTGGGAACCTCCATATGCTGCAGGTGCAGCCCTGAAAATAACAAAAGACAAAAAATAAAATAAAAAGCGTGAAGGATGGATGAAGGGTGAGCAAGGGAAGGGGGTCAGTGTGCAGAGTGGTGCCCGCCCCCTGAGAGGAGAGGACAGGCTGGGGGACGACAGATGGGTGCACAGCCAGGGGGTGCGTTTGGGTGGATGCGTCAGGCTCCCACTGGCCTCCCTGACCTGCCAGGTCAAGGCTGCCCCTGATGGTGCCGGAGAGACGCTCTTTCCCCGGAGTGGAAGCTGGGCTACTGGCTGCTGCAGACCAAAGTGTCCTATAGGCAGACCGTCAAAGGGAACATCAAACCAGGGCTGGATTCCAGCAGGACCTGCCCAATGCTGGCCTTCCTCCAGGGCCTCCAGCCGCCCCCCCTCCGCTCTGTGAGCTCCCCCCCATTGTGGGGAGGGGGCTGTCCAGGAAGACCCTCCATGCCGTGAGCTGTGCCCCACCTCTGACCCAGCCCCCACTCCGACGGTGTGACCCCAAAGGTGCAAAAGTGCAGGCACCCTCTTGGCGGCCCAGTGTCCACCCACTGGCCTGGTCAGTACACCCACGCGACACCCAGACGCCACACCTGTCAGAAGCTGCTGCCAAAGGACCAAATGGACCTCGCGTGATGGGACAGCGCCACCGGTGCTTGAGGGAAAGAAGCCGGTCACGCACCGGGATGTTGAAGTGACCACATCTCTCTGAAAGTGGAAAAAGTCTGGAGAGAAAGACACCGGGTGGTCCCCGTGGTTACGGGGGCGGGGGCCACAGCAACCGAGGTTCGGTTGGTGCAGTCACGTGACAGGCCCAGCGCCAACTTTCCATCAGGAAGGGAAGACGAGCACACTGGCCCGAGGGGCCGTCACGGGATCCTCCCGCAGGGCCACTCGGGTGCCAGCCGCTCTCTGCATCCGGAGGGACGGGCACAGTGCGGGCTGGCAGGTGCCGCACGGGCCCCTCCCTGGAATGCTTCCTCCGCCCTCCTTCTCGCTGGACGACCTCTCCTCCCTCCAAAACCCAGCCTCCCAGCTGCGTCCCTTCCTCTGTGAAGTCCCTTGGGGTTCCCCTCCCAGGCCCACCGAGGCCGCTCTCCCGCTGGCGCCACCATCCTGGTAAATTTATGGTGTGACTGTGCCTCCCTGGGGACCACACCTGGCCCTCGCCGGATGGAGCCTGCCCGCCTGCACCTTCTGGACAAGCCCTGGATGCTGGAGTCTGGCTCACGGAGGTCTTAGGTCGGGGGTAGGCGGACAGAACGTCCCCCGTGGGATCCCAGGGAGCAGCAGGTCGCGAACTTGGATGCACAGGCAGCTTTGAGGACCGTCCCCCGCGCTGCTGCCCGTCCACCTGCCTGGTCCAGGAGGGAGGAAGAGGCTGCCGAGGGGCAGCGAGGGGCCGCCGAGGCTGCCCACCCAGAACTCTGAGTCCACAGCGCCCGGGGCGGCCCAGGAGTCGGCACTCCCCAGGGGTCTCCAGGCCTCTTGTGTCAGCTTCCAAGGAGACATCTCGGATGCGGCAGCTGAGCCTCAGCCCTGGAGGCTGGACATCGGGGTCAGGTCCCTGCAAAGGCTCTGGGCCGGCCCCTTCCTGCACCTGGTGGCCCCGGCTCCTGGGCTCGGGGCCACGTGCTCCGTCTCTGCCGCCGGCTTCACAGGCCTCCTCTCCCCATGTCTCCCTCACTCTCGGTGGATTTAGGGCCGCCCCAACCCAGGAGAGTCCTCTCACCTGAATTATGTCCACAAGGACCCGATTCCCAATGAGATCCATTCGGACGGTCCAGCTGGGGGCCTCCCTCTCCCTCCAGAGCCACTGATTCCCAGGACCGTGGTCTGTGTGGCCTGCACCCCCCTCCCCGTCCAGCACCCCAGCCTAGCGTCTCTGGAACACAGTCGACTTCTGTCTCAGGGCCTCTGCTTTCCTTTTCTTTTTCTTTCTTTCTTTTTTTGGCTTTTTAGGGTCTCTCCTGCAACATAGGAAGTTCCCAGGCCGGGGGTTGAACTGGAGCTGCAGCTGCCGGTCTCCACACGATGACAGCAACACGGGATCCGAGCCGCATCTGCGACCCACGCCTCGCAGCTCTCAGCAATGCCAGATCCTTAACCCCCTGAGTGAGGCCAGGCATCGAACCTGGGTCCTTGAGTTCGGAACCCGCTGAGCCACAAGGGGAACTCCCTTGGGCTGCTTCTGAGCCAGGAGCCCCAGGGCTCCCACTCTCACTCCCAGAGCTGCGGCCCGCCCCTGCCCCGGACCTGGCGGCCCCCACAGCTTCCTTTCCACCCTCGCCACCCCCGAAAGCCTACTCCTTACCTATCTGTCTCCGTGGCCTGCCTCCCACCTGTGCCCCCGGGAGCACCTGGTCTGCGCGACTCCTGGGGGATCCAGGGTCAGGGTGCACGCGGGGGTGACCAGGCCATACGGCTGTAAAGCCCTGGGCCAGAGGCACATCTGGAACAGAGAAGCCGTCCCGGCCGGAGTGCTTCACCCTGGTGGGCACACCCAGGCCTCTGACCCCATGGTCCCAGCTCCTCTTGGCTGTGACCCGGAGCCACCGTGACAACCCTGGGCCCAGGCTCCTGACCTGCTGTTGGCATGAGGACACATGCCCCCCTGAGGCCCCTGTGGCTCTGCTAAGGGAAGTCGAGTGCCCGCTCCCCAGGAATTCCAGGGCCCGGTGGGCAGCAGGAAGGGGACAGAGGGGAGAGGGACCTGCCCGGGCCCCCGAGGGGGATGGGTGAGGGGCAGGGCTGCAGCTGCGTGTGGTCTAACGGCCTCCGGGCAGGAAGCAGCTGGTCCCAACTGGGACCTGGGCCCCCGAGCTGGGCTCCGACCTGGGCGGGGTCTCTGGGGCCAGGTCTGCTGGCCGAGGTTGGGGTCTCCAGCCCGTCCCAGCACTCGTGGTGGGGCGAGTGGAGGGTGCGGGGCCCCACTGGGTCCCCAGCTACCTTGCCCATTAAATTTAGAAACGGTGTCACCCACACTGGAAGGCCCAGCAGCCTGGGGACTGGGTTTCAACGCTGTGGCAGTGTCAGGATCGGACACCGGGCAGGGCGGCTGGGAGCCCATCCGCTCGCTCCGTTAGCGTTTCCTCTGCTCACCGGCCTCCCCGCACCGAGCGCTCGACTCCTCCCGCAGCGCCTGGGGAAGGCCAGCGCCCGGCCGCCCGGGCCTGAGGCTCTCTCCCGGGGCAGACCCCCGCCAGCAAGCGGAAGCTCCAGGGAGGCCGCCTCTGGCCGGAGGTGGAGAAGCGCTTTCCAACAATTGTCTGAAAATAGAACGGGCTGGCTCACGAGGAAATGAGTCCCCCGTCACGGGAAGGGAGCAAATGGGAGCAGGAAGATGGCTGAGCGGGAAGGGGTTCTAGGTCCCCAGTCCTCAGCCGCTCAGCGCCGGCACTCAAATGTCTGGGGAACTGGAGCTGAGGAAGCTGCAGGGGTGCAGGCACCTCGCGCCATGCTGGGGGTGCGAGCCGAGAGCCGACAGGGCAGGAGATGCTGATCCGGTTAGGGTTGAGTGCGGTCTGTTCTATCCAGCAGCCCTGCCCCGAGTGCCCAGGCCACCCCCCACACACACACACCCCACCAGGCAGGTGCTTCCGACAAGGAGGCGGAAAAACAGATCCACCTGTGAGCCGCTGTGGTTCCCATGCCTTCGAGAAACTGCCGGGGGCAGAAGGCACGTGTCAACTGCAGAGAGCCAGGCAGAGAGAGGGAGGTGCCCCAGACTAGGGGGCCTGGACCCGTCTGCCTGTAGGACCCTGGGGTTCTGGGGAACACGGAGAACCAGGGTGAGGGAGAGCGGAGGGCTCTTCTCCAGGCAGGGCACTTCCTGTGGGGGCCGCAGACCGAGCCCCTTCCCCCGCGGTTCCTTCTCCTGTCCTGAGGCCAGGCCGGCCGGCAGGATGAGGGCTCGGGACAATGAATGGCCCAGCCTCCCGCGCTGTCCACGGCCGCCGACTTCCCCGCTGCCATCTCACTGACCCCGCGCCGTCAGAACCTCCCCGGGGCCTGCTTGGGATTTGGTCTCCTTCTTTGGGTTTGTTTCTGTTTCCTGCCAAGAGCACATGGCAGGTTAGGAGTTAGAAAAACACCCTCGGGCCTTTTTCCTAAAAGTAAACACACACACTGGAGTTCCTGTCTTGGCGCAGTGGTTAACGAATCCGACTAGGAACCATGAGGTGGCAGGTTCGATCCCTGACCTCGCTCCGTGGGTTAGGGATCCGGCGTGGCCATGAGCTGTGGTGTAGGTCGCAGACGTGGCCCGGATCCCGCGTTGCTGTGGCTCTGGTGTAGGCCAGTGGCTACAGCTCTGATTCGACCCCTAGCCTGGGAACCTCCATGTGCCGCGGGAGCAGCCCTAGAAAAGGCAAAAAGACAAAGAAAAGTAAACACACACACAAATACACGTGCCAGCGTTTGGAACCCGCATCCTTGCCGTGCGTTTCTCAGAAGAGCCCAGCGCATGTTGGAGGTCTGGGCTCAGAAATTAGGGTCGGGGCAGATTTTTCCTGGTTGGGTTGGTCCACTGTGACCTTCTCAGGTGGAGGAAAAGGGGCCCCGGCCTCCAGGTTCACTGACCGCCAGCCCGGCCGGGGTTGCCTGGGCTCCGCTGGGCGTTGGCGGGTGGGGGCGGGGAGGCAGGTGCTCAGATGGGCTGGAAGCCTCCGCCCGGCTTCCCTGCCCGCCCGCCCGTTGCGCTTCGTCTGGGCGCGGGCGGGCCCCTCGGCAGGTGCACCTGCACACAGCTGGGGCCCCTCACGACAGGGCACCCGGTTTGCAGGTTAGGAGCCCAGAGAGCCGGCGATGCAGAGTCGTAAGAAGCCTGTGTTTGGTCTTGCCCAGGGTTCCCGGCCCGGGGCGCGCCAAGCCCTTGGAATTTCCCAAAGGCGAGGCTGTCCCCGCGTTGTTGCAAACAAGCCCCTTTGACCACAACTGGGCTTGGGCGAATGCGGCGACTCGGGGCGGGGACCCTGATGGGCTACAGTGGGCACCTTCACCGCATCCGCCCACTCCCGGCTCCCAGGATGGGAGGGGCTGAGATGAAGGTCCCTCGCTAGTGGCCAATGACCGAGGCTGCCGCGCCTGCGTAATGAAACGTGGATGAAAACTCTCGAAGGAGACCTTCCAGGAACCGCTGGGTCGGTGACCGTAGCCGCGTGCAGAGGCCTTCGGCCGTCCGCCAGCTGTCGCCTCTGTAACACGCTGTCCGCCTGGGTAGGGGGCCTTCTTCTATTGCAGCGAGTTGTTGAACCCAAGGTAGGGGTCCCGGCAACCCCTGAATGTGCAGCCAGCCCGCCAGGGATGCGGGCAGCCTGGGGACCTGGGACTCAGAACTGGCACCTGCGGTTGTTCGGAAACCTCGTGGGACAGACCCGTCCTCTGTGGGGTCTGCCCTGACTCTGGGCGTTAGTGGGGAGTCGAACTGAATCACAGGACACCCAGCTGGTGTTGGAGAGGCGGAGAATCAGCTGGTGTTCGGGAAACAGAAGGGCTCCTTTCCGGACGGAGCCTCGACTGCACAAAAGGTCCCTCTCATCGTCCTCTGTCGGCCAAGGCTGTCGGGGACACTGGCCAGGTTTACAGGGAGGGGACACATGCTTTGCTTGGAGGGAGATGATGTCACAGCCATCCCGGAAACGCAGGGTGCCACAGCCTCGAAGCCCCGACTGGGCCTTGGCCAGTCCCGACCACTGCATCCGCTCTCGAGCCACGGGATGCATGGGACCAGCCAGGGGATTACGAGCGGGGTGGAAGAAATACTCGCGCACAGGCCCTGCCCCGGAACCCGTTTCACCTGCTCACAAATGCCCAGGTCTTGTCTTGGTTCTCCGTGCCCCTGACCTTGGAGATGACTGAGCTCCCTGGCTGGGCTCTTTGGGGGAGTCCCAGGAACGCCTCTAAGTATCTCACCCGGTGCTTGGTGCAGAAAAGGACTCAAAACACACTATTAATATCCCCATTGTCGTGGGGGCGGGGGGCACGGCTGTCACAGCCTGACTTGCATTTCCCCAGAGCAGTTTCCTGACCGCCGCAGCGACCGCCTGTTGTGCTGGATAATTCTTTGTTTTCCGGGGCCGTCCTGTGCTTGGTAGGCTCTTCAGCAGCCTCCCTGGCCTCAACCCACTAGATGCCAGGAGCACTTTCTTTTGGTAGGACGGGGGGCAGAACCCCGCAAAATGTATGCTTCCTCAACAGACAGACAGACGGCATCAGCAGGTAAAACTGCATGTGTTTCCCTGTAGAGCGTAGTTCACGAGGCATGATTGATTAGCTGAATACATAAGAAACCTCTGCCGTGTTCGCTGTGACGAAATCCATGTCACAGCGTAAACAGGTCCTGTCATCATGGTCACTTACAATTCCAGAAGGAAAGGCACAATGTGGCCAAGAAAAAATAGCGCCTTGGATCCTAAAGTCAAGTGCAATTATTGAGATGAACTTTCTTTTTTCTTTTTTCTTTTTTTTTTGGTCTTTTTAGGGCTGCACCTGCAGCATATGGAAGTTCCCAGGCCAGGGGGTCCAATCAGAGCTACGGCTGTCGGTCTACACCACAGCCACCGCCATGCCAGATCTGAGCCATGACGTGACCTACACCACAGCTCACGGCAACACGGGGTCCTTAACACACTGAGCGAGGCCAGGGATCGAACCTGCGTCCCCATGGGTCCTAGTTGGATTCATTTCCGCTGCACCAGGATGGGAACTCCTTTGAGACAAACTTCTGATCGCAGCCGTCATCCCTGCTCCAAGTTGTGATAACCGAGATACAAAAATGTCCCCAGTGTTTGCCAAGGGTCCCCTGGGGGCCACGTCCACCTGGATGACAGCCACTGGGCTCAGGAGCGCTGCAGGCAAAAACGGCGTGTTAATTTGCCGAGTAAAAGGCGTGCTGGATGTGGAGAGAGGGAAGAGCACAGGCCACCCTGCCCTGGTGGCACCTGCCGAGGTGTCCAGGGCTGGAGGATGGTCTTGAGCCGTGGGCACCTCTGGTCCCTCCTCTGTAATTCACAGGGTTTTGGCCACAGGCTGTCAGACAAAGGAGTGGAGAGCTCAGTGGGACACTGGTGGCCGCAAGCCAGCGGTTTTGCCCTTCCCTGGGCCTCAGGTGGCCGCTGGGAAAAGGAGACCAAGCTCTCCTGTCGCTTCTGTGTCACCCGCAGGTGTGGTAGCAGGTTGGGGCAGTGGCTGCGGACGTGGACTGCCATGAGGGTGGCCGGATGTCCCCTCTCCAACTAGCCTGCTGGCAGCTGATGGGGCGAAAATATTAGCAGCAGGAAACTCACCTGGGGAGGTGCTCTGGCCAGTCAAGTGGGAGAGGCAGCTGGGGTGGGCAGGGGAAGGGACGTAGTTTCTTTAGGAATCTTGACAGAATTGTTCTCAAACTGTGACTAGAGAAATCAGCTTTATTATTTCATAATACGTGAATACGCAGCAGCCATTAATCATGATAACAGGAGTCTTTTCTTTGAGGACACCTGGCATTTTATTTTTTTAATTTACTTATTATTATTATTATTATTATTATCATCTGCTTTTGGGGGCGGGATATGGAGGTTCCCAGGCTAGGGGTCGAATCGGAGCTGCAGCTGCCGGCCTACGCCACAGCCACAGCAACGCCGGATCCTTCGCCCACCGAGCGAGGCCTGGGATCGAACCTGCGTCCTCCTGGATCCTCGTCGGATGGTTAGCCACTGAGCCGCAAAGGGAACTCCGACACCTGGCATTTTACAAAGAGCTCCCCACCTGACCTCCCTCCATCCTAGTTTCAGTTGCGGACGCGGAGGCAGCTCTGGAGTCGGCCCACAGCCAGTGCCGGCGGGGGAGCCTGTTGGAGGTGCAGAAATAAATCCGACTAGTGAACCGTGAGGCTGAGGGTCTGATCCCTGGCCTCGCTCAGCGGGTTAAGGATCTGTTGTTGCCATGAACTGTGGTGTCGGTCGCAGACACGGTGGCTCAGATCCCGGGTTGCTGTGGCTGTGGTGTAGGCCGGCCGCTGTAGCTCTGATGCAACCCCCTAGCCTGGGAACCTCATATGCCACGTGTGTGGCCCTAAAAAAAAAAAAAGACGAGGCCTTCCAGGCCGGCTCCTCCCCCTCCTTCATCCCAGAAGCCAGGTGGGGACAAGAAGCTCCCAGCCACCACCCCACACACCCCTGCCAATAGCCACAGCCCTCCTTGTAGAGGCCCAGCCTGCAGGGGCCGGGCTGTGGGCCCTGGGGAGGCCTTGGCCCTGGAGATGCTTTCCTGGGGGCAGGCTCCATCCCTGCAGGGCCCCGAGAAACGAGAAACGTGCACCTGCTCGACATGGGGAGAGGCCGAGGAGCAGCCCAGCTCTGCACCACCGGGCTGGGCCTGCCTTTCCGGGCCTCACGTCCCTTGTCCTCCAGGGGCATTTGTGGTCAGCGCCAGACACGGGAAGGGCATTGCTGAGTGCTGCTGGCTGTGCTGAGAGGCAGGAGTCATTTGCTCTGGGCTCAGCGGACGTCCCCCTCAAGGGCTGCCCCCTCCCAGGATGTGGGGTACAAATACCCGCTCTGCAGTTCCTCCGGAGCCTTGCCCACAGCGGCCGGGGGTCCTGCAGCCTGGTGTCCCCTCAGTCCAGCCTACCCGGGCTGCTACCCTCTGCCTTTCTGGGGCCCGGGAACCTGGGGCAATTGTGGGGATCCTGAGGGTGGTAGCTGCTGGGGCCCTGAAGCTAAAGCTGCCCTCTGCCCACACCTCCTTTCCCCGCAGCGTAATTGATCTCGGGGCCTTAGTGTCCCTCCCTGTCCCTGGACCTTGGCCAGGGCCACCTGAGTCTGCCTGTGCCACGCCCGGCCTCAAGGGGCCAAGGGGCCCAGGCTCCTCCCTAAGAAGCCACTGGGTCCAGCTTGGCCACGGGGCAGGTCCCCGAGGGGGGGGCCCTGAGAGTCGCAGACTCCTCCCCGTGCAGGCCAAAAGGGGCACTTTATCTGGTAACCAGCGCTGCCTCTGCCATAAAACCGTCATAAAAGGACCATTGATCAAGGCCACCCAGGGACCGGGCAGTGCCAAGGTCTTCGTGGCCATTTAGAACCTGAACTCATAACTGTCCAGTGAGGTTGGCGTAATTCCCTCCATTTTATTTCATTTGTAATTTGATTGTATAATTTTGAATAATGCATTACACGATCAGACGGTCCAAAGGACAAAAAGAGGTTGACCCAGAAATCCCGTCTCTCTTCCTGCCACATTGGTTCCGGCCGCCAAAGGCCACCCTCTTTTTTTTTTTTTTTTTTTTTTTGACTTTTTTTTAGGGCCACACATGTGGCATATGGAGGTTCCCAGGCTAGGGGTCGAATTGGAGCTGTAGCTGCCAGCCTGCACCACAGCCACAGCAACGCCAGATCAGAGCCGCTTATGTGACCTACACCACAGCTCATGGCAACACCAGATCCTTAACCCACTGAGTGAGGCCAGGGATTGAACCCGCATCTTCATGGATACCCGTGGGGTTGATAACCACTGAGTCAGGACAGGAACTCCCCCACACACTTTATTTACTTTTTTGCTTTTTTGTCTTTTTAGGGCTGCACCCATGGCATATGGAGGTTCTCAGGCTAGGGGTCTAATCGGAGCTGCAGCCGCCGGCCTACACCACAGCCACAGCAACGTGGGATCCAAGCCACATCTTCGACCTACACCACGGCTCACAGCAACGCCGGATCCTTAACCCACTGAGAGAGGCCAGGGATCAAACCCGCAATCTCGTGGTTCCTAGTCAGATTCGTTTCTGCTGCACCACGATGGGAACTCTCACTTTTTTTTTTTTTTTTTTGTCTTTTCTCGGGCTGCACCTGCGGCATATGGAGATTCCCAGGCTAGGGGTCCAATCAGAGCTCTTGCCGCCGCGGGCCTACACCACAGCCACAGCGACACAGGATCCAAGCCGCATCTGAGACCCACACCACAGCTCATGGCAATGCCAGATCCTTAACCCACTAAGTGAGGCCAGGGATGGAACCCGAGTCATCACGGATGCTAGTCGGGTTCGTTAACTGCTGCAACACGACGGGAACCCCTTCCACATACACTTTAAATCATCTCTACAGGACTGATAACACACAGTACAATATACACACTATGCAAATAGTTGCCGGTATGTTGCAAACTCATTTCACTTTTTGGAACTTCCTGGAATTTTTTCCCTTGAATATTTCCATCTGATGTTGGTCAAATCTGAGGCTGTGGAACCTGGAGATACGGAGGGTTGACGGGATACATTTTTCTTCCTCCCCCTTCATCATAACCCCAATTCTGCACCTTGATTTCTCATTTACAACAGACCGTTGGGTTTTCTGTATCAGCATATTCCTTTTTCACAGCTGCAGAGTAATCCCTCATACAGGTGTCCCACAATTTGTTTAGTTGTCCCTTAATGATGGCAACGTGGTCGTTTCCCATCTTCTTTTATCACAGCCCATGCCACAACGATAAGCTCACACACCCTCAATTTCACCTGTGACCAGGTGCACCTGTGGCACAGATTTTTTTTTCTTTTTTTTTTTTTTGGAAGTTTAGGGCTGCACCACGGCATATGGAACTTTCCAGGTTAGGGGTCGAATTGGATCTGCAGCTGCCGGTCTACACCACAGCCACAGCAACATGGGATTCGAGCTGTGTCTGCGAGCTACCCCACAGCTCACAGCAACGCCGGATCCTTAACCCACTGAGCAAGATCCAACCCGCAACCTCATGGTACAGACTCATTCCCGCTGCGCCACAGCGGGAACTCCTGTGGCACAGCTTTCTAGAAGTGGGATGGCTGGGTCTGAGGACAAGTAAGGTCCAATTAAGTATGGAAAAAGCTGGAGTTCTCTGGTGACGCAGCGGTTAAGGATCTGCTGTTGTCACTGCTGTGGCACAGGTTCGATCCTGGCCCAGGACCTTCTGCGCGCCACAGGTGCAGCCACAAAGAAGAAGCAGCAGCTGCCAGTTGCCTCTCCTGCACCCCCACCATCCTACCACTCATGCTCAAGGACCTGTTCCCCAAGCCTTGCAATCAGCCTTGCAATCAAGTGGCCTGATTTTTGGATTCTGACAGATGAGAAATGGCTTTGCAATGACTTTTTTTGGTCTTTTTAGGCCTGCACCCGCAGCATATGGAAGTTCCCAGGCTAGGGGTCGAATCCGAAAAGCAGCAGCCAGCCTACTCCACAGCCACAGCCACATCAGATCTGAGCTGCATCTGTGACCTACACCACTGCTCACAGCAAGGCCAGATCCTTAACCCGCTGAGCGAGGCCAGGATCGAACCCAGAACCTCATGGTTCCTAGTCGGATTCATTTCCACTGCACCAGGACGGGACCTCCTCATCTTTGTTACTCTGGAGGTTACATGCACAGAACGTGAAACTCACCGTCTTCATCTTACTGAGTGTTCCGTTCGGGGGTTGAAATCCATTCAGGTTCTTGTGCAGCGACCGCCACCCACTTCCAGACCCTTTTCCTCACTTCATGGTTTCTCTTTAAAAACGTTAAATCTTTGCCGTTTCCGTCGTGGCGCAGCAGAGACACATCCTGCTAGAATCCATAAGGATGTGGGTTCGATCCCTGGCCTCGATCCCTGGGTCAGGGGTCCAGCGCTGCGGTGAGCCGCGGTGCAGATCACAGACGCGGCTCAGAGCCAGCACTGCTGTGGCCGCAGCGTCGCTGGCAGCTGTAACTCCAATTCGACCTCTAGCCTGGGAACCTCCATGTGCCGAGGGCGCAGCCTTAAAAAGACAGAAAGAAAATTAAATCTTTGATCCATTAGAAACGTATACTGGTGTGCCACAGGGCTGAACTGTGGCTCCAATGTTACCTTTTGCGAAACGGCTATCATGTTGTCTCAGCAGCAGTGATGACACTATTTCATCAAGCCCCTTTTAAAGTTGAGGAAGCTAAGACTCAGAGGTGAAATGACGTGAAGAGTCACCCCGCGAGTGGGACCGCCGTCCCACCTCCACCTAATCCAGCCTCTCAGTCCCGCTTTCGCGGCATCAGCGAGAATATTTAGAGGATGCTCTGCGTAACCGACGTTCATACGAAGAGGCGGCAGCCAGGTAGGGAAGTGAGGACCCCGCTGAAAGTCAGTTTTCCTGACTACAGCGGTGGCCTGGCCAGAGGGCCACAAAGCGGCGGGCGGCCCGAGCTCTGCATCCGAGGACGGAGGGTGTGGGCCGAGAGAAAGGGGAAACACCTTTCGAATTCCAGCAAGTTCTCTGAAAACATCCTGGAGAGATGGGCTGCCCCTGCTGCTGTGTTTATTGGCAGCTGTTCCCGTGGAGGCTCCAACCTGGATGCCCCACCAGGCACGGGCGACCAGCAGGGCAGGGCAGGGCAGGGGGGCCGGGGGGGAAGCCCACACTGGCCGGAGCACGAAGCGGCTCGAGGGGGCCCCGTGGTGGTGCCTGCTGCAAGCGGATGACCCGCAAGCCTCTGGCACGTTCTCCGCTTCGTCTCCCAGGGTACACCCCAGGTGCCCAGGACCCCTCCACAGACACAGCCGGGCTGTGGGAGGCCGGCCGGCTCTCGCAGAGCCTTGGCGAGTTTCCCTCGATCTTTATTCAGAACTCAGACATGTGGCTTCACTGAGGTAGCTCATTATTTCTGAGAAGGGATCCAGAAAGTGTCCTAGTCGTGGGGGTGAGGGGGGGCTGGGCCTGGTAACTGGACAGGTCACCTCCTCGGCTTTGTCCTCCATCTGTGACAGGAGAGCGTGCTTCTCCCCAGGGGCAGCCTTGACCTGAGGCCAGGACAACACCCGGGTTCTGCCTGTGCCCGCCTGTTTCCCCGCAGCAGCTGTCAGCGGGCCTCAGGGGGGCACTGTTCCCAGGCTGGGGGGAGGGGGTCTTGGAGCCCCTGGACACTGAGGCCCCTGCCACTGTCTTTCTGATAGAAATTGTTCTTTTAACCCATTTTTTGGTGGAAAGACGGGAAATCAAAAGACAGATGGGCATGTCTGTTGGGGGGGACACCAGACACCCTCTCCTCGTTTGTGGGGCTGGCTCACCTGGCAGACAGGGAGGTGTGTGTCCATGAACCCGTCTCCTCTTGGGTGATAAAACCACCTGGACCTCGGTCGTGGGCTCTACCTGCTGTGACCACCCCTGGGGATGGCGAGGGTCTCCGAGGGCCCTGGTGAGGCTGAAGGATGCGCGGGAACCGCCAGAGGTAACGAATACGGGGTTCAGCCAGAGCCTGCCCTTCCCCAGTCCAGAGAGGGCGAACTCGCGGAAATGAGGGTGCCCCTGGCCCAGTTGTACTTAAGGCGACGAACGCCGCCCCTCGGGGCGCAGCGCACGTCGGGGCCGCCACCAAGCGGCGCGCTCGACACCTGCGGTCACGGGGCCATCCTGCCTGCCGGGCACAGGTGGGTCGCGGACTGGGCTCCGGGGGGCGGGGCGCTGGCGCGAGGAGCGGCGGGCGGGCGGAGCCTCGGGTGGGCGGGGCGCTGGCGCGTGCGTCGGCTGGGCGGGCCCGTCGGTGGGAGGGGCGGCGTGACGCGCGCCGACGCCGATCCCGGAAGCGGTGTCAGATGCTGGGGAGCCGGGCGGGCGGGCTGGCGGCGGGCGGCCGGGGGAACTTGTTGTTCTTAGCGAAGTCCGATCCCAAGCGCGCGGCGGAGGCGGCGGCCGCCGAAGGGGAGCGCGAGAGTGAGCGCGAGCGCGAGGAGAGCGCGTGCCCGCGAGGAGCCGCCGCGCGCCCGCGCCCCCCGCGCGACGCCAGGTGAGCAGCGGCCGGGCCGGGCGGGGCTGGGCCGGGGGCCGGGGGCCGGGGGCCGGGGGCCAGGGGCCAGGGGACCGGACGAGGGGCGCCCACCGCTGAGTCACTGCCACCTTGGACCCGCGGCCAAGTTGGGCCGAAGCCTGGAGCCCCGGCCCGGCCGGCGCACCTGCAGTCAGGTGTCCCGGCCCCAGAGCGCCGCGCGGGTTGGGGGCCTTCCTTCTGGGCTGGGGGAGCGCGCCCCGGACCCGCGACCCCAGGCCCGCGTTCGGAGCCGGCGGGCGCGGGGCGGAGAGGGGCGGGGCGGGCCGAGAAAGGGCCGGGTGGGGAGCGCGGGCGTTCCGGCGGCGCCGGAGCCCCTGCCCGGCCCGCCCCACCAGTTCTGCCCGCAGGCCCGGGAGATGCACTCCGGGGGAAGCGGGGGCGATGCGGAGGGCCACGTGTAGGGGAGCGCGTGGCGGCCAGGCCGAATGGGGCCTCGCACACCTGGGCGCTGCCCGGCTGGGCCGTGCGGTCCCGCCCTGGAGGCGCGCTGGCCCGGCCCAGCGCTGCCGGCGCCCCGGTCCCCGCCACCCCGAGGGTGGGCAGGGCGAGAAGGCCCCTCGCCCACCATGTCACTTTCCGGGGTTCCCATAGGGAGGTCTCGGTGTGGAAGCTTGGGGTGGGGAGGGGGACCCGGAACGCGTCACTTCCGAACCCCATGGCCCCGCGTCACATTTTTTTTCCCTTCTGTGAAGGGGGGGGGGTGTCCATCCCCTAACTCTAAAAGCGGGTTTTTCTCTGCCTGTGCTGAGTTCAGGAAACAGATGAAGTGTCGGTCCGCCTGCTTCCACGCCTTCTCCAGGACCGGGCGGGAGGGGAAATGTTTCGCTCCGGCCCCGGGTCTGCCTTAGAAAAGCAAATCGCTGTGCCCTCCGTCTCCGGTCTCCGTAGTAGTAGGCTCCCTCGCCGCCACGTGTTGTGCAGTCTTCCCCAAAGCGCGCTTGCCCACATTCTGCCCACAGTCCGGGAGCCCTGCTGTGTTGGGGGTTGCAGGAAGTTCCCTGCTCTGTCTCGCGTTAATGATTACTGCCTGTTTACCTTAACGCACAGCTCTTTTGTAGCCAAGGCAAAAATGGATCTTCCACTTAAGAGTTCATTCAGCAGTTGACCAATACTCAGCCAGCCCTTGCCAGGTGCCTGGCCTCAGGGAGCTTCCGGGTCTCTGGGTGATCAGTGGGTGCCCCTGCCTGGAGGCTTGGCTGCGGGGCTGCCCACTCCCTCCCCCCACTGGCATTGGTGAAGTTTTGCCGGCAGAGCAGTTGCCACACAGGTGTCTTGATGTGTGCCGTGTCTGGAGCCGAGGCTCCAAGCCTCCTGTCTTCAGGGGGATGGCTTTTTTAAAAAGCCTTGGTCTACGGAGCCGGGAGGGTTTGGAAACGGAAGGTGGGCTGTGTGGGTGGGTGGGGGGGCACCTGCAGCCTGTGGCTGTTGTGGCTTGTTGACCCTTTTCAGAGGATGGTCCTCCTGGGGTCCAGTAGCAGTGCTGGCACCTGAGCCCGGGAGAGGGTGTCTGCTTTTCTGACTTAAAGCTGGACCTCTCATTCTCCCAGAAGAAGACTTTTGTCAGCACAGAACCGCAGCGCGAGGCTTCTCCCGGGAGCACGTTGGCCTTTTGTGCTGGAGCAGAGCTGGGCTTTAAGGGCCGGCTTCCAAGTTCAGCATCGCTCGCTTTCAAGGTGGTTGCTAAAAATGGGAGTTGAATCGAGGCTACTGGGGACGTCGGCTCGGGGCTCGCTGCATTCCAGCCCTTTCTCCGGCGCTGAGGCTGAAGCTGCCGCTGAGTGAGGTTGCTTTCCGGGCCGTTCTTTGTCCCCCGCGGTGCCTGCTCTCACTCTGGGGCTCTGCCTTGGCTGGGAGTTTGTTTACAACCTCAGGCAACCCAGGATCGCTGTCCGTGTCCTGGCTGCGCCTGAGTCTGAGGCTTCTGGAGTGGACGTTCTGGATGTAGGGTCCCGTCTGCACGGGAAGTGGCGCCCCGGCCAGGGGAAGCGTCCGCTGCGTAGCTGCTCTTTGGAGCAGTAAACAGTGACTCACCCCTGCTCCCCGCCTCCCCGCTCCCTGCTAATGGAAGACGCATGGCTCCGGTATTTACTTTTGCTTTTTATAAGTCACAGACTCCGTCATGTTTCCTCTTTCTTACAGTTTCAGGAAACTGAAAGTGTCATCTTAAAATCAAAGGATTTTAGAGCAGGTAGAAATGAACCTGGGGGCCCTTGGTTGTGCGCACGTGTGCGCGCGTGCGCACACACACACAGACACACACACACACACACACACCCCTTTTTAGGTGAGGAACCTGAGCCCCGAGGGCTCCTTGCCCACCTGCCCGCGGGGCGGGGTCCTGAGTTGGGGTCTGGTGCAGCGCCCTGCCTGCTTTCCTGCGATGCTGCCAGTCAGGGCCCCGGGCGGCAGGGCAGGGAGCCGTTGGGGTGGAAGCAGCCCCGGGCCCCCTCCCTTCAGTGCAGCGCTGATGCATCTGCTCTCGAAGCAGACCTTTCACCTGCCAGGAGTTGGGGGGAGCAGGTGTGGGTAATGGGGACCCCTGCCCTCCGTCCAGCGAGGGAGGCGGGCCTTGGACAGGAAGGCCAGGACCAAGTCTTGGGTGCAGCCCTGATGAGTGTTCTGGAGGAGGCACCCGCTGGCCGCAGGGGGGAGGGCGGGGGGGGGGTATCTTTCTGGAGAAGCAGGGGTTGGGGGAGGGGAGGGCAGGGAGCGACAGGGAAGGGGGCAGGAGCTGAGCTCAGAAGTGGCCGGGTACCCCACACAGGTTGGGGGGAACTTCAGGAAGCTAGAGGTGGAGTCCTGGGAAGGCAGCAGGTGGCCAGGAGAGTCAGGGGCTCAGGAGGGACTCTGAGCAGGGGGGCTCCCTCTGTTTGCTGCGTGGGGGGCACTGCATTTGCGGGACTGAGATAGGAATCCAGACGAGATGCAGGGTGCTGGGCCGAGGCAGTGCTGGAGGCCAGCAGGTGGCCATGGAGGAAAGGCAGGGCCTGGGGGGCCATCATCCCTTGAGCTGACACAGGAGGAGGGCAGGTGTGGGCAGGGGTGCGTCTCTGGGGCGGGGCAGGCAGGGGTTCTCCAGGGGGATCCCTCCTGGACTTGGAGGTTGGGCTCTGGGAACCCTGGATGGCCCAGCTGGTGGGGGGGAGAACACAAGCTTGGGGGGGTGCCTGAGGGCTCTCGGAGAGCAGGGGCCCAGCCTGAAGCTGGGTGGGGGGGACGAGAGGCCTGGGGCGTGGCGGGGGAGAGGTGGGGTGGCGTTCAGCCTGCTCTCAGCCCGGCAGCCGCCTGAGTCACCTCTGGTTGTAGCCAGGATGACACAGCTTCCTCGGACTGCAAACGCAAGGTGACCAGACGTCCTCCAAGCGGGGCAGACAGTCATGTCTTGCCGGAGGGCGGCCAGCCAGTGCCAGCCTGCAGGCTGGGCGTGGGCCGGGCTGGTGGGGTGCCGGGCGAGGCCGTCAGCAGGGTCTGGAGGTGGGCAGGCCAGTGCAGAGCCCTCCCGGCCCCCGGCCGTGTGTCTGTGGGGAACCGTGCGGGTTTGACAGGTGCTTGCTGTGCGGCCAGCCAGAGGCTCTCCGGGCCCTGGGTCGCCCCGGAGAAGGCCCCCAGCCCCAGAGCAGAGGCCGCCACGCCACCGGGGCTTCTGGCTTTGGGGAGGGCTCGCTCCTCCTCCCCGTCCGTCTCCCCAGAGCTGACGCCCTCGAGGCCTGGGAATGGAAGGGACCCTCCGGCTGCCTCTCTAGGGCTGAGTGGGGCAGGCCGGGGACAGAGGTGGTGTTTCAAGTGCCCATCCTGCTGGGCATCGGGGAACCGGCTTCTCCTGCCGGCGGGCACGGCGTGCGGTCTGCGCCGGAGTCGGAAAATCTGCCGCCTCCTCTGCTCCTGGGTGATTGGACCTCGGGCTGTGCCTGTGGGTCCTCGCCCCGATGGCCGCCTGGCTTCCCTGGTGGAGAAAATGCCCATCCCCGGGCCCTGAACCCTGACCCAGCCCGGCGAGGCCTGAGCACGCTGGGGACAGTCAGGGCAGTGAGTCGGCCCCGGAGCTCAGGCCTCGGTCGCAGCCTCGGCAAGCGCCTGGTGGGGCCGAGATCCGGCCCCGGTGCACCTGCCTTCTGGAAGGGCTCCCTGCCCTGCCCGTTCCCTCCGGGCCAGAAGGGGAGGGATGCTCTGGCTCCCAACTTCATTCCAGACTCTGCAGCCACCTCTCCCCGGCTTGTCTCTCCCTAGAGCAGAAGTGCAGAAGTGACAGGTCCCACGTTCTCCCCGCTTAGATGGACATCAGAACCAAGTGTCTGGCTTTGGGTTGGAAACCAGCCTCTTGGGTCAGGTAGATGGTTCCAGGCTACCAGTGCTGAGTCCAAGCTCTCTGGACCAGCAGCTCCTTCAGGGCCAGGGCAGAGGGCTGAGGGGGAGGGCAAACCCCCTGTCCGGGCCCCAGCCTGGTGCTGGCCACCAGCTTCTCAGGGGACACCCACCCCTGCCCAGGGACTGGGGCTCAGCTGAGCGGGTGGCCCTGGCTCTCTCTGTCTGTGGCATCGCTGGGTTCTGTTGGTCGACAGCTGGATGAGACACCTCCCCTCCCCTGCCCAGTGTCCCCGCGTGGAGCTGTTAGAAAGGCGTCTGGGGGCCTAACCAGCCACTGATGCAGCGGGAGGGGAAGCCGCTGCCTGGGGCGCTCGTGCAGCCCGTGGGCGCTCCCGCCCAGCCAGACCATGCCAGGCTGCAGTCTCGAACCCCACCAGGTTCCGGACGAGTCTCAGAAAGCAGTGGTTCCCGTGTGAGTGCTGCTGGCCCACGCGCGTGCGTGACGTCCCGTGGTTTACAGGCCCCTTTGGGGGCAGTTGTTTCAAAATCATTTGTTTTACAAGCTCTTCCTCAGCCTCCAAACCTCTTCTCTGAACCTCTTTCCAAAAGCAAGCCATCATTTTCCGAAGGCTTGGAGCGATGTGGCGTCAACAGCGGGTGTGTTTTAGGTAGAGGCAGTGCCGCCCATGCATGTGCTGAGGTCCCCGCAGGCTCTTGGCCCCTGGACGGGCAGCCCCGGCGGCGGCTCGAGCCCCTGGGCAGGCACCAGGCCCAGAGGACAGCCGCCTCTTCCAGCGGTTGGCTTCCCCGTGGAGCAGGTCCCCCGGGGGCAGGGGGACCGTGTGGATGAGCAGGGCAGGTCCTGCCCACTGTCCCGGCTCTCTGGGTCCTGGCAGGGGGGTGTGGCAGGGGTCCTGGTACAGGCCCTCAGTGCTGGGCGTTGAGAGCGGAGCCCTGGGTCCCAGGGTCCTTCCTGGCGTCACTGGCTTGGCCCAGACGGGGGCCTTTGGCACTGGCGTCACCAATCCCAGAGGTTTGCGAGCCTCGGGATCTGATCCGAGAGAGCCTCCGTCATCCCTCCCAGCTTCGACTCGAGATGCCGGTAACCGTCCCTCAGCCCTGCGTTTCCAGGCGTTGGTTCCTTTGTCCCTGCGCTGTGGGCAGGACAGGAGGGCTGAGAACTAGGGAGCTCCCTGAGTCAGACCCCAGTCAGACCGCGGCTGGGCCGCTCTCTCCGTCTGCTGAGGCTCCTTGCCTGCGGTCCTGGGCTTGGTGGGCTCAGAGCCGGCAAAGGTGACCTGAGGATCTGCCCCGGGGGCCCTTGACCTTGTGGACGAGGGCACCTGACCCATGTGGGCCTGCCCTGAGGGGAGGGGGCTGAGCCCGCGGGTGCCGAGGCCCAGTCCTGAGCGCCTCCTGGGGCCCGGGGGTCCCTCCCACCACGTCATGGTGCGTAGGTCCCCAGGGGAGGCGTCCCCGCCCTGGCCGTGCTCCGGCGCGGGGTGCCGGGGGTCCCGGCGGGTCCCGGAGGGTCCGCCCGGGTGGAGTGGAGGCCCCGCCCTTGCCCTTCCTTTCCCACCGGGTGGGAGCTGGTCCGGGCGGGTGGGCGGGGCCTGGGCTGTGGGAATGTCAGCCCAGCTCTGTAAACAGCGGGTGACTCACCGCCCAGCTATGCCCCGGCCGCTGGGAGAGCTGCAATGATAGCAGCCCCTCCTCTCCCAGACTGTCCCCAGCCCGGGGCTTCTCCGGCCCAGTGGTGACCTCGGCCCGGGAGCAGGGTGGCCTGTGGGGCGCTCACTGGGCCCACAGATGCCAGGGTCAAGTCACCATCAGGAAGCTCTCACCTCCCTGCCAGGACCCCCCCACGTGGCCGTGTGTCCATCTCCAGCCCACGTGGAGCCTCGAGGAGGGCAGAGGGGCCTGGAGGTGCCAGGGCCGCACCAGCCCTGCTGCTGTTCTGCTCTCCCTCCCCGCACCCGGAGAGCAGCCGTGTTGCCAGGGACCCCCGGGAGTCCCCTGGCCTGGGTGCTGAGCCCCTCTGGTGGTGAAGGGTGGGCAGCTGTCGGAGGCAGGGCCGGTGGTGGCGGGCCCGGACAGTGCTCCGTCGAGTCCTGGGGCTGCAGGCCGAGGTACCCACCCAGGGCCCCGTCCCCCCAGTGTGGAGGCCTTGGTGCACCTCGTCTTGGCCCTGAGACGCTCCTCGGGTGTCTCTCTGACCCTGTCTCTGCTCAGTTCACCTTGCCTGGCATTTGGATCTTGTCTGGGCTTGGGGGAGGGCAGCCCCCAGTCCTTGAAGCCGGTGACATAGTGTCCCCGTGAGTCAGGGGCCAGGAATCCCACGCCCCTTCCCCAGCCGCCCGCACGAGGGGCCTGCTCACTGCCTCGCAAACCTGCACAGCCCGCCCGAAGCCATTGTTGCTGTGGGCTTCTCTGTTTCCATGACGACCATCAGGGGTTGGCTACTTCCCAAGGTCGCCATGGCAACTATCAGAGGGGAATCATGCTTGGGATGCTTTGGCTGGCTTTTTCATGAATGATTAGAATGTGTGACACAATGCAGACGCGAGAATGAGAAGGGCGGGCTGCAGGGACAACTCCCGCCAGACGGTCGGTGAGCTCTGGAGGTGGTGGCCCCCACCTCCCCCGTCCGGGCTGGCGTGGGAGCCCCCACCCACCTCTGGGCCTCAGGTCATGGCTGTGGGGCAGCCGAGGTGGAGGCGGTGATGTCACAGCTGCAGTGCCCTTGGCAGAGGTAGGTCTGCCGGGGAGGGTGAGGCCTGGGCCCCGTGGGCTCGGGGCTCCCCCTCCCTGCCCATCGTTGGGTTGAGCTCAGCAAGGCAGGAGCTCCCCAGAAGGCACCTTCGTGTCGGGGGCCAGGCGGGCCCAGAGTGACGGGTCCTGCTTGGGCACTGCTGTCCCTGGGTCCAGCGGTGATTGTCAGGGGCTGGGTGTGGCCTGTCCAGAGGGGGTTTTGCTGCTGAGCCGTGTCCCCTGAACGTGGCTTCCAGTGCCTCCCAGGTGCGAGCGTCTGAGCTCAGGGCCAAGGTCAGAACAGGAAGTGGCAGTGCTCCTGCCCAGAGCTGCCCCAGGCACAGGTGCTCCTGGCCAGGCCCTGCAGGCAGGGGGAGGCGGGGTGCGGGACGGCCCTGCGGCTGCCGGGCACCAGACAGAGGGCATCCAGGCTCCTCTGCGGGCGGGGCTGGAGCCTGAGGTGTGGCCCGTGCCCTCCCGGGCCCCTTGAGAGGCTCAGGCCCAGCCAGGATGCCCTGATTTCAGGGGCTATGCCTGGACGGCACAGGTGGGGGTGGCGCCGCCTGGGAGCATCCCCCGGGGGTCCCTGCTTTGGGTCACTTGCGACCGCAGCTTGCCCTGTGCCCGGCCAGGAACTAACCACGCTCGTTCTGTGCTCTGTGATTTTCTAGTTACCATTTCCACACGGTTCTGTCCGGGTGACGGTGCCCAGGTTATGACGACTAATCCCAAACCGAACAAGGCATTGAAGGTAAGGGGTGGGGTGGGCAGACCCTGCGCCCAGGCCTGGCAAAGGTCCCTTCGGCCCCAGACGCCCCGTCCCGATGCCGCCCTTAGAGCGCGGGGAAGGAGGCCTGTCCCAAGGGTGGGAGGAGCTGTTGCCTGGAGGGAGGGAGGATCTTTGGGAAAAGTGGCGACCGAGTTTGGGGGCTCTGACGTCCAGGGGCTGGAGGGGTGGGGGCCGGCTGGCCAGAGAACATTTGAGCCCCCGGCACCGGGGTTTGGGTCACGTGGCCTCTGCTCCCACAGAGCCCCTGAGGGGTGCAGTGAGCAGGGTGCTCTGGCCCCCGGGGTCCGGCTCCCTGCGCCTCCACGTCGGGGGCTGGCGTGTGTCCTCGGACTGGCCGTCTCTCGTCTCGGAGCAGAGCTGGGCCTGGCCCGAGGTGGGCTCTTGGAGCATATGCGGGCCAAGCCTCTCATAGCCTCTCGTGAGGTCCTGCGGTCCGTGGAGCCCAGCCCACTGGCCTTGGCTGGGTCCTGGAGTCTGAGGGGTGCAGAGAGATGGGCGGCCGTCCGCCCCATGGCAGCCTTGCACCGGGCACCAGAGGGTCACAGGCAGCCCCGCTGGGCCGAGGCCTCGCAGGTTTGGGCGGCCAGCGGTCACCGGTCGTGGCCGACATAGCCAGAGGCCCCCCCCCCAGCGAACACCCCTGCACCGCCCCGAGTGCACGAGGTCGGCTGACCCCACTGGAGCAGGACGGGCCGGCCTGGGACGCGGAGGGGAGCAGACCTGGGCCTCGCGGTGCGCGCCGGGGTCCCCGCCTGAGCCTGTGCTGTGGCCCCGCAGGTCAAGAAGGAGGTGGGCGAGAACGCCCCGGTGCTCAGCGACGATGAGCTGGTGTCCATGTCGGTGCGGGAGCTGAACCAGCACCTGCGCGGCCTGTCCAAGGAGGAGGTGGTCCGCCTGAAGCAGCGCCGCCGCACGCTCAAGAACCGCGGCTACGCGGCCAGCTGCCGCATCAAGCGCGTGACGCAGAAGGAGGAGCTGGAGCGGCAGCGGGTGGAGCTGCAGCAGGAGGTGGAGAAGCTGGCCCGCGAGAACAGCAGCATGAAGCTGGAGCTGGACGCCCTGCGCTCCAAGTACGAGGCCCTGCAGACCTTTGCCCGCACGGTGGCCCGCGGCCCCATCACGCCCACCAAGGTGGCCACCACCAGCGTCATCACCATCGTCAAGTCCGCCGAGATCTCCTCCACCTCCGTGCCCTTCTCCGCCGCCTCCTAGTGCCCGGCCTGGGGGGGCGCGGGCGGGCGGGCGGGGCGCGTCCCTCGAGCTGGTCGGAGGTCCAGACCCCTCAGTACCGCGTCCGGTCCAGGAGGCCCGCGGGGCCCTGGCTGTGGCTGGGAAAGAGCCGGTTCCCGAGGGCCCGTGTGCCGCACGCCTTCTCACGCGCACGCCCGCCCGCACCCGCACCCGGCCTTCCTGGGCCCTGCCGGTGCTCTGCAGACATTTCTGGGGCATTTCTGGGGCTTCTGTCTTGCGCTGGAGGAGTTGGGATGTGTGGAGGGAAGGTCCTCAGACGGTTCCAGGCCCCCGCGTCTTCCACCCCCACCCTGAGCAGCCTGTCCACGCCCCGCAGCGCTTCGGGCCCCCTTGCGGCGCCCCCGCCAGGGCAGCACCCCGTCCCCGCCCCGACGGCTCCGCGGTGCCCTGGGAGGAGCCGAGCACCGTGGGGTCCCGATGCACCGGGAGCTTGCTTCAGCCTCAGCCCCAGGCCGGTGCCCCGAGAAGCTGGCGGGGGAAGGGCGGCGTGCGTGTGCAGGCGTGTGCGTGTCTGTACACGCGTGTGCCTGTCCTCCCACCAGGGCACTAGCGGCTCAGGGGGCTTCGGGAAGCAGCTCCTTGTGGGCGGTCACCTGGTCCCGTGGCAAATGCGGGCAGGGTCGTGCGAGCCTTGGGTTCCTCCTCCGCAGCAGGGGCCCCAGGGGGGGTCTTTGGCTGGGGGCAGCCGCCAGGCCGGGGGAGGCGGAGCCCCGGGGCGGGGAGGCGGGAAGGGAGCATGTTGTGTGCGGAGCAGGCGTGAGGTCGGCGGTGGCCGCGGAGGCTGGCCGTGGAGCTGGGCAGCACGCGGCTGCCCGGGCTCCTGCAGCTGGAGGACCGGGAGAGCAGGGAGATGGGTGGGGACGGAGGGCAAGGAGGGTTGATGGTGGGGGGAGGTGCTGACGCGGGAGGCGGGCCAGGAGGGTGGCAAGACCCTGCCTCCGGGAGCCTGTGGGCGGTATGTTGGCGGAGAACCCGGGACCCTGCGACCTTGGTGCTTAATCATTGCCTGGAACCTTTGCCTGCTCTTTCTTTCTGGCGCTCGGAGCCACGGGTGGCCTAGGTGGCCTTTGCTGGGGCTTCCCTTCCCTGAGAGCTGCTGCAGGGGCTGCCGTGTGGCCAGCCACCCCCCCACCCCCACCCCCCGTCCCGCCTCTCCTGGGAGGCCCTGGGGCCGGGGCTGGGCTGCGAGCTGCCAGCCCCACAACAGGCCGGGCAGGCGGGCGCCCTGGGCTCTGACCCCCGCCTTGCTCCTGGCTTGCCTCCTGGGGGCCGGCGAGTCAGGCCCCCACGCTGCAGAGCCCCGGAGGGGGAGGAGCGGAGGCGGACAGAGAGCCCCGAGGGCTGCGGACAGACTGCGTCCGTCTGGGGGAAGGCCCGGGTCGGGGGCGTGCTGGGGCCTCTCGGCCGAAGCCGGTGTGTCAGCCAGCTGTCGATACCAGAGCCACGGTAGGTAATCCACATTGGATGTCGATAAGGACCACGGGAGTATTTAAAAGAGAGAAAAGTATATATATATAAAATTATATACACATTTTATCGTACAGATTTTCATAACTTTTCTTCCTGTTTGATACTGTAAATCTCTATTAGAGCAGAGCTGCCTGGGCCTGGGGGTGGCTGCAGTGGGGTCGGCTGCTCGCCACCTGCTTCCCTCGGGCCTCAGCCCTGCCAGGTGCCCCACCGGGCACCCCGTCCCGCAGCCCCCGCCGCCGCTCCCTGGGACCAGCCGGGGAGGCCAGCGTGATCCTCCTCCTCCCTCCAGAGCATCGAAATTTCATTGTCACAGTTTTAATATATGGGTTTTTTTATTTAAGAAAATAGGCAAGGCCCCTGGTCGGGGGGGGGGGTGCTGGTTTCCTGGGCCCCCCCCCCATGATGCTTCAGGCGCTCCCTCCCTGGCAACAGGCCCTTGTGTGAGCTCCGCACCAGTTCCCGCCCCTCTGGCCACGCAGCAGTTCCATTTCAATATTTATTTTTGTGCTGCTTTTATCGTGATATAAATTATTGAGAAGAGACCCCACGTTGTGGCCCTGTCCGTGCGACGCGTGGCCCGTGCCCGCCGCTCCCCTCGGCCACACCTAATTTATTGCTGTACATCTCTCTGCTGTGATGCTTTTGTACCTTTGCAATAAAGAGTTTTCTGGTTTCAGCTCTGTCTTGCCACGGGGTTGGCGCTTTGGGCCAAGTCCTCCCACCAGGGGCCCCTCCACATCCCAACCATCGCTGTAGCCCCCCAGGCGTGAGGTCCATGTTGGACGCTGCTCGGGGGCAGTCGCCAGGGCTGTGGGGAGGGCGGGCTCCCTTTCTGGGTGGTCGGTGTCCACAGCCCCCTTTCCCTGGACACCTTCTTTGGCTGGGGCTCTGAGATGAGCTTGCAGGTTGGGAGAGACAGGACTGCCAGGGGCTGAGGGCAAAACCGGTAAGCCGACTCCTCTGAGGGCCAGAGCCAGGGGCCCCCCAACCTGGGCCTGCAGAAGGGGGCCTGACCCCGGGGTGCGGTGGGTCGTGCTTGGCCCCCGCCTCTGAGTGAGGGTCACACTTGCAAAGAAAGCTGCTGTCGGTTTCTGACCATTGGCAGCCCTCCCGCCACCTCTGCCTGAGCCGCCCAGGGTGGCATCTGGAAGGAACCAGGGGCCTGTGTTTCTGTGCCAGCCACTTGGGAAGCATCCCACCCCTGCTTCCGTGTGGTTGTGGGCGGCTCCTTACCCTCTCTGAGCCCTGAGTCCAGAGAGCTCTCCTGCTCAGTCTCCCCCAGCGAAGCCAGACCCCCGTGAGCCCTGGGAGAGCCCCCACCCCGCCTCCTGTTCCCTGGGAACCCAGGACGGCAGCACCAGGGCCGGAACTGGCAGCAGCCTGTGGGTGTGAAGGAGGCGGCGCAGACCCAGCCCGGCTGGGGCTCCAGGCTGCCCGTCTGCTCTCGGGGCTGCCACCCCGTAGTGTGGGTTGCTGGGGCCACTTCACAGATGAGAACACCAAGGGCAGCACAGTTGGGTAACCCGGCCGCAGCCCGTGGCTTAGCTCCTCGGCTGCTCCCAGCCCCATGTGGTACAGCCTGGCATCAGGGAGCCCGCTTTTCATTGGGCCGCAAGATGTCCTGCTGTGCCCTGGTCCAAGCACCCTCACTCGGCTCCGTGGCACGGCTGGGATAGCCGCCCCTCTGACCTGCCTGAGGCTCTGTGCCCGCTGCAGGCTCAGGAGCACAGGGCTGTGCCCTCACTGCCTCACTTTGTCACAAAAGCCTGGCCCCAGAGAGAGGCCTGTGGGGGCTGGGACCAGCTGGCGAATGCCCTGCTCTGGCTGGCCCCGTGACCTCCGGCAGGTGGCTCAACCTCAGCCGCTTCAAGGCTGTCGTGGAGCCTGTGCGTGTGACATTGCTGGCTTGGGCCTTGGCGCACAGCAGGTGCTCCCGAAGCACCAGCCTGGACGAGGCTGCCCCGGTGCCTGAGCCTGGCGGAGAGCGCCCTGCAGCCCCGACCCTCGCCGTGTCTGCGTCTGCACAAGGGGCCCTGGCCCACGTGTCCTCCAGACACAGAGCTTTGGGCAGCTCAGGCCTCAAAGGGGGAGCCACCCGGGCGGCACCGCCTCCCCGGTTCACCTGCCGGCACCTTGTCTCCATCCACCGCCTCCAGCAAACCTCCCTCCCGAGCTGGCTGGCTGAGACACAGGGGCCCGGCCTCGGGAGCCTCGCTGGGGCGACCGTGGGCAGAGGGCACCATAAGCCAGGTGGGGACTTCCCGGCACGCAGCAGGGAGGAGGCCTGCCTGTCTTACCGAGCAGCTGGTCTGGGCCCTGGGAGAGGCTGCTGGCCTTGAGTCCCATGTCCCCAGGCCCAGGAAGCAGGGGGGCAGGGGTGACCCCCTCTGGCCTGACGCCGTAGGCCCGTTCCTTTCCTGCTGAGTCCCTGAAACCCTCAGCACCATTCACTCTCCCTGGTGACGGAGCCGGCGGCCAGGAGCGTGGAGGGTGGTGGTTGGGCGGTGGCCCGGGCCCCCTGCCATGGGCCGCCTGGCATCCTATGCCTGCCGTAGGCACTGCCACCGCCCAGTGCCCTGCACCTGCCACTACCCTGCTGATGCTGCAGGCTCCCTGGATGGACCAAGGTTCTGCCCCTGCATGTCCCCCTTGGCCTATGGGCACCCTCACGTGTCCACTCCCATGTCCGGGGCTCCCCAGCTCTCTGGGCTCCTGCCCAGCACAGGGAAGGTACCAGCCTCTCCTCGGCCTTGGGGCTTGGCACACTGACTGATGGCAGGGAGGCTGAGGCACAGGGCGGCCCTCCCATCTCAAGTCTCAGCTCTTCGCCTGCCTGCTCGGAGCTATGAACGTGGCCCCAAGGGGGACGGGGCCCTCCCCTCAACACGCAGACTTAGCACACGGGTCTCCTCTGCCGGCCCACAGTCCCTCCATCAGAGCACTGAGCCTGCAGGAACAGAGGCCACTAGTGTGGCTAGAAGACCCAGGCTGTTTATGTCTAATGAAGTGCGGTTGCCTGGGACGCCCACACCCTCCGCCGTGGCCCCGGCACCACCCAGACCCACGGCAGGCGCGCCCCCCAGGGGAAGCAGCTGAGGGGGGCTTGCCTCGGCCCTTCCTCCACGCCCCGCACCCCCACAGCCTGCGTGGCCTGCAGCTTCAGGGCTCTGGGGCCAGGGCTGCCCGGTGCCCCCGACCATCCTTCCCCACAGCTGCCAGCCTGGGGTCTGTCCGTCCAGGGGGCCGCCTGAGCCGAGGGCCCGGGGAGCCCCGCAGGTCCCTGGGCTGGTCAGAAAGGCGCAGAGCCTCTTGAGTCTCGGGCCCCCCAGGCGCCTTGCAGGGCCACCAAGCGACCCACTCCGCTGGCCCGAGGCAGGAAGGGGAAGGGGACCCTGGTGGCCTGACCGGAGGCCCCCGGTAGGGCCTGACCTTCGGCAAGAGCATCGGTGGACGAGGGGCCCTGCGTGTTCCCAGCCAGGTGGCCCCTACAGCTCCTCCGCGGGGATCAGCATCCTCTTCTCCAGGCTTCGGCTCTTCCGGCCCCTGCCGGAGCCACCGTCCGCGCCGGCGTGTGTGCTGGACGAGGGGTCCCTGGCCGGGCCGGGCCCACGGGCCTCGTGCGTGGCCTGCTGCGTGTACTGCTGGTAGGTGGGCGAGAAGTTGTGGATGGCGTCCTGCACGATGTCCTGCGGGCTCATGGTCTCCTTGAGGCCGCTGGAGATGCTCTGCATGGGAGCCGTGGGGGCTGCGGGCAGGCGGCGGGGGAGCTGGGGACGGGTGCTCCCTGCGCCCGCCAGCCTCCAGCCCACCCAGCCCTGCTCCCCACCAGCCTCGAGGCCGCCAGCAGAGGGCGACCCCCAGAACCCCCACAAGCCCGCCCCGACCCCTGCCGGAGGCGGCAGAAGGGAGACCACCCTGGGCCGGCTCCCATCTTCTGTCTGCACTGGGGTGAACCCTTCACACCCTCGGCCACTCCCTTGACCCGTCCGGGCTCAGGCCATTCACCAGGGGCGCCAGCACCGGCCAGCCCCTGGCCTCTCCCGTTCAGGAACCTGGGTGGGGCCACCCAGGCGCTATCACCCCAGGGACCCAGATCGTGTCCCTCCGAGCTCAGACCCCTGCCCTCGGCCCCTGCTGCCCGCCGGCCTGGGCTCTTCCCCTGGACCCCGTGCAGGTGAGCTACCCATCTGGAGCTTGGTCCTCCCGTGGGCCTGCCTCCCTCTCATCAGGTCCAGGTTCCCAGAGCCTGTGTGCAGGCGAGGGGACAGAGACACGGGGCTGGGGGCCCCGCCTCAGGCCCACACGTGTGAGGTTCCAGGTTGCACCCCTGGGGCTGGCAGGACCAGCTGTACCTGGCGAGTCCTCTTTCTTCTCCGAGTACACCTGGCAGGTGAAGGCGCAGCGCAGGGCGATGGAGGCGAAGAGCATCTCGATGCAGATGACGAAGTTCTGGTAGCCGGCGGCCACCGTGCCAGCCCCCACCTTGCTCCCGTCGATGACCTGGACCTCAGGGATGACCCCACACCTCTCCAGGATGGCCAGCAGCAGCCCTGGGGGCGTGGTGACGGCCACTCAGGCACCTGCCCCGGACGGGAGGCTGGCCTTGTGGGCTTGGCGGGGGTCTGCAGGGCGCCTCCAAGCGTACGCGGGACCTGCCCAGGAGTCTGTCCTGACCTCTCCCTGGCTCCACCCCTCACTGTCCTCTAAAAACTGAGGGCTGGGAGCACCCAGAGCCCCTCTGCGTGACCTCTCCCCCACAGCGGTCAGACCTGCACCGTTTCCCCTGCGCCGGGGCTTTATGGCCTGCAGCTGACAGGGCTGTGTTCCTGACCTTGCTACAGCTGGGGGCACCCGGGGACGTCTCTGGCCCCCAGCCCTGCCTCAGCAGCCCCACCCACCCTGCCAGAAAGAGAGGAAGATGATGGCCTTGACGGTGAGGAACTTGAGGACGGGCTCAAAGGGCTGCAGGAGCTCCCTGGTGGCGAAGTAGAAAAGGAACAAGGCGTAGAGGGCCAGGCTGACGGAGGCGTTGTAGATGAGGGTGACATAGAGGTAGCCACTGTGGATGCTGGGGCAGGGGAGGTGCCGGGGTCAGGGCGGCTCCGCGCCCCCATGCCCGCCCCCCCACACCAGCTTTGCCCCCAGCCGGGGCACCTGCAGGGGCGCAGACCTGACCCTCCCTCAAGGCCAGCAGACAGGGCTGCGGGCAACAGCGGGGGGCCTCCAGGAATCCCTCTGTACCTCCCCAGGCAGCACAGGCAAGGACGCCAGGCCTTCCTCCCCACCAAGCTCCTCCCAGGCCGGCCCCGGCTGCCCCGCCCACTCTACCTCCTGCGCATGTGCAACCACTGTGTGCGCATGCGTGTGAGAGCCGGTGTACCCACGTGAGCGCGTGTGGGCATGGGCATGTGTGTGTGAGGGGTGCGTGCGACACAGGGGCACGTGCCAGGAGGAGCTTGGCTTCCTGGGCCCGGGTGCCCTCAAATCCCAGCCTGGCTCTGTGGAGGGCAGGCGGCAGGTGGTGCCCGTAGCCCTGGGGTCCCAGGGCCCCTGTGTGTGACAAGGAGCCCGCTCCTCTGGGTGTGCCTGCCCGAGGGGAGGAGGGGCAAGGGACGAGGCCTGTGCTGAGCCCTCTGCCGAGCCTGGCCCACCTCCCCTGGGAGCCCCCCATCCCTCCGCACCACAGCCAGGCCTTACTTGAAGTCCCCATCGTGGTATTTGCCGAAGGCCTGCAGGACGATGGTGGCCGCGGCCATGACGGGCTTCACGACGCAGAACTGCAGAGTGGCCTGGGGGCGGGGGAGGGCCCGATGGGCCCAGGAACCGTGGTGGTTGGGGGCAGCTGGCAAGAAGCCAGCCCCCAGCCCCCTGGGCAGTGAGGGGCGGTCAGGGGGCAGCCAGGGCGGGGTGGGGGACGGGCACTCACCTGCTTGCAGAAGCGCAGAAACCCGATGGAGTAGGACATGCCCCGCAGGCAGCAGGTGCCGTAGACGCAGCTGGACCTGGGGTGTGGGAGTCCCTGAGGCGTGTCCCCTGAGGACACGCCCCCCAGACGAGCCCGGCTGCCCTCCCACCAGGACCTGGGGAACCCGGGGCTCTGGGGAGGTGCTTACCGGATGGGCTTTCCCCGAATCTCAGCCATGATGGCACTCTCGCCCCCCAGGTACTGGAAGCAGAGGCTCAGGAAGCTGTAAATGACGAAGGCTGCAGAGCAGGGGGGTCACCAATGAGCCTGGCCTGCCTGCACGAAGGCTCCCCGACCACCCGGGACTCCCTGGCGCCCGCTGCCAAGGACCCTCCTCACAGCGCTCCCAGCCCAGCTCTGGGACCACATGCCATCCCCAGTGGGTAGGCACCTTGGCCGACCTCCCTCCCCGGTCCAGGGCCCCTCCCCACCCAGGCTCTGGGAAGGCTCAGCGGTAGCCCCCATGCCACCTGGGAACCCGGGAGTCCTGGACTCTCCACGCGGGAGCCCCGGGCCCTCACCTTCGTAGCAGTCCCGCACGGAGTCGAAGTACACGTAGTACTGGTGGCCTCCCAGGAGGAGGAGGCTGAGCCAGGAGTCGAAGGCGTAGACGGGGACGATGAGGAGCAGGCGGATGATGTAGCGCTGCTCGTTGGGGACCGTGTAGGAGCGCAGGTGCAGATAGATCTGGGCGGGCAGAGCGAGGCGGGCTTGGGGGACGCAGCCCATGCACCCCCGAAAGCGTGAGGGAGCAGAGCGAACCGTCCTGAGCCCAGCCCTTAGCGGAAGCTCGGCAGTGAGAACACGCTTTCCCTCACGCATGCGCACCTTCGGTCGCTCCTTCACCGAGGGGCGGGCGGCCCCCAGCAGGGGCGGCAGGCCTGGGGAGCACGGGGGGGCATTAAAAGGGCAGGTGCCCTCTGACCTCTCTAGGGTCTGTTCTGTGGAACAGGCTGGTTCAGAAACAAAGCCACGGAGTTCCCATCGTGGCTCGGTGGTTAACGAATCCGACTAGGAACCATGAGGTTGCGGGTTTAATCCCTGGACTTGCTCCATGGGTTAAGGATCTGGTGTTGCTGAGAGCTGTGGTGTGGGTTGCAGACGCGGCTCGGATCCTGCGTTGCTGTGGCTCTGGCCTAGGCCGGTGGCTGCAGCTCCGATTAGACCCCTACCCAGGGAACCTCCATATGTCGCGGGAAGTGGCCCCAGAAAAGGAAAAAAAGAAAGACAACAACAAGAAAAAAACAACAAAGCCAGGATCCATGTGCGAAGACATTCATGGTACAGACACACATGGGACCGCGCACGACTGAGGTGCGGCCCCACATAGGGCGCTCCCACAGCCAGTGAAAATGACGCCCCGAAACGCCAGGGTGGGGAGCCGTTCGGAGAATGCAACATGTCACGTTAGGGGGACAAAGCAAGCGGGACCCAGGTGTGTCGAAGGGCAGGGTGAGGACCAAGGGAAAGACAGGCGGTGCCCGTTTCCACCCGTCGACCTTCCTACACCTGCCACGCTTTCTGCTGGGACACGAGAAGCAGTGACAGCGTCCTTGAGAGGAAGAGGCGCCAGGAGCCAGGCAAACAGTCTGTGGTACCCAGCACCTCTGGAAGGCTTCCTGGAGGTGCCGTGAGCGGTGGGGGAGCGGGCAGGCGCAGCACGGGGAGTGGCAGGGTAGCCTGGCATCAGGGACAGGCTCCTTATCAGGCAGCTGGTGCAGCGGGAAGGGCACGGTGTGACCAGCCCTCAGGAGGCGACATTCTGTTCCTGGGGCTGGCACTGCCAGGCTCGGTGGCCTTGGCCAGCTGCTGTCCTCTCTGGCCTTGGTCTTAAAAGGGAGGGTTGAGTCCCTGTCTGCCTCACTGGGCTCTGGGTGGATGGGCAGTGGGAGGGCCTCCGCCACGGAGGCCCTGGCCGCGGAGGTGGGCGTGGAAAGCAGGGTGGGCCGGAGAACTGCGCCCATCCAGGCGGTGGGCCCCAGGACGCTGGGCTACTGACACGCGGACACAGCTGGTCCCCAGAATTACAGAAGGTCGGGGCTGGACAGAGGGTGAAGCCAAGGCGCAGACTGTGGCTGAAACTGGGACTGCCTGTAGCCAGAGCTGCTCCTCCAACCGCATCCCACACCAGACCTAAGACCAGGCTGCCACCAGCAGAAAGGCATGGCTTCCATGCAAAGCATGTGCGCCAGCTTGTCCCGTCTCCAGGGCAACTTAGTAAGACCCGGGGCAAATACTGCCTCCCCCAGGAAGGCCTCCTTGATGGCCCCAACAGGAAGAGACTGCCTCCTCCCACCTGGCCCACCCTAACACACACACACACACCTCCCACACACACACATTCTTTTTAAGGCTGCATCTGTGGCATATGGAAGACCCTGGGATGCGGTCGAATTGGAGCTGTAGCTGCTGGCCTACACCACAGCCGTGGCAACACTGGATGTGAGTCGTGGCAA
The DNA here is from genome assembly GCF_054392235.1 of Sus scrofa. NCBI lineage: Eukaryota > Metazoa > Chordata > Mammalia > Artiodactyla > Suidae > Sus > Sus scrofa. Next base: position 1,028,024 of record NC_139385.1, read on the forward strand.
TACTGGATCCTTAACCCACTGAACGAGGCCAGGGATCGAACCTGCATCCTCATGGACACTATGTTGGGTTCTTAACCCACCGAGCCACAGCGGAAACTCTCTAACACACTTATATATTATTCACCACACCTGGACACACACCACATGGCAGGTGGCTCTCACCAAGAAGGGCCTCTGCCCACTCCTCCCCATCCCTGCCTTGGAAGCCCCTGGCCACCTGCTTCGTGGCCGGCCAGACGCCTGACTGCCTCCCCCAGCTCCGGGCTCCCCCTGCCAATCCAATCCCTGTGACAGTGCCAGCCAAATCACCCACAGCTCTGCTCTCAGCTCCAGCAGCGCCCCCGGCCCCCCAGCACCCCCGACTCCCACGTGAGGTTGAGGGCCCCTCAGTGGGTCCCAAGTGCCTCTGGCCCAGCTCCCCCTCGCTCACCGCCTCCCCAGGCCTGACCTGCTGTGCGCCCCCAGGTTACTCGTCCTCTGGCCAGCCAGACCCCTTCTGTCCCCTCTGAGGTCACTGCTTGCTGTCCCACCGCCCTGGCAGGGCCAGCTGGGGCCGGGCTGCGCCGGGGCCCACAGGGAGCAGGGTCCCGAGGGAGCAGAGGGGGTGGCTCACCTGGTGGCCGGTGAGCACCAGGGCTGTCCACACGAAGATGCCCGAGACGCCGCGGGCCAGCGGGGTGCAGAGGAAGAGCTGGGAGGCGCCGTGGGAGCCGTTCCCCATGTGGTCCTCCTGCGCCCCGGCTGGTGCGGCCGTGCCCGTGGGCGGGGGGCTGGGCTGCAGCCAGGTGGCCGACACCAGGGGGGTCCCCAGGAGCCCTGAGGCATGAGTCATCTGCTGAGGCAGAGGCGAGGGAGGGGTAAGGACAAAGGTACACCCAGAGCCAGGAAGCGGCCCAGGGCCAGCGGGGCGGGCCGAGCCGGGCTGTGCTGGGCTTTGGCCACCGTCCCCCGTGGGAGTGCCAGCTGACCCTTCTGTCCCCTTTCCTGGGCTCTGAACAGACTTCAGCATGTAGGGGCCCAGCTTCAAGGCGTGGGCCCCGGGGCCCTCCTTCCCTGGGGTCAGCTGCCTGGGTGCAGACACAAGCTGCCCAACCGTGACCTGGGGTGCTGGGCCCGTCTTTTAGGGGACCTCAGAAGGTCGGGAGCCCCTGTGGCTCTGGCAGCCGGGGTGTGATCCGGGAAGCAGCGAGATGGGCACCGCCCAGGCGGCACCAGAAGCAGGAGGACTGCATCCAGTACCCCCTGGACCTGCCTGACCGTCCGGTGCCCGACTTGGCCAGGGCCCTTGGCCACCCAAGCCTGCTTTCTAGCCCTTAGTGCCTGTTTTCTGCAGTCTGCCAACCTCCCGGGGCTCCAGTGACCTCTCTCCACCCACCCTGGAGGCTTCTGCCCCTCCCTGCAGCCACAGTCACAGGGCCCAGCGCCTACCTCGCAGTCAGGAAGCTCCCAAGCCAGTCCTGGGAGGCCCGGTCTCCTGGGAAGCCTGGCCAGTCATTTGTGTGGCCACGTGGCCCCCACTGGCGGCCCCAGTGAGGGTGGGGCCAGGCTACTTTCTGGAGGCTGTGCCAGGTCTGGGGAGGGGCGGCCAGCACCCCACCTCCCAGGTGGCCCACCGGAGCTGCCGGCCGGCCGCGGGGAGGGGCGGAGGGGGAGGGGGAGGAGCGGAGGGCTGTCCCCTCCCCCTGACACTCGACACCTTCCCCCCCGCTGTTTGCTGGCAGCAGCTGGCTCCCAGGAACCTGCTGGCCGCCAGGTGCCCTCACCTGCCTGCACCAGGATGCCAGGCAGCTGCTTCCTGGGCCTGAGACAGATGGGAGGGGTCTGCAGTGGGTCAGGGTGGGCTGTGACTGCGCCATGGGCACTGGCTTCCATGTGGGGTGATGAAAAGTTCTGGAAGGAGACAGGTGGCAGTTGCATGCCGTCAAGGGTGTATTAAATGCCACTTTAAAATGGGTAAATTCTTTTTTTATAATCAGATTTTTCATTTTATCTCTTCTTTTATGTATTTTAGGAGAACTTTATTATTTATTTTATTTATTTTGTCTTTTTGCCATTTCTTTGGGCCGCTTCCGCGGCACATGGAGGTTCCCAGGCTAGGGGTCGAATCGGAGCTGTAGCCACCGGCCTACACCAGAGCCACAGCAACGCAGGATCCGAGCCGTGTCTGCGACCTACACCACAGCTCACGGCAACGCCAGATCGTTAACCCACTGAGCAAGGGCAGGGATCGAACCTGCAATCTCATGGTTCCTAGTCAGATTCGTTAACCACTGCACCACAACGGGAACTCCTTTTTTTTTTTTTAGCTGCATCCAAGGCATATAGACGTTTCCGAGCCAGACGTTCCCACAGTGGCTCAGCAGTAATGAATCCAACTAGTATCCATGAGGACTCGGGTTCAATCTCTGGCCTTGATCAGTGGGTTAAGGATCTGGCGTTGCTGTGCGCTGCGGTGTAGTTTGCAGATGTGGCCTGGATCTGGCATGGCTGTGGCTGTGGTGTAGGCCGGTGTCTGTAGCTCCAATTCAATCCTTAGCCTGGGTGGGAACTTCCGTATGCTGCAGGTGCAACCCTAAAAGGGAAAGAAAAAAAACCACAAAAGAAGTTTCCGGGCCGGGGATCAAACCCATACCTCAGCAATGACCTGAGCCACAGTGGTGGTAACACTGGGTCCTTAACCCACTAGGCCACCACAGAGCTCCACAAATGGGTAAGTTTATTATGAGAATTTCACCTCAATGATAAAACCCCAGTCCCAGCAGGTGCATTGGAAACACTTGTGCTCTTTCTGCCAGGGGTGAGCGGGGGTGAGCGACCTGCCTGGGGCCCCGGCTCGCCTGCCCTGTGGCCACAGGCCCTGGGAAGGCGCTCAGCCGCCCGGCCTTTCTGAAACTGTGAGGGTCCCTGTCCTTTGTGCCACCAGACCCTTCTCGCGGCCCTGGGTCATGGGGTCAGGACCCCTTTTAGAGGTGGGAGTCAGGGGCTCCCACGTGCCCAGCATCCCTGGGGGGGCTTTCGGGCCCTGGGGCGGACTGCCTGCTCCCCCACCCCTCTGCCCACACTGTCCCCCGGGGAGGCCCCCGGACCTGTCATGGTCCTGCCTCAGACGGAGCCGCAGGGCCTGACACCCCGCACGGAGCCCCGCCTGGAGCCCTCTGTGCCCCCTTTCTTCTTGACCTGCCACCTCAGATGTCCCCTCCTCTCTCCCATCACCTCTTTAAGTTCCACAGGGGCGTTGGGAACCTGGTGCCCAGCGCAGTCCCGGTCTGGGGCCCGGGGAGCGAGGGTCTGTCCCTGAGGCCACAACGCCTGGATCTGCAGTCCTGGCTGCTCAGGCTACACGTCGTGAACCAGGGGCTCCCCTACCTTCTCTGGCTCCCTGACCAGGTTGCTCCAGGGGCAGCCGCAGTACTCGGCCCTCTGCCTGCCCCTTCACCTCTTGGGGCCTCCAGCCCCTCCGTGGGGTAAGGCATGCAGGCTCCTGCAGCCCTAGGGCCTGGGACAACCCCTCTTGCTCTGCCCCGAGCTCGGGGGACAGCCCCTGGCCACAGGGCCCAGACCCTGGAACAGGGCCACATACCAGGCGCAGCCCGGGAGCGAGCAGGAGGCCCGAGAGCGGGTAGGGTGTTGCTCCTCCGGGTCAGAGGGAAGAAGCTGGCTGAGCCGAGCCTGGGCACAACCAACAAAGGGTACCGGGCCTGAGGAGACAAGGGGTTCAGCGCCCAGGTCCTGGGAAGGGTCAGAGAGGGGCTGACCCTTCCGCCACCCGTGGGGCTCTCTGGCCAAGCGAGGCCCCGCCCCTGGTGGCTGGTGTCACCCACTCAGGAGAGGTGGCCAGGCCAGCCGGGCCTGATTTCCCTGCCTGGGGCTGGACGCTGACCAAGCCTGTCACAGGACAGACCTGCCTGACCGGATGCGAGCGGCCGAGGCTCCTGACTGCTCTTCTCTGTGACCAGGTGACTGGGCTCCTGGCAGCTCCGCCAGGCTGCGGGGGCCTGAGAAGCCGTGGGCCAGCCACAGACCTCGCCACCCTGGGCCCAACATCTGCCCTTGCTCCAGTGACCTCATGCCCGTGGCCCTTGGCCTCGATGCAGGCACCAAACCTCCTTCTAGGCTGCCGCTGTGCCACCTGGCATATGGGGACATCTCTGGTGGCTCCCAGCCCTTCGCCCCCACCCAGGCCCCTTCAGCAGCAGAGGGCTGCATGCCCCAGCTGGCAGAGACAGGGCTGGGGCCAGGGCGGGGGTGTCCTGTCACCCATGTCCCCAGGGTGCTCTGGCTGTGCCCTGGGCCCTCTCCCGCTGCTGCCCATCAGATTTGCAAATGGGCTTTTGTTAACGCTCACGCAGTGGCCACTGACTCAACCAACACCCACCACGGCCCGGGGCGCCTGAGGTGCCTGGAGGGGGCCCCCCACTCCCCTGCGGGCTTTGGATGCTGAGTCCCAGACTGGCCGACTGGCGCCCGGGGACCCGAGACCTCTGCGGGACGTGGGCTGGATCCTGCCCACTCTAGTCTGGGGAGTCCTCATGTGGAAACCTGCCTCCTGGTGGCTGAGGTGCCAGTTCCTGCCCTGGTCGGGACGCTGAGCCCCAGACCAGGAGGAGCTGGGACCCTGGCCTGGCCTCTCACTGTCTGTGACCTTGGGCCAGCCATGGGCCTCTCTGAGCCTCACTTGCCCCTGGTGACCGAACGGCCATGTGTAGCAGGTCAGCCGTGCCCCTGCCCTGGCCGCTCCTCTCAAAGGCCGCCACAGGCTGCTGCCGCTGGGCGAGCTCAGTGCGCCGTCCGGCCAGCGTGGGGGGGCTTCCTCTGCTCCGGGGCTCGGTGGGACCCATGTGGGGCCTCAGGGCCTTTGATCCCTTTCTCCCATCCCTGTCTGGCCCACGCCTGGCAGAGTCCCTCCCTGGGGCCTATTGCTTCAGTTCCCAGTGGGAACCTGTGACTCCCAGGGGCCTGTCCCTACCTGCCCGTCGCCCCAGAGCCAGCTGCCAACCCTGGGCAAATACCTGGGGGGCATCCTTCCCTGGGTGCTGGCGCAGGGATGTGGACACAGGCCTGGCCTGGCCAGTGACCCTTTTTGCTCAGCAGGTGGCATCTCGGGGCCTGGCAGGGGCAGAGCCTCTGGGGAGGAGAAGGGGCAGGGGATGGAGCAGCTGTGAGGCTCAGAATTTCAAGCTGTGGGCGTTTTTCTCCAGGAGCACACGGCCCGGGCCGGGACACCACAGCTCCCTTGTGGGGGCACACACGGGCACACATACAGCTCACCTCCCTGGTGGCTCCCTCGGTGTCTGGCCAGGTCCCTTGGGCAGCTCTGCGCAGGCCTCTGGGCCCGAGTGGGATGGCCGGGGGTGTCCGGCCGCGGAGCCGGGCCTCCAGGCCTCACAGCGGCGAGGGCAAGTCCCAGATACTGCGGCTCCTGGGGAACCGCTGGCCTTGCCCCCCGACCCAGCAAACTCCTCCCTGCCGCCCGCCCCGCCAGGCCTGCCCTACCTGCCCGGGGAGCGGCCCACACCCTCCCCAGGCCCTGCCCAGATGTCCTCCCTCCCACCCTCCCACCGGCCACTGAGTCCCGGCGTGGATCCCGTCCGCACAGCTGGCCACGTGGCTCTGGGTGGTGGCATCTCCCCAGCACATCTGCGTGGCCGGCAGCTGGTGCCCACAGTGAGGGCTTAACGGGGTGGCGCAGTGTTGGCCGCCCATCCACCCTCTGTTCACGTGGCTGCACCTCTTTTCCTTGGTCCCTTCCCCTCGACGGTCGAGCATCAGGGAGCCCCACTCCCAGCCACTGACGGGCGGCCGCGCGCTGAAGGCTTTCCTGGGCCGAGAACGGCAGCCCTCTGCGTGGGCCAGGGATGGCTGCGGGCTGCGGTCCCTGGCCAGCAGGTGGGGGTGCTGTGGCTCCCGTCCCCACCTCTTCCACCTGTACGGTCCCGAGCCTCAGTCTTCCTGTCTGTGAAGGGGGCTCATGCCCCTTGGAGCACCACCTTGGAGCTGGTGTTCCTGGGTTTCTTTTGCTTGGAGACCTCGCTCCTGTTTCTCTCCCTCCCCCTCCTTCCAGCAACATCTCTCCCAGTACAGCCCCGTCCTACCTCCTGTGCACAGGAACGGGGCCCTGCACGCCTTCTCGAGGCCCAGGCTCGGGAGGTGGGCAGCCTGGTCCTGGCCATCCGGCCGGTGAGCAATCCCTGGCTCCTGAGCATCTTACTGGAGAGACACTCAGCCTGCAGAAGACTGTCTGCCACAGGTGTCACAGGTGCAAGGCAGCCACCACTCCTGCCTCTGCCCTGCACCTTCCTGGGGACCCACAGGAGAGCCTGTCCCCCTCAAAATGTCCCCAGACCTGGGCTCATTTCTGAAAACTGCCCTGCCTCCCAGGGGCCTCCCATTGCCTCATAACCCTTCTGGAATCTAAGTCCCTATGTCCTGGCAGCATCCGTCCTCTGACTCCCCAGATGACACGGTGCCTCTGCAGCCACTGGCCACGTGGCCCCGCCTGCTGTGAACTGGCTCTCAGCGATCCGGCCATCAGCCTCGTCACCCCTCTTCTGATGTCCACGTTCACTCCAACGCACGAAACCGAGTAGCCGAGGCCAGTGCATGCAGCCGGTCCCTGGAGGCTACTGCCCTGTCCCACAGGCTCATTGTCAGGTGGGTCCAGGCTCTGTCAACCCCAGATGAGCTGCTGCTCCGACTAATCACCAGGGGCGCGTCCTCCCGGCCTCTGACCTCCAGAGGTACCCACTCGCCCTGGACTCTGAGCCGGAGCCGCAGGCTCACGTCCACTCAGGAAACAGAGTGAGAGGGAGGGCCCCTTGGGGTTCCCTGCCTGCGGCTCAGCAGAAGACCGTGTGGCTCCAAGGGCGTGGCCTTGAAGAAGGGACCCTCAGCCACCAGTCCGGGCGGCGGGGCGGGCACAGCAGCCCCACGCTCATTATTTACGTTTGGCTGTCGAGCGCCAGACGTCTAATTACAGTTTGATGGCTGGGTAAGTGCCATGCACAGCCTTTCCGACCAAGGAGCAGCAACCTCCACCAAGCCCAGAGCCCTGCCCGCGGGGAGCACAGCTTTACAGACGGCCTCCCTGGAGCACGCGTCTCCTGTGCTGCAAGAGCTGCGTGCTGAGCACTGCGGGCAGCAAAGGCCAGGCGCCTTCTCACAGAATCGCCTGTGCTGATTTAGGAGGCGGAGCAGAGTGCCGAGGCCCTGGCTGAAATGTTGGCAGCCTCTGGTCTCAGGCTGTGTTTCCTAAAAGCCAGCAGACAGCTTCGGGCAGCTGGAAAGAAGATGGACTCAGGAAGGCGCTGGGGACCCTGGTTTCAATTATACGTCAGTTACCACGCCACCTGCCACGCTGGCAGCCGGGCGACAGTGCAGTTAACAGGGGCCCAGGTGTGTCACATCCGGGGGCCATCGCCGATCGCCTAGGGGTGAAGAGTGACCCGCCCTGTTCTTCTGAGCCTCAGTTTCCTCCAGCGCCTACCTGCCTCTTAAGGGCAGCCGCAAGGACTCAGATGGTCCGGTCGCTGCCCGGGCCTGGCTCGCTGGAGGCCTGGCACGGAGGCTGGGTTGGAGCCAGACAGACGCACAGAGGACCTGCCTTCAGTGCTGACAAGGAAGACGGCTGGCTACTTAGAAAAGGGGCCGAGAATGAGTGTCACTGAGGGGCTGGGTGACAGGTGACCAGCATGGACCCTGGGCCCTCTGCCCTGTTCAAATCCCAGCTCTGCCGCGCAGTGGCAGCTGTGCCCGTTTCCTCGTCTGACACGTAGATGACAAGAGCAGCGGCCTCACTGGGTCATTGTGAGGGCTGGCTGCGTCACCAGGACTGCACGAAGGGCAGCCCAGAGTCTGCTCACGGGTGGGCAATGTGAGCCAGTCGTGCTGTGCGTTTAGGGGCCAAATCTGAAAACCAAAGCTGCAAACTGGAGCGGAGCCTACCTGTGGCTCAGGGTCCCTGCTGGCCTGTTTCCAGGGACAGAAGCATCTAACTTCTGGATGACAAGCGTGCTTAGCCACAGCTTGGTACCGAGCGGAAGCTTCTGATAGAGCTTTAACCCGTTCAGGGATGCTGCCCTGCCCTGCCCTGGGCCCAGGGGGCGTTTCCCAGGAGCCGGCCCCTCCCTTCACTGTGGCCGTGCCCGCGGCCCCTCACCTGCCGTGGCACACATCACCTCTGGGGTCCTCGCACGTGGACAGCCCTTTCCCTTCCTGCCAGCGGGTTGGCTCCTTTCTGGCCTGAAGACTAGCATCTGTCCAGGCCCTTCAGGAGGCAGAAGCCAGGCAGGATCTTCCCAGAGGGAAACGGTGGTGAGCCAAGCAGACGGGGAGGTGAAGGCTGCGGAGCCGTCAGATGGCAGTGAGTCTGCCCGGGGAAGCAGAGAGGAGGGGACGAAGCTGTCCGAAGTCCCCGAGCCAGACCTGGCCACCCAGAAGCCACTGTCTCCCAGGATGGATATGCCCATTTCCCTGGTGTGGGGTCGGGTCCCGGTCCCTCAGGCTCCCTGCAAGGTGCCTTCTCATGCAAGCATTGGCACCCCCTCCGGGACATTGGGCAGAGGCCCACGTGGGACTCCCCGGCTGTGCTGATGCCGAGGCTGTCCGTCACCCCAAGGCTGCTGTGCACCTGCGGGTTTGTCCAACTGTGTCTTGTCTCTGGGCTGGACAGCGGTGAGGCCTCCGAGTGGGCAGAGCCCCAGGAGCCCTGGGCAGGCTGCTGAGGGAAGGAGCGCCCTGAAGACCGCTTTCCTCTGCCAGTTCCTCTCCCCTGGGACCAGCGGTTTGGTCCTTCCAGTACTTGGCAGGGGTTTCTCAAACCAGACTCAGGATTTCAGGGGCTGTTGGTTCTAGGAGAAACCCAATAAAAAGATCCCTTTCTAGGCTCATGAACACACAGCTCCACCTCCAGTTTTCTTAAGAAGTCAAATGCTAAACTCCCAGTTTCAGGATCCCTGTGGGTCTCTGCTTCCAGACCGACCTTGGCTCCTACCTCAACTCTCCTGTCCCCCCCACCCCCCGTTCTCACGAGACAAAGGGTCAAACAGAAACGACCCTGGTCGCTGAATGTGGAGGGATGAAGGAGCCCAGATGGGTCCCCGGCTGCCCTTTGTCACAGGCGTGGGTGGCCACAGGCTGCCTTCCACGTGGACACGTCACCCTGAGGTCAAGCCCCAGGAACATCTCCAAGGGGCAGACCCCGCGAGCCCTGAAGCCCTTCAGCCCCCTCGCTGGGCTCAGCGTCCCGTCTGAGGCCTCAGCACACACAGGCCCTCCCAGCCCTTGGGCCTCCCAGCCGGGCAGCTTCCCATGTCCCGGTCCCAGCTTCTCCCATGTCCCGGCCTCTCTGGAAGTGAGGCGCCGCCTAGCCTGCCCCCCCTGCCCTCCTCCCTGCCTGACCCCCTCCTCCTGGGGTATATGTGTCTGGCCCCAGCTTTCAAGGATGTGGCTCCGGAGGCCAGGGTACCAACCAGCAGTCCGGGGACCGGGACGCTCAGAGAGGCCACAGGCAGAGGAGCAGGATGAGGCTGTGGGCTTCAGGCCGAGACCACCGCAGCGGATTTACGCCGCGCGACGGAAATGTCTCAGCACCGTCGCGAAAGACGGTGAGGTACTCTGGAATGTGCATTTATTTTTAATAAGACAAACATCTCCCCCAACAAATGACCTGCACATCGGGGGCCATGACTCATTCCGTCAACTCTCAACTACGTGCCACTCTCGGGAGCCGGAGAGAACCGCTCACAGCTCTCCTAGGACACCTTCGGCTCGCCTCCCTCCGCCGGGGGTGTCAGCCTCCAAACCAGTCGGCCTCAGATGTGCACGGTTCTTCCGGTTTCGAGGGCTAAAGCCTGAGAACGCTCCTCCTTCTGGCTGAAGGGTCTCCAGAGCCTCGAGACGGTGTCTGAGTTTCCGCTTGGTCCTGACGGGCAGCAGGAGTGGCTGCCCCAGGGTCACCACACCTGGCACGTCCGGATCACCTCCTTCAGGGCCGTCACTCCCTCCATGCTCTTGTCCTTCACGGCCAAGGCGAGGAGGACTGCTCTGTTTCCAGCTTCCTGAGACACAAAGGCCACCAGGTTCTTTGCAAAGACATGGATGAGAGGCTGGTGAGGGCAGAGAGAGAAGGCATTTTAACTGCAAGAAATCGCTTGTCTTCTTCTAAATTAGTTTTATTTTAAATTCCTCAATGGGTTTTATTACATTTACAGTTGTGCGATGAGCCTCACAGCCCGATTTTGAGCATTTCCATCCCAAGCCCCTGCCCGCCCCCGACCTGTCTCATTTGGAAACCATAAGCTTTTCAGTCTGTGAGTCAGTATCTGTTCTGCAAAGAAGTTCACTGTGTCCTTTTTTTTTTTTTTGTCTCTGTAGGGCCGCACCTGTGGCACATGGAGGTTCCCAGGCTAGGGGTCTAATTGGAGCTGTAGCCACCAGCCTGCACCACAGCCACAGCAATGCCAGATCCGAGCCGCGTCTGCGACCTACACCACAGCTCACGGCAACGCCGGATCCTCAACCCACTGAGCGAGGCCAGGGATCGAACCCGCAACCTCATGGTTCCTAGTCAGATTTGTTTCCGCTGCGTCACAACGGGAACGCCCCATTGTGTCCTTTTTTTTAGATCCCACATGTAAGTGACAGCATTTGAGGTTGGCATCTCACCATCTGCCTGACTTCACTTGGCGTGATAATTTCTAGGTCCAACCTCTTTTCTTCTTAATGCCTTCCTAGTCCCCCCGAGAAACCCGGCCTGGCTTCCAACCATTCAGTCACCACCTGGTAAGTTCAGTGTGACAGTAACTCAGGTTCAAAGAGACTCAGGGCACTCCAGTCATAAACGCACTGCTAAGGAGCATCATTAAACTTGTCCCTTTCGTGCTTCTGGTTCCTGTCTCTTCCGGCGATTTCTGCTCTGGAAGGACCCCTGAAAGTCTGCAGAGGCAACCTGTCAAGGCTCACAGATGGTCTTTCCAGAACGAAGCATGCACAACCAGTCATTACCATAATGTATCATGACAGGGTCAAACTGAGGGGAGGCCTACATCGCAAAATCAATACCTCCGCCTGTCTGCAGGATAAAATGCTGATGGGCTGGAAGCAGCAGCCACCAAGGGCAGGTGGATGCCCTCAGACGCAGAGAGGCCCCGGAAAATGCTGTCGAGGGCTGGCGGCGGTGGGCGTGGGGGCGTCTGCCCAGAGATGCTCCCCGTGTGTATTAACAAATTGTAGCCACCGGGCTCCCGCCCCCATCCCTTTACCTCGTCCTGCCCGAGAAGAACTTTGGTGGTGAGCACAGGCTTGCTGATGTCACTGGTCATGCTGCTGGATTCCAGGGAGACCAGGGTACCCATTTTCCCGAACTGGGTCACCACCACCAGGATGTGACTGCTGAAGGCTGTGCATACCACCTGGGTAGGGACGCCACACACTACCGCAGTCGTCTGTTTCGACATCACCAATGGTTTGCCTTCCATGGTTGGGTCTGTTCAATGGCCCCTTCAGCTTGTTAAGAATAAAGAGAGTAAATCAGCATCAGATGGCCTTGGGGCTCCAGAGTAAGTACCATTTGGCATTAAAACAGAAATACAAGTGGGCTCATTCAAAAGCCTGTATCTGTTAACCCTTACAGGCCTCATTTGCCCAAAACTTTCTAGATTCATTGAGTAGACACACTTGTATACATAAACTAGCCAGGCAAAGGAGGCAGGATGTCAAAATATGCTTTTCTTTCCTCTTCCACGCGCTTGGGGCCCCTGCTGTTAAGCATCACTGTGACCCCACCCCATCCCGAGGCTCTGAGTCCTGGGGCCCTCGGTGGTGCCACTGCCGGGGGGGTGAAGGGCTGAAAGCGCCGCAGGTGCAGGTGCAAAAGCCAGGCCAGAGCAGGTGGCCACGCTCCTGCCGTCCCTCCAGTGCGCCCATTGAGGTTCCGTTTTCTGCACTTGGGAAAACCACCGGCCCCACAGGAGAAGCAGCACGTCACCGAGCCAGGAGGCAGATGGCGACCGTGGCTGGGGCGCCAACCGTGGGGGCGCCCGCCCTCGCCTTCCCGCTCCAGCCTCCGCGGCCCCCTACCCTCCCTGCCGCCCGCCATGCCGCCCGCGCTCACCAGGCCGCGCCCGGAAATGACGCCGGTGGCGGCGCGGCCCCGCCCCCTAAGGCCCCGCCCCGCTCCCGAGCGCCAGACGCGCCCGCGGGCTCTGCGGCCCCCGCCGGAAGTGCAGCCCGCAGGGCTTCCGGTCGCGCCGGGGCCGCTGGGCTCTGAGGCGCTGGGCTGCCCGCCCGCCAGCAGCGACGGGCTGGGCACCGAGTCGCGCGAGGGGCTGCGGCCCCAAGCTCGGGAGCGCAGCCTCCAGCTTCTTCCCAAGGGCGGTCTCGCCCTTCGGCCCCTCGGCCCCTCGGCCCCGCAGTAGAGCGGCCTCCGGCTTCTCCCCAGGGGCGACCTCGGGCGCTCCTGACGGCGGCCCTGCTCCTCTGTCACCGGGGAGCCGCAGTGGGGTCCCTGGCCCCTTGGCCGTGGGTTCCAGGGCGCTGCTGCAAGCACAGGGAGCCGAGAGAAAACCAGGGCTGGACCGCAGTTAAGGCGCTGAAAGCGGGTTCCGCCCAGGGCGCTTCACAGAGCGCGCAGGAGACCCCGGTGTGGAGCCGGGCTCACCCCGCACACGGGTGGGCGGAAAAGAAAGGCGCACCCCGAAAGCTGAGCCTTACGTTTCGTGTGGCACACCAAGCTGAGGACCCGAGCCTGGGGCCCAGCATCTAACTGGGAGCCCGCTCCGTAGAGGTGAGGCAGGAGCCGGCACCTCCGGGCGGTTCCGCGCAAAGACCAGGTAGCTGGCGCGTGGGGAGGTCGCTGTCCGTTAAGGAACCAGACCTCTCCAGGCGTTTAGTGCTTGGAGTTCCCGTCCTGGCGCAGTGGTTAACGAGCCCGACTGGGAACCGTGAGGTTGCGGGTTCGGTCCCTGGCCTCGCTCCGTGGGTTAAGGATCCGGCGTTGCCCTGAGCTGTGGTGTAGGTTGCAGATGTGGCTTGGATCCCGTGGGGCTGTGGCTCTGGCGTAGGCCGGTGGCTACAGCTCCGATTAGACCCCTAGCCTGGGAACCTCCATATGCCGCGGGAGTGGCCCAAGAAATGGCAAAAAGAGAAAAAAAAAAAAAAAAAGAAAAAAGGAATTTAGTGCTTCTCCGTGAGTGGGGGGGGGGGGGGGCGGGTGATGCAAAGTCTGGGCTCATTCCCATCAACCCCAAGTGATTTCAGCGTTCACGGCCTTCGTCCTCTGGGTGCACCGTCGTGGTGGCTGTAATGTGACAGCTTGATGGCTGCAACATCCTTTCTTCACTGATCGGTCGCGCGTGTTCAAAACCACAGGAGCCGGTGGGAATTTACAGCCGAGGAACGGCGTGGGGTCAGGGGGTGGGAAACTACTACGCGGAAACCTCTGGGTGGGGGGCTGGGGGTTTGGGGCTTCTAGCCAAGGAAACCTGGTGGGATTCTTGCTCAAGGCCGGCCAGGTATCAGACCACCTGGGGGGTGAGGACGGGGTTACCGATCAGGGTATCACAAAAGCCCCAAGTGGAGGCCTCGCTGGAGGCGGGTTGAGAGCAGCTGGAGGCGGGTCTGGTGTAGGGGAGCGTCTTCGGCAGCATCCTCTGCCTGGCGGTGACAGAGGCCTTCGAACCCCTCTAGGTGGTGCCAGGGCGTGCCAGGGTGCCAGGTGCCAGGGCTTCTAGGTGGTGCCAGGGCCTCTGCCCTCGAGAGCCCATCTGGGGCATCCTGGTCCCCCCCGGGGAGTACTCAGAACAGCTCCCGTTTATCTGGCCCTTCGTGTGTGCAGGCGTTGTTCTGAGCGCGTCAGACGTCGTAACTCTTAATCTAAACAACCCCAGTATCGAGACCTTATCATCCTCATTGCAGAGACAGGGCGTTCGGGCTGAAGGACCTGCCCAGGGTCACGGAGCTGATGAGACTGGGTCTGGACTTCGGACCTTTACCCTTGATTGCCGGTCTTGTGACTCACATGCTCGGGCACGGGGAGAGGCGGGACCGTGCTGCCCTGTCGCAGGGTGATTTCTGGTTCCTGCCAGGCCTTCTGCCCACCCCCCCTTCTCCAAGCTGGAAGTTGTGGTGGCAGCGTCCGTTGGCTGTTTGGGGGCGGGGGGGGGTGTCTTGTGCTGATACTGCCATGATTTGAGCCGTGAGCCTCTTCCTGAGGGATTAACACCGGGCCACCCGCACCCTCAGAGGCCTGTCTGCCTGGCTTCCTGCCAGGCCTGTCAAGGCACGTCCCCCCCCCAACCCCCGCCTGTCTGTCCACATCACTTAACCCCTTAGGGAACTTGGGCTTCCCCCAGGTCCTCGCTGCCTTTCCTCATGATTTAATGACTCCTCGTGCCATACACCTTAAGTCCAATGAAGCATGCTCCTCCCACAGTGATTTCTGGGGCCCAACAGGAAAAGGCATCGATACAAAGCATTATCGAAATAGACATAAAACCAAGAGGAAGCTTGTTTTTGACACTGGCAGCCAGTTCACAGAGGGAAAGATGATGAGTTTCATGGTTCCAGGCCTCAGGAAGGAAACATGTCAGTCTTTCAGGAGAGTCTAAGTTTTGTTGGTTCTAAATTTAAACACACGTCCACCCACACACCCCCCAAAAGCCACCTGCCAATGTATTGCCGGTGTGAAACCTTTAAAAGGTTCCTTTACTTTTATTCGCCAATTCACGTGTTCTCTCTCTGTAGGCAAATAGATGCAAGAAATATGCCCCCCCCCCGAGACAACCCCCCTCTGAAATAGACGTAGCACTTTTTATAAAAGGGATCCCGGAGGACCAAGTGGGTGATGGCTGGAGGGCCCTGTGGCTGGTTTTGGTGTAGACCTTTGATAAAGACGGAGTTGGGAGGAAACCAGGCGGGGTCGTCCTGGGCCAGGGTGACGGCAGGGCGGGCAGGTCCTTCCCGGTGGCCTAAGTGGCTGTGTGGGCAGAACCCCCGCGCCTAGACTCTCGGGGGAAGCGCTTGCTGCTGGCCACCGACGGCTCTCCAGTGCGAGACGGGGATTTAGCTGGAAAGAAGATCGTGGGAGTGAATTCACTTAAAACAGGCACCCGTCGTAAGCACGTCAGTCGTGGGGCAGAAGCGTTTGAGAACTTATGGTGGAAAAGAAAAAGGGGGGGGTCTTGAATTTGTCTCGCAGGCGATTCGGGTGATGACTGTGCCATTCTAAGTCGACTTGGAGAACCAGCAGAGAATTAATCAGGTGTCGATGTGGCAGGGGCATGATTTTTCCAGCCCCCTGTGGGCCGGCCTTGGCAGCAGTCTTCACAGGATGGGTTCTCTCGGCTCCCTCACTGGGCGGAGCCGTCGTGCCGACATCTCCAAGGGCACCGTCCGTCTCCCCCAGCCTCTCTTAGCCCTCTGATACTCGGATCCCCGCGGGCTGACGTACCGTCCTGTCGGGAGCCTCGTCAGCATCCTGTCCTCGGATGCCTGCCCGGCCGGCCCTGCCAGGCCCTCCTGCCCGCTGGCCAAAGGTCCTGGGCTAGATCCGAACATCTCCCAGTGTGACACGTGTGGCCTTTCCAAGATCTCACATCTTTGGTGAGGTTTGTAATTGGAGTGGAGCCCGAGCAGGCACATGGGCTCCGTGCGAGGACAGTCTGTTTTCTTCGGCCACCTCATGCCTGCGGGCACCCAAGACTTGGAGCGGCTTGGGCACGACGTTGGTCTCCGGGTCTCAGGGCCTGCCTGCGTCTGGTAGGCACAGTGTCCCTCTCGGTTTTGCGAGATGTGGGAACAGGTGGCAACGTTTCGTTGTGTGCGTGACAAGCAGGCCTTTTCTCTGGGCTGGTCTTCTGAGAGCAGCTGGGTGGCGGGTAGGTGGTGAGCCCATCTGTGAGGCAGGTGTTTTATTACGTTCAGGTCACAGACGTTTGGGAAGGAGTGAGGGAGGCCGTATCCACTCGGGTTTATTTCAGGTGTTGGTGGCAGCCGCCTGTGTGACACCATTTCTGCCCAAAGAGGAGCACAGACAGGTTCCAAGAGCTGGGTGAGGCACCCGACTTCTTTCTCCTCCTCTTAGCTCAGTGGTCCTGTTCTCCTTCCTCCAGGCTGTGATAAAATCGCCAGACTCTGCGTCTCGCTTGGTAGCTTTCCTTTCCCAGGCTTCCCAGCAAAATCCCAGGATTGAGTCTCCTTGGACCCACCCGGGTCACGTGCCTGTCTTTGGCCCCATCACTGCTTGAAAAATCAGTCAATGTGAAAGTAGCCTCCCCTGCATCCGGGAGTTTAAAAAAAATACGTCTCAATGTCCATCAAAGCAGAGGTCCTAAGCGGAGACTACGGGATGCCCCGAGCGCCCGCTCTCCTGGCCCCCGGAGCCCGCTCACCTCCTCTCTCTTCCCCTGGCGTCGCCTGTCCTGCCCGTTGCCTGTGCGCGGCTCACGCTCTGGCCTCGTGTCCACCCTTCCCTCCGATCTGCACCCCCGCAGTGCTTCGCTCCTTTTGGAGAAACCAGTTCTTGCTCAGTAACTGGGGGGATGAAATGACAGGGCCTTGGCAGAAGGGCCTCCTTGAGGGCTTGACACCTGCAGCGCGTCCCATTAAGCTTCCTCCGCTTCAGAGTCCTGCGACTCCACTGGCGAGACCCCGCGCCCGGCCCCCGCCCTCGTGGGATCCGTGGCCCCAAACCTCCCGCGCGCCAGCCAGGCCTTTGCAAGGAGCAGGACGGCCGGGAGGAAACCCCTCCGCCCTGGTCCCCTGCTGCCCCTGGCAGGCCTGGGGTCCGAGCAGCCGTGACAGACGCGAGGGTCCTGAGGCCCTAACGCCACACTCCCATCTCCGGAGGAAAGTGACGACACGGAGGCGAGGTCTTGCTGTCGCAGGACGTACATTTATAAGCAGGCGCGAGAGCGGCAGAGCCAGCAAGAGGCCAAGCCCAGCGAGCACCACCAGCCGGAGGGCCGCCTGCACGTCTCGCCCCGGCCAGCCTGCGCTGGGGCTGAGGGTCTCCGTGCTCTGCGCTCCGTGGTTTTACCCCGGCCTGGACCCCAGCCCTTCTTTGCCGCCTGCGGGGTGGGACCTCCTCTTGCGGGGTGGCGCGCCACCGTCGCGTGTGTGGCACGGCTTCTGCGCTCCACGGTCGCAAAGGCCCTTGAATAAGTAGCAGCATGGAAATAGAGACGGTTCTGACCGGGGCGGGGGGGGCTCCATGACGTGCAAATGACCTTCACCGTACCCAGTTACCTAGAGAAGGAGCGGGAACGCTTCATTTTTTACATACGAGGGTTATCCACGTTGAGGGAGGAGACAGGATAGAAAGATTAAAGGCACCAATGAAAATCACATATATTTTATTACAAAAACAAAACCCTGGGCCTACGTGAAATTCCAATTTTTCCTGAGGGCAATTAATGAATACCAGTTTATAAGGGTCCAGGGAGCAGTTCATTCGCAAAGGAAATAAATCCTCTTCCCAGGGAGCGGTTTCAGATGGTTTCCCAGCGCAGGGTCAAAGGTGAAAACATCATTTTTCCGGGGAGGCTGCAAGTGTGCCCTCTCGGGGCAGGCGAGGGCCTTGTGGCCCAGGGACGCCCTGAGCTTTGGAGTTGTGTGTCAGCGGGAGCATTTGTATTTAGCATCAAACAGGAAACACACACACACACACACACCCACCCTGTCTGTGGACCTGATCCCAGCAGGGCACAGAATTGAGAGTTTAGCTTGTCACTGTTTTCTGCAGAACTTAGTCATGCTCAAATATTACAATCTTTTTGTTCTTGGAATGAGGCTTTCTGCCCTCGTTAGAAATAATGAAAACTGCCTTGTACTCACATCTTGCACTATTTGTTTAGTTCTTTAATAAATGAAACCTTAATCCATGTACAATTTCTGAAAGCCTTTCTTTCAATATTTTAAGAAGTTATTTCCCCTGATAAGAAGCCGTCTCGTGGCCCCTGCGGCTCTGCATGGAGGCTGGTTATCGTTCTTGCTCTTTTCTCTTACAGGAAGAGGACAGAAAGCCAGCGAGCTGCACGTCACGGGGCCTCGATATGTGTTGGTCCTACTGGACCACAGTCAGGTTGGCGCGTAAGGTGCGCACAGGTCAGGATGAAGTGGAAAGAAACGCAAGCCTGCCTGGGCCCTGGCACGAACTTGCTGATGACCTCGGCAATTCCCTTCCCCTCTCTGGGCCTCTGTTTCCCCATCTGTGAAATGGGCCTCCAGGTGCCTCTGATCCAGTCCTCTGGGCTCCTGCCCTGGGTTGGGGATGGTGCCACAGAGAAAGAGGGGAAGGCCTGGGGGAGGCAGCTGGAGGTGGTTTTGTCTGTGCAGGAGGAAGTGGCGTGGGCTGGGCAGGGCAAAGGCAGACCCTCCCTTTCTGAAGGCCCGTTCTGGGGCTGGGGACCGGACTGGGGGCTTGGACCACAGGGAGGTTCTAAGAAGGCAGTTTGGGCCCAGCACGGGGGCTCTCTGACCACGAGGCCTTCTGTGGGAGGTGGCGGGCGCCCTGCTTGGGCGGTGTTGAGACCAGGTGGTCCCCCCGGGAGGACCGTACTGGGGGCTGACTCAGAGTTCTGAAGGCCCTTCCAAGTCCAGGTGTCTGCCGTCCTCATGACCACAGGGGGACGCGGCTCAGTCCTGTCCGTATCTCAGGCAAAACTCACAGCGCACTGAGACCAGACCGTGCCAAGGGCTGCCAGGAACTGGGAGCAATGGAACGTCCCTGTATTACTGCCAGGAATGCTGAGCAGTGCAGGCACTTTGAAAAGCAGCTTAGCTGCTCCTTATAAAGGTGACCACACACCTGCCGTCCGACTCAGTCGTCCCATCCCTAGGGGTTTGGAATGAACAAGAAGTCTGTTCACACTGGAACCTGTGCGGGAAGGTTTCTAGCGGCGTTCTTCATAGAGCCCCCAAACCGAATTCAACCCAGATGTTCTCAGCAGGTGAATGGGCGAGCAGCCTGGGGTACATCTGCGTGGTGGAACACTTCTCTGTGATAAAAAGGAAGGGGTGACCTGTGCACGTGCCGGCGCGGGCCCGTCTCAGAACCAGCACAGCCGCTGCAGGAGGACAAGCACGCAGGGCGGCTGCTCTGTGAGATGCTCCCATGATGCTCTGGGAGAGGCAAGGTTACGGACCAGGGGTTGCAGGGTGGGGGTGGGGAGCAGGCCGGAGTACAGCCGGGGGACCCCGGGGGAGGTGGGTCTGCTGTATCTTGGCTGTGACGGTGGTTACTGGATGGAGCCTTTGTCGACACTTGGAACTGTACGTCCTGGGAGAACTCTAAGGTGTGTAGGAGAAGAACGAATAACAGACAATAAAAGTGGCAGAAATGGTAGAAAGCCCCACCCCTGACCCAGAGCAGGGGCTTACTTTAGGTGAAGGCCCATCGCCCCCGTTAGGATGGCCGATGTGAGTTCGTATCACTCTGTGCGCGTGTACAGAAGCAAGTGCGGGCACGGATGTGGAGGACGTGGAGCCCCGTGCGCTGCTCCCGGGAATGTAAAACGGTGCAGCTGCTGTTTCTGCGTCCACCCGCGGGCATTGAAAGCAGAGGCGCAAAGAGATGTGAGCGTGTGCGCCACAGTCACAACAGCGTGACTCACTGAAGCCAAACGTGGGAGCAACTCGATGCCCATTAAGGGATGAATGGAAGTGCCGTGTGGGACATCCACGCCGTGGGACATCCTTCAGCCTTAGCGAGGAAGGAGATCTTGACACCTGCTGCAACGTGGGTGACCTTTTAGAATAGTGTGCTCAGTGAAACGTGCCTGCGTAGGTGCTGAGGGGGTTCCAGGGGCCCTGTCCTGTAGCCCAAAGGGGAGGCAGACCTGGAACCAGGAATGGCAGGTATGGTGACCACCTTGGGGGGAGCAGTGTGGGCCTGGTGGGGGCCAAGTACCGAGGCTCTTTGTGCCTGGGTGCTGCCAAGCCCTTCTCAGGAAGCTGCAGCTTAGCCAAGTCCCACGTGATGCTTGGGGAGCTGGGCAGGTGAGGATGGAACGTGTGTGGAGCTTGGAGATCTTGGATTCAGTTTTTTACATCTAGGCCCAGGTAACCTGAGTCTTATTTCTTTTCTTCTTTCCTCAAATGCTGTGGTGGTGGTGTTGTTTAGAACAGTGATTTGTTCACACCCTGAATATCCCAGGAGGAGAGGGGTCGAGTGTGAAGGAGCCTCTGTCTACAGCAGATGCCGCCAGTGTCCTGCCCAGGTGCCCTTGCCTCAGCCCCGCAGTGCGCACGGATCTGCTTGCCACTGCCTGGGCCGGCGTGCCACGGCTTGGGATTGTCCCTGAAAGCTCTCAAGTCACTCATCCGTCCATCCATTCTTTCTTCCATCTGTCCATCCATCTCTTACTCTGTCCTTCCATCCATCTTTCCTCCTGTTCTTCCTTCCGCCCTTCCTTCTGTCCTTCCTTCCATCCGTCCTTCCTTCCATCCTTCCCTCTGTCCTTCCTCCCTTGCATCCTTCCTTCCTTCCATCCTTCTTTCCTTCTTCCCGTCCATCCTTCCGTCTGTCTGTCCTTCCATCCATCCATCCTTCCTTCTGTCCTTCCATCCATCCTTCTTTCCTCCTGTTCTTCCTTCCGCCCTTCTTTCTGTCCTTCCTTCCATCCTTCCCTCCGTCCTTCCTCCCTTGCATCCTTCCTTCCATCCTTCTTTCCTTCCTTCCGTCCATCCTTCCTTCCTCCCGTCCATCCTTCCGTCTGTCTGTCCTTCCTTCCTCGCATCCTTCCTTCCGCCCTTCCTCCCGTCTTTCCTTCCATCCGTCCGTCCTTCCTTCTTCCTTCCTCCTGTCCTTCCTTCCATCCTTCCCTCCGTCCTTCCTCCCTTGCATCCTTCCTTCCTTCCATCCTTCTTTCCTTTCTTCCGTCCATCCTTCCTTCCTCCCGTCCATCCTTCCATCTGTCTGTCCTTCCTTCCTTGCATCCTTCCTTCCGTCCTCCCTTCCATGCGTCCATCCTTCCTTCTGTCCATCCATCCATCCATCCATCCATTTTTCCATCTCCTTCCTTCCACCCACCCGTCTCTACATCGTTATCCATACCTTCATTCTTCCATCCACCCAGGGGTGAGATGTGTGCTTGGTTATTCACTCAATAAACATCGTCTGCGCGGAGCTGATCTCAAGGCCGTCTGGATGTCCGCCCCTCACTACAGAGGTAAGACCCACGATGAGCAAATAGCTGCAGGTGAGGGCAGAGTCAGGTAGCAACAGGAATAACCCCACCCCAGCAAATGCAACAGGCAAGATTTTTAAGGAGGTTGAAAGAAAACACGCCTCTAGGAAAACAACTTTGAAAAACGAGAAGATACACCCATAAGCAAGGAGGGCCTCGAAACACAGGATCCGCTGCCTGGTAGAAAGGCAGGTCATGACCCCGGGTCACAGAGGCGACCTTTTGGGATGGTGACGATAGGTGGGACTTCCAGTTTCTGTGGTCGCACATTTCTCTATTACGTGAATTTTGAGCGTATTTTGGAAAAGAGAGAAAGAGGGGAGAGGAGGACATGTACTCAGGCCATCGTAGTGGGTGGCCCATTAGATGGGCCCGGAGCCCCCAAGGGAACCCAGGCCCTGGGTCTGAGCCGCGTCTGGCAGGGACCAACTGCAGGGCGGCCCCACCCCAGGGGGTGCTGGTGAGGAGACCCGAGTTACCCGCGAACACCTCTGGGGGGCAGCAGAGGCCACAGAACGCGCTGAGCTTGTGGCGCAGGGACTGGGCAGAGGAACGAGGAGCCTGGTCTGCCTCCCTGCGGTGGGGAGAGGGCCTCCTCCTCCTCCCCCACCTGCCCTTGGGCAGGGCTGGTCCCTGCTGCCCAGGAGGCCGGGGGCCTGTTCTTGCCTCCGTCTCTCTCCCCTGCCCGCACCTCCATCTCTGTCTCTCTCCCTCTCCACCCCCGCTTTCTTATCTGTGTCTCTCCTCTCCCACATCCAAAGAGTCACCCAATGACAAAGGTCTGTTCTTCAAAGCTGTCACCTCTGAATTTAGGTTACAGGTACCTGCTGAGCTTGTCTTGAGGGCAAACCCTGAGCTACAAGTTGAGCTTGTCCTGAGGGTTAGACCCTGCGCTACAGAGCAGGGGTAGCGGGAGGTCCAGGGCTCACCTAGCCGGAGTCTGTGGGGCTCTCACAGGGAGCAGGACGGTACCTCACACCGCAGCGTGAGCATTCAAGGAAGTGTAAGCTGGACCAGGCTGTCGAGGCCGTGATGAAACAGTGGGTGCATGCTGGCTTCTGTGTCCCCCACAGTCCCTATGCTTGGGCCTCAGGTTTAGCTTTGAGCTTCCTGTTAGCCACAGAGAAAAGGGAAACAAGATCAGAACCCAGATTCCAATCTCCTTGGCCCTGGTCAGAGCGCCAGGCCCCTGTGGGAGGACTGCCCTCTCCCAGACTTGCTGAAGGGGCCGCTGAGGTGTTGGGCACCGCCTGGGCGTTCTCCCCGCCCTTTGTGGGGTGCAGCCCAGGCCCTTGGCCAGGACCGGGGGTTGGGGTGCAATGGAGCGCAAAGGCCTCAGCAGCTGTGTGTGGGGAGCTGAGCTGAGGAGACGGCAGAGCTCCTGGCCAGGCTGGGTTTCTATTTTTATAACTTGAAAACATCCAGGCATGGCTCACGTACAGTAGATGCAATTGGTGTGCAGTTGTGAGTTCTGACAAACGCGTGTGAGAGGTGGCGGTGAGCGCAGTGCCCTGGCCGCCGTTCCCTCCTGACCTCTGGCCCTGGGACCCCTGGTCTGTTCTCTGCCCCGTTACGGCCTTTTCCAAAATGTCGTCGGAACAGAAACACACGGCGTGTGCTGGCAGGGGTGTCGAGGGTGAGCTGTGCGTGCATGCATATGAGTGTGAGTGTGTGCACCTGCGTGTACACGTGTGTGCGTGTGTGCACACGGGTGGGTAGTGGGCAGAGCACCATGCTTCTCTGTGCACCCGTCTCTGCCCTTCTTATGGGAGGCACTCGTCCTCCCGCTGTCCTCTGCCCGACTCGCCAGCTCCCTTGGGAATGAACACTCCGTCGTCTCCTTTGTTTCCCGGTGCTTTGTATCGGCCCCTCATGAAGGGCATGGTGGCCCCACACCACGTCCCGGGCACTGCGGGGCACCTGGGGCGAGGCTGTGGTGCCAGGACCCCAGGGCGCTGCACTGGAGGAGGCTTTGCTCTGCTGCACCCCGCGTCCATCCTCCCGCTAGATGCTGGCAGGGAGCAGGGCCCTGTCGGAGCCCCTCCTGGCTCTTGGCATGCGGCTGGCTGTTGGCGACTCTCCAGCATGGCAGAGATCAGACCTGTGAGGGTGGGGGCACAGGCGGGGGCGCTTTTTAATTCATCAAGGTGATGATGGCTGTGCTGGACCCGCCCGCATGGTCAGTCGGCCGCCGCCAGCAGCCTACCTGATGTCAGGCCACGGCTCTGCAGGCGAGCTCTGCGCCCCTTTGAGGCTCCGCTCCCCAGCTCCTGCCTCCAGCCAGCACTGGCGCACCTGTCAGCTGGGGGAGCAAAGGCCACAGCCTTTCCCTCCTACGCGTGCCATGAGGTGGCAGTGTCGCGGTCATGGGAAGACAGCTGGCCTCGCAGCGCTTGAGGCTGGCCTCTGGCATCTCTGGCTGTTACCACGGTTGTCACACTGGCCTGGCATGGCCTCCGGCCCATGGCAGCGGTGGCCGGGGGGTGGGGGGGACAGCTTCTCCTACTCTCCCCCTCTTGGCTGGGGGAGCTCACTCTGAGGAGGTTGGCAGAGCGGGTCTTCCCAGGGCCTCGGGTCTGGATGCCAGCCTGTGGGCGGAGATGCTGGGGGTGGGGGGCTGCTGCCAACTCTTGCCAGGCTCCTTGGCTCCATCTCCAGCAGGTGGTCTGGCCCAGCCCCTGCACCTTCCTCCTGCACAAGGATGCGCCCGTGCCCACTCCCCATCCTGTCCTCTGCCCGCTTCTCTCCCCCTGTGTCTGGTCTCCCTTGGCAGCCCCCAGGGCCATGGCCCCCGAAAGCCTGCACTCCAGGAGCAGAGTGGCCTGAAAACAGAAATGAACACCGGGGGATTTGCCTTAAACTCATTAAACCCCATGAACCCTCCCGCCAAATGATCCCAGCCTGCGCCCGCCCCGGCCTTTTAATCTCGTTGGGGCCTCGGTATAATTTGTTTAGCTGTGCTGATCAGTTGAAGGTTGATTCAATTGGACCTGGGTTATTTATTTGTGCCCGGATTTGCTAAGTGTCGTTGGCAGTGCGTGAGGTCTTCATTATGGCGGCCCCCCCTTCTCTGAGCACCGGAGGCCCCCTCCTGCCTGGAGAGGGCGTGCCAGCCTTGGGGGCTCCGGGGCAGCTCCGCTCGGGGTGGGCCCTGCACCGAGGAGCAGGGACCGTGTTCTTCCCCTGCCTCTGCGCTGCCCGCCTGCAATCCTGCCCATGACCAGTCCCAAGTGAGTTTGGCTGACTGCTCCCACACCCCCACCCCGGAAGGGTCTCAAAGGCAGCCACCACCCCCAGGCGGGCGACACCCGTCTTCCCTCTGGCTGCTCCCCGGTGGGTGGGCTGCCGCGCCCGTATCACTCCGCCACCCCGCCGGGTGCTGGTCAACACCCACGTGCCCATCGCCTCCTCCAGCCCCGCGATGTCTCACGGTCCTCCTGTCACAGATGGAGAAACTGAGGCTCAGAGTCTTGTCTGGGTCAGAGCCCAAAGCACCCAAGCCACGGAGCCGACGCTTGTTTTCTCCAGCTGAGTCCGGGCCCGCGTCGGGCGTCGGTGTCCGTGCCTCCAGGACCTCACGCGTGCCACCAGGCCTGAGCCCCTCCGGGCAGGGCGTATTTGCACATCGCCTGCATGCCCCGCTGTGTGCTGCGCAGAGAGGTTGCGGGGACATGTTGGTGCTTGTGCCATCAGGAGACAGCAGCAGAGATGGCAGATGGAGGATGGAAGGGGAGGTGGGGGACCCAGTGTCCGGGGGTGTAGGAGAAACCAGGCTGGGCCTGGGAGGACGGCTGGGAGGCAGAAGCGGCCCCGGCGGTAACAGCAGAGGACGGAGGCTTCTGGAGGGGCGGCCCCATGATCCTCAGGCCCAGCAGCGGGGAGGTGCTTTCAGAGGAAGCTTCAGAAGCAGGCAAAGCGGCCAGGGTGTGAGTCGGGGCTCTGCCATGCAGGAGCTTTGAGACCTGGACTCTCAGCTGTCCTCCCTTAGAAGACAGGGACACTAGCCTGGTCACCCTGGCAGGACAGGAGTTTACAGGGGATGAGAGGGGATGTGGATCCAGGAGGCCGGGGCAAGGCTGGGGTTCCCAGCAGAGAAGGGCTGGGTGCAGGACGGCGGCTTGGGATCGGCGGGGCTGCGTCCGAGTGGGAGGCCGGCAGTCACTGCTGGGAGCTGTGGGCTGGCTGGGGGGTTCCCTCTGCCGTGGCGGGGCCCACCCAGCTGCGGCGGCCACCCTCCCTCTCGAGGCCCTGGTGTTGGCCGGCTCTTCTCCTGGGCCCCTGCCCTCGGGAGGCTTGATCTAACTGGACAGGGCCCTCGGGGCAGCCTTCCAGGGGCTTCTCAGGTCAACTTGGGCCGTGTCACAACTCCCACCCCATTCCAGTGGTCAAAGCGGCCTGAGCCTGGTCCAGACCCCAGGGGGGGGATGCCCCTTAGGGGAAGAGCCACAGTGGCCACAGTGACCCCAACATCCCAGCTGGCTGGTGCAGCCGTGCGGGGCTGGGGACCGGAGGAAACAGCACCGGGAGCCTCCAGCAGGTGCTCGGTGCCTCTGATCACATGATCGTGAGGCCGGACTGAGCCTGCCAGGCCGACCCCAGGCGGGCCCGACTGCCCTCGTGGCCACGGCCTGGCAGCGCTGTCCTGCCGTGGCCCTTGCGAGGGCACCTTCGATGTCACTCCCACCCACATCCTCCCCCCCGGGCTCCCCATCCCGCCTCCCACCCAGCCTGCCTTTTCCTTGCTTGTCAGCCAAGTTCCGACTCCCCTGAGGCAGCCTCATCAAATATGCCTTCTCTCTCATCACCATAATTTTTCATTTGTAGGTTAAGCTGCACCTGGGGTTCTCAGAAATCCGCTCGCTACCTTGCAACTTGCCAGCTTCTCAAATGTCTCGTCCTCCCCTGCCTCTCGCTTCTGGAGGAGGCATGTGGCCACGTGGCGGGAAGGATGGCGGCTTCCCGGCGCCGTCTGTAGGACTCGGCTGGGAACGGCGGGCTCCGGCCACGCTCTGGGCTGGAAGGAAGGCAGCCTGGTCTGTCTGTCTGCCCATCCTCTGCAGGCACCGTGGACTAGAAAGGTTCGTCAGGTTTGACCAACATTTTCCAGCCCCTCCCCGGTGCCAGGCCCTCCCCATGTGCCCTGGTGGTCTGATCTTGTTGGGGACTGAGGCTGCACACCCCTGTGGACCCCATTTCGTCCCCAGAGAACCAAGGCTTGAGAAGGCATGTGGCCGGCCCTGGGTCTCCTGGGTGGTAATGAGCGAGGAGCGTTAGAACCCAGGCCTCTGCGAGTCCCGTTTGGTTGGGAGGAGGAGACGCGGGGATGGGGAGCAGGGCACAGAGTGCCCTGTGCCCCTGGGATGGCGGCCCAGCAGCCGCTCGGCGCAGGCAAAGCAGGAGGTAGGGAGGGACGCAGGGCGCAGTGAGCCGCTCCGTGTCCGGGCACAGGGGACAGGAGCACCAGGCTGGCAGCCCGTCTGAGCCCCTGGCCTGGGGTGGCTCTCCTGGCCTGGCAGAGGCTGCGCAGCGAGGTCGCCAGGAGAGGGGCCCAGTCTCCTTGCCAGGCCGGCTGCCAGCCCTCCAGAGGCCTGGACAGCAGGGCCTCTCCTGAGTGGTCACCGACCCCGAGCCCAGAAGCACTTCCCTTTACTCCCCTGGGGACCCGCCTTCCTGACAGGGACCAGAGCCCCCCAAAGAGAGCGGCCTGAGCCCCAGGCCAGGAGTGCTCTCTGGTCCCTCCTCCCTCCCTCCCCTCCTCCCTCCCTCCAGCAGCCATGGTCCTTGAGGACAGCAGCACAGGTAGGGAGCCGTGCTGGGCTCGGGGATCCAGCGGTGACGAGACCACAAGTGCCTCCGCTGAGCAGGAGCGAGAACAAACGAGGAACAGCAGGTGTGCACTCGCGCGTGCGGAGGGCTGAGCCTCGTGGGGGCGCGTGCGGAGGGCTGAGCCTCGTGGGGGCGTAGCCAGGGCACTGGCTTGGGTTGGGGGCCCCAAGACGTCTCTGCGAGCTGGGGCAGGGGGAGGGGAGCAGGCCCCGGGGGTGGGGGAGCCGCCCAGGCAGCAGGGTAAAGGCCGGAGGATGCAGGTGGTGGGGCTGGAGCGGAGGGGTGACCCAGGCGAGAAGGGAGCAGGCTGGTCCCTGAGCAGCTGTGTGTCCTGGGTCAGGGGGCCGGGGGGGGGGGGGGAAGGCAGGTGCAGGGGCCCCTCCCGTGGAAGCTCCTCATCAGGGACACGGCCCAGACAGGCCTGGGTCCCGGGGGACGTGAGGACAGACAAGCCTCTGCCCGGATGACGCTGTCTCATCCCTCGCCAGGAAGCAGCTCTCCGCTTCCCAGCAGACCCCGAGGGGTTGCCCTGCGTTTATAACCCACTCTGCAGATTATTATTCCATTAGTGAAGTCACACAGTGGGGACTGAGGGACTTTCAGCTCCAAAGGCCTTGCAAACACTGATCACGAAAATTAAAGAAAGCTTCCTAATCTCTAAACGCCTCGAGGCCACGCATTCCCCTCCGAGTCAGCTGGGGAAGCCCAGCCCTGGTTACGGGAAGCTTCCGGAGGGGGTGCCTGCAGCCCCAGGTCCCCAATCCTGTGCGCCTCCCAAGGGGACCGTTCACGGGGCAGCCTGGACATGGGGAAAGCAGGCCTGTGGGCAGAAGGCAGGACGGGTTAGTGGGGTGCAGGGGGCTCCAGGCGGCAGCTCTGTCCCTGGGGCGCAGCTGGCCCAGGTCCCCCTGGCCGTACAGGGATGGAGGCGGCTCTGTGCTGGGGCCTCTGTGCCTCCTGCCTGGAAACCGTTTGACCTTGAAGGCCACGCCCCTTTGCCTCTCCCGTATCCCGGGCGGGGGCAGGGGGAGGTTCGAGGAGGAGAGGCTCCAGGACCGTGGGCGAGCACCCGCAGACCCCTACATGACCTCTGGGACCCCTCTCCACCGGGATCCCCCCAAATCCGAGAGAAGCTTCTGGCTCACTGCTGCCTGGCCAGGCTTGCTCTCTGGTGTAAAGTCCCCTTCAGCTGAAAGTTTGAACTAAGACTGAAGATTCTCCGGATCCATTATGTGCTCTGGTTTCTCTCTCCGTGGGAGCCCTTGGTTGTGTCGGATAAGAGATCTTGGAAAGCGGGCAGCTGAGTGGCGGGCTGTCGGCCCAGGCTGGTTCGGTGGGTGCCGGATGCAAAGAGCAGGTGTGTTGCAGGGAGCCGGGGGGCCCAGCGTCTGGGCCTGTGTGTGCACAGCGTGTGGAGCCCCCCACGGCTCAAGGTTCAGAAAACCGAGCTTGTCCAGGCCTCCAGGGCTTGGCAGGTGCTTGAGGACGGCCGTGCACTGGCCACGTGCCCCAAACACAAGTATATATCCAGGACCCGTCATTAACTTGCAAGGAGAAGTAGCAGGGCCTGGCCCGCGGGCCTCCCGGAAGGACGTGTAGGAAGCAGCGTCTGCGCCAGGGCGGAGAGGACGGCCCTGGTTAATCCCGACTCAGCAGAGGGCAGGGGGAGGGCGCTGCTGCTGTCAGGGTCGGTGGCAAGACTCGAGTGCCATCCATCTGGTGAGCCGAGGCCGAGGCTGAGGGTCTCCCATAGGAGACGAGGGTTCCAAGGGAGCTCTGACGATGGTCCTGCCGCCCTGGCAGAGACTGGCGCTGTTTGTCAGGTTTGCGGGGGTGGATGGTGCGGTTCTGGGAGTGGCGATCAGGACGGGTGGCTCTAGAGTGATGCTGGGAAGGCTGTGGACACCCAGGCCCCGGGCGAGAGGCTGTTTGGGGAGGATGGGAGTCAGAGCCACAGGGCACTAGCCGTGGCACTGCCTCTGTGGTGAGCACGCCTTGCCAGCCATTCTGGGGGGGCCTCTGGGGCGCTGTGTGACCTCGGGCCCTCAGCCACTATCTCTGGATGGCACAGTCCTTGTGGGCAAGGCCTGAACTCTGAGGGGCCCTCCCCGGCCCAGCAGGAGCACGGCCCGAGGGGTGGTTAGGGTCTGACTGCTGACGTGTGGATGCGCGCACGGACCCGGGAGGGATGGGAGCGTGAGGGTGGGCCGGGCTGTCCTCAGGGGCTTGCCGCCGACTTGGGGGACAAGAGGCTCCAGGCTCGTGCACGCGGGGCTGGGATGGGGGCTGCGGGCAGCCAGCACCCGCAGGAGTGGGGGTCCTCGGGGGAAAGGTCCGCGCAGAGCTCTCCCGGCTTTGACCTAATGACGGACGAGGTCTCTCCAGGCGAAGGTGGAGAGAGAGTTCTGGAAGGAAGCAGCTTCGCGCAGGCCTAGGAAGAGGGAGTTGATAATGATGGTGGCAGTGACGGCGACGACGGGGACGGGAACGGGGACGACGATGGAGGTGACGACGGGGACGGGGACGGGGATGGAGGTGACAACGGGGACGGGGACGGGGATGACGATGGAGGGGAGGGTGGTGAGGGTGGTGCTGATGGAGGTGAGGGTGAGGGTGGTGATGGAGGTGGTGGTGGTGCTGCTGACGTTGCTGCTGATACCCGTGGTGAGGGTGTTGAGGGTGCTGACGGAGGTGGTGGTGGTGGCTTTGGCAATGGCGATGGCAGTGATGGTGACACAGCCATAGCAGCAGCCTCCTCCTCCCTCGGTCAGGGGTTCGGATCAGCTCAGGGGACTAGAACCACAGTGCTGGCCTGAGGGACGTGGGAGATGTTCCAGGGTCTGAGCCTTGCTCTCTGACAGCTCCGCCTTTCCACGGACCCGGGCAGACTATATGCCCGGCTTCCTCCCACCTGCCTTTAGACAGGACTTGATCTCTGCTACGTCCCATCCCCGGATGAGGACCGGCCAGGCTGTGACCTCGGCTGACTCCCACGACCTCCACTGATGGCCACTCCCAGTCTGGTCAGTAGAAGGAGGTGCGACTCCATCTTCCATCTTGGCCTAACCCTAACCCCAAGGCGAACCCTAACCCCAAGGCGAACCCTAACCCCAAGGCGAATCCTAACCCTAAGGCGAACCCTGACCCCAAGGCGAACCCTAAGCCTAACCCTAAGCCTAACCCTAACCCTAAGGCTAAGCCTAACCCTAACCCGAAGGCGAACCCTAAGGCTAAACCTAACCCTAAGGCGAACCCTAACCCTAAGAGCAAGTAATGGGGATTTGGAATTAAGGTCAGTTTGGTGGTGCTAGAGAGCTTGTGGGTACCCCCGCCCCCCGGCACCAGGCCGAAGTTTCTATTGGGAATGACCTGACCTTTGAGCGACTGCCTCTCCCTGGCCACCTAGCTGCCATGGACACTGGCTGGGGGACCCAGCTCCCTGCCACCTGTGACCGGGAGCTGGCTGAGGACACAGGACTCCTCTTCCCAGAGGCGTGCTGTTCTCCCCGCGGTTCCTGGTCTCCCCCAAACCCTCTAAAGGCGCCCGTGCCCCACCCTGGGCCCACCTCCCCACAGCCTGGATGGGGCACTCGGCGGCGACGCTGCCTCACCTCTTCATTCACGCTCACCTCTTTAGGATGTCAGCCCTGGGGCCCACGGAGGCGGACCCCGAAACCTCCGAGCTCAGATGCTCGACCACAAGGCCCCAGGCCCCGGGCTCACCACTTCACCCTGGGGGTTCCCACCACGCCGAGCAGCCCCTCAGGCCCCCCTCGCACGCACGCACGCACGCTGGCGCGACACTCTGGGCCGCAGAGCTCATAGCAAGGCCAAAAGTTGGGAACCCGGTCCACGAATCGAAACGTTTGCTCAGTTCCCTTGACTCCTATTTAGCATGTCAAGGGCCAGGCCTGGCAGTGATGCCCGAGTCCTGCCGCCGTGCGGGGGCGAGGACTGTGGATGTGGTGCAGTAAGGGGACTGCTGGTGCTGGTGACGGGGGGTGGGCAGGGAGGGGGGGAGGGGCTGCTGGGCATCCAGGGGCTTTGGCAGCCTCCGTCTGGGCCTGGGCCACGGGAAGGGTGGGGAGGCCGAAGCCCCCTGGGCCACGCCCGGCCTGTGGGAGGCAGCCACGAAGATGGGCCGGGCGGGGGTCTGGCTCTGCGTGCCACGGGTGGGTTTTCAGTCCCTCGGGAGCCCCCAGGAGGTGCCGGCAGGCTGGTAGGAAAGGGCTCTCGGGGAGGAAGAGGCCGCAGCCTGGGAGGACGTTGTGACCGGGGCCGATGGCCTTGAGAGAGGACGCAGAGCCGCCCTCGTGAGTGTGGCAGCAGCGTGGATGCCCGACCTCCCCCGACGTCCCCGCGGAACCGGATGTGCTCACGAGCTTGGCAGGCGGCTCCCAGCTTGTAATTTGTGGGAGAAGTGACCTTTTATATTTCAGAGCACATGAAGTTAATTTGCACTCCAAGTTCAAGAGAGCTCCTGAGAAGGTACACATGTGATTTCTTAACAGCTGTTACTGTGGGACTCAAGCTGACAGGAATGATGAGGCGGGCGGGTTCGTTTCACGGAGAAAGAGATGCTGTCACCCCAGAGCCGCCCTGACGGCAGCCATCAGAGGGGGAGCGCCTGCGGCAGCGGGGGGCCAGCCGCTCACCTGGTACCCTGTCCCTGACCCACAGCTGTCCCGTGCTGTTTGAATACCACCAGCGACGGAGCGCTCACTACCTCTGGGCAGCCCCGTCTGCTGCCGGTCGGGCTGGCGGGGAGCAGGGCTCGCGGGCACTGGGCGAAACCTGCTTTTGCTGGTTGAGTTCTGCCCTCTGAAGATGCAGACATCCTGCTTGCTCCTCCTCCTGCCCTTCCGGCGTCTGAAGGTGGCCAGCTCATCCTCCTCTTCTGCTGACCACCTCCAATTCCTTGACCACGTGTCCCTGCGCTGCCGCAGGTCCTCCCGGCCTGTCCCTGGGGATGGTCTGGACCGCCGGCATCCCCAGAGTCCGGCCCTCGGAACCAAACACAATGCTTCTTTCGCTGGCCGACCGGGCAGGATTCCTATCGCTTTCCTGCTCCTGGACACCGCAGCTCCAGCCAGACGGCCGAAGATGGCAGTCACCGTGACCTTCCAGGGGCCGCTGGCCCCAGGCGGTGTCCAGGAGGCTCTGTGCCATCGCCCTTGGGGGCGGAGCAGGAAAGACAGCCGCTGTAGCACTGGGTCTCGTCCAAAGGCACGGACAGGCTGCTGGTCTTAGGGTGAACCCAGCAGCCCGTGGTGGCCCAGCTGTGCCCCCCCAGCCCCTGCCCTCCCTGGGCCCTGATGATTGGACCAGGGCTGGTCACCAGACTTGAGCTAGACCAATCAGATCGGGAGTTGGGACAGCAGCTGGCTGTGGGGCAGCTGTATTCCCCAGGGTCTGGAAATCCGGTGTCTGTCTGCAGAGGGAGGGGAGATGGGGCTGGGGAGGCCCTGCGGGGAGCGGAGCAAACCGTGGAGCAAAGGCAGAGAGAGGCGGGGTGGGCGCGCAGCCCAGAGCCCACCTGTGTCACCTGCCTTCCCAGCTACATAGACCCAGAGGGTCCCACGGGGAGAGGGGCGCATGCTGGGGTCTGGCCCTGAGGCCTGGCTCCAGCTCCCATCCTGCCGCCAGGATTCTCCAACCACCTGGGGACCCACCTCCACCCCTGGAAAGGCCCCTAGCCCCTCAGGGCCCCTCCCCCGCCCCCCGGCAGGGGACAACCCACGGCCTGGGGCTGTGCTGTTTTGTACCTTCTGTAACTCATGGGGCTGCTTATGGGCTGCTGGCCCTGTACCTGCCCAGGTGTGGAACCAGCCTGTTGGGTGGGGCCAGGGGAGGCCTCGAATGGGGCTGATGGCTCAGGCCGAAGCAGCATGGTTAAGTGCTTGGCCAAGAGTGGTCAGGACCTGTGTGGCTCCAACTCGTCTGAACCCTTCACGAGCGTGAGCACGTGACCTCCCCTCTCGAGCCTCCCTTTTCTCCTCTGCAGACTGGCACTGCTGGTGACCCCCGCCTGCTGGGACTGTTCTAGGAGCCTCTGTGGGTGTGCCCGGCGCAGAGCCAGTCCCATGGAAGGCAGACGGCACCCTCGCGGGGCTGGCCGGGGGGCTCTCCGTGGCCGTGTGCTCGGGGGACAGGGATCCTAGCCTCAGAAGCCAGATGGCGCTTGCTGGGAGCGGGAACAGGGTCCCCTCTGAACTCCTGCTGGAGTTCCAACCCCCAGGCGCTCCGAGGGGGACTGGCCTGGAGACAGGCTTTGGGGAGATGACGAGGGCAGAATGAGGGCATGTGAGGGGCCCTAATCCGGTGCGACAGGTGTTCCAGGAAGAAGGAGATTAGGGCCGAGACACGCAGGGGGCGCAGGGAGGAGACGGCCACCTGCAGGCCAGGCGAGGCCTCGGGAGCAAGCAGTCCGGCCGGCACCTGGACCTTCAGCTTCCAGAACCGAGGGGGTCCGGCTCTGGTGTCTGAGCCGCCCGCTCTGAGGCGTTCGTTGCGGCTGCCCGAGCTGACAGTTAGTGTCTCTGGGCCGGACCCTGTCCCTCGAGGCCTCACAGAGGCCTGTCGAGCTTGCAGGAGGGGACATCCATGACCCCACCTCCTGATGGGGAAAGTTCTGGGGGAGCAGAAGATCGTTTACGGGAAAGACAGGCTGCGGGGGCCCGCCGAGAGCAGAGGGGCGGGGCTGGGCGGAGGTCACGTGGCCCGCGGCCTCTGGATGCAGGAGGGGCAGCCTGGCCTGCGTGGGCGCTTCCCACCCCGGGAGATGCGGAGGGCCCACCGGCAGGCCGGGCGCACCCCCCACCCCGCCCCTGCTCCGACGCCTCCCCGGCACGTCGACCCCCCACGAAGCCCCTCTAGGCTCCCCAGCCGGCAGCCTCGGGCGGGGCCGCGCTGGGCCCGGGCCTGCGTCCCAGGTGGTTTTGTTCCTGTGCCCGTCGAGCAGGCCGTTTCAGCCTTTCCGACCGACCGTGTGGAGGGAGCGCTGCTCTGGTGAGAATGTTGTTCCGGGGAGAGACTGGGGGAGGGGACTTCGGTAAAGGCAGGGGTTCTTTTTTCTTTTTTCTTTTTTTTCTTTTTAGGGCCGCACGTGCAGCATATGGAGGCTCCCAGGCTAGGGGTCTGATCGGAGCTATAGCCGCCGGCCTACACCGCAGCCACACCACCGGGGGATCTGAGCTGCATCTGCAACCTACACCGCAGCTCACAGCAACACTGGATCCTTAACCCACG
Source organism: Sus scrofa (assembly GCF_054392235.1). NCBI lineage: Eukaryota > Metazoa > Chordata > Mammalia > Artiodactyla > Suidae > Sus > Sus scrofa. Next base: position 1,062,280 of record NC_139385.1, read on the forward strand.
GACTGAGGCCAGGGATCAAACCCCCAACCTCATGGTTCCCAGTTAGATTCGTTTCTGCTGCGCTGTGATGGGAACTCTGAAGGCAGGGGTTCCAAGCGCCAGTCCCCCAGGGTGAAGCCAAGGCTCCAAGGGGGGTGGGCGAGAGGAAAGGGCTGTTTGGGGCGCAGGGGCCGGGGCCCACTCGTGTGGGGTCTCCTCCGGGACACACATGGACTCTGGTGGGCTCCGGCGTAGCCCGAGCACAGCTCGGCTTCAGGACTGTAAAGCCAAGACTTCTCCTCTTGCTTCGGTGTCCTCTTCTCCCAGAGTCCTTTGGGTCACCTCGTTCCTTTATTCACTCGTTCCTTCCTTCACTCACTCGTCCCTGAAAAGTCCCTTTGCTGCCCGAGGACACAGAACTGAACGAGAGGAAAAAAATCCCGGTCTCCCGGGACGGACCAGACCCAGCGCAGACATGTGCCCCAAAGAACCTCTCTGGTTTGCTTTTTTCATCTTCTAAGTAGATTCCTTTTCAAACAGCTCAGCATTTCACATGGTTAAACACAGAACAACCGGAGTTCCCGTCGTGGCGCAGTGGTTCACGAATCCGACTAGGAACCATGAGGTGGCGGGTTTGAGCCCTGGCCTCGCTCCGTGGGTTAAGGATCCGGCGTTGCCGTGAGCTGGGGTGTAGGTCGTAGACGTGGCCCAGATCCTGCGTTGCTGTGGCTCTGGAGTAGGCTGGCAGCTACAGCTCCGACTTGACCCCCAGCCTGGGAACCTCCACATGCCATAGGAGCCGCCCTAGAACAGGCAAAACAAGCAAACAACACACAGAACAACCACGTGACCCAGCAATTCCACTTCTTGGTCGCTGGCCACAAGAAGGGGAGACGTGTGCACAGGCAGACTGCACAGAACGTTCACGACAACCAAAAGGTGGGTAGAGCCCCAGCCCTCCGCAGATGAGCGGATAATGGAACGGGGTCTGTTCACATGTGGAGTATTTTTCAGCAAAGAAAGGGACTGAGACTCTCATCCAGGCTTCGGCTTGGACGCATCTGAGACGCGGGGCTCGGCGAAAGGCGCCCACGGCCCCAGCGCCTGCAATCCCGCTTATGCGGAACGTCCAGGAGGGGCCCGTCCACAGACAAGGGGAGCAGTGTTCCCAGGGCTGGCAGGTGGCTGAGGGCCGCAGGGTTTCCCTTTGGGGTGACGCCAACGGTCTGAAGAGGCTTGTTGGTGGTGGGTGCACGCCCTGGGCGGGTTCTGAAGGCCCCGGACGGTGTGCTCCGAGTGGGCGATGGGCACACGTGTGAGTTTTCTGTCTCAGCTGTGGGCAAACGACCGCGCCTGCCTTCACGGGGGGTCTTGAGGGTATTATTTTCTGTAACATATTTTAGACAGTGTCTGGCCCTTGCTAAGTGCTCAATCCACGTTAGCAGGTTAAAGCTGATGAATTCCTGTTAAGCACTTGAAACCCTGCGTGCCCCGAGAACTCTGCTGGGCCAGGACAGACGGAGCCTCCTGGGCACGGGAGCGCGGGCCTCGCCCCCTGCTGTCCACCAAGACACTCACCCCTCGGGTGTCTTTTTATTCCTGGCCTCTCTGTCCATGGTTTTAGCATCGCTTTTGAGAGGGCCTGGCTGGGCCTCTTCCTCTCGCCGCCCTTCCCGCCGCCCCGCCAGGCCTGCCGGACGGGCACTCTGTCCTCTCGCCCCCACTTGGCTCCCATGAGAGGTGATTTGGACAGACAGGCACCCTCGAGGCTGGTGCTGGGTCGGGCTCCCGGGACCCTGGCTGGGGGCTGCCTCCACGAAGCCTGTGGATTTCTGACCCGGAGGACAGGCTGAACACTTGCAGATACCATTAAGCTGACAGAACGGCTAATAATTTAGATGATGTGAAAACCATCCAACTCTGTCTGAGTAAATTAGAAGAATAAAATGAGATTCATTAAGGGCAAAAGCTGGAGCGACCCAATAGCAGAGAGCGTCAGAAATAGAAAAGGCAGGACTTGGGAACAGCGCGAGCAGGGAAGGACCGGGAGGTGGTGTCTGATGAGAAATGACATATTCATCACCAAAACGAGACCCCCCATCTGCCTGGGGAGCCCGAGCACCCCAGGGCCTTTGGCTGAGTCATCCTGCCCGGCTCTGCCAGGCAAAGGGTGGCCTCTCGGTCTGGCCTGGCAGTTGGTGGCACTGGCCGCAGGCTGGGACCTCCCAGAACCCCAATTGCCGGGAGAGACCAGAGACCCAGCCGGATAAGTGGCCCCGTGAAGCGGGTGCACCAGCGTCATCTTCACATGTGTTGAGCACCTACTGTGTGCCAGGCAGGGGTGGGACACTCTAACGAAATCGTCGAGGTCCTGCTGTGGCTCAACAGGATCGGTGGCGTCTTGGGAGTGCCGGGACGCAGGTTCAGTCCCTGGCCCGGCACAGTGGGTTAAGGCTCCGGCTGTGGCTCAGGCCACACGCTGCGGCTCTGATGGGATCCCTGGATGGGAACTCCGTATGCTGTTGAGCACTTACTGTGCACTGGGTGCCTTCGAGGCACTGCCTCAGTACGTGATGCAGTGATTCGGTAGGTCAGGTGTGTTTACTCCGGTCTATGGGTGAACAGCCAGGTGTGGAGAAGGTCAGCCACTTGCCCCAGGGCGCACCGCCAGGAAATGGCAGAGCCAGGGCAGGGGGCGGCTCGCTGCTGGGCCCCTCACTGCCCCCGGCTGGTCAACAAGCATGCTCAGTGCGGCCACGCGTGGGAACAGAGGGTGTGGGGTGGGCACAGTTCCCGCCCCCAGCTGGTGCGGCCGGAGGCAGAGAGGGAAAAACCACAGGGAGTTAGGCTGCAGGTGAGGAGTCCGCTGCTGGGGTACACCCAGGGGCTACAGGGGTGCAGGCCAGGTCCTTGCAACCCACGCTGTCCTCAGTGGTCAGAAGAACGGCTGGGCCTCAGCCAAGCCAGGGATGTGTGATGTGGCAGGAGCGCTCCGGGCAGATGAGACAGCACGGTCGAAGCCAGGTGTCCTTGGGGAGTTGCAGGTCATCCCTTCCCAACTGAGCCCTTGGCCTGAAGGGGGGGCGGGGACAGTTTGGCTTCGAGGCAGTGGGCAGTGGGGACCCTCAGGGTGGGGGGCGGGGTCAGCAAGGCAAGAGGGTCCCGTCTGTGCCTTGCGAAGAGCTCAGTGGCCGGGAGTTCAGACAGCGGGGGGAGGGTTGATTCTCGAGGCAGAGGAACCCCTGCTTGTCAGGGAGGAGAGCCAGCCTCACGAAGATGCGGTGGGAAGGCGGGTCAGGCGCGTGTGATGGAAACCCGGCCTCAGGTGTGGCTGGACCCAAGGGCGCGATGACTTTCTTTCGCCCTCCCTCGCTGAGCCCCGCCCTTCCTGGGCCTGCCTTTCCCTCCCACAGCTGGGGCGGGAGTCCCCGCCCACGTCCCCCAGCAGCAAGACCCCCAGGAAGGCCAGAGAAAGCTTGGAAGAGATCAGGTCACGTGCCCCCCCCCCGAAGGGGTCCCTGTGGCCAGGAGAATGGCCGGTCAGCTGGGTCCGTGGAGGTGGGGAGGCTTGGGCCACCACCCAGTGGGGAGAGAGGGGACGAGACGGCAGGCAGGTGTTGGGAGAGGGTGGGATTTAGCCCCGGTGTCTGGGGTTCTGGCTTGATCCGCCGATGAGACCGGGTAAGAGGAGAGGTTTTCAGGGAAAGGCGGTGGGTTTGCTTCTGGCACGTTGAGTTAGAGGCACCTACAGGACATCTGGGGGCCGGGGTCCAGAGAGGCCCAGCCAGAGAACCTTTCGGTGTCACCTATGGGCGAGGCCATTAGAGCGGAGGCTGTGGTGGCCTGTCTAGTGGGAGGGGAGCGAGTGAACGGCCAAGGGGCCGGGGGCCGGTCTTGAGAACCTTGCCGTCTGCTGGGCAGGTCAGCGGTGTCGTGGGCTGAGAGCCAGGGGAAGGGAGGACTGCCAGATGGAGGAGGCGGTCGACCCGTTGCCTCATGGGCCCAGTCTGGGACCCCTGCCCGCACAGGCCCCTGTCTCGGGATCCTTGCAGGGGCTGCTGGCAGAAGCAGAGGATAATGGGCCCTGGGAGGAGAGAGGGGCCTGGCGTGAGTGGGCATCCGGCCAGCCAAACCAGACGGGTTCAGAGCAGGGTCACCAGGCAGCTCACGTGGACCCAGGCCGGAGCCTCCCCATGGGTGCCGGTGGCCTTCCCTGGGGGTCCAGTCGGCCTGGGAGCCCCGTTCTGCAGGGCAGAGTCCCAACTCAGTCACAGCTCTGGGCTCCCTCACAGACTCTGGGGCGCGGCTGTCCCCCGGCTCAGGCTGTCCTGCTTGGCCATCAGAGCTAGCCGTCGTGTGGGGCCAGCCCGGACACCCCCAAGGAGGAGGAGGAGGCGGGTCCAGACCCCTCGCGCCCTGCTGTGTCCTTCCACGGGCCTGGCCTCGTGGTGATCGGGGCGGGGAGGGCCGACCTAGCAGTTTAATCTTCCTTGTGCACGTGAGGAAGGCGAGGCTGAGAACAGCGGCAGGAGCTGCGCGCTGCAGAGAGCGTGCGTGCGGGGAGGGCGCCGCGTGATGGAGGAAAGCCGGGCCACGCTCTGCCTGGTTTTCCCCACGCACTTCATGAGCCCCCGTCCTGCTGGCCGAGGCAAATGCTGGTCCTGAGGGAGAGGAGAGACCCCCCCGCAGCCAAGAATTTGGCCAGCCTCACAGGGCGGGGGTCTCCGTGGGCCCAGGCCTCAGGAGCCGCCACGGACCCAGCAACCATCAGAGACATCTGGGGAGTGCGTGGGGTGGGGTCTGCTGGGGCCGTGGCTCCTTGGGGTGGGGGGACCGGCCCCCACTGCAGAGCTGCCTGTGCAGCTGTGACGATGGCAGGTGTCAGCGCTGGCCCCGCGGCTCTCCACACGCTGCGGCCCGGGTGGCACCACACCAATTAAAGATGAGTTGAGCGTGTCCTGTTAGTTTCCAAATCGTCGGGAATCCAATTAGGGGCGTCTTAGATCCACTTGAGCGGTTCCACCACCCGTCCGTGCTGGAGAAGTGGGGTTGGATGGGGGATTGCTTACACTGACGGGTGGTAACGGGGCTCTCAGGCAGGGGGTCGGATTAAATTGGCACGGCAAAGGCGAGTTCCTGGCTCAGCCCGTGTGCCAGGGTCTGGGTCCCTGACGGGTCAGTTCGGGTCTCCTGGGGTGTGATGGGCCAGACTGATGGGAGACTGTCCGACTTGGCCCTGAGCCGCCATCTGGTCTACCCCTGCACTGACAGCAGGAGAAACAGACGCCTCTCAAGGACGGGAGACCCCAGAGGTGGAGCTGATCAGACCCCAAAGCGGATCCGAGTCCCCTCCATCGTTCCAGCCAAGGGGCCGCTTAGACGCTGCCTTTAGGACAAAGAGGCCAGCCCTCCTCCTATCACAGTTTGCTCCCTGAGCCCCTCCGGGTTCTTTATTTGCAAATAACACAGCTCACGCCGGCTGCTGCGGCAAGAGAGGAATTTCCTGGAAGGCAGCGTTCTGGGGTTTCATACCCAAAGGAAGGCTCGGATGCCACAGGCACCCCCCCATCTCTCCCACTCCCAGCGCCTCCTCCTTCAGGGCAGCATCTCCCCTGGGAGCGGGGGCAACTAGGGGCCTCGCCCCTCAGAGCCCCAGAGGGGTGCCTCCTACACTGTCTGCCACCAGATTGGAGCCGCTGGTCTCCTCCAGCTCCAGCTGGAAAATTCCTACAGGGAGGGACTCTGATCAGACCCGCTCGGCCAGGTGTTCACTGCAGGTGGCACGAACCGCGACCCTCTACGTTCGTATGCCAGAGCCCGAAGGCCCAGGGCCCCGGAATGTGACGTATTTGGAGACAGTGGATTTTAAGAGGTGACCGGGTTAAAATGAAGCTGGTGGGGTGACCCAGACTTCATTCCTGAAGGGTCTGGGCTGCGGGTCATCCATCCTGCCCCGCGATTCCCCAGGGGGTGCGGCGGGCTTCCACTGAGGCCTCACGGGTGGAGCCGACTCATTGTCTAATAACACTCACCAAGTCTGCGCGGTGTGCCAGGCGGGCATCGTTGTGCGGGTCGCTGGAGGGAGACAGGAAACGAGGTGGTTCCAGGCAGCGGGAGGTGTTCCGGGTGCGCCCACGAGGTGCGTGACGGGAGGTGACTCCCGCCAGGAGGGCCAGAGCAGGCCACGGGCGGATCTGGAGGAAGAGCTTTCCAGGCAGCAGCACCCGCAGATGCAGAGGCCCTGGGGTGGAAACTCGCTTGTGTGGATCAGAAACGTGGCCTGGGCAGCCGCTGGAACGTGGGAACTGAATGCGGGAGCCTCCTTGGCCAGGGTGGGAAGGACAGGAGGAGCCGCGGAAGGTTCAGATGGGAGGAGGGTGGGATCTGTGCCTCAAGGACTGAGCTGACCCCTCACCAGATTGCGGGGGGCGGGGGGGGGAAACATGGGAGTTCGAGGTCAGGGTGACCGGAAGTCCAGGGTGGGGCCACTAGCTGGATGGAGGTGGGGGTTGGGGGCTCTTGGACCTGCTCCTGGCCTGGGGCCGGGGGCGGGGGCGGGAAGAGGGTACACCCAAGCGGCTGGGGAGAGCTGGTGCTGCTGGTGAGATGCAGGAAAGGCGGAGCTCTGTCCGGTTTGAGCAGATCTCAGGGGGACAGTAGGGTCCGAAGGTCTGGGGAGAGGCTGGGGCTGGAGCTGAGTGGGAGTCGGGCCGGGCAGGTAAACCGCCAACACGCAGCGTTGCCCCACTCAGGGGCATGAGTTTTGGGCCGGGGTTGAGTGGAGGTGGTGATGGGAAGGAAGCCCTGGGGGGCTGAGCCTGCGTGTGGCCTCGTGGGAGCTCCATGGCCTCACAGGGCCTCCGTCTTCTCACCTGTGAAATGGGAGCGCATCCCCTCCTCTGCAGGGTCGTGCCAAGCAACTGCATCCAGACTTCTCTGGCCACTGGTCCCCCTCTTGTGGGTGTGGCTGCTTTGCTGGCTCCCCCTGCCTGAGAGTGATGGCTTATGTGGAGCAGGTGCCAGGGACTCCTCTACTTTGCAAACCCTGATACCCCAAATGCCACCCCCCCATCTCCCTCTTTCTGCCCCAGCCTGCTGCTTCTTTCTCCCCCGCACAGACCAGCTGGGGGAGGCGTGGCTCCAGGGCCACTCTCGCGTGACTTGCTCTGGATGAGCATCAGCTGGGACGTCCCTCCCCAGGCGCCCCCCTCCCCAGACCTCGGGCAGGGGGCCGCTGCTCTGGGACCTCCAGAGCCAGGAGGGTCTGGACAAAGCAGGGGTGCGGTGCCTGCCCTGGTGGCCATGGGCACTGAGTGTGCTTGAAGACAGCTCCAGGGCAGACAGTGTGTCCGAGGTGGGGTGGGGCTTGCCCGGGTCGGGGGGCCTCTCCTCAGTGTCTGGGCAGAGACACCGAAGGGCTGGGCCTGTGGCTGACCCGGGGTGGGGGGTCGTCGCTCCGGGAACAGTAAGGAGCGCTCTCCCCTGGCCAAGAGGCACTGACAGTAACAAGGTCCCCGCCTGTGAGCCCCCCGCCCAGGCGGGGCAGACACGACACTTGAGATCTTTCTTCAACATGGATCAGTCCTGCTGTGTTTCTGTCTATTTGCAACATGTGTTTACGCCAGGCGCCCCCGCAGCATCCACATTCAGACTGGACACTGGTGGCGCCCCGTCCAGCATCGCTTTTCCACTCACCATGACCCTCCCCAGCCTTATTGCAGTTGGGGCGAAGGGGTGTTGGTGGGTCTTCTGCCTATCGCGGTCTGTGAACCGCGGTCCAGGGCTCCCGAGCAAAGGTGGTTCATTCATTCCCTGCATGACACGTGGGGTGCCCTTGCTGGTGCTCCCCTTGCTCAGGCGATGCTCCAGCGAGCCGCTCACTCTCACGGGGTCCAGATGCAGCCGCTGGGTCCTGGGCAGCTGTGTGCCGCACTGTGAGAAGCTGCCAGACAGTTTTCCAAAATGCTGGCACCATCTGTTCTCCCACCAGGAGAGTTCTGGTTGCTCCACAGAAGTCCCCACACTCCATTCTGTTGGACTTGAATTTGTGCCCACCTGGTGGTTCAGAAGTGGCATCTCACTGAGACTTTAACTGCCCGTGGTGGAACTGCTTCCAGGCTTCCCCTCCTGGGATGCCCTGTTCCCACGCCCGCCAGTCCCCGATGGCCCTTCTTTCCCGATGACAGGGCTCTTCCGTGTGCTCTGATTTTAATCCCTCATTGGGGACGCGCGTGGCAGGTACCTTCTCTGCTCCTGGTTGCCCTGTCTCTGTGTTCGTGGAACGCTTTTTCATATAGGGCTGTCTGATTTTCCTCTGGCTGGATTTGTCAATCTCTCCCTCTGTGATTTGTGCCTTTTGTTTATTTGAGAAATCTTTCCTCGCCCAGAGCTGGTAAAAGTTTGCTCTGCACACTCGGGCCTCTGAGGGTCCAGGGTGTGTTTTGTGAGGTGTCGGGGGGGCCTCCAGGTGGTGACTTCCATCTGCTTAGCCCGTTTCCCAGGTCCCTTACTGCCCGATCCCTCTTTTCCTCTGATTGGTGGTTTGAGTTTCTGGAGGCTCTGGGGAGGAGAACATTTGAAAATTTGGAAGAGGAGAGGGGTGAGGCAGCAGGGAGGCTACCTGAGGCACAGGTGCTGGGATACTGGGTTCATGTGGCAGGTGCTGGGATGCTGGGACCCTGCAGTGTAAGTGCTGGGATGCTGGGACCATGTGGCAGGTGCTGGGATGCTGGGTCCATGCAGCGCAGGTGGGTCTTCCTGGGCCCGGGGCTGTGGGAACACTAAACGCCTGAATGGGATGGTTTGGAGGGATGGGCAACTCTGGACTGTCTGGGTTCTGTGATGTAAGCCTCCTTGGCCCCAAAACTTTCGGATGAGTCTCTTTTGCTCACAGAAGCCTTGTTTGAGGCTCAGGCCTCCCAGCGCAGACAGAGCACAAGCCCCAGAGTCAGGGCAGGAGGCCCAGCCGCTCTGACCCCATGACCTGGTGCTGGGTGCTGCCCATACACCAGCCTCCTGCAGGCTCCATGCCTGGGAAGTGAAGTGGGTGTGGGGCAGAGGGAGGGCTCCACGCCCTTGACCTCAGCCCTAGCCTCACCGTCCACCTGCTGGCGAGAGGCACCCAGTCCACCGAGGGGCTGGGGCTTGCACCAGGCCACACAGGGACTTAGGAGAGTAGGGACCAGGCCTAGGACTCCGGGCTCCCGGCTGGGTGCCCCCCTTGTGCAGGCCCCACAGGGAGGGGACACCCGGAACCCCCTGGTGATGCCATCTCCTGGATCCCCTCCTCAGTCTGCCGCCAGCTCAGGTCCTCACCCCAGGGGCCCAGGGGCCGGTGGCGCAGACAGGGAGTCAGGGGCCGGCCCAGGAGGCCGTGAGGGCAGGGGTCCTGGGGCTCTGGTGGGGTGTCCCCTCCTGGGGCTTCCCGAACAAGCACTGCAGACCAAGTGGCTTCAACAGCAGAGACCGACTTTCTCCCAGCCCTGAGGCTGCAGGTCCAAGACCACGGTGTCAGCAGGCCTGGGCCCCCGAGGCCTCTCTCCTCCGTGTGTGTGCAGGGCAGGCTTCCTCCTGGTCCTCCTGCGGCCCTCGCCGTGTGTCTGTGTCCCCTTCTCCTCTCTGACGAGGACCCCAGATGTACTGGATTAGGGTCCAGCCATATGACCTCACTTTGCCTTAATTCTTGTTAAAACCCCCGTCTCCACGTGCGTCGCATGCTGACGTGCTGGCCGTTAGGACTTCAGCACAGGGACCTGGAAGGGACACAGTGCAGCCCGTGACAGGGGGCCGGGGAGGGCTGTGTGAGAGGAGGCGGGTGGGGCGGCAGGTTCAGGGCCAGAGGGCGTCCGGCCCCTTTACCTGCCCTGAGGCTTTGGGGGCGGGGCTCGGGGGTCTGAGGGGCTGTGCGGGCGTGCTGCACGTGGGAAAGGCGGGTGTGAGGACTGTCGGGGTGTCGGCCTTGGGCAGCAGCAGGGGACCTTCCTGCCCACGGGGTGGGGGTGGCGTGCTGTCCCCAGGCCACAAAGTGGAGGAGAAAGAGCGGAGAGAGCCCCAGAGGCCATGGGACCACAGGGACGAGGATGGCGTGGGGGCCTCTGAGGGCAGGAGGGAGAAGGGGGCGCCCGGACGGCGGGGGCCGCGTTCTGTCCTCAAGGCCGACCTGCGGCTGAGCTGCGGAGTCTCGTCCGTCTCCTCTCCTTTTCAGCTCCTCAGCCTGGGGCCGCGTCCGGTGCTTCTCCTGGGGCGCGTACTCTCCCCAGAGCCTGGGGCTGAGTCCCCAGGAGCGACCAGGGACCCCTGGGTGGCTGCCGAGCTCGGCCTGATGCCCGGGAAGGGGAGGGGCCCTCTGGCTGTCTCCCCACTGTTCCCTCCTGGGCCGGTAATTGGATCTGGGGCGGGAGAGCTGTGCTCTGGGGGAGGAGGGGCGGGGGGGGCAGGGGGGATGGTGGGGTTGCCGGGCCTCAGGGCTAAGCCTTGGCTGGGCAGGCAAAGGGCAGCCCTGATGCCCAGCGTTGGGCAGAGACCGAGGGCCCAGAGAGCAGAAGGCCCCCTGCAGCTCCAGGCGGGCCCCGGGTGGGCCAGCCTGCTCATCATCGTCGGAGATTAGGTGTGAGAGGCGGGCTGCCGCCCTCCAAGGCCGCTGAGCCCCTGGCATTAGGCCTGTCCTTCTGACCTTGAGGGCTTTGGCCCAGGCGTCTGGGCGGGGCCAGGCGGGAGAGAGGGCCAGGCAGGGGCCAGCGCATCACTGACCCACAGCCTTTCACCACAGGTCCCGGATGGCGGCCCAGGCCCAGGCTTTGTCTTTGAAAAATGCAATATTAAAAAAAAGAAGACTCAGCTGTCAAGATTTAAACTGGAGAGATTTTAGCAGTTCCCATCGTGGCTCAGTGGAAATGAATCTGACTAGGAACCATGAGGATGCAGGTTTGATCCCTGGCCTCGATCCGTGGGTTAAGGATCTGGTGTTGCCATGAGCTGTGGTGTCGGTCACAGATGAGGCTCGGATCTGGCCTTGCTGTGGCTCTGGTGTAGGCCGGTGGCTGCAGCTCCGATTTGACCCCTAGCCTGGGAACCTCCATATGCCGCGGGTGCCACCCTAAAAAAAAAAAGCAAAAAAAAAAAAAAAAAAAAAAACTGGAGAGATTTTACATGAAAATCTTATTTCTGGCTCTTTCTAGGAAACAAAAAGATGCCATAGGCTCCGGCTTATGACACTGGGCTCTGTTCAGGTTCTTTTATTTTTTGCTTTTTAGGGCCGCACCCGTGGTATGTGGAGGTTCCCAGGCTAGGGGTCGAATTGCAGCTGCAGCTGCTGGTCTACACCACAGCCACAGCAACACCAGATCCAAGCCGTTTCTGTGACCTACACCACAGCTCACAGCAATGCTGCATCCTTAACCCATGGAGTGAGGCCAGGGATCAAACCCGCAACCTCATGGATCCTAGTCGAGTTGGTTAACCGCTGAGCCATGATGGGAACCCCTCTGTTCAAGTTCTGCTCCGACCCTCCAGGGCCAGGCTCTCTTCAGGGAAAAGCCTGTCAAAGCCCCCGCAGCCCTGCCTCTGCCCCACCCCCTCAACCTCCAGCCCCTGTTTGCAGGCATCTGTTTTCTGTGGTGAGAGCTCAGACGTTGCTCAGACAGCATTTAAGGCTGATCATAGAGCATGTCGCGTCACGTGTCTTGCTGGGATTTTAAGTGAATCCAGATTAGCACTAGCCTTTTCTGGACATGTCTCATCAATGGGATTGACCACTGGTGCCTTTGAGTCCTGCCCCTTTCCCTCAGCATCATGCTGCGTCCATCTGTAGCAGGTGTCAGAGCTTCATTCCCTTTTCTGGGGCGAGTAATATTCCATTGTATGAACAGACGTCTTGTTTCCCCATTCATCAGCCGATGGACATTTGGGTTATTTCCACCTTCGGGTCTGGTGTAAATAATGCTATTACGAACATGGATGAACAAGTTTTTGTTTAAACGACTATTTTCAGTTCTTCCGGGATCTATACCTAGACTCGGAATTGCCACGTGATGTGATAACGCTGTGTTGAACATTTTGGAATGCAGACCGTTTTCCCCAGCACCGCAGGTTCACCTCCCACCGGCCTGCGTGATTCTCCCCATCCTTCTAATGCCCATTCTTTTCGTGTTTATTTTTGTGATCAAACCAGTGGGTGTAAAGTGGTATCTCATTGGGCTTTTGATTTACGTTTCTCTAATGACGTTGAGCATCTTTTCATGTCTGATTGGCCTTTTGTGTGTCTTACTTGGAGAAATGAATATCTATTCAGATCCTTTGCTCATGTTCAAAATTGGGTTGTCTTTTTATCCCTGAGTTGCTGTGTTCTGCATGTGTTCCGGATGCTAGACCCTTACCAGATATTTTGCAAGTGTTTTCTCCTGTTCTCTGGGTGTCATTTCACTTTCTTGGTGGCATCCTTTGATGCACAGAAGGTTTAAAATTTGATGGAAGGAGTTCCTATTGTGGTGCAGCAGAAACGCATCCGACTAGGAACCATGAGGTTGTGGGTTCGATCCCCGGCTTCCTTCAGTGGGTCAAGGACTGGCATTGCTGTGAGCTGGGGTGTAGGTCGCAGATGAGGCTCAGCTCTGGCGTTGCTGTGGCTGTGGCGTAGGCTGGCAGCTGTAGCTCCGGCTGGACCGCTAGCCCGGGAACCTCTGTATGCCATGGGTGTAGCCCTAAAAAAAGCAAAAAATAAATAAATAATAAAAGAAAAAAATTTGATAGAATCTAATTTATCGATTTTTTGTTTTTGTTTGTTGCTTGTGTTTTTGGTGTCATATCTAAGAAACGATTGCTAAACCTAAGGTCATAAAGATTTGCCTTTTTTTCCTCTAAGAATTTTATTTTTATTTATTTTATTTTATTTTTTTTAATCTTTTTGTCATTTCTTGGGCCGCTTCCGTGGCATATGGAGGTTCCCAGGCTAGGGGTCCAATCGGAGCTGTAGCCTCAGGCCTACGCCACAGCCACAGCAATGCGGGATCCGAGCCGCGTCTGCAACCTACACCACAGCTCACGGCAACGCCGGATCCTTAACCCACGGAGCAAGGCCAGGGATCGAACCCGCAACCGCATGGTTCCTAGTCGGATGCGTTAACCACTGCGCCACGATGGGAACTCCTCTCTAAGAATTTTAGTGTTAGCTGTCATGTTTAGGTTTTCTGTTTATATTGAGTTAATTTTTGAACGTGGCGTGAGGTAGGGTCCGCCTTCGTTTTGTTGCGTGTGGCTCTCCGGTTGTCCCAGAAGCACACGTGGAAGAACCTGTCCATCCCTCCTTGGCTGGTGCTGCCTGCTTGTCGGGGGTCAGCTGGCCGCAGACGTACAGGTGTTTTTCTGGGCTCTCCCTGGTCGGCATGTCTAACTCACATCGGTACCACGTTGCTTGGTCACTGCAGCTTGACTCCTCCGTCTTTGCTCTTTCTCGAGATTATTTTGGCTATTCGGGCCCCTCTTGCAATTCCAGGTGAATTTCAGGACCAGCTTGTCCATTTCTGCAAAAACGGCTGTGGGAACGTTGATAGGACTTGCCTGGAATCTGCAGGGCACTTTGGGGAATGGGGTCCTTTTAATATTGTCGTCTCCCAGTCCATCAGCATGGGGTGTTTTCTTTAATCTCAGTAATGTTTTCCAGATTTCCTTGTGTCGGTTCTTACCGCCCTGATTAAATTCATTACGAAGTATTTTTATGCTTTTTTTAAAAATTGTTTATTTATTTATTTATTTATTTATTTTTGTCTTTTTGCTATTTCTTTGGGCCGCTCCCGCGGCATATGGAAGTTCCCAGGCTAGGGGTCAAATCGGAGCTGTAGCCACCGGCCTACACCACAGCCACAGCAACAGGGGATCCGAGCTGCGTCTGTGACCTACACCACAGCTCACGGCAACGCCGGATCGTTAACCCACTGAGCAAGGGCAGGGACCGAACCCGCAACCTCATGGTTCCTAGTCGGATTCGTTAACCACTGCGCCACGACGGGAACTCCTTTTTATGCTTTTTGATGCTGTTGTAAATGCAGTTTTCTCAATTTCCTTTTCAGCTTGCTCCCTGGGAGTGTACAGAAATGCCACGGGCTTTTGCCTGTTGATCTTGTATGCCGCTACGTTGCTGAATTTGTTCCTTAGATCTGTCGGCTCTTTGTGTGTGTTAGGATTCTTTAGGATTTTCTGTGTGTAGGGTTGTGTCCTCTGTTAATGGAGGTAGTTTTTCGGAGTGCTTCGTGTGTGGCTTTTGGATGATATTGTGTGTTTCAGTGGTTTATTTTCGTTGCTGAGTAGAGTTCCCTTTCCTGGACACGTCACAATTTGTTTCTCTCTTCACCTGTTAATAGACATTTGAATTGTCTGCAGTTTCGACTATTGCCTATCGGGCTGCTAAGAGGATTGTTATACAAGTCTTGGTACCGACATATCCTTTTATTTTTCTTGAGTAAATACCTAGGAGTACAAGGGCCGGGTCTCACGGCAGGGATATATTTAACTTCCAACTTGTGATAATCTGCTAAACTATTTTCCAAAGTGGTTGTCTAATTTATTTTTTTCTTTTTACACACAGCAACGCCAGATCCTTAACCCACTGGGCGAGGCCAGGGATCGAACCCACATCCTCCGGGAGACTATGTTGGGTTCTTGCTCTGCTGAGCCACAGTGGGAACTGCTCATAAGTTTGTGTTCCATCAGCAGTGAATGAGCGTTCCAGCTACTCTAAATTTTCACCAGCACTTGATATGATCCGTCTGTTTAATTTTTGTCGTTCTAATTGGTGCTTAAAGGTATCTCGTTGTGATTTTAATTTTAATTTTTTCCCTAAAGACTGTGGACCTTGAACAGCCTTCCGGGTGCTTATTTGCCATTTGTGCCCTTTCTCTTTTTTCTTTTTTGCTTTTTAGGGCCACACCTGCAACATACGGAGGTTCCCAGGCTAGGGGTCGAATCGGAGCTACAGCTGCCGACCTACACCACAGCTCACGGCAACGCCGGATCCTTAACCCACTGGGCGAGGCCAGGGATCAAACCCATAACCTCATGGTTCCTAGTTGGTCTTGTTTCCTCGGCGCCACAATGGGAGCTCCCATTTGTATACTTTCTTTGGTGAAGCATCTGTTCATGTCTTTTGCACATTTTTAAATTGACTTTTTCGTTTCTTTGATGAATTTTGAGAATTTGTCATATTTTGTGTGTAAATTCTTTGTCCGATACACAGTTTGCACATATTTCCCCCCAATTTGTGAGTTGTCCTTTCCTTCTCTTTACAGTTACCTTTGTTTTTAAAAATTATTATTATCATTTTAGTGGCCTCTTGGAAAGATAATGAAGATGGGAGCAACCACCATAGGTTGTCCTCATTTTGATCATTGTACTTAAAAAGTGGCCTAAATTCTATCGTACAGAGTCTATTCCTCAGACCTGTCTGTGTTATCAGTAAAAGTCAACAAAGTTGAATTGTGAATCGCTTTATTAAAAAGGTGGATTTGGAGTTCCCGCCATGGCTCAGTGGTTAATGAACCCGTCCAGCATCCATGAGGACGTGGGTTTGATCCCTGGCCTCACTCGGTGGGTTAAGGGTCTGGCGTTGCTGTGAGCTGTGGTGTAGGTCGCAGACGCGGCTCGGCTCCCGAGTCGCTGTGGCTGTGGCGTAGGCCTGTGGCTACAGCTCTGATAGGATCCCCAGCCTGGGGCCCTCCTCGAGTGCGGCCCTAAAAAGACAAAATAAAAAAGGTGGGTTTAAGCGTCTGCACTGGTGACTTCCCCCTCAACTCCTGGGTCACTGCTGCTGGACGTGATCTGCCGAACCGTCTCAGAAGGACGCTGCAGGCCAGTGGGGGGCTTGCAGGTCCTCATGTAAAAAGGCATCCTGAGTCTCGGAAGGCTCAGCCCAAGCGGTGTTCCTTGCACTTGTTCTCAGAGTCTTGGTCGGCATCCAGACGGGTCCTTTCGCTTTGCGAGTCTGCTCAGGTCAGCACACACTACAGGGAAATAAAAGCATCTTTCCGTTCACTCAAAGCAAAACTCAGCGGAACACATTCTAACCGCTGCGGGCTATTTTCTTAAATTGAAGTGTAGTTGATTTACAGTGTTGTGTTATGTTCACGTGTACAGCAAAGTGATTCAGATGTGTGTATATTATATATATATATATAAAATTTTCCATTATAGGTTATTGCAGGATATTGAGTATGGTTCCCTGTGCAATATGGTAGGTCCTTGTCGGTAACCTATTTCTGCAGTTACCTTGAAAGAGCAGGAGTTTTTACCTTTCGTGATGCCCAGTTTATTATTATTATTTTTGGATCATGCTTTTGATGTCATATCTGGACAATCTTAGTCCCAGAGGTCGAATCAGAGCTACAGCCGCCGGCCTCCACCACAGCCGCAGAAACCCCAGATCGAGCCTCGTCGGCAGCCTACACCCCAGCTCACGGCAATGCCCGACCCTTAACCCACCAAGCGAGGCTGGGGACCGAACCTGCGTCCTCATGGACCCCGGTGGGTTTCACTGCTGCGGGGCCGCAATGGGAACGCCCTGAACAATCTCGTCGTCAGCAAAAGTCGGGACAGACGTTCTCCTGTGTCGTGCTCTGTAAGTGTCATGGTTCGGGGTTTTGCCTTTGGGTCTGTGATCCGTTTCGCGGTAAATTCGGTATATCGTGTGATATGTGGATCAGTGTTGTTTTAAGCAGGTGGCTGTCCCTGTCCAGGTGTTGCGACGTCCCCGGGTGAAATGACTGTCTTTTCCCCGCTAAGTTGCCTTGGTGCCTTGGTCAGAAATCAGTTATCCGTGTGGGTGGGTGTCGCTTTTTGGACTCTCCTCCGGGCCGCTGTCTCCGTGTTTATATTTATAGCAACATCCCACTGTCTTGACCGACTCCATCACTCTGTGTCTTGAAGTCACGTTTCGTTGGGGCCCCGGCTTTGTTCTTTTCCCATTTTGCTTTGCCTCTGCTACGTCTTCTGCATTCCACACCAGTTTTACAAATGGCTTGTCCGTTTCTAAGACGAAGCCAAACCAAACCCTGCACAGACTTGCCCCCGTCTGCGGAGCTGGCCGTCGTTACGACTGATACCGTTTCTTCTCCTGCCGGCCGACCTTTCCAGGAGCTTCTCCTGCTTTTCCTGACCTGGTCCCTCCACCGCCGCATCTGCTCGGTGAACCTCCTTACTCACGCTTCCTGTTCCCTAGAGACACCAGCCCCTTGCATGACCCCCTGCGTTTCTCGGGATCATCGCTTATTCTCTGCTGCCCGCGAAGAGCTCAGCAGAGTTTGGCACATGAAGGAGTTCTCTTTTTTTTTTTGTCTTTTTGCCTTTTCTAGGGCTGCTCCCGCGGCATATGGAGGTTCCCAGGCTAGGGATCCAGTCGGAGCTGTAGCTGCCAGCCTACGCCAGAGCCAAGCTGTGTCTGCGACCTACACCACAGCTCACGGCAACGCCGGATCCTTAACCCATGGAGCGAGGCCAGGGATCAAACCTGCAACCTCATGGTTCCTAGTCGGATTCGTTAACCACTGCGCCACGACTCGCACTCCTGAAGGAGTTGTCCTAAGCCTTTGGTCATATTGCCAGATGGGTTTGTTATATTGTGGACAAAGTCAGGTGCTGGGGGGGTGTCCAGTGCTCTGCATTCCCCTCCGTCTACCCGCCTCTGTTCATCTTCTTACCCATCCATCCGTCCGCCCCCATTCGCCCCCCCATATGCCATCTATTTTTCTCCTCAGCCCCTGTTTCTCCGTCGCCTGACCCCCCACCCACCCCCCACCCATCCTGCAGCCACATCCTTCCCTCTTCCTCCGTCTCCCCGTCCCTCCCATCGCTAAGCGTGCCGGACACTGGGGTTCAGAAACACCTCCCGGACCTAAGTTACACCTCATCCATGTCAGAGAGGCGGTCTCATGCCCAGGGACTCTGGGACAGACACAGGTGGCCACTTGCCCCTACTTGAGCCAAGACCTCAGCAACTGAGGTTTGCCCTCACTGGGCCAGTGCGGTGGGCATCCCAGAGATGCCCCCGCTGCAGGTGGCATAAATGGGCCCGCAGGGGTTGCCCCTCGCTGTCTTGGCCTGTGGGAGCCTCCAGGTATTGTGAGGAGGCAGCAACTGAGCACGGAGGACAGAGGGGCCAGCGGCGGGAGCCACTCAGGCCTGGGGGCGGGGCAGGGGCCCGGGGAGACCCAGTGTGGGGCCGAGGCCCGTGGCGTCTGGCCCCCACGGCTGGAGCCCTGTCTGTCCCTCCCCCGCCTCACCAGTTGTGCCAACACCTGTGCCCCTGGCCAACATGGGGGGAGGCCACTGCCCGCCTGCCCGGCTCCACCCCCGTCCAGGACCTGGGCCTCGCGCTGACCCCCAAGCAGCCTGGGTCCTCCTGCAACTCCGTGCTGTTTGGAGTTGATAATGGAGGTTTTTATCTTTTCCGCAGTTTTCTTGTTGCTCTGCGGCCTCTGCCCGTGGAACAGGGCCCTGGCTCCCTGGGGGGGAAGCCGACGCAGCTAAGAACAAAGAAATCAATTGACTTTCTGGATGAATTTTTAAAACTCACAGCAGAGGCAACATTCTGAAAGCACAGCGGATTTCTTCTGTGAGAGCAGGGCTTTTGGAGAAGGAAAGCGTTCTGAGTGAGAAGGTAGACTTTATCGCAGAAGCCACGGGGGGGGGAAACCGCACGAGGCTTTTCCTGCTGAGCTGAACGGGGCAGCGATGGCTTTGGGGGAGGCCGAGAGGGGCGCCGGAGCCCCCCGCCCCGGCACGGTCTGGGCGAGGCCACGTGGAAGCGGCTGGTGTGAAGTTGGGGTTCGTTGGGGGACTCGCCGTCCTTCCTCTGCGTCTCCACGGGGAAGCCCCCCTGACCCCGTCACAGTGGCCCTCGGGGGACAGCCCCGACCCCCGCGCCTGCAGAGATGCTTTATTGTAATGATTACGGTTTTTGGTTCACAAAGCAAACGGTTTGTGTACTGGTTATCTATTGCTGAGGGACAGGTCACCCCAAAATTTAGTGAAGGAGAGCGACACGCCGTAGCGCCCGTGGTTTCTGGGGTGAGTACCCTTCCAGCCGCTTGCTTAGCCGCGTGGTTCCAGCTCCGGGGCTCCCATGGCCGCCTCTGAAGGCTCCACTGGATCCCCATGCAGGGGGCTGCCCTTCAGTCCCGGCCGTCCTGTCCGAGAGGCCTCAATTCCTCCCGCACGGCCCCGCACAGGCTGCCTGGGGGTCCTTGCAGTCCTGCGGCTGGCCCTCCCAGAGACGGAGACCCCCTGAGGGCCGGGAGGGGGGAGCAGCTGTGGCCCTTTGGGCAGTGGGGGAAGAGCAGGTGCAGCGCAGGTGCAGGAGGGGCTGCTGGTGTGTGAAGCGCTCTCTGGATTTCAAAGCATTTGGGGAGTTCCCGTCGTGGTGCAGTGGTTAACGAATCCGACTAGGAACCATGGGGTTGCGGGTTCAGTCCCTGGCCTTGCTCCGTGGGTTAAGGATCCAGCGTTGCCATGAGCTGTGGTGTGGGTCGCAGACATGGCTTGGATCCTGCGTTGCTGTGGCTGTGGCGTAGGCCAGTGGCTTCAGCCCCGATTCGACTCCTGGCCTGGGAACCTCCATGTGCCGCAAGAGCGGCCCTAGAAAAGGCAAAAAAAAAGCATTTGTTAGTTTTCAAAGCTTCTGCCATCTCAGCAGGTGGAACACTGGCTCGTGGGCCCCTCGCCAGAAGTCCTGTTTCTCCCGTGCGGGACTGAGGTGGGGCTTTGTGAGCCGCTCTGATCCTTAGGCCTGGAGCTGGGCCTCCAGGGTCTGTGGGCCCAGGAAGGCCTCCTAGAGCAGGACGCCAAGCCCAGCCCCAGAGAATGGGGCCAGAGCTAAGAAGTTTGGGGTGAGTTCTGGGTCAGCGAGGGGCTGGGAGGGCCGAGCGCCTGAGAATGCAGCCGGCGTCACACGGGCGTCTCGATGTCTGGCCGAGGCCTCAGCAGACATCAGCAGCAGAGACCGCGTCCCTCTGTATCCCCAGCGCCAGCCCGGGGCCTGGCCCTGGAGGGTCTGTGGAGCTGGGGACCCTCGCAGGTTTGGGGGTGGCAGGGGTGCTGCTGTGTGGTGGCTGGAGGCAGGGAGGCCCAGCGGAGGGTTGAGAGGCCCCTGGTGTGATGGGGGATGTGGGGGCTGGGCCTACCTGGTCCTGCCCCTGCCCGCCCCCCCCTGCCAGGGTTCGAGGGCCCCTCCCCCCAGGGCCTCAGTGAATGGGGTGGATGCCTTCGGAGGGTCTGAGCGGCTGTGGGGGCCCAGGCAAGGGCCTGGATGTCTTAGGAGGGGCTTGGTGGTGGCACGGAGCTGAGTGCTCCCCCAGTCCCCGGCGGGCCCAAGATGTGCCAGAACTCCCACGCCACCTCCTGCCGCCCACGGGCTCTGCCGGTCTCCCTCTCCCAGCCTTCCCGGGACCCCCACCCACAAGCTGCCGCTGCGGGGCTGCGTGCTGCTCCTGTGTAGATGCTGCCAGCCCTGAGCCCGGGGTGCATGCTCGCTGTCCGAGCCTCCCAGACCCCCTGGCACTCAGCAGCGGCTGTGGTCCCGGGGCCTTGGTGCGGCTCCTGACCCTTAGCAGCCAGGGACGCAGAGCCCAGCAGAGCCAGGTCCCCTGACCAAGCCCTTGCCATCCGCTGTCACTCCCCCTGCCACTCCCCGCCCCGCCAGACTCAGCCGGAAGGGCCCGCGTGCCTGGCCCTCGCGTGTCCCTGCTCCTGTCTTCAGCGTGGCCACCGCAGTGTCTTTTGAGGGGCAGACACACTAACGGTTGATAAAGTCCCCGTTGCTGCCTTGTCTTCTCCACCCTGTGCTCTTCGTGCTCCAGTCGAGTCGTTTGTCAGACCCGCGGTCCCTAAGATCGCCTCCCTTGAAAAGGCAAAGCCACAGACGCAGAGAAAATGCTTGCCAAGCGGATGTATGACGAGGGACTTGTATTCAGAATATATAAAGATCTTTCATAACTCAGCGATAAAAAGGCACAGCCAGTTTTTAGAGGGGGCTGGGTATTTAAGCACACACGTCGCTGAAGGAGGCGCGGCGCCAGCTCGAGAGACAGACGCTGTTCCGCATCATTAGTCATTGGAAAATGCAAACGAGGACCACAGCGACCTACGCCCGCACCTCCGAGAAAGGCTGGAATGAGAGACTGGCCGCAGCGAGCCCCGGCCGGGACGTGGGGCTGGAGCGAGGCAGCCACTTGGGGCCGTTTGGTTGTTTCTTAGGCAGCTGAAGTACACCTGCCCCGAGGGGCTCACCCGAGAGACGGTGGCATCTGTCCTGCGATGTGACAGCATCTCTGTACCGACGGAGCTCAGCGCCGCCCTGGGTTGCGGGGAGGGTTCGTGTTGCTGGCGGCTGCTGTTAGAGGGGCTGGCAGGTGGCAGGCACGGAACCGTTCCGTCTCCCCGTGTCAGCGTGCAGATGGGGACCGAGGCCGGCAGAGGGGCCGTGTGTTGATGGGATTCAGCCGAGCCCAGCACCAGTCCCCTGTCCTCTGGGGGACCTGCTGGACTTGCCTGTCGTGGGGACAGTGGTGTTGCCACACCTCCCGGGAGCTGGATGGGGGCAGTGCTGCCAGGGCAGGCGGACCCTTCCCTGAGCTGCCAGATGATAAGCTCCCATGAAAACTTAACGGGGAGCCCCTGCCCGAGAGCCCTGCGGGTTTGGGACACATTCACCCCAGAGCAGAGCCATCTGATGCTTAGGCGTGCTTTTCTGGGCAACCTTGAAAGTGGCAGAGACGGGGGAGGGGGCGGGGGGAGCTCTGAGCGTCCCCTTTGAAACTGAGTGAGGACAGGACCTCCCTCCGCTGTAGGAAAGGAGGCTGGGCCTGGGGGTGGAGGGCAGAGCTGGGGCGCAGCCTGGACCTCGGCCAGCCCAGGCCCGTCCTGCTCCCACCGTTCCGATTGTTCTGTCTGTTGCTGGGTCACAAAGCGCCCACACTCGCTGGCTTGAAACAACCGTGGTTTATCCGGCTCACGAATCCGTACCTGGGGCAGGGCTGCGCGTGGGCTGGAGGCTGGTCTCTGCTCCACGAGGCACTGGCGGGGCAGCCTGCCCGCGGGGCACTCCCTCGGGGTGGCGCAGTCCCGTGGGGCTGGCTGTGGGCCTGGCTGAGTGGCCCGGGCTTCCACAGGATCTTGGTTCCAGGGCGCTGGCCCCGAGGGAGAGCCAGGTGGCAAGCCTATCGCGCTGGGAGCCCCCCGCCTCTTGGAGTCACAGAGCGTCACGGCCCCATGCGACGTCATCATCGTCTTTGTCGTCAGGGCCTCGGCAAAGCACAGGGATGGGACAGGCGCCCCCCTCGTCAGGGCACGTGGGATGGGAAAGTAGTGATGTGACCCCTTTTAGAACTGCAGTCTAGGAGTTCCCGTCGTGGCGCAGTGGTTAACGAATCCGACTAGGAACCATGAGGTGGCGGGTTCGATCCCTGCCCTTGCTCCGTGGGTTAAGGAGCTGGCGTTGCTGTGAGCTGTGGTGAAGGTCGCAGACACAGCTCGGATCCCGCATTGCTGTGGCCCTGGCGTAGGCTGGTGGCTACAGCTCCGATTAGACCCCTAGCCAGGGAACCTCCATATGCCGCGGGAGCAGCCCTAGAAAAGTCAAAAAAGATAAAAACAAAAAACAAACAAAGCTGCAGTCTGTACCTGCATGGACCCTACGCTTTACGAGTGGGCGAAAAGGATCCCAGATTCACCCAGCCCAGAGCACCCCAGCCCTCGTCCCATGGCGTCTGGGTTTGTGAGGCTCTGGTTAGCTCCCCACATCTTGCTACCTTGGAGGGGCTGAGGGTGGAGGGCGCGGCTGTGGCAGGGGAGGGCTTGTTCGTCTCCACTGAGGCTGGGAGACCTTCCTCCCAAGCCCCCCACCCCCGCCTCCCATTCACCTCTTCCACCAGCTCTGGGAGGCCCGCGAATGGAACACAGTGCAGTCGCCAAGCACTTGTGCTCCAAGTTCAGAGTCACCGGGGTCACCAGGTGTCCGCACACCTGCCCTGGGGCTCTCCCAGAACGTCAGGGTCTGTGGGTTCTGGGGTTCCCCCATGCCCCTCTCTCCGTGCGGTTTCGCAGAGGCTCTGAGGGGAAGCAGGCTCGCCCCTGGCATGCCCCTTTCCCAGAGCTCCACCTGTCGTCAGCCCGGCGTGCCCTGTCTGTGCCACCCACAGCCTGGAGCCACCAGCGGGGGCCTCCTTGACCGCTGGGACCGGCATCGCCTGGCAAAGTGTGGGCTGTGCAGGGGTGAGGAACGGCTTTGGCCCCGGGCGCCTGGGGGGAGTACGGCCAGGCAGGGCCCCCACCTCAGCCTCACCCAGAGGGCATCCCCGGGACAGGAGCCCTGCGGGGGGTGGCGGGGGGGGGGCCCTCGCCTGTGACCCTGGGCGCAGGGCTGCCCTGACTTTTTCTCTACGGGAGGGGCCTGCCACCGACCCTGCTCCCCTAAGGAGCCCCACGAGCTCCAGGGGAGCCCCAGTGGCACACGTCAGTGGGGACCCCTGTCTTCTGGCAGAGAAGAGAGGGGGCCCCGTTGTCCCTGGGCCGAGCCCTCTGCGTCACACTGGCAGGGCCCCACCCACGTCCCCAAGTTAGCAAGTCCGGCCTGATGATTAAGTAGCTTCACAACGCTGATGGAAAAGATCGGGTATAAATAAATATTCCTGGAGCTGTTCCACCCCCTGCAGGCATGAACTTTGAATAATTGGCGAGAATTATGCTGCGGACTAATCAAAACTTTTTTTTTCTTGCGCTAATTACCTCTGGGTTTCATCAGTGTCAGAGTCTAATCAGCTCCAGACATCTTAATCGGCCCTGGGGAAACGTTAGGGACAGGGGGGGCCTCGGTGTCGTAGGGAAGAGGGGTGGGGAGCAGGGCGGGGGGCGGGGGGTCCTGGTCTGGGCAGGGCTGGCGGCGGGGAGCCGGCTTGCGGGCCCCTCCGGTCAAGATGGATGAAGCCCTTCCTGGACGGCAGGCCCGCTCCCTCCTCTCCATCCTTCCTGCTCACTGCCTGTCGCCACCTCGGGCCTGGCGTTGCTCCGTCAGATGGATGGGGCCCAGGATGGGGGCTCGTACTTGGACGGCCCCCGCTGATGGGGAGAGGTGGGGGGGGTCCTGGGGAGCACTGGGGGCAGTTCAGGATGCCGGGCATCTCTGGGGGGGGGAGCGGGCAGTGGGGGGCCGGGAGGAGGAAGCTTTGCTCTTCCCCCCCATCCCAAGAAAAGCATTTGCATCTGAGGACAAATTCCTATGCAGAGAGCACAGCTCCAGCGCCAGGGAGAAGAGGCCTGGCCTCCCAGTGCTGATGGACCTCGGTTTTCGCCCCGCGTCCTGGCCGCAGGGCATCTGGAGCTGGGACCACTGGGCCTGGGCCGCAGGGTCCCTCAGCCCCTCTGGGCGGGGCGCCCACCCCCTGGGCCCCTCGCTGGCTGGGGGTGGATGGCAGCCTCGCTCCCTGGCACTGGCTCAGATTCCCTCCTCACTGCCCCAACCCAGGCGAATCTTTAACCAACTTCAGAGGAAAATCCGCCGTAACATCTTCCATTTAGAAACCAAAACCCCACCCCGAAGCCCTGGGACACTCACGACCCGGCCCCCGGCCCTGGCCCCAACACACACATCCTGCTTCCCTTCATGGCAAAGCTCCTGGGAGGTGCCGCGGGGCAGGGGCGGGGTCATCGCCCCAACTCCCTCCAGTCTCCGCCTCTGAGCAGGAGGAACGGCCCCTCCCTGGTTCTTGCGGCCCACAGCCTGCAGACCCCACGGAGCCCTGGGGGCAGCAGAGGCAGCCCTCCTACCCGGCGGGGGATGGCAAGAGCCTCCCGGGGGTTGGTTCCTAAGAGATGAATTCCCGCCCCGTGGATCCCCAAGCCCCTAAGGAGCCCCCAGACCTGGCTGGGGGTGTGGGGTGCCCCGCACCCTCCCATCAGGGGCCCACGTCTACACAGCAGGGCTGAAGGGGGTGTCTGGGACACCCCTCTCTCCCTGGGGCCCCAGACGGCCACGGCTCCCCCCGCAGGCAGGTCCTGCCCTCACGCCCCTGAGGGGCCGGTTCTGCCCCCATTTCCTGGAGGAGCGTCTCCCCCACCCTGCAGCCCACGGTTGGCACGGCCCAGCCCCAGATCCCCTTTCCTGCAGCAAATGGAGAGGCCTGTCTGTGGGACGGGGGTTCCCAGAGCATAGAAGCCAAGGCTGCTTCCCTCCCGCGCGGGCGGGGCGCACCGGCCTGAAAGGGGACGGAGCTGCCCTTTCATCACAGGGGAGGGAGGGGAGGGAGGGAGGAGGCACAGCGGCTCTGCCGGGGAAGTGCCCACATGGGCCCAGCCCTGACTAAGGGGGTGGGGGCAGGGGTGCAGGAAGGCAGCCCTGAGGGCCCCAGGGAGCTTAAGGAGCTGGGGGTCGGGACCCCCAGGGTTGGGCCGACGTGGCACCTGGAGCGGCCCTGGGAGAGCAGGGGTCCCCGGAGGTGGAGTCCGGGAGCTGGGTCCTGGGCATCTCTGGCCCCTTGCTTCTCCACGACAAGCTCCGGCTTCCTGCCTCCTGTCTCTCCACCTGCCCTCTGGGGGCTCAGGGCCGGGGCTGCGCCGCCCCACTGCTGGCTGACCAGCCGCCCCCTGCCCCCCAGTCACCTGACAGGGAGCGGATGCTCCAGCCACTGCCTCCCGCTCCCCAGGTCCAGAGGGCTGTGAGGAGGCCCAGGCCACCCTGGGCCCTGGCGCCGGGTCCTTCCTGCCCCTTGCGTCCTCGGCCAGACCCTGGAAGTGTGTTCTTTCCATTTCCTGGCAGAGGTGGTGTAGACGTCACCCGTCGGAGAGATTCTGGGTTTTTCCTTCTGTCCTTAGACACAGGAGGGACCCTGGGGAGAGGCCCGGGGTTGACGCACCTGAAGCTCCAGGGCCAGCCGTGGTCGCACGGGGACGCCTGCCCTGGGCTGGGCATTCTGCACAGGCCACCCTCCATGTCCAGGTGGGAGCTGTGCGCTGGGCTGAGACTCAGGAGTCAGACCCGGACGGGACCCCCAGCCCAGACCCCCGGAAGCATAGGGGTGCTGCTGCCGCCCGGCTGGCTGGGGAGGAGGGAGGGGGGACAGCGACGCCTTCGCCTCCTCTCCGAGACGGGGCCTGGAGCGGGGGCTCGGGGTGCCGCCCCCTCACTCCTCCTCTGCCGCAGGGGCCCTGTCCCTGCCTCTCCCTGACCCGACTGCTGTGTGACCCGGGGCACAGGCCTCCCCTCTCTGGGCCTCTCTTCTCTCATCCAGGTTGGATTCCTCAGGCCCCGGGGCCCTGAGTCAGGCCCAGGCGCCGAGTACCTCCAGCTGGGCAGGGTGGCCAGGGCCGTCCCCACCCCCCGGGGCTCGGGGCTCCCGCTGCGCCCGCGGGCACCCGGCAGGGGCACCCATCACGGCTCCCTGATGGATGATTCCCTCCTTCCTCCCGCCGCCGCCGCTCGTGCTGTTTGGGCTGCAGGACACTGTTTATCACTTCACACAAGACACCCTCCCCCTCCCACCGCCCGCGCAGAGCAGGGGCTTTTCTTGGGCTATTTTCGCGATTTTAATTTTCCGTTCCCCGTCTCCTCTCTCCCCCCTGATTACATTTTGGGTTCTTTTTGGGCTCCTGGAATGAGCCTACATTTTCCTGGTGATATTTTTTAATAAAAACCATCATTTATGATTATTTTTCTTCCCTCAAACTGTCAGCCTCCTCATTTGATTTCCTATCGAGGCGGTGTCCCGCCCGCTCGGGCTCTGTCACTGTGCTGGCGGGCGCGGGCGCCGGCGCTCGCCCTGGGGCAGGCTTGGGGACACTCTGCACAGCCGCAGGCCTCCCTCTGGCCTTGGGACCCACGGCCCTCCCAACCCCAGGGCCCTGCCCCCCAGCCCTGCTGCCCTGTGTCCACGACGGCCTCTGGTTCCCCTTCAGGTGGGTGTCACCTGCACACCTGGCTCCGCTCTGTTTATTGTAAGGGACCAAGGTCACGGCGGAGGCCCGGCTGCCTGCGCACCCGCCCGGCTCCTGGCGGCTCGGGATCCCCAGGACAGTGCTTTTCCACACGGATTCCTGTCTAACCTACAGACACAACCCAGGGAGACTGCCCGCCATGCCCTCCAGCTCCACCTGGAGGCTCAGTTCCCTCCTTTTTAAATTCAGACACATGAGCTGTGGATCATTCATTCATTTGACAAATATTAATCGAAGGCCTATCCCGTGTGAGAAGAGCCACACACCTGTCTCTGGTAGAAACCAGCTCAGATGCCACCCTCCTGCCTCCCTGAGCCCCTACCCACACTCACGCCTGCAGAGTGGAGCCCCGGGCTGCCCTGGGATTTTACTGTGTGACCTCAGGTGAGTTACTGACCCTCTCTGAGCCCTCCTTGCTGTCCTTCTCTGGGCTCTCTCCGCCCCTGACGTTAATTCCTTCCTCATTAGCCCCCAGGCCATCTTGTTTCCAGCAGCTGCAGCCTCTTCCCAGCTCCTTCCTGGCTGTTTGCCAATTACCCAGAGGAACCCATCCTGAGGCCCCCAGCTCTCAACTGCTCTTCCCGCCGCCGCTTGTCATGCCCAGGCGTCTGTGACCAGCTGGGCCCTGGAGCCCATGGCCACGGCTGGGAGAGGCCATGTGGCCCTCCCGCCCCTGGCCAGGCCCTCGCTGGCCCCTGCCCCTTGGGGAGCTGTAGAGAGAGGACAGCGCTGGGTCTGCTGCTGGATGGGCTGCAAAGCCAGGGCCGCCTTCCCTGGCCCTGACCCGACCGACGATGGCCAACTGGTGAGTAGTGGGTTCTCCTTCCCAGCCCAGCTTCTCCCTTATCAGTGCCCGGAAAGATTGCTATGAATATGCATGGAGCTCATGAATATGCAGGGTGGTAATGAGGCACTCCTCTCCATCCCTCGCCCTTGGGGCGCTGCCATAGCTTCCAAGCTCCCTGCACCCTTTCTTTTCTTTGACCCCCGCCCCGAGGTGAGGCTGGCGGGGGTCCCTGGTGGGAAAGTCCCCCGGCCTGGTGTTCGGGGGTCTGGGCTCCCACCTCCACGCCGACCCCACTCCCCCTGGAAGGGGAGCCCCCCAGCCTGTTTCCCTCTGACCTCCCCGGCCCTCTGGCCCTGAGGCTTTGGCCGGGCTGTCCGCCCAGCAACAAGGGGTCCTCTCCGATTCCACTTTCCGAGCCCCATTGTGTGGGGACGAAGCTGGGAGGCTTGGGTTGTGGGGCGGGCAGACTTG
This sequence comes from Sus scrofa, assembly GCF_054392235.1. Classification (NCBI taxonomy): domain Eukaryota; kingdom Metazoa; phylum Chordata; class Mammalia; order Artiodactyla; family Suidae; genus Sus; species Sus scrofa. The sequence continues at coordinate 1,090,481 of NC_139385.1, forward strand.
GGTTACCCGGGACGGTAACCAGAGAGGCCTGGGGTCCGGTGTTGTGGGCCGGCGGCCAGGGCCTGCTCCCCGGGCTGCCCTTGGGGTCGGGTGAGACGCAGGCGGGGGAGGGCGCCGGCCAGGAGGCTGGGCTCACCTGAAAGCACGGCGATACCCCAGGGCCAAGGGCAGCTGCCCAAGGTCACGCTCGAGGGGGCGGGGTGGCCCGGGCAGCCTGCACCCCATCCCGCCTTCGCGGGCGGACAGACGGAGGCCCCTGCGCAGGCCTCACCCAGGGTGACCCCCCAGAGTGCGGTGTGCCCGCTCTGCCCTGTTGCCTAAATCTGTTCCACCCCGTCTTCCCACGGGAGCCACATGGCCACTGTCGGCATCTGTGGGGACACAGCAGAGGAATGCCTAATGAGGGCTCGGCATGGCCCCGCCACGGAGCGCAGGCTGGGACAGATGGTCCATCATTACCCATTTTTATTAATTACTGGCTCCATGGGCCGCGATTGGCTCGCGAGCCCCAGGCTCTTCGGCTGCGTCGCCGTCCCAGCTCTTCTGGAGGAAGAGACGGCTCTTCATTTAACTCCGCGGGTGTCGTCTCCCAGCTTCCTTTGAGCCACAGACATTTCTGGCTCAGCGTGGTCCCCGGGGTGCTCGGCCGGGGAAGGGGGGGGGCGCGAGTGTGCAGCTACCACCTGCCTGAGGGCACTGGGAGGGGGGCCGGCACAGGACAGGCACAGAGGGACCTGAGGACCCCAGCTCAGGGAGCAAGAAAGACGCCCGAACCCGGGACCCAGCTCAGCGTGTCTCCTCGCTCTGCACCCAGACGCGGGCACTTGGCCTTGAAAGGGCCTTGAGCCCTGATGCCACGGGAAGTGGTGCCCTTGGTGTTTGTCTGTGAGCTCCACAGCCCCCCTCAGGTTTGGGGTGTCTGGACCCCAGCCCGATCCCTCCCAGGGCTCCCTGCGACTCTGGGGTCCCACAGCCCCAGGCCCAGCCCAGCACTGCCTCTGACTTGCAGGGGTGCTGGGTCAGTGCCTTGCCCTGGCCTCATGGCCCCACAGCGGGAGCGGCGCCTCCCCTGAGCGCAGGCGGATGGCCCAGGCCCCGCGGCTCTGCTGCGGCTGCTGGTCCTTGTTCTGCTTTCCACAAGCCCTGCGCCGTCCTGCTGGACCCCCCATGACGTGAAAGGAGAGCATGGGGTGCAGGGACCACCGTGTCAGACAGTCCTGGCAGGGGTCACGGGTGCTGGGGGACAGCTGGGGGCCCCCGGGCTGCATGGGGCCGCCCTGGGAGCCCGCGTCTCCCTGCCGGCCAGGACTCCGTGTTCCCTCCGGCTTCGTGCAGCCTGTTAGCCTGGGAGGTAATGGGACTTGAAGCACAAGATTTCTAGTCAATAAAAAGGCGCCTTGGAGGCTTTTTATATCTTGCTTCTGTCACACGGGGAGGCATTTTATCTGCTGCTCACTTGACATTCTGTCATAAAGCTGGGTCCCTGCCCTGCTGGCGTCCATCACAGCCTGTCCCCCGCCTCCCCCCGGGGGCCTGGACACCAAGAGGGGCGCGGTGGCTGGACGCCCAGGAGGACCGGGGTGCCTTTGCAGAGAGGCAGGGAGGCGTTGAGCTCGTGTGGGAGGGGCAGGCAAGACTGGGCCGTGGACCGGGCTGGGGCCAGGAGGCCTCAGAGGTGCACCCTCCACGCCTGTTTGGGGCAGGAGGGGGTGCTCAGCCCTCCCAAGACAGAGCCGGTGCCGGGGGGACATGCAGGCACGTAAAGCCAGCAGCTGCCTGGGTTGGGCAGTAGTGAGCTTCCCGACACTGGAGGGACTCAAGCACAGCCTGAGGCCCCACTGGGCCAGGACGTTTGAGTGGGAGAAGCAGAAAGGCCAGCATCGCGGGGGCTGTATTTTTACCAGAAGGAACCGAGGGAGGGTCTGATGTCTGGAAAAGAGGCTGTGGAGGACACGACCTCGGGGGTCCCAGGGCTTCCCGCTTCCCGCAGCAGCTGGGGCTTTGACGGAGGTCCGCGGGCTGGGCCCAGTAGACCTGAGGCCGGCAGCGGTAGATCCCGGCCCAGGGCTGCAGCCTGCCTCCCAGAGGCGGCTGTGTGCCCCCAGCCGCGGAGGGTCAGGCTGCCCCCTGGGCTCCATACGCCCCTGAGTCACGATCAGGCCAGAGGGAGGGCGCCGGCCTCCTTCCCGGAGGAAACCGAGTTGACCGCTCCCTGCATCAGGGCCTCCTGGCCTCAGTTTCCTTCTTGTGCCGGGCGTTCCATCTGGACGTGGGCTTGGCGTGCGCGGCCGGCCGTGAGACGGGGAGGGGCGCTCTGGGAACGGAGAGTTGCGACATTGAGGCAGAAGATGGGATGGCCTGTTGACACAGATGCTGCTGGTGGGGGCGGGGGGTTGGCCTCTGTTCCCTGGACTCACAGGCCTGATCCCACCCCCGCCCCTCCGGCCAGGTCCGTTCAAAGTCCCCTGACGGGCGCTGGGGCTCTGGGGCACTGGGAAAAGCGCCTCCCTGCAAGGTGCTCCCCAAGCCCAGGTGACGGGTGTGCACGGCCCCTGAGCCAGCCCAGGACACCTAAGCCGGGCCTGCAGCACAGGGGGCTGGGGCAGGCCAGCCGAGGTGCGGGAGGGCACGCTGGGTGAGGCCCCAGCATGAGCGCAGGCCTGGAGCCAGGGGGCGCACACTGCAGGAGGAGGCTACAGGGGTGGGTGCCCACTCCCCGCACACCGCCCTCCTGCCCCCGGAGCAGCGGGCACCTGCGCCCCGGGGCTTGGCTGCAGAGTCTCCTGGTGAGAAGGCTGGATTTGGGGGTCCCCACCCGAGCAGGGCAGCAGGACCGTGCGCTGAGGAAGGGCATGCCCGAAGGCTTAGTCCCAAAGCACCTACTGTGAGCCTCTGCTCTGCCCCAAGGTGTCAAAACCAGGAAAGGACAGGTGCCTTGGCCGCTGTACACTGTGTCGCAGGGGCGCGCAGGAGCGCAAAGCTGCGTCCACGGGCAGCTTCCGACAGCGCCTCCATCTCCGAGACCCTGGAGGGAGCCAGGGCCCTGGGGCATCAGGCAGAAAGCCCTCCAGCAGCCCTGCCATTCTCAGCGTCCTGGAGCTCTCCCTCCAGGACGGAAATCCTGGTGGTTGAAACCGTTTTGAGGAGATGAACCACCTCTCAGACGCTTCAGAGCTGGCGGCTGTCGTCCTTGGTGTTTTCTGTTTCAGTCCTGCTGTTCGTCAGACAAACCCCAGGGGCCCAGTGACGGGGCCGGAGCTGCGGGGCCACCTCTGACCCTGCGGGAGAGCAGCCTGGCCTTCACAGCTCAAGGGGCCGAGGCCCTGGGGCAGCCGGGGGCACCTTTCCCGGCCCCACCTCCGCAGCCCCAGGAAGGGCGGCCCTTGGTTCCCAGAGCGTGGAGACCCCGTGGGAAGGTCCCCCGTCTGTCCCCCCGGCCCCCTCCTGTCGCCATCAGTCTGCAAACATCGGGTGGTCACTGACGGTGGCCCTGTGCTGGGCCCCGCGGTGGTCTGTCGGGGACACAGGCCTGACCTGTCAGGGTCCCCGAGGGCACACTGCCCGCCCTCGTGCTCCCCGTCCCTACCTGTCAAGTGGACGATTCTGAAAAGAAGCATCGAAGAGAGGGCGAGGCCGCCTCGCTCTGCCGGGTCTCTGTTCGCGCACACGGACGCTGTTCCTTTGCCCACGTGAGGCTGAATCGACTGCGATCTGTAATCTGCGGATTTCCCACCTAACATCACATCATGTGGCTCATCCCAGATGCCGTCAAAGACGCGCAGCCTCTGGCTTCCGCGGGGGCGGCATCACCCCCCACCCCCGTCTCCTGTGAAGGGTGTGCAGCTGAAAAGACAGCCCCCGGGAGCAGGTGCAGACGGCAGCTGCCAACAGAGGTCACCAGGTGAGCGGCCGCGAGGCCAGAGCTGAGGCCGTGGGGCGTGACGTGGTGTCTGAGGGTTGAAAACCTCTCTGGCTTCCTCCGGCAGAGAAGTGGCTGGGCAGCAGGTGGGAGGGCCAGCGGGCAGGGGGCCCCTGGCGACTCAGTACCGCTCAGCAAAATGGAGCAGAAATGCACACTCACCATGTCAGAAACCCTAAGCTGAATGGAAGGAACCAGCCACCAGAGGACACATACTGCGGCCCCAAGTTTACGACATTCTGGAACAGAGTAACCCAGCTGGTGGCAGGAAAAGTCAGAACCAGGGTGGCCTGGGGTGGGGGGCACATGGGAACCTTTCGGAGAGAAGACTCTGTGTCTCAGCCGGGGTTTGGGCTACAGAAAGTACACGTGAGCGCATCCTGTGGTCTCCCCGATATTTCTACGTTTCACTGTGTATCAGTTTTACTCAAAAGAGTTTTGGGAGTTCCCTGGTGGCACAGCAGGTTAAGGACCCAGTGTTATCACTGCTGTGAGAAAAGCTATTGTGATGTAGGTTCAATCCCCAGCCCGGGAACTTCCGCACACTGTGGGTGAGGCAAAAAAAAAAAAAAAAAAAAAAAAAAAAAAAAAAAAAAGAAGAGTTTAAAAATCCATACCAAACACTGAACTCAAGTTCTCTCTGATCGTGCTGCCAGCTTAGGGCTGACATGCACCCGCATCTGCAACTTCCTTGGGAAGAGGTTGACCCCTGCAGGGCGGAGGCCGTCATAAAGCAGGTGCAGCAACATGTCGGGGGTGGAGTCCACAGGGTGGCTGTTTGCGTGTCACTCTAAAATTATCTCAACTTCTCTTATGTTTGAACATTTCCAAGGTTCGATGGGAAAAACAGCTAGCGTCTGGGCACTGCACACAAACAGCCGGACCACGGCAGCCGGTCACAGACGGTGTGTGTGACCGGGAACTAGTTTCTCAGCCTCCTGGTGCCTGGGCGCCCTCGCTGTCAAGTGGGGTGGGCGTGGGATCAACCCCCCTGGGCTCGGAAAGCATGAACAGACATCCGGTTCCCCTGCAGCAAGCCCTGGCATACAGGAGGGTTCCCTTGCTGGTGATTTTGAGTTCCTGGGGCTTCCACAGGAGCTGTCGGTGCTCAGGGAGGCTGAGGGATAAGCCAGGGCTTGCACCGGGTTCAAGGGTAAGGGACCCCGAGGAGGCAAAACCATCCTCCAGAAGGACAGAGCAGAGGGCTCACGTGTCCCGTGTCAGCCTTCCTCCAGGGGCGGAGACGGAGTGGTTTGGCAGGAGGACTGAGACAAGAGCCACCACTGGGACAGAACCAGGGCGCACGGGAAACCTTCGCATTTATGGTCACTTTATGGACTTATTTTTTTGGCACGGACCGCAGCGGTGACTTGAGCCGTAGCGGTGACAACACCGGATCCTTAACCTGCTAGGCCGCCAGGGAACTCCCGGGGTCACTTTAACACAGGGGGCCAAGACAATTTCATGGAGAAAGAACAGTCTGTTCAACAAATGGTGCTGGGACCCCTGGGGACCAACACCCCAGGCAAAGGAATGAAATCGTTTCATTTTCCTGAAGACTATTATTATTTTATTAACGTATAGTTGATGTACAGTGTTGTGGCAGAGTCTGCTGGACAGCAAAATGACCCGGCCACACACACACAACCACTCCCTTTCTTGTATCGTGTTCCCTCCCAAGAGACTGGGTATGGATCCCTGGCTTATACGCAGGGCCCCTTGCTTCGCTGTTCTAAATGTGACAGTTTGCATCTCCTAACCTCACACTCCCAGGCCGTCCCCTCCGTCCCCCTCGGCCACCTGTCCTCCATGTCTGTGCAAAACGAATGACACTGAACCCCTCTTTCACATCATGAGAACAATTAACTCATCGGGGCGAAGGCCTAAATATAAGGGCTGTAACCCTAAAGCGCTTGGAAGAAAGTCCAGGCGTACGTCTTCACCTTCGGCAAACGCTTCTTAGATGCGACACGGACAGCATAAGCAACAACAACAACAAAAAATTAGACTTCATCAGAATTGGAAAACTTTTGTGCTGCGAACAGTTCCCACAGGAAAGTGCAGAAACAGCCCATGGAAAGAGAGAAAACACTGGCAGTTACAACTCTAATTAGGAATCTGGGGCTGGAATCTACACAGATCCCTTCACCACCGAATAAGATCAGCAGCCCAGTTTGGACATGGGCACAATATCCGAGTAGGCCTCTCTTCAAAGAAGATGGACCAAGGCCACGAAGCTCATGAAAAGATGCTGAACGTTATTAGCCACCGGGAGACAAACGTCAGGATCAGCCTTCCCGCCAGGACGGCTCGAATCAAGAAGACACAGAACCGCGGAGTTCCCGTCGTGGCGCAGTGGTTCCTGAATCCGACCAGGACCATCAGGTGGCGGGTTCGATCCCTGGCCTTGCTCCGTGGGTTAAGGATCCGGTGTTGCCGTGAACTGGGGTGTAGGTCGCAGACGCAGCTCGGATCCCGTGTCACGGTGGCTGTGGTGCAGGCCGGGCGGCTACAGCTCCGATTCGACCCCTAGCCTGGGAACCTCCATATGCCGCGGGAGCAGCCCTAGAAAAGGCGAAAAGACAAAAAAAAAAAGACAGAACAGCAAGTGTTGGATGAGGAGGCACTGAAACCCGCACCTGGCTGGTGGGAATGGGAAATGCGGCAGCCACCCTGGAAACGTGTTGGGACTCCCTCGACACGAGAAACTCAGTGTTACCGTCTGGCCAGCAGTGCCAGTCCTCGGTGTACACACACCCAAGAGGGCTGGACACACACGTTCACGTGAAAACTTCCGCGTCAGTGTTCATGGCGTGTCCACACTGTCCTCAAACGGGGAACAGCCCAAAGGCCCCTCCAGACGAATGAATGCGTGACGAGACCTGCTGCCTCCACCCGATGGACTCTTACTGGGCCGTCCAAGGGACGCACCCGCCTGTAAGCGACGACACGCGTGAACTCAGAAGCACTGGACCAAGGGAAGCGAACCAGCCACAAGAGCCCGGCGCAGAGGCGTCCCTTCCCGCGAAGTATCCGGAACAGGCAGATCCACAGAGGCAGAAAGCACGATGGTGGCGGATGGACAGAAAGACAGCCTAGGGTCTGGGGTGATGGTGGAGAGTGGGGGGACTGCCATGGGTTTCCTCTGCGGTGAAAAGCACATTCTCAAATCGGATGGTGGCAGAACCCTGTGGAGATGCTGAAAACCATCGACGAGCACAGTCGAAACGGGTAACTGTGGGGGACGCAGATTGGCCCTCGAGAAAGACAAATACCGTATGATGTCACTTGCATCTGGAATCTAACATTCGGCCCGCGTGAGCCTTGCCACAGGGAGGAAACTCATGGATTTGGAGAACAGACGGGTGGCTGCCGAGGGGGAGTCTGGGGTGATTGGATGCACACGACTGCCTCTGGAGTGAGAAGCAGTGGGGCCCTGCTGCACAGCACTGGGGACTCTATCCGGTCACCTCTGACGGAGCAGGATCATCGGAGCAAAAAGAAGGTCCACATGTATGTGTGACTGGGTCACCTTGCTGCACAGGAGAAAACGGACAGAGCACCGTAAGCCAGCTCTAATGGAAAAAAAAATAAACGTCATTAAAAATTTTAAAAGAAAGGACTTATCCCTCGAGAAAGCAGTTAAAACAAAAGAGAGCCTTGGGTTCAAGTTCTGGCTCAGCTCTCGGGCGCCTCCAAGCCTCCGTCGGTCCACGAAGTTCCGTCTGCCCTGCAAACCAGGGCGGAAAGACTCGCCCTCCTGGGTTACTGCGGGGACCCGATGCGATGACAGCGATGAAGCAAGTTTTCATTCCACCTTCTGTATCTACGTGTATGACAAAAGGAAATGCATGCACATTGTCCAGCATTCAAAGGGCAGGTGCACGGGGAGAAGTCTCATTTCCCGGGGTGGCTGGGCTGCCGAGTCACAGATGTGTCCGTTTGTCCCTGTACCCTTCAGGAGGGTGAACTTCACTGCGGAGCCGTAATAGCTAGAAAACACCCTTAAAGAAATTCCCTCCTCTCTCCCCTGTCTCCTAGCCCTCCACTTTCCCCTGCCCTTTGCACACCCAAGCCACCAAAAGCCCATTTTGTTACATACGAAGTTAAAAAGAAAATAGATAAAAGTCCCGTGTACAGTTCTGCGTCGTCTCGTGCCCCTAAAGACCGCCCGTCGAGATGGGGTCAAACGCGACCCGCTTGCCCGGCTGCTGGCGCCTCTCCGCACCTGCGAGCACACCCCCAGCGGCATCCACGGTGTTCCTCATTTGCTGCTGTTACACAGAGTGCTTCGGCCGATGACCTTGTGTGCGGTAATAGACCATTTTTCCTATTTGTGAGCAGTCTCTGGAGGACAGATTCCTAGAAGCAAATGCTGGGCCAAAAGGTACATATATTTGGAATCTGGACATTGTTCTGAGGCTCCCAGAGTGTCTGGTTCCCCACACCATGGCAACACGGCGTGTCATTAATCTTTACTCCTTGGCTCTCCGATGAATAAAACACTCATTTCTCAGCGCAGTTTTAATTTGCCTTTGTGTTAAGTGTAAGAGGCCGGGCACTTTTTTGTATATGCGAGGGTTATTTTTATTCTCCTTTCTCTTCATAGCCTTTGCTTTCGTCCCCCCTCTTGGGTATTATAAGAATTGATTTGTAAGAGCTCTTTACATGTGAGGATAGAGGCTCTTGGCTGGGATAGAAGTTGGACATGTTGTTTCTTCTTGGTGTGTTTGCTTGTATGCACCTGCAGCCTATGGAAGGTCCCAGGCTGGGAGTCGAATCAGAGCTGCATCTGTGACCTACGCCGCAGCTTGCGGCAACACTGGATCCCCAGCCCACTGAGCCACCACGGGAACCCCAGGACGTCTTGTTTTGCGTTTGATGGTGTTTGTTGTTCCTGTGAAATCCTGGGCGAGGGAGGAGATAGTGTCTGTTTTTCTCTGGGTCCCCTCTCTTGGGGTGGGCGTGGGGAGGGCTCTCCCCCACGTTCATCCCCGCCACCTGTGTCCCTGCACACCCTCCAGTGACTGGGTGACAAGCCCGTGTCCATCACTCCCAACCAGGCCACCCTCCGAGGAGCGAGGCGCCAAGGACAGGGGGCAGAGAACGGGAGAGTTCTGTGTATTTGGAAGCCGCGCCCCATCACCCCTCCTGTGCGGTCCTGTGTGCGGCGCTGGGATTCAGAACTGAGCCGGTCGGCTGGCTTGGCGGGGTTGAGAGTCTGCTGGAACATCCAGCGTGGCGGGTCCTGGGCTGGGGGTGGTCCACACAGTCCAGGGGTAGGTGGCGGCCCCATAGCCCCAGGCCCGAGGTCCCTCACTGCCTGGCTTGCCTGTCCCCAGAGGGCACAGGCACAAAGCCTCCTTGGGCAGTTGGTCTGCTGCAATGGAAACAAAGACCTCGCTGACCCGGTTCCTGTGGAGGGAGCGTCCTGGCCTCCCCAGGACGTGGGGAGTGTTCCCACCACTCGCTCCTAGCGTGGCCGTGCGGACAGAGTGGACTGACGCAGGCGGCAAGCACATGCTCGGCACGTGGGGGTGCGTGTGTCTGCTGTGGACTTGGGGGTGTTTGGAGTGGGATTGCCCTTGCAGCCAGCTGGCTGTAGCCACCCCACCAGCCGCTGGGCTTCTCCGAGGGTGGGAGAAAGAGGGAGCTCCTGCTCACACAGCCTGGTGGGGGGATGGGCTGGAGGGGTGAGATGAGGGCTGTGTGTAGACATGCAGTGTGTGGGTGGAGTGTGTGTGTCTACAACAGGCTGCGTGGGGGTTTTCAGGAGGAGATGAGTGTCTGCGGGAGAGGGAGAGAGAGAAGCTTGCCTCCCAGCGCCCAGACCAGGGAGAGAGGCTCCGGCTTTATTTAGCCGGAGAAACCCGGCTTCCTCTGCCTCCTGCCCCCGGGTCTGCCCTGGGGCCTCGCATTCCCAGCAGGAGGGGTGTCTGGCCTGTCTCACAGCCGCCAAGGACAGCTTTCAACACCTCAAGGAGCAGGAGCGGCAAAGGCCTGGCTCCCCGGCAGGACGCCCCCCTCAGGCAGGAGCGTGGCTGCTGGGGAATCAGGTCAGGGACTTGCAAGGCCCTGGCGAGTTGGGGGCAGAGAAGGTACGATGGGGCGCTGGGTGCTGGTCTAGGCTACCGAGGGGCAGTGCACCCAGTTAGGGACCTCGGCAGCAGTGAGCCCGAAGGCCAGCCTCTCCCCCACATCCAGTTCCCAGGAGGTCCGAGGGCCCCGGGACGGGACAGGACAGCCTGAAGGCAGTGGCTCGGCCCTCGAGGGTCATCCTCCTAGTCCGGGAGTCCAGGGAAAGCCGGCGGCACGCCCTCCACCCCAAACTCCCTTTGGGGTCCTGGCTCTCCCGCAGGGACCCCAGTCTGGTGGAGGAGTGAAGTGGGGTTGGGAGGAGCTGGAGGGGGGCAGCTGGCGCTGCAGGCTGGATGGAGTTTATGGGCTGCAGAGAGGCTGCCGGACCGGACCCCAAAGCAGAACCCCGCGCGCCCGTCCTCAGTGGGGGGCCGCCTTTGGTGCCACTCCCACGCCTGTTCTGGTGTGGACTCTGGGAGGGGCGCCTCTGGCTCCCCAACCGCCTCTTGCCCTTCGTTGCGCGCTCGCAGGTCGACCCCGCCACCTCTGTCCCCCTTCTCGGGCTCGGGCAGGACGTGGGGACCGGCGCTGCTCACCCGGCCGTAGCGGGAGGGTCGCGCCTGCGCCTGCCCAGGTCCCAGCTTAGCAGCTCCAACACCGAGGCTCGGGAAGCGGCGCGCAGGCCGGGCCGGGCCGGGCGGGGGCGCTCTTGAGCCTGGTTTGGAATTTTCACCCAACGCGCAAGCCGCAGGCTGGGCAGTGGCGGTGGGAAGTGGGAGCCGCCCCGGGAGGCGGTGTGGCCGCTGCGGGTGCGGGCTCGGGGCGACAAGAGGGCTGTGGCTTTAGAATCCAGTTTAGAGGCCGACCGAGCGATTGCAGACCCCCCGGGGATTCGAGAGGCGAATGAAAGGGAAGGGGTGAGGAGGGGTCGGTGGGAGGAAAATCCGCTAAACCGAACCTTCCGGGGCATCGGAAGGAGCCTGGCGGAGCCCACAACCCTCCCCCTCCCCCTAGGGAGATCGCGGCGAGCAGTGGGAGGTCTAGAGTGTTGGGGGTGTTGGCGATCTAGGGGAGGGCAAGTCCTGGAGGGCGCCACCACCCTGTCGCTCCCACCCCCGCACGTGCAGGGCCCTCCTGATCCCGGAAACGCGCGCCCCTGCGTGCCGTGCAATTGCACTCGCGGACGCGCGCGCCCACATAGGGTTTGACTTCGGGTCAACTTCCACGCGGTTCCCGGGTGTGTGTACACACGACTGTGCCCGCACGCGCGTGCACAGCTCTCCCCCAGGTGCCCAGCTCCCATCGCCACCAAGTGTCCGGACTCCTAGACCTTCGGGGGCTTCTGCTCCAACAGTGGCCTGGGGCGGGGGCAGGGGCGCCCAGAGGGAGCAAGAAGGAAGAGGCGAGGATGCCTCTGGGCTCCCCACGCCGCCCCCCAGCATGCTCTAATTTCCCCTCCCGTGTCACCCTCCGGACACCCCCAGTCCACCGACGTGCAGGAGCCACACCGCCGCCGCCCGCGCCTCCGGCCGCCCCCGCCCGCGTCCCCCGCCCCTCCTCCAGCCCTCCCCGCTCAGGCTCCTCCACGAAACCTTCGATCTCGCAGGGAAAGAATGTGCTACAACCTCCGCGCGGCCGCGGCCGCCACCACCTCGCCCGCGCCGGAGCCGGAGCCCGAGCCCGAGCCGGAGCTGCCGCTCTTCCGCCCGCCCGGCCGGCCTTCGGCTCCCAGCGCGCTGTCTCCGCCGCCGCCCCGCTCTCGCCCGGCGCTTGACGCAGTGAGCGCCGCAGCCGGGCCCCCGCCAGCTCCGCTCCTCTTCCCGTCGCAGGCCGAGCCCAGCCGGGCGGGCTCCGGGAGGGGCGGGCAGGGCGCGAGGGGGAGGAGAACTGTCTGGAGCCAGCGAGGCCGGAGGAGGAAGAGCAGGAGGAAGGAGGGGAAGCCGCCGCTGCCGCCGCCGCCGCGCTCCGGGGACCTGGGCGCGCGCGCTCCGCTCGCCCGTGACCGTGCCTCTAGCCCCAGGCCCACATTCCTGCCCAGGTAGGAAGGGGCTTGTAGCGGAGGGGGCTGCGGTTCGGGGGTCCCTTCCACCGCAGCTGCAGGGCCAGCGGGTGCCCGCCCCTGGGGGAGGAGAGGAAGATGCTCTCCCCGGCGGCAGTGGGGGCGGCGCGGGGTCCCCAGAGGCATTCGCAGCCCTGGCCGCTCCTGTCCCCGCGCCCTGCCCTGAGCGTCCGCGCCGGGGCCGACTCTCCCCGCCTGTGGGGCTCTGGTTGTGGCGCGCTGGGTCCGCGGTTCCTGGACGCCCCCTGCTCCCGGGTTCCGAGGCGGGCGCACCCGAAGTTAGCAGTCGCCGAGCCCCGGCCGGCCAAACTTCCCTCCCCGACGCCGCGGCCCGAAGGGCCGGGACTCCGGACCCCTTGGGCTAGGAGGCGCCGAGGGGACCCCGAAACTTTCTGAGCTCTGTGAGCACGAAGGGCGGGATAGGCAAGGAGCGGAGTTGGAGGTGGTCTAACCTGCGAGCGAGCAGCGGTAGCCGGGGCGCGCCACGTTGTCGCGGAGACTGCCCCCCCAGCTGGAACCCCATCTTGTAGCCGAGGTCGGGCAAGGAGCGGACTGGGGTGCCTAGCCTTGGCACAGTCCGCTCGGAGGGAGCATTGCTCCGCCCCCCCGCCGCTGGAGCCCTTGGAGGGGGTGTTACAGGACACCCCCCCCCCCCGCCCCAAGTCCGGTCGTTCGGCTCTGCCCGCAGCTGGCAAGCTCCCGAGAAGGACCCGGCTCCAGGCTATTAACGGGCGACTATGACCCGAACCTCTCTCTGCCGGGGAAGCCGCTGGGCTTGGCTGCGGGGTGTAGTGGGACCCCAGGCTGGGAGCTGGTTCCCTCCCCAGCTCTCATGGTCCTTATCCTGTCGCTGTTCCCCCCACACCCCCTGCTCTCCTCCCATTCTTTCCTCTCCAGTCTTGGGGGGGTCCCCCCCCTCAACTTTTTCTCTTCCCAAACTGCATGATGTGGCCTGTGACCCCCGCCCCCCGACTCACTGGATTCCAGCTCGGTCCGCAGCTGAGTCCTCCTCCGCTAGGTGGGAGTGGGGTCCCTGGGGCCAGACTGCCGGCAGTGAGCAGACCCCCCCCCCCCGCCCCCGCCGTGACGCGCGGCCCATTCACCCGCCCCGCCAGCGGGTCAGCATCGCTCCGTCTGAGGGGCAGTGGGGGTGCAGTGGTCTCCAGGAGCCGCCTACGGGGTCGTGGAGAGTAGAGGGGACCCGCGAAGCCCCTGAAAGGGTTTTGAGGTGAAGCCACAGCCGCACGTGCCGGCAGGAGGCAGTGTCCCCGTGGCCCCCCTTCCAGCGGAGCCTTCGCACCCCGAAGGCCCAGGAGGGTTCCGTTTTCTCCTCCCACTCCACCCACCCTAAAGCTCAGCGCTCCCCGTGAGTGGATTTGAAGATTTGGGGGACCTGGGAGACGGAGAGCTTGTTCTCATCTTTCCGTCCGCAGAACCACGCGCGCAAGCAGCTTCGGGGGCTTTGTCCCCAGGGCTGGCCACGGACCCCGCCCCCTCTGTCACTGCCAGACCCTGACGCCCTCCAGCGCGCGCGTGCTCCGGCGATCAGAGAGCCTTGGTGAGCGAGAAGCAGCGTCCTTTCCCCTGCTCTGGGTCTGGGGGTGCGGTAGGGGGCGTGGAGCAGCCGTGTTGAGTCCATGACAGCTGTCCTCGCGGCGGCGCCCGGCGTCTCTGTAACAGAATTAATGACTTACACGCAGGCCGCCAATTGGCGCGGCCTGGGGGGAGGGGCGACCCAGCTGAGACCGAGGGGACAAGGTTGCAGTCCTACAGCGCAGCCTCTGCTTGGGGTGGGGGTCTCGGGGGCCAGGATTCCGAGCCGCGAGAGCCCCGCCTTCGCCCCGCCTCCAGTCCCCTGTGCCCGCAACTCTGTGATGTGCTCTCTGCAAAACCAGCTGATGGATCCTTGGGTTCCTGGACCAACTCTGCCCCTCCAGTTGGCCCCTGAGCCCCTCCTGGCACAGCCCTGACTCTGGGCAGCCAGGGTACTTGCCTGGTGCGGGGGGGGGGGTGGGGGGGTGGGGGGGGTGGAGGAGTGGGGCAGTGCGGGTCAAGGTTGCTTTCAGGCCTCTGGCCTGGGCTTGCACACCCAAGAAATGGGCTGGTAGCCCCTGGGCCTGGGGTGTAGCAGGAGGTGTTGATGTACCTCTGGGCAGGCCCTGGCACGTCCCTATCGGCAGGGCCATCCCAAGGCAACCCCATCCTTCCTGAGCCTGAGCTGCTTGGCCAGCGCGGACCTGGGGGAACCAGCTAGAAAGAGGAGCCAGTCACCTCTGGCAGGGGCTTGCCTAGGAAAGCGTGCCCACAGGGCCTGGGCTCCCCAACGAGCATCCTCTTCCTCCAGCAAGGCCAGGGGCTAGAGGGTTGATTTCTCAGACTTTCCAGGAGGGACCAGTGTCGCCTCTGGCAGAGAACCAGCTTCCCCCAGTCCGGGCAGCAGCTGGGGAGGGCCTCTTAGACAGCAGGGAGGAGAGGGAGCCCTCTCACCACCCCTCCTCCCCTGGTCCCCAGGCCTGGCACATCTGAGGCTTGCAGCATCTATCTGGTGATGGGCCCGTGCCCGCTGGACCAAGGGTCCAGGTAGGGGGCAGCCCGAGGAGAAAGGCTACAGCCCAGGTACCCCTTGTGGTCCACCTGCCTTCTTCCCGCTGCCTCACCCCGACCCGGGGACTGCGATAGTTTTCTCCCCAGAACTCCTGTAAAACCTCGGGGCACGCTGGCTTTGGTCCTAGCACCCCTTTTAAGGCTCTGCGCCCACCTCCAAAGGAGCCCCACCGGCCAGGCGGGAGGGGCCCCCAAGCGCTCAATTCCCAGTTTCCCACCTGGCAGGGGGAGGGCAGCTTAGAGACCCCTCCCCACTTCCTGGCCAACCTCGAGCGCCCAGGTGGTGCTGGGGGAGGGGACTTGCCAGGCCCTATAGGAGCCGCTTGTGCTGCGGGCTTTCATTCACATTCCCTCTGGGGCCCCACACACTATAGGATTTATCTTGATTTGCTGCCTCTGAATTGAGTCAACTCTTTTGTATGCTCGGTGAATTGCCCAGCTGCTGGCGGGGAGCGGAGAGCGTGCCGGGGGTACTGAGGCCGGGAATCAGGCAGGCGGGGGACAGGAAGCCGGGAGGGGGCGCGGGCGCCGACGGGGACGGGGACGGGCCAGGCTGCGCGGGGACACAAGCGACCCTGGCGCGGGCAGTGCCGGGCCTGCCCGGCCCCCTTAGGGAGTCCGGAGGGGCGGGGAGGCTCAGGCCCCGGGGGAGGCTGCCCCTCGGGCTCTGCCGCGGGCCGACCGTGTGGGGTGGCGTGGGCCTCCGGGCTTCTAGGGACTCGCTTGTCACTTGCGGAAAGGGGGGCTGTCTCCTCGTCCGTCACTTGCGGAAAGGGGGGCTTCCACACACGCAGGTTGTGAGGGTCAAACTAATCGGGAACCGTGTGCGAGAGCCCCCCCCACCCCGAGTCTTCCCGGAGGTTGGGGGGAGTGAAGGAAGGGAGGGGGGGCGCCAGGGCTGGGGAGAGGGTGCCGGCCCTACCTGTCCCCCCATCCCGCCCCCCAGCTCTCAGCCCCTGGATCCCTGCCTTCTCCGAGGTGGGCCGGACCGACGGGCCGACCCGGGTCCTGAGAACGCCTGGGCTTTGCTTAAAGAGTAGGGGGTCGTGGGCGGCCCTTCCAGGCCGCAGCTGCTGCGCGCTGCCCCCGCCCCCACTTGGATGTGGGTGGAAGGGCGGGAGAGGGGCGCAGAGGCCACCCTCCAGCGCTTTCTAGTACCTCCCCCTCCCGCTGCCCTCCCCCTCCCCCTCTGCTCGGCGGCCGGAGGGAAGGAGCGAGGCTGCGAGGAGGCCGGGCGTGCGGCGGGGCTTCTGGAAGGAGGGGAGAGGGGGAGGGCGCGAGACTCGGAGCCGGACTCGAGCGGGAGGAAGAGGGGGTGGGAGGGAGCGCGCGGGGAGGGGGGGCGCGCCGGGGAGGCGCGAGCACCGGCCCCCCTGCCCGCGAGGCAAGGGGCGGGGCGGCGCGCGGATCGATGGGCGAAGCTGGGGAGGAATTTCAATCCCCGGAGCGAAGTTAGAGCTTGAAGGACGGCGGCGGCAGCGGCGGCGGCGGCGGCGGCGGGCGCAGCCCCGGAACGGCGGCCAGACAAGCAGGTAAGCGCGGAGCCCGCGGAGCCGGAGGAGCCCGAGTCCAGGCGGGGCCGGGGCCGAGCCCAGGGGCGCAGGAGTCCGGCCACTCCCCGGGGCCTCGCGCGGGGCTCCGCACCTCGCGCCCCCGCGCGCTCTCCCTGCGCCCCCGGCCCCTCGTGCGCCCCTGGCCCAGCGCGCCCTCCGAGCGCAGCGGGCAAAGTTAGAGGAACTTGGCGGCGGCGGCGGCGCGGGCGCTCGGCTCAGCGGGGCAGAGCGGGGTCCTGGGTCGGGGTCCCGCTGCCGCCCCCGGAGCGCCCCAGCCCCTTGGCAAACTCCTTGTCGCTAGGACCTGTCCCTTCCCCAGCGCCTCTCTCCCCTCTTCTGCCCCCTTGGCCGGCCGAATCCCACCGTCGCCCAGCGCTTCCTGCGCTCGACCCGGCGCGGTCCTTGCCCTTCCCCAAAACCTCTCCAGCCCAGGGTCCCTGACCCCGGTCTGTGCCCGAACCGCCGTCCCTGCACTTCTGCTGCGCCTCTCGACGTTGCGCACCTCCCGGCTCGGCCCTCGGGACGGTCCCGCGGCACTCGGCGGAGGGGCTGCCCTGCCCGTTGGGGGGGCTGCCCTCCGCGTGGGGGGAGCCAAACCCCTGGCGTGGGGGTGGGGCGGCGGCCTTTGCTCGGAGCCTGGCGGATGGTCTCCGTCCCTCCCCCCACCGCGGACCCGTTCTCCTCGTCATCACTTGGGGGAGGGGTGCTGAACCTCCTTGCCCCAACCCGCCTCTGAAGACAGGGGTCCCCCTTCCACCCTGAAAAAAGCCAGATCACCTGCTCGTTATTCCGAGGGGGGCCCCCTGCAGGTGTTCCCCCTCAACGCCGACCGACAATCTCTGGCGTCAAAATCAGACTCTTCCAGGCCTCAGGTGCGTGACCTTGGGCCAGGTAACCGCTAGAGCCTCAGTTTCCACCTCTGTAAAATGGGGGTGCAGCGGTAATGTGTGCTTTAATGAAGGAGCACCACAGGGAAGGCTTAGCCCAGGCAGGGCCCCTGGAGGCTTCTCCTCCAGGGCTGGGGTGGGGGTCCTCCATTCAGGTTTGCACTCCCCCCCTCCGCGGCAGAGCCTCAGGTGTCCCTGGTTGGCTCTTCCTGCCTGGGCGCAGCTGGGTCTGCCTTGCTCTCTTCCTGGGCGGGGGCTGGGCTGAAAGCTTTCCCAAGATGGGAGCTCCCAGCAGCCTTGGGGGCAGGAGCTTTCCAGGGCTGGTGGGGGGGGGGCTAGGTAGAAAGGCAGCCATCCCCCACTCTTGTCTCTCTCTCGGGGCCTCTCCAGTGAGGCCCCAGCCCCAGAGGAAGGCAGCCGTCGGAGCCACAGACACTGTCATCCCTCCCGCCAGCCAGCCCCTGCCCTCCCCTGCCCTGGATCCTGCCAGCCTTCACCTTTTAGTCTTATGAACCTTGGGGGCACACCCGAACCCCATCCCAAGTCTGATCCCAAGTCTGCGACCCGTGTCATCAGAAGAGGAGACACACTCGGAAACAGAGGGACAAATTCCAGACGGCCCTGGCTGTCGGGAGGGGGTGGGGACGAAGGTCCACCATCCCTCTGGTTTGGGGGCGGGGGGGTGGCGGGCCAGGACCCCAGCCCTTTGGTGTGTCTTTCCTGGGTACTCAGTAAGGGAGGGCTGAACACCTTCCAGTGAGCAGAAGGCCTTTGGGTCTCTGGATCAGAAGATTGGGGGTCCTGCCCTTCCACCACCCCACCAGCCCGACCCTCTCCTGCCAGCAGCCCCCTGTGCCCCCCCACCCCCGGCCCACTGCCTGCGGGTCATTCAGGATGAGACAGCAGTCCTAACTGGGTTATCCTGAGACCTGGCAGACGTGGGGCAGGGGGTGTGGGCCCCCCTCCCTGGGCCAGGGGAGGAGGCCTCCGTGGTTCATCCACAGGCACCACTTACCTGAGCCGGGCAGAGGCTGCCCCCAACTCTTCCCCCACCCCCAGGAACAGCTTCTGGGGTTCCCAGAAGTTAGGGCCGGCTTGGACCCTGGGGGTTTGATTGGAAATGTCTCCTTGTCAGCGTCACCTGCTCCAGGAGAGGAGAGCTCGTGGGGCCAAGATGGTGGCAGCGACCTGGATCTCAGCGGGGTAGCATGAGAGCGGCTGCCTGGGTCCCACCTCCGTGCGTGTCTCCAAGACACACACACGCACCAGCTCCCAACTGCAGTGGGATTTCTCTAAACACTCAGGAAACTCCTCCTCCGATCCCCTGGGTCAGAGCCCCCACCCCTACCCTGCAGCCGCTCCCCCACCGAGAGCCAGACCCCGTTAGCAGAGGGCCCTGTCACCGAGGACACGTAGCACTGGGAGAAATTTACGAGCAGAGGTGCATGGCCCTGGGTGTTCATATTTCTCCGCAGGAAACAAACAGGCAGCCCCCGTGGATGCCGCGGGTGGTGGATAATACCCACGGAGGGCGGGCGCCAGATGAAAGATGCCAGTGAGTGACAGGCAGGCCATAGATCTCCAGGGCCGGGTGACGGGGCCATAAATTTCCAGGCGTGAACCTGGAGCAGATGGTGGCGTTGCCCGGACATCGGATACATTTGTCATTGCTCCCCCCCCAGCCCCCCACATTGCCTTTCCCTTTCTGTCTCCTGTGGGATTCCAGTTTCTTCCAACAGCAGCTCAGGTGTTGCCCGGCCCTGAGCAGGTCCCTGCTGGGGTGGCTGATGGTGGAGCCCTGATGTGCAAGGGACTTGGGTGGCGTCCACCTAGCACCCACTGTGCGGATGGGGAGACTGAGGCCGGAGGGGGTCAGGCTGCTGTCCAGGGACGCACAGTGAGTGGCAGGGCTCCGGCACCCCTGCGTGTTGGTTCAGGTCTGGTAATCTGAGCAGGGCAGGCCGGCCTTGGCTGCTGGGGACACCTGCTCCCTGCCCCCTCCCCACCTCCGGGTACCCTGTGTCTGTGGGAGACCCCGGAGCTGAGCAGGAAGTGGGGTGGCGGCTGTGGACTGTCGGCTCGCCCTCTCTCTGCCTGAAGCCGGTTGATGCCTGGCTCTGCTGAGCTGTTCCAGGGAGGGCAGGGCTTGGGGAGCCCCCTGGGGGCCCAGCAGCCACAGGGACGGGAGCTGAGCTCCTGGCCATCGGAGATGGAGAGCCCTGGTGGTTGTTCAGCAGGCACGTCGAGGGCCTGCCGGACTCCGCTGGGGTCTGGGCGTGAGATGCCGACGAGGCCCCGGCTGTGATGGGGCGGGTGTCTGGCGTGGGAGACGGACAGCAGGGGCGCACACGTACTCGGGCTCCGTTCGTCCTGGTGGAGGTCAGCCTGTCTGGCCCCGTCTCCCAGGAGGGTCCAGCTCCGCCTAAGGTCACACGGCAGGAGAGTCGTGAAGCCGAGGCTGGGATCCTCCTGGGTGCGAGGCCCGGGCTGCCTGGGGCTTGGAGACAGAGCTAAAACGGGGGCCGAGGACAGTGGGGGCCCCAGAAGGGCCTGGCAGCCCCCTCAGGAGGGTGGAGCGTGGGCAGCACCTTGGCTCCCTGCTCTAGGCCCCCGGGGCTGGGAAGAGCCGTGGGACAGCGAGTCGTGGAGGCGGCCTGTGTCTGAGCACTGAGCGTGGCCCCGCCGGCAGCCCGGCCTCTGGTGATGGCCCTTCCCCTCCGCCCACAACGCCTGGCTGCTCCACACGGGGAGCCCCTGAGTCTCTGAAGCACCTCCCTTCTCATCCTGATCTTGAGCCTTGGTCTCTACGATTTTATGGACAGCCTGCCTCGCAGGGTTCTCCTGCCCCCCAGCTCCTCCTTTGGGGGGGCTGTGGGCACTCCCGGAGGAGGGGGCTGCTGGGCCTGTAAGCATTTCGATGATCTGGGAGCTGCCGGAGTAAAGGACCCTCAGGGGAGCAGGGGCGAGAGAGAGAGACGCACAGCCTGGGACTGTCCAGCAGCTCCTCCTGGCCGTCCCTCTGGGGTCGCTGAACTTGGTGGACCCTCTGAGTCAATCCCTCTGTTTGGCAGATGGGGACACTGAGGCCGGGGTGGCACAGTGGCAGCACGTCGGCATCACAGGCTCAGCCCCGCTCCTGCGCTCCGTCCCTGCCCCGTATTTCCTGCCCCACCTTGGAGGGAGCAGAGGGTCTTTTCAGGCCCCCCTGGCCTAGCAGATGGGGCTCCAGAAGCCCGGCCCACAGCTCTCCAGCCTGCAGGGAGGTTGTGCAGGCAGTGGGTGTGCCACGCTTCACCCTGTTGCCCCGGGGCCCACTTGGGTCCACTCCCCCCTTACCGGCGCCCCAGGAGCACCCATTCTTGCCGTCCACCCCTCCAGTGGCCGTTCCCACGGAAGGGCCTTCTGGGACATGGATGAAGCATTTGCGAAGCACCAGCTGTGTGGGGAGCTGTCCAGCCGCACTAGAGAGATGCACAGAGTAACAGAGGGCCCAGGGTCTGTCCCCAAGACATGTGGCAGGGTGGGCACCTTGGGCGATGATTGACAGCCTGAGCCTCCCTGGGGTTTACGGACAGATCCTGGTTTTAGTTGTTTAATTTTCCAATTTTTTTGTCCTTTTAGGGCTGCACCCACAGCATATGGAGGTTCCCAGGCTGGGGGTCGAATCGGAGAGGCAGCTGCCAGCCTACGCCACAGCCGCAGCCACAGGGGATCCGAGCCACATGTGTGACCCACACCACAGCCCACGGCGACGCCGGAAGGTCCTGATGTTAAATCTCAGCAGGACCCAACTCAGGCACCGCTTACTTCTCGGCTCCCTGTCGTCGCATAAACGAGACACAGACTCAGGCAGCCGTGCACCTGCCTTCCCGCACGCTGGCCTGGGGATGCCCAGGAGCCCTGCCTGGCAGGGGGCTTTCTGGACCCTTCTTGCCTACAGTGGGTGCTGTGGGGGGAAGGCTCGCAGAGCGCACGGCTGGGAGGTGCTGCTGGCCCCGAGCTGACAAGTCGTCGCACGGAGGACCCGCTGGGAGGGAAGCAAGGCCACCAGGGCTGCCCTCTCCACCCCAGGCTTCCACGCCGCCCTGGAGGCTCGAGGGCGGGGGACCTTGGGGTTGTGATTCCTGAGCTTGAACTGGGCCTGCGCCATCCCCACTGAGGTGTCTCCCTCCCTCTGATAGCCCTGCAGAAATTTCTGGAAGGGGCCAGCTGCAGGTCAGGGGTAGCCTAGTGTCTGCTCTGCCTCTCGCCGGCCACGTGAGCTGAGGGTGGGCCACCTCTCCACCTGTGCCTCGGTGTTCTCATCTGTCAAATGGGTCTAAAGCACACACCCTCCCGGGGCGCTGGGGCTGAGGGCAGAGTCCAGGGCTTGGGGCACCGGGTCCCCGGTCAGCAGACCCAGGCAGTGGGCTGGATCCATTCACCTCTCCTCCTTGGTAAAGGGAGGCCTGGGGCAGTTGGCCAGGGTGGTGAGTCTGAATTGTTGATACCTGTTCTGTAAAAGGCGGAGCTGTCACTGATGCTCAGAGACTCCCCGGGTCTTCTTGTTTTACCCCCTGGGGCCCTGGCTCAGGCCTATGGCCCTGCTTCCTCTGGCTGCACAGGCGTGGCCCTCGGGTCCCTTTGCACCTGCTGTGCCAGGAGGCAGGGAGAGGAAGCTTGGCAAAGCTCAGCAAATGCAAAGGCCCTGGGGCAGTGGCAAGCCTGGTGTGTGTGTGTGGGGGGGCAAGGCCTGCGTGGGGCCACCGGGTGTACGAGGTCAGCGGGAAGCAGAGGCGGGTGCTCACATGTTTGGAAGGTGCCTCCGGCTGGAAGGGAGAAAGGGATTCCAGGGGCGGTTGCGGGAATGAGCCTCCCAGTTAGGAGCCTCCGCCGGTGTCTGGGGGACGGGGCAGCCCGGACTGGGCTGGCGACGCTGGCGATGGGGAGACAGAGAGGCAGCAACATCTGTTTTGACATTGCCTTGAGAACTGGAGCAGCGTTCCAGAGAGAAAAATACCCTGTAAAGCAAAGCCCATTTTCCCACTTACGTCCGCGGCGAAACGAGGGATGCGTTTGTGTAGCGGATGAGATCGTGTGCACCAAATCCTGCTGTTTGGCGATGCCCGTCGGCAGGGCAGAGCTGTCTTTCTGGGGGAGAGGAACCCCTCCCACGAAATGGACGGGTGCGATTCGGGAGGATTTGGCGCCGGGCCCCGGGGTGCCGGCGGAAAGTGCTGCTGCTTTTGCAGGCGGCCAGCGCGTCGCTCCTTTCAGAGGCGCGAGTCTCAGCCAGGGTGTGTGTCTGTGTGGGGGGCGTGGGCTGTGTGTGCCTGCGTGTGCTCTCACGTGTGTGTGTCCATGCCCCCCCGGGGGCACTGCCCCTGCACCTCTCGAGGACCTGGGCCGACAGCGGATGTGGTCTCCATTGGTGACCACGCCCGATGGCGGGGCGTTTTGCTCCCAGACTCCGGTCTGGGGTTTCGGTTCTGGGAACTGAGCTGGTCTGCTTTTCTGTGTGTGTGAGTTTGGTAGAGCCGACCAAGGTTACACAACCACGGGGTGTGGAGCGCTCCCAGGGCTCCTGGCGGCCCCCGCGTGGGCCGGGAGCTGGCCGGTCCCCGCGTCCCGGGCGAGAGGCCAGGGCAGGGATGGGACTCCGGCCTCTGAGATGTTTGCCATCTGACACACATTGCGCTTATTTTGGTCTCCTCGTGACTGTGTCCCCGCAGAGCAGGAACACGCTAGGTCGGAAGGACGGGATTCGCCAGAGATAGCTTCTTAGAAACACAGCTCCCCAGAAATCCAGCACTGCCACCTGGCCTGATCCACGCAGGTTGGGGCTGAGACACCCCAGCCCAGGCAGCTGCACCTGTGCCCTGAGGACGGGTGGCTGTCACACCCCCGCCCTGGTAGGCGCATGCACGTGCACACCTCCCCTGTCCCTGCCACCACATACCTGTGTGTGGATGCACAGATGCAGCCTCTGACACACACGTGTGCCTGCGGAGCACACATCACACAAGTGCATGCACGAACACGCCCAGGAGCTTTCATGGGGCCCAGGTGTGCCAACCCCTCTTCGGTGTCCTGTACCCTGCACGCCAACCCTCTGGACGCACCTCCGCACACCGGCCTGTCCCCTGGAGTCCCTGCCAGCGCTCCAACAGGCACGAGTCCTGCGTGTCCCCTACATGCTGACACACAGGGAAGCCGTGCTGCTCTTTCTCCTGGGGGGCGGGCGTGGAATCTGCTCCCTCTCCTGGTGGCGCAGGGTGTCTCCTGAGTATAGACGGTGGAACCGCAGTGCCCCCCCACCTCCCCGGGCTGGGGCCACACCTTGAGGGGCTCGCAGGTCCTCCGGCGTTGGCTTCTGCGTCAGGCAGTGGCCATTGGGAAGCCCGGATCCTCCTGGGGCCGTGGCGGGAAGGTGGTAAGATCCAAATTCGGGTCCTTTCAGGCCAGACCCCCTTGCATCTCCCACCTCCCCCCGGGAAAATGTCCGGAAGTTCTAAGTTCAAGGAGAAAACTCCCGTGTCTTGGGGACAGAGATGGGAGATGTGTTACCGGGTGGGAAGATGGTACAGGCAGAGCTCCACAATCAGAGCTGCAGGGCTGTTGCAGCTCCATCCGTCCAGCGGGGGACACTGAGGCTGGCGGGCTGGGGGGGGGCAGGACCCACCCCCTGGGCACTGGGCCCCAGCGCTCTGGCTTCCTCAGCCCCTCTGCCAGACGCCCCCTCGGCTCCTCTCCTGCCCGCCACAGCCCTGGCCTCGGGAGGACTCCCGGGACCACAGAGCTCAGCGCCTCCATGAAGCACACCCTGCCCGGTCCTGTGCCCATTTCACAGAGAGGAGACTGAGGCTCAGACAGGTGCCTAGACCCAGGCTCACAGCTCCCAGATGCCAGAACCCACAACAGCCTGTCTCTGGCCCCTCACCCTGCCCCCCCCCCCAGCAGCCCCCCTGCCCATTTTATAGATGGGCGAGCTGAGCCTGCGAGTGGAGGCAGAACGAGGATCTGGCTATTGATGGCAGAGGGTCCAGGGCCTCCAGGAGGTGGGGCCGGGGAAGGAGCCCCCCTAGCTGGGTGGAGGGTGAGGGGCTCATGGGTCCAGGCTGCTCCCTCTCCATTCCCGAGCAGGGATCTGTGTGTGTGGGGAAGGTACCCCAAGATCGTGGCCGTGGGGGGGGGTCCTGTTTGGAGTGAAATCCGTGGCCTTGGAATTCTCTGCTCCGACGCCTCATGTCAGGCAGAGGACACAGAGGTCCTTCAGCATTTTCAGGTGGCTTGGCAGCCCGGTTGGGCTGCAGTGTGTTTAGAATGCTGGAGGGATTCACTGGGTTTCGCCGCTGATGGCCTTGGGGGCTGGTTCTTGTTGTTGGAACAAGACTGTGGCCTAGGAAGGCGGCGACCCGAGGAGCCCCCGGGCTGCATGTTCAGAGTCTTGGCCTGTTGGCCCTTTGCTGTCCCCAGCTTTTTGGGGGTGCTGTGACGTCGTAACCACGTTTCCTTGCCATTGGGAAGGGACCCCTCGGGGGCTCCTGCAGGTGTATAGACGTGCGGGGCCACGGCCACAAGCGAGTTTTGGAACATTTCAGGAACGGTTCCCTGGCCTCCCGTCCCCGGGCGGGCGGCCCTCACTCTCCCGGGCACCCATCTGCGCTCAGGCTCTCTGGGTTTTCTTTTCTGGACCTTTCGTGTCGGAGTCCCATGGGTGTGGTCCTGTGTCGCCGCACAGCGCTTTGCAAGTGCACGCGCCCTGCGGCGTGTGGTGTTCGTGCTTCGTTTCCAGGGGTGGTGCTCCGTGTTTTGTGCGTCGTGGGCCCGTGGATGCTCCCTGCTGCGGGGCTGTGGTGGATTCGGCTCCACAGCCCGCAGCCCGTGCTAACGCTGGGCTTTTTTATGGCAGATGTTCGGGTGGGTGTGCAGCGGTATCTCACAGCGGTTTTAATTTGCATTTTCCTAACGACCGTGAAGTTGGACTTTTTTTTCCATGGGCTCATCAGGCATTCATATTTCTGCCTTGATAAAATGTCTGTTCAAATCTTTTGCCTGTTTTAATGGGTTTATTTGTCTTATTGAATTTCACTCAAAATTATCATGAGAGTTCTTTCTGCATTCTGGATATAAGTCCTTGATCAGAAGTATGATTTGCAAATACCGTATTCCAGTCTCTGCCTTGTCTTTTTCTTCATGTGTCTTTTGGAGCACCAGAGTTATAATGAACTTATAATGAAGTTAGATTTATCAATTTTTTCTTTGATGAATCATATTTTTAGGGTTGAAGTTAAGAATTCTTTGCCTCACCCAAGGTCACGATGGTTTTCCGCTGGGTTTTCTTCGAGGAGTGTATTGTTTGAGCTCCTGTATTTAAGTCTGTGGCCTAAAGTTAACATTTGTTCCCGTTGTGGCACAGTGGAAACATATCCGACTAGGATCCATGAGGATGTGGGTTCGATCCCTGGCCTTGCTCCGTGGGTTAAGGATCCGGTGTTGCCGTGAGCTGGGGTGTAGGTCGCAGACGTGGCTTGCCTCCCACGTTGCTGCGGCTGTGGTGTGGGCTGGCAGCTGCAGCTCTGATTCAGCCCCTCGCCTGGGAACTTCCATATGCTGTGGGCGCGACCCTAAAGAGCAAAAATAAAATGAACATTTGTGAATGCTGTATATCGGGGTAAGTTCATTTTTGTGTGCGTGTGTTTCTAATTGTTCAGCACCATTTTTTGAAGACAGTATCTTTTTCTGCATCAAATTTTCTTAGGATCAGAAATGTAAGGGTTTGTTTTGGGATTCTCATTTCTTTTCCACTGATGTGTGTATCTGTTCTTTGGCCTGTCTTGATTATTGGAGCTTTGTGGAACATTTAGAAAGTAGGTAGTGGAGTTCCCGTTGTGGCGCAGAGGTTAACGAATGCAACTAGGAACCATGAGGTGGTGGGTTCGATCCCTGGCCTCGCTCCGTGGGTTAAGGATCTGGCATTGCTGTGAGCTGTGGTGTAGGTTGCAGATGTGGCTCAGATCCTGCGTGGCTATGGCTGTGGGGTAGGCCGGTGTCTACAGCTCCGATTGGACCCCTAGCCTGGGAACCTCCATATGCCACGGGAGCAGCCCTAGAAAAGGCAAAAAGACGCCTAAAAAAAAAAAAAAAAAGGAAGTAGGTAGTGTAAATCCTCTGAATTCTTTTTTCTTTTAAAAAATACTTTTTGGCTATTCTAAGTCCTTGTCAGTTTCAACAAAAAAAACTTGCAGGGATTTTGTAGGCTTCTATTTAATTTATAGATCCGTTTGGAACTACCATCTTCCAATTCATGAACATGGAATGTCTCTCCATTAAATTAATCTTTATTTTCTCTAGGCAGTTTGGGGGTCATTTTCAGTGTGCAAGTCTTGGCGGGGAATATTTCTTTTGTTAAATGTATTCCTGAGTTTTCTCCATGCCCTTGTGAATGGTGTGATTTTAAGTTCATTGTCAGATTGTTCGCTGCTAGTCCATTGGAACCAAGTTGAGTTTTGTACATTGATCTTTTATCCTGTGACCTTGCTGAATTTAATTTTTAGCTAGTTCCAGTAGACGTGTGTGGATTCTGTAGGATTTTCATCTGCAACCACAGAGAGTTCTGCATCTTCCTTTTTTTTTTTTTAATGGCTCACCTAGGCATAGGGACGTTCCCCGGCCAGGGGTTGATTCGGAGCTGCAGCTGCAGGCCTAGCCCACAGCCACAGCAACACTGGATCTGAACCACGTTTGTGACCTGTGCCATAGCTTGCAGCAATCCTGGGTCCGTCACCCAGTGAGCGAGGCCAGGGATCGAACCTGAATCCTCAGGGACACTACGTCGGGTTCTTCATCTGCTGAGTCACAACAGGAGCTCCCATTTGGCTTTGCAAACTGGATACCTTGTATTATCTTTCTTGCCTTACTGTGCTGTCTGGAACCTCCAGAATAGTGCGAAGTGGCAGAGGTGCTGCCGCGCTGGTCTTAGGGGAAGCGCACTCAGTCTTTCACTGGTCGGTGTGAAGTTAGCCAAGGCGTGCGTGGATGCTCTTTCTCAGCTTGAGAAGCTCCCTCAGACTCCCGGTTCGCTGAGCCTTTTTATCACGAGTGAGGGTCGGATTGGTTAGATGCTTTTTCCGCATCCACTAAAATGTTCATGTGGCTTTTGTCCTTTTATCTCAGTAGCATGACTTCAGTTGACTTCAGATGCTTAAACTAGCCTTGCATTCCTGGGGTGAACGCCACCTGTCCCGTTTTTTTCATTTGTCGCTAGGTTTGGTTTGCTGCTGTTTTGTGGAGGATTTTTCCTCCCGTGTTCATGAGACGCGTCGGTCTCTTATTTCCTTATGCCGTCTTTGGCTGGCTTTACAGTCCGGGAAAATACAGGTCTAATAGAGCCAGTTGGGGGGTAGTTTTTCTCCTGACCTTTTTTTCTGAAAGTGTTTGTGAAGGTTCAGTATGATGTAAAAAAAAAAAAAATATATATTTGACAGAATTTAATGCTAAAGCCAGCTGGGCTTGGGCTTTTTCTTTGTGGGAATATTTTCAATTACCATTCATTTTTAAGAAATGGCTATAAGTTTATTCAGATTTTCTATTTCTTCTTGAATCAGTCTTGTTAATTTGTGTCTTGGGAGTTCCTGTCGTGGCTCAATGGTAATGAACCCACCTAGTATCCATGAGGATGCGGGTTCGATCCCTGGCCTCACTCCATGGGTTAAGGATGCAGCATTGCCGTGAGCTGCAGTGTAGGTCACAGACACAGCTTGGATCTGGTGTTGCTGTGGCTGTGGTGTAGGCCAGCAACTGCAGCTCCGATTTGATCCCTAGCCTGGGAACCTCCGTATGCCACAGGTGTAGCCCTACAAAGACAAAAAAAAAAAAAAAATTAATTTGTGTCTTTCTAGGAATTTGTCCATTTCATCTAAGTTGTAGAACTCGTTGGCATAAAGTTGTTCATAATTTCCCTTATACTCCCTTTGATTTCTGTAGGATTGGTAGTGCTGTTTTCTTTCTAACAATAACTGATTTTGGGAGTTCCCGTCATGGCGCAGTGGTTAATGAATCCGACTAGGAACCATGAGGTTGCGGGTTCGGTCCCTGCCCTTGCTCAGTGGGTTAAGGATCCGGCGTTGCCGTGAGCTGTGGTGTAGGTGGCAGACACGGCTCGGATCCCACGTTGCTGTGGCTCTGGCGTAGGCCGGTGGCTACAGCTCCAATTCGACCCCTAGCCTGGGAACCTCCATATGCCGTGGGAGCGGCCCAAAGAAATAGCAAAAAGACAAAAAACAAAACAAACAAACAAAAAAACTGATTTTGGTAACTTGCATCTTATCTCTTTTTTCATGGTCAGTCTAGCTAAAGGTTTATCAATTTCGTTAATCTTTGCAAATAACTGAATTTTGTTTTCATTGATTTTTCTCTATTTTTCATCAATGGTTTTGATTTTCATTATTTATGCTACTTGCTTTGGCTTTTTCTAGTTTCTTAAGGTGGAAGCTTAGGTTATTGAGATTTTTCTTCAGTTGTTTTTCTTCTTTTTTTTTTTTTTTTTGCTTTTTTGCTTTTTATGGTTGCATGTGTGGCATATGGAAGCCCCCAGGCTAGGGGCCCAATTGGAGCTACAGCTGCCTGTCTACACCACAGCCACAGCAGTGCCAGATCCTAGCCACATCTGCAACCTACAGCATAGCTCGTGGAAACACTGGATCCTTAATGCAGTGGGTGAGGAGGCCAGGGATCGAACCGGCATCCTCATGGGTACTCGTTGGGTTCACAACTGCTGAGCCACAACAGGAACGCCAAGATTCTTCTTCACCCCGATACGCATTGAAAGCTATTACTTTCAGTCTAAACCCTGCTTTAGCAGCATCTCATAGATTTAGATATGTTCCGTTTTATTTTCATTTAATTAGAGACATTTTCTGATTTCCTTTGTGATTTCTTTGACTCGTGGGCTCTTTAAAACTCTTGTTTACTTTCCAGGTATTTGGAGACGTCTCAGATTTATTTCTTTTTTTTTTTTTTTTTGTCTTTGTTGTTGTTGTTGCTATTTCTTGGGCCGCTCCCGCGGCATATGGAGGTTCCCAGGCTAGGGGTTGAATCGGAGCTGTAGCCACCGGCCTACGCCAGAGCCACAGCAACGCGGGATCCGAGCCGCGTCTGCAACCTACACCACAGCTCACGGCAACGCCGGATCCTTAACCCACTGAGCAAGGGCAGGGACCGAACCCGCAACCTCATGGTTCCTAGTCAGATTCGTTAACCACTGCGCCACGACGGGAACTCCTCAGATTTATTTCTTTTGTGGATTTCAAGTTCACTTCCATTGCGATTGGAGAATTTTTCTTGTTTTCCCATTTTTTAAAGTTTTACTGAAGTGTAGTTGATTTACGATGTTGTGATAATGTCTTCCGTAAAACGCTGTGACTCAGTGACACACATCTATAACTTTTTCAGATTCTTTCCCATATAGATGATCACAGAATAGTGGGTTACACAGACCCCGTGTTACACAGCAGGTCCCGGTTGGCCTGTCAGGCCTGCACCACAGTGCGCATGTGCCAGTCCCAAGCCCAGAGTCTATTCCCCCCACCCCCGACCTGTCCCCTTTGGTAACCATAAGCTTGTTTTCACAGTCTGTAGATATGTTTCTTTTCTGCAAATATGTTCCTTTGTAACCTTTTTCTTTGGATTCCATACATAAGCAGTATCCTAGGACATTTGTCTTTTACTGGACTTCCTATGTTTTTCATTTAAAATTGATGAAATTGCAGCGCTAGTCACAATAGCCAAGACATGGAAACAACCCAAATGTCCATTGACAGGTGATTGGATTAGGAATATGTGGTACATGTACACAATGGAATACTACTCAGCCATAAAAAAGAACAAAATAATGCCATTTGCAGCAACGCGGATGGAACTAGAGACTCATACTGAGTGAAGTAAGTCAGAAAGAGAAAGACAAATACCATACGTTATCACTTATGTCTGGAATCTAATATACGGCACAAACGAACCTTTCCACAGAAAAGAAACTCATGGACTTGGAGAATAGCCTTGTGGTTGCCAAGGGGGAGGGGGAGGGAGTGCGATGGAGGGGGAGCTTGGGGTTCATAGATGCAGACTGTTGTCTTTGGAATGGATGAGCAGTGAGATCCTGCTGTGTAGCCCTGGGAACTACGGTCACTTATGATGGAGCAAGAGAATGTGAGAAGAAAGAACGTGTACATGTGTGTGTAACTGGGTCACGAGGCTGTACAGTAGAAACACTGTAAACCAGCTATTAATGGAAAAAAAGTCATTCTATAAAAAAATAACAAATAAGATAAAATTGATGAACTTTGTCTTACCGCCTGGAATACGGTCTGTCCGAAGACGGTGCCTTGTGTGTTTGTGGAGTGTGTGTTCTGCAAGTGTCACTTAGGTCCAGTTGGCGACGGCGTCATTCGCGTTGTCTGTTGCTGGCTTTCGGTCTCGCGCTCTCTGTTGTTGGAAGTGGAGAACTGAAACCACCAACTAGTCTTGAATTGTCCGTTTCTCCTTCCAGTTTAGGCAATCTCTGCTTCCCGTGGTTTGGGGTCCTTTTGTTACGGACGTGGTAATTTATAACGGTCATCTCTTTCTGAGGAATTGACCTGTGTAATTATGAAAAGTCCCTCTCTGCGTTTGATGCATGTCTTATCTTAAAGTCTCTGGTCTGATGTTCATTTACCCATTCTGGTTCTGATACAGTTTGCATGTATTTTTCCATCCTTTAACTTTAAACGTAGCTGTACGTTTGAATGCAAATGTGTCTCTTCGGGGCAACATGTGGCTGGACCGCGTTCTTTTCATCCAGGCTGACAACCTCTGCCTTCGGATTGGCCATTTAGTCCCTTGATGTGTAATGCAATTTTTGATCCGATAGGGTTGCCATTTTCTTAGTCGTTTATTTACATTTCATCTTTTTCCCATTTCTCCCTTGCTGGTAAAGAAGTACTTTCGATAAACTATTTGAGTTCCTCTGTTGATTTTTTTAAACTTGATTTTTTTGCCTTGTTTTCTTAGTTGTTGCTCTGGGGGATTACACTGTGCATCTGCAGCTTAATATAAATGATTTCGGATTACCCTAATTATGATGAAATATGGAAACTTTACTCCATTATAGCTCCATTTCCTTCTCCCCTTTTTGTGCTATTATTGTTATATATAGTACATCAATGTATACACGGAATAGTTATCTCAATACAGTGTTAAAATGCCTGCTTTATGTAGTCTCATATTTACAAAAGAAGGTAAGGGGAGGAAAGAGAAAATGATGCATTTGTAGAGTCTTTTATATTCGTCCACACTTTTACTGTTTCTGGTGCTTTTCAGTGCTTTCTGCGGGTTTGAATGACCATCAGACGTGACTTCCTTTCAGCAGTTCTTCTACGCCCAGTCTGCTAGCCCCAGATTCTCTTGGTCTTTGTCTGTGGGTGTCTTCCATCCGCCTTTGTTTCTGAAGGATGGTTTCGTGGGCTCTGGAGTGCTCCGTGGGCACTCCTCTCCTGGCGCGCGTTGACTGCGCCCTTCCACTGCCGTCTCACCTCCACAGTTTCCGATGAGACCCCAGCCGTTGATCGCGGGGCTTTCATCTTGCAGGCGCCGAATCTCCTTTCGCTTTTCTCTTTGTCTCTCGGTGGTTTGATTATGATGTGTTTAGGTGTGGTTTTTTGCTTTTCATCTTGCTTGAGGTTTATTGATCCTGCATTTGTCAGGTTTACTGTTTTCCATCAAATTTGGGGAGATTTTAGCTTTTATTTCTTGGAATATTTTCTTATTAATTTCTCATCTCTTTTCTTGAAGGGAGGAGACTTCCATCGCCTGGATGTTGGTGCCCTTGGTGTTGTCCCACAGATATCTGAGGCTCACATCATTTTCCTTTTCTATTTTCTCTCTCTCTCTCTTTTTTTTTTTTTTTTTTTTTGGTCTTTTCTAGGGCCGCACCCGTGGCATATGGAAGTTCCCAAGCTAGGGAACCAATTGGAGCTGTAGCCACCGGCTTCCGCCAGAGCCACAGCAACACAGGATCTGAGCAGCATCTGCGACCTACACTACAGCCCACAGCAATACTGGCTCCTTAACCCACTCAGCGAGGCCAGGGATCAAACCCACAACCTCATGGTTCCTAGTTGGACCCCTTTCCACTGCCACAATGGGAACTCCTTTTTCTCTGTTTTTCTCTCTCTATCTGTCTGTCTATCTGTCTCTGTCTGTCTGTCTGTCTGCCTATTTTTGTCTTTTTGCCTTTTCTAGGGCCACTTCCAGTGGCATATGGAGGTTCCCAGGCTAGGGGTCGAATCAGAGCTGTAGCCACCGGCTTACACCACAGCCACTGTCTGCGACCTACCCCACAGCTCACGGCAACGCCAGATCCTTAACCCACTGAGCAAGGCCAGAGATCAAACCTGCAACCTCATGGTTCCTAGTTGGATTGGTTTCCACTGCGACACAACAGGAACTCTTTTTTTTTTCTCTGTTTTTATTAATTTTTTTAATTCAGTGAATTTTATTATGTTTATAGTTGGCCCACCATCATCACAACCTAGTTTTAGTCTCATTTCTGTCTCAACCCTCAGTCCATCCCTCCCCCCCAAGCTGCCTCCTTTGGTAACCATAAGTTTTTCCAAGCTTGTGAATCTGTTTCTATTCTGCAAATAAGTTCATTGTGTCCTTTTTAAAAATTCTACGTATTAAGTGATAGCATATGATGTTGGTGTTTCACTGTCTGCCTAGCTTCACTTAGCACGATACCTTCTAGGTCCATCCATGCTGCTGCAGATGCCATCATTTCATTCTTTTTTATGGCTGAGTAATACTCCATGGTATATATGTACCATATCTTCTTTATCTACTTCTCTGTCAGTGGACATTCAGGTTGCTTCCACGTCTTGGCTATTGTATATAGTGCTGCATGAACATTGAGGTACAAGTATCTTTTTGAGAGAAAGTATCCTTTCTCTCTAAAGGAAGTTTTCTCTGGATAGATGCCCAGGGGTGGGATTGCCAGATTTTCTCTGTTTTTAGATTGGATACTTTATTTTGATCTATCTTTAGGTTCACTAGTTCTTTCTTCTGCCATCTTGAATTGAGTGTTGAGCCCTTCAGGGATTTTTCACTTCAGTTATTATACTTTTTTTCATTTTATAGCTGCAGGCATATGGAACTTCCCTGGCCAGGGGTTGAATCTGAGCCACAGCTGTAACCCATACCATCGGTGCATGGTGCCAGATCCTTTAATCCATTGCACCAGGCTGGGGATCGAACCCGTGCCTCTGCAGGTTGAGCCACTGCAACTGGATTCTTTTTTTTGTTTGTTTGTTTATTTTTTATTTTATTTTACTTTTCCTTTTTTTTTTTTTTTTTTTTTGTCTTTTTGCCATTTCTTGGGCCACTCCTGTGGCATATGGAGGTTCCCAGGCTAGGGGTCAAATCGGAGCTGTAGCCACTGGCCTACGCCAGAGCCATAGCAACACGGGATGAGAGCCATGTCTGCAACCTACACCACAGCTCACGGCAACACTGGATCGTTAACCCACTGAGCAAGGGCAGGGACCGAACCCGCAACCTCATGGTTCCTAGTCGGATTCGTTAACCACTGCGCCACGACGGGAACTCCCAGCAACTGGATTCTTAACCCACTGCACCATGGCAGGAACTCTGGTTATTACACTTTTGAATTCTAAAACTTTGTTCAGTAATTTCTTTCTCTTCATGGAGGCTATTTTTGAATCATTGTCATCATATGTTCCTTTGATCTTTAAACATGATTGTCTTTTGCTTTTTTAAAAACGCAGATTTATGATTGCTGCTTTGAAATATTTGTCTGCTATATGCAACATCTTTTGACATTCAGTGACAGTTTTTATTGACTGCTTCTTATTTCGACTATGAGATGCCTTTTCTTGCTCCTTTGCATATCTTACAATTTTGCATTGAAAATAGGCTTTTTGGATAACATATGGTAGCACCTCTGGATTCTGATCCCCCCCCCCCCCCGAGAGTTGTTACTGTTGCTTGGTTTTTGTTGGGTTATTGAGTATGTTGCCTGGCCTAAAACTTTGAAATCGTTTATCATCTCCTGATGTGTGACCATTGATGTCTCTGCTTGGTTTACCTTTAAAATAAAAATCTCTGCTTTTATCTTAAACTCTAGCTCCCTCACGATCATCTCTGCGTCTGCTTGGCTTAGTGGTCACTCA
This sequence comes from Sus scrofa, assembly GCF_054392235.1. Classification (NCBI taxonomy): domain Eukaryota; kingdom Metazoa; phylum Chordata; class Mammalia; order Artiodactyla; family Suidae; genus Sus; species Sus scrofa. Next base: position 1,124,782 of record NC_139385.1, read on the forward strand.
GTGATTGTTCGGAGGTTGTGCCAGCTTCCATTCTCTGTTGATGAATCTGCCTGGGGGTTTAGGAACGCATTCAAAGACCAGGCACTTTTCAGGTCTGCCCTGGCTTTTCCTCTCTGCCAGACACTCTTGTGTCTCATCTGCACATGGCCGCGGGCTCTCAGGAGGCCCAGGATGTGTGAATTTCTTGGGCTTTCTCTGCTCTCCCCAATATGTGCTCCCTATCAGCCGGGTGGATGCAGAAAGCTTATCAAGCACCTTTGTGACTGTCACACTTTGTGTCTTTCTCTGTCACACTGCCAGCCAGTCCCTGGTCTGTTGCGGCCCCAGCTGGGATCACAGGCTCAGCCTGGTGGCATCCCTGGCTTTTCCTCTTTCAGTTTCCACTGAGATCACTCCTTTTCATAGACATCATTGCTGCCGGGCCTGAGTTTTGTGCCTTCTGCGCTGAAGCAGCTCTCCCTCTGGCAGTGAAGCTTCTAGGTTTCGTGGCCTTCCCGGCACTGTGCTATTAGGACGATGCACCAGCTGAGGTGGGAGTGGGAAGGTGGGAGCAGTTCCAGGTAAAAACATCGTAGATTTTCCCCATCTTATTCAAAGTTGAGTCGTTTCTCGTGGGTAAATGCCTCTTGGTCCGTTTCCAGGATGTGGAAGTGGTTATTTGTGATCATGTTGCCCATTTTTACGGTTGTTGTGGAGGAAGCACTTAACCCTTTCCTCCCACTTGCTGGAAGTCCCATCTCACGGTGCTGTCTTGTAACAGCAAAACTTTTCAACACGTGGGCAGCTCCATGAGTTAGCGCAGAGGGAAATTTATCTAACTCCCATCTCGTTGAAGAAGTAAGATGTTACCTGCATCCCAGGATGTCTTCAGGTGCCCTCACGATCACTACCCCTTCTTTCTCTCTAAAGGAAGCATGTTCCTGATTTTTAATCCCATAGATTTTCCTGGTTTTTTATGCTTCATATGAATGGGACCACAAAACACATGTTCTTCTGGGGCCAGCTCTTTTTACTCAACACCATTGTCGTGGGATCCAGGAATGTTGGTGTGGTGCATGCAGCGTGTGTTTGTTGTATAGCATCCCTTTTATCTTCGCGACTCTCGATGGACATTTGGGTTGTTTCCAGTTTTCAGCGATTATTGGGTCGTATTGCTATGAACATTCTCAGCACTTGCCTCTGGTGGGCACGTGCCCTCATCTCTGTGGGACAGATACCTAGCAGTGGGGTTATAGAGGCGCCTATGTTCAATTTTTGTAGATTTCAAAGATTTGTAGATACATTGCCAGTTTTCAAAAGTGGTCATATAGAGGAGTTTCCATCATGGCACAGTGGAAACGAATCCAGCTAGGAACCATGAGGTTGCGGGTTTGATCCCTGGCCTCGCTCAGGGGGTTAAAAGATCCAGCGTTGTTGAGAGCTGTGGTATAGGTCACAGACGCGGCTCGGATCTGACGTTGCTGTGGTGTAGGCTGGCAGCTCTAGCTCCGATTCAACTCCTAGCCTGGGAACCTCCGTGTGCTGCGGGTGTGGCTCTAAAAAGCAAAAACAAACAAACAGACAAACAAAAGTGGTTGTATAGGTTTACGCTTCCATGAGTCTGCCCCACCTGTCAGCACCAGTTTGGTGCTGATTGTTCTGCATCCCTGTCAACACTTGATGTTGTCTGTCCTTTTAATTTTAGCCCTACTGGTGGGCACCTTTTCATAAGTTTATCGACCATTTGGATATTCTCTTTGGTGAAGTATCTGTTAAAACTTTTACCTTTTTTTTTTTTTTAATTGAGATTTCTGTCTTTATCTTACACATTTGTAAGAATTCTTTTTTTTTTTTTGGTCTTTTTTGCCTTTTCTAGGGCCGCTCCCGTGGCACATGGAGATTCTCAGGTTAGGGGTCTAATTGGAGCTGTAGCCGCCAGCCTATGCCAAGCCACAGCAACACGGGATCCGAGCCACATCTGTGACCTACACCATGGCTCACGGCAATGCCGGATCCTTAACCCACTGAGCAAGGCCAGGGATCAAACATGCAACCTCATGGTTCCTAGTTGGATTCCACTGAGCCACGACAGGAACTCCTACACATTTGTAAGAATTCTATGTCTCTAACCTCTTCCAATCTTGATTGTGTAGTTTGCAATATCTTCTCCCACTCTATGGCTTGACAGTTCCTTCTTCCAGTCATGTCTTTTAAGGAGAAGTTCTTCATTTTAGCGTGGTCCAACTTATCCTTCCTAGTGCTTATACTTAGCTTATAAAAAAATCTTTTGCCACCTCACATTTCTGAAGATGTTCTTCCATGTTATCTTCTAAAAGCTGTATTGTTTTACATTTGATGTTGAAACTTTCAATCCATTTGGAATTTTTACCTATGGTGTGAGGTAGGGACTCAGTTTTCATATATTAAGACAGTTGATCTTACACCTTTTCTTTTTTTTTTCATTTTTTTTATTACTCAAATGAATTTATCACATCTGTACTTGTATAATGATCATAACAATCTGATTTCACAGGATTTCCATCCCACAGCCCAAGCACATCCCCCCACCCCCCAAACTGTCTCCTCCGGAGACCGTAAGTTTTTCAATGTCTGTGAGTCAGCATCTGTTCTGCAAAGAAGTTCCGTCTCTCCTTTTTTCAGATTCCACATGTCAGTGAAAGCATTTGATGTTGGTGTCTCATTGTATGGCTGACTTCACTTAGCATGATAGTTTCTAGGTCCATCCATGTTGCTAAAAATGCTGGTATTTCGTTCTTTTTGATGGCTGAGTAATATTCCATTGTGTCTATGTACCACATCTTCTGGATCCACTCCTCTGTCGATGGACATTGAGGTTGTTTCCATGTCTTGGCTATTGTAAATAGTGCTGCAATGAACATTGGAGTATATGTGTCTTTGCGAGTCGTGGTTTTCTCTGGATAGATGCCCAGGAGTGGGATTGCTGGATCAAATGGTAGTTCTATGTTTAGTTTTCTGAGGCATCTCCCTACTGTTTTCCACAGTGGTTGCACCAATTTACAATCCCACCCACAGTGTCATAGGGTTCCTTTTTCTCCACACCCTCTCCAGCACTTATTGTTTGTAGACTTTTGGATGATGGCCATTCTGGCTGGTGGAAGGTGGTACCTCACAGTGGTTTTGATTTGCATTTCTCTAATAATGAGTGACGCTGAACTCATGTGTTCATGTGTTTCTCTCTTTTCATGTGTTTCTCGGCCATCTGTATGTCTTCTTTGGAGAATTGTCTGTTTAGATCTGCCCATTTTTGGATGGGGTTGTTTGTTTTTTTGGTATGGAGCTGCAGAAATTGTTTATAAATTTTGGGGATTAAGCCCTTGTCAGTCGATTCATTTGCAAAGATTTTCTCCCATTCTGTGGTTTGTCTTTTTGTGTTGTTTAGGGTTTCCTTTGCTGTGCAGAAACTTTGAAGTTTGAGTAGGTCCCATTTGTTTATTTTTCTTTTTATTGTCAAGACTCTGATAGGTGGATCTGAGAAGATGCTGCTGTCGTTTATGTCAGAGAGTGTTTGGCCTATGTTTTCCTCTAGGAGTTTGATAGTGTCTGGTCTTATATCTAGGTCTTTAATCCATCTGGAGTTTATTTTCGTGTATGGTGTTAGGGAGTGTTCTAATTTCATTCTTTTCCATGTGGCTGTCCAGTTTTCCCAGCACCACTTATTGAACAAGCTGTCCTTTCTCCATTGTATAGTCTTGCTTCCTTTGTCATAGATTAGTTGGCTGTAAGTGCATGGGTTTAATTCTGGGCTTTCAATCCTGTTCCACTGATCTATGTCTGTCTTTGTGCCAGTACCATGTAGTTTTCACGACTCTTGCTTTGTAGTATAGTCTGAAGTCCGGGAGCCTGATTCCTCCAGCTCCATTTTTCTTTTTCAGGATGTCTTTGGCTATTCTGGGTCTTTTGTACTTCCAAACAAACTTTAAAATATTTTGTTCAAGTTCTGTGAAAAATGTCCTTGGTAATTTGATAGGGATTGCATTGAATCTGTAGATTGCCTTGGGTAGTATAGTCATTTTGATAATATTAACTCTTCCAATCCACGAGCATGGTATATCTTTCCATCTCTTTGCGTCATCTTTGATTTCTTTCATCAGTGGCTTGTAGTTTTCAGAGTACAGGTCTTTTGTTTCTTTCTTTTTTTTTTTTTTTTTTTTTGTCTTTTTGCTATTTCTTTGGGCCGCTCCTGTGGCATATGGAGGTTCCCAGGCTAGGGGTTGAATTGGCGCTGTAGCCGCAGGCCTATACCACAGCCACAGCAACGCAGGATCCGAGCCGCGTCTGCAACCTACACCACAGCTCACGGCAACGCCGGATCGTTAACCCACTGAGCAAGGGCAGGGACCGAACCTGCAACCTCATGGTTCCTAGTCGGATTCGTTAACCACTGCGCCATGACGGGAACTCTGGTCTTTTGTTTCTTTAGGTAGGTTTACTCCTAGGTATTTTGTTCTTTTGGATGCGATGGTAAACGGGATTGCTTCCCTAATTTCCTTTTCTGCGTTTTCATTGTTAGTATATATATTAAGACAGTTGATCTTACACCTTTTCTTTAAAATGCCATCCTTTTGCAATGGCGTTATTTATTTTAAATTAAAATTCTTATTTTGAGATCCATTGTAGAGTCCCATGCACCTATGGGAAATAATTTGGAGCGATCCTATGCATGTTTTGTCCATTGCTCCCCCGTGGTACCATCTTGCAAAACTATAGCAGTTGTGATAACTAGGATATTGACAGTGGTACAGTCCAGATACAGAACGTTCCCATCAAGCCAAAGATCTGTCCTGGTGCTTTTTTATAGCCACATTCCGCTGCCTTCCCCTGACCTCATCTCCGAGCCCTGGCAAACAGTCCTCAGTTCTCCCATTTCGAGCATTTTATCTTTTCAGGTATACTGCACCAGTGGAGTCATACAGTGTGAAACTTGGGGGGATAGCATTTGTTTTCACTCAGCACATTTCCTGGAGATTCATCTACGTTGTGGCCATCAACAGCCCATTCTTTTTAGTGACCGAGTAGTGACATGTTTTTTTAACCTGGTCTCTCTTCATGGCACGCTATACATGTGAAGTATGCACGGGAATGTGCTTGCCAGCATGTAAGTCCAGTGTCAGGGTGGCACCGGGTCTTGGTCTCTGTCCCATTAACATGCCGTGTCTTGGGTCTGAGAGTACAAGTGGCAAGTGAGGGAACCAAAGGATGAAGGGAAGCACAGACAAGAACGTATTCTCTGCTCAGAGCCCACAGCCGTGGGTTGCTAGGGAATCGTGCATGTCTTTGTGGGTATTTGGTATAATTTTGGGGTTTCAGGTTGTCTTTGTTGCTTGGGATCTGCAGAGAGCTCACCTGGGCAGGATTAGTCCACCTTAGCTGCCACCTGGAACCTGGTGCATCTCAGATCCTTGAGAAGCTGTGGGATTGGTGGCAAGGGCAGAATGTGTCCAGACCCTTCATTTTTAATCATTGTGTTGCATCCCCTAACATGCTGTCCATTCACAGCGGGTTTCCCCGGTGTGGCCCAGTGTGAGGCCTCTGCGGTCACGTGTCCATTGCCAGTGGGGAGGATGAGGTTCTTAGCCAGGTTCGGAAGCAGGGCCAGTAACTGGGGCTTCTCTGGTCCCTTAGCTTTTGGTTGTTTCCAAGAGGCTTAGGGTGGGGATAGGGCTTTTCCACAAGCTGGCAGGGGTAAGAGCCAATGCCAGTGACAGAATGGGTACTCCTTGAGCTACTTGAGTATTTGTCATCGTGGAAAGGGCACTGGCTCAGGATTTCGGGATCTGGGCTCCATTCCTGTTTCAGAACTAATTGATATATTCTTCATAAATAAATAAATGGATGGGTAGATGGGTGAGGTTGTGGGAGTGAGGTGGGTCTATGGATGGAGGTTGGATGGGCGAGGAATGGATGGATGGGTGAGGAATGGATGGGTGGGTGAGGAATGGATGGGTGGATGGGTGAGGGGTGGATGGATGGATGGGTGAGGGAGGGGTGGATGGGTGAGGGGTGGATGGGTGGTTGAAGGATAGATGGATGAGAGATGACTAGGTAAATGGATGGCTGAGAGTTGGGTCAAGGAGGGATGGATTTAGGTGATGGACGAGTGGATGATGGATAGATAAACCTTCAAGGACCGGAAAAAGACGGTGTCACTGTGGACAGAAGCTTGGAAGAAATGGGAGTTCAGAAGGCCCCTGGCTCAAAGACGAACGTCACCAGGTGGCAGACAGAGACATGAATGAGGCCAAGTCGCAGGCGCTGAGGAGTGGCTGGGGCCAAGCCCAGGTGGCAGGTCGTAGCAGCGCGGAGGCTTGACCCTCATTCTGCCGGAGTCCACATTCAGGCTTCCTCTGTCCAGGTCACCCCCCGAGAGGCAGGGTCTAATCCAGGAGTCAGGTCTCCTCACACAGAAGCCAGCTGAGGTCCTGGTGGACAGAGGCCACTGCAGTGGATCCAGGAGTCGGGGGTCTGGGGTCTCCGTCCATGGCTGCCACGACCTGGTCTGCAGCCTTGGGGGAATTATTCCTGGCAGAAAACACAGCAGACCCCAAGGGGACAAAGTTGGCAGGACCCCGCGGTCACTGACTCGAGGGGACTCCCAGCCCTGCCTCAGGTGCTCGTCTGTAAAGTGGGCGCGAGGTTAGAGTCCACATGCGAAGGCGGCGTAGGTCGGGGCTCCCAGCGCCCAGGGGCCTGCCCCTCCTCCCCGTCTGTCCACCGGCTCTGGGCCCCAGGGGCCGGCGCTGGGGTGGGTTTTCTGCGGACCCCCAGCGGGCAGTGAGAGCTCAGGGCATTGTGGAGCCACGTGGACAGCGGCTTCCCCGAGCCGCTCTCTGGGCCCTGCACCCAGGATGTTACCAGGCTGTGTCTGAAGCTTGGGCCGGGGAGCCCGGGAAATGTTTAACTTTGAAAAATGGACCTTCACAGCTCATTAGGCGTCAGCAGCGCGGCCCGGCGCCTTGGGCGGCGGGGAAGAGGAGGAAGCCGTGGTGTGAAATCACGGAGGATCTAAAAGGCCAGTTCTGCATTCCTGCCCCGTGCTGTCTGCTGCCCGGCGGTGCCAGACCATCCAGGACGGCCGTGTGGCTGGTGGTGGGGGCACCCGCATCAGGGACTCCTGTGGGCCCTGGCTGTGTGCAGTGACCTGATCCCCGGCCAGAGCCTCCTGGCAGCTGCCGTTTCCTGGCTTCGTGAAGGGGACAAGCCACTTTTGACTCTGGGCCTCAGTTTTTCTGCCTGTGTCGTGATTCTGGATGGAAGGCGCGGTGCCGGGGAGGCTGGCTATGAGCTGCTGTGCTGTGGGGGGGGGGGGCTGCTGACACCCATCTCCCCCGACCTCCACCCCACCCCCAGGGCTGGTCCCTGGGGCCCAGACAGCTCCATCAGCCCCCCTGGCCGAGGCTGGGCTCTCCTGGGACGACCCCAGTGGTAACCAGTGGCTGAAGGGCCAGGCTGCTCCATTGACCCCCTCCCTCTGGCCTCGTAGCCACTCACCATCCAGCCTGGTGGGGAGCAGGGAGCCGGGGTGGGGGTGTCTCGGTGGGGCTGGGGAGGCAGCAGCCAAGAGATGTCGGAGCTCATCGGTAGAGGCACCGCTGGGCTGCTCTGGACGCGGCGCGTGGCGTTCCATCAGCCTTTCCACACCTCGTTGGATGGATTAGATGCAGAGTCATAAGCAGGAAGCTCTTGGGGCCTGTGACCGGCTTGCCCAGCCTGCAGCTGCCTCTGGCCACGTGGAGGTGGCAGGGCAGGGCGGGGCCAGGAAGTTTTCTGGATTCTTGAGGCTCTCCAGGGGACCCCCACCCCCCCACCCCACAGCCCTCTGGAATTGTCCCAGTGACCTTGGGCAAGCCACCTTTCTCTGAGTCTCTGTTTCTTTAATTGGAGGCTGAGGGAAAGCTTCCAGAATCCCTCCCTTGCAGAGTTGTGGAATGAAAGGAGAGGACAGAAAAGAAGGTGTCTGCTTCCTCCTGACAGGCGCTGTAGGGGACAGTGGTCAAGGTCTGAGTGCGACCTGGCTGGCCCACGTGCGTCCCAAACGAGTGTGTGCCTGCGCGCAGTCAGCATCTGCCCCCAAGCACGGGGCCCATTTCCAGGCTTAGGACACACAGCTGCGGGTGGGTCACTGTGCGTGTGCAAGCGTGTGGACATGGTGTGGGCATGCCTGCAGCCTGTCTGTGTGCACGGCTTGTGTGGACACCTCGGGGGTGCCCATGGCCCTGTGTGAACACACTCCCCCCCCACTCATCCCCATGGCAACCCGAGGTGCAGCACAGGTGTCTAGGAGACCTGAATTGGTGCTGACAGGTGGGGGCACGTGGTGGGCTCCCCAGAGCCGGCTGGACCAATCAGGGCCCCTGGGTGGAGGCTCCAGGAAGATGTGTAAGTGTTTCTCCCTCCCCAGCAAATGCGGCCAGGCCCTCGGAGCAGGGTTAGCTGGGAGGCTTCCGGAAGCCCCCATGCGGCTGTGAGTCATGCGGGATGGGCTGGGGCATTTCCAGCTGATTAGCCCCCCCACCCCACCCCAGGGATGATAGGTGTAGCTGGGAGCCCGGGGGTTGCGGTTTTGCTCCACCTTCTGGAGAGGAAAACTGAGGGGGAGACAGCTTCAGCCAACCCCGGTCCCCCTGACAGCCTCCGTCTAGAAGGCATGGGACTCAGGCTACACCCCCGCCCCCACTCGGATGCTCTGGTCTCACACCCGAGTTCGCCCCCTCTGCCAAGTGGCTTCCCTGCTTCCTTTGCCATTTGGCTAATTAAGCAAGACCTTTGCTGCAGGACTAGGTGGGCCCCGCCCAGCTCCTCCCCATCATCAGCTGTGAAGTCATCAGCTCAGCTGGCAGGGTTCCCATGGCAACAGCAGTGACGTCACAAAGGGCCTAGGAGGGTGGAGGGAGGGGTGGGTGAGGCAGAGGAGGGGATTTCTGGCTCCTCAGTCACCCGCTCGCTTGTGCGGTGACGCTGGAGACGGGGCCTGAGCATCCCCACTCCTCTGCTCAGGGACGGGAAACTCCCTCCTCCAAGGAGATGCCTCCCTCACCCCCCCCGCCCCCCCAGACACCCACCTGCCCGGGTGCTGACACCCTGGCAGGAGCAAGGACACAAGCCACAGGGCTCAGAAGAAATCACAGTCCCCTCGCAGGGCCAGCCCAGCTGCACTTTGGCCGACCAGCACTGAGGGCAGCTGGCCTGACGGACCCCAGGGTGGCCACCTGGCACCTGGCCCTGCGGGGCTGGGGGCACGGGAACCATGCCTGAGTTTCTGGGTGTGGTTGGAACCACCCCGAGTCCCAGTGCAGAAGGGAACAAGCGCTTTCTGTTGGACGCGGGGATCCGAGGGGCTCCTGTGCTCTAAGCCAGGGGTGCGGCTGCTCGGCGGGCCACCAGGTGTGGGGTTTGCTGCCTGTTGGGAAGGTCGCAGCCTTCCTGTTCCATGTAGGAGTGTCAAGGACCTGTCACCTGCCTCTTGTGCCTGTTATGGCATCCGGGGAGGCTGCGGGCACACCTGGCGCTTGGCCAGGGAGGTCCTGCGCATGCGCTTGTTTGCGGGGCGGGATCGCCCGCCACTTAGACCCCGCCCCCAGCCGGGCCTGCCCGGAGGACTCTGTCCCTGCGCAGGAAACCCACTGGGGTGCTCCTATGACCTGGGTGCTGGAGTCCTTGCTCCGTCCATGCCCTGAGAGCCAGCCTGGGGCAGGTCCAGAGTGACGCCAGCCCCCAACCTCTCCCTTACCTTAGGCGGCACCTTCAGGTCAGGTGCCAGCGCAGGAGCAAGCCTGGAGACCAGGCCTGGACAGAGGCCCCCCCGGAGGTGGAGGAGTGGACACAGCCTCTGCCTGTGACCCCTACTCTTAGACCCTGGCTGGTTTTAGTCTTAACCGATTCCCATTCATTCATTCACAGCATTCCCTCTGCAGATCTTGTGGGGCTACCCCTGCCGGCACCCCCAGGAGGGGGCAAGACAAAGTCCTGGCCCTGGCTGCACGTCTTTGAACGCTTATTGTGTGCTCAGCCCTGTGCTGGTATAGACACCTGGGCACAGCAGTGGAGACAGACACGGTTCCTGCCCATGTGGAGTTGACAGTGGGGGTGGTACAGAGAAGTGAGAAAAGGGCCAGAGAGGACAGGGCTCTGCGGACATGGCTGGAGGCTCCTTCACGGGGGCAGGCTGGGGAGGCTTCTTGGAGGAGGTGGCATTGCGGTGCCTTGTCCAGGCTGGGGCCCACGGCCCACTGCCATTTGCTTTGAGACCTCAGAGAAGCCGCCTTTGATCTGGGCTGCTGGGCTGGGCGTGCCGAGAGGTGGGCTGTCTGCGGGTTTGCTGTCAGCAAAGGCAGGGTGAGAGCTCAGGGTGGCAGCCCTTCAGGCCCCACAGAGGGCGCCCCTGCCCCTCTTGGCAGGAGAAGCTGAGTCAGACTCCAGAGGGGGCGGCCCGGAGGGTCTCCTCTCCACGTTCCCACCCACCCATACACAGCTGGGCCTGAGGCCTCGGCCGGGGGCTGTCCTAGGATGGCTGCCCGTCCTGCGCCCTCCACTCTGAGGGTTATCTGGGCGACTGGGGTGTGCGCAGGTGGGAGTGGGGGGCGGTTCGGGTGTGCCCAGACTCGGGGTGTGCCTGGGGTTGACACAGACTGGGGGTGTGCACAGATTGGGTAGGGGGGCCAATCCCTGAGCCTCCACTGCCCACGGGATGAGATGGCGCACGGCCGGGGTAGGTTTGGGGTCTGCCTTCCTGCCCCAGCTGCCCTCCTCCTGGCCGCGGGCTCCAGGCTGATTTCTCATCTGTCGGACGGGTTCTCAGCCCAGAGGACCATTCACCCCCCCGCCGGCACGTTTATTTCCTCTTGACTTCCGGCCTTCTCAAGGGTGATTCCCCCACCCCCACCCCGGGCCCCATTCTTCTGGGAATGTCTTTTCCCCCTTTCGTCAGTGTGGCCAAGAAGGCCATGGGCATCACGCAGCAGATTCCGCCCGCCCCGCCCCACGGGCGCTGAGGCCCCAGGGAAGCTGCCTGCCTGGCCAGTGGCCAGTTCCCCTGCGTGCCCACCTGCAGCGAGGGGCCCAAGACGGCCACCTGCCGGGTGAGGCCGTGAGGGAACCGAGGCCTGGAGCATCGTCAGTGCCCTGGGACTCTCTTCCCGCCCTCGCCCTCGGCACCACAGCAGAGTCAGCTGGCCAGCCCTGGGCCGGGGTCCTGAGCGCCTGGAGGAAGGAATTGAGTCAGGGCACAGATGGCAGGAGGGTGCCAGGGCTGCGGCCACCCTCCCGGCCCATGTCTAAGGGGCATTTTCTGGGACGACTGTGACTGGCCCTTCGGTCTCTCTCCCATTGACCAGGTGTGTTTAAAGTGCGACTACGGGGTCCCATCTCCCCACAGTTTTAGCCAATTAGAGTCCGAGGGAACCTCAGCCTTCATTTCGGGCAAATGGGCAAATTTCAAGCCTCGCTTTCGTATTTCTTTCTGATAAGCACCAAGTTGCCGACTCTTCCTGCCTTCCCTCTGCTGCAAGTGTCTTTCCTCGCATCAGCCCTGAGTTTTCCTGCAGCAGCAGCACAGCGTCCTGCCGCCCTGGGCCACACAAAAGCGTTAATTAGCACCGGCGCTTTTTTAGGTCTGGCCTTGAAATATATGTAATAGTGTATTATCTCCCAAGTGTTTTTTATTTTTCAAAGCTGTTTATCGCTCCACTAAAGAAGATTAGGACAATGCTGCAAGTAGAAGTGAACTGGCTCCACCAGCCGAACACCCGGAGATTCAAAGCAGGTCAGCCCTCTGGAGAATGGCCTTCTGGGCTTTTCTTGTTTCGAGGAGGAGCCGCTCTTAGAGGGTGTTGGTGTCAGCCACCCTGAAACAAGCTTCCAACAAGTTCAAATGTAACTCACTTACAGAAACGCTGGCACATGCCAAGTCACTGTTCCTTTTTTTCCTGTTTTACTTTTTAGGGCTGCACCCATGGGGCATATGGAGGTTCTCAGGCGAGGGGTCTAATCAGAGCTGTAGCCGCCGGCCTACACCACAGCCACAGCCATGCGGGATTCGAGGTGCATCTGCGACCTACACCTGACAGCTCATGGCAACGCCGGATCCTTAACCCACGGAGCGAGGCCAGGGATTGAACCTGCATCCTCATGGATAGTGGCCAGATTCGTTTCCATTGTGCCACGACGGGAACTCCCCAAGTCACTATTGAATGAATTTTTCACAAAGTATGACCAGCGCCTGTGTCTGGAGGCAGACCAACCAGCACCCCCACCCCTGTCGCCTCCTGGCCTTTCTGGGTCCTGCCGCGCCCCGCGGGAACCACAGCCTTGGCTTCTAGCCGCAGAGTTTTGTGTTTTTCGCATGTCGTGTGATCAGCATCCCAGGTGATATACTCTTTATACGTGAAGGGTCTGGCTTCTTTGATGGACCATTTCGTTCGCAAGATTCCCATCTTGCTGTTGGCTGTGTTGCGTCCTCCGTCTTGTTTGCCGTGTGATGTGCCCAGCTTGAAGGTGCCCCTCCTGCCCGTCTCTTCTGCCGCTGACGGGCGCAGAGGTGGTTTCCCGGTTGCGCTGCTCTGCATGGCATGGTCAAGAACACCCCCAGACGGGCGTTTTGTGGGTTCACGTTCATATTTCTGTACGTCTGGGAAGGAATGTGTTGGGTCTGATCCGTTCATAGATCTGGAGCCGTTTCCAAATTGCACAATTTTCATCCACCTCATTAAAATGATGCTGCGGCGTTCGGTGGCCGTGATTGATCTGCAGCCTGTCTTCATGTCGAATGCCTAGGCTCTTTCCAATTTCTTTCTCTATTAAGTGGCAGTGCAGCTCTTTGGCCATCCCTTCTTTTTTTTTTTTCTTTTTCCCTTCTTTGGGATTATTTCTCTGTGATAGGTTCTCAGGAGAAAGGCAGTTGGCCCAAGAGATGGACTTTTATCTCACAGCCCTGTGACTTTTTAAAATTATGGGACGTCAGCAAGAGTATGTACAGAAGCGTGAAAACAACAGGCGTGAGCAGTGGGAAGAGTAATCACAGCTGCGGGCAGGGTCAAGGTCAAGGCAGCGTGATAGACCTTCCCCAGCCCCCAGGAGCCCTTCTGCGGGCTCCACCCCGACACAGCTCTCTCTTTTCGTCCCCCAACAAAGCAGCCAGTGTCCCCAAACAGCATGGTCCGGCTTGTCCTGCTTCTGCACGTCTCATGAGTGTAGCCGTTGCCTGCATAGACATTGACTGTGCCCTTTTGGTCTGCATCCTGGGGGGTGGGGGGCGACATAGCCGTTCGTCTCGGGTGGATGTTCATTGCAGCAGAGGAGCCCATTCTGGGACTGGAGGAGACTCATTGCCAGTTCGGGGCTGCAAACTCCTCCACCCGGGGGAGGGGGCGGCCGCCGGCGGGATGTACGCGCAGTGTCACGTCACACGGCTCCCAGCGTGGTGGTGAAACGTCCCCCGGGCAGAGGACGGGGGTCCTCTTGCATCGCCTCTTCCCCGACACGAGACTCCTGAGACTTTGGAAGCTTTTCTATCTTCATGAATAATGAAGTTGAGCGTCTTTAATGGTTTGGTTTTTTGGGAGCCATTTGGCTGTCCTCATTTGTGACATGCCTTTTTTTTTTTTAATTTAAAAAAAATCAGCTTTATTGAAGCATAATTTATATATAGTAACGTCAGTGGAAAATAAAGTTAGTGTGCACTTTGAGGCATCATGACAAGTAGATACGGTCACCTGACAACCGTGACAGTGATGACACAGAACCGTTCCGTGATGCAAAACCACGCCCCAGAGCCCTCTGGCCCTCAGTCGTCTTCGCGCCTCCTGCCCCTGGCCGCTGCTGCTCTTTCTTCTGTCACCATGGTTTTCCCTTTTCTAGACTTTTCTGTGAAGGGAATCTGACCGGGTGTGGTCTTCTGTGTCTGACTTTTCTGACTCAACATCGCGCTTCTGGGGGTATGCGTGTTCTCGAAGGAGTCGGGACTCTCTTCCTCTCTGTTGCTGGTGGTGGTCCGCGGTGTGGACGGACTGCGGTTTGCTTGCCCGGTCCCCTGATGACGGGCCTTTGGGTCGTTTCCCGGTTTTTATCCTTGCGAGTGGCGTTCTGAGTGAACATTTGCTTACAGATCTTCGAGCGGACCCACGCTGACGTTTCTTCCGGGTAAATACCCGAGAGTGCGAAGGCCCTGGCTCTACGGTGGGTTGATGTTTCCCTGAGACAAGTACGGGGGTCCTGGTTCCCCTGCATACTGAGCAGTGCTTACGGTGCCAGACTGTTAAATTTTGGCTATTGCAGTGGGTAGGCGACAGTACCTTGGAGGCGATTCGTTTTCCTCCCAGATAGACATCTAATTTACTCTTTGCTTTTCCCTGTTGACTTACTGTGCCCTCTTAGTCCTGTCAAGGGCTGGTTCTGGTTCAGTGTCTGGGCTTCCTGTTTGGACCCATGGATTCATCTGTCCGGTCTCGTACCACAAGTAGCCTCTCTCAAAGTCTGTGGCTACATAACAAAGTATCATTACCTCATCGAGTAATCCCCCCCTGCCTCAACCTCGTTCCTCTTAATTATATATATATATATAGATATATACCCCCCTGCTTTTCCATATAAGTTTTAGAATCAGCTTGTCAATTTCCACAAAAAGAAAAAAATCGGGGATTTTGATTGTGATGGCCTTGAAGCTGTAGATCAATGTGCAGTGCTGAGTTTTGGTCCGTGTTCCTTTTCTACTTACTACAGGTCTCTGGGAATCCAGTCCATGTTGGTATACGGATTTTATATCCAGCACTCTAAGCTCTCGTCCATCACCTTATTTATACATTCCTTGGGCTTTTTTATGGAACACCTGTGAATAACCAGAGTTTGGCTTCTTCCTTTCTTTTTCTTGCCTTATGGCGGTGGCTGAGACCGCTAGTGCAGTGCTGAATACACGTAGTGGGAGCTGGCATCCATGGGTTGTTTTTGATCTCAAAGAGACAAGTTTAGTTTCCCCGTGAAGCGTCTTGTCTGCTGTAAGCCAGGCACACTGTAAGAGCTTTTTCTCTGCATTGTCAAGTGGCTTTCCTAAAGAATTGTACCAGCATCCCCATAACCTTAGCAGCCCTGGTTATTCTCTTTAGGGTTTACTTTCTGGTGCTAGTGGTGGTTTGTAGATCATGGGTTATTTGATGAGCCTATAGGGTGTCTCACTGTAATTTAAAAAAATGTGCACTTCCCAGATCATGCAGGAAGTTGAACATCGGCTCATACATTTGTGAACTGTGCTTTCTCTCCCTGTTTACACATTGTTGGTGATTTTTCCTAATCAATTTGAATGAATTCTTTACCTAAGGAAGTTATCATCTCTCTGCCACATTTGCTATAGTTTTCCCTGTATGTTGTATATCTTTTCAAATTTTTGGTAATTTCTTATGTTCTTTGACCTTTTTTCTTTTTTTTTCCTTTTTTTTTTAGGGCCACACCTGCAACATATGGAAGGTCCCAGGCTAGGGGTTGAATTGGAGCTATTGCTGCCGGCCTACACCACAGCTCACGGCAGCGCCAGATCCTTGACCCACTGAGCGAGACCAGGGATCGAGCCCGTGTTCTTAGGGATGCTAGTCCGGTCCATTTCCTCTGTGCCACAACGGGAACTCCTTTCCCTTATTTTTCATATGGTCAAAACTGCCTCTTTTCCTTGTACAATTTCTTCTATTCCTCTAGAGCTTGGAAAGCCTGTCTCCCTCCCGAGAACTGATAAGTATTGAATTCTGTTTTCATCTAGCTTTTTTTTTTTATGGTGTAATATTTCATATTTAACTGTTTACTCCATCTGGAATTTGTGGGGCTGTGGGGTGTGAAGCGAGGAGTTAATTGCTGCTTGCAGTTTAAGGGGGAAGGGGCCTCATTTGCACTTGCAAGCCTCAGGCTCGGCTCTCCCTGCTCTCCCCGCGAGGCTGAGTGGGAAGAGATTAAAGAGAGGGGGAGGTGGCCCTGTCTGCAGCCAGCCTGGGAGCTGTAATTACCGCGTCCCTTGCTGCCTCTGCCTGACTTGAAGTCAAAGCAGAGCGCTGTCGGCACAGCTGCGTGGCATCCAGGGGGATCCTGGGCAAAGACTCTTCAGGCGTCTGGGACTCAGTTTCCACTGCTGCAAAAATGGCACCAGTGACCCCTGTCCTGTCAGGGGCTGTCACCAGGAGCGTGTGCGTGGGGGCGCTCGTCCTGCGCGGAGCAAGGGGTCGGGAGGCAGACCCGGCTCAGGTCCTGGCTCATCTGCGCGAGCTTTTCCGTGTCAGTGTCCCCGTGATTCCACGGCGTGGTGCTCTCTGCTGTCACCATCACTGTTCGTGGAAGGGGGAGCGGCTCTGTGGGAGGGGTCCCCGTGGTCTCTGTGTAGGGCCCTGGCCCAGCTGCGAGCACTGGGCACGCACAGCCCAGCATCTGCTTTCTGACCCAGACAGACACACTGGCCTTGGCCTGACGAACCCTGCGGTGCACACTCATGCACACACACACACACGCACAATCACCTGCCACACATGCTCAGATGTGCACACACAGATGGATGCACACAAGACTAAACACACACAAACACACAGCCACAGCTGCCCCCCCCCCGCCCCCCGCTGCCATAGTCACGCGCACACAGACCAGGGGGTCAGAAACACACAGTCCACACTGACAAGTAGAGAAGTTGGTCCGCCACGCACACAGCCACACAGGCGCACGCCCAGGGTTCGGCTGTCCCCCGGGCCTGTCTGAGCTGCTCCGTGCCTGTTCCCTACGCGCCCGAGTCTCCCTGCAGGCCTGTCAGGGCGGGCTTCTTCCTCTCTTCTGCCAGCACCCACCCCTCTGGGCTTTACCTCCCTGGGCACAGGAAGGGGAGCTGGACTGAGCAGCCAGTGGGCCGACTCTGCACTCTGTCCCCCACAGAGGCGGCAGGAACCCCCGTGGTCGGTGAATGCATGTGTCCCCCAGCCTGTGATGAGCTCAGGGCCCGCCCTCACCGTCCATCAAGCCCCCCTACCCCTAGAGGGGTCCAGAAGGAAGGAGACCTACCCCAGGCCCCCAGGGGCAGAAGGGAGCTCAGAACCGAGTGTGGGGCACCCCCACCCCAGGAGGCACTGTAGTGGCTGGGGGAGGTCAGCTCGCCAGGCCCCTCCCCCGCGGGGCTGCAGGGTCCCCCTTTCACGCCCCCTCCATGGAGTCGGTGCAAGGCCAGCACCCTTCCTCCGTGCCTTCCCCAGCAGGTGCCTGGCAGCTGCCCTGGAACAAAGGGGACAGGAGTGGCCCCATCCCCACTGCTGAGCCCTGCTGTGCTGGGCCTAATGATGGGGGAGCTGCCTGCGGCAGGTCTGGGACGGGCCTTCCAGGGGGGCCCAGGCAGGTGCCAAAGGCCTGAAGGGGCCACACTGGGGCGGGGGAGTGGGCAGGAAGGAGGACATGTCTAGGGGATAGAAAGGCCTTGGCATGATCCAAGGGGCTGGGTGAGGAGCCCGGCCTGCGGTTGACCGCCCCTAGGGGGGCACCAGCCCACGTGGCAGGCCAGCAGGCCCAGGTTGGGGGGTGCCCAGACTGAGGGCCCTGTTGCCCGCCGCTGGAGTCCCCCTCGCCCCCAGGCTCGTGGGGTGGGGAGCGGGGTGGAGAAGGGGGGTGGGCACAGCTGCGGAGGCCGGGCTGCTGGCATCAGCAGGAGCCCCTCCTCCCCCCTCGCTAAACAATCATTGCACAAAATATGCAAATGGTATAATTACTGTGATTTGTTTTGCTGATATAAGTGTTTGAAATGCAAATGTCAAGTTTGGGTCTTGTCTTTGTCCCACCCGGACCGGACCGGAGTGGACCAGACAGGCCTCGCCTCGTCCAGGAAGGAGGGGTGCCCTCCCTCCCAGCTGCTGCCTCCATGGCCTGAGGGGCACCGGATGCCAGGGCGGGGGCAGGGCCGCCCCCCCACTTGTGCGTCGTCGTGTACCTCAGAAGGGAGGCCTCGGTCACCCCACCCCTGCCGCAGGACACGGGCCGGGTCCCTTGGCCTCGGTTTACCCGTCTGTGTAGTGGGACTGGCGGCCCAGCGCTCTTTACCTTGTGACAACGCGCTGGAGGATTTGGGCCTCGCTTTCCCCCCTGCGCAGGTGTGTTCTCCACGAAGTGGAGACTCGGGGTCTCCGGACGGCCTTCGGGGGCCCTGGAGAACCCCCAGCACCACTGTCGGCGTGCATTTTCTAGGTGGGCCATTGCCTTCGACCCCTCCAGCCCAGGTGGTCCCTGAGGCTCGCGGGGTCGCCAGCCTGTGGCTTCAGACAAGCCTGGGCTGTGGCCGGTGAGACGCAGCCACCGCCGTCCCGACTCTTGGGAGGGGACCTGAGGCCCGTGGAGGCCACAGCAGTCAGGGTCGGCGTGTCCCCAGCAGGCCCGAGGTTCCCACCTGGCCCCTCCCCGCCGCGTCGTCCACCGAACAGGGCCAGGGCCAGATCCGTCTCGTGCTCCACCTGCCACGGGTCCTGGTCCCGCAGTTCCCAGATCGGTGGGCTGTTGGGACCCGTGGAGTTCCCGCAGCGACAGAGGCGCCTGCCAGTGTCAAAGCTGCGTGCTCAGCCTGGCCCTCAGGAGCACAGCCTGAGAGGCCGCTGGGTGGGAGCTGCTGGCCTGCGCCGGGGGCCGCCCTGGGGCTGCTCCGCGCCTTTGGGGAAAGAAGCGGTTTTATCAGCGGGCGGGTGGGCGGGAGAGACCCAGCGACTGACTGCAGGGTGGGGCCGGATGCTGAGCGGGCTTAAAGCGCAGGCTGGGCCCCAGCGGTCCTGTGTGTTGGGTGTGTGTGCGGGGGTGTGCGTGAGTGCACACGTGTGTTCCGTGCGTGGGTCTGCAGGCGATGCTCGTGGAGAGGGACACGCTCGGGCTGGTGTGAGAACGCAGAACCGACGCACAGACCAGGGTGGGGGGGCACCACAGGTCTCCCTGTGCGGTGGCCTGGCTTCTGCTCACACGCGTGGTGACACGGGGGCCGCGGTTCCGCCTGGGACAGCTTAGCGGGCATGTTTGATCCTGGTGGAAGCACGTGCCCTGGCCCTGCCGGCGCGGCCCAGACTGCAGGGCGCTGTGGTTCCCGAGCCAGTCCCTCATCTGTGATGTGGGACTCTGCGAAGCCAGGCTGGGCATACAGTAGGCGCTCGCTCAACCACGAGTTCCTGCTGCTTCTCCCTCTGGGGCTCCAAGCAGCTGGGAGGTCGAGCTGGGGTTGCCAGGGTCACCAGGACCCAAGAGAGGAGAACAGAGACCACTCGGGGCGGCTGGCCAGGGGACGCAAAGGACGCAGTGTCCTGTGTCATGTCCCCACCCCCTCCCACCCCCCACCCCCGCCCACCGAGCCCGGAAGCCCCCCTCAGGGCCGGGCTTGGGGAGCTTCTGAGCCCCCCGTGTTCCCTCTATTTTTATTCCAATTACCTTTTCCTAGGCAGGTTCGGCCTCATTAGCATATTCAAATATAGTCCATTATTATTTCAATTAGCTGTTAAGTAATTAAGTCTAATTGATGAGCATTCCCCCACTTCCCCACATATTTTTTGGTTATTTACATCCGCTCCTAACCCACAATTTTAGGTAATTACACGCCACTCACTCATCTATTTGCACACACACTTCCTCGCACGACAGGCTCCCTCCCCCCTTCCCAGCCCTGGAGTCTGGGGGGCTTCCGAGTGGGGGCCGGGGGCGCAGGCAGACGGAGCTTGGGGATCCCTCCCACCGGCCCTCCTGAGGGTCACTGCCCCCCCTCACGTTCAGAATCCCACTTGTCACAAAGATGCTGCCTCCTCTGGAGCACCCCCCCACCCCCAGGCAGGTGGCGCCCCCCTGGAGTGGAGTTGGTGGGCTGTGCTTCAGTCAGGAAGGCAGAAGGCTGTGGCGGCGGCGTTGTCCTCGTGGCACCACGCTTGTCTCGGGCGACTTCATTGCAGCCGTGTGCCACCCCTCAGCCTCAGTTCTCTGCCGGCCACGTGGGGGCCACATGATTGAAGAGTGGGGGTGACCCGAGGCTGGTGGAAGGTCCTCAGCACGGATGTTGCTCAGAGTTACCTGGGGGCAGGTGATGGGTGGTCAGCTGGAGGCCCTGCTGTCCACTGACTTGCCAAGGTCACATGCGCCTCAACCTCTGCCAGAGCTGCCGGCCCAAGGCTTCTGTGTCCGGCCTGGGTTCCCTCCTGAGTGGCTGATGAGGCCTGGTTTGGAATCCCGGGCGCCCCCTTCAGGCAGGGGTGGCCCTGAGGTGGAGCCCAGTCTGGGAGGGAGCAGTTCTGGTGACCCCGGGGTCTTTGCTTGGCCTGTTGTATCTGCCTCCCCCTCAAGGAGGTCGGGGGAACGGGGTGGGGGGAGTTGGGGATTTGAACCCACTGTCCTCTGACCCTCTGGCTAACATGCATGTCCCAGAGCTTCCGGGGTCCCCGCCTACACCCAGGCCACAGCGGAGTGGAGCAGGCTGGCACCACCACAGTGACCACGGGCCCAGCTGGCTCCTCTCCCTGCCTGCTGCTCCCCTTGTATCCGAAGTGCTTCCCGCGCAGCGACGCGCGGGACGCGTCCCTGCTCTGGCAAGTGGGATCTTCCGAAAGCCCGGTCCCCTCTCACCTCCCTCCGCTGTCTCCCTGCAGTGGAAGTGCCTTGGTGACCCGTGTCCTGCCCTCTGCCTGGACGCACCCTCTTCCTCTGGGCCCTGAGATGAGGATGTGACGCCTGTGACCCCCCCAGGGAGGAATCCCCCAGCCCCGGCCTCTCAGACGTGCCAGGGCATGGGCGGGCCCTGAGCCAGAGGTAAGGGGTGCCCTTGCTCCCCAGCGGGGGGCGGGGCCAGCTCACAGCGACCTGAGATGCAGGTATGCTGGGTCGTGGGTCCGGCCTGGGAGGGGTGGGGTTGGATTCGGTTGTCCTGCAAAAACTAACATCCCTCGGGGTCTGACTCCCGTTCAGAGGTGCTGCCAACCCGTGGGGAGAAGGGGCTGAGGCCGCAGGGCTCCCTGGGGTTCCACAAGGGGACCGACGGGTGGGGCGTAGGGCCGGCCGTGGTCTAAGTAGGTGGTGGCCGTGCTCAGGCCTGTCCATCCTCTCCCCATGCGTCGGGGTTGCTCGGGCGTTGAAGGCGATTTCGTCTTTTTGGGAATAGATACGGTGTCTATCACCGAATTTACAGAAAGCGCCACATCTACGGCCTGGCAGTGTTAACATTGATGCGTGTGTGTTTGAAGACAAGACTCGTCTGTGGAAAAAAATATCTCAGATGCCGAATTGAACACCCAGGGGCATGAGGAGGGTGGAGACTCCCCAGTGGCCAGGTGTTCAGTGACCAGCTGGCCTGTGTCTGCTGGGAGTCTAACCATCAGCGGGAAAGTGGCCAGCCAGGCTGTACGTTCAGAGGTCACAGATGTGCCCTGTTTGGTTGATAGCAGCTCGGGTTTCTCCAGGGCCACAGCCACGTCACGGCATCTGGGGCTCTGACTCAGCAGTTCTCACACTTGGCTCCAGCAGGTGCTGCTAGGTGGGCAGTTCCTTGGCAGATCGAGCTGGGTTGTGATACTTGGCTTGACCAGCAGGAGGTGCTGTTGGTAAGCCACACCCTACATGGAAAAGTGGATTTTCGCGTTGGGGTTTTTTTGCAAGAGATGGTTGCCTGCTGTATTGGGGTGTTAACGAACGCTGTGGGGTGAGTTTATTTATTTGTTTAGGTATTTCCTCTTCCTCACTGAAATTTTTTCCCTTAACGTATCGTTAACGTGCAGCGTTGGCTGAGCTCGTCTCACGTGGTCTCCATGCTGGTGCTTTGCCGACTCTAAGAACTGTGACGGGAGGTGTTTGGGAATTCGTGAGGCTTCCTCCTTCCGCACTTGGCTCCCCAGACTTCTCTGCAGCTTCAGAGCGAGGCTTCTGGGAGGTGATGCCGGGAGAGCTGGGGACACAGAGGAGCAGCTGGGGCTCAGGGCCGAGGGAGCAGCCGGAGGGAGAGCCCTGAGAGTGGGGCCGGCTTCGCGCAGGCGGGGAGCTGGAACTGGGGCCAGGGTTGGAGAACCGGGTAGGGACCTGGTCTCAGGTTAAGCTGCCGGGGCTCCACCCCTTTGGTCATTCTTCTGATGCCCCTCAAGCGCCTGCTGTTTGCGAGCCCCTGGGCCTGCGGGTGCGAGACCCCGTTCCCTCCAGGGGCCTCCAAGTCCAGCGGGCGGCGCGGGTGGCAGGACCACGGCTAGCGCTGCGCCCTTGGTGAGTTCTGACCCCATCGCTGCCGCCAGTTCTGTGTGGCAGCGACCAGCACCTGCCCTGTGTCTGCTGTGAAACGGAAAGTACCCAAGATCCTTCTCCGGGGACTTGCTGAGAATTTGAGAGGACAGGACAGTCCAGGGTGGCCGTCGGCTCTGACCACCCAGTAGCCTAAGACCCTATCGGGGTCCAGATGGAGACGCACACAGCGGCGGGATGTGACATGGGTGGTGACAGGACACCCCAGAGCCCGGCTGCAGTGGAGCGCGGGTGCTTAGGGCCAGTCGGAGTGGACACAGTGATGTCGCACAGCCCTGAGGGTGCAGGAAGCCAGGGTGTGGCTGAGGCTCTGGCATCAGCTCGGTCCTCCCGGGCCCTGTGCCTTTGCTCGCGGCGGTGCACTTGGCTAGAATACCCTTCTTCAAAGTCCGGCTGTCTTTGGGACGAATTTGGTGTCCGACAGACCCCACTTTGCTGAATTTGGGGTGTAGAATGCTGGAAAGATCACTTAGGCTTCTGACCTCCCATTTTCAGTCTGTAAAGTGAAGATAATAAGCTCCCCATAAGGCAAGTGCTCAGTGGGGCGCGTGACCTGCCCGGCACGCAGTAGGTGCTCAGGAGGCATGGTGGGTGTGTCGCCCCTCCTGAGCCTGAGACAGGAGAGTTTCTGATCCGTCCCCTTAAAGGAATTCGTTTTTTCTTCCTTCCGGGCCGTTGTCAGGTTCGGGTTCACCGGCGGGGGTCAGGGATCCCCACAGCCAGGTGGCACCGCCCCCTCCCACCCCCCCACCTGCATCGCCAGCTGGCCCCGACCCCCACCTTTGCCCCAGGCTTTGTGTCCGCCTCCTGAGCCTGGCAGGTGGCCCACACTCAGTGACTGTTGGCGGCGGGATGAATGGAGGGGCTGCCACCGGCCCCGCCCCACCTGGGAAGGCAGGTGGCAAAGCAGATGGCGGGGCTCCTGCGGGGCCTGGCGGAGGAGCCCGCGCCGCACGCACCGAAGACTAGGTCGTCTTCAGGAACCCGGGGGTGGGGCCGGTGCTCCCCCCACGGCTTCCAGATAGAACCTGTGTCATTCAGCGGGTCCAAGCCGCTTAGTTCTCTTCCTGCTTCCTCCTCCTCCGTTTCCTGGTCCCAAGGCCTCGTCCCTAGAAGTTGCTTTTATTGAAGCCATGACTAAGAGTCCAGAAGGAACCTTCAGAGCGTTCTGATGACCCCAGCTGACCTGTTGGGCAGGGCCGGCTCATGGCCAGCCCTCTGTTCAGCACCAGGGCCAGAGGCACGGGGAGCCAGCCGGGGCATCTGTCGGGGGAGAGCCTCTGGGAGTTGGCAGAGCCGGGGCCCAGGCCCCCTGGGTAAGACCCCCTCCCTAGGACTCGGTTTCCTTCTCCAAGAAACGGGGGCGATTGCCCCAGCAGAGCTGGCGTGACACAGCGGTGCGGTGCCCGAGGCCCGCCACCCCCCTCCGCCGATCGTGGGAACCCGCCTCCCCTCCGGCCGGCCCGGCCCCCTCCCCAGCCCTCCGGCTGGCCCGGCTCCCCACCCCCAACCCCTCCTAGGAGCCGAGGTATTTATCCGCGGATGGTGACAGGCGGCAGCAACTGGCCTTAGAGCTGCCGTCCAGAGATCAGCTGGCGGCTGCAGAGCAAACAGCCCGAGCTAATTAGCAAAAGGTCGTGGCCGCTCCTGGAGGCCCGGCGTTTTGAAGTCGGGGCCTCACACAGGCGGCCTGCAAGGAACTGGGGCTTTGAGTTAGTGGCTCCATTACCAGGGCAGCTTCAAACCTTGGCCCGCAGCTTACTGCCTGCTCGCCCAGCCCACGACGGAGGCCTGCCCTTTCAGAGCGTGCCAGCGCCGGGGGTGGGGGGATCCAGCCATCCGCTCCCTGCCCCAGGCTGGACAGACGCCAGAGGCCACCCCCAGGGTGCGTGCAGGGCTGGCCCCCCACCCGCATCCCGCCCCCAGCCCGGGGTCAGACTGTCCTGAGCCGCCAGCGGAAGAAGGGAGGCCTGGGCACTGGCCACCCACAGATCCCCCCTCCCCCGCTGCGGCCGCATTCCTTCTGACGGGGTTCTTGATGTTTCCCTCTAAGTAAATTTACTTTTTAAAAACTTAAATACATTTATTTAAAAGGGAAGTTTTATGGCACTACTACAAAATGGAAAACAAGCCTCCTTTTCCATAAATAGAATTCATAATCATAAAAATAAATTCAGTGGAAACAAAACAACGTTATTAAATTCTAGCTGGATGCTGGGGCCCGGGGGAGGCTCGGCGCCCAAGGCCTGCCATCGCTTTATTAAAATGGAAAACAGCAAGTGTGCGGAGATGTTCGAGACTTACTCGCTCTCATTCGAGACTTTGTTTTGATGTAATCGGGAGCAGTGAAAAGAATTGAGAGTCACTCTCCAATGAAGTTATTCAGCATTAGGTTCTGCTGTGTCAGCTAGGGATTGAATTTGGCCGCACCAGACAGAAACCTGACCCTTGTGTGGTCGAACCCCTCGTGGAGGTTCATTTTTCTCGTGTAAAGAGGGCCGCTGTGGGGAGCATCGGCAATCCAGGTTCCTTGTGGCTTCCTCCTCTGCCAGTCGCAGCATTTGTCCTCAGGGCCTCCAGAAGGCTGCTGCGCCTCCAGCCTTTGTATCTGCATCCCAGGTGAGAAAGGCAAGGAAAGGAGTGTGCCGGCTGAGTCTGTTCCTTGCGATCAGGACAATAACAGCGGGCCCCCAAGCCTCTTCTCTTGCCCACTCTGGTCCACGACTGCCTCACAGTTGGTTCTTACAGAATGGTTTTTCTGTTTGTCATGTATTCATTGCTCCTGCCCTTCTGGGTTCCATAGGCCACATGCTGGTGTTTGTGAGATGAGTCACGGCCCCTCCCCGGGGGGGGCCTTCCCCACCCACCCCACACCTGGCTCCTGCCGCCCACAGTGGGCTCGGCTCAAGGGTGGCCCAGCCTCCGTCCCCACTGCTCTTGCCACCTGCAGGGGTACTCAGGTTCAAGTGCCCGGGGCAGCCTGTACAGAGCTGCCCTGGATGGGGGGGAGCAGCCCCCCTCCACCAGCCCTCTCGGGCCCTGGGTCCCCGTGCCCCCGCTTTGCCCTCCCGCAAAGCCCCTCCTTGGCGGTTTTTGTGCCTCTGGCCGGCATGCAGGCTGGGCTGCAGAGACCGCGTTTCTGCTCCTCTGCTTTTGTTTGTTCTCCGGGAGAACGTGCATCTGGGTCCCCGAACTTAACTAGCGGGAGGGGGCGGGGCCTGGGCTGCCTCCTGCTCCGGCCTCTCAGGTCGGGCAGGCCCTGGGGACCCCTCCTCCTCGGGCCAGGGTCCTGGGTCATGCCTGCTGCCCCTGTGCCCTTCAGCCGGAGCTCCTTCTCGCCCCCTCCCTCGTAGACCTGACTTTGCCCTGACCTGTGGCCTCTGACCCCTCTCCTTGGCACCAGTGCCAGAGACCCGCTGTGGGTTTCAGATTTCAGTGTGCATCCCTGTGCTGCCCAGCTCTGCGGTCAGGGGCTTGTCGCTTAACCTCCCGTGTCCTTCATCTGCGCAAATGCGGGCGGTGGCGAGTGCTTTGGGGGGGCTCCTGGATGAAGTGAGTGAGGGACACCGGAGGGCGCCCCACCTGTGCCTCCTCCCCTCCCCCCTCCCCGCCTCGTGGCTGTCCACACCCCACACACATGTGCGGGAGCCCCCCTGCGCCTACGTGTCCCGATCGATCCCTCTGCCCAGGCCTGCCCTCCCCCTCCTCTGCAGGCTCAGCCCCCGTGACTCAGCCAGGGCTGCAGCCTCGCTCCCCGGCCCCACCCCGTGAGCAGTGAATGGGTGGGGGCGAGCGGGGAGCCGGGAGGGCCTCGGGAGGGGAGGGGGAGCCGCTGGGGGCGATGGGAGGAGAGGGGGTGCCAGGGGAAGGGTGGGGTTCGGAGCAGGCTGGGGAAGGTGGCAGGAGTGGGGCCCGCAGGGAGCTAGCAGGTGGAGTTGTTTTCTCGCCACCGGGATTTGATGTGGAGGGTTGTGGCCCAGAGCCCTGGAGGTGTATTTACTGAGCACCTACTGTGTGCAGACCCTTTCTGTGCCTGAGCTCGTCCCACACAGTGACCCCGAGTGCCGGGCATAATGAGGTAGAGAGAGGTTGAGGGTCCTGCCCACACTCGGGGTCCCACTCAGGCTCGCCCCTCCTGCAGCCTCGATGCCCTCTGAGTGGTGGTGGTGGGGGGGCGGTACCTGGAAGCCCCGGGGGCCCTCTGCCTGACCCGGGCCAGGCTGCTCCCAGCTGGCCCTCAGCCTGGACCGTGAACATCCCGGCCCGGCTGCTTGCAGCCAAAATGCCAAGTGCATGTGGCAGGCAGCTATGCCGGGCTGGCCCCCTGACGGGGAGGGGTGGGTGGGGGCAGGGCAGTATTGGTCTGTAAGCCCTTGCTGCGGTCCTACTGTGTGCTCCGGGCAGAGGGCGGCCCCGAGCAGCTGGAGGGCCAGGCCTGGCTGGGGACGTGGCTCTCATGGGCCTTGAGCCTTCAGACGGGAAGTGCAGCCTTGGTGGAGACCGAGCTTGGTGGAGGAGCAGACCGGGCAGAGTGGGCTTCCCATGCAGAGGAGAGGCTGGGGGACTGGGGTGGGAGGATGGTGAGGAGGGCTTGCCAGATGTGAGGGACGGCAGGACGGCAGGACGGCAGCATTGCTTCCGCACCTGGCCCGCGCACAGCATGGGAAGCAGCCTGGGCTGGGGCCGGGTGGGAGGGTGTACAGGTACGATGGAGGGTGGCAGGCACAGGCTTGCAGGGGGTGCTGGGGGGAGTGTGAGTCCCGTCTCTGTCCTTCCCCCCCCCCAACCTGAGCATCTCCAGATCCTGCTGAGCCCCTCTCTAGTAATCTGTCCCCCTGGCGAGAAGGCCCTCATGCGTCTTAGTCAGCTGTTAAAGTTTTCCAAAAATAAGGTAATTCAAGTGAGAAGTGTCTTTCTTGTTCACAAGATAGCCCAGAGGTTCGTGGCCCAGGGCGGGCAGAGCAGCTCTATCGCTATAACCTGTGGCTTCTCTGTCTGGGGCCAGCGTGGCTGCTCCCGTTCCCACCATCACATCCGCATCCCAGCTGGGCAAGGTGCATGCATGGCCATCCCTTTGCAGGGAGCGATCAGCAGGGTGCACTCGAACCCCACTCACATCCCGTTGGTTAGAATTGGGTCATAGGCCGTGCCCAGCTGCAAGGGAGGCTGGGAACTGCAGTCTTTACATGGGTCCAGCTCAAACTTTGGGATCTAAGTGGGCAGTAGAAGCTGGTGACTAGCAAGAGAACTTGGTCACTTGTTCTCCTTGGACATCCTGTGGTCTCGGGACCTTGGGGGAGGGAGGGGGTGCAGGAGCACCCTAAGCCGGCCTGGCTGGGGGACGGGAGGTGGGGCTGGGGTGATGGGCCCCCTCCCCGGGCCTCCCTGGTCTGCAGACAGCTTGCCTTTGCTCCCAGTGAGGAAGCCAGAGGAGATCGTTAGCACATCTTGAAGGGAAAGCGCTGCTCCTAGCGAGAGAGCGCCTGTAATTTCTGCCCGAACCAGAAACACATTTCAGAGTCAAGAGAGGCCGTGTTAATTACAGGGCCACCCAGGCTGCGCTCACCCTGCCTAGACAGCGTCTTGTCCGTTTCCTGTTCGGGGATGCGAGGCCCCCAGATTCATTAAAGGCCGGGTGTCTTGTGTCCTCATGCCTCCTCCCCCGCCCATCGGCCTCTCTGAGTCTAGATCGCAGTGGGCTGCCTCCAAGGCGGGGAGTCACTTGCGTGGGTTTCCGTGTTTAGGCCTCTGAGAGCAGCCAGGGCCAGCCCAGAGCTGTCCGGGGTCCCGACCGCCTCGCAGCGTCAGGGGGCCCGAGTACAGCCCGCTCCACACACTCACACCCCCGCACACTCATGCACACACTCACACCCCCGCACCCGGCCACGTCTGGCCCAGGCATCCCTGACCCTCCAGAGCCCTCGCCTCCTCCTCCTCCAGGGTCCGTTCTGGACACACACCGACCCGTCTGTGACGATGCCCGGTGCCCAGAGATGGCTCCCTCCCTGAGCCCGTCAGCCCCTGGGTCTGCCGTCAGTGCACGGCCTGGGCACGTGGCCCCTGGCACTGCTGTCTGGTCCCCACCTTCCTCTGTCCGTGTTTAATGGGTTTGTGTCCCCTGCGGCCCGAGCCGTGCGTGTGTGATGGCTGGTTCTAGCCCCGTGGATGCTCAGACGATACCCATGGGGGAGCCCTCTGGGGCGTGTCCTGATCCCACCTCATCTGTGAAATCGGGACGCCGATCAGTAAGGAGGTTCCTGCGTGCTGGGGACTCAGTGCCCTGGACCAGCCTTCCGTCCCCAGACAGCCTGTCCTGTGCCCTTGGGAGACTCTCCTACCTCCGGACCCTCTTGCTTCTCAGGTGCCCTGAGGGAGCCCCCTGATGCCTTGCGCGGAGTCAGCCATGCCCTGCAGCAGCACCCTGGCCACCTGCCGCCTGCTCCTGCCCAGTCCCCTCGGCCCAGCGCTGTCCTTGGGGCACTGCCTCTTGTCCCCTGTCCCAGGCCCCCAGCCCAGCGTGGCTCTGACCACACTGACTCGTCATAACCCACCTCCCCGCTGTCCCCGACCTCCGTTGAGGGCAGAAGCAGCCCAGCACTTGCTCGGCTGGTGTCCGCTCCTTTCCGTCCCCAGCACCCAGTAAATCGCCAGGTCACACTGATCCTGCCTCCCCAGCGCCTCCTTCCTCCTGTCCTTTGACCCTCTCGTTAGAGCACAGCACGCAGAAATGGCACCTGTCTCCCGTGTGTTAAGCTCCGTAAACTTTTTTTTTTTTTTTCCGGGGCCACACCCGCGGCAAATGGAGGTTCCCAGGCTAGGGGTCGAATGGGAGCTGTAGCTGCTGGTCTGCACCATAGCAGTGCAGTATCCAAACCGTGTCTGTGATCTACACCACAGCTCACGGCAATGCCAGATCCTTAACCCACTGAGTGAGGCCGGGGATCAAACCTGCGTCCTCGTGGATGCTAGTTGGGTTTGTTAACTGCTGTGCCATGACGGGAACTCCAAGCTCAGTAAACTTCTATGACCTGGACACGCTCAGGCCCTCAGGCCCCAAAGCCTGCCTCCCGATCCCTTACGGTTGCCACCTGCGGTAACCACTGGCCCTTTATTTTTAATTTTTTTGGTCTTTTTGTCTTTTTAGGGCTGCACCCACAGCATGTGGAGGTTCCCAGGCCAGGGGTCCAATTGGAGCTGTTGCTGCCGGCCTACGCCAGAGCCACAGCAAGGCCAGATTGGAGCCACGTCTGCAACCTACACCACAGCTCATGGCAACGCTGGATCCTTAACCCACTGAGCGAGGCCAGGGATCGAACCCCCAACCTCATGGTTCCTAGTCAGATTTGTTTCCACTGCACCAGGACGGGAACTCCAACCACTGGCCCTTTAAAGCCACACTCTGTGTCCATTCGGGACAGGTGGTCAGATCAGCATCGTGCTTGTGACATTCCCCCACGTGTGTCCTGGGGGCCGGCCCCCCCGTTGCTGGGTTGTAGTGTCCCCTCGCGTTGGTGTGCCACAGAGTGACATCTGGTCTCTTGGTGCTGGGCGCTGGGTAGCGTGCAGTTGGGGCTGTGAGCGCGAGCGTCCTGGGCTGTGTGTGTGGCTTTCCCTCGGCGTCCTGCGTCGCTCCTGCTTCATGCGTTCCTCTCCCTTTGCCTCCACCAGCCAGCGCAGTGCCCCCCGCCCTGACCGTCTGCACCCCCGCTATTGCCCTGCAGTCGTCCGTTCTCCATCAACAGCCGGGGGATGATACCTCCTCTCGATTGAACCTTCAGTGGCTCCCCAGTGCCCCCAGCTGAGGTCAGGGCCCCCAGCCGTTCTGCCAGCAGTGGGCTCCTCTCGCCCCACGTCGAGGTTCCCACTCTCCTGGCCTCCTGCTTCCTCGTGGACCCTACCGGGTCCCCTGCTGCTCGCCTGTCTTTGCGTGGCCTCGCCCTCTTAAGTCTGCAGAGATGTCACCTCTCTGGGAACGCGGGCCGAGACCCGGGGCCCCAGACCGTCCCTGCCTCTGCCAGGGCCCTCGAGCTTCTCACCGTCACAGCTCACCTGCTGGTCAGGCTCTGCCTCCCCACCGGACGGGGAGGCCCAGGACTTGGGTCTTGCCTTCGCCTGCACCCCGGTCGGGCCAGCATGTGGCACGGGTCTGTCTGTGTGGGCGGTCGGGGGGCGCGCGGCCCCTGTGCTGCAGGTGACAGGTCAGGGCTCAGGGCCCGCGGTGTTCACCGTTGCTGGGGCCACAGCGGGCCGGGGGTGGGGGGCGTTGGACGACCGTTCCCCAGAGCCACGGGCCGCTGTGTGCCGTTGCCTTGAACACAAAAGACCCAGCGGGGCCCAGAGGACTCGCCTCAGATGGGGGTGGGGCGCAGGCTGTCCTGAGATCCGAGAAGCCCTTCGCGCCCTGGGGTTCGTGGGTCCCGGGGCCGCCTCGCCCTTCCGGGCCCCTCCTCGCTGAGCCCAGCCCCGGCTTGGGAGCTCCAGCCTCCCTGCCCCGGAACGGCTGTCAGGACTGCTGTGTGTTTCATAACGTAGTCCGTCCTTGCGTTGCTGTCAGAAGCAGCGGCGTCACCGAGCCTGAGGGCCGCCGAGTCCGGGCCCAGCCTGGCCGTTTGCGGACGTGCTTCCTGCCCGCGTGGTGCCTCGGTTTCCTCACCTGTAAAATGGGAACCGTCGTACGATGCTCTCATTCGTCGCGTTGTCGTTTCACCGTATTTGCACAAATGCGTGTCCTCCCTGGTGACAGCGAGCTGCCGTGGTGACCGTCTCCGCTCTCAGGGCAGCGGGTGGCATTCTGATGAGCAGGAGTGACACAGATTGAGCGGCTTGTCCGAGGCCTTCACCTGGCATGTGGCGGCTCCGCCGGCAGAGCCACAGCTCTCGGCCCCTCTGCTCTGGTGTCCAGTTTGAGCCTCCTTCTGGCCCCTGGCCCCGGGGCTACAGCACGACCCTGTTATCCTGGGGTGGGTACACAGGAGCCCCCCTGGAAGGGGGGTCAGGACGAGCAGGTCCTTGTCCTGGTTCTGCCGTGACCTTGCTGTGTGATCCAGGGTGGACTCCTTGCCCTCTCTGGCCTCTAAGCACAGGCCCTTAGAGGGCAGAGACCAGAGCTGGGAGGTTCTCTGATGTGATTTCTCGGGCAGAGGGAGGGCGGCCACCACGCTGGACTGTTCACCTGTGTGCCCGCCTCCCTGGCCTGGCGCCTTGCATGGAGTAGGGGTTTTGAATTCTTGTTGACCCGGTGGGGGAGGCCGGAGTGGCAGGGCCGTCAGACGTGAGATGGGGGAGCCTTTGCATCATCAAAGCCCTTGGCCCGCAGCCCTGGGGTCAGGTTCAGGGCTGGTACGTTGTGTCCGTCACTCAGTGCTGTGAAACGCACAGCCTTCTGCCCAGCCCTGGGCCTGGCCAAGGGGGGTGGCAACCAAGCAGCCTGAGCCTGGGCCTCGGGGCCTGGAAGCAAACAGCTCCGGCGAGGGCGGCGGCCCTGGAAACAGGTGCAGGCGTGGGGCCAGCGTGACCCTACCTGCGTCACGGCCAGAGTCAGGGGAGGGCCGGGGGGGGGGTGCTGAAAGCTCCCGAGTGATTCTGGTGGTCTTCCCCGTGTGGGACCCACCGCACGCGGGTCCGCGCCCTCCAGGGGCTGCTGCTCCGACAGCCGGCTGCTCCTCGCGCATCTCCGGCGACGGGGAGCTCTGTCTCACACAGCAGCCCGTTTCTTCTCAAAACATTTAACATTTATTATCAAATATTTACGACGTCTCAAATATTGAAGAAATCGCTAGTAAATATTTTACTAATGATGAAATATTGAACACAGCCCGAGGTGTGAAGAATGGTAGCATGATACCCTCCTGTGTCAAACTAACCCCGTCACTGCCTGGGCCGTGGGGAAGCCCTGGGGGGGACGGGGCGGGGGGCTCCGTCCACGTCCCGCCCCTGCCCCACCTGAGGCCCTGGGAACCCCTCCCGGACCCGAGCCCCTCTCTCTATTTCTGAATTCTTAATGGCAGTAAAATACACACAACGTACACGTTAGCATCTTACAGGGTTCGAGCGGGCCGGTCGGTGGTGTTACGTATATTTATGGTGTTGTGCGGCTGCCCCCACTTCACCCCCACCAGTGCCCCCACCAGGGCCCCCGTCACCCCCACCACCATCACTGTCACCCTGTCACCCCCACCAGGGCCCCCACTGTCACCCCCACCACCATCACTGTCACCCTGTCACCCCCACCAGTGCCCCCACGTCTCCCCCACCACCGTCACTGTCACCCTGTCACCCCCACCAGTGCCCCCACGTCTCCCCCACCACCGTCACTGTCACCCCCACGCCACGCGGCCCCCCGTCCCCTCCAGGGCTTCCCCACGGCCCAGGCAGTGACGGGGTTAGTTTGACACAGGAGGGTATCATGCAACCACTCTTCACACCTCGGGCTGTGTTCAATATTTCATCATTAGTAAAATATTTACTAGCGATTTCTTCAATATCGTCTTCAGTATCATCACCGCCCCGCTGTCACCCCGCCATCCCCGCCAGCGCCTCCACCCTCACCCCTACTGTCCTTCTGTCACCCCCACCATCATCCCCACTGTGGTCCTCGTCACACGGTCACCCTCAGCATCGCCCCCAGACCCACCTGGTCCCCTCACCAAAATAAGTGTCCCTAAGGTGTGTGATGATGCTCTTCCTGCCTTTTCCCCCCCTTTTGCCCCCCCCACCCCCGCCGGCATGCGGAGCTCCCGGGCTGGGGATCAGATCTGAGCTGCAGGGGCCCCCTAGGCTACCGCGGCAGGAACGCTGGACCCTTCACCCACGGTGCCGGGCCGGGAATTGAACCTGCGTCCCAGTTGCTCCTGTTGGGCCACAGCGGGAGCGCCTCCTCCTGCCTCTTTGGCCTGCGCTGTTTGTGTGAGGCTGCGGGAGGCCCTGCTCGCTGGGTCTCCGAGCCTTGGGTCCGTGGTCCCCATTGCGGGCGGCCGCTCCCTGTCTCTGCAGCCTGTCCTGGCGGCCCCCTCGGGTGGACCCCTCGGTCAGGCCGGGCACGGCCCCCGTCGTCTCTCAGCCTCTCCTGGGCGCAGGCAGCGTGGGAGTTCTGGCTCCCGGGCTGCTGTGTCTTTGCCTTCAGGCGACACTGCCCCAGCTGCTTTCCAGCAAGGCTGTGCTGGCTCACGCCCTGGTCAGCAGACTCTGGGTGTCCTCCAGGGGTGACCCTGGCCACAGGCGGTGTCCACGCACAGCGTCCTCCCTCTGCCGTCCGCATGCTCCTCGGGGGTGGGGCCAAACACCCCGTTCCCTCCTGCCTTTCCTCGGGCCGCCTGGCTTTGTGGCCGCCTCCTCCCCTCACCTTTGCACCTGCCCAGCGTTTGACCGTGTGGCCGCGTGCCGTGTGGTTAATGCACAGAAGCGCCGGGGCCACCCTGCCTGGGTTGGAACCCTGCCCCGCCACCCAGTGGCTGTGCCTCTTCTGTAAAATGGTTGGCAGCGGGTTGGGTTAAGTACGTAACAGGCTAATAGATACAAAGCGCCTGGAAGAGCGTCTGGCGCATAGTAGGTGCTGTGTGAGTGCGCGTGGTACTGCCTCCCGTGGCTTCTGGACGCGGGCCGAGCGGTGCTGCACGGCCGGAGCCTCCCCGCCTCCCTTCTGCCGGGTAGACCTGTCACGTTAGCCGTTAGCCGGGGTGACCCTCTCAGGCGGCCGCATTCCCCTGCCGAGCTTGCTCTGGCCTCTCTGTCCCCTGCGGGTTGGGAGGAGCCGTGCTTCTCAGCCGACCCTTCCAGGCGTCTTCTTGCCCCGGGGAACTCGTGCAGGTGGGCTGGGCCCGTTGTTCCAGCGGGAGGCCCGTGGTCCCGACCTGTCCCTTCCTGCAGAGGCTCTCAGAGTTTGCCAAACTGCTGCTGACCGGGGGAACCAGAGGCTCGGCGGGGGCTGGGGCGCGGCTGCCCCGGGCATCCCAGCACCCGGGGGCAGGTCAGGGGGCGACCAGGCGTCGGCATGGGGGGGTGACCTCCAGGCAGCCCGGGGTCATTATGTCACTTCCCAGAGGGTGGTACCTGGCCTGCAGTTCTGCCCACGGCAGCCTCAGGTCCTGGCAGGGGTGAGGGGGAGCCGGTGACTGATGTGTGAGTCAGACGCCAGGTAGGGGTTGTGGGGGAGGAGGTGGCAGGAACCACCGTGGAGGCTCCCTCCAGCCTGGCGGAGAGACTCTCCTGTGCAGTGTGTGTGCAGAATGGAGTGTGTGTGTGTGTGTGTGTGTGTGCGCGTGTGTATGCAGAACGGGGGGTGGGGGCAGGAGGGGGCGTGTGTGCCCTTGCAGAATGAGGGGAGGCGTGTGGCAGAGCCGAGGGGTCAGAGCTTGTCACTCAGTCACACACAGTGACACACACAGTCATACTCTCACACTCACCTCCCCCCAAGCAGGTCTCTATAAAACGCCGGCCCCCACCCGCCCTGGCCTGACCCCTCCCAGCCCTGTGTGCCCCCCGCCCCCAGGAGCTGTCCTGGGATGGGGACCCCCCGCCCGCCCTTCTTTCACCCCCCTTGGCCTTGGGGCTGATGTGAGCAGCTCTGTTGGTGACAGCAGTGCCCGCGCCACGTGGCCTCTCAAAGGTCTGCCACAGCTTCGTGTCCCTCCCGCAGAGGCAGGGACTCTGGGACCCGGTGTGGGGCTGCTGCAGAGGGGTCTGACATCCGGGGGCTACTCAGCCAGGCCTGGCCCCAAGAGGGTCCCCACCGAGTGCAGAGCAGGGGCTGGATGGGGCAGTCGTGTGTCTCACGCCATGGGCGCCACGGGGAGCCCATCACACTGATGCCCCTGGGATGCCACCGTCTTGGGGAGGGCATTTCCATGTGATTTTGCCACATCTTTGTTTCTCTGTGGTGACTGGCCCTTGCTGAGCCAGGAACTGCAGTCATTTCTTCCCAAAAACCTACGTTTTTGTTTGTTTGTTTTTGTCTTTTTAGGGCTGCACCTGTGGCACATGGAGGTTCCCAGGCTAGGGGTCGAATCGGAGCTGCAGCTGCCGGCCTGCACCACAGGCACAGCCACGCGGGATCCAACCTGCACCGCAGCTCATGGCAACACCAGATCCTTAACCTACTGAGCAAGGCCAGGGATCAAACCCACATGCTCATGGATACTAGTCGGGTTCGTTTCCACTGCATCACAACGGGAACTCCACCCCCCACCCCACCCCACCCCACCCCATGAGTCATTTTACTAAGTCCTCCCAGGGTCATTGTACAGATGTGGCAACTAAAGCCCAGAGTGGTTGAGCTGCTTGCCCCGGGTCACACAGCAGCAGGCGGTAGATGCGCGATCCAAGGTCCGGTTAGGGCTCTGTGGTCCAGAGCTGATGTTCTCTTTAGAGACACTGTGGCCCTTGAGGACAGTGACCTTGGCCTGGTCCCGTGGGGTGGCTCCTCAGTCACTACTGAGTGAGCAAGTGACTGTGGGCCATGGCTGCAGACTTCTGGGCTGAGTTGAGGGTGTGAGTCTCCAAGGCTGCCCGCCGAGGTCTCCCCACCATCTGAGTGGCTGAAGCATACAGCCCTGGGGAAGCTGGAGCTGATGGAGATGAGACCTTTTATTCTGGTGGGGGGATCTCCTCAGGCTCCGGGCCAGGTAACTGCACCTGAGTCTTCCCTTCGCTCTTCTTGGGCCCTCCACTAACTAAGGGCCTCCTCGGGACGGTGCTGGGCTGCCTAGGCTGGCTCCCCAGGGCCTGTGCGGGGCTTCCGGTCACTTGCGTTTTCAGCCCACTGACCCCAGTCCCTTCCTGGCTCCGCCTGGCTGGAGGCTCCAGCCGTGTCTGCCCGTCCTTACTCTCAACGCCTTGACCTGAGAAGGCCATGGGTGGGCCTTCACCCAGCTTGCGTGGTTGGCGAGGAGAGGCCGAGAGCCTCCGGGCTGGGCTGAGTCCTCCCTACCCTTGACCATCAGGCAGAAGCCCCACCCTTTGCATGAGCCTTCTCGGGGTCTCGGAGCTGCTGAGAGGCAGGGCCGGGTCCCAGGCCCCACTTCCCGCTGGCACAGGCCACCTTCGAGCACCAGGCCCCCACCAGTCTCCTCCCCCCCCAGACAGAGCATCTGGGTGACGAGCAAGAGTGCCACTCTCCCAGACCAGTCCTGTGCTCAGCCTTTGAGCTGTTTGCTGTGTTATTAGATTGATTTTTTTTATAGACTTTGAGAGGCGAGGCTTTACGGAGTGGGCCGGGTGAGCAGAGGGGCAGCTGCCAGCCTTGGTCTGGTCCAGCCCATGTCCCCCGGGAACGATGCTGTGCCCACTCCCAGCCCCGGCCCCCCAGGCCTGGCTGCACCTCCCGAGGTTGCTCACACCCTCCCCGGCCCCTCTGCCCCGCTCCCCCCCAACCGGAACCCCACAGCCCGCCCTGAGCTCGGGCGCCGTAAGGACCAGGACCTGTGCATTTTCTGTGCAGGCCTCCGTGGGCCAGAGGCCCGGTGACAGTCCCCGCCTTGCAGAGGAGAGAGATGCGGGCTGGAAGGGCCCTGAGGGGCTGGCACTGGAGCTGAGCGGAGGGCCCGTCCGTCGTCACGGCTGCGTCCCACCGCCTGTGAAGAGGGGACACGGCCCCAGCGCAGTGGTTTACAGACGCTGCCGTGCCGCCCTCTCCTGCGGCCCCGCGAGTGGGTGTCAGTGGCTCCAGGTGTCAGGAAAGCAAACCAAGTCTCAAGTTAGGACAGTGCCGCCACAGGGCCACCCGGTGAGCAGCCAGGCCGGGGTCCCACGCAGCTGAGGGCCCGGCTCTCGGGCTGCCCCCCGGCACCCTGGGGCTCAGATCCCCCAAACCAGACCCCCACCTCGTTCTGAACGCCTGGCCTCGCTGTCGGTGGCACTCGGATCCTGCCCTGGGATCGTGGGGTGAAGAGCCGGGGCCCTCTGACCACGGGGAGAGCGGGGCTGGGGGCGCAGGGCTCCCCGCCTGCGTGCTCGTGGCGCTCAGCCCGGGGCCGGTTATCGGGTCATCCGCTGCTGCGTGACGACCGTCGAGCCCAGCCTCCCCAGCCTCGGAGGTTAAAGGAGCCTGTGTTTTGCCTGTGGCTCTGGGAGCAGGATTTCGGGAAGGACCCGGCGGGGCGAGTCACCTGCCCTTCGCGCAGTGGCCGCCCTCCAGGTGCCCCGAGCCTGGGGCGTCTCCAGCACGTGGCATCTGGCCGTGTTTCTAGGGGGCGGCTCTTCCAAGAGGCGGAAAGTGTCCCCGCCGGGCTGGCCGAGGGCTGTGGCCAGGACGGACACGGCCAGAGCGGTCAGGGGGAGCAGGGACAGAACCCCCTCGTGGCAGAGGCGGGATCAGGTCCCAGAGCAGGAGAGACGGGAGGGAAAACCCCTGCTGTGACAGCCACGCGTCCCCTCCGGGCGACCGCACCCCCGTCAGCCACGGTGGGGCTCCTGGGAGGGGCTGTGCCCTCGATGGCCTCGCCGTCTCTGGGCCCCGCTGCCGTCCGTTCACATGCGAAGGCCAGTCAGGAGCCCCCGAGGGTGGCCGCTCGTCCTAGCATCCCCTGCGGGTGTGGGGGTCCCCGCCCTGGGCAGCCCCGTCCTGGGGCCCTTCCCACACGGGGAAGAAGTCGCCACCAAAGACGCCTGTTGCCGGCTTTCCCAGCGGAGACATCTCTGCGCTTTTCCCGCCCCCGAGCTGGCGGCCGCCGTCTGGAGGAACTCACCTCGGGGAGAAGTAAGAAGGTCCCCGAGCCCACACTTTGAAGGCGGTCCAGGAATTGAAACCCCCTGGGATCTCGTCCGTGAATCGCAGAGCAGAGGTCCTCAGTAAGACACAGGCAAATTCAATTCCGCAGAATATTAGAGACTCGGCCTTGATTCTGCAGGATTTGTTGAAAGAATTCAAAGATGGCTTAATGTTAGCGGAAACTATAATACATAGTATCAGTAGGTCGGCCTTAATGCCGTGCTAATAAGTGACAAAAGGCAGGTGACGCCACCCAACACCCGTTTCTGATTGTAGAGTGACGGCTAAAAATAGAACTAGAAAGATGCTTGTTTATCACAGTCAAGAATCTCTGTGTCGTTTCAACTGCCAGCATCCCTCTCAATGATGAGATCTCGTTTTGAATGGTCCCAATTCAAAAACTTTAATAAAAAATACCACACAGTGTCCTTCATCATGTCCAGATATTCTGGACGTAGCAATAAGGCACGAAACAGAATTAAATGGGATCCAAGAAAGAATTGTAATTAGCGGCAGCCGCAATGACGGGAGACCTTGGAAACCCAAGAGAACCGAGTGAAAAAATCATTTAATATGGGAACGTGGCGAAGGTGCGGGGCCGCACAGAACGGAAACGTACACAAATCAATAATTTCCCTCTGTACCAGCAGCAACACGTTGGAAAACATAATGAAATAAATGGTCCCCACTCACCATGGCAACAACAACAAAAAACCTCCACGGAATTCCCAGGAATCCATCTACAAGGAAAAACTAGGGTTCTTGGGAAGAACTCTGTAACAGCGTCCTGGGAGCCCGACGAAAGCTGGAAGGTGAGGTAAGCCCCGCCGGAGTGGGGGACCCCTGGCGTTCCTTCCAGGATGACTGGGTCGTCCCGTGCAGCCCATCCCTTGGGGTCGCAGCTACGTGGCATCGTTCTGGACGTTGGGCTTCCTCCGAGATGCGCCCGCTTCTGAGTGACAGTGACTTACGTGGCGCAGACTTGGGGTCGGAAGCGGGGAGGGCAGACCTGAGGGCCCGAGGAGTGTCCCCCCAGAGGCCTCCTTGGGGAGGGCCCTGGCACAGCGTGGCACCCAGATGGGAATACTCTGCAAGCGAAAATGAGGAGCTCTGCTAATAATTACTCTGGGGTGACAGGCGGAAGTGGGGGCCACCCAGCAGACCAGGACGTGGGGTTGCCCTGCGTGATGGCCGGCTGTGGAGCGAATGTCTTCACACACTGAGCCAGCGCCTTCCCTGCGCGGAACCTGGAAAGGCCCAGCCAGATCCAGCCCCGCTGGCCGGGAGCTCCAGCCCAGGATCCGACTCTGGCGGGGAGAGCCGGGGGTCTGGTCTTTGCCGTAGGGGGACGTGGGGGCCGGGGCAAGCTCGGGCAGCTTTGGGTGAGGGGAGCCCCCAGCCCCGAGCTGGAGTCTGAGCAGAGCACATGTGC
Source organism: Sus scrofa (assembly GCF_054392235.1). Taxonomy (NCBI): domain Eukaryota; kingdom Metazoa; phylum Chordata; class Mammalia; order Artiodactyla; family Suidae; genus Sus; species Sus scrofa. Next base: position 1,164,165 of record NC_139385.1, read on the forward strand.
AGGAGAGCGGTCGGGGTCGGGGGTCGGGGTCGGGGGTCGGGGGTCGGGGGGGGGGTTCCGGGCGGAGGAAACAGGGCCTCGGAGAAGATGTTAGAAGTGAGGATTGGGCGTCGCCTGTCAGGACAAGGCGAGCGTGGCGCGGGCGGCAGGGACCCCTCCAGGGCGGCGGGCCCCTCGAGGACGTTGCTCCGCGTGGGGAGCCGTGCGGGGCCGCAGGCGGGAGGTGAGAGGCGGGACCAGCCTGTGGGAAGCACACTTCCTTCCCCTGGGTGGGGGCCCAGGGGCCCCACTGGTAGAGCGTCACCGTTGGTAGCGTCTTTAGTACAAGGTGTCAGGGCGGTTTGTTGCCTGTTGGCGGTGGGTTAGCGGATGGATTTTTTTTTTCCCTTTCTTTTTAGGGCCACACCCGCGGCATAGGGAGGTTCCCAGGCTAGGGGTCCAATCGGAATTACAGCTGCCGGCCTGCGCCACAGCCACAGCAACGCAGAATCCGAGCCGCGTCTGTGACCTACACCCCAGCTCATGGCAATGCTGGATCCTTAACCCACTGAGTAAGGCCAGGGATTGAACCCACAACCTCATGGTTCCTAGTCGGATTCGTTAACCATTGCGCCGCGACGGGAACTCCAAGGACGGGGCCTCTTGGGAGCGGATGGTACCTAGCGGCTCGAGGGAGGCCTGGGCGCAGGAAGCGTGGCTGGGCGGTGTCGGTGTGGGAGCCACTGGCTCTCCCATTTCCCACGTGCTGAGCTGTCCCCTTGCCACCAGGCGTCGTTTCCCGCGCGGCCACCAAGGCACGGCCAGCAGCCCGCGCGCTGCGGACGTGTCCAGACTGCAACATCGCCGTTAGCGCGTGGACCAACTTTGCTGGGTATTTTATTTCTCTTACTAGCGTCTGACGGCTAGTTGCTAATTTATAACCTGCGTTTGAAAACCGTGATCTTGAGGACAATTAACGGTGACCAGGAAATGCGCTTTGATGCAACAGCCGCAGCGGAGGCGTTGGGAGGCCTGGCCCCGTGAGCGGGGAACGGTCCCCATGCCTGCGTCAGTGGCCGGGGTGGTGGCGTTCAGAGAGCGGCCCTGGCCTCGGCGTCCCCAAAGGGCCTTTCCGGCGTCCTCCTGCCGGGCGGGGGTCAGAGGTCAGGGTGGTCAGAAAGACTCGGGCGTCCGGCTCAACCGGGAGAGAGCAGAACCCGCAAACCTCCGCCTTCCGTCTCAAAGCCGCCGTCTCTCAAAACAACTGGAGAGATTCAGGTCAGACTAAAGATAGAACTTGCCAGCTGCCAGGGCCGTGAGGGTGTGATGGGGAACCGTGCCAGGCGTCCTTGGGACACCTGGACCCTTGCCTGGCGTCAGGGACACGCTTCCGGCAGCAGCGGGGGGACCCGTGTTCCTGGAGAGGGTCACCCGTCGGCCCTCGTCCCCGGAGGCCCGCCCGCCACCTGCACCCCCACGTCCCTGCCGGCGCCCGAGCAGGAAGCCTTTGCAAAGTGATTTCTCCCTCCAGCGACGCTGTACCTCATGTTTTTTAATTTAAAAAGATGCCCAGTGGAAGCGTAACAGACCGTTAAATGTTTGGGGCCCTAATTAACTCCAGAGCAGCCCGGAGCTGCGGGCCTGGAGGGAGAGGGCTGCAGAGCCGGCATCCCCCCGGAAGGCGGGCCTCCCCCCGCCCGCCCAGCACCCTTCCCGCCGCGTCTGCTGGGTCAGGCACCCCGGCCCACCTTCCGGGGCCTCGCGGCCACATGGCCCTGGGCTCCGGCCCCGGGAACTTTGGAAATTCTGGGGATTTTTAACAGGAGCGGTGGGTGTGTGCTGTGTCCCGAGTGCCCTCCCTCTCTGAGCCTCAGTTTGCCCATCTGTCTAAGGGGGACCCACGGCCAAAGTGGGTATGCAGTGGGCACTTGATACATGTGGGCAGGATCTTGGGGGAATGAGAGTCTGTTTGCACACCCTCTGTATGGGCAGGGTGAGGGCTCTGAGGCTCGGTGGGGCCCCGTGGGCCAGCAGGGCTCCCTGGCAGTGTGTCAAGTCTTCAGTGCCCACCTGGACCCTGGCCTTTGGCTTTCGCCGGCACCCTCTGCATCCTTTCAGGGTGGGTAGGGTGGTGCGTCGTGGGGGATGGTCCCTCCACCTGAGGCCTCCTAGCCCACCTCCCGGGGGACAAGGCCAGGGCCAGCTAAGGCCGGGGCCTCACCAGACCTGACCCCTTGGTCAAGTCCTAAGGATCTGGCCCTGCTGAGTCAGCACTGCTGGGCTGCCTGCCTCTTGAGCCCGTGCCAGCCTCCTTCGATGCACAGGGAGGGAGCAGGCAGGGAGGGCAGGTGGGTGCTGAGCCCAGGGCAGCCCCCACTGGGCCCCTTGTGTGTGCACCGGCGTGGGCAGCTTGCTGAGGCAAAGCCCACAAGGTGCATCCAGCCGGCCTGCTCAGTCCCCCCATCCCCAAGGCCAGGGGCAGCTGCAGGAAGGTATGAGTGTCTACAGGGCACCCTGTGCCAGGCAACACGCTGCCAGCCTTAGTGATGTGGTCACGTCAGCCTCACGGAAACCCTGGACATACCATGCTGATTTCCATTTGACAGGCTCAGAGAGGTGAAGCGACTTGCCCAAGGTCACACAGCCAGAGTATGGCTGAGCCACCATTCTCGTCCTAGCCTAGGAACCCGAAGCCCAAGATGGTTCCGTGCCCCTTCCAGGCGGGCATGCCGCCCACGCGCCTGCTCTGGCGGGTCCGGGTCTGGTCTGTGGCCGTGGCCACCCCGCCCTGCCCATCTCGACCCGTGGGCTCTGCGGCACAGGCAGGCTTCAGAGGCGGGCAAACATGATCGGCAAAGCCTCGGAAGGGTGGAGAGGGATCCGTCTGTGACTTGCCAGCTCCCCGCCTTCCCTGCGTGCCTGGCCCGCCGCCCAAGTTTCTCTCTCGGGGTGGAAAGTCCTCTCCGTCCACAGAACCCTCAGAGCAGCCCCGGCCTGGCCCCACACCAGCCCTGGCCTCGTCTGGGCTCCGGGCGCGGAGGAGAGAAAGGGTATTTTTAGACAGACGCGCTCCCGTCCCAGCACGGCTGCGGCGATTATGCAAATCCGGTCGTAAGAAGTTTAAAAGCCTGGAACCACCATATTTCTTTATTTCATTAGTGGCGACACAAGCTGCAGCGTCGATGGGACAGAACACACTCGGGGCCGGGCTCACGCCAGCTGTCCCCGCCGTCCCGTCGGTGACGGACAGGCTCTAGGGCAGATGCGTGGGAGCGCGTGTGTGGCGGTCAGGGCGCGCCGGGGAGGGCTCCCAGGTGACGGAGCCTTGGGGGGCACCCCGCTCGTACGGGTGGGGACAGAGGCCTGGAGGTGGGGGTGGGGGAGCCCGAGCCTGGCTGTGGCTCGGGTCCCTGGCCTCGCAGCCCCTCCGGCTGCCACTGCTTCTCCCCACGTGGGAGCCGTCTGCACGCGGTGCATCAGAGGCCAGGCCCCTCTGCCGGTGCTCAGGGGCCCCCGCCTCTCACCACGGCATTGCCCTCTGTGCCCATGCCCCGGGCACCCACGCCCTGATGGGCGTTTTCTGTGTGCCTGGCTGCCTGCCTCCACACCTCCGCACAATCCGCTTGGTCTGGGATGCCCGCTACTCCCTGTGCCTAACACACTCCTACTCGTCTGCTAGGACCCATCGGAGAAGGCCCGGTGAGCGCCTACCCTTCCCTGCCGGCCTGGGGGTGGCCAGATGCCACCCCCAGGACAGCGGGAATATCCGTGTGCCCATCTCCTCCCTGGGCACAGAGCGGACCCTCGGCAGGCGCCTGTTGAGCCAGTGGCTGAGTGGCTCCCAGGGCCTTGTCTCACCACACGAGACTCGGGACCTTGCAAGTCCCTTTCTTGGGGGGCCTTGGGGTTGGGGGCGGGGGGTGGGGGTCCTCGTCCTTTCCACCTACGACCACGGCGTGGCTCTGAAAGTGGCTTGTTGGCCACGACTGTCAGGATGCTGATGGCCAGCAAAGCCCCTCCCTGGGCCCCTCTGCGCCCCCCCCCCCACAGGTCTCCAGTGGCCTCAGGCCCCTGTGCTCCCAGGGACCCCTGGCACCAGGGCACTGCCAGACCGCAGGTGTGCAGACAGACATGGGCACGCGGACACCTGCGGGGCAGACACACGCGTGCACACTCAAGGAGGTGCACACGCAGACCCCAGCTCCTCTGGCGCCCCTGGATCAAGGGGTCCTCCCCGCAAACAGCTGTGGTCCGATGGAGGCAGAGCTGAGGGCAGTAGCGACTGGGCCTCAGTCCCACCTGCCAGGTGGGAACGGTGGGGAGACGCAGGCTGTGCAGCACGTTCCCACGAGAGCCTGGCGTCTCAGCCGGGTGCTGCTGTGATGTGGCCGGGCTTTTCCTCTGAGCAGTGACGTCGGCACCAGGGACTGCAGGGCTGGCCTGGGGCGTCTGAGCGGGCGGAGGCCTGGCACAGCCCGCTGTCCAGCAAGGCGCTCGGGGGCTGCGTGCCACCCCCACCTCCCGCTGACGGCTCCGGGGGCCCCGTGCAGAGTGAGGTGTCTGATCCCGCCGGGAGTGCTGGGATCTGCAGATCCGAGGTGGCCCCCAAATGGCAGTGACGGCTCCTGCTGGCCCTGCGACCCCGAGAAAGTGGATGCTGGTGAGAAAACAGCAGCCCTCGGGGAGGGGGTGGCTTTATGCGCTTTTACAGATGAGAAAGCGGGCAGAGGTGCCTGTGCCAGGCGCTGCTCGAAGCCCGGGTCGTCAGAGCAGAGAGAGGAGATCCAGTGGGGGCGGGGGGGGGCTCTCTGTTCCAGAAGTGAGCACAGTCAATGAACAAAAGAGCCTCAGGGACACAAGTGCCAGGCCGAGGTGTGAGATGGGCCGAGCGCGCTGCTTCAGGCGCGGGGAGGCCGTGCTGCCAGGATTCCGAGCAGAGCGGGGGCCCGTCTGTTGAGACCTGGAAGGAGGCACTTTCCAGCAGGAGGGAGGACGTGGTGCTGCAGGGAGGTTGAGGGCACGGGGCTGGGAGGGAGGCGCGTGTCAGGGAGGCCTGGTGGGCAGGGCATTGCTGGTCTCCTTAGGGAAACATGATTTTTTGTTGTTGTCTTTTTAGGGCTGCACCCTCGGCATATGGAGGTTCCCAGGCGAGGGGTCGAATCGGAGCTACCGCTGCCGGCCTACACCACAGCCACAGCCATGGAAGATCCAAGCCACATCTGCGACCTACGCCACAGCTCACGGCCACCCCGGATCCTTAACCCACTGAGCGAGGTCAGGGATCGAACCTGCAACCTCATGGATCCTAGTCAGGTTCGTTTCTGTTGAGCCACAACGGGAACTCCTGGAAGCCCAGTTGTCATCGGGCTGTGGCGGGGACAGCGAGCTCCCTGAGGCTCTCTGGCTGCGGGGAGAGAGGGTGTGGGTACCAGGAGGCGAGGTGGGGGCCGTTGGCTTTGTCCCAGCCGGGGATGGCGGTGATTCGGCCTCGGCGGCCGCTGTGGGCTTAGCTGAAGTGAAAATCCGTATGTGACGACGCGTTGGCTTGAGCGACATGGTGGCGGGTGAGACCACTGGCGCTCCACTCGGGGCGGAGGGAGTGGGCAGGGCAGCAGCCGCCTCTCAGAGTCCGCGGGGAGGGGCTGGGCAGCTGCGCGGAGGGGACTCTAAGGTTGCGGGAGGGTGAGACCCCTGCGGGGGCCAAGAACGGAGCTTGGCCCCAGGGACAGTGGCAGTCAGGGCGGGGGAGGGGTCCGGCCCAGGGGATGGTGGCCGGTTACCTGGGCCAAGTGCTGGTGAGAGGCTGCGGCAGATAAAAATAGGAGCGTGCCCTTTGGAGCTGGCAAGACAGAGGCTGGTGCCATTGAGGGGAGCGGCTCGGGGCGTGTGGGACGGACGCCGCCCTGGAGAGGTCAGGGGTGGGGAAGCAACCCTGGCCGCTGGTCTGGAGAAACTGGCCCAAGGGAAGGGAGAGGGGCGTGGCCAGAGGTAGTCAGGTCAAGTGGTCTTTATGGAAGGTTCTAGAACCCTGGTTCCAGCACAACAGCTACCAGCCACCTTCTAGCATGCAGGAGCTGCATGTGACAGGGGCTGTCTCTTGGACAGCACGGCTGTGGACATCTGTACCATCACAGAGTCCGGGGTGCTGCATGCAAGCGGGGTTGTGGGGGAGGCAGGGGGACACCGGAGGGGCGGACACATCAGGGGTCCCTGGGGGGGTGGCAGCCCTGCGTCTCTCTGAAGCACGGGGCTGGGGACCAGTGCAGGCAGCAGGGAGGGACCTGCCTGCGGCTCCACCTGTACCGGGATCCTGTCGGGGTGGCAGCTCGGGGACAGGTCTCTGCACCCCGCTGCCCCAGCGCACGCCCTCAGCAGGCGTCCGGCAGTAGCTGTGTCGCGAGTGATGAGTTGTGCACAGGGGCGTGAGCAACGGAGGGGCGGGAGCGAGTCAGCGGACGAGGGAACGTTGAATCTGAGAGGAAGGGCGGTTCGCTGGTCTGCGATCTGTTGAGGACGTTTCTAGGCAGCCGGCCTGGGCAGCTGTGTCCCGAGGCCCCCAGTTCTCATGGGCGCCCAGACTCGGTGTGGGGGGGCATCCTACCCCCTGCAGGGGGTTAATGTGCACACAGCACACAGTGGTCCTGAGGGGCCTCCCGGGGGGACGAGGCACCTGCTGGCCCTGCCCGCACCCCCTAACGGCAGGAGGAAGGGCTGACTCACTGAGGGACCTTGGAGCAGGCGCTCTGCTCTCTGGGCCCCGGTTAGGCTGCTCTCTAGGGTGGGGCTGAACAGGACCCCTGGGGCCCCTCCTGGGCCGAGGTCAGGTGGGTATCGGAGAAGCAGAGGCATTTCTTTCTGGGGAGGGGGAGCCACGAGCAGGGGGATGCCCCACTCCTAGCAGATGCTGCCCGGGTGGTGGGGAGGCCCCTGTCGCCATCCCCGAGGCCTGGCTCCTGCTCAGCCGGGCTCTGGGGCAGGTGCGAAGCACCAAAGTGAGAGCAGGGTGCCAGGTCGGCCCAGTGGGAGCCCCAGTGTGGGGACCGACCAGTTCTCAGGGCCAGCACAGCATGCAGGCTGGCCTGACGGCGGAGGCTCCAGGGTGGAGGTGCACAGGGGAGGCCAGGGGGGTCCCCAGAAGCACTTGTCACCCACAGGGTGCTGAGGCAGAGCAGGGACTCCTAGACAGTCACCCCCGGAGGGGCTGTGGTGGTAACGGGGGGGGGGGATCAGGTGCCCGCACACCCTCAGTGCATCAGGAGGCACACACCACGCACACGCGTGTGGGGAACACGCCCTCGCCCTGTGCACACCCCACCTGGCCCCCCGTGCACGCGGCTCCCTGGGTGCCCCGTGGCCCTGGGCCAGCCCAGCGGTGGCTCTGGGGCCACCTGCTGCCCAGGTGCCCTGGGAGTGGGGCAGGGAGAGGCTGGGTTGTCCTGAGGCCGGCCCCTCCCCCTGCCTGCACCTGCCTGTGACAAGGGTCCTTCAGGCCCTGTAATCCTCCTTAACTTGACTTTGGGTTATTTTGAGCAAGAGATTAAAGGTGATTACGATGAGTCTTGCTGAGGGGCTGCGCTTCCTGGCGGCCTGCTGCTCGTGCACTCTGAGGCCGGGAGGCCTGCGCCAGCCTCTGACCAGGGCCTCCCCCGCCCGGACTTTGCCTGGGGTGCACTTGGCCTCTGGGGCGCATGGGTGACGTACCAGCCAGCGTTGGCACGGGGTGTCCGGTCCGCTGGCTGGATGGGGCAGGCGCACGGCGCGAGGGGGGCCCTGCACAGCCCAGCAGGCCCTGCAACGTGCGGGTGGCCCAGAGCTCAGTCCTCCCTGTGGGGTTGGAGATTTCGGTCGAAGGTGGACGGTGCAGGGACCCCCGCAGGCTTCCTCTTTTGGGGAGGGCGACCCCAGCCTGCCTCCTGGAGCCAGTTCCGTTGGGGCCCAGAGAGGCCCTGTGCGCTGCTGGTGTCACACAGCAACTCTGGGCCAAGCCCTGGGCAGACGCTGCCGGGACCTCTCCCACCACCCGCTCCGAGGGGCCTCTCCCTCCCTCCTTCAAATGACAGGCTCTTCCCCAGGAACTAAGTCAAAACTGTTCCTGATGAAGTTTCCAAAGGGGGGGGAATCCACCGCCCGTCGTTATGTTTTTCTCCTCATTTAAACCGCCTCAGTGCAGACTCCTTGCAAACTGTCAGTATCGGTGAAATACACTCGGCGGGCTGCCTGCCAGGCCACGGAGCGCTTCCCGAGGCCGGCTGTAAATCCAGACGGTAACAAGCCCCCCCACACCCCGTCGCCTGTCCTGCAGGAGAGACACCCGGGCCGACGGGCGAGTCCCGCACACGGGCGGGCAGGCTTGCAGCGCCAGCATCCAGACACGTTCCCCCCCCCCCTCCCCGCCGACCCCACACCCTGGCCACCTGGGAGCCGCCCTTAGGGTGGCAGTTAGAACCTGGCCCGGGAGGCAGGGGGCAGCCTGCCCAGGAGAAACGCGGGGGCTGGTGGGGGTGGAGGGGCCCCAAGCACGGTGCTCGCTGTCAGGTCCCAGGGTCCCACCAGGGAGGTGGCGTGGGGGCAGGGCCGGCAGAGATGGGAGGGGGCGGGGCCTCCCAGGCCCGCAGGGGCGTCTTTATCTGCGCCTGAGGAGGAGGCGGGGAGCCTCTTTCTTTGCAGGCCTCATCTACCGGGAACCCCCCCACCAGCAGCCCCCGCTCCGGGGCCCCAGAGCCAGATGGAGAGCTGCAGAGACCATCCAGGTGGCTCCTTCGGGGAGAAGGGGGCCAGAGCGGCCACGCCACCGTCCTGTCCCATCCTGTCCGGTTCTGGCTGGAGCGGAGCGGGAGGGAGGGGAGCGGGGAGCGCGGAGGGATACTCCGTGGTCCTCAGCGGACTGGGGCTCAGCGCGCCCCCTGCAGGTGGCCGCCCAGGTCTTGAGGAGGCAGAGCAGCCGGTACCTGTCACAGGAGCCCTGTCACGTGTCGCTTCAGTGACTTTAGTCTCAGTTCCTGGGCCTCAGGACAAATGGGGTCACCAGTGAGGTGGCGCCAGGCCGGGCTCCTGGTGCTTGAGGTTCTGGGGCCGCACTTCCTCTGGAGAGGAGGAAACGGAGGCAGAGTCACCTGTGCCCCCGCCTGAAGTCCCAGAGATGAGCCTGGCGGTCTTGGTCTCCAGCTGAGCCCGTCCACAGCCTCCCTCCTTGCGGGGCGCCCCCGCGTCACACCGGGCACCTTGTCGGGGCGCCTGCGGGGTCGCACTTGGCCACAGCACCTCCTGACCACCGGCTCCCCTTTTGTCTTGCAGCAGGACCGGCTGGAGCTGGCGCACACCGAGGCCGATGGGGAGGGAGGCCGCGGTCCCGGCAGGACGCAGGTGGACGGCGAGAGGCCGCTGGCTGTGAGCGAGGCGCTCCCGCAGCCCCCGCACGGTGCGGCCATGCGGTTTGGGACAGGACACCCCTGAGAGCGCCGACGCCCCCTCCTCCCGCCCCTCTGTCCCTTCAGGGGCTGCTGCCGCCCAGCGCCCCCCCCTGCCCCCGACCCCGTCCCCCCGGGCAGGCTGAGCGGGGGCTCCCGCGGGGCTGGTCTCAATGGCCGGGCGCCGGTGGGGTGCGCTGTGGGTGTGCGTGGCGGCGGCCGCCCTGCTGCACGCGGGCGGGCTGGCCCGCGGCGACTGCTGGCTGATCGAGGGCGACAAGGGCTTTGTGTGGCTGGCCATCTGCAGCCAGAACCAGCCGCCGTACGAGGCCATCCCGCAGCAGATCAACAGCACCATCGTGGACCTGCGGCTGAACGAGAACCGCATCCGCAGCGTGCAGTACGCGGCGCTGAGCCGCTTCGGCAACCTCACGTACCTCAACCTCACCAAGAACGAGATCGGCTACATCGAGGACGGCGCCTTCTCCGGCCAGTTCAACCTGCAGGTGCTGCAGCTGGGCTACAACCGGCTGCGCAACCTGACGGAGGGCGTGCTGCGCGGCCTGAGCAAGCTGGAGTACCTGTACCTGCAGGCCAACCTCATCGAGGTGGTCACGCCCAGCGCCTTCTGGGAGTGCCCCAACATCGTCAACGTGGACCTGTCCATGAACCGCATCCAGCGGCTGCACAGCGCCACCTTCGCCGGCCTGGCCAGGCTCTCGGTGTGTGAGCTGTACAGCAACCCCTTCTACTGCTCCTGCGAGCTGCTGGGCTTCCTGCGCTGGCTGGCCGCCTTCACCAACGCCACGCACGCCTACGACCGCATGCAGTGCGAGTCGCCGCCGCTCTACGCTGGCTACTTCCTCCTGGGCCAGGGCCGCCACGGCCAGCGCAGCATCCTCAGCAAGCTGCAGTCCGTGTGCACCGACGGCTCCTACGCGGCCGAGACGCGCCCGGCACCGCCCGGCCGCGCCCCGCCGCCGCCACCCCCGCCGCCGCCGCCCTCCGAGCCCAGCGAGGCCCCCTGCGCCGACGACGAGTGCTTCTCCGGCGACGGCACCACGCCGCTGGTGGCCCTGCCCACGCTGGCCACGCAGGCCGAGGCGCGGCCGCTCATCAAGGTCAAGCAGCTGACGCAGGACTCGGCCACCCTCACGGTCCAGCTGCCCAGCCCGTTCAACCGCATGTACACGCTGGAGCACTTCAACAACAGCAAGTCGTCCACCGTGTCCAGGCTGACCCGGGCCCAGGAGGAGATCCGCCTGACCAACCTCTACGCGCTCACCAACTACACGTACTGCGTGGTCTCCACCAGCTCCGGCCTGCACCACAACCACACCTGCCTCACCATCTGCCTGCCCAAGCCGCCCAGCCCGCCGGGCCCCGTGCCCAGCCCCTCCACGGCCACCCACTACATCATGACCATCCTGGGCTGCCTCTTCGGCATGGTGCTGGTGCTGGGCGCCGTCTACTACTGCCTGCGCCGCCGCCGGCGCCAGGAGGAGCAGCACAAGAAGGCGGCCGCGGCGGCCGCGGCCGGCGGCCTCCAGAAGACCCTCCTGGAGCTCAAGTACGGGCCCGGGGTGGAGGCGCCCGGCCTGGCCCCGCTCTCCCAGGGCCCGCTGCTAGGCCCCGAGGCCGTGACCCGCGTGCCGTACCTGCCGGCGGCCGCGGGTGAGGTGGAGCAGTACACGCTGGTGGAGAGCGGCGAGACGCCCAAGGCCGGCAAGGGCCACTACATGGAGGTGCGCACGGGCGAGCCGGCCGAGCGCCGGGACTGCGAGCGGGGCCGGCCGGGCCCCGGCAGCCAGAGCTCCGTGGCCGAGATCTCCACCATCGCCAGGGAGGTGGACAAGGTCAACCAGATCATCAACAGCTGCATCGACGCCCTCAAGTCCGAGGCCACCTCCTTCCAGGGCGGCAAGTCCGGGGCCGTGGCCGCGGCCGAGCCGCCGCTGGTGGTGCTGTCCGAGCCGCTGGCCGGCAAGCACGGCTTCCTGTCGCCCGTGTACAAGGACAGCTTCGGCCACGGGCTGCAGCGGCACCACAGCGTGGAGGCCGCGCCCGGGGCCCCGCGCGCCAGCACGTCGTCCAGCGGCTCCGCGCGCAGCCCACGGCCCTACCGCGCCGAGACCGCCGCCGCCGCCGCGGTGCACAAGGCCGCGGCCGCCGAGGCCAAGTACATCGAGAAGACCTCCCCCGCCACCGACGCCATCCTCACTGTGACGCCCGCGGCCGCCGTGCTGCGGGCCGAGGCCGAGAAGAGCCGCCAGTACGGCGAGCACCGGCACTCGTACCCCGGCTCCCACCCCGCCGAGCCGCCCACGTCCCCCGCGCGCCCGCCCCCCGAGGGCCTGGGCGGCCGCAAGGCGTCCATCCTGGAGCCGCTGACGCGGCCGCGCCCCCGCGACCTGGCCTACTCGCAGCTGTCCCCGCAGTACCACAACCTGAGCTACTCCTCCAGCCCCGAGCACCCCTGCAGGCCCTCCCAGAGCATCTGGGAGCGCCTGAGACTCAGCCGCCGGCGGCACAGGGACGACGACGGGGAGTTCGTGGCGGCCGGGCACGCGCTGCGCAAAAAGGTTCAGTTCGCCAAAGACGAGGATCTGCACGACATCCTGGACTACTGGAAGGGCGTGTCGGCCCAGCACAAGTCCTGAGCCCCGCGGCCAGGCGCCCGGCGCCCGCGCCCGGCCCCCACGCCCTCCCGGCGCGCGCTGTGCCCACCGGACCAAAAAGGACCCGAGACCCACTGCAGCTCTTTGTAACCCAGAGACTCACAGAGAACACACACACAGAGAGACACACACAGACGCACACACACACACACACACAGACACACACTGTAGCACCTCCCAGAGCCTTGGGGCTTTGCAGACCACGTGGGGAGGGGGCGCTGGCAGGACAGCGGGACGTGAGCCCCGGCCGCGTGTACCTGCCCTGAGACATTCTCACCGGCGTGAGCGGCCTGTCCACACACACACACTGTGCGTGTACACACACACACACACACACACACACACACACAAAGGGACTTCGGAAAACTGTGTCTTAGGGATGGGGGGTGGGGGAGGGGATTTTTTTTCATTACCTCTTCTTTCTTTTCTTCTCTTTCGCTCATTATTTTCTTCCTTTTTAAAAAAATATCATAAAAGTAAAGTTCTCTTAAGCCGTGAAACACCGGACGTGGGGAGCGCGGCCCCCGCGGCCACCTGACCTCCTCTCCTGATCGTCTCCGTCCGTGGTTTCCTGTGGACTCTGTCCGTCTCTTCGCTGCCACCTCGGGGGGCCCCCCAAGAGGGGCAGAGCAGCCGAGCGGCCTGCGGGACTCGAGGGGGAGGGCTGTGCCTGTGTGGATGGCCGGACGGGGCGCGGGCTGGGGGTGTGTGCTCCACCCGCCCCTCTGTACACCGTTGTCGTCCTATTGTATAGACAAATATTTCTATATTTGCAATGTTTGCTGTAAAACGAGAAAGAAAAAAAGACTGTCTACTAAAAAAAAAATTCTGCAAAGAAAAAGTATTCCAATACTTGTTTGTACTGAGTTTTTACTCCGGGATTTAGGGACAATGTGGTGGGGGGGTAACGTCTGCTTTAGGGGTGGGCTGGGGTTACAGGCGGTGTCTTCCTGGGGGAACGGACGTCGCCCTGGGCGGGGGCGCTCGGCAACACCCGTGGGAGAGGTGGGCAGCCCGCGCTGGGTTGGAGAATGTCCAGTGGCTGTGAGAGGCGGTGTGGACAGGGCAGGAGGGAGCCCAGGGAGGTGGGCACGGGTGGCTGGTGTGTGCCCAGCGTTTCTGCACAGACCCGGGAGCTCGTGGGTGAGTGTGGGGGGTGGGTTCTGCTTGTGAGTGAGGTGAGCTCCAGAGGACGAAGGGCGGGTCGGAGGGGCCGCCCGTGCATGGAGCTCCAGCCAGAAAGAACGTGCTGAGACCCAGATACGACAGGCTGCTTGGAATGCTGGGCCCCCGAACCAGCCCCTCGGCCCTGCTGTCCCCTCCGCAGGTGGCGTTCCTGCCCCCCCACCATCCTGGTGTGGCCTCACATTCAGTGCCAGTGGTTTGCAGGCACGTGTGCACAGCACCAGTTGAAAATCTGCAGAAAGTCTGGCCCTCAACCCGCAGCCCACAGGAAGTCCCACTTGGTGTCTAGCTCCAGTGCCTCTTGCTGCCAAGGCCTCAGTAACCACAGCAGGGCTTTCAGGGAGCGACGCCATGTCTGGGCCTTGTGTGCACCTGCCAGCACACTGGGGGCCTGGAGACACGCCTGCTCCGAGGTGAGGGCCTGCAGGGAAGGGGTGACCCCACCCCTCAACAATGGCCGCGGGGCTTGCCCTCCTGCCAGACACGCCGACTCTTCCAAGCCGCTCCGCCTGGCCGGGGTGGGTGCTCGCCCCCCCTCCCCCATGCAGGGCAAACCCACTCCCAGTCCAAATATGACAGAGGCAGGAGCAGGGCCGGAGCTGCAGCCGGGAGGTGACAGGGACCCTGAGAGACGCTCTGAGCGAGCAGGGTGGAAGCTGGTGCTCGGGACCTGGTGGGTTGCTGGGCAAGGATCCGGCCTCTGCCTGACTCAGCAGGGCTCCTGGGAGGGAGGGAGAAACGGGTGGAGACTGGAGGCACCCTGGGGTTAGCAGCACCTCCTTACATACCCCTCCTGACAGGCCACTCACCCCTTTGCTCTGTAGCTGCTTCACCTTAGGTATCTTTTACACTCAGGAGCTGGTGGTCCCTCCAGGACTCAGCTCGGACTCAGGCCAGTGACCACGCAGCGCTGGGCCACAGCTAGTCTACCTCCTCCGGGCTGGTCCGCCTGGTCCTGGCCTCTGCACCCAGGGGACCCCCCCTAAGGTCCTGCGTACGGGGCCTCTGCACGACCCCTCTCAACCGAGCCCCTCCAAAGCAGACCGTCTCAACTTGACCGGCCAGGCCCAGGGCTCCCCCGGCTCCCCCAGCTCTGGGCTGCTTCTAACCCTGCACCACGGGGCCCCTTGGGGGGCAGTGCCAGAGGAAGGTGACATGATGGGCTGGAGGCCATGCCCAGGGCGGCAGGGGCAGGGAGAGGGGGAGGCCCCAGGTCACAGAAAGTGGTGACAGCCCTGGCCATGGGACAGAAGTGGGGCCAGGCCTCCTCAGCCTGCTGTTTCCCATCACTGAGGAGATAAAACTAGCTCTTTCTAGGGGATCAGAGAATAACGGCCACAGGACAGGGGGGCCTGCCCTGGGGAGGCAGGGCAACTGGCCAGAAAATCCAGGCGTAAGGGCCATGTCCCCAGGAGCCCTGTGCAGGGAGGTGTCCCGGGGGTGGGGGGAAGGGCCCGGAAAAGGACACGGAGGGAGGGGGAGGTGGGGGGCCTGAGCCGTCAAGAAGACCCGCCTGTCCAGAAGCCCACCCTCCCAGGAACAGCCGGGGTCGGGCAGAGGCGGCTCCAGCTGCCTGACCTGGGGCCAGTCCCGGGCTCGGGGCTGTAGGTCGCTGTGCCCTGCTGGAAGGCAGTCATAGTGGTTGGCAAGAGTGGACACCTAACTGGAGTTCCCATCGTGGCGCAGTGGTTAACCAATCCGACTAGGAACCATGAGGTTGCGGGTTCGATCCCTGGCCTTGCTCAGTGGGTTAAGGATCCGGCGTTGCCCTGAGCTATGGTGTAGGTCGCAGACGCAGCTCGGATCCCGTGTTGCTGTGGCTGTGGTGTAGGCTGGCAGCTACAGCTCCTATTAAACCTCTAGCCTGGGAACTTTCATATGACGCGGGAGCGGCCCTAAAAAGGCAAAAAAAAAAAAAAAAAAAAGACACCTAGGGCGTACACGCTAATTAGGCATCTACTAATCAGGCCCTGTTAACCCTGCCCCCACCCTGGCGAGGCTCCCATGCCCAGAGGGCACCAGAAGCAGAGGCAGGTGACCCAGCTCAGGGTGGCGCAGGGCCCACAAGGCCTGTGGGGACACATGGGAATTCCTGCCTGGGAAGAGCCTGGAAGGCTTCTTGGAAGGGGTGGCGTTGGGTCTGGAAGGGGTGGCGTTGGGTCTGAAAGAGGGAAACTGCGGGGAGGAGGGAGGGCGGAAGCCACCGCGAGGAGAGAGGGCGGCTCCTTGCGGGCTCAGAGCTGAGCTGGGGGCGCCAGGCGGAGACCCATCCCACCCCGGGCTGGCCCAGCGCCCGCATCCCTGAGGGCAGCCCTTGGGGTCTATGACGGGGCGGCCGGGGCGCTCATGACCTCTCTGTGCCTGGGTCCCCACAGGGTGAAAGGGACGTGGGGCCCCGTGGGCGTATCTGCCACCTGTGGTCCCGATGGCGCCATGTACCAACCGCAGTCACATCCCTGTCCCTGACGGGAGCCTCTGCCGCCCCGGGTCTGGGGTGGCCGGAGGGCAGGGGGCGCCGGGAAGCCCAGCTCCGCTCCCCAGGACCCTCGTTCTCTCACACCGGCCCAGAGTAGGTCACCCGACTGAGCGCAAAGTCCAGGTGTAGACGGGTGGCCCCATCCGCAGGGGCAGACGGCAGGGACTCCGTGAGGGCGAAGACTTGGGCCCATCGGAGAACAGAGGCCAAACCTGTGGGCGAGCCCCCCCCAACCCCGGGCCTGCCTCCAGGCGGACCGCAGAGCACGAGGAGCGGAAAACCCAGACGGGGCCCCCGGGTCTCTCTCTCTCACTCACTCACTCACTCACACACTCACACACACACACGCACACACACACGTGCACGCGTTCGGGTACTGTAACAGACCGCCTACTGCATACCCGCCATGCTGGAGACATCAACCACCCTACCATTACACAGCGCCTACTGCATACCAGCCACGCCAGAGACATCAACCAACCGTTACACAGCGCCTACTGCATACCAGCCAGGCCGGAGACATCAACCAACCTACCGTTACACAGCACCTACTGCATACCAGCCAGGCCGGAGACATCAACCAACCAACCGTTACACAGCGCCTACTGCATACCAGCCAAGCCGGAGACATCAACCAACCTACCATTACACAGCACCTACTGCATACCAGCCAGGCTGGAGACATCAACCAACCAACCGTTACACAGCACCTACTGCATACCAGCCAGGCTGGAGACATCAACCAACCAACCGTTACACAGCACCTACTGCATACCAGCCAGGCTGGAGACATCAACCAACCTACCATTACACAGCACCTACTGCATACCAGCCAGGCTGGAGACATCAACCAACCCTTCCCCCAACCCCGGGAGTAGCAGGCACAGTCCCAATGGAAAGGCGATGCCCCAAACAGAATGAGTCATGGGGGTTGGCCTACAAAGGTCATTTCCAGAGAGAGGGTAGAGGGGCCCCAAGAGACAGGGCCACCAAGCCTGGGGTCCCCTTGGCCCCCTGGATGAGGGGAGCAGCTGCAGGAGAGGGGCTGTGCAAAGAGCCCACCAGGGCCCTGAAGGGGCCTCCCCCAGGGGACCACAGCCCCGGGTGGCCGCACAGAGGAGGGCCGGGGACGCACGCCCACCCCACCCGTGGCCCCTCGGCTCCTGCGGGCTTCCTCGCACCTTGGCCAAATGGCCACAAAATCAGGAGGCAGAGAGTCCGGTGATGAAGTCCACGCACTGGGAACACGGACAGTGCAGGGATGAGCAGGGGGCAGAAAAGACGCAGAGGGGCCACTGGGGGCCACCTGGGGGCCTTTGGAAAAGAGGCAGCACTGACCTGAGTCCGACGTGGGCTGACCGGGTGCTGGCGGTGCAGGAGGCGGAAGCCGTCCCTTCCCTGGCGGAGCCGGACGCAGGAGCCCGTCCTCGAGACCTCAAAGGACAAAGAGGAGTTGGCACCATGCGTGGGGAGTTGGGGGCGGGCCAGGGGTTTCCTCCCGCAGGGACCAAGGCAGCGCCACCCCCACTCTGAGGGGCAGGTAGGTGCCGATGGGGGTCAGAGCTGGGGCCGTGTGGGACTGGGGCGGGGGGGACGAGGGAGTGGCTGAGCCAGGCTCCGGTGGCCTGCCTTGCAAGCATTGAGGGCATTAAAATTGGGCTGTGGGTCTTGGGGGCCCTGATGGCATCTTATAGAATGATAACATGTATCAGAGTTCCCATCGTGGCGCAGTGGTTAACGAATCCGACGAAGAACCATGAGGTTGCAGGTTCGATCCCTGGCCTCGCTCCGTGGGTTAAGGATCTGGCATTGCTATGAGCTGTGGTGTAGGTTGCAGACATGGCTCGGATCCCGCGTTGCTGTGGCTCTGGCGTAGGCTGGTGGCTACAGCTCTGATTCGACCGCTAGCCTGAGAACCTTCCTGTGCCACGGGAGTGGCCCTAGAAAAGGCAAAAAGACTAAAAAAAATAAAATAAAATAAAAGAAGAACTTGTATTGATTTTCCCCTTATCTCAAAAGAAACTCTTTATTACATAAAGGTTAGAAAGCAGCTGAACATAAAGCAGAAAATGGAAACACTGTATCTCAGCACCCCAAGATAACACAATAACCATGGCAAATATTCTGGTCCCCGTCCCTCCAGGGCTTTGCGTGTAAGTGCAGCAGGCTTGGAAATTCCATGCACAGCAGCAGCTCTTTACTTTCTGAAATAGCAGATTTTCCTTGGGAGCCTCCAGCCCCTGGATGGGGCGTGGGTGCCGTGCAAAGACACGGGAGACCTGGCAGGATGTGTGCAGGATCCAGTAGGGAAGAAAGCTCAGGGAGACAGAGAGGAAATAGCTAGAATATATTGGACGTAAGAATGGGTACGGGGGGAGTTCCCGTCGTGGCACAGTGGTTGACGAATCTGACTAGGAACCATGAGGTTGCAGGTTCGATCCCTGCCCTTGCTCAGTGGGTTAAGGATCCGGCGTTGCCGTGAGCTGTGGTGTAGGTTGCAGAAGCGGCTCAGACCTGGCGTTGCTGGGGCTCTGGCATAGGCTGGCAGCTACAGCTCCGATTCGACCCCTAGCCTGGGAACATCCATATGCCGTGGGAGCGGCCCAAAGAAATGGCAAAAAGACAAAAAAAAAAAAAAAAAAAAAAAAAAGAATGGGTATGGGAGGTGTTCCCGTCGTGACACAGCAGAATCGAATCCGACTAGGAACCATGTGGTTGCAGGTTCGATTCCTGTCCTCACTTAGTGGGTTGAGGATCCGGCGTTGCTGTGAGCTGTGGTGTAGGTTGCAGATGCAGCTTGGATGCTGTGTTGCTGTGGCTGTGGCGTGGGCTGGAGGCTACAGCTCGGATTCGACCCCTAGCCTGGGAACTTCCATATGCTGAAGGTGCGGCCCTAGAAGAGGCAAAAAGACCAAAAAAAAAAAAAAAGGGGGGGGGGTGAGGTTTACTGCTCAACGGTTGAGACGGTCTCACAGATCACCCACCTGCGTGGACATGGGGACGGGCGCTGGGGACCGTGAGGGTCCTCCTTGGACCACTGCCACCTTCTCGGCATCTTTTCTCACTCCCATTGCATTTGTCTTTTTGGTCTACTGTCTGGAGACTTCTAGAGTCTTTTTTTTTTTTTTTAGGGCCGCACCCGCGGCATATGGAGGTTCCCAGGCTGGGGGTTGAATAGGAGCTGCAGCTGCCGGCCTGCACCACGGCCACAGCAGTGCCAGATGCTTCCCCACTGAGCGAGGCCAGAGATCGAGCCCGCCTCCCCATGGGTTCTAGTTAGATTTGTTTCTCCTGAGCCAGAACAGGAACTCCGGGTTTTAGGTTTTGTGCTGTTTTTTTAACTTGAAATAATTCTAGAGTCCTAGGGGGTCGCAGAAACAGTACCCAGAGTCGTCCACCGAGCTCCCGCAGTAACATCCGCCGTACCCGCAGCCCAGCACCGCGTTTTCTTTGAGAAGATAAATAGTTTTCCTTTTTACATTTAAACCCACATCCTCTTTTGAATTAACTTTTGTATAAGATGTGACATTTGGGTCACAAAGGTTTTTAGGTTTGGGCTTTTTTTTTTTTTTGCCCATGGATGTCTAATGTCTACCTGCTCTAATAGAATTTGCTGAAAAGACTGTCGCGCCTCATTGAATGGCTTTTGCCCGTTTGTAAAAATTCAGAGCTGTGCTGGGTGGGCCTCATTCTGGGTTCTCGCTTCTGTCCTGTCAGTCTGTGTAACTGATCCGTCACAGCACCCCGTTTTCACTCAGCTAAACTGCGCATCTTAACGGTGAGGAGACGGTCTGCTCCCACTGTGTTCTTTTTTTCCCCCCAAATTATTTTATCTGTTCTAGTTCCTTTGCCTTTTTGTGCAAATTTTAGAAGAACCTCATCTAGGAGTTTCTGTTGTGGTGCAGCCAAAACGAATCCGACTAGGAACCATGAGGTTGCAGGTTCCATCCCTGGCCTCGCTCCGTGGGTGAAGGATCTGGCGTTGCCATGAGCTGTGGTGTAGGTCGCAGATGCAGCTTGGATCCCGTGTTGTTGTGGCCGTGGTGTAGGCCGGCAGCTGTAGCTCCAATTCCACCCCTAGCTTGGGAACCTCCATATGCTGCAGGTGCGGCCCTAAAAAGCAAAACAAACAAACAAACGAACAAACCAAAAGAATAAGCTTGTCTACAAAACGTTCTACTGGGCTTATCGTAGTAATTGTGATAAACCTGTAAATAAACTCAGTCAGGATCTATGTTGCGTCTTGCAATCCACGAATATATTATGCCTCTCCAATTATGTGAATATTCTTTAATTTTTTTCATCAGCATTTTGTGTTTTTCAGCATACAAATCCCATGCATGTTTTTCGTAGACTTATCCCTATGGGTTTTGTTTTGTTTTTTTAGAAATTGTAAATAGTTCTGCGTTTTAAATTTCAGTTTCCGTGTGTTCACTGCTAGTGGGTAGAAATATGACTGATTTTTGTATGTGCATCTCATTCACTGCAAACTTGCTGAGTTCTTTTTGTACCTAATTTTTTCCTCTGAAGTTTCCATTGTCTCGTGTTGATAGATTCATGCCTGACTTAAAAAATTAATCATTGCACGCACGGTATTTGTCATTCTTTTGCTTTCAACCCATCTGTGTGGTTATATTTGAAGTGAGTTTCCTATAGACGACATAAAGGCGGCCAATTTGAAAGAAATCCATTCTGACAATCTGTCTTTTAACGGATGTATTTAGACCAAATTTCCTTGTAAAATAACCACTGACATGCTGGGGCTTAAGGCTGGCATTTTATTACCTGTCTTCTATTTGTGCCCTTTGTCGTGCCAATCCTTGCCCTTCGTGTGGGTTTTTTGACCATTTTTTGACTATTTTTAATAATTCCACGTAACCTATGATGTTTTTGAATCTATCTCATTGTATAGTTTTGTTGTTTTTTGTCTTTTTGCCTTTTCTGGGGCCACACCCGCGGCATATGGAGGGTCCCGGGCTAGGGGTCGAATCGGAGCTGTAGCCGCCGGCCTGCACCAGAGCCACGGCAACATGGGATCTGAGCTGCGTCTGTGACCTACACCATAGCTCACGGCAACGCCAGATCCTTAACCCACTGAGCAAGGGAAGGGACCGAACCCGCAACCTCATGGTTCCTAATCGGATTCGTTAACCACTGCGCCACGACGGAAACGCCTCTCACTGTATAGTTTTAAGTGGTAGTAACATCCAGATATTACAACACTTATCACAGTCTGCTGGTATCAGCCTTGAATTACTTTACGTGGACTACAGAAACCTTACTTCCATGTAGGTCCTTCATCCTCCTCCAGCTTTTAAAATATAATTTTTATAAGTATTTCTTCTACGTGCACGGAGCACTATACCAGATGATGTTTACAATGTCTGCATGGGCAATCAAATATAATGTTTAAAACTCATGGAGTGAAAGACAGTCTAGCATGTTTCCTTCACGTGGCGCCTATTCTACTGTTCTTCCCTTTCTGAAGCTGCATGCCTCCTTCTGTCATGAATTATTTGAAAAAAATTATTTTCTGTTTGAAGAACTTTTATTTATTCATTTATGTATTTATTTTTACATTTTTTGTCTTTTTGTTTTTTCTGGCGCCGCTCCCACAGCACATGGAGGTTCCCATGCTAGGGGTTGAATCGGAGCTGTAGCCACCGGCCTACCCCACAGCCACAGTAATGTGGGATCCGAGCCACGTCTGCAACCTACACCCCAGCTCACGGCAACGCCAGATCCTTAACCCACGGAGCGAGGTCAGGGATCGAACCCTCAACCCCATGGTTCCTAGTCGGATTCGTTAACCACTGCGCCATGACGGGACCTCCTGAAGAACTTTTAAAAAGCCATTGCTTAAAAGTAAATCTTCGGGTGACGAATTCTTTTGGATTTCCTTCACCCAAGAATATCTTTTTCCTCTGCATTTCTGAAGGATAGTTTCACTAGGCATAGAATTCAGGGTTGACACTCATTTTATTTTGGCCTTTTCCAGCGGCCTCCGTGGTTTCCGCTACGACCACTTCTATTAACCAAGGCGCTGCTGCTCTGTGGTAACATGTCATTTCTCTCTAGCGGCCTTCGAGATTCTGCCTGTGTGTGTGTTTTGCTTTCAGAAGTTTGATTACGAAATGTCTCCGCATAGATTTTTTAAAATCCACTTGGCATTTGCTCTGCTTCTTTAGGCTTAGACCTTTCACCACATTGGGGACGATTTTAGACAGTCAACATCTTTCTCAAGCCACTAAAAAGAGGGACATCTCCTTGGACAGTCACAAAGGTTTGAGAGGCAACCAAGAGCTCAGGCAGCGTTGGAGGAGAAGGTTCATTGTCTGCAGGAGGCCCCTCCTTCAAGACTGCAGAGGCGGCTCTCTTATCTAACGCATAGAAATTAACACAGAGAGTCAAGTGCGGTGAAGAAACAGGAAAATATGTTCTAAATAAAACAACAAGATAAAACCTTCAGGAAAAAGACCTTCATGAAATGCAGATAAGCCGTTTACCTAAAAAGAGTTCAAAGTAATAGTGAAAAAATATACTCGCCAAGCTCAGAAGGAGAATGGATGAACAAAGTGAGAATTTTAACAAAGAGGTAGAAAACAAGGTACAAAATAGCAGTCGCGGAACCAAAGGATGTAATAATGGACCTGAAAAGTACAGTAGATGGGTTCAAGAGCAGACTAGATGACACAGAAGGATCGGTGAACTTGAAGGGAGCAGCAAAAGAAAAAAAAAAAAAAAGAATGAAAAAGAGTAAAGATAGGAAGTGATGGGACAACATCAAGCAGGCCAACATTCAATTATTGGGGTCCCAAAAGAAGGGAGGGAAAGAGGCAGAAAAATTAGTTGGAGAAATGGTGGCTGTAAATTTCCTAACCAAGGGAAGGAAACAGACATACAGATCCAGGAATCCCAAAAAGTTCCGAATAAGATGAACCCGAAGAAACCCACACAAAGACACATTATAATTAAAATGTCAGAAGTTAAAGACAGTAGAGAATCAGGAATTCCTGTGGTGGCTCAGTGGAAATGAATCTGACTAGTATCCCAAGGACACAGGTTTGACCCCTGGCCTTGCTCAGTGGGTTAAGGATCCAGCATTGCCATGAGCCATGCCGTAGGTTGCAGATGCAGCTCGGATCTGGTGTTGCTGTGGCTGTGGCGTAGGCCAGTGGCTACAGCTCTGATTCAATCTCTAGCCTGGGAACCTCCATATGACAGGGATATGGCCCTAAAAAGACACCCCCCCAAAAAAAAGATGGGAGGGAATCTTAAAAACAGTAAGAGAACAACAAATTCTTATCCTGATAGTCATAAGATCATCAGCAGATTTACTGGCAGAAACTTTGCAGGCCAGGGAGGCATGGCAAGATATATTCAAAGTGCGGAAAGAAAAAACCCTCCAACGAAGAAGAATCTATCCAGAAAAGCCGTCATTCAGAATTGACAGCGAGATAGAGAAAAAAGCTGAAGGAGTTCACTGCTGCGAGACCAGTCTTAAAAGAAGTGTTAAAGAGATGGCTTTAAGTGGAAACAAAAGGGCAGTACTTCGTAGCAGGAAAACAGATGAAAGCATAAATCTCACTGGCAAAAGTAAATAGACAGTAAAATTCAGAATAATGTAATGTTGTAAAGGTGGCGAGTTCATCATGGATAAAGCTAATATGAAGTTAAAATACTAAAGTAGCAAATATAGCTAGGACTACATTAATTTGTTAAGGTGTATTCAAGATAAAAAGATGTAATTTGTGACCTATAAAAACATAAAGCATGGGAGGTGTGAGTAAAAATGGAAATGAAGATGCTTTAGAATGCATTCAAATTTAAGTTGTTTTCAGCTTAAAAGAGTCTGTTGTAAATATAAGTTGTTTTATGTAAGCCTCATGGTAACCACAAAGGAAACCTCTATAACAGATACGCAAGAGATGCAAACAAAAATCCAAGGACTGGATCAGGATGGTGGGGGAGTAGGATATGGAGCTCGCCTTTTCCGACAAATACATAAAAAACCCCATCTATGTGCAGAATGATTCTCACAGACCATCTACTGACCTGCGGCGGAAGACTTCAGACTTCCAAAAGGCCAGAAAATTGCCACATAACTGGGTAGGACAAAAGGAAAAAAAGAGAGAGAGAGAAGAGAGGAAAAGGAATCAGGATGGGACCAGCACCCTGGAAGGGACCTGTGAAAGAGGAAAACCTTGAGAGAATATCATGAACAATTATATGCCAACAAATGTGAAAACCTAGATTAAATGGACAAATTTCTAGAAACATAGAGCCCACCAAAATTGAATCAAGAAGAAATAAATAATTTGAACAGACTTCTCACTAGAAGTGAAATAGAGTCAGTAATAATAATAATAATAATAATAATAAAAAAACTCCCTACAAACAAAATCCAGGACCAGATGGCTTCACAGGTGAATTCTACCAAACACACAAAGAACTTATACTGATCCTTTGAAATGCTTCCAAAAGATTGAATAGGAGGGAACACTTCCAAAGAATTTCTATGAAGCCACCATTCCCCTGATATCAAAACTAGGCAAAGATACCACTAAAAAGAAAATTATAGGCCAAAGTTGTTGACGAATATGCAACACCTATATGCAAAAATTCTTAACAAAAATCTAGCAAACCGAATCAAACAAGGCATAAAAAAGATCACATACCATCACCAACTGGGATTCATCACAAGTTCGCAAGGATAGTTCAACATATGCAAATCAATCAATATAATAGATTGGCAAATCAATCAATACAACACACCAAAAAGAAAAGTCAAAAACCACATGATCATCTCAATAGATACAGAAAAAACATTTGACAAAATTCAACATCCATTCATGATAAAAATTTTACCAAAGTGGGTATAGAGGGAACATACCTCAATACCACAAAAGCCGTTGATGATAAGCTCATAACCAATATAATGCTCAATGGAAAAAAGCCAAAGCCTTCCTGCTAAAATCTGGAAATAGACAGAGATGCCCACCCTCACCACCTCACTGGAAGGCCTAGCCACAGCACTCAGACCAAAAAAAAGAAAGAAAGAAAAATTAGCCAAATTGAGAGGGAAGAGGTAAAATTGTCACTCTATGCAGATGACATGACACTGTATATAGAAAACCCTAAGGACTCCAGACAAAGACTGCTATAGTAGCAGGATACAAGATTAACATTTAGAAATTGATTGCATTTCTGTATACTAACAATGAAATATCAGAAAGGGAATGTAAAAAAAAAAAAAAACCAAACAAACAAACAAAACACAACAAAACATCCCAGGAATAAACCTGACCAAGGAGGCAAAAGATGTATACATTGAGAACAATGAAACATTAATAAAGGAAATAAAAGAAGAATCAAAGAAATGGAAAGACATCCCATGTTCTTGGTTTGGAAGAAATAATACTGTTAAAATGGCCATACTACCCAAAGCCTTCTACAGATTTACTGTGCTCCCTATCAATTACTCATGGCGTTTCTCATAGAGCTAGAACAAGTAACCCCCAAAAGTATATGGAGCCATAACATAACCAGAGTTGCCAAAGAAATCCCGAGGAATTAAAAAGAAGAAGGAGGCTAACTCTCCCAGACTTCAGTCAATATTACAAGGCTATAATAACCGAAACAGTGTGGTACTGGTACAAAAACAGACATACAGATCAATGCAACAGAAGAGAGAGCCCAGAAATAAATACACACACTTATAATCCGTTGATATTCAACAAAGGAGACAAGAATACAAAATGGAAAAAAATCTGTACAGCAAGTGGTGCTGGGAAAGTTGGACAGCTGTGTATAAAGCAATGAAATTAGAACATACGCTCACATCATACACAAAAATAAACTCAAACGGCTTAAAGACTTAAATATAAGACAGGACACCATAAAAATCCTAGAAGAGAACACGGCAAAACATCCTTTGACATAAATTGTGCAAATGTTTTATAGGTTGGTCTTCCAGGGGAACAGAGATAAAAACAAAAATAAACAAATGGAACCTACTCAAACTCACAAGCTTTTGCCCAGTAAAGGAAACCATAAAAAAGCCAAAGAGACAACCTATGGAATGGAAGAGTGTATTTGCAAATGATGTAACCGACAAGGGCTTAATCTCTAAAATATATGGGGGGGGAGGGAAACTTCATACAACTCAACAACAAAACAAATAACAGAAGCAAAAATGGGCAGAAGACCTAAATAGACATTTCTCCAAAGAAGACATAGAGATGGCTAGTAGACACATGAAAAGATGTTCAACATCGCTAATTACTGAAGAAATGCAAATCAAAACCACAGTGAGGCACCATCTCACACCAGCCAGAATGACCATATCAAAAAGTCTACAAATAACAAATTCTGGAGAGGATGTGGAGAAAAGGGATCCCAGTTACACTGTTTGTAGGAATGTGAATTGGTGCAGCTACTATGGAAAACAGCATGGAGGATCCTCAGTAAACTAAAAACAGCATTACCATTTGATTCTGCAATCCCACTCCTGGGAATATATCCAGACAAGCTATCATCAAAAAGATACATGCACACCCATGTTCATAGCAGCACTCTTCACAATAGTCAAGACCTGGAAACAACCTAAATGTCCATCAACAAATGAATGAAGTAAGAAGATGTGGTACATATATTCAATGGACTACTACTCGGTCATAAAAAAGAATGAAATAATGCCATCTACAGCAACAGAGATGTGACCAGAGATTCTCATGCTAAGTGAAGTAAGTCAGAAGAGAATGACAAATACCATGTGATATCACTTATATGTGGAATCTAAAATATGGCACAATTGAACACATCTACAAAACAGAAATAGACTCACAGACATAGAGAACAGACTTGTGGTTGCCAAGGAGGAGGGGGGAGGGGGTGGGATAGACTGGGAGTTTGGGGTTAGAAGATGCAAATTATTACATTTAGAATAGATAAACAGGGACCTACTGTATAGCACAGGGAACAATATCCAATCTTCTGAGATAGACCATGATGGAAAACAATATGAAAAAGGATGTATGTATATGTATAACTGAGTCATTTTGCTGTACAGCAGACATTGGCACAACGTAGTAAATCAACTATACTTTAATAAAAAAAACTTGAAAAAAAACCTCCAGGCATCTAGGAGTTCCCATTGTGGCTCAGGTGGTTAAGAACCTGACATACTCTCTGTGAGGATGTAGCTTCAATCCCTGGCCTCACTCACTGGGTTAAGGATCTGGAATTGCCACAAGCTTCAGCATAGGTCATAGATGAGGCTTAGAACGGATGTTGCTGTGGCTGCGGCATAGGCCTGCAGCTGCTGCTCTGATTCAATTCCTATCCCAGGAACCTCCATGTGCCACAGATGCAGCATTAAAAAAACAAACAAAACCAAGACGCTGAGCATACTACTATAGAAAATCAAATCATAAAAGGGAGCAAGAGAAGAAAGGAAGGGAAGAACTATAAAACAGCCAGAAAACAATGAACAAAATAGTAATAAGTACAAATCTATCAACAATTACTTTAACTGCAAATAGACCAATCAAAAGCAGACTGGCTGGAATTCCCACTGTGGTGCAGTGGGTTTTAGATCTGGTGTTACTGCAACTGTGGCACAGGCCTCAGCTGTGCCTTGGAGTCAATCCCTGGCCTGGGAACTTCCATATGCCATGGGTGTGGCCAAAAAAGAAACAACAAACAAACAAATGAGACTGGCTGAATGAATAGAAAAATAAGACTCATATATATGTTGCCTACAAGATACTCACATCAGATGCAAGTAGTCACCCAGACTGAAGGTGGAGGGATGGACAATGTTATTCTTTGCAAATGGAAACCAAAAGAAATCTGCACATCTCTACTTATATTAGACAAAAGAGACTTTACGACAAAGAGTATATATAAGAGACAAGGGAACTCTGTCTCGTCACTTATGATGGAGCATGACGATATGAGAAAAAAGAATGTACGCATGCAGGTGTAGCTGGATCACCTTGCTCTACAGCAGAAAATTGACAGAACACTGAAAACCAGGGATAATGGGAAAAAAATCATTATAAAATAAAAGACTTTTATAGATTAAGAAAATATATATATATATATATATGAGACAAAAAAGTCATTACATGATGATAAAGGGGTTATTTCAACAATAGAATTTAACATTTGTAAAGGTTTATGGACCCAATATAGAAACACCTAAATATACAAATCAAATATTAACAAACCTAAAGGGAGAGATAAATAACAACACAAGAATAATAGAGAATGTTAACAATTCACTCTCAACCACTGATCATCCAGACAGAAAATCAATAAGCAACTTGGCCTCAGTAACATGTTAGGCCAGAAGGACTTAACAGACGTACGCATAAAATTCCATCCAAAAGCAAAAGAATATACATTCTCCTCAAGTACACATGGAACATTATCCTGGATAGAACCTATGTTAGGACACAAAGCAAGTCTTATTAAATTTTGGACAATACTTTAAAATTATATCAACCATCTTTTCCTACTACAGTGATATGAAACAAGATCAGTTACCAGAAGAAAACTGGAAAAAAATCACAAATATGTAGAGATTAAACAACATGCCACTGGACAACCAATGGGTCAAAGAAGAAATCAAAAGAAAAAATTTAAATATCTTGAGACAAATGAAAATGGAAATACAACCTACCAAAACTTATGGGCTACAGAAAAAGCAGTTCTAAGAAGGAACTTCACAGTGGTAAATGCTTGTAGCAAAAGACAAGAAAAAAATCTCAGATAAACTGCATAACTCTACCTCTCAAGGAACAAGAAAAAACAAAGCCCAACTTTAGTAGTAATAAGGAAATAACAAAGATCAAAGCAGATATAAATAGAGACTAAAAAAGACAACAGAAAGAAATCAATGAAACTAAGAGTTGGGTTTTTTTTTTTGAAAAGATGAACAAAAGTGGTCAAGTGTTAGCTAGACTCACCAAGACAAAAAGAGAGAGGACTCATGTGCATAAAATAGAAAATGCAGGGGAGTTCCCGTCGCGGCGCAGTGGTTAACGAATCCGACTAGGAACCATGAGGTTGCGGGTTCGGTCCCTGCCCTTGCTCAGTGGATTAACGATCCGGCGTTGCCGTGAGCTGTGGTATAGGTTGCAGACGCGGCTCGGATCCTGCGTTGCTGTGGCTCTGGAGTAGGCCCGTGGCTACAGCTCCGATTCAACCCCTAGCCTGGGAACCTCCATATGCTGCGGGAGCGGCCCAAGAAATAGCAACAACAACAACAACAAAAGACAAAAAAAGACAAAAAAAAAAAAAAAAAAAAAAAAAGAAAAGAAAAGAAACGCCAACCATGGAGTTCCCGTCGTGGCGCAGTGGTTAACGAATCCGACTAAGAACCATGAGGTTGCGGGTTCGGTCCCTGCCCTTGCTCAGTGGGTTAACGATCCGGCGTTGCCGTGAGCTGTGGTGTAGGTTGCAGATGCAGCTCGGATCCCGCATTGCTGTGGCTCTGGCGTAGGCCAGTGGCTACAGCTCCGATTGGACCCCTAGCCTGGGAACCTCCATATGCCACGGGAGCGGCCCAAGAAATAGCAACAACAACAACAACAAAAGACAAAAGAAAAAAAAAAAAAAGAGAAAATATAAGCAAGATGTAATAACTGATATCATGGAAATATAAAGGATCGTAAAAGACTACTATGAACAATTATACTCTAAGAAGTTGGATAATCTCAAAGAAATGGATACTTTCCTAGAAACATACAACCTACCCAGAATGCATCACGAATAAATAGAAAATCTGAATCAAGTAATTACTACTGAAGAGATTGAATCAGTAATCAAAAACCTACCAACAGGAGTTCCCGTCGTGGCGCAGTGGTTAACGAATCCGACTAGGAACCATGAGGTTGCGGGTTCGGTCCCTGCCCTTGCTCAGTGGGTTAATGATCCGGCGTTGCCATGAGCTGTGGTGTAGGTCGCAGACGCGGCTCGGATCCCGCGTTGCTGTGGCTCTGGCGTAGGCCGGTGGCTACAGCTCCAATTCAACCCCTAGCCTGGGAACCTCCATATGCCGCGGGAGCGGCCCAAGAAATAGCAACAACAACAACAACAACAACAAAGACAAAAAACAAACAAACAAAAAAAACCTACCAACAAACAAAAGTCCAGAACCAGATGACTTCACTGGTGAATTTTACCACACATTCCAAAAAGATTTAATATTTCTCCTCCTTAAACTCTTTCAGAAAATTGAAGAAGAGGGAACAAGATCAGCGCTATGCTGCTATGATAACCAGACAAGAATGCCACAGGAAAACTGCAGGTCACCATTTCTGATGAAATAGATGCAAAAATCCACAAGAAAATATCAGTAAGCGGAATTCAACAATGCATGAAAGGGAGGGATAACTTAGGAGTTTGGGATTAATATACACACACTGCTATATAAAAAACAAACAATCCACAAAGACCTGCTGTAGAGCCCAGGGAACTCTGTTCAATATTCTCTTATAACCTACATGGGAAAAGAATCTAAAAAAGAACGGGTATGTGTATCTGTATAACTGAACCACTTTGCTGTACACCGGACACGAACACAACGTTGTAAATCACCTATACTCCAAAGTAAAATAAAAATTAAATTAAAAAGGAAAGATAAGGTCTAAGCCCTTAAGCACTGGTTCTGAGCAAGGCCATGCACCATCGTACTGCTCTACACTCTTTCTGCTTGCTGCAGTGCCACCATGTTTAATTTGTTGGAGGAGACCATGGCATGAAATAATAGGATAATGTAATGAAGGGGGTTGCATGAGATTTTACAGAATGTTGCAGAGCAATGAGCTTGCTTTGCTGTGGCTTTTGTCCTTTTTCTAAATCAATGCCTCGTGCCAAGCTGGAGCTCTGTGTTCCTGGAGGCTTTGTCTCATGATTAACATTGCAGTTAGTGGGAATCCTTTAATAGTCTTTCCAAACGTTCAGGAGTCGAGCTTAGCTTACTGCTAAGGTATAAAAACATTTCCCTTATTATTATATTCAACATCATCCAACTATTTCCGAGTGCAGAGTCGTAGCAATTACTTTGAAGGAGAAAAAGAGCATTGCTATCAGGTCTCATCCCTGGATTCAAATCCCAGTAATACATCAGCTCCGTGACCTTGGGACTACTTAATCTCTCTGAGCCTCTGTTTCTTCAGGTGCATAATGGAATCCTCAGTAGTAACTACCTTACAGAGATCAGGGAGATTAACTATGTCCCTTTGGAAATGCCTGAGGAATGAAATGATATGATATCTGGGATTTGCCTAAAAGTAGCCACTGACATGGGGGGAGTGGGTTGGGGGTACAGATGAAAAAAGATTTACCACAAGCTGAAAATCACTGAAACTGGAAACAGGCACACCAGGGCTTTGTCTTTATTTTGCATGCATTTGAAATTAGACAAAATAAAAAATTGGTTTCTTTAAATGATCACATACCACGATCAAGTGGAATTTATTCCAAGGGTGCAAGAGTGGTTCAACATCAGCCAATCAATCAATGCGATGCACCACTTTAACAAAATGAAGGATGAAAGTCATATGATCATCTCAATAGATGCAGAAAACACATTTAGCTAAATTCAATATTCACTTACGATGAAAACTCTCAACAAAATGGGCATAGAGGGAACATACCTCAACCTAATAAAGGCCATATGTGGCAAGCCCAAGATAACATCACACCCAATGGTGAAAAGCTGAAAGCTCTTCCTCAAAGATCAGGAACAAAACAAGGATACCTGCTCTTGCTACTTTTCTTCAACATAGTGTTGGAAATCCTAGCCAGAGCAAATAGGCAAGAAAAAGAGATAAAAAGCAACACATTGGAAAGGAAGAAGTAAAACTGTCACTGTTTGCAGATGACATATTCTATGTTCAAAACCTTCAAGACTCCATGAAAAACTGTTAGAACTAACACGAGTTAAGTTGCAAGATACAAAAATCTGTTGTGTTTCTGTACACGCATGACGGGAAACATCCCATCTACAACTGCATCAGAATAGGCTACCTAGGAATAAATTTAACCAAGGAGGTGGAAGACCTGTATCCTGAAAGCTCTAAGATATTGATGAAAGTAGTGGAAGAAGACTAGTAAATGGAAACATACTCCATGCTCACGGATTGCAAGAATTAATATTGTTAAAATGTCCATACCAGCCAAAGGGATCCACAGGTTCCACGCAATCCCTACCAAAATTTCAATGGTATTTTTCACAGAAATAGAACTAACAATCCTATATATGTAAGGAACCACGAAGACCCCAACAGCCGAAGCAGTCTTGGAAAAGAAGAGCAAATCAGGGAGTTCCCGTCGTGGCTCAGTGGTTAACGAATCGGACTAGGAACCATGAGGTTGTGGGTTCCATCCCTGGCCTTGCTCAGTGGGTTAAGGATCTGGCATTGCCGTGAGCTGTGGTGTAGGCTGCAGATGTGGCTCCGATCCCACATTGCTATAGCTCTGGTGTAGGCTGGCGGCTACAGCTCCGATTCGACCCCTAGCCTGGGAACCTCCATATGCCATGGGAAGCGGCCCTCGAAAAGGCAAAAAGCCAAAAAAAAAAAAAAAAAAAAAAGAGCAAATCAAGGCATCACACTTCCTGATTTCAAACCATAGATATTTACAAAGCTCTATTAATCAAAGCATTGCGGTATTGGCATAAAAATAGATATACAGATCGATGCAACAGAATAGAGAGCCGAGAGATAATGTATACATACATGGTTACTTTATGACAAAAGAGCCAAGTATATACAACAGGGAAAGGACAATCTCTTCAATAAGTTGTGCTGGGAAAACTGGACAACCTCATGCAAAAAAATTACAACAGGACTGCTAGCTTACACCACACAAAAAGCCAATTCAAAATGGATTAAAGAAATTGTATCCCCAAAAATCAAATATCGGGAATACACCTGACCAAGGAGGTAAAGGACTTATATGCCAGGAACTATAAATCATTAACCAAGGAAATTAAAGAAGATGTAAAGAAATGGAAAGATAGTCCATGCTCCCGGGTTTGGAAAAATTAATATTGTAAAGATGGCCATACTGCCCAAAGCCATCTACAGAGTCAAGGCAAGCCCTATCAAATTACCCATGACACTTTTCACAGAACCAGAACAAACAATCCCAAAATTGATATGGAACCACAAAAGATCCAGAATTGCCAAAGCAATCCTGAGGAACAGAAACCAAACAGGAGGCATCACTCTCCCAGACTTCAGGCAATATGACAAAGCCACAGTCATCAAGACAGTGTGGTACTGGTGACAAAACAGACAGACAGACCAATGGAACAGCATAGAGAACCCAGAAATAAACCCAGACACCTATGGTCAATTAATCTTTGACAAAGGAGGCAAGAACATAAAATGGGAAAAAGAGAGTCTTTTCAGCAAGTATTGCTGGGAAACCTGGACAGCTGCATGCAAATCAATGAAACTAGAACACACCCTCATACCATGCACGAAAAGAAACTCAAAATGGCTTAAAGACTTAAAGGTAAGATAAGACACCATCAAACTCCTGGAAGAGAACACAGGCAAAACAATCTCTGACATCAACCTTACAAATATTTTCTCAGATCAGTCTCCCAAAGCAACAGCAATAAAAGCAAAAATAAACCAATGGGACCTAATCAAATTGACAAGCTTTTGTACAGCAAAGGAAACCAAACATAATACAAAAACACAAGTTACAGAATGAGAGAAAATACTTTCAAATGATGCAAGTGACAACGGCTTAATCTCTAAAATATACAAGCAATTTATACAACTCAATAGCAAAAAAGCCAACAACCCAAATGAAAAATGGGCAAAAGACCTGAATAGACATTTCCCCAAGGAAGACACACATGTGGCCAACAAGCACATGAAAAAATGCTCAACATCCCTGATTATTAGAGAAATGCGAATCAAAACTACCACGAGATACCACCTCACACCAGTCAGAATGGCCATCATTAATAAGTCCACAGATAACAAGTGCTGGAGGGGCTGTGGAGAAAACAGAGCCCTCCTGCACTGTTGGTGGGAATGGAAGCTGGTACAACCACTATGGAGAACAGTATGGAGGTATCTTAGAAATTTATACATAGAACTTCCATATGACCCCGCAATCCCACTCTTGGGCATATATCTGGACAAAAGTTTCCTTAAAAAAGACACACACACCCACATGTTCATTTCAGCACTACTCACAGTAACCAAGACATGGAAACCACCATGGCAGATGATTGGATTAGGAAGATGTGGTATATATACACAATGGAATACTACTCAGCTGTAAAAAAGAATGAAATAATGCCATTCGCGGGAATGTGGATGGAACCAGAGACTCTCATGCTGAGTGAAGTGAGTCAGAAAGAGAAAGACAAATACCATATGATATCACTTACATCTGGAATCTAATATACGGCACAAACGAACCTTTCCACAGAAAAGAAACTCATGGACTTGGAGAATAGACTTGTGGTTGTCGGGGGGAGGGAGAGGGAGTGGGATGGAGGGGGTGCTTGGGGTGAACAGATGCAGACTATTGCCTTTGGAATGGATTAGCCATGAGATTCTGTGTATAGCACTGGGAACTATGTCTGGTCACTTATGATGGAGGCTGATAATGTGAGAAAAGAGAAGGCATACATGTATGTGCAACTGGGTCACCATGCTGTACAGAAGGGAAAAAATACATTGGGAAATAATAAAAAAAATAAAAATAAATCAACTAAAAAAAATGGATTAAAGACCAGGGGTTCCCACTGTGGCACAGTGGGAACAAATCTGACTGGTATCCGGAAAGATTCAAGTTTGTTCCCTGGCCTCGCTCAGTGGGTTGGGGAGCTGGTGTTGCCATGAGCTGTGGTGTAGGTTGCAGATGAGGCTTGGATCCCGAGTTCCTGTTGCTGTGGTGTAGGCTGGCAGCTGTAACTCCGATTCGACCCCTAGCCTGGGAACTTTCGTATGCTGCTAGTGTGGCCCTAAAAAAAAAAAAAAAAAAGCAAAAAAAAAAAAAAACAAAAAAACCCCAAACCAAAAACCAAAATGGATTCAAGACCTGAATGTGAGACCTGAAGCCATAAACATTCTAGAAGGAAACCTAGATACTAAGTGCCATGACATAGGTCTTTGTGATGATTTTTTTTTTTTAAATTTTGGGAGCCACCTAAGTGTCTGCTTATAGAGGAGTGTATTTTTAAAGAACCATCGCATATATGCATACGCACACAATGGAATATTATTCAGCCATCAAAAAGGAAACCTTGCCATTTGCAACAACATGGAAGGACCTTGAAGTCCTTATGCCAAGTGAAGTAAGTCAGACAGAGAAAGACAGACATTGGATGATCCCTCTTATGTGTGGAATCCAAAAAAAGAGGAACAAAGATGAACTCATAGGTACAGAGAACAAATCAGTGGAGGCTGGGAGGGGATTGGGGTCAGGGGCAAAGGTGGTCAAAATGTGTGAACTTCCAGGTACAAAATAAAGAAATTCTGGGGATGCAACGTACAGCCTGGTGGTTGTAGTTAACAGCACTGCGCTGGATATTTGAAAGATGCCAGGAGTTCCCTTTGTGGCTCAGCAGTTAACAAACCCACCTCAGATCCATAAGGATGCGGGTCCCATCCCTGGCCTTGCTCTGTGGGTTAAGGATCTGGCATTGCCTTGAGCTGTGGTGTGGGCCGCAGACACGGCTCGGATCCTGTGTTGCTGTTGCTGTGGTGCAGGCTGGCAGCTGTAGCTCCGACTGGACCCCTAGCCTGGGAACTTCCATATGCTGCGGGGATGGCTCTCAAAAGTTAAAAAAGAAAAACAGAAGAGAAAGTGGCTAAGAGCATAGATCTTAACAGTTCTCATCACAAGAAAAAAACTCCTGTGTGTGGTGATGAATGGTACCTGGATTTATTACACTGATTATTTCACTATACATATATAAACATTGAATCATTATATTGGACACCTGAGGCCAATATAATGCCAGCTATATCTTCATTAAAATACAAAGATTAAAATTTTTTCTCTCTCTCCTTCTGAGCCTCGCTGACATCAAGCCTAGATCTTCCGTTATTGTCACAGGTTCCTAAGACATTTGTTCCTGGTCTGCTTCTCCCTGTTGCTCTGATTGGGCCGTTTTGTAACATGTCTGGTTTCATAATATGTCTTAGTTTTACGGATTTTTTTGTTGTTGTTGTCTCCAAGCTACTTTTCAGCTTTTCCGGTGAGTTTTTCATTTTTGTTCGTGTATTTTTCAGTTCCATCATTTCTGCTTGATTCTTTTTTATATCTTCTTGGTTAGCTGAGATTTTGGTTTGTTTTGTTTTTTTCAGATAACTTAATTTATGATTTTTTTTATCGTTTTTTTTCCTCCACTGCACCGCATAGGGACCCACTTACACACACATGTATACATGATTTTTTCTCCCATTGTCGTGCTAAGTAAGTATCTAGACAGTTCTCGGGGCTACACAGCAGGCTTTCACTGTAAATCGATTTTCTTTTTCGTTTGTTACCAGAGTGCACAAAATCAACTCTTTGTTGAAACGGTGCCTTGTGGTCGCTGCTTTGAAATGCCTGTTGGGGTCCCCGCTGCTGAGTCCCTGTAGTGTCTTGGTGTCGGTTGTCTTAGCTCATCAGCTTACGATTGGGCTGCTTCCTGGGAGGCTGAGTGAGTTTTTACTGTGTTTGATCCTGGGAAGTTTCTGTTTTTGCCCACGAAGAGCAGGGATATTCAGAATCCTTAATGACCAGAACAGAACGGAACTGGCCAACTCCCCAAATTACAGCCCACTCACAGCCACGGATGCCAACCACCAGCCTTCCGCAATGCTTGACCAGCCCCCCCGACCTGGTCCTGAGGCCCGCAGCCTCACCCAGCGCTGACACTGGTCCAGACGGCTCACCCGACGGGTGGTTCAGACCCTTCCACCGCGGGGTCTGAGTCTGTGGCGACCGGACGCCAGCAGGTCAGGTGTCTTCTCATTTACCTTGAAGCTGGACGTGTGAGACTAGGGGATGTGTTGAGTCCGCCTGAGCATCACACACGCCCTCCCGCCTCCGTCGCGGGGCGAGGCCCCACGTTCTCATGCTGAGCGTGCTGGTCCCTCTCCAGCACGGGGACCGCCTTCGTCGCCTGAGCCCATCCTCCTGAAAGGAGTCCTTGGGGTTTACTTCGTGGCCGCACCCACAGCACGTGGAAGCTCCGGGGCCAGGGATTGAACGCGCGCCACAGCAGTGACAGCCCTGGATCCTTCGCTTGCTGTGGCACCCGGGAGCTCTGAAGTGAAGGGGCAGCAGCCACATCTTTAAAGTTTGGTCGGAGGCTTGTGTCCAACCAGGTGGACACAGCATCCGGCCTCTGGGAGCAGGATCCGTGGTCCCACGGGGCCGAGGGTCATGGGATGGAAAGCTCACGTGCCCCACGTGGGTCCCCAGGGGTGCCGAGGTGGTGGGGGCTCCTGCTGGATCCTCCCTGGGTCTCAAACCCGCGTCTTCTATTTCCTGGGAAAACAGCGCTGCAGGGCGGCCACAGTATGAAGGCGGGGGTTGGGGGGGGTCCTTCTCCACCTGGGCGGACCCCGCACTGGCCCAGAAAGGCCACCTGGGACTTGCCCCACGTTCCTGGGTCAGGAGGAGAGGCGGGGGCTGACCTGGGGGCCAGCGGGTCCCTGGAGGCCTCTGCTTCTGTTTGGTCCTCCAGTGAGGGGGTCGCTTCCTAGGCCGAAGTTCCAAGGATGCTCAAGTGGCCGAGCGTTCCCTTGCCCGGGCCTCGTGGCCCTGTCCCCACCAGCTCCGACTTTCTCTAGATGAGGCTGCAGTTAGAGGCTCCTCTGTTCCTGTGCAGGAGCCCCTGCCTGCGTCTCACCAAGGCTGGCCCTGTGGCTCTGGTCCCCAGGCCTGGCAATGACGATGTCACCCTGGCCCCTGCCCTGAGCTCAGTGACACAGCCCAGCGGCTTCCTGTGCACCTGCCCTGCCACCTCTGCAGGGAGAGGCCCAGGGGGCGGCTGCAGCGTCTGGGCGACCAACACTCCACCCGCCACACAGGGGGCCTCTTGTCAGTGGCCCCGTGGGGGGCCAGGGGGGCCACCTACAAGGACTGACAGTTTCAGGTGGGGTTTTGAGAAGCAGGACTTGGCGGGTGGTCAAGGGTGCTCCTGGCAACTGTGGGACAGTGGACAGGTGAGCGGGAAGGGTGTGGGCGGGGGTGGGCTTATTTTGACTTCAAGTTTTGGATGCTTATTCAGCAAAATACATCGATTTTGCACACACACCCCCCGAGACTCTGTTTACAAGAAAACTCACAACAGCCCAAAGGGGAACACCCCCAATGGAGCTCCCTGGTGGCCTAGGGGGTGGAGACTCGGTGTGGTCACAGCCGTGGGCGTGTTTAATCCCTGGCCCGGGAACTTCCCCTTGAAACAGGGGAAGCAAAAAACTAAAACTAAAACCCCATCGCCCAAAACCACATGAAGGGACAAACTATGCTGTCGCCATAGAGCAAAGAGAAGGGGGCTGACGGGGTCCGTGGACAGACACGTGAAGGAACCTGGAACCACCACCTGCCAACCATGCCCGGCTCTGAGGACAGGAGCCTGGTTCTGGGGGACAGGTCGGCTAAACTGTGTCCTGTTGCTACTGGGACACTCATCTGCCCACAGAGCTGCAGCCGTGGGGTGTGCATGCCTCTGGGGGGGCTGTCTGCTCTCCTGGGAAGGTGCCCTCCCCCCAGCCACTCCCACTGGCCGCGAAGGTGGAGGCCACCAGCCGGGAACAGGGGCACCTCGAGAAGCCGGAGGGACTAGGAAACGGACACCGTGGTGGAGCCCAGCCAGGCCTGGCCCGGACTTCTGACCTGACCCGTGGTCACTTGTCACAGCAGCGAGAGAAAACCAGCCCTGAGCTTCAGCTGGATCTGAACCTCGTGTTTGAACAGAGAAAAGGACACCTGGGCAGACGTGAACCAACGGCGACCTCGGGGCGTTTGGGGCCACGGGCCCGCCCAGGATCCGTTCTCGGAGCCACCAGACGATCCGATACAGACCCCGGAGGAGGCCGCCCCCGTGGTGGCCCCAGGGTCTGCCTCGGGCCCCTCCCTCTGCTGCTGACTCCTTGGCGGGCAAGTGTGCCACGGCCCCATCTCAGCTGTCATCGCCCTGCGTCCCAATGTCCCCTTCTGGTAAGGACCCTGGCCGTACGGGTCAGGGCCCGCCCCGGAGCCCTCACCTCGCTCATTCCACCTGCAAAGAGCCTGCTTCTCAATCAGGACGCCTCACAGGCCCTGCGGTTGGCACTCCAGCCTCAGCTGCGGGGACACAGGTAGGTCGTTGCCCACAACGTGTTCATCTCAGCCCGGTGGCAGCGAGTGTTTACAGCTTAGACCAACCAGAGAGTCTTCCTGGGGAGGCGCGCGGTTGGTGGGGCTGCGGCTGTGGCCACGGCCAGCGACGAGAGCAGCAGATGGACTCGAGTCAGCCTGGCATTGATTTCACTCCCCCACAGCCAGCTGCACCTGGCAGCCGCTTCCCAGCACAGTGGCAACTGATGCACCGAGGAGCCAGTGTCCCCAGGAGGGCCGCCTGCTACCCTGAGAGGTCGTGCGAGGGGAGGGGGCTGTGGCTGTGGCTCCCACCCTGCTCTGCCTGCGTGGGGCCAGCCGGCCAGCAGACGGTGGGGTGCGGGGGCCAAGGCGCAGAAGTCCAGCCGGAGCGCGGGATCGGTTTCTGCTCGTCGTCTTTGGTGCAGAGAGGACATCTGGCTGTGTCCTAGACACCTGCCCAGGGTCCCGGCGGATACCCCGGCGGGCCAGTGACCCGGTCGGCCAGACCGCGCGGTTCCCTCTGCTTCTGCACGTGGCGGCCAGACCCGGATCGGCTCCAAAGCCTTTCCCAAGCGGCGGGCTCTGTCCGGCCCACATCAGGACTCGGACTCGGTGCTGGCTCAGGTCTTGGAGACTCTGCCCGGCTCGCGTGGGCCATGCGTGCACGAGCCCAGGACTTCCCTACACCCGCCGGCCCCCTGCCCTCCCCACCTCATCAGGCTTCACCTCTACCCACCCCCCTGCCGGGCCTGACTCGGTGCAGCCGCGTGGAGGGGGGCCCAGCCTGGGCCAACACGCGGCCCTGACTCAGGCCAGGGTTCAAGTTCGACCTCAGACGTCCTCACGCAACTCAGACGTTGCCTCTCATCCTCTTGGGACTTTTTGGTTGTCATCGACGTGAGAGATAAACCGGGGTTGGATAAACAGTTACTCCCCATTTACTGCACAGCTGGGATGCTGGCACCAGAATCCAGGTCACGCATTTTTTTTAATTGGCCACCTTACGGGGCTCTTGTGAGTTCCAGGATCTGTTTCCTTTTTCAGTTAAAACCGCGTGGTACACACACGATAACATCGCCGCGTGTTTGTAATTCACAATTTAGAGCAGAACAAACAGCTGGGGACCTGGTGCCTCTGTGACCAGCCCCTCCTCCCGTCCCCTGGCCACCGCAGGGCACCACGGGGCGAGCGAAATTTGTCCTCGTTGCCGTGGCCTCACTTACGGTTGGACGGCTTATGGATACATCCACAAATACCGTGGTTATTTGATGTAATTTGTAGACAAAAATGGTCTTAACCCATCGATTCTTTCACAACTTGCATTTTTATCCCAGTTTTAAGATTCATCTCTTGAGGTGTGTATTTCACGCACCTTGGCTTCTGGGTTGGGGTCCATCGTATGACTCTGCATGCGTGTGTGTGTGTGTGTATCTCTTTTTTTTTGGTCTTTTTTTTTTTTTTTTTTTTTTTTTTTAAGGGCTGCACCCATGGCATATGGAGGGTCCCAGGCTAGGGGTCGAATCGGAGCTGTCGCTGCCGGCCTGCACCACGGCCACAGCAGCGCTGGATCCTTAACCCACAGAGCGAGGCCAGGGGTGGAACCTGCGTCCTCTGGATGCTCGTCAGAGCCACGAGGGGAGCTCCCGTGCGAACGTGCATTCATGCGCGCTCTCTTCGCGTTCTGCTGCTGGACAGGAAGGTCTTCCTGCTGCTCTGCCCTTGTGAATGGCTGCTCCGTCCTCTCCGCCTCTTGCCAGGATTCCTGGAGCCAGAGCAACAGCGTCTCTCAGCTTCAGACCTGGGAGCGGAACGGCCGGGCCAAAGGCTATGATGTCACCAGCACGGCTGGGAGTTGGCAATGAACTTTCAGAGCAGCCCGTGCAGCCCACGCTCCCTCCGGCGCACTCGCGTCTGCCCACCCGCATCCCTGCCGCCGCGCGGGAGCATCGGGCTTCATGGCTCTGGTCACCGCTGTGTACAAGCTGCACCTGCGAGGTCTTGGCTGGGTCCCCGATGCTGGGATGGGACGTCACCGGCCGGTCCTGCTGTCTCTTCTGTGAAAAAGCTTCTTCATGCCTTTGGCCACTTCTCTGTTGGGTTGGTGTTGCTTTTTTTTTTTTTTTTTTTTTTTTGATTTTAGAAATTCCTCCCTCAGGATGCTAACCCTGTCACTTACGTGTGGGAGCAGGTGTGGCAAACGCCTCCTCCAGGTGTCACCTCTGTTCCCACTTTCTCTGCGTTGCCTCAGCATAGACAGGGGTTCTTGCTGTTGCAGCCGGATGGACCGGCTCACTTCTCGGGGACCCGTGCCTTGGTCCCTGTCAAGTGTGAGGTCTGCATTAAATACCATTCCCGCCCCGTCGCCCCCGCACCGTGGGGAAGCCAGCGGGCCCGCACCATTGGCGGACATCGGCCCACGTCTCCCGCTGATTTGCAGAAGCCCCTGTGCCCCCGGTCAGGCCGATGCGGGGGGTCTCGTGCAGCCCACTCCCTCCTGCCCCTGGGTCCGGGGATGAGGTCTGACCCACAGCCAGCCTCGCCACTGACTCGCAGCCCGGCGGCTCAGCTCCCGTCACCCACACCTGCAAGACCATGTGACTCTGGACCACCCTGGGCTCTCCCGTGCACATTCTAGAATCAGCGTCTCCAGTTCCTACTTGTACGTCCGATGCTCGCCGCATAACGGAGGTTTTCTCTGAAAAGAAATCTTACGTTTCACGTGTCTAGGCATCTGTGTCACGGACGGATGCCACTTCGCCTTTTAAATGATCGTCCTTCACCTACTGTGTTGGGCAACGATTTTTCCCTTTTATCCTGTCACCGTGGAGAAAGGCACAAATGCATCTTCTAAGGGGAAAGCACCTTTCACCACGGGGATAGACCAACTTCGGTGACAACGTGGGATATATTGCTTAATGACGCCAGACGCTTTGCCAAAATTCTTTCCAGGACTTTGTATATATGTTCCCTAGAGACCGAAGTTTCCTTTCTCTCGCCATCTTCATCTGCCTTCGTCTTCCTTGTGAAGCTGTCCTGGTCCTTGCAAAGCCGGGGAGGGATCCCCCCTGCTCTCTCTTCTGGAAGACTTTGAAGCAACAACCGGAATCTCTTGTGCCTTGACTCTTTTGCCAGAACTTGCCCATAAGACAGGCTGAGCCTCGTTTTTATATTATGAGATTTCTGAACTATTGATTCAATTTTGGCTGTTATTCTAGCACAGTTCAGGTGGGAGCTTCTGCATCTATGTCGGTGATTTGTATTTTCCTGGGAACTTGTCTCTTTCATCCGTGGTTTTAAATGTAGCAGCAAAATAGGTTCATAACATTCCCTTATTAACTTCTAAATCTCCCCAGACTCTGCAGTCGTATCTCTTTCCCAAGCCTAATAGTTTTATGGGTGGCTTCCATCTTTTTATTTTACAATTCTGTTTTATTTTTATTTTTTGGCCACACCTACTGCAGCTGCAGCAATGCCAGATCCTTAACCTATTGCACCACAGTGGGAGCTCCGGTTTCCATCTTTTTATTTCTTTCTTTATTTTTATCTTTTCTCGGGCCGCGCCCGTGGCCTATGGAGGTTCCCAGGCGAGGGGTCCAATCGGAGCTACAGCCGCCGGCCTGCACCACAGCCACAGCCACGCGGGGTCCGAGCTGCGTCTGCGACCGACCCCACAGCTCAGGGCAACACCGGTCCTTCACCCACGAAGCCAGGCTGGGGATCCCGCCGGCACCCCAGCAGAAGCTCTGACTGAGCATCTCCAAATTTCCGCTTCAGGGCTTTTCCACTTGCAAATCATTAGAAGTATGGTTTTAAATTTCCGGATGAAGGTTCCCGGGGTTCGTCTCCTTTGTCGTGGTTGATTTCCAGGGCGCTGCTGCCGTATCAGAGACGCTTCTTTCTGCGCTTCCAACCCTCGGTCTGCTGAGACCGGACGTGCGACCTAACGTGTTGCCAACTTTCTCGTGTTCCCTGTGACTTAGAGAGGAAGGGGACTCTCCAGGCATCGCACGCAGCCTCCCACAAACACCCTGTAGATCAGATGCATTCCTGCTCGTGTTCGAATCTTCCAGGTCCTACTGACGTGCACCTGTTTGTTCCGTCCGCTCCTACAAGCTCGCGGCGTGCTGGTGGGTGTGTCACTTATCTCGTCTAGGTCGGCGGTTTGTTTTCTTTATAAACGGAAGTCGCACGAACGGCAGTTCGGCCTCACTCTGGGCTGCGAGGACAGAGCCCCTCAAACGGACCCCACCTCAGAGTCATGATTAACCCCTCTGTCCAAAACGTCCCTCCCCAGGACCGAGTGGCGTCAAGGAAAGGGGTCGACCCCTCCCCGACTCTATCCGCTGCCTGCCCATCGTTTGCAGAAAAGCTTCCGTGACCCAGCCTCCCCGAGCCTCCGAAGACCCGGCTCGCGAGCGAATGATAAGGAAACGGGGAGGCAGCGAGAAGGACTGGCTGCTGGGCTGGGAACCTGGAGCCGACCTCCAGCCCCTGAAAGACGGGGAAGGAGGCTGCCACGCAGTCCAGGGGCCTCTGCCGAAAGCAGACCCCCTGGGTGAGAACGGATGAGCACG
Organism: Sus scrofa; assembly: GCF_054392235.1. NCBI lineage: Eukaryota > Metazoa > Chordata > Mammalia > Artiodactyla > Suidae > Sus > Sus scrofa. The sequence goes on from NC_139385.1 coordinate 1,207,810, forward strand.
AGCACGGAGACCCCAGACCACCTGAAACCTGGAGATGGGCGACACCAGCTTCGGCTTGATGCCAACCCATCCGGGACGGTGCACGAGCCACCCCACAGCCTTCACGGCCTTGGTCTCCCCGGACACTTGGGGACCCCCTTGGGACCAGTCCGTCATCTCCGGGGAGCTCCCCGGTAAAAGCCATGCCGCCTTTCCCACCAACACCTGCCACCTGAGCATTGTCCTTTTGAGCAGCGAGCGGCAGACGTGGGTTTGGTACCGGCCTCAGCGGGTGACGATTGTGTCCAAGCAAACCTTTATCACCCACAGTGGCTCTGCCCCTCACGATGCTTCTTGCGTTTTGATTCGAACCAGCATTTCCCACTTTGCCCTTCGACCTGCCTTTGCGGTGACGTTTGAGGATTGGTTTTATTGATTGGTTTATGTCTGTCCCTGCCCCAGCATGCAGATGCCCTCTCGCCACGGCAGGGACGACGCCAGATCCGTGCCCCACGGAGCCCCCGGGAACGCCTCTTCTCAACAGGCTGTCACCAGATTGTGTGTCGGTCTGTGTTGCTGGCGCAGCCCTGGGTGCTACTTGGAAGGGCGCCCTCACGGGGAGACATTGATTGATTTCTCCCATTTTTATTTCACGTCCCGCTTCCCTCTTTGTCACATTTTTCTGTGGTTTTCCTCTCTTTCCGGTCTTTGAATTCGCAGGGCCTCCCCCACGTCACTCCCTTTCCTAAAATTGCTCCTGGTTTGCCCAGTAAGATGTGCTCTTTCAGTGGCAATTCTTGAAAAGGCGCCTAATTGAACAAAATAGAAAACGAGTCCACACTTCGTCCTTCTCTGAGCCTCTGAAACCTAGAACCTCTTCCAGAACCGCTGAAAGCACGACCCGGGAACAACCACCCCACCAGCCCACACGCTATCACTGCGTCTGTCTGTCTGTCTGTCTTTCATGGCCACGCCCATGGCCTGTGGAATTTCCTGGCCCAGGGATTGAATCCAAGCCACAGCTTCGACCTACGCCGGGTCCACTGTGCCAGGCCAGGGATCGAACCCCGGCCTCCCCAGTGACCTGAGCCGCTGCCGTCAGATTCCCTGTTTTCCTGTCTGTTTCGGCCCCTTCCTGGCACACGGAGTTCCCAGACCGGGGAGCAGATCCACGCTGCTCTCGTCCTCTATGCCGCAGCTGCCACACTACCAGATCCTTAACCCACTGTGCTGGGCGGCACTGAACCTGAATCCCAGTGCTCCCCAGATGCCGCCGATCCCGCTGTACCACAGCGGGAACTCCCGCAGCTGGATTCTTTTTGTGTGTGTGTGTGTGTCATTTCTTTGGGCCGCTCCCGCGGCACATGGAGGTTCCCAGGCTAGGGGTCCAATCGGAGCTGTAGCCGCCGGCCTACGCCAGAGCCACAGCAACGCGGGATCCGAGCCGAGTCTGCAACCTACACCACAACTCACGGCAACGCCGGATCCTTAACCCACTGAGCAAGGGCAGGGACCGAACCCGCAACCTCATGGATCCTAGTCGGATTCGCCAACCACTGCGCCACGACGGGAACTCCCGCACAGCTGGATTCTTAACCCCCTGCCCCACGGCAGGGATGCTCAGATCTTTTTCTTTTTTTTTTTTAAGGGCTGCACCTGTAGCACGTGGAAGTTCCCAGGCTAGGCGTCGAATTGGACCTGCAGCTGCCGGCCTACACGACGGCCACAGCAACGCGGGATCCGTGCCCCACGGAGCAGGGCCGCGGATCGAACTCGCAACCTCCTGGTTCCCAGCTGGGCTTGATCGTTGCTGAGCCTCGGAGGAACTCCCAGGTCCGTCTTTCTAACCCTGCAGCGTGGATGTTGTGGTGTCCTCGGTGGCATCTCCACCCGTGTGACTTGGACGTGTCTGCATCTGTTTCCAGGCGTCTGTACGGATCTGCTATGTTCCCACCGCTTCTCCTCCTGGAGCCGTTTTTCTCTTCATTTTTGAGAGAGTCCCGTGGGCTCTACCCTTTCCTCTCTTCTCCGTAACACTGCCTCTCCCGGGAGCCGGTTTCCTCCTGCTGTCCTTTGCCCCCCTCCCTTCCTGGAGGAGGTCACACCTCGCTTCTGGCCACAGGGAAGCTGAGCTGCCTGTCCTCTGGAGGGGGGTTCAGAGCCCCTGTCGTGGGGACCTGCCGATTCACGGCGATGCATCTGGGAAAGGCTTCCTCCTCCCGCTGCCCCGGCGCATCTGGGCTTCCCGGTTCTGGACGTCGGCGCTGCCATCGGGCCGGGGACATTCTCGGCTGTCCCCTGGGGTGTCTCTGCGGCAGAGATGAGACAGGTGCAGGGCCTGCCCCCCGGGCTGTCCCGCCTCCTGACCTGGGACATCCCGGGGCTCCCCTGGGGCAGCTTCCCGGCCCCGCGTCTTCCTCCAGCTGTGTTTCCCTCTGCTCAGCCTCCGGCGGCGCCGCATCCCGTGTGTTCCCCTCGGGTCTATTTTTAGTTCACCATTTTCTAATTCTCTCTTCAGCTGTGTTTAGTAGTTTCATTTTTCCAATGATTAAAAATTTTTCGTGATTATATTTGTTCTGCTTTATGGTCCTTTTCTCAGTTGTTTTAGTCTCTATTACTGACATGCTTTCATTTTCCTGTGTGGGGTCTTCAAACATATTGAACATGTCTGGGTTTTAATTTATTTTTTTTCTTTTTCCTCCGTGGGGTATGGAGCTCCCGGGCCAGGGGTCACATCCGCGCCACAGCGGCGACCTAAGCCACAGCTGCAGCGGTGCCGAATCCCGAACCCGTTGTGCCCGGTCGGGGATTGAACCTGCGTCCCACTGCTCTCAAGACACTGCTGACTTGGTGGCACCACAGCAGGAACTCCATACATGTCTGTTTTATCTTCTGCTTTTGCTAGATTTTTTTTTTTTGGTCTTTTTGCCTTTTCTAGGGCCGCTCCCACGGCATATGGAGGGTCCCAGGCTAGGGGTCGAATCGGAGTTGTAGCCCCCGGCCTGCACCACAGCCACAGCCACGTGGGATCCAAGCCGCATCTGTGACTTACACCACAGCTCAGGGCAACACCAGATCCTTAACCCACGGAGCAAGGCCAGGGATCGAACTTGCCACCTCATGGTTCCTAGTCGGATTCGTTAACCGCTGCGCCACGACGGGAACACCTGCTTTTGCTAGGTCTTTATGGACCTAGTTCTGTTTGTTATTTGGGGTGATCCCTGCACATTTTGGATTTTAAAATATACTACATGCATTTTATATACAAATGTTTGGCATTGATATGGGAATTCTGAGGCCGGCGTGGGGATGCGTTTCTTCAGAGGGAACCAGCGTTTGCCTCAGGAGGGACCTGGGACGCTCCAGTCCACTTGGAACGGTCCTTGTTACCTCGCCACTGGGGGCGCGTGCAGAGTGTAAATTCAAGTCCTCAACCCCCACCAGGGCTGGCCAACGCCACACATCCCCGGGGCCTTAAAAAACAACGCCCCCAGGGCTGAGCTTGCGACCAAGTCCTCTCCGGCCGGGCGTCGGAGGCGCAGCCCTTCCCGCGGCCGGGCGTCAGGCTGGGGTCCCGGGCCCACCCCCGGCTGCATCAGAGCCGCCTCCAGCCCGCGGAGTGGCCGGTGCCTCCGACGCCGGCTCCCGTTCCATTTCCCGATTCCCAGGACGGCCTCCTGGTCTGCAGGCTCAGCCCCAAACCCCTTCGCTTCACAGGGAGGCCTCCCAGCATCTCAATCAGAACCTCCTGGGGTCGAAGCCGCCTTGGGCGCCTCCTCCGGCACCTCTGATTCGGAGCATCTGCGTTGGGCCCGAGGCGTCTACCTTCTAGCAAGTTCTCGGGTGACGCCGTGCTGCTGGGGTGTGGGGACACCCGCCGTGAATTCACCTGTCACGTCCCCCTGACACACCTGTCAGGAACATGGGTCACTCACCTTCCGTTAGGCTCCCCCCACCGTCAGGAGGATTTGCAAACCTCAGCAGGCATCCGCGTCATCTGATGGATGGCGTGTCTGTTTCATTCGGTTGCACTCGGGGCACATGGGCGTTCCCGAGCCAGGGAGCGAATCCGAGCTGCAGCTGTGGCAATGCTGGGTCCTTAACCTGCTGCGCCACAGCGGGAACTCCCAGATGGCTGATTAAAACGCACATTCAACCTGCCCTCAGTGTGTTAATATTGGTTTCCCCAGAGTCAGCTTTATTTAATTAATTAATTTATTTAAATTTGTCTTCTTCTTTTTCTTTTGTTTCTCTTTTTAGGGCTGCACTCGCAGCATAGGGAGCTTCCCAGGCTAGGGATATAATCGAAGCTACAGCTGCTGGCCGACACCACAGCCACAGCAACATCAGATCCGAGCCTCGTCTGCGACCTACCCCACAGCTCATGGCAACGCCGGGTCCTTCACCCACCGGGCGAGGCCAGGGATCGAACCTGCGACCTCGTGGACACTAGTGAGATTGGCTTCTGCTGAGCCACGACGGAACCCTCTTCCCCCTTACAGAACTGAAGCCCAGTTTGTGATTTCCTCTTGGACTCAGGACTTGCAAAGGCCTAAGTGAGTGATAAAATGCTTATCAGTCAAAAGTTACCCCGCGGGGCAGCTTGAGACCATCATCCAGGTACAAATCCCGTTTCTGTTGCCTCCCCATCTATCGTCAGTCTTTCTAGATGTCACACTCGCTGCGTGAATGAGAGATGGTGAAATTCTAACGTCCCAACAGTCCCAGGGCCCAGATTTTCTCTGACATCTCTCATTTTCTCCCTCCTCCGTCGGGTCCTGGTAGCTCCCCGGCTTTCTGCCCCGAGGGAGCGTCCGGCAGGACACGGGGAAGAAGGTCGGGGGGAGAGGGGGCCCCAGCAGGGCGCCAGGCCCCAGCAGCCGCTCCACGTCGGCCGCGTCTGTGTGCCCCCCCCCCACGTCGGCCCCATCTCACCTGAACTTCTTGCCACCCGCCCAGGGAGACACCACGTGTCCCAGCCTGGCTCCAGCTGGTCTGCGGCCCAGAGGGTTGCCCACCTCCCCAGGGGCCATGGGCCAGCACTCATGCAGGGAATCCACACACTTTGCCACCATCGAGGGCGAAGCCCCCTTCCTTGGGGAGCCCCGAGCCCCCTTCCACGTCTGGGCTCCCCGGAGCCCAGGGGCCCTTGGGAGGTCTCTTCCCATCGTTACAGAGTCTGCCCTGAGCCAGCTTGAGAATTCCTCCGGCTTCCATTACAAACATGTGGCTCCTGTTTGATAGGATGCATATAAAACTCGAAAAACAGGTAAACCCAAGCCAGCAGCAGGAAGCAGACTATTTTTTACAAAGGAGCAGAAATGAGGGAAAGTGAAAAGAGAAGCACAACAGAGAAAAATCAATGAAACCCAAACCTGGCTCTTGGAAAAAGGCAATAAAATGAAAAGCTCGTCAGCCGGTGAAGGAGGAGGGGCCGGAGGAGACGTTACCAACATCCTGAGTGGAGAAGGGACACTGCTGTAGCCTCTACGGAACCCAAACACTGCGGACAAGTCTGTCCTTGTAAATTCTGTATCTTAGAGCATATTCCCCGAAAAGTGCAAAACACCAAAGCGCATTCAAGGAAAAAATATACTGGGAGGTCCAATGTCCATTAACAAAATGAAATTCAAACTCAAAGACATGGCAAAGATAAAACGCCAGGCCTGGAGGGTTCCCTGGTCCTTCCACCTGGTATTTATGGGTGCAGCAGCCCCGGGTCCACGGTCCACTCACTTTCAGGAGCAAAAAGAGGAGGACTCGTACCAGTCAGATTAGAAGACGCTGTTACTCTGTTTTTTTGTGTTTTTTTTTTTTTTTTGGTCTTTTGTCTTTTTAGGGCCGCACTCACGGTACATGGAGGTTCCCAGGCTAGGGGTCCAATCGGAGCTGCAGCCGCCGGCCTGCACCACAGCCACAGCCACGCGGGATCTGAGCCTCGTCTTTGACCTGCACCACAGCTCACAGCAACGCCAGATCCTTAACCCACTGAGTGAGGCCAGGGATCGAACCCGCAACCTCATGGTTCCTCGTCGGATTTGTTAACCCCTGAGCCACGACGGGAATTCTGACACTGCTACTCGGAAAACAAAACCAAAGACACGCCAAAAAGCTTTGGAATATGCCTCATTAACACAGACTCAAAAATCCCTTTGAGAAAAAAATTGCAATTGCAAATTGAATGCAGCAGCGTCTAAAAAGGACAGTCTATCATGACCAAGTGGGGCTTATCTCGGGAGTGAAAAGTTGGTTCAGCACCTTAAAAAAAAGAAAAAATCAGTGTATTTCACCCCATCACCAGAGTCGAGGAGAAAAGCCATGCGATCGCCTCATCTCGCAGCGCGGCACCTTTCACAGGAAAAGCTCCGCGAGGGCTAAATGGGATAATACTTTCTTAAGCCAAACGAGGCGTGCGAAATGACCCCCAGGTCATGTGGTGACAGTGGTGCGAGGTCGAGCAGGTGCCCCTTGTAAGACAAAGGACAGAAAAACAACGATAAAGACGCAGACCTCAGGAAGCCACCTGTCTGTATCTGGAGATCTGAGCGCGAGCGTGGTTCATCGAAATTGATTTACCAACTACTCGATTTAATAACTTCAGCCAAGTTCACTGATGCCTTATTTCCAGACTTAATAGGAAGCTGCGGTAATGAAGAGGGTGTGGAATTAGTGATCCAGGGAACAGGGCTGAGCCTGGAAAGAGCCCCCCCGCCTCCTCCCCCACGGGCGGGGCCCCTGAGTCACGGCCGGGACAACCGCCAGCCAGCCCGCAAAGGCTGGGCTTCTCGACCACGGTTCCAGACCAGCCGGATGCTCCTGAGAAGGCAGGAACCCCTCACAGCACACCTGACACTAACGGGCGGCGGGGCCTGTCTCCAAACACGAAAGCTGAGCTGTCAGGTTTCTAGAACATCCTTGCGTCTGGGTGAGCAAAGCTGTCTGCAGGGAAGCACAAGGCCCAAGCCTGAGAGCGCGAGCCGCGCGGTCAGACACGGGCAAACTCGTGCTCGTCGGGACAAAAACCCGCAGGCAAGCCCGCAACCCGGGCCCCGAGCTCTGTCACACGTGCGTCTGCCCCAGGCCGTACCCGGGATAGAGAAAGGGTGCCCAGGTCACTGAGGCGAAGGCAAAGCGCCCCATTTAGAAACGGGCAGAAAGGCAACACCTGGGCAGAAAGGCAACGCTTGGGCAGAAAGGCTTGGAAGGAGCCTGGAGTCGCCCGGCTGCCCGACGGTCCAAGGCAAAACCACCTGCAACCAACACGGCTTCTCAGACCCATCACCAGGGGAGCCCACCGGACACCCCCAACCCGAAAGGGGGACAGGCCGCGACACAGACACATCCCCACTTACCGCAGCTCCGGGACGCCTGGCGGGCAGGGAGCCATCAAGACGGAGGCGACTCCGGACCGTCCCCAGGCCCAGCCGGGCTTGACCTCCGCGAGCTCCCGCAGCTCCCGCAGCCCGTCGCGTGGAGCGCTGGGCGGGAACCGCTTCCTGTGGGGGAGGGAGGGACGTGGCCGGAATCCTTAACTAGACTCAGGCCAGGGGAAACTAGTTAACCTGAGCCTAACCAGAGCCACCTGACCCGGGGAGAACTGGGCGAGTGATTTAAAGAGACACAGGAATCAAAGAGGCCACCGCAGGGTCCGCACGGCGCCGAGGAGGCGGTGACCTCCGCGCTTAGGAAAACCCAGTGAGACCTGCGGAGCCAGCGCTGGTGGGGACAGTAACCTGAGGATGACACCCAGGGTCACTGGCACCTGGAGGGACCAGAGACCCGCTGTCCACAGGGGAACAGGGGCCCAGCCACTTTGAACGCTGTTGGTTGGCATCAGCTGCAGCGGGTCTGGGTGCCCTTGACTCGCGTGTCTGTCCCCCGCGTCCCCCCTAGAAACACACACTCGTCTCCAAAAGTCGCGAGCAAGAACGCCCGCCGCCCTCTTCCCGAAGCCCAGCCCCACCCTAGGGCCCCCCATCACGGACGGGGGGTGGGGTCAAGTCATGAGCCGCCCACCCCGTCGTTCACGTAGTGACCACAGGGGGACAGGAGCTCCTCGTGCCCACGACGCGGTGACGGGCGCGCTAATCCGCCCCGGACCTCACCTGGCCGCGTGTGCACCTCGCGCTCGTGCGGCGTGATGTGTCGGGTGTACCCCAGCCAAGCGGGCGAGACCGGGAGAGCTGCTGCCTCTCGGGGCGGAGGTGGAGGCTGCCTTAGAAGGGACGGAGAGAAGCTTCCGGAACAATGGCCGAGCTCTGTAGTCCTGAGGGGGTTGGGTCCACAAGCGTGTGCCCTGGTCTCTTCGGAGGTGTAGGTTCATTTGTAAACTTTACTTACGGAGAAGGCAAGTGTGGACACAGAGGGACGTCTGCTCCCACGGGGGAGGCCGCGCCGTCTGGGGAGAAGGGTGTCGACACCTGCCATGGGCCCCGGACGCCCCGAGCACGAAGCCGGCTGATGGAATGACACACGTTTGAGACCAAACAGAGTAAGGCGTCGATGGCAGGGTGGAGGCGATGCCTGCAGGTGTTTACTGTGAAAGTCTCTCGTCTCCGCAGTAAAAAGCCGGGCAGAGGGACCCGCGTGTGGCAACGTGGTGGGCGGTGCCACAGACGCGACGCTGGGGGGAAGACGTCAGGCCCCCAAGGACACGCGCTGTCGGATTGTGTTTCCGTCAAATCCGGAAACGGGCCGGTCCTCTCCAGCGGGGGGTGGGGACCACCGCACGGAGGGGCGGGGGCGTGATGGTTTCCGGTGTTTCGGAAGCGTTTCGTGTTGAGTGTTGGAAACCGGAGAATGCACTGGGCGGCGCCCTAGGACGTGTGCGTCTTTACTCCGCGTGTTAGGTTTCGGTACGAATGTATCTTCTAAAAACTCCTGGGGAACCAGGGCTGGAGGGAGCTTCCTCGCCCTGAAGAGGCTCTGCCGGCAATGCGCTCCCCACTCGGGATCGGGAGGCGGCGGGAGGGCTCGCTTTTTAGGAAACCACCGTCAAGGTCATTGCGGGCACGGAGAAGCCCCCTCAGGTCCCCCCCCGGGCCCCGCCTGTGCCGTGCGTGCCCTTCAGACACTCGGACCGTTTGGCATCCATCCTGGGACAGACGCGGTGACCGAGGAAACGGGACAAAGCCCAGCAGCGGAGCGACGGGTTCAGGGACCCCTGATTGATGACGGCGCGGGCGGCGGGAGACCGCGTGGGAGGAGGAGCCCATTTAACAAATGCTGCCGAGACAATTAGTTGTTCATGTGGAAAAAATGAAATTGGATTTCTGTCTCACGCCATAAATAAAAATCACTTGCAGGAGACAGGGTGGGGATTATCTCGGCGACCCCGCGGGGGCGGGAAGATTTGCGTAAACCAGACGCCAAAGCGCCGGCCATGAAAGGAGAGATGGATAAATGGAAGCACGTTGACATCGAGAACTTTGTTTATCGAAAAGTAGCACAAAGAGGGTGCAAACGCAAAGTGCCAAGTGGGGGGAGATGCTTCCGTGTGCAAACCAGCAAAGAGAGGGCGTCGGATACAATCTCACCAGCGCAAGAGCCACGACCCCTAGACGAACCGGTAGTAGGTGCAACAAGCGTCTCTCGAATGCTCACTCCCAGTGACTCGAGGAAATGCCTGCGAAGCCTGCGGCCGTCGCGGGTCTACGGCTTGCTGGTGGACACGCACATCGCTCCAGGCACTTTGGAAAATAATGAGGCTTCGTCTTGCAAAGCTGGGTGTTTGCAGACGCCCTGACCCCATGGCTCCCCTTCTCATTAAATTCTAAAGACATGTTTGCTCAGGAGCCCAAGAAAACGCACAGGGACCATCTGAGCACGTTGTTGCTTTTTGTAGCAAAACGCTGGAACAGGTCCAAAGGGCGTGTGGCCAGGGGATGGAAAAATGCATCTTGATGTGTTGAGGCCACAGAATCTCACACGGGCGACGCAGGTACCCATCAGACACACTGCGTGGAGGGGGGGCGGGATGGGCAGATGACGCAGGAAGCACAAGAGCAAGCGGAAGGAAGCCTCGTGCCGCGTGGCGTTGGGTGACAGCGGCGGGCAGAGTGAGCCCTGATGAGCAGGCGGCTCGGGTGCGGGCAGCAGGGCCGGCGGCCTCCCGGCACCCCCGAGACTGCTGCGGGAGGGGCTGGGCCCCGCCGTGCACACCGATGACACGTTCCACAGACCACACGGCCAAATCGATGAAGCGCCCACGCGGACGCTTTCACAGGCGCCGGCATCACGGGTCTGCTCACGTTCGGAGGGAGGACGAATGCCTCCCTCGGCTCGGTGGACGGGCCTGCAGATACCCAGACACGGCGCTGCTGGCACCGACCTCGCCCCCCGCCGCTGGAGCCGGAGCCCCGTGGGCTCTCCGTTTGGCCCACAGGACGGGTCTTTACGGGGGGCCCGTTTCCTGAGCACCCAGGACCGGGCAGGTGTTCGTTTTGCTTTAACCCATGAAACGCAACTTCCTGGAACGTGAAATCCTAGCTCATAACCGTCCTTCCATCAAACCCTGTGATTTGTCTGCTGCCACTGGGCGTCGGTTTTGGGGGGAGCTCAGTCTCACTCCGGGATCCTCCGTGGGGATCTGCCTCCCACCCCGATGCTGTAGAAAGTCACGCTTGCCGGTCTCCTTTAGTTGGGGAAGTGTCCCCACCGTGGCCGGGACGTCCCCTCTCCCAGGAGCGCTGCCCAGGCCCATCCTCCTGCGGGGTCTCTGTCTGCTTGTCTGTCTGTCTGTCGGGCCTCTCCCCTGCCCAAGGGGCTCTGCCCGGGGGCCTGAATCTCGCTGCTCGCTGTGTGTCGACTAATTCCCTAATCCGATGACTCTATCAAGCATATTTCCCTAAATGTTTAAACACTCCGACAATTAATGAATTCTAACTAAAAAAAATTAACCAATAACATGTCCCAGATATTCAGATATTGATCATAAACTTTAATCAGCTGCTTCTAAGCGTTCAATTAAAACCACACGCCAAATACATCAGACTTGCTTAAATGGCTTCAAACGCCTCAGGACCAGGTAGAACCCACGGCTGCGGCTGAACGGCCCCCGTCAGGCTGAAGCCTTCGCCCCCACTGGGACTGTATCTGGGTGACAGGCCTTCAGGAGGCTGTTGAAGTGACACAGGTCACAAAGGTGCCACTGGAGCCAGCAGGACTGTGGCCTTACGAGCAGGGAACAGACCCCGAGCTCGCCCGCTCTCGGCTGGGCTGCGAGGACGCGGGGCAGGCAGCCCTCGGGGGGAGCCAACCCTGCCGACACCCTGCGCTGGTTCTCGAAGCTCCGGAGCTGTGGTTTAGGCTCGGCTGAGGTTTGGCTATGGCAGCCGAGCGGAGGCAGCAACGCATCATCAAAGGGATGCTGAGACGGGGCGCCTGGGGGCAGCGGCGTCCTCCTGGGCAAAGTGTCGCCAGGACTGGTTCCTCCACGTCCAGGACCCGTCCACCTGCTGCCACCTGTGTGGACCGGACTGTGAGCCCACTGGGAACGGCCACGGCCACAGTGGTCATCCAGTGACAAAACCCCACCCGAGAGGGGAGATGTCGCAGCTCATCCTCCTTGGGCTGTGAGTCCCCCCCGCCCCACGCAGGCGGTGCTCCCTCCCCTCGGCCGCTGCCCTGGGTCCGGTTCCAGCATGTCTCTGTGCGGGGCCCAGGCCCCTTTCCCAGCTTGCAGAGGATGGCCCCCCCAACACCAGGACTGCCCCCCTGGACGGCTCCCCCCACGCCTGGACGGCCACCCCCACAGCAGGACAGCCCCCCACATCTGGACGGCTCCCCCCACGCCTGGACGGCCACCCCCACAGCAGGATAGCCCTCCACATCTGGACGGCTCCCCCCATGCCACAGGGACACCCGGTCCCGGAACCACATAGTGCCGTGAACGTGACCCAGTCCGTGCGTGACCCTTTGTGTGGCAACTCGGTGCACTTGGACCTGACCTCACTGGTCTGTGGCTTTTCATGGACGGAAGTTGTCCCCGTTAATTTCATGGATCTACTGTCTGTGTTTGGGGTAAAGCGGTCACAGCCTGGGCGCCGGGAGCCCTGCCAGGTTGCCCTCTGTCCTCCTGGGACAATCCCAACATCCTGGAGACGACCCCGGGTGTCCTGGGAGCGAGGGGCGGCGTCGGGGGGCCTCCAGTGCTGCCAGCCCCGCTGTGCCCCCCCAGGGTAAAGGCGGGATGCCCGCTGGCTCAGGCGGCCCAGCCCTGCGCGGGTCCCTCGTGGGGGTGGCCCTGCTGACATTCAGCCTCACAGGGGCGACACCCCTGGGAGCGTGAACTGGAGAAAGGTCAGCGTCCATGTCCTTTGACCCTTCGGCCCCGAGAATTCCCAGGGTGTGTGTGAAGGGACGCGGGGAGCTGGGCACGTCCTGGGGGATCGTGAGCGGGGTCACACAGCGGAAGGGACCGCACACCCAGGTGCACACACGCACAGGTACACACACACCCAGGTACGCACAGGCGCAGGCACACATGCACACGGGCACGCCACGCACATGTGCACACAGGCACACCACACGCGTACGCACACACACACACACGCACATACACAGGCGCTCTTGGAGGCAGGACCAGCAGACAGACATCCAGCGTGCACGGCGTGCGCCCCGGGAGGTGGGTACGGGGTGATTTGTGCTTCTTCCTGAGACTTTCCCACATTTTCCCGGTATTTTCCATGGCTGGTGGGTATGAATGTGACAAGAAAAATAAAATTCTCGGATATGTTGGTTTTGAAGAAACACGCCAGTGGCACCTGGCCAGGGCTGCTGCGGGAGCGGAGGGGGCCCAGGCGCTGGCGTCCGGCCACTGCAGGGCTGGGTGGGCTGCGTCTGAAGGGGTTAAGATGCTCCACCAATGCAGATTAGGCTTAATGAATCCTTTTCATCAGTTGCAAATATACCTTCTGAACCCTATTAAAAACATGAATATGCAAATGCAGACCTTTTTAAATTCTCATTTTCAAGGAGTTGGTGTTGGGGTTTGATTAAGTGAATTCCTTTAACAGCCTGTAAACCTGGTGCAAAATTTAATTTCCATTTTAAGTTTGAAAAAAAAAGAAAAGAAAAAAGGCATGAAGGCTGTTGGTAATTGAGCTAATTATAGTGTCACACTAGGAGGCCACCCGCAGAGCCTGCCAGGCTGTGGCAGGGCCTGGTCCCACTGTCAGCCCACCTTCCGGATGTGAAGACTGAGGCTCAGGAAGGAGAGGAGACTTGCCCGGGGCCTGGCAGGTTGGGGCGGAGCCCTCACTGAGCCTGGTCCAGGGCTCCTGCTCCCCAGCTCATGGGGAGAGGCGGGGTGGGGGGGGTGCCCAGCCGGGATCCGACGGCCGGGCCTGGGTCCACGTGGGGGACAAAGCTCTCCCTTCTCAGCTCTGCCGGCGTCTCCCGGGTGACCTGCTGGGCCAGCACTTGTCTCGCCAACTTGGGAGGTGATGGGGCAGTGCCTCCAGCGTGCGTGATGGACTTGCCTCAATACTTGAACACCAGTGAGCCAGACCCGTCCCACGCGGGGCCCATGCGCACATGTGACCACTGAACGCCTGAGACACGGCTGGTCCAACCCAGCTGGCGACAACTGCAAAACGCGACCCTCGATTCCCAAGACCCAGGGCCAAGGGGCGATGAGACGACTGATGTCACTGCTTTCTAAACAAAGGGATAACGGAGAGAGCTCCCTGGTGGTCTAGTGGTTAGGAATCGGCACGTTCACTGCCGCGGCCCGGGTTCAATCCCTGGTCTGGGAACTGAGATCCCACATCAAGCCGCTGCTTGCCGCGGCCAATAAATAAATAAATGAATAAATAAGAGATATAACTGACATATTTGCTTCCTGTATAGAATATGATGACTCAATATTTGTATCCGTTGCAAAACTAATTTTTACATTGATTCCATGTTGCAATAAAATGTTGGCTTTATTCAGTTACATAAAATACATTCAATGAAATTAATTTCAACTGCTTCTGTTTCAGTGTGGCCCCCAAACATTTCAAATTCCCCACGTGGCTTGTATGTTGCTTCTCTCACCACCGTGCTTCTGCGTGTCCATGAGAAGGTGCTAGAATGTGTGTGTGCACACCGCAACATGTGGCTTATCCACAAACAAGCTCTAGGAAGCGTCAGGGGGCGCTAGGTGCCCCGGGAAAGAACGGGCTCCGGGGGTCGGCCAGCTCGGCCCCCACCCCAAGGAAGCACCGACGCGGACTGGCTCCCGGTCCTGGAAGCGGCACGTCTGAGCCGCGGGGGCGGGTAGGGCTGGGGCTCGGAGACGGCCGCCTTCCCGAGGCTCACGTGGCTGCCCCGGGTCTGTCCCCGTCTCCTCTTCCTACTAGGACCCCGGTCACGGGAGGAGGGCCCTGCCCAAAGGCCTCGATTTTAGCCCAGTGGCCTCTTTAAAGGCTCCGTCTCCAGACACCGTCTCATCGGGGGTACGGGGTCAGGAGCTCAACAGCTGCATCCGGGGGGCGCAGCTCGGCCCGCAGGGCGGACGAGGGCGCCCAGACCCTACGACGGCTGGCATGTCCCACGCGTGCCGGGGTCCCGTTCTCAGAAACACCAACCAATCAGAAAAAGCCCTAAACCTCCCAATCTCTGGAAAATCTGGAGCCATGAGTGGGGTGGGGGGTGGCGGGGGGGCCAGGACCGGGAAAAAAAGGAGACAGGCGAGACCGGTTCCTGTGCCCCTGGAAATGAGTTTTGTTGGTTTTGTTTCAGCTTCTGCTTGTTTTAACCGTGACGACGGTGGCGCTTCCGCGGCGCCCGAGTTCTGGGGATGCTGTCGACTTTTCTTGAAATGAGAATGGCGTCTCTGTGGGTTATTGTTTCCCATAAAGCTTCTTAAGTGTTTTGAAAATAACCACAAACCCAAGGAAATACATCAGTAGATGCTCTCATGGAAAATTTCCAAGACACTTGTTAAGTGAGGGGAAAAAAAAAAAAACAAAAAACCCACACAGCAGAACCACGCAGTTATTTTAAAGCCACACACCAGCCCAGGGAGACCAAACACAGCGCTTGGCTCCCGTGTCAGGTGTGCAGCCAGCCACAGGCCGACGAGGCTGGGACCGGGCCAAGGGGCCTTCCTTGCACGCACGTTGCCACTGCTGAGGGCTTTTCTTTTTACATTGAAAGCGCCTCAAGAAAAAAAAAAAAGTGCCTCCAAGTTGTGCAGCTGAAGATAGAGAAAAGGCTGACAATGGAAACGCCGAGACAGGCAGCAGGGCCGGAAGACGTCTGCTCACAGTCCCTGCTCCCCGCTTGTGGCCCCCTGTGCTGTGTGACTCTGGGCAAGGCCCTGCCCCTCTCTGGGCCTGAAGCAGGAATTTAAGGAGGCTGGTAAAGCCACCTGTCCTCACTATGCACACACACGACACACGGACATGTGTGCACAGCCGTGTATGCAAATGCACATGTGCGCACACACACTCACAAGCACAGTCACTCTCACACACTCACAAGCACAGTCCCGCCTGCCCGGCCACAGGCTCCATGCCCTGCACCCAAGTCACAGAGGCCTGGCACCTTGCTTGACCCTGGCATCCTGCTTTGACCCAGAAGCTGGGGTGCTGCGGGCTGCTGACCTTGGCCAGGAAGGGGTTTGGGGCCGGGCCTGACACACCTCGCAGGCCCCCCTCGCAGGCCCATGATGGGAGGGAGAGCGGCTCACGGATGGGAGGGAGCCTTGTCAACGGCACGGGCAGGGCAGGAGCCTGGGGGACCGGACCGTGGCTCCGGGCGGGGGCTCTTTGAAGGCAGAGTCCAATTCGGGGGGTCCCACCAGCTGGCGGGGCTGCTGTGCTGATCTGCGGTCCACACGGAGGCCGTGAGGAACTGAGACAGTCCAGCCGTTCCCTCAGCTCCAGAGGCACAGGAACCAGGCGTCGGGGAGGCGAAAGAGGCACCAGGCCTCACAGACTCTTGAGCTGGTGGCCAGGACACGGTCGCAGAGGGAGGCGGGTCCCGGCGGGGGGCTTCGGCAGGCGGTGCTGTCCTCCGGGGAGCTGGACAGAGCCCGTTGCACAGCAAATCCTGTTCCATCCTGGCAATTACAGTTCCTCGCCGCGGCACTAATCCCTTAAAATTAGTCATTAGCAGCTTAACAGCCACTTAGCATCACTGCCCACTAACGAGCTGGTGGCGGAGGGTCTGCCAGAACCAGAACCTTCCGGGGCCCAGCTCCCCGTGTTCACGCAACGCCACAGGCAGGTGGAGGGGGCAGTGGGGCGGCCAGGCCTGCTCTCTCCGGGGAAGGGGGTGCTGCCATCACAGCACAATCGCTGCCCCCCCGGGCTGGCGCCGAGCTGGCGCTGGGGAGGTGGTCTGGACCTGGGGGTGTCCCTGCACCCGGGAGAGGCCCTGGAGACCTGACCCCTGCAGAGGGAGAAGCTGGTGAGATGGTGGCAGGGGCGAGACCGGGCCCTGGCACCACCCTGTCCTTCTCCACAAGTGGGGATGGGGGTGGCGCCCGGCTCTGGGGCACAAGACCTCGCCAGGGACTAACTCAAGAGGGACACGAAGGCCAGGGGACAGCTTACGAGTCACTGTGGAGGGTGGTGCTGTGGGCTAAGGCGACCGGGGTCCCCCATCTTGGGGCCACATGTCACCAGGAGGGGGTCAGGGCCTGGCATGAGCCCGATTCCTCAGCCCCAAATGCTCCCAGTGTGCGGCTTTCCCCCCCGGGGCTGGCTGGAGTTTAGAGCGGGGGGTGCCCGCCTGGCCTCCGTACCCCCTGTATGCCCAAGGCCCCCTCTGCTGCCCACCGGGCAGAGGTCAGGGGCTCCAATCCTGGCCCCTGTCCCAGGACACCCCTGGCCGTGTGACCCTCTCCCTGCGGCCAGGCCCAGCTGGACCCCAGGACCTGAGCTGTCTCAGCAAGAGCTGCCCCCACCTCCACCCGGAGGGGTGACGTCCCGTCCGCTCCATCCCGGAGCCAGCCCCCCCGTGAGCACGGCCGGCATTCGGGGATGTGCTGGCACCCGGGCCTCGTGGTGCTTTCTTTGGGCTAACGATTTAGTGTCAGGTTTGGAATTGAGCATTTTATTACTGTCGGCAGCATCTGGTCTCAGCCTGTTTCTGCAGGAGGCCGGCGGGTCCAGGCCTGGGGGAGGGAGGGCCGGCCCCCAGCTCTCGACGGGCTTGGGACAGGGGGGAGTCAAGACAGGGGCTTGGGCTCTTGGTCTCTCTTGGTCTCTTCTCAGGGAGAACAGCCAGTGCGGGCTGGGTTCCTGGGGGAGGGAGAGGGGAGGCCCAGGCCACGTGGAAGGTCTCGGCAGGAGAGGGGTGCAGGGAATGGGCTGCCCCAGGGCTGAGCAGGGGCTGAATCCACTTTGACGTCTGCCTGAAACCCCCAAACAGGGGTCTGCACGAAACGCAGGACCCCCGGGACCGCCTGCCACGAGGCGAGAGCGCCGCAGCTTGCAGGGCAGAGGTCCTGACGTCGTCGAGTGAGGAGGGGACGTGACGGTGGAACCAACGGCCTCGGACCTGGGGAGACCCTGCCCCCTGTGGGGACCGGCCAGCTCTTGGTACCAGCCCCCAGGTGAGGGGCGCGCTGCCGTATGAAAAGGCTCCCCAGTGCTCAGGAGAAGGTGGCTGTCCACGTGCTCCCTGTCCTGCCAGTGGGGCTCCTGGGCTGCCCACCCCACAGCCCCCTGGGCACCCCCCGCCCTGGCCTTGGACCTGCACGGGGGCTGCACCGAGCATCGGCAGAGGGAGGCGGGCAGCTCAGGGGCTCACACACACAGGCTGAGCCGGGTGCGGTGCTGAGGGGCGCCTTTATTTCATAAGCGCCTGGGCCTCTGCTGGCAGCCCTGGTTCACCTGCGAGGCCCAGGCCCAGCCGGGCTTGAGCAGAGGGTGGGGGGTGCCCGGGGAGGGGACAGGAAGCGGGCCCACAGAGCACTGTCTCCCAAGACCCACCCCTGCCGCCTCCACAGGCAGCCTCACGCCTGCCTCCCAGAAGGAGGGTGAGGGGTGGTGGCCCGTCCCCGCAGAGTGGGCCTGAGCCAGGGGCCAGGGCGCGGACGCCTCTCACAGCAGGAGCCCACCGGCCAGGGTGGTCCTGCACGGGGGTCCTGTGCGGGGGCGGGGCTCAGGGGTCCCCCTCGAGCCGAGTCGCTGGCCGCCCCGCCGGATGGGCGGCGGGCCCGGGGCCGTGCTAGGCCACGGTCTGGCGGCTGAAGAGGTCGAGCGTGAGGGCGCTGAGGAAGGCGGGGATGCTGTCCTGGCGCAGCAGGTGCAGCTCGATGAGCTCCGGCACGGTGCGCGAGAACTCCGTCTCCAGCAGCTGCATCTTGGTGCCCGAGGGGCCCGCGGCCTGCAGGGTAGGGGGACACAGGGAGATGCCGGTGAGCAGGGGTGCCCAGGCGGGTCAAGACGGGGAGGGGTCTCACCCACATGTCTTGGGTCTGGAGGCCGCCTCACCCTGAGACCCCAGCCCTTGCCCATTCAGGGCGCTGGGGACGCAGGCCCGGGGGAGGGGTGGTCCTGTGACCCTGCTCAGCGAGGCGGTGGCCCTGCTGGGGCGGCTGAAGTGGGGAGGTGGTACCGAGCGCCAGCCCCCCACCAGTGGAATAACCCCCTTCCCCCCACCCGTTGGCCCGGTCAGCTCCACCCCCTGCTCCGAGGCCACGGTGGCCACTGCGTCTGGAGAATCCCAGGTGGACGCCAATCCCCAGTGACGTGCCCACTCCTGAGGGAGAGCTTCCCCCCCCCCCGCCCACCCCCGTTGGCTCCCGCCCGGAAGGCTTCTCCCCGCTGACCCCCAAATGTGCCCGCCCGCCCGAGGCCTGCCCCTGCCTCAGTGGGCGCGCTCCGCACCAAGGTTCCCGGCCACCCACTGAAAGCTGAGAACCACCGCCCGTGGCCACCCTGGGACGCGTTCTGGGCACCTGGCTTTGCAGCCTGGACCGGGGAAGGTGGACCTGCCCCTCCCAGGCCAGGGAGATCCTGCCAAACGCCCCTCAATCCCTGCGACCCCCAAACCCCACCGCTCTGTGATGAAGAGACAAGAGGCCCAGCCAGAAAGTGGGCAGGTGACCTGGACGGTCCTTCTCCCGAGGAGCAGGGACAGGCGGCCAGAGCGGCGGCCGCCTTCAGGGAAACGCAAACGAAGCCCACGACGGGACCCAGCTGCGTCCGCGAGGATGGCCGGAGCCGTGGGCGACGACCAGGACGCGGGCGCGAGCGAGGACGCCGTGCAGACCGTAGGCACCTGCTCCCGGGTGAGCCTCCCTGCGGGGCACGGGGCCCAGGAGGAGAGGGCACGTCCCCGTGGAGGCGGTGCGGGAGCGCGCACAGCAGCCACGCTCGCCCTAAGTGCCACCGCGGGAAACGGCCACGGCCAGCGGGGCAGCTGGGACGGGGTGTGACTGATGCAGCCGGGAGAGAAAGGCCCTTCCGCGTGCACCCCTCCCTGTGCCAGGCCGGCCCCGAGAGGCCGCGGGCCTCCCCTTAAACGAGGGTCCAGAGCAGGCCCATCCAGGGAGGCAGCGGGCAGGCTGGCGGCTCCAGGGCCCGGCAGGGGGAGCAGGGAGGGAGAAGAGGGAGCCGCCCGCTGGGGGTGTCCGGGTGGGCTGATGGGAACGGTCTACCAGGGCGGTGACGGCCGCCCAGCTCGGAGGGCCCTGCAGCGCCCTGACGTGTCCGTGAGAGGGTGAGTGGGGTGCGATGGCGCCTCGACAGAGCCGAGTGCCGGGCTTCTCCCCAAAGCCCCGTCCCCGCGGCTCCCTGACAGGAGGCCCAGCCTGGAGGAGCCACGGGAGGGGGCTCTGAGACCCCAGGAAGCTCGGCTTTGCATCGCCTGCCCTCTGACCTTAGACCCAGGACCCACGACCCTTCCAAGCGGCCTTCAGGGCGGCCCCGCCGTGTCACTCGGCCCCGAGCCCTCTCGGGCGGCCAGCGCTGCTCCGTCGCCTGGTAACATATTCAGTCTCGTCAAGTTCATCACAAACCACTTTTAAACAAAATCAGAGAAACCAGTCTGACCTTTACCAAGAAAATCCTTTCATTTCTGCCTTCTGATCCTGATTCTGAGTTTTTCCCCTAAATGTCAGAGGGGCTGGTTTTCCTGCAGCCGTCAGCTCAGCACAGACGGGCGGAGGCGGGGGGGGCACAGCCCCTCCTTCCTCCTGTTCTGCCCCCCGTCTTCCTGCTCCCCCCCGGGGGGGGTCTTCAGCTCCGACTTAAAATCAGGGTCCCCTGGGCGCCTCCCCAACCCTGCGGATCGCGGGGCCTGACACCCTTCACTTGCGTCAGACGTGCCCCGTGGGGCCCGCACAGGAGCTGCTGCTTGATGAGCAGGCCCAGCGCCGCGCTGACCGGGGGTCCATCCGGGCCCCTCCCCCCACACCCGATGTCACGGGTGTGCTCTGTGCCCGGCCTGGGCAGTTCCTGGGCACAGCCTGCCCCCGTAGCCGGGGCTGTGGCAGGACCGGGCAGGGAAGGAGGGCCAGGGCCGCCTCCTCACTCAGCCCAAGTCAGTGTCTGCGCCCCGAGGCCCCAGCGCCCCAGGCCTCAGCCCCCCTCCACGTGGTGCCCTGAGCCTGCACCCCGTTCCTTGGAGCTGCCGTGTCTTCAGACGTGTCAGCCAGCTCTGTGTTCAATACCTCCGCATCCCCAGGCCCCCGGAAGTCACTCTAATTAGGGCTGTTCTCCTAGAGCCAGAGTGCAATTCCTAACGAAGCCAACTGCTGACGGTGCTGCGGCAGGTCAGGGCCTGGCAGGGACAGGGCCGTGCCCGTGGGCGCCCCGCGAGGAGAGACGCTCAGCCACGACGCAGCGTGGCCTCGCCCGGGGCCACCTCCGCCCGCTGGGCAGCAGGGCCGGGCAGCCCGGGGGCAACCAGCCGGCATGGGCTGAGGTCTGGACGTGGAGCGGTGGCGGAGAAGGGCCCCGTGACGGTGCCGGGGCACGGTGGGCGGGGAAGCCCGGACGTGAGGGCCCCATCCCTCTCTGCCGCTGCGGGTCACTGTCACACGGACGCAGAGGCCACCCTGCATGGGGCTCCCGCCGCGCCTGCCCCGAGGGGCCTGTGAAGGCGGCCTCGACGCCCTAACGGCAGGCTGGCCCCGAGCTGCGCTTCTTAAAGCTCCTTTATGGCGATTCCCCAGGAGGGAAGAGCCCCCACGGAGTGAGGGTTCCTGGCAAGCGCGGAGTCGCCCTCGCTGATGGTCCCCGCGACGTTTCACAAATGATGAGACCGACGGAGGCGGAATCTGGAGGGCGGAGCCCCCCGAGGCCTGGAGCCCCATCTGGATGGAACAAACCGCGTTCACACAATACGACAGAGGGACCCGGGACCTAAACGCTCCCCTCTGGACACGGTGGGGCGCGTCGGGAGGACCGGGAGCCGGACCCTAAAAGACGCGCGGAGGCGAAATGCACACGTCTAAGTCCTAGACGGCCCTCGGCCGAGGAGCTACCCTGAAGGAACACAGCACGGGGACCCAGTGACCAGGCGACAGTCTGTGGGCGCACCCAGGGCGAGCCGAGGGGACAGCGACGGGCTGGACGCTCCCAGCAGGCTGCGGGGAGCGCCCCAGTCAGCTGTCTGAGCCCCACCTCGAGCCGCTCGAGACAGGAGAGAGGACACGAGAGCACGAGAAAGGAAGGAGCAGAGCAGGGCCAGAGGCGGACTCACGCTGAAGGCTCATCCTCTGAAAACGACCACAGGGCCCATACGCCTCCCACACGGACCGAAAGGAGGGCCTGGCGGTTCCCAACAGCAAAAATGAAACGGACGCTCACAGCGGCCCCGGAGCTGTCAGACGAAGGGAACACGGCCAGCCCTTGGCACCCACGGAGCTGACGCCTGACAAGGGGGCAATTCCCGGACAGCACATGGTCCCAAAGCGGAGCCGAGACGGCCACACATCCCGGCTCCAGCCCAGATCCCTCCCTGGAGAATTTTACCAAACATTTAAACGAGAATTAAAGCCAATTTTACACAATCCTGCCCAGAGTACGGGAGGGATACCCCCTGGCCAGGATCAACCTGAGTCCAAAACTGACAAAGACAGCGGCTCAGCACAAAGCAAACAGACGTGTCCAGACCAACTTCGCCCGTGAACTCCGAGGACCAGCCAGGACCCGGTCCAGTCTGGCTCCAGACTGCCGTGACCGAGCCGGCGCACCCAGAGGCTAAAGACGGGCATCCGATGGAATTCAACACCCGCCCATGAGCAAACTCAGCAAGCTAGGAAACAGGAGGGTGGGCTGGTACGGGGCACGGGGGCACCCCCGGAGGGTGGGCTTGTACGGGGCCCGGGGGCACCCCAGGAGGGTGGGCTGGTACGGGGTACGGGGCACCCCAGCGCACAGGACAGAGACCCTCGGAGGAAAACCATCGACAGCCCGCTCGGCTCTAACAAGCAGGACGGCGGGTCGTCCTGGGCGCCTCTGCAGCCTTTGCCGCCGACGTGCCGGAGCAGATCAACAGCCCTCGTTAGAAAAACGGAACTTGACCTGAACCTCACACTCCGTGTAACATTTAACTTACACTCCATCGTGGACTGGAAGGTAAAGAGCCGGGGGTGTGGGGTGGGGGGAACTACCCCGGCGACCACAAAGAAGAAACGCCAGGGCAAGGAATTCTTAGACTGGACACCTAGAGCTCGAAGCATCAACTACAACACGCACAGAAGCCGGGAGCCGTGGGAACGCGCAGCACGGGCCCTGCACAGACCCTGTGGGAGGGGAGAGGGCGCCCTGCCCGGAGATTCTCGGATGCCCGCCTGTGCCCTTGCCCTGGTGCCAGGGCTGTCTGCTCGGCCGCTCTACTCCCAGGACACACCTGATGACGGCAATCTGGGGCCGTGGTGGGGCAGGCCACCTGCCAACAGGTGGGTCCCCTTCCCCTGGGCTCAGATGCCCGCGCCTGCTCTCTGCTCCCGCAGGGCTGTCCTGAGAGAGGCGCCCAGCTCTGGCAGGAAGCTGCGGCTGTGCATCTGGGTGGCTGTCTTCACAGCAGCGGGAAAACGGTGTGTTCAGATTTGCGGGTGACACCGACACAGGCCCACCCGGACAGAGCTCCCGGTGGCCCTTCCTGTGAGCCAGCCGTTCTGCCTGGCCTCATCCCTGGGGCCACTGCGAGCAGGATGGGGTGGGGACAGGGGACTGGGGACTGGGAGAGGCCTTGCGGGGCTGCTCCAGCTGGGACAGGAGCGTTTGGGCCAGTCCCGGCAGAGCCAGGCCCTGAGCTGGGTCTCGGCCCAGCCGGCCACCCTGCCCGAGGAGCCGAGGGCCCCGTGGCAGTGACCCCTGCAGGCATGCACCGCGCTCTGTGCCCGGTGCCCATGGGCTGCGGCTCGGGCCTCTGGGCTAACTGGAGCCCTCCTCACACTTGGACGAGGCCGGCCCAGCTGTTCCCGCTGACCCTCTGTCTGGGCACCCCCCGCCCCGGGTGCTGGCCCACCGGGACTCTGAGCTCGGCTCAGGGACACGCGACCGGCGGCAGCCCAGCTGTGGGCTCATCTGCTACCACACTGGGCCCCCCAGAGGCCCCCTCCTCTGGATCCAGCAGACACTGCTCTGAGCCCAGGGACGGTGAGGCTCCCACCTGGACGAGGCTGAGAGGAAATAAAAACGCTCCATCTTCCGGGAGAACCAGGGTTTCTCGAGCGGAGAATCTAACATTTCCAAGGCCTTCCGTGAGCTCCCAGGCCGGACTGTGGAGGGCGGCTGAGCCCGCTGGCCAGCACCCACCCTGACGTTCTGTACTGGATGGAGCCCTGGAGCCCGCCCCGGGGCTGCAGCCGTACCCCGGCCCTCAGCCCTTGACGGACAGCGAGGCAGAGGCCAACGGAAGGCCCGGCGGAACAGGAACGCCGCACGGTTAGCTCAGAGCGGAGGCGCGACGTGCTCCTGTACGGTTTTCGGCTGTCCCCAGGGTGCTTTTCCCTTTTAAACGATGGCTGCACATTATATTTGTGATCAGAAAAAGAAATCTAAATTATATCCGTGACAGCTAAGCAGCCTGGAGAAGAGGCACCCCCCCACCCTGCCCCCCACCGCTACAGATGCGTGCTGACACCCGGCTCGGCCAGCCGGCGGGGCCTGGGTGCTCTGCGAGGCTTGGCTGTGGTGGGGACATGTTGTGTCTGCACTGGGACTCCAGGGACAACCGGTCATGGTGCCCTGTCACCACCTGTTGGCCTCCAAGGCTGTGTGAGCTTGGCTGGGGGGCACCTCCATGGGCGGCCCTACCTGCCCGCCCCCAGGTGTCTGCACTGCAGGTGACATCCAGTGTGGCAGCTGGCAGCCTGCAGACGCTGGCAGACGGCTCGGCATGGCCCGCCCCGCTGGGCTCCGTGGGGGAGATGTACCCCTCCCCCCGAGAACCTGGCCCGTGGACCCTCTCGCCCCACGAGGATGGGCTTTCCCAGCCCACCCCTCTGCTCTCTCCCAGCCTCAGCGCCTCGAGGACACTGTCCCCCCATGCGGGCCACCACAGCCCTCTGCGGGCCTGCCAGCTCGGCCCGGCCACCTGAAGCCTGGCGTCCCCCCCTGCAGCAGGGCGTGGCTGCCCGGACCACAGGTGCCACTCAGGGCGGGTGGGCGGCTGGGGGGAGGGTGGCCCCTCGCTCTGGGTCCCTGTGCTGAACAAGAGAGGGACACGCGGCAAGTGGGTCAGAACGACTCGGCCAGAATGCTGAGAACGCTGTCCCGGCACCAAGTTCCAGGGAACGGAAGTTGGCAGAAAAGCATGTCCAGCACGGGGGGAAAATAGCTCACCCAATTATTCCTGCTTAATTGTACTGAAAAAACATCTAAATACTGCATGTTCTAATTATACCAGCGTTATTGGAATTCACCGTCCCCAGCTAGGGGTGACCTTTCCCAAGAGTGAATGGGGGGATAGCAAGGCCAGGCACCCCAACAGTTACAGATCGATCTCAAACCTGCAATTATTATTATTATTCTATTTATACAGCCTCCAGCCTCCTGGATGCTCCATTTTAGAGCCAGACGCAGCTGTTCCTGCAGCTCACGAGGGACAGGAGGCCGCACGTGGGGCGGCGAGGCCCGGGAGCGGTCATTTCAGGAGCCTGGCCCTGCACACGCGGTGCCCAGGCCAGCAGCTTGCCCGCCCAGGCCCAGGCCTCCTGCTGGGTGGGGAGTGGAGGCCGCCAGGTCGGGGTGGACGGGAGAGGACGGGCAGGCTGGGCACAGAGCAGACCGCCTCCCTCCTGCTCTCCAGGGCCAGCCGCCTCCCGCCTCCGAGGGATTCTGAGAAGCCCACAGAGGCCACAGAACCGCCTTGAGAGCCACGTGGTTGGACCAACGGCAGAGACAGAGCCTCAGAAGCTGGGTTCAACGCTGGCTACTCCGCTCGGGCACCTCACCCACCTCTCTGAGCTGGACTCTCCTCCACTGACGTGGGGACACGTGTCTGTGTTCCCACCCGGGAGGTGGTTGGTGGGCTCAGATGACGGGCAGCTCGGGGAAAAATAGGGAGATTCACCCACCTGCCTGAAATAACCAGAAAAATGAGACACAAAGACAAGACGGTGCTTTTAGGTCCTGGGATATGAGGGCACGAGGGGCAGGGGTCCTGGGAGATGGGAGGCAAACCCTGTGACAACCCAGTTTACTCCTCAGGGGACATTCAGGCACCACGAGGGAGGGGTCAGGTAGGCTGGACTCCCTGAGCTGAGTCTGGGGAGACCGGTGGCCAGAGGGTGCAGGGCCGAGGGCCCGAGAGGAGAGCCATGCCTGGAGGACGGACGGTGCAGGGGTCCCTGAGCACTCGGAGCACATGTGGAGGAAACCACCTGAGACCAGAAGATAAACCGAAGAGGATTAGAGCAAGCCCCCAACAGCGGGAGAAGCTGGCCCAGACTACACAGTCCTGTCCCTGCCAGCCACACCAGAAAAGGCCATCGTCAGAGGGCGGGGAACCACAAAGCGCCTCCCCCCGGCAAGAGCACGGTCACCTCGCCTACAGGTCGCTCTGGTCCTGCTCCCAGATCCTGAACCAGGACCTCAGAACCATGGTATTTCCGGGAAACTAACGGCACCCTGAACAACGCTCAGGAGCAGGAGAAGCCCCCCAGGCCAGCAGGACAAAATTCACCACGCTCGCACCCATCAAAGACGACAGACACGCAAAAATCGGGAGAACACGATCTCGGGGAAGAGAGAAAGCAGTCAAGTGAGATCGATTCAGAACTGAGACTGGTGCTGGAATCCGCAGGTGACCCTAAATCAGTGTTTATGACTTTATTCCAGGTGTGCAGAAAGCGGAAGAGAGAAGAGAGAGCAAGGGAGCTTCTACAGGGAAGACCCCCGATGGGAAGTGTCCTGTGGGTTAAGGGCAGACCCGCCGTCGTGGACAGAAGTTCAGTGAACCTGAAAACACAGCAGCGGAAGCCAATCGGAATGAGAGGGACGGGGGGAGAGAGAGGGAAAAGGGGGGAGGCGGGGAGGGAGGCTGAGGGGAGGAGGAGGAAAGGGAGGGGCTCTGGGAACGGGCTGTGGGGCCACCAAGGGACGCACCACACACCCCACAGAGACCCTGAAGCAGAGGCTGAGACGCACGGGCAGGCGGCTTCTGAAACGGCTCCCAGCAAACCCTGCCTCCTGGAATTGGCATCGGTGCAACCCGCTACCCTAGGGTGTGACTCTGAGATGGGATGCCACTTCTGAGGTGACATCAGGGTGGACCGGCGACCCGGCGGGGCTCTCCCCGTCTGCGTCTTGCCCCTGACGAAGCGAGATGCCACGATGTACGTGAGGACCCAAGGGCCTGAGGCCACAGGTGAGTGAACGAGAAGCCCTTCGCCCCTGCCCCGGTCGGGGTGCGGGGGGACTGCGGCTCTGGCCGCCAGTCTGACCACAGCCTGTGAGAGACCCTGAGGCGGGGGTGGGCCGAGCCACCAAGGTTGGGGGCACTCTGTTACGCAGTGACGGGTTATCAACCCAGGAGGACAGAAGACAACACTCGGAAAAAAGTAACAGCCCAGAGCATTTGCAATGTGATGACACGCGTGAACTGGCGGATCCAAACAGGTCAGTGAACCCTCCCGGCTCAAAAAATAAAGGAAGAAAATGACACCAAAGTACACTGTCATCAAATCACTCGAAACCAGCTACCAACATTTCTCCAGCAGCCAGAGGAAACCAGCCCCGTGATCAGAGGCGCACAGGGGGCTGACAGCAGACCTCACGCTGGAAACAATGAAAGCCAGTGGGCAGTGGGACAGCGGGGGGCGGGGGGGGGACATAGTCGGAGCCTCTTCAGGTCAGTGTGGGGTGGCGTTAGGGCAGCTGAAGTCACCTGGGAAAAGAGGCACAGTACGAGGCCTCAAGCACCCTGAGAAGCAGCAAGATGAGGTTATGATGAACAAGTCAGAAAGGAGATCCATGGATTTGTACAAATTACTCCGTTAATCCTAAAGAAGGCAGAAAGAGAGGAACAAAGCATGGGACGAACGGAAAGCAAACGATGAGACCTGGGCACAGAGCGGTGGTCGGCTTAAACGCAGGGGTCCGAAGACCCCCGTGAAAAGGCAGAGACTGTCACACGACACACACACGCAAGGCCCCGCGACACGCAGCTCATGAAACAGGAAACGTGTGGAAAAGAGGCACTATTCCAACAGAAGCCAAGAGCAGGAGTGGCCGCGTCAGTATCATACAAAGTACATTTCAGAGCAGAGAGCACTACCGAGGGGAAAGGTCAGTTCGAAAGGAAGACGGGAGTCAATTATCACCAGAAACAGGAGTGAAGAGAAATGCACGACGGAAGCGACACGGCCAGGACTGTCGTGGGAGATTTCAACACCCCCTCTCTACCGGCGGGGAGGGAGGCGGCAAGTCAGCAAGGGCACAGAGGATTGGACGACATCAAAACAACAAACAAAGCTGACCTGACGTCTGAAGCACACTCCAGCAGGACACAAATCATCTGCAAGTAATTTACCCAGAGAAAGCACATTCTGAACCTTGAAACAAATTTCGATACATTTAAAAGGATTCGCGGCATACAAAGTTGGGTTCTCTGACCACAATGAGAGTCCATCAGAAGCGAGTAACAGAAATGCACCTGGAAACATCTCAAAATGTTTGGGACCTTACTAACATACCGCTAAATAATGTATGAGCCAAAGGGAAAAACAGCAGAAGGGAAACGAGCACTTGGAACCAAATGAAGGTAGAACAAAATATCAGCATTTTTAGCGCCAAAGTGTCTAAATTAGAAAAGGAGAAATCTTCTACCTTAAGAAACGCAAATAAAAAAGGGCAGAAGAGACCCAGAGGCAACGGAAGGAAGGAAGTAAACATCAAAGCATCATCAGTGCAACAGCAGACAGAACGCGCTGGAGAGCACGCAGCCAAAAGCGGCTTCTTTCGGAAGATGAATAAAATTGATGGAGCGGCCAGGTCAGTCAGGAATAAAAGAAGACACAATTTACCAGCGTCACAAATGAGAGCGGGGACAGCCCTACGGATTCTACGGGCCCTCGAAGGACAAAAAGGAAACCTTACGAACAACGTTTTGCCAAAATGTGTTTGGTGGCTTAGATAAAACAAACAAATTCTTCGAAAGACCGAAAAGGAAAGACATCCTGAGTGGTCCAATGGCTGGCAAGGAAAACGCGTTAGTAGGGAAACACCTCACAAAGAAATCAGCAAGGCTGGCCGGCGTTCGAGGGAGGCCGTGCAGCACTCCCAGAGGACAGAACGCCCGGCCTCCGTGCCTGGTGCGGGGACCCAGGAGGACTGCTTCCCACCTCGTGCTGGGAGATGCGTGTCACCGTGCCACCACGATCAGACGACAACCCTGCGAGGGCAAAATCGCGGTCCAGCAATCCTCAGGGCGGAGACGCAGAAACGCGAAACCAAACAGCGGGCCATGCACGTCCAGCAACGTGCCCAAGAGACAAGCCAAGCGAGTGGACCCAGGAAGGCGCGGCCGGCCGGCCGTCGGAGTCCATCAGAGTAATTCCACGTGTTAACAAAGGAAAGACAAACAGCCGCACTATCCCAGCAGACAGCGAACCCAGCACGCATTCCTCCAAAAAACCCTCGGCCGACGCTTAGACCACAAGGTCCTCAGCCTGATAAAGGGCCTCTCCGACGAACCCTCAGCTGACACCACGCTCGGCGCACGATCAGAAGTGTCCCTTCAGCCTGGACCGCGGGCAGGAATGCTCCCTCCACACGTGGACTCACTGGAGTTCTGGAGGAGCTGGCCAGGGAAGCAAGGCGAGAAAAAGCAGGAAGCCCTCCAGACCGCCCCTGCGGAAGCGCCGGCGGCCCTTATCCACGGACGGCACCGCTGCCTGTAGAAAAGCCAACACGACACGTCCAAGAGCCGTTAGAACAGGTGCGTGAGACAGTGAGGTGCCAGACGAAAGGCCATACACACGACGGAACTGTTTTCAGACGCTCCCGACAAAGCGGAAGCAAAGGCACAAACTTACCACAGGCAAAACACGAAACACTTCGGGATAAAAAAGGCTGACAAAAGGCTGGGGCGGCCGCTCGACACCGCGCCCCAGCCCCGGCCGCCCCCACGGTCCCGCTGCCCGACGCGCCCGCCCCTCTCCCGGCCACGACCCCGTGGGCCCGTGAGCGCAGCTGCCCCGCACACTGCTCCTCCGTCGGTCACGGCGGGCTGGACAGGTGTCTGCAGCACGGGCCTCCAGCACGATGACCCAGCGGCCGCGGGCCCAGGGACAGAGTGACCTGGGCTCCGGGAGGGGCTCTGTCCCCACGCACACCAGCACCGCCTCCCCGCTGCCACCGGACACCGACTCCGGGTCCCGCGGCACGCCGACGGCAGGACCAGGCCCGGGGGCTGAGAGTCCGGGCGCCGAGGCCAGGTGACGGAGGGCGCGGGCGTTGAGGGGCGTCTCAGGCGGCCGGGCAGGCCTGGCTCTGCCCGGTGCCCAATGCTGCTGGGGGGCCGCGGTGCTGGGTGCATTTTGCTGGCTCTGGGGTAAGAGCATTCCTGGGACCGGGCTTCCAGAAGGCTCCAGTGCCGGGCGGAGCAGCCGCCTTGGGCTGACGCTGCCACCGTGAGGCGGAGAGTTAGTTATTCGCAGGCCAGACGCGGCGGGAGTGTTTGTACCGAGTTCAGAGGTGGCAGACGCCCGGCCTGAGGCGACTCCATCCCTCAGGACAAGCATCGGCCAAGTGTTCTGAGGTGGCTGGATTTCTGTCCTGCCCTCAGCCGGCCGACAGGCCTGGGTGGGGTGGGGGCCCACAGGTGCGCCCGGCGGAGGTCACGGGAGCCAGGCCCTCGCACGTGTGCCACCGGCCTCGTGCCCACCGCCCCCGACCCCAGGCATCGCATCATCTCCACACTGCCTTGTTTTTTATCATCCCTGGCAGGGCTGAAGACCCGATCACAAAAGGAAATTTTTCCTTTTCCTTTTTAATTAGTTCTTGGTAACATCACCAAGCTGCGAGTTTATGGCTTTGTAGATCTTGTGTTTTTGACACTAATTACTCACAAAGGCTTTTTAAGCTCCATTTCAACTCTGCAACTGCCACGCCGGTAATTAAACGAGAGGGAACAGCAACAGATTTCACCCCCGGCTCTGCCCACCCGAGCTCTGCGCTTCCTGCGGCCGCGGCCCCGCCCTGCGGAGACCCCGCCATGCCGAGGCTGCAGCCCCTGGGCACCCTGCTCGGGCCGGCTCCGCTCTGCCCTCAGCTGGACCACAGGCTCCTGACAGCAGGAAAGGACCCCCAGCTCCGCACCGGTGGGGTCCAGCCCCCAGGCCAGGCCTGCCCAGCCCCTGGGAGCGCCCCTTCCCGCCCGGCCCTGCCGTGGTCCTCGGTCAGACGCCCACACGCACCCCGCCCCCAGGGTCCCCGCAGACAGGAGCAGAGTCCTGGCCCGGAGCGCAGGGCAGGGTGTGTGGGGACCAGAGATCCTCTGAGGGGTGATGAGCGACTCCACGGGGCACCCTTCTCCCTCCCGCTTTCAAGGCCCAGGCAGTGCCCGCCCTGCACGGCGCGGCCGGACGTGGGAAGGGGCCGGGGAGGCCAGGCGGGCCGAGGCCCCCGGCGCCCCGCTAGGGGCTGCGGCTTGGTGAGTGGGCAGACTTTATTAGCCTGCCCGCGTCTGGCTGTGCTGGGGGGTCCCTTAAACACAGTTGGTTAGTCACAGTTTAAAGTTCTTTATTGCAATTCTATTTTAAGATGCAATTAAAACAGCTCATTGCTGAAGTGCACGGTTCCTCCTGGCTTTTTTTGCTAATATGGTGAGTGTGGAGACCAGGCCTGCAGACTCATTTCTGAAGCAGCAGGTCTGGTCAGGATTGCTCTTCCCGGAGAGAGGGCTGCAGAGTCCCGGTCTGAGGAACAGCCGCCCCCTTGGTGAGCCGTGCGGTGCTGAGCCCCAGCCAGGGCCTGAAACCTCCCTCCGGGCTCCGCACCTGTGCCCGTTCCCGACACCACCATCCCGTCACCTGGGCGAGAGGACCCAGGAGGTCTGGTTTTCTGCAGGGGCTGAGCGACAAAAGCAAAGGGATGGGCCTGGTGGTGGCGGCCAGAAAACGCACAGAAATCAGCACAATTTCACTAGGATCGAAAAGGCAGTGAAAAAAGCCGGCAGTTTTGAAGGCATCTGGGTTGGTGGGCTGAGCCTTGCCACGCGGGCCCTGCTCCAGTTCACGTCCTGTCGGGACGCAGGCACACTGACCTCTGCGGGGACCGGGACACAGCAGGGCCATCTGTGGTCCAGCTGGATGTCAGGGGGGCCAGGGCGAGGCCACCTGGGTGCCTGACAGTCTGCAGAAGAGCTCCCAGAGACCCCAGGACAGCCGGGCATGGCTCGGCACGCGGTGGGTACCGTGCAGAGGGTCCCGTGTCTGACAGCCTCTTCCCTTCAGGGCTTCTGGTGGGGGAGGCTTGGGGCCCCTCCCCGAGCTGCAGCCCCACCTCTGTGAGCAGGGCTAAGACCACAGCCCACAGGCTGCTGTCAGGATGCAAGGCCAGTGGCTCTGAGTGGCCAGAGAGCATGGTCACTGTCACCGCAAACAGGTGCTGCCGCCGTCAAAAGTGCTGCTCAGGCGCCCCCCGCCCCCAAACCCCACCACTGCCTCGGCACAGTGCGTGGGGCTACGGCCTGGCTGCAGCTGCTGGATGCTGCAGCAGGACCCGTGCAGCCTGAATCCTAAGGCTGGAGCGGCAGTGGCTCCAAACTGGGCCCCACCACTCCTTCAGCCAACCCGACGGCCACCGCAAGTCAACAAACTGAAAACCAACCCCCACCCGACCTCCAACCAACCTGCTCAATGCTGGTACAGGGGCACCGTGCGGGTTGGGGGTGGGGGTAGGCGCCCGCAAGCCAGGAGAGGAGCAGAGGACGCAGGGCCTGCGGGTCTGAGGACTGGGTGGGGGCCGGGGTGGGCGCAGAGTCGTGCTGCCGGCCCCGCCCGGCTCTCTCCAGAGCCGCCAGGAGACCTTGCCTGGGGCCAGGATGGGCCCTTCGCTGCAGCGAAACTGCGGGGCCTGCCCTGAGGCGTCGCCGTCCAGCCTCCGGGGGAAGCCAGAGGCGAGGGGAGGAGACAGCTCTGTCCCTCCACCAAGGAACCTCCCCAAGGCCAGGTCGTCCTCTGTGCCCTCCCCAGCGGGTCCAGCTCCGCAAAGGCTCACACATCCAGGCAGGTCAGAGCATGGGTCGGGCAGGGGTGCCCCTTGCCCTGGCTGGATGGCGTCTCACTGCCGCAAAGGACAATACCAAAACCACCAAGGGAGGGCCTCCCCCCACCCCAGGGCTCCCCTCAGACAAAGAAGCAGAGGGTCTGAGCCCCCAGCCCCGCTCCAGCCTCAGGAAGGAGCTGCTGTGCAGGTTCATCGGCGGAGCCCCCGACCCAGCACCCCCCACCCCCCAGACAACGAGCGCAAAAGGGAGGAAGTGCCTCATTCTCTGCAAAAACGCTCTGACGGATGCAATTTGCGTGTGCAGAGCGTGTGAAGTGCATTTTCCGTTTCATCAGCACCTCGGCCTGTGCGAGGCTGCTCTCGGCTTTCAGACCCGTTCCATGGGGCTTGAATTCTATCACGGGATTTTCTTCATCTCGCAATAGGAGACTGCACGTGCTGCTGATAGCTCCGCATTTTCATTGACCGCATTCATTTAAAAAGGGAATTTCAAAACATATTCTGCAGTTGATTTGCAACTTGGCCCCAAGAATGGAGTGAGAATAATTTCCTCACTTCTTGCAGGTATCTCTCTGTGATTTAATTTCAGAAATGATTTCATAAAGGACCCCAAGGTGCCCGGCTGTCCTGGGAAGCGGAGACGGCTCTCCGGGGGTGGGGGGTCTGAAACATCACGCATCTCTCCCGGCTCCGCCGGCCTTTCTGTCGAGTAAGCACCAACTCGCAGGACGCGGCATGTCCTCGGAGCCGGACGTGGAGGGGACCGGGGGCGCAGTGGTTTGGGGGAACCTGCAGAGCTGGCCCTCGAAGAAGCACATGGGTCTCCCTGACTCAACGTTAGGAGCGGCCACCCCAGCTGGAGGTTCCAGTGCTGACACTGAGCCCTGGGCCATGCGGAGGCCCCTTCCGAGAGCAGCCTGCACAGTCTCAGAATCTGCTCCCAGGACAGACCCTCGAACCCGGGGGCGGGTGTCATCCGACAGTGATGGAGATGGGGGCCAAGTGTGACCCCACTGTAGGCCATGAATCCACGCTCCGACCTCACCCAGACCCACCCCGGGTCAGCACCAAGGGGGCCAGGCTGGGGTCTCTGGGACACTCGTGTTCCGGCCCCCACCTGCCAGGCCCGTGGGCTTTGCCAGGACTAAGGTGTAACCAGACACGGACGCCCTTTCTGCACACACTCTAACACGGGTTTCAATCCACCACAGGGACCCGTGCCGTCCTCACGCCCACGTGAGCACACGGATGTTACCACCTGGCCCCCACTCCCCCTTCCCCAGCGTGTGTGGGGTCAGGGCACCGACCAGCCAGGTGCAGGAGGAAGGCCGCCCGCCGTGGTGACAGAGGCCCCGGGCCATCGGCAGCCCCGCTGCTGAGAACAGGCACGGGCCTCGGACGGTGGCTCACGGGCTGAGCCCCACACACGTGCTTGGTTTGCTGCATGATGTGATTTGCCGATATGAGCCAATGTTTCAAATTTAGGAAATCTGGCCTAAATATTGGTTGTTTCAGCTCCTCAGAACCCCAGACACCCACAGGACCCGAGCCCCAGCCCCACGCTGCCAGCGGCTCCAGCAAGGCCGAGGGCCCCCCCGCCGACCCCCTGGTGCTGTGCTTTCGGCGTGGCCTCTCTTGCAGAGGACGTGTCCTCTTGAACTAGGGGTGGGAGACGGGGTGAGGGTGGGCTCCTGCATGTCGCCAGCCCCGGCGCGGGGGCACTGGGCTCAGGCCAGAGCCGTGGTGGTGACCTTGCAGCCCTCAGTACCCGGGGGGTGCCACGTCTCCGTGGTGCCCGCAAGCCCAGGCCACCCGCAGGACACTGGCCCGGTCCGAGTGGGACGGCCAACAGCCCACGTCTCCTCTGTGCTCTGCAGACAACACGTCACGAGGGGACGCGAGGAGGAAGCTTCCGCCCACCAAGGATCGACGAGCCCATCTCCTCCGCCGTCGCGGCCCGTGGGCGTGTGCAGGTTCACACGCAGATGCGCGCTCACACACGTGCTGCTCACGCGCCGACCTCCCTCAGACGCCCTTGCCGCAGGCAGCGTGACCTGCACAGGAGAATGAGCCACGCTTACGCGATCAGGAACTCAGCTAAGGGCGTCCAGGCCCAGAGGCTCAGGGCTGTGAGCCGGGCGTGCAGCCTGCCTACCCCCCGCCCCCGTGGCTGCACCCGCGGAGCCACCAGGGCAGGGTCCCCACAGCTGAAAACTGGACAGGACTGAGAAGCAGCCCCCACACCCGGGCCTCACGGGGGATGGGCACAAAGCTGGCGAGGCTCCCGCCCTGCCTGGTGTGGCGAGGCTTTGGCCTTGGGGCCGCCTGATGCACAGGGTCACCTGTGAGCTCAAGAGGAGAGCGGCTGCCTTCAGGACGCACCACGCAAGGCTGGACAGGGGCCCCCCTCTCCGAGAAGGAACAGCCACGCTGGCTCAGGGAACACGGCTTGGCTTTCGGCCGAGCCTGTGACCTCCCCGGGAATCTGCCTTCCTGAGCAGCTGGAGGGCCTGCGCTCCAACACTCAGCTGCCTCGTCCCAGGGTCCCCCGCGTCCCGGCTCCAAAGCAGTGCTCGGATTTCCTGGCTGCAGTTCCTGCTGCCAGGCCCCGGGGGCCCCGACCTCGGGCCACACACGGTGGCGGCAGAGGCCGCCCCGTGGAGCCTGCATCCCAGGAGGTGTGGTGAGCACGGCCCAGCCCCAGGCAGCCGCCTGCTCCCGGCGGGGTCCCCTCTGCTGGGCTGAGAGGCCAGGGTGGCACTGGTGCCCCTCGTCTGAAGACGATGAGCGAGGGCGAGGGGCGGCCACCGACACGAGCGCCTGGTCTTCCGCCCGGGGACAAGTCGGTCCGCGTCAACGCCGGCGCCCTTGCTCCGGGTCGCCCATGGACAGTGACCGCCCTCCTCCCAGGGGCTCCAGGAAACTGCCAGGGGGACTCGCTTCGAGGCTTCAGATGGGCAGGGCCAGGGGTCGGCACTGAGCGTGGCCTCCTCTGGGGCCCCCCGCCCGCCCGCCCCCCCACAGACCAGGCAGCACACTCGCCTCCACCGTCTGCTGAGGGGAGGCGGCCGGAGCCCCGGGCTCTCTGTGCCCCTCCCCGATGGAGACGCCCCGCACGGGGAGCTGTTACCCCATCACAGAAATGGCAAGAGCGCTGACACCCCCATCGTAGACACGGCGAGAGCACTGATTTGAAGCCTCGAGGGGAAATGGAGGATTTCCTGGCGAATCACCAATTACCACCCAAACCACACCAGTGGGCAGAGCCAGGACCACGCGGGCAGACGTGCACGGCAGGGGCACCAGGACGACTCCTTCCGGGCTCAGCGTTCCTCGGGCTGCGAACCCTCCACTCCCAGAAAACAGCCCAAAGGCCCCGGCTTATTCTCAAACAGCCCTGGTGCCTTGGGTGACCTGGGGACAGAGTGGGAAAGGCCGCCCGGTGCAGCCAGGCTGCGAGAGCAGGGTGCTGGGGAGAAGAGGGCCGGTGCCACCGGACCTGTGCCACACGGAGGTGACTGTGAGAAGCCATCTGCCTGCCCGTGGGCGAACAGCTTCCTCAGGTCTGAAGTGGCTGCAAACCAGCACGCGGCTCGTGCGCGATCAGCTACGGGAACTGGGCCGAAAGGGGCCGGAAGAGGGACGGGCACGAACCCAGAGATGACGGGGTGACGCGGAATGCGGAGTCAGCGCAAGGAGGGCGGCCGCCGGCACAGGCACACGCGCTTCTCCGGGCGCCCGGCACGGAGAGCTGTCGCCAGCGTCCCTGTGCCCTAGAGATAAGAAACATCTGCCTCAAGGCCACGGGACTGCGAGCAGCCGCGCCTCACACTTCCAGCAGCACAACCAAAGCAGCGAGGCACCCAATCCGGAATCTGGATCCGGGAGGTCTCGGGCCCCCTGGTCCGTCCTTAAACTGTACTGTCTATATATTTTCTTCATCGCCGTTTAACTCTTCTTTCCTTCTTTTTTTTTTTTTTTTTTTTTTTTGCCTTTTCTAGGGCCGCTCCCGCGGCATATGGAGGTTCCCAGGCTCGGGGTCTAATCGGAGCTGTAGCCGCCGGCCTACGCCAGAGCCACAGCAACGCGGGATCCGAGCCGCATCTGCGACCTACACCACAGTTCACGGCAATGCTGGATCCTTAACCCACTGTGCAAGGGCAGGGATCAAATCCGCAACCTCGTGGTTCCTAGTTGGATTCGTTAACCACTGCGCCACGACGGGAACTCCCGTTTAACTTTTCTTAAGCTTTGCAAGGCCCGTCCTTCACCCCCCAGCTCGCAGAGCTGGTCTTGGCATCTGCCTGCTCCGTCACTTGTCTGAGCGGCCCCCGTGGTGTCAGGGCTGCGGGTGGACACCCCACTCCTGCCGAGAAGGCGCTGGGGGCCCTTGCTGGGGGGGTGGACACCCCACTCCTGCCGAGAAGGCGCTGGGGGCCCTCGCTGGGGGGGACGGCATGCAGGCCCCAGCCTGGTCTGGAGAGCCCACATCTCAGAGGGTCTGGTGACGTCACGTGGCGTGAAAGTTAATTAAACTGAGTGGTGAGAAGTACAACAGCCCCAGGTGTTTATTTCCAGAGAGCACTTGGAAGCAAAGGCGGGAATCTAATAAAAAGCTCCGTGAGGTATTGCATTAGGAAGTAATCACGCCACTAAATCACCCCGCGTCTGCGGCGGGGCTCCCCGTGACAGGCGTGGGGCCTGGGGACGCGGGGGTGGCGGGAGCAGAGGGGGGGGTCTGGGCGCTGTGGATCCGGCCGCAGGAAGCGGTGTTCCCGCCGGTGACCACCCAGTCCAGTGTGCGCGCTCACCAGCCGGCCACGCCAGGCAGGGCTGTCAGCACAGGGGGACCCGCCCTGGGGGGCAGCCTTCAGGCCGGGGGTCAGAGGGCGGAGGGTTCCAGGCCCATGGGGGTCCTGAGACAGACGGGTCCTCAGAGGGGGTCCAGTCCACACTGCCACCTCCTGCTAATGGTGGGGACCCTGCTCCGTGGGTGATGCCGCTCAGCTCACTGGGCTGAAGCCTGCACCCACCCCCGTGCAGCAACAGTGGGCAGACCGGGCCCAGGCACCGTGGGGACCACACTGCTGGACAGACATCCACTGCTGCTTCCCCGGCGGGCCTGGGGATCCCAGGGCGGGTGGGGGGCGGGAGCTCAGGGCCCCGGGGCCTCGGTCCTTGGGTGGTGGGGCTGAGAGGCGGGGCAGGTGGGGTGTGGCTGCCTGGCTGCCCGGAGTCCATGAGGGTAACAAACGGCTTCCCACACCTCTCCTCACCCGACTCCCGCGGGGTGAGCTGCGGCGCCGGCCACGATTAATGGCACTCGAGGTGAAGTGTAATTACCAGCTCGATCCCCGAGCACCAGGCACATTCATCTGCTCCGTCCAGGGCGGCTGAGGCCTCTCACTCCCCAGCACCTCCGCCCCCTCCGCCCCAACGCCTCTGAGCTCCGGCTGCGGACCTGCACCTGCGTGTCAGGCTCTGAACCCGGGGGCATGAGGAGGCTGGGCCTGCCCAGGGTCAGAGCCCCGCCACCCACCTCCCTGCCCGCAGGCCCCGCCCTCCGCCATGCCCACAGCTGGCACAGGCCCCCTCTCCCGCAGCGGCCTTTTGGGGGAACTCCCGCCCCAGGCCCCCAACTCTTCTCAGCAGACAGGATGGGACAGACACAGGCAGGCTTAGCGCTGCCTGATGGTGTGGCCCCCGGCTGGGCCCCCAAACCTGCCAGATTTGCATGTGCACTGAGATGCTGCGGCTCCCCAGGGGCAGGCGGCTCTGGGCCTTGGGGGGCCCTGCCTGCAGCCCACCCCTGCCCATTGCTCCCTCCCTGGGAGGGCCCGGCGTCCTTCCAGGAGACAGGAGCACCACTGGGGCAGAACTCACCCGAGGGAACCCCCATGAGCAGTGCCAAGCTCCAAGAAGGCCCACCACACCTGCCACGGCCCAGGGGGAGGGCTGGACGGGGCTGTGTGTGTGTGTGGGTGTGTGTGTGAGAGACCCGCCCTCCCCCGGGGCCTGCAGGACACCTTCAGGGCTTGGCTGAGGGCTGCGGGCCACCTCCTCTCCCCTAGGGCAGGAGGGTGCTGCGCTTCCTGCCACATCGGGCCTGGTGCCCGAGATCCAGGATGATCCATCTTGGGAGGGACGGAGGCACCCCAGCCACCAGTCCTCCCCCAGGCCAGCCAGCGGGGCTGCTGCTCAGCGGGCCTGGCCCCTGCCTCCGGCCTCTCCTCACAGCACCCACGCGTCTCCGACGAGCACCCAGTGCCTGCGGGAGTCCCCACTGCAGAGAGCTCCTGGCGCCCTTCTGGGCAAGGTGGCTGGGGCGGCCAGGCCCCAGGACGCCCCGAGGAGCCCCTTGTCTGTGACGAGGTCCGGGCGGCTACGGCCTCTCCAGCAGCAGCATGTGCCTGCGTGTCTCAGCCTGCACTCCTGGGCCAGCCAGGTGGCCGAGAGGAAGCTCAGCCTGTGAGCTCCCTGGCCTCCTGACTGCCACCCTTAGGAGGGCAGCCCAGGACAGGCGGACAGGCCACGAGCACCAGCGGATGCGTGGCGAGGTGGCCGAACCACTCCTTTTAAAAACTTGTTATTTTTTATTGAAGTACAGTTGAGTTACAGCGTTGTATTAGCTTGTGCTGCTCAGCGAAGTGATTCAGTTGCGCACACATATATATTCGTTTTATCTTCTCTTCCATTACGGTTCATCACAGGAGACCGCACAGGGTTCCCTGGGCTCCAGAGCGGGCCTCGCTGTTTATCCACGCCGTATGTAAGTTTGCCTCTGCTGATCCCCACCTCCCAATCCGCCTCCCAACGGCAACCGCAAGTCTGTTCTCTACGAGCCTGCTTCTGTTTCACAGATACGTTCTTTTCTGCATATTGTTTAAATTTATTTTTTATCTTCTTAGGGCTGCACCCACGGCACATGGAAGTTCCAAGCTAGGGGCTGAATCAGAGCTGTAGCCATTGGCCTACGCCGCAGC
This sequence comes from Sus scrofa, assembly GCF_054392235.1. Classification (NCBI taxonomy): domain Eukaryota; kingdom Metazoa; phylum Chordata; class Mammalia; order Artiodactyla; family Suidae; genus Sus; species Sus scrofa. The sequence goes on from NC_139385.1 coordinate 1,247,405, forward strand.
CACGTCAGATCAGATCCCAGCCAAGTCTGCGATCTGCAGCACGGCTCATGGTAACGCCAGATCCTTAAGCCACCGAGCGACGCCAGGGATCAAACCTGCGTGCTCATGGATGCTAGTCAGATTCATTTTCTGCTGAGTCACGACAGGAACTCCTTTTTGTGTCATATTTTAGATTCCACACATAAGAGAGGTCACATGTTTGTCTCTGTCTGACTTCTGACTTTGCTTCGTAAGATCTCTAGCTGCACGCATGTTGCTGCAAATGGCACCTCTTCATGCTCTTTCAGGGCTGAGTCGTATTCCACTGAGTGTATGTGCCACACCTTCTGTCTCCGTTCCTCTGTCAACGGACGTGTAGGCTGCTTCCATGCCTTGGCTGGTGTGAATAGCGCTGCAATGAACACGGCGGGGGGGGGGGGGGGGGGACGGGGATGTGTATCTCTGAATTATATGCCCGGGCGGGGACCACAGCATCATAAGGTAGCAGCACTATTCTTACTTTCTTAAAGGAACCTGCTTACTGTTCTCCACAGTGGCTCTAACAACTTACACTCCTGCAAGCAGTGCAGGGGGGTTCCCTTTTCTCCACACCCCCTCCAGCATTTGCCGTTCGTGGACTTGCTGATGACGGCCGTTCTGACTGGGGTGAGGAGGTACCCACTGCGCTGCTGATCTGCATTTCGCTAATAACTGGTGATGCTGAGCAGCTTTTCAGGAGCCTGTGGGCCATCTGTAGGGCTTCTTTGGAGAAAGGTCTGTTTCCGTCTTCTGGGCATTTTTTAATTGGGTTGTTTGGGTTTTTGGTTACTGAATTTTATGAGCTGTCTTTATTTTGAAAATTAAGCCCTTGTTGGTCACATCCTTTGGGAATATTTCCTTCTACTTTGTAAGTCATCTTTTCGTTTTATTTGTGGTTTTCTCTTCTGTGTGTCATCGGACCCCACTGCTTTATTTTTTTGCTTTTATTTCTGTTGCCTTGGGAGACTGACCTAAGAAAACCCTGGGACGACTCGGGACAGAGAATGTTTCGCCTACCTGCTCCTCTACGAGTTTCACACTGTCTCCCTCGCGTTTGAACCCTCAGGCCACCGGGAGTTTACGCGCGCGGCGTGGGGGTGCCTTCTGACGCCACTCATCCGCACGCCCTGTCCAGGTCGCCAGCACCACCTGCGGAGAAGACTCTTTCCCATTTGATAGTCTCGCGCCTTAGCTGAAGATTAATTGACTGAAGGCATGTGGGTTTATCTCTGGGCTCTTTCTTCTGTTCCATCGATACATATAAATACGGATATTTGTCTTTTGAGGGCCGCACCTGCAGCAGAAGGAGGTTCCCAGGCGAGGGGCTGAACCGGATCTGTAGCCGCCGGCCCACACCACAGGCACAGCAGCGCCAGACCCGAGCCGCGTCTGCGACCTACACCGCAGTTCCCGGCATCGCCGGATCCGTCACCCACTTACGGAGGCAGGGACCGCACCCGCGTCCTCCAGGACACGGGTCGGGTGTGCCACCGCTGAGCCGTGACGGGAACTCCGGCGCCGCCGCCGCCGCACTGCTCTGGCGCCTGCAGCTCGAAGTGCTGTCTGAAGTCTGGGAGGGTCATGCCTCCCGGCCTGTTCCTCTTCCTCAGGTTTGCCCTGGAAGTTCAGGGTCTTTCGTGGTTCCGTATAAACTTGAGCGTCATCTGTTCCAATCCTGTGAAAACCGTCCTGGGCAGTTTGGCCGGGAGCGCTGGAAACCTGTAGATTGCTCTGGGCGGCACTGGCCGAACTTACTCCCTGCCGCCCCCCGACCCGTGGACACAGCCTGTCCTGCACAGACGCGGGTTCTTACCCAGGTTCCCCAGGTGGGGAAGGGGCTGTGCCACCGGCTGTCACCGAAGCCTCTGCCTCGCTGAGTGGGCAGATGCGTAGTGGGGCCTGGACCCACCACACAAGAGCTTGGCTCAGGACTCCGCCAGGAAGAGAAGGGGAGGGGAGGCCGAGCCAACAGAGCGAAGGCCAGGAAGGGAGCACAGGGGGCAGAGGCTGCATTGGGGGACAGACGACCAGGCCAGGCCTCGCCTTGGGCTGGGGCTGGGGACACCCTGAACCAGGACACTGGTGCCCGGGCAGGGGTGCGACTGCTGGCAGGGGTGTCTTCCATCTGGCTGGTCCTGGAACGCGGGCTGTGTCCGGGACCTGCAGGTCCGGGCCGTGTCCGGGAGCGCCCGCAGGCCCTGCCTCGCACACATTAGCCCCGACAGCGTGAACAACGGGGTTGTGAAAAATTCATGTTTCTATGTGACTGCTTTTTTTAATTGGTTGGTTTAACATTTGAGATTTGATTTAATTTCACCGTGATTTTCCTCACCATGGGGTCAGGCTGCGAGCCAGGGAAATCACTGCCGCAGCTGCCATCATTAGCGGCGGGGAGCCCGGAGCACGCGCCCCGGTCCCCTGGGCGCCAGAGCTGCGTGCGGCTCCGGGGCTGCGGTGCGGTGGCCGCACCTCATGCTGAGCAGGGAGGGGCGGGGGGGGGGGGGGGCCGCGGGCATCTGTCCCACAGTCTCCCTCCCAGATCCCGGGGGTGAGGGGGCTGGGTGCCCACAGGCAGGGTGGCCGGTGCGCCCCTGGCCACACCCACACGCCCCTTCCCGGGACCTGGGCTCCTTGACCTGCCGGCCGAGAGCGCCTTGGGCGGCGTCTGAGACGGGGCAGTCGCAGGCTGGACCAGTGTGGTGGGACTTGGAGAGACAGCCCCGTGTGTGGCCTGTGGCCCAGATGCCACCTCTGGGAGGTGACGTACGTGGTCAGGGCGCAGCCGCAGGGAGGGGGGCGGAGAGTGACGCGCTCTCCTGCAGGCCTCCGTCCCCTCGGGCGGAAGAGGCCCTCAGAGCCTCGGGCCAGGCCCGCGCTCGGCGGCGGGTCCATCGCAGGAGGCGAGACCCCCCCGACCCCGCTGCCCCGGCCCCCGTGACCGCAACAAGAAGGCACAACTGCCCTCCCCCCAGCCCCAAGTACCGGACAGGACAGCAAGGCCACCCTGCGCTCCAGCCACCCCGCCCCTGAACGTGTGGCTCAGGCCTCCGTGTGCCGGGGCCTCTGCCTCCGGAACCTGCTCCTCCTGCGACCCTCCCCAGGCTTCAGGGCCCACGTCAGGGTCTGTGCCCCCCGTGGGCCTCCCGGGGCCTGCAGACGGCCAACCGCCTCCCCGTCGCTGTCCCGTGTCCGCCACTCGCCCAGCACTCCCTGAGGGCTCTGCTCGGGTGCTGAGGACTCAGTGGAGACGAAAGGCACGGTTACTGCCCAGGAGAGCGCCTCCTTGCTACGGGGACCGGCGGGGCGTGGACGGCTGTGGAGTAAGATGCCCCACAACCCTGGACAGAGCAGCCGCTCCTCCGGGCAGGACAGGGCCCCGCCTCTCTGAACCTGCACTTTCTCAGGGGAAAATGGGGCCCAGGTGAGGGTTCAATGCCTCGACGGGCGGGTCTCAGCTGCGAGCCGGCCTTCCAGGCTTCAGCAGAAGGGCCACGCCTGGGGTCTGTCCGCCAGGCTGATCCCGCCCGCTGCCAGGAGGCAGGGTCAACTGGAGAAGTGCGTCTCTGTGCCCAAGGTTCTCCACACCTCACGCGGCTTAAACACGGCCGTGGGGGGCACCCCCCCGCCCCTGCCCCCACCAGCTGCTGCCGGGGAGTGAACGAGTGCCTGCCAGGTCTGTCATTTGCTTCATGTTTTTTCTTTGACTCAACCACCTTTACAGATCGACTTAGAGTCAACTCGAAAGGGAGCTTTGAGAGTTCCCGTCGTGGCTCAGCAGTTAACAAGCCCAACTAGTGTCCATGAGCATGTGGGTTCGATCCCTGGCCTTGCTCAGTGGGTTAAGGATCTGGCGTTGCTGTGGCCGTGGTGTACGTAGGTCACAGATGCGGCTCGGATCTGGCGTTGCTGTGGCCGTGGTGTAGGCCGGTGGCTACAGCTCTGATTAGATCCCTAGCGTGGGAACGTCCATGTGCTGCAGGTGTGGCCCTAAAAAGCAAAAAAAAAAAAAAAAAAGAAAGAAAAGGGGGGGGGGCTTTACATGTAACGTGGAAACAAACGCTGCCTGCTCTAGACAGTAACCACGAAAATGAGCTCAGCAGAAACAAGACAGGGGCCCTGAGGCTGAGGCCCACCTGCCAGCGGTGGAAGGAATCTGCAGGGCCAGACGCCACGGCCACTCCAGCAGCAGTCGGTACAGCAAGGGGGACCGTGACCGGGCACCCAGGTAGTCCCCAGGCTCCACCCTGCTGCGGGAAAAAGCGTGGCCAGGGGAGGGATGAAGGCTCCCAGAGCCCAGCCAGCCTGGTGATGCCTGGTTAGTGTCACCACTGTCACCAGGTGGGTGTCAGCAGAGTGCAGGGAAGGACTGAGGGCTGGGGAGCTGGTTAAAATCCAGTCAAAGGTTCACCGAGCCCCCCAGGAGTGACAGAGGGTGAGGGCAGCTGGTGTCTGTGCCAAGTTGAGCCCCAGCCCTGGCCTGCGTGTGGCTGCTGCAGACAAGGAAACGGGCTGGCGGCAGGGGTCAGAGCCGGGCATCACCAGGCCTGCGGAGCCCTCCCTGGAGGGAGATGAGCACACGGAGGCCCAGAGGGGTTCAGCCCACTTACAGACGAGACTCAGTCCCGGGTCCTGGCCGTGCTCTCCCCCGTGCTGCTCCATCCTGCTTCCCACGGGCCCGGCGTCTGGGGCCCAGGCAGAGAAAAGCCGCAGGGGGCCTGTTGGGGACTGGAGCCAGGACCGCAGGAGGGGCTCAGAAGGATCAGACCAGGCCGGGGCCTGCCTTCCCGGCGGGGACACGCCCCGAGGAGAGGGAGGGGCTGCAGGGGCCACAGCTCACCTAGACCCATGGGGCTGCCAGCCCGGGCCCCCAGTCTCTCTTGCGGACACACAGGAAACGGCTCCTTAACCCCGCAAGGTGCCGTGGTCACCGGGCAAGTAGAGCCCCTCCCAGAACAGGGCTCAGTGAAACCGGCGCGGAGGCCACACCCTCTGGCCACTCCGTAAGTGAAGCTTTGGCGACACACAGCCACGGCCTGGGGGCTCCACGTGCCCGACCCGGGCCACGCTCCACAGCTGCGCCAGGGGTCACACCTGACACACGGAATTGCTCCCCCACGCTGGCCCTTCTCACACAAACTCCCTCGACCCCTGGCCTGGAACGCCCTCCCCGGACCTCAGCCCCCGGCCCCCACCTCCCACCCAGAGCTTCCACCTCAGCTCTGAGCCTGTCTCTGACACCTGCCCACTCTGGAGGCTTTCTTTTTCTTTCTCTTTCTTTTTTGGCCACTCTGCGGCCTATGGAGTGCCTGGCCCAGGGATCCGATCCGAGCTGCAGCTGTGACCTACGGCAGTGGCGGCAACGCTGGATCCTTGAATCCCCTGCCAGGCTGGGGATCGAACCTGCAGAGACACTGCCGATCCTGTTACACCACAGCAGGAACTTCCACTCTAGGGATTTTATTTTTATCTTTTAACTTCATTTTGCTTTTTAGAGCTGCACCCACGACATACGAAGTTCCCCATCTAGGGGTCGAACCGGAGCTACAGCTGCTGGCCTGCACCACAGCCACAGCAACAGGGGATCCAAGCCGCGGCTGTGACCTACACCACAGCTCACAGCAACATCGGATCCTTAACCTACTGAGCGAGGCCAGGAATCGAACCTGCATCCTTACGTATACGAGTTGGGCTCGTTATCGCTGAGCTACCACGGGAACTCTGCTCTGGGGATTTTAAATTCTATTTGTCTGAGAATTTCTGACCTGAAACCAAACCCTCTCCCCCAACACAAACAGACCCTGAGTTGGGTAAGGGGCAACCCAGCCCCAAGGAAGCTGAGGTGTGCACCAGCACCCCTGCCCCGTGGCACCAGCACCCCATCCAGGGTGCCAGCCCCAGACTCGCGGGTTCTGGGGCTCACAGGGAGTGCCCAGGGGCATGAATGTGAGCCCCGTGAGGACAGAGGGCTGGGCTGAGGATCAGCCCCCGGTCCCTCTGCCAGGGGTCTGTGCCCATCTTTGGTGGGTGCTTTGGAAGCCCCTCCTGAAGGGGTGCAGGAGTGAGAGGCAGGACAGGCACCTGCAACCACTAGGAGCCCCGTGGCTGTTCTTCCCGCCAAGCCGGGGCGCGGGCCGAGGCGCCACGTGGCTGAACAGAAGTGGGACCAGGCAGGCTTCCCCATCCCGGGCCCAGCACACGTCCCGCTGCCCTGGCTTGCCCGTGGGGAATTGGAGGTGACAGTCAGAGACCCTCTGGCTCTGTGGGGCCCGGGGCCCGACCCCCGTCCAGGTCAGAGTCGGAGAGGGTCACCCCAGGGGTCAGTGTGCACCCTGTCCCCGAGCCCTGGCCCTCCAGCTCACGGGTGTCCCACCGAGACCCCAGTTCTCTGGGCCCCTTGTACCACAGCTGCGCCCCAGGACGGAGACCAGAGCCTGGCCCCGGCCCCCAGCGCCTAGACCCGGCTGGGCCATGCAAGGTCTCAGGCACGTGGCCCGCTGCCCCCACGCGCCTTTCCGACCCCTTGGAAAAACCGCTTTTATGTCATTTACCACGGCTTCGCGTCGGGGGAGGGCGGGACAGGACGAGCCGGAGCTGAGACCTGACGCGGGACGGTCTGCGCTGGCACCGCGGCCGCGGGGAGGCGCCTGGGCCTCCTGGCAACCAGAGGCTGTGCACACAAGCTACCGGAGGGTGCCTTCCACAAACTTTGATGTGAACTACTTCAGTTTGCACAGTTAGTCAGTCCTGGCTGCCTCGGAGCCTCAGCATCAATAGCTGGGACAGCGCGGGGAGGAGGTGGGGGGGAGAGCAGCGGCTCCACCTTGTGGGGTCGCCTGCACCTGTCCTCCGATGCAGAGGTTCAGGCCGCCGAGATGGGGACGGAGAGGCGGTCCTGCACCTGGGCCCCTGGAGGCTCCATGAGCTGGACAACAGCTCCTAGAGACCCCTAGGGCCTCGGGACCGCGGTCCAGCCTAGCAGTGCATGGCACCAGCCCAGGGTCCCCAAGGGCAGGCGCGCCCCCCGAGGCCGATGGTGCCTGAACCAGGAGTCCCTGTAAAGGCAGAGGCGACGGTCCCAAGCCTGGGGAAGGGGCTAGCGCGAGAGTCTCCTGAGCCAAGCTCTGGGTGGGTGAGGAGGGGGTGCAGTGGGTCCCCAGCCCCCCCGCCCCCACCCCGGATGGGCAGAGGGGTCCTTCCGGGGCCGACATGTGGGATCCTGGCTGATGCAGGCACTCGCAGCACCGGGTCAGGCCAAGGCCTGGTCATGCCCTATAAGGAACAGACAGGGCAATGGGAGACTCCGGCCTGCAGGGGCGCGTCCAGGGTGGGAAGAGAGCGAGGAGGACTATTTCGAGGTCGGAGAGGGCTGGGTGGCGGCCCAGGACCTCTGAGGGTCTGCTAGGTGGGGGGCCAGGTGGTGCTGACCTGCTGGAGCCCAGGGTCCAGGTGGGAGGCTGCGGTGAGGGTCCCAGTTCCGGCACTCGGCGCCCACAACGATGGCCAAGGAGCAGGTGTGCTCCGCCTGCCGGAGCAGGAGACGAGCTGCCAGAGGCAGGTTCAGCGCAGGTCAGCGCAGCTGCACTTGGTGGCCCAGGGGGAGGGGCTTGGGGGCGTGGAGGTGACCCAGGGCTGGGTGCCTCTGCCTGGTGGGTGGAGGTGGTGGCGGCACAGGCTGTGTGCAGGGTGCCATGGGTGAGGACACTGGGAAGCACAGGACGGCGCTCCCTCCTCGACCACGGGGCCTTTGCACAAGATGCGGGAAGTGAAACCAGCCTCTTCCAGCGCACTGTGTGGCCTTTCGGGGGCCCACTGCCCACAGGAAGGAAACGACCCGTGTCCTTGGGAAGACACCGCCAGGCAGCCAAACCCTAGGCCCACTCTCCATCCCTGCCAAGAAGCCTCAGCTTCCTCCCAACCACCTCAGTGACCAGAAACGCGGTGCCCGCTCTACGCCAAGCCAGCGGATCTTCATCCATCTTTGTCAGCTCTGCCCCGACGGCGGCAAGCCTGTCCTTGCCCTGAGCTGAGGACCGGGCCCGGGAGCCCTGTGGCTGCCCCTTACCTCCAGCCCTCAGCTCCCAAGTCAACCCTCCCCTGCAGACGGGCCCGGCCGCACAGCGGGAGTGGCCTCGGATAACCCCGAGCCCTGGCCTCTCACCTGCCTCGCAGGGGGCAGAGCCGAGCACACACTGCGGCTGCCTGAACACCCGGAGCCGCTGCGACGCGGCGTGGGCCCGGCCGGAGAAGCCAGAGGACCTGCGGTCAGCCTGCACTTGGAGCACCTCCACCTGAAGTTCAAGGGCCCCGGAAAGGCAGATTCCCATTACAGTTTCCGCCTAGATCTCGCGGTTACGGCCGGAGACGGGACGGCCCAAGTGGGCTTCCTCTGTCAGGAGCCCGGACTATGCCGAACGCCCACCAGGGAGGAAGCCCAGGATAAAGACGCTGTCCGCAGGCCGGGTCGCCCTGGTGGAGCCGGTCCGCCCGCCACTGCCCCGTAGGGCCGGCCGGCCTCCCTCCCTCAGCCGGGCCTCGGCTGGCTGCACAGCGGCCCCGACCACCGGAGCCGGCCCCCTGCGAGGCCCCCTCCCCACCGCCGCTGGGCGCCCCAGTCCTGTCCGAGCAGCCCGGGAGCCAGGATACAGGCCCGGCCAGAGCCGGGATACAGCAGCTCGTCCAGGAGGAGCAGCGGTGCTGGGAGCCCAGGGGGTGTCTGAGCCCGGAGGCCGCTGGCCAGCTCCTCACTGGCCGGGGGCCTGGAGGCCAAACACCTCGTACTCTGTGCGGCCCGGGAGGGGGCGGCTCCCGGGCTGTTCCCGAGCCGAGCCAGTGGGAGAGGAGGCTGCAGGACTTGGGTGGCAACAGGTCAGGTTTATGCACAAGGGGGCACAGACCGAGCGCCCCGAGGGCCAGGGGTGCGCTTTAGAAACACCACCAAGGGAACCCCCTCCCTGTCCCTCAGACGACTCGGAGCAGACACCCCAGCGAGTTCCTGGACCCCACGTGTAGTAACGGGGTCACCGCCCTCCTCGACGTCCCCCTCCTCGGCTGGGCAGTCCCAGGGGACACCAGGCGGGCCTCTGAGCGGCGGGAGGCGCGATGGCCCCGTGACCGTGGAGGTGAACCACGCGGGGCGGGCGTGACTGTACCCGGTCTGACGAGAAGCTGTGCTGCAGCCAAACAGCACCCGGCCCCCCGCCCGCCTACACCCGTGCTCGGCTCCTCACAGGCACCTCTGGGGAGACCAGGGCCTCTGGCCTGACCCTCCTGGCCGTCTCCACCCTCGGGCAGCCCCGGCTGCAGCAGCCGTGCCCTTGAACCTCAGCCCTGCCTTGGCACCCACCAGCAGCTCAGCCAGCAGCCAGCCCTGGGGGCTAAAAGTCACCACACCTGCATGTCACCTGCCTGCTCCTTGGCCCCATGACAGCTGAACTCCACTCAGTTACACAACGTCCCCAGATGCAGGAGCATGTCAGAGACTGGCCTGGGGGACAGAGTGGCTGGGGCCAGGCCTCCGCTGCCGCCTTCTTCCTGGGATCAGCTCAGCACTCGATGGAGTTGGCGGCACCCGCAGCTGTCACTTCTCGCAATACCTGACCTCCGTCAAACCGTGGACTCCCTGCCAGCGTCTCAGGAGAGGCAGCAGGATGGAGGGGGCAGGGACCACCCTGGCTGGGCCTCGGGGCGGGCGGCGCATCCCGGCTGTGGACCAGCGCTTCTCCTGACACAAAGGCCCGAGCATGTGAATGAAGTTTCCAGGAAGCCACCTGCCAAGGAACTGGCTCCAGACCAGTCCCCCTCCAGCCCCACGAGGGGCTGCCTCCCACCTGCCCGCTGCCCAGACCAAGCTGGTTGGCCTCACTCAGCCAGCGAGACGCTGGGGCCATAGCGCCTTGTTGCAGGCGCTCTGCTCTCAGCTCACCCCCTCGGAGCCACCGTCCCAACTCTGCTGCGCAGAAAGGGCAAGAAAGCTTGATATGGCCTCCACGTTCCACCGCTCAGCTGTGAGCGGATGAGGAGAAGCCCCAGGAACCCAGGATTGCTGTCAGCATCACAGAGGCCGAGTGCGCGTGCACACGCGTGTGTGCTTGTGTGTGTGTGCAGGGGTGGGGGCCAGCTTGACACCTGCTGAGGGGAATCCCCGGCTCCCCCCTCCTGAGCCCTGAGCCCCTCCTTCCTCCAGCCAACAGCTGTTGCCAAGGCAACCCCAAGATGTGTGCCCCCCAACCGCGCTTGGCTGCTCAGTCTCCAGGACACGGGATGCCCCCACCCCAACAGCTCCAGCTTCTCCCCAGAGCCCGGCCTCACCCACAGCTACCTTCTTTCCGAAGCCACCAACATGGGGACGGTCCCCTCGGCCCTCACCTCCCTGTACCAGCAGCGCAGGAGGCTGGTGGCCTGTGCCCATTAGACAGGACACCTGAAGGCAGGGGTTTGTCCCGGCAGGGCCACTGCAGGGCCCACAGTGGGCAGGGCACGTGAGCCAGATGGTGGAAGGGCTCAGGGAGGGGCAGGCTGGCATACATGCGAGTCTCCTGCCCACACCTGAGGCAGCAGAGCTGGGCGGTGTGGACAGGGCCCGCCTGCAGGGGGAGCAAGGGAGGCTCCCTGGTGCTGCACAGGAGGGGCTGTGGGGGCCTCCGCCTGAGCTCCCGTCCGCTGCTCTGTGGGTCCATGGGGCCCAACAAGTAAGTCTGTGGGGGCCCCAGGCCCCGCCATCTGCAAGCCAGTCCCTCCTGGGCCCGTGGGCAGGCAGCTTCCAGAAGGTGGGACCCCCAAAGTGCGAGAAGAGTCAGGCTGACAGGATGGCCTGGGGGCTGGAGGACGGCTTGGAGTCCTCCTGGCGGTGTCCTGAGGCCTACACCTCGCGGCCTCGCGAACGGCCCCGGGGGACCCTCACTTATGCTGATTTCTCAGGAGCAGGTGCCCGCGGGGGGAGGTGGGGTGTGCCCACCCAGGTAGGACGTGTACACGGGCCTGAGCACCGGGTGCCCCCCACATGCCCACGTGCCCTGGGAGCCACAGATGCCACTGAGGCTCACGGGGTCGAGCCTCACCTAAGAAAGGTGCCCTGGCTTGGGGGATGCCGGGTGAGTCACCTCGGTGGTTCTGACCTCATGTGCAGCACCTTCCCACAGCCTGACAGGGGCCGTTCCTGCGATGACACCCTGAAAGCTGTCTCCATCTGGCAGACACCCACCCAGTGCCGGCCCTGGGTCACACCTGACGCGGGGACAGCCGAGGCCAGGCCGTGGGACGGCGGGACAGACGCACGGCCCAGGACAAGCACAGCAAACCAGGAGTGGGGGCCGCCGGGGCGGGCTCTCCAGCTTCACACTCAGCCCGGCGCCGGGTCAGCCTCGGGAACCTGGCCCCAAAGAGGACCAGCCCCCTGCCCAGGTGCTCTCACCGGGGCCAGGCTGGGAGGACAAAGAAGCCAGGCCGGCTTCTGCTTCCCTGGGAGGCCGGGCCTGAGCTGGGCTGCGAGGATGCCTGATCTGGACCCACGGGCCGGGGGAGAGGAGCACCAGGTGGACGGCCCTGTGCCCGGGCCTGGCGCCTGCAGACCGCGGCCGAGTCCAGCTCCAAGCCCGCCGCTGCCTGGCCTGGGGGCTGAGCACGCACTTGTGTGTTTCGGGGACTGCAAACACGTCCGAGCTGCTTACAGGAGCTTTGGTCACAACCGCTACCACCTGGACGCGACCACGACGTCCTCCGGCAGGTGGTGGATGAAGGAACTGCGGTCCATCCAGACCAGGAAACATCGCTCAGAGCAGGACAGACGTGAGCTCTCGAGCCAGGAAAAGCCAAGGAGGCACGTCCAGTGTGTACCACTACGTGAAAAACGCCGACCTGGGAGCTGCAGACTGTGTGTCCACTGCGCTCTGGACCAGGCGAAACCGGGGAGACGGTGCGAGGAGACCAGGCGTCACCGGGGGTGGAGTGGAGGCGGGGAGCAAAGGGGTGTTTAGTGCACGAGGCTGCTCTGCGTGATGTGACGGCGTGCGTGGGTCAAAACCCACGGAAGAACCGTACACCAGGCGGGGTGCACCGCGGCCTTCACAGTTGACGGTACCGTTCACTCTACCGCAGACACCCCCTCGTGGAGGCCCCGGGAGCCAGCCCCACCCCCGGTCCCCTCCGCACGGGCACGCGTGGCAGGCTCAGATCCCGTGGGGCTCAGAGCCTGGCGGGAGAGGCCGCCTCCCAGCTCTGTTCCCGGCCTCCTGGACTCACGCCTAGGACGCTGCGATGACAGCACCACAAGAAGGCGCTCAGGCCTCGGTGGGACCTCCCAACACGGCACCGTGTCTGCAAGGGGCCACCAATCCGGGCGGTGGCTTCGAGCGTCCATCTGCCCACCAGTGTTCAGCAGGGGCCTGAGGCGGAGCCAGAAGCTGCAGTCCCGACCAGGACGTGGAGCCCCAGGAGCGAGAGACGGCCTCCCGGGAGCCAGGCCGGGAGTGACCCGCAGAACCAGGCCCGGGCCTCCGGGAGGGGACACTGAGACGGGGAGCGGCTGAGGCCCCAGCCTCCGTGCCAGAGCCCTCTGCCAGGGGGGCCTGGCCAGGCTCGGACCCTGGTTACGGGGGAGGGTCAACCTGGAGCAAGGACCCGCGGGCGCGGTGCTGGCCCAGCCACAGCGCGTGTCCTGCAGGGTCCCTGCAAGCAGACGCCATCGCAGCCCCAGGCCACAGATGTGGAAACTCAGGCTCAACAGCTGTTTGTCTGACTCCAGAATCTGTGTCCTTGTCTTGCCGGTGCTCTGAGCGGACCCCGCGAGGCCCTGGGTCAGGTGTGGGGAGGGGGCCGCAGGCTCAGGGCTGTCCCGTTGCCCCGTGGGCGGCTCTTACAGCCTCCTCCTTCTGGCCCGGGTGCCAGGGGTGGGGTGGGGAGAATTCCTGCGACCCCAGTGAGACAGGCTGCACAGAGGGGAGGGTGGGGCGGTGATCACGGCCCGCCCACACGCAGAGCTTCTGGAAACTACCTGCCTGCACAGCTCAACAGGCGCCCCCCGCTGCCAGCTCACGTGGGACAAACCTGCTTCTTCCACGGGCGAGGGGAGGCCAGGCCCCGCGGGGAGGAGCCACAGCCCCCACCTGCAGCAGCACAGGCCGTCCTAACTGCCCTTACTCCCTCCTCCCTGGAAACTCGCCTTTGGAGAACAACCTGCAGTGGCCTGGAGGCTGCCACTCCCCGGGTCCCTCCCCAGCCTGACCCAGGGCCGCAGAACCTGTGCGCCAGCCTCGGGCAGCAGGGCCCAGACAGCTCGGGGGACTCTGCTCCCACTGGCTCGGCCAAGCCCCTTCCTTCAGGCCTTAAGGTAGGCCAGGCTCACAGGGAGACCCCTCTGGACCCAGGAGGCCAGAGGAGTGAGAAGGGCCTGGAGTTGCAGAGTCTAGCGAGCCGGCTGAGTGCCTACAGGGTCGCAGCTGCTGCAGGACGGGGGCGGCCCAGTGCACCTCACCCCCCGAGGCCTGCTGGTGGGCGGGCAGGGTCTGTGGGCGGCGGGCCTGTCTGCCCTGCTCATCTCCTCTTTGGCTCCCTGCCCGTCCGCGGCCCTGAGCTGGCAGGCGGGGCAGCTGTGGGCCGTGTATCCCGTCCCTGGGCTCAGCGCTTCTGGCAGCAGCAAGAAGGCAGCGATGACAGCAACCTGCCAGCAGAATCCGTTCCAGCGCTCTGCTTGAGATTTCCCGCCAGCAGGCTGGCAGCTCCCAGCCCGTCCTCAGCGCCCCCCCATGGCAGCGCCCCCTCGGGCCCCGGCGCCTGACAGCCCTCGGCCTTGGAAGCAGCTCAAACCTGTGCCGCCAGGGAGCCCGAGAGGAGGGTGCGCTCACGGGAGGGGGCCTGAGTGAGGTGACAAGGCAGGCGCAGCACCGTGGGTCTGCAGAGACCACCCGTGTGGGGGCAGCAGGCCGTGCAGGGGTACGTGTGCGTGTAAACCTCGATCCTGACTCCGTGAACACAAACACGCTTTCCTACACGCGCAGACACCCGGAGGAAACGCAGCAGGCCGGCAGCGCTTGTGTTTGGGAGGTGGGATTCCACGCGAGCCGTGCTCTGGATTTTCAAGGATCCGTCAACACGAAACACTGGGGAGAGTTTTCCCAAGGTTTTGTTTTTATAAAGAGTCATCATTTCCGCTAATGAACATGCGAAATCCAGTGAGAACTGTGCTTCGTACTTTGCAAGACCCACGTGGCCAGTGAGACCCCAGGGACCGGCTCCGCACGGGGCGCCTTTATTTACGGACTCTTGGTGAAAACCGCACGGGGTTTCTACAAGCTGTCAGCTATCGAGTACCCATCAGTGACCCCGAGTGACTCCCAAGCACAGGGAACTACCCAACAGTGACGAAGTCCACCTCTGACGGGTTATTTAGAGACTCCGGGTTTGCATGTTTTACTTAAAGGTTTGAAAAGCTTCAGGAGGTGTGAAAATGGACAAACATGACCCAGAAATCTGAGAAATCTAGAAAAAACGCTGCGAAATGTCAGGAGACCAGAGACCAGGCTGAGACGCAGGTGTGACCGCAAGTGGGGAGACCGCCAAGGAGGGGACAAAGGAGGGGACAAGAGGGGGCCGCCCGCCGCGGATGGGCCAGCGGGAGCCAGACGCCAGCCTTCAAGGGGTGGCCGCCCGGAGGCCGAGCCCACGGGGACCCCCTCCTGCCTCGTGAGCTCCATTCCCGCCCGTCTCCTGCCTCTGCAGCCTCCCCAGGACGTGGCGACAGGCCACCCCAGCACCCTCCAGAGCCCGGCCGGCACCGGGTTTATCATAAAATCATGACGGAGCAAAGAGCCATCCTGTTTACTTCCGAATTATGCTTGAAAGGCGGGTGTCACACTGGCTACGGGTTTTTTTTATAAAAAAGGAAAACGGCAGTTCCCGTCGTGGTGCAGCAGAAAGGGATCCGACGAGGTACCATGAGGTTGCGGGTTCGATCCCTGGCCTCGCTCCGTGGTTAGGGATTCGGCCTGGCTGTGGCCGCGGTGCAGGCCGGCAGCTGTAGCTCCAATTAGACCCCAGCTTGTGCTCCTCCATATGCCACGGGTGCGGCCCTAAAAAGACCAAAAAACCCCCCCCCAAAAAACCAAAAAACGCCCTGGCAGTTGGTTCGTTGTTGCTACAAGCACGGGCAGAGACAGATAGCAGGTGTGTCCCCGCGGCAGCGCAGGGGGCTAAGTGCAGCCCCCGCCCCACTCCTGGCGCCGTCTTCATGGGGGTCGGGAGCGGGGGTCGAGCCCGCAGGTTAGTGATGGGACCGGGCTGCTCCACCCAGATCTCCAGCCCGCCTGACCTCCTGGTCGACGGGTCAACCTCCAGCTCTGCCCCGGGACGTGTCCTCCCACCTCCACCCAAACGGGCTTCAGTCCCCACGACTGGCCCAGCCCAGAAGCCTAGATGCCACCCAGGCCAAGGCCACCCTGACCCAGAGGGGTCCTGCTCCCAGGCCTGCCTCACCCTGCACTGTGCCCTGGCAACACTGCCTGGGCATTAGGGCAAACGCGCCGAGACAGGCCCCTGCCCCCGTCTCCTGGGGGTCCCTGCAGCCTGGCTCCTCCAGCACCTGGAGAAGCACGGGTTCAGTGGCTTTTCTCCCTTGTCTTGTCACCGTCTAGCTGCACACCTGGCAATGCCCAGGGCACCTCCCTGGCCCGACAGTGGCTCCCCCCACCCCTGGCCCTCAGCCCTGGCACTGCTGACACCGGAGCCCCCGCCTTGCTGCCCCCAGAGGTGGGGCTGACGCCAGGAGTGGAGGGCAGCTCGGGGCCTGGGGTCCCGAGAGAGCTGGGGGAGGCTGGGCTCAGCAGTGCCCTCGCTGCGGCTGCCCACGCCTTCGTGCGGCCCTACCTTGAAGACGAGGCAGTCGGCCTTGCGCTCGGCGTACATGGACGTCAGGCGGAACTGGCCCTCGGTGGTGATGTCCACCTGGTAGCCCGTGAGCGCGTAGCACGCCTTGCGGAACTCCTGGATCTTGGTCTGGAAGACCTCCTTCAGCCGCTGGTTCTTCAGCTCCGCACTCTCCACCTGCCTCTTCAGCTCTGCGGGGAGGGGAGGGGAGGCGGTGAGGACAGAACGGGCGCAGAGGGGCCACGGGCCACGCCGGCGGGCCCAGGCCGACGCCCGCGGCTCCCGGGGGCAGAGGAGGAGCGGGAAGCGGCCTGGCGACAGGGCTGGGCTCGCCCCGCTCCAGGGGGTGCAGACGGGGACCCCGACCCTGGACGGCAGCCCGGGGCCCGGCCGCAGCCTGCTCGGAGAAGCACGGGGGTGGACGTTATCTGGAGACTGGACCGCACGCCTGGGGGTTTCCCTGCCGGCCGCCCGGAGACCAGTCACCGGGGGCCAAGAGGCTCCCTGGGCGGCAGGGTCTGGGAGGCCCCTTGGGCCTATTCTGACTGGACGGCTCGGGGCAGAGAGCCCTGGCCCCCGCCAGTGCTGCAGGCGCACAGCCGCACAGGGAGATACCAGCTGCGTTGGTCCCAGAGGTAACCTAGCGATGCCATGAGCCTTTGCCCGGGCGCCTGCTGAGTCATTAAACTTCGGTTAAGCCCCACGAATCAGCGAGCCTGCCTCTACTCAACGCACACAAGTTATCTCCCCGCTGGAGCGGCCCTGGACCCCCACGGGGACGGGGACAGACCCCTCCTTGGGCTGACCCCCCAGGATCCGTGGCATGTCTGTAGCTGGTGTGGGTGCCCTCCCTGATGGGGCTGGTTTAAAAGGAGCAGGTGCAGAACGGCTCACCTCGGGGACGGGTGAGGAGGACAGGGAGCCTGTATTCCAGAGAGAGCCCCCCAGCCTGGGCTGTCCGCCACCCCCACTGGTTCTGGGTCCGTGGGGCACACAGCTGCCTCCTGAGGCTGTCTCCAGGATGAAGCTAGAAGCGAGGGGCTGGCGGCCGAGCACCGGGTGGGTTCGGGTAGGAGCTGGGTCAACTACTGCACAGGCCCCGACATGCTTGGCTGTGACCACGTGGCTGTGGGGTGCAGGGTCCCCCCCGCTGGCCAGACGGACACAAGGGCTGAGCCCCTGGCCACAGACTCACAGCATCGGAATGGCTTCCTGACCCCAGGACCTGACTCCCAACAACCTCAGTACCGCTCACATGCTGGGACACGCCGGGGTTCTGAACCCACATGTCGGGTCCTGTCTACACGGCCTGCAGCGTGGTGGGCAGCCTGGTACCGCCCCCCACCCCCACTCCCGGGCTCTGAATGAGGATCCTGGGGGCAGCACTGCCCCTGCAGCCTCCCCGCGGCGGCTGTGCTCCCGGACGTCCGAGCACCTGCCACTTGGCTGCCCGCCGACCGGCTCGGTCCCCCGGCCCCAGACGCTCTTCTTCTGGAGTTGAGAGCCTCTGCTGCGGACGTCGCCAGGCGAGCAATCAGACCGGGAGACCGAAAGGAAACGGGCAGCTCTGACCCCGGTGCTCTTCCCTGTCTCCCACCGGCCCGAGCAGGTCGGACCAGTCAGCGGGGAACGTCGGCTCCAGGAGGGGCTTCCACCACCCTTCACCGCGCCAGGCACAGCGCCGCCTTTAGCAGATCCCAGACGGCCAAGGGGAAAATCAAACCCAGTGACAAGTGCATTCCGACCTGGGAGAAGGGAACCCCCTCTGCCCTCAGCGTCGCAATGCTGCCTGTTAGTCCACAGGCCCCAGGAGCAGATGTGCCACTGGCCACTCTCGGGGACCATGCTCTGCGCACCTGGCACCGGGACCCCCGGCAGGCACCCCACGAGGCAGGGCCGGAACTTGGGGCTCAGGGGCGGCTCCCTCCAGGCCACACGGTGGGCTGGGGCAGGTGGGGCAAGAGGGAGGCTGCTTCCAGCAGAGCCCACCCAGCGAGGTGGTCTGGGAGGCCGGGGGCGACCGCCTCGGTTTGGGGCAAAATCAGTGTTTTGACCTCCGCCGCCGCTGCCGTTGATTCTTGCAGCTCAGTTGCTTACACACACGCGCACACATAATTCTCAGGACGGTGTGGATTAGGTAAATAACTGACAGGCCCTCCTCCTTGGAAACGGCGTAGCTCTGAGTGAGCGCAGGCTTCCTCTGGCGGGACCGGGTGGCCGTGTGCGGGGCACTCGAGATGCTGTCCCAAGGCCCAGCGCCCGGTCTCCGGCCTGACCTGCGGGCGACGACCACGTGTGCTGACAGGGCCAGGAGGGCAGACGAGTGGCTCCCAGGGCTCGGCCAGGCTCCCGGCCACCCGCCCAGGACTCACTGCCACGGACACGTCCAGGCCACTTGGCTGTGCCAGGGACGGTCACCAGGGACGGTCACCAGGGACGGGTCACCAGGGACGGGTCACCAGACACTCAGGATGAGGATTCCCACGTCCGGGCCCAGCCCAGGCGCCCCTTCCCCCCGGCGCTGGCCCAGAGCACGTCCACACACGGAGAGGGTCCCAAGGCCCTGTGCCCGGGCCGGACTCGGCAGCTCCTCCCGCCTCTCCCGCCCTTTGAGCCCCGCCCAGCCGCCGGCTGGCCGTCTTTCCTGAGCCAAACCGCCCTCCTCGCCACCCCCTCCAGCCCCTCCCTGCACATCTGGGGGTGGGAGGGGAGGCAGGTGGACCAGCGGGCATCAGGAAGAGAGGACCGGTTGCCCAGGGCCTGGGTGTGGAGCGCAGGCCCCGGGGTGCAGGCAGGAGTGGACGCGGAGGTCCAGGAGCAGCGCCAACGCTCCCGACCTGGCGTGCGGCCTGGCTCAGGCCCACTGGCTGCCTCCAGCCACATCCGAGGGGCCGCCTGGCGGTCCGACCCCCAGCTGTCCTCACGGTCACCTCCAACACCCACCCCCCCGGGAACTGCAGGCGGCGGCTGGGCGAGCTGTGTGGCCAGGACGCAGGACAAGCTCGACGGCGCTGTCGCGGACGGGCCGGCGGGGCAGGAGTCAGCATGACGCCTTTACACGCACTCACCTCCGGAGACCCAGGTCCCCGCCCCCAATCTGGACACTGGTTTTATCTTGGAGGAGTGGTTAGCGGTAGGCGGATGGATGGACAGACAGACAGAGAAGGGAGGCGTGAGCCCAGCCTGCCTCTGCAGGCCTCCAGCCCTGGTCTCGCGGCCAGCGGAGCCCGGCGGCCCCTCTACGTTACTCAAAGCGCACACCGCACGGCCTTCAGTTTCCTTCTCAGCAGCTTGCAGGCAGAGGGCAGGGGGCCGTGGCGCAGTGGCAGAAACGGCCCCGGGCCCCGGCAGCAGCTCCTCCCCCGCTCGGCCAGACCCCACCGCCGACCCCACTCTGAGGGAGACCAGCGCCGGCACCCAGCACTGCCTGCTCCCCCTTCCGTTTCCGGGACGGTGGAGGTGCGGCTGGGCAGCACTCTGAAACATGCAAAAGACCCTTGGGGCAACCCCAGCGGTCCCGTGTGCCTGCCTGGCCCGGCCCTGGGCCCTGCGGACAGACCTCCAGCAGTAGCACCTGCTCCGAGCACCGTGGCCTCCATCCTGGGACCTCTCAAGGCCGCAGCCGAGTCCAGAAGGGCTCTGATGGCAGAGCAGCGCTGCCCACCGCCTGGCCGCCCATGGGGAAGGCAGCCCCTCACGGGGGAGGCAGCGGGGGGGGGGGGGCAGCGCAGAGCAGGGACCGGAACACAGGTCTCTGGACTTCACGGCCGAGCTGCTTCCTGGCCCGAGCCTCCTGCCGGGACCACCGCGCTCTGAGCGGCCTCGGCCCAGGGCGGCCCAGGCGGCGGGTCAGACTCCCTGTTCTCCGGGCTCCCACCTCCCCCGTCTGGCGCGGTGTAGCCCCCGTCCTACTCGAGGGCCTGAGTCACCCAGACAGAGCTCTGAGCTTCTAAGAGGAGCCGGGCGCTGAGGAACAGCCTCTGCCCCCCGTGTCCACCTGCACAGGCGGCTTCAGACCGAAGAGCCGCTCCAGGGCCTTGCCCGCGCCTGGGCAGCGTCTCCCGAACCCCAGCTTTGACGTCACCCCGGGGGGGTCTGGTCTCCCGCCTCGGGTCCTCCTTCACAGCCGCTTCCACGGCACAGCGGGGTATTTAGGGAGCATCCTCCTGCCGACAGGAGCCCAGGGGGCGGGACCGGGTCTCGTGCTCGGAACCGTGTCCCCAGGGCATTTCGAGGAGCACAGACGCGCTGCTGTCGCTTGTCGCACACCACACCCCACAAAACCCCTAAAGGAGGCTGACCCAGGCGTCACCCCCACCCCCCACCGCCCAGACGCGCCCACCCCACGGAAGGAGGAGAGGCGGCGGACGCGGGGCTGGGCGGGAGGAGGGCTCAGCACACGGCGCAGGCAAAGCAGGCAGGGCGCCAAGGATCCAGGCCTGGGTCTGTCCGAGGGGGTCACCAGGGCTCCTCTGCCCAATGACAGCCCTGCCTCTCCCGAGCAGAGGGCAGCAGGGACACCACGACCAGCCTCACGCTGGTACAGAGGAGCTGTGGCTCCTGGCTCTGTTTCCGACGCCTGCTTCCCGAGGAGCCAGCCCCCACGACGCTGCCAGCGCTGACCCGACCCTCGGCTGTGCAGGGAAGGGGCCCGGTCCGCAGGGGGCTGGAGGGCCTTCACCCCCCCGCCTCGCACTCGGTCACCGCAACCGCCTGCGCCGGGGGATGCCCCCGGTGGCTCTCTGAGCCTGGCAGGGCAGGAGGGGCTCCCTGCTGGCCCCCCCACCCCTGGCAGCAGGGGTGCGGCCCCTCCAGGACACGGGCTGGGGCCGCACCTCTGTGTTTAGTGGATGGACGAGCCCCAGACGGAGGTTCCCCGACCCGCACGCAGATATCACTCTGCCTCCTGGTGAGGGGTCAGCAGAGCTGCAGGGAGCTCCTGCCGCAAAGACAGAATGAAGCCCTGCAAGAGGCCACCTCTCCATCCGTGTTGGAGAATGGAGCAGAGTCCACCCGCTGCTGGACGTCCACGCGCGGCCAAGACAGACGCCAGGACCCTGCAAACACAGCGCTCAAGACAGTCCCGGACAAGAGCGGAGGAAAGACCACGCGAGAGGCTGGGGCCCCCGTACCCAACTAACAGGGGTTCACGTGCGAGATCTCAGAAGGAGGGTGGGAGAGAAAAATTCAAGAAAATCCCAAAAAGCCTCTGCAAGCAAAGGGCGTGTCTCTCCAGGCTGCGGAGGCCGCCGTGATGATGCTCAGAGCACGCGGACGCCGGGGACGGGGGACGTCCCAGCCTCGGGACCACCTCCTAAAACCGAGCAGACCCTCAGCGGAGGGCAGCCTGCAAAGCGCCGGGGAACCGGGCTTCCGCCTGGAACGTTCCCCTGGGCAAGAGCTGGTCTGCGGGGACAAGGGTCTCAGAAAAGACCCTGCGCCTGCTGTCCTCAGCTTCGGAGGACACGCCCTGATGACCAGAGACGGGCAGGGGGACACAGCAGGCAGCTGCCCCGGGGATGGGGGTCCGGTGAGCGCCAGGCAGGGCCCGAGGGGAACGCGGCCCAGGAAAAGGAAGCCACCCCGCGGCTGACGGGCGGCAGCTCAGCCAGGGGACCCTAGGGCGTGAGGCACGAGTGGAAACCAGACGGAGTCCAGGACAGAAGGACAAAGGGCGCCCAGGAGGGGATGGGGACCTGTAACCACCGGACGCTGTGCGTTCCGGCCGTGAGACGAGGTCCCGCGTCCCGCACGCGGCTCTAACCCGTGTGGGACTCGGCCACCAGGGGCGGGCAGGCAGGGAGCCGTGTGCATGGTCACATGGCTTGAAAGCCGAGGCCGCGCCTGCCCCAGGGACCAGAGCCACGTGCGCGCCGGCCTTCACTCAGGGCGCGAGGCGTGGCGCACGGCAGGGCTGCGTCTGCCTCGCTCTGAGCCCACGTTGGCATCCGCTTTCGTAGCCGTGAAAGGGACCACCCCACGTGCCCTGGTGCCCTGGGAGGAAAACCCGGGGGGTCAAGGCAGACGGGTGGGGCTGCTCCCCCGCCCTCCTGCCCATGCCCGCTCTTGCGGGGCCGACCAGGATCATGACAAAAGCACCGGGTGACCACAGGGGCTCTGAAAGGGCTTTCGTCCCTGAGGCGATGGTGACGAAAGCCCAGGGCATCTGGGGACACTAGTGCTGAGACAGGGCCGCCCAGTGGTGGGTGGGGGCCACCCTGGGACGAGGGGCGAAGGGACCAGCCCAGGTCACGGACACAGAGATCTGAGCCCAGTGCTGGCGGAGGCCCAGCTCATCACAGGCCGGCAGGCGGGGCTCCTGCAGCGACGGTTCAGGAGCTGGAAGCCGCTTTGGAAATTTTCCTTTGGGGACTCAGGACAGAGTCATTTCTCTTTCTGAAAAGTGAATAAAAAACACTTAGGCAACGCTAAGATTTCCAGGCTTTAAGAAACCAACAAAAAGGACGAATATTTCACCGTTAAAAGAGCAGCCCTCTGAGCCGGGGCTGAGCTGGCGGCTGTTTCTAGACGCCGTGCACGCTCACAGGCCGCCAGGGCCACAGGCAAAGAGGAAGGACTTAAGGCTGCCCATGGGGGAGGGCAGGGCATGGGGGCGCGTGGGGGGGGGGCACCGCCCACTCTTCCAAGAGCCAAGCTGGCTGGTGGCCTGGGGACAGAAGGTCTCAGGTCTTCCAGAGCCCCAAGGGGCAACGCCGGACCCAGACCGGAGCCTGGACATGGGGACACATGAGAGGACAGGGTGCAGCCGGGCCCCCGGGGGAGCTCCGGACGGGGGTGCCGTCCTGTCACCAGCGGGTCGCCGAAGCGCAGTGGGTTTGGGCTCCATCCTGAGCTGGGCTTCGAGGGAATGGGGGCAGCACAGGAACGTGCTGGTCCAGGCCTGGGAGGTCTGGAGAGCAGACCGTGGGCATGAGGGGGTGGCCAGAGCCTCAGGCCATGAAGTAGCGGGGGGGGGGGGTAAACACGTGCCCCCACGCATCAGCAGCAGGTTCGGGGGTGAACGCCAACGTGTTCTGAGTTGGTCCCTGCAGGCAAACAAAGGCCGGGGGCTGCCTCCGGGAGGGCTGCACCCCCAGAGGCGGCTGAGCGAGGGGGAGGCAGGGGCCTTCCCGAGGAAGCCCGGCGGCTGGTGCAGCGGGGAGGCCGAGGAGCCCGCGGGGCCTCTGGGTCCCCAGGGAGCACTCGGGGGCCCCAGCAGGCGGGGAGGACGGCTGGCTTGGCTCAGGCCCAGCGCTGGGCCACGCTTCCAGGCTGAATTATTCATGTCTGGTAACTTCTAAACTATTTCAGTTTTACATTTTAAATATTTAATAATTAGCCATCAAATATTGATGCAATTTTATTAGCAACCATGGGAGCCAGCACTACAGGGCAATGACTGGGTGTGTGTCCTGTCCCAGCTGGCCATCTGGAGGGACGAGGGGACGGTGGCCTCCTATGAGTGCCGGGCTCTGGGATGGTTTCACAGAGGCGCAGGGCAGTGGCCTGACATGGCAGGGGCCTTCCACTGGTCCTCGCGGACGCCAGCTTCCTGTCCCAAGTTCCAGAAGAGGAGAGGGGTCTGTGTGTGGGCAGGTGCCAAGGGGCACGCGGCCAGCCGGCCCAGATCTGCGCGTGCCCGAGCCAGCTGGGTGGCTCCGGGTCCCCGGCCCCGCCTTCGCCACACAGCACTCAGGCAGGACACCTCTCTCGGAAAGGGCGCGGCGGGGCACCACTGTCCCCCACTGCTGGTTTCTGTGATAGGACAACAGGAGCCTGACACCCACTGGCCAGGGCCTCCTGCCACCAGAGGGGACGGCGGTGCTTGGGCGGTCTGGAGCAGAGGGCCCGGGAACAGTCTCTCCATCATGAGCCCGTGCTCCCCGCTGGGCCGGAAATTGCACGTTTCACAGGAGAGGAGACACTGGCCCTGGAATTACATGCAGATGAGCAGAGCGCGTGCCCACCGCCAGGCTGCCTGGCAGACGCCCGCCTGGGTACGCGCGGTGCCGGCTTTCAAACGGGCGTCTCTGTATGATTAACTGCTCACTCGGCGAGCGGCTTGTCACCTTTGCACAGAGACGATGGGAAAAGACACCAGCAATTACAGCCCACCAGATTATGGGGTGGGAGACTCCCGGGGTGACAGCGGGCGCTCATGTGACATCACATTCTCAGGAAGATGCCCTCCCCCACGGCCGAGACAGCAGCCCGAGCCCCGAGGACGCCCGCCCAGCCAGAGCAGCGCCGGCCTCTTTCAGGAGGGGAGGCCCGGCTGGGCCTGGATGGAGGCCGCGGCCTGCGTCTCACCGGGCTGGGAGTGGCCCCGAGCTGCCCGGCAGACGTGGGCATGGGCCCAGAGAGGGTAAGTGCCCTGCTCAACGACACGCAGCCAGAGAGCAGAGACGCCAGGCCTTCAGGGTGGGACGGGCCCCCTGAGGCCCTCGGGCGCCAGCACGGCTGCGAGGAGCCCCCTCGGTCAGAAGGCTGCCCGCTGCCCAGGCCACCAGCAGGGCCTCTCGGGCGCCCGCGCTGGGTACCTTCGTGGAACGTGCTGCCCTCTGACGTGACTCATCATCTGCCTGCTTGGTCACCACCCATTTCTTCCAACCAAGGCACCCCCACCCCGCAAGGGCGGGGCCCGCGCCGTGCTGTTCGCAGCTGCCCGGGCGGCGGGCGGCGGGATCGGAACCGCTGGTCCAGTGAAGGCCTAACTCGCCCTGAGCACCGGCTCGTCCGAAGCTCTGCGACGAGCCTACGAAGCACCACCAGGCGCGCCCCCCTCTCACGGGCTGGGCACCTGAGGCTCAGGCAGGTAGCAGCAGACTGCTGAAGCCGTGCTCACACGTGTGTTCCCGACACGCACACGCACTCACCCAGGCGCATACACGTGCTCACACAGGCTCACTCATGCACCCATGTGTGCAAAGTCACATGCCTGTTCACACACGTGTGCCGGAGCCAGACACCACCCGAGCAGGGAGCACAACACAAACCCCGAGACAGCACGGGATGGGATGGGGAGCTGCTGACGGCAGGTTTCTGGCAACTTCCCTGCAGGTGCTCCAGGGGTGACCCGGGCAGAGGAGGGGCCGAGGCACTGGGCAGGACAGAGGTTGCTGGAGAGTGGCAGGATGAGGTGCGGCCTGGCTCCCTGGCTCCGGGGGGAGATGGAGCAGGGGACGGAGGCAGCGAGACGCTGGCCGTCGTGGCACCGGCGCCGGCTCCGGCGGAGGTTGCAGGAGGCTCTGGCGCTTTCTGCGCTCCGCCTGCTGCATGTCTTATTAACTCCTGACAGTGGGCTTACGAAAACGAATTCCCTGGAAGGCGAGCTCCCTCTCAGAGGGGGCAGCCTCTTCAGAGCTCATCTTTTATTGACTGAGTCATTTTCGAGTCAATCTGCCTGCTTTCGGCAAGACAAGAGTTTTAAATCTTCTGTTCCTTCCTTCTGAGACGCGGTGGTCTAGTAAGAGCGGCTAATGTACGCGGCCCGGCTCAGGCCTGCAGGTGACGGCTTCTTCAGACAGCAGGAGACGAAGGACAGGAGGACCTCGGAACCGCCGGGCAGCGGAGCAGCCCCGAGGGGCCGGCCGGGGGCGGGGGCGGGGGGAGGACACAGGCTTCCCAGCAGGGCCGGACTCGGGGTCTGGGATGCGGAGCCACCATGTGAAGAGCATTTGGGCTCTGTCTGTAAGAAGGAACGTGCCAGACGCACACGCTCGGCCTGGAAGGTGGGAAGGGGCGTGGGGGAGGCCCCCTGGGGCGGCACACACTTCACCATCAGGACCTCGGACCTGGACGTGGCCCTGGCGTCCCAGGGTCTGCTTGGGGGATCAGCAGCCTGGGTCTCCATCCGAGAAGGGCGCTGGGGACAGCTCCTGCCCAAGAAGGGCGCTGCGGCTCAGAGGGGTCGAGTGACTAACCTGAGGACACACAGCGGTTGGTGGCAGAGTCAGTACTGGAAATCAGGAATCCGTCTGAACTCTGCTGCCTGGACCGACACCCAACCACATGCAGGCCGGTGGCTCCCACCGCTGGTCTGGCCTCCGGAAACACCCTTCTCCTTCCAGCCTTTGCTCAGCTGCTACCTCTCCGAGAGGCCTTCACGCACAAAGAACCACAGCGCCACCTGCACCCAAATGTCCGGCGCAGCGAGGTGAGGGAGGAGGGAGACTCCCCGGGGGTGCGCCCCCCCGCCCCCGAGCCCCTCAGGGGGAGACGGCCCTGCCGACACCTGGGTTTTAGCCAAGTGAGACTTGTGACCCCAGAGCTGCCAGGTGACACACCTGTGCTGTGGAGCCGTGCGGTTTGTGGTGACACGTCTGGCTGGCGGTGTGGTGAGCTGACACAGTCAGATGTGCGCGTTTCCCAGGCCGTGCACTCCCTGGGGGGCGCAGTCATGATCCCAGGGCCATGGACTGTGGGCTGGGCAGCCCTGCAGCCTCGGAGGGCATGGTGTAGACAAAAGGTCAAACGCCAGCCCTGATGGGGCCACGTTCCAACTAGGGACCCAGAGAGACCATGTGGACAAGGCAGGCGGCATCTGGAGGGCGGCAGCGGGCAGAGCGTGGACAGGCCGGGGGCGCCGCCCCAGAAGGACAGCTGGGGAGGCCCTGGAAGAGCGTGGCACAGGCACAGGGACCATGTGCCAAGGCCCAGCGGTGGGGACACGCCTGGACTGCCCAAGGAACGCGAGGGCGGCCCCGACTCACACGTGTCCCCGGGGACGCAAAGAGTCCCTCCACGCACAGGGAGGTGGGAAAACACAAGCCGTCTGTCCGCAGGTGCAGGCGCAGGCGCAGGTGCAGAGAATCTGGACCAGAAGCAGCCCATCAACTGGTCCCCAAGCAGCAGCACAACCAGCAACCGGACCTCAAGGACGAACCCTGACCCTGTACACATACACCAGTTCTCCGATGTGGACCCGAGGCTTGGCGTCAAAAAGCCTCCAGAAGGAAAACAGGAGGCCACAACCCACAAAAGAAGGAAGGGCCAGATCAGGCTCCATCAAGATTCAAACCACGCGTTTCTCAAAGACAACACTAAGGAAAAGAAGAAAACAATCTAGGTGAAAAGGGAGCCAGAGCGTCCCGTGGACTTTTTCCAGGGGAGACGCAGGTGGGCATGAAAACGTGCCAGGCGCCACCGTCTTCCAAGAAACGCGGCTGAACCGAGACACCACCTCCACGCGTCCGGAGGCTCCACCCCAGGCCAGAGAACACGTTAGAAGGACAGGGGCTCCAGGGACATCCCTGGGGGACACCAAATGCTGCCACCACTTTGGAACACACTGCAGCGGCTTCTTCAACACAAATTTATCAGAGGACCAAGCAGCTCCTCTCCCACCGCGGAGACCCGTAAACCTAGGCCACACGCAGGCTGGTACCCAAACGTTTGCAGCAGCACCACCCGCAGCAGCCAAGAGGTGGCGGCAGCCCGAGTGGGCGTCGCCCGATGGGGACGGACACGGTGACGGCGCGGGTGCGTGCAGAGCGGCCTCGGACGCAAAGGGCGGTGGCGCGGCTGCAGCACGGGCGGCCCGGGGGACACCACGCTCCAGGGCGGGAGCACACGCACGATCCCCTTGCCTGGAGGGTCCAGGGAAGACGAGCCGTGCGTGGGACCCAGGGCAGGGCTGATGGGCTGCGGGTCGGAACCGGCACTCACGGCAAACAGGAAAAGGGGTCCTTTGGGCCGCTGGAGCTGAAAAAGTCAGACCCCGGGGATCACACATTCGCTCAAAGTCCCTGTACACGTGAAACAGGGGACGCTTGGGAGTTTAGCTGTCTCCTTTTTAAAAAAGGACTAAGGGCAGTTTTACGTTCAGGGCAAAACTGAGCAGAAGCCACAAAGACTCCTGCACTCCAGCCCACGGGCCGCCTCCCTCACGACCACCAGCCCCGCCAGATGGGGCATCGGTTACAGGGGCCGAGGCCGCCCCGACACGGCACGGTCACCCCAAGTCCGAGTGTGCTCACGCGGGGCGCTGCCCACGCCACGGGACTGGACACACCACGACCTGCGTCCACGGCCTCACTGGCCTGGACGTCTGCGCTCGCCTGCTCCTCCCTTGGCTTCGCGGGCAGACACCGCTGCTGCCGCCGCTGCCCCCCGGGCTCTGCCTCCTCCAGAGGCCGTGGAGCCTTTTGAGACCCGCTTCTCTGAGCAAGGGATGCGCACGTGAGCCGCCTCCTCTGGTCTCTCCGTGACTCCAAAGCCCGGGTGACACCCCATCCCTGGACGGACCACAGTCTGTCTGTCCAGCCACCCACTGGAGGACACCGCGGCTGCCTGCAGGTTCTGGCGGTCACAGGCTTTCGCGTGGACGTGAACTGTCTCCTCTTTGGGTGAAGGCCGAGGAGCGTGACGCCGGTCACAGGGCAGCTGTCTGCACCACGGCGTGCTCCCGCCAGCAGCAGACGAGGTTGCCCCGCGGCGTGCGGGGGTGTCAGCGCTGCAGATCCGGGCCCCTCAGCCGGCGCGGTGCTGGGGCCTCACGGAGGCTGGGGAGTTCGGTCCTGCACGTGCTCATGCTGCCATCCTAGCGACTGGCGGTGGGGACGGGGCCCCACAGACAGCTTCTCTGCACGAAGAGTCCCCCAGAACGTCCCCCCGCCTGTTTTCTGAGCAGGCTGCCTGGCCGGGGCCATCGGCTCCGTCCCAGAGCAGCGGGAGAGGGCCGGGGAGGGGATGCTGGCAGGCGGCTGGGGACGCATCAGGTCTGGCCTGGCTGCAGGACATGTGGGCGCCGCGTCCACGCGGCAGGGTCACCCGGGGACTTGCTCACACGGAGCAGGCCAGGCGGAGCCGGGTGCAGCCGCCGGGAGACCGGCAGGCCCGCCCTGTCCTCGGCCCTGTCTGCCTGCAACCCGGAGATTAAATTACACGACTTCCTTACACTCCAATTAAACGCCTAATTGATGGTGTTGTCCTCACTACCTGACACCAAGAATAAACAAACAGTGTGGGAGAGAACAGCCCGGGACACACAGCGATTAAAGCGCCAACCGGTTTCAACGCAGCACACGGTCTGCCAGCAGGAAGGACAGGGCCTGGTGTCGCGGGCAAGGGCAGCGCCCGCCTCTCACACACCGATAGGCCGGAGGCCCGGAGCAGGCTGAGAACACAGGGCTCTGGGGGCCCCGCCCTGGGTCCCCAGCTCTGGAGAAGCCACTTCAGTGGCAGTGATGACTGTCTCAGCACCTCTGGGCGGCTCTGAGCAGTGGCAGCTCTGGGCAGTGGCGGCTCCGGGCAGCTCTGAGCAGTGGCAACTCTGGCAACGACAGTGACTGTCCCCAGCCCCCCCGGGAGAGTCTGTGCAGACCCCACTGCGCTCTCACCGGGTACGTCACTGGGCTCACAACTGCCCCGGGGGCTTCTGGGCTCAGGTCACAGGTGGGAAAGCTGAGGTCCATGCCCAAACCACCCAGCAGTTCGGTGGCAGAGTAGGGCTTGAACCCAAGTCCTCTGGCCCCCTGGCCCCCTAGTGACCTCTGAACTGGACCCCTTCACCGGAGCTGGCAGGTCACCCCTGTGACCGAGGCAGGTGGCACTGTGGGGCAAAGGACAGACAGGCCCCTGCACATGCAGCTGGGTCAGCAGAGCCGATGCTCACACAGCCGTCACTGTCACTGCACACTCGTGGCACCAGGGCCTGGCGGGTGATCAGCCTCAGCTCAGAGCAGAGGGGACGAAGGCCCAGGGGACAGGAACTGGGCCAAGGTCCCACGGCAGGGCCACGAGGTGCGGACTGGCAGGGTGGTACCTCTTGGTCCTGAAAGTCACCCGGCCAGACTAGGGCTGGGGGAGGCCGGGGCAGCTGCCGAGGAAGTACTGCTGCTCTTCCTTCCCCGCCTCAAGAGTGAGCGTGACCCAGCCCCCCATGCGCCCCTCACCCAGGCACCCAGGCCTCCTGCGGCCAATGTGTGGCCGGCCTCACCAGGGGACCTGGGGCACGGCCATCTGGCAGGTGGGAAGCAGCGGTCGGGGGAAGCCCGAGGCCGGGACGGGCCCTGAGCCCAGGCTGAAGAGCAGAGGCCTGGAGACCTCATTCGGCAGAGACCAAGGGGCGTCTGGTGCACGCGGGGCACAGGCTCCCCTCCCTGTCCCTCCAAACTCTCACAGGGAGGGCGCAGCCGCAATCACAGCGGGACGGGGCTCACGGCCTGCCTGGTGGAGGCGGATGGCCGGGACCCTGAGCTCCCAGCCCTGCAGCAGATGGCGGGGAGGGGGCGCCTCAGGGGGCTCCAAGCACCCAGGGGGACGCCCCTGCCCAGGGGCCGAGAAGGGGGCGCCCTGCACACGGCCCCTCTTTCCCCTGGCACCCTCTGGCCTACCCAGAGAGAAGGCGGCCAGGCGGAAACGCGACACGCCCGCCAAAGTAATTTATACATTTAATGCAACGTCCACAAGACAGAAGACCTGACAGAGCACTTCTGGAATCCACTCAGGATAACAAGCAGGAAAGAAAAACCTGATGGAAAAAAGAAAGGGAAACGCCGTGTTCGACCCCAGACACTAAAGGAGACTTTCAGCTGTTCCTGAAATTCCTAAAAATATGGTACAGAAAAAGGAAATAAAAAACCCAGAAAACGCGATTAGAGATCCTATTATGTGAAAGAATTAAATAAAGCTAAGGACGCATCCTAAACCCAGAGGGAACGACTACCTGAGAAGCGGCACGGGGGCGGCTGCTGGTGGTCCGGGGAAGGGAGAGTTTAGAGCTTGACCTTGCACCAAAAACCAAGAGGCGTTTCAAGTAGATTAGATCTCTAAATATCAAAAAGAAGCCTCCAAAAAATCCCAGAAGGAAATAGAATTCTTTATCAAATCACTGAAGAACGGTCCAAGCTTAAAAGCAATGGAGTGAATAGATGAGATTCCAAAATAAGTTAAAACTTTCTACATAAAATAATCATAGAGAAACACTAGAAGGGAAGCTTCTACATAAACCGAACAAAAAAGGAGAGAGAGGCACTTTGGTCACGATGAGACCATTTAGAGAAGAGGAAATAAAACATTCTCATTTGTAATCAAGGAGACGCACATAAAAAGGAGATGCCTTTTTAGTAAAAAATTCAAAGTACGCAGTAAGGGAGCTGCCGCGGCGGCACAGTGGGTTAAGGACCTGGCCCGTCTCGGTGGTGACTCTGGCTGGATCCCTGGCCGGGCGCAGTGGGTTGATAAGGATCCCGCCTTGCCGCAGCTTCGGCTCAGACGCGATCCTTGGTCCGGGAACTTCCATAGGACCCCAAGCACCTCAACCGAGAGCCGAGGCCGCCGCGCCGACCGCAGTTCATCTGCGCATCAGCTCGGAAAGGACGCCTTCGCGGGAGTGAATTCCTTGTCCACACGCGTGGTGTCGCCCCTCCAGCTCGCAAGCCCTTTAACTCCTCGCTCCGGGCTCTGGAGCTTTGCACACAGATGTCTTTACGTTTTGTTAGAATCACACTGCGGACTTGGACACTGGGGAGAGTGACCAGGAAGGGCGGTGTTTTAAACTCCAGCTTCCGCAGGTTGGCTGTTGGAAGCATCAGGTTCGTGTGGGGTCGCCTCACACACACCACGCAGAGTGTGTTCGGCAAGGCTGCAGGACACGAGAAAGCACGCAGAGCCGAATCACTCCATTAGCTTTTTTTTCTTAAAGCTTCTTAGGATTTTTTTTGGGGGAGGGCTTTTCTAGGGCTGCACCTGTGGTATATGGAGGTTCCCAGGCGAGGGGTCTAACTGGGGCTGCAGCCGCCAGCCTACACCACAGCCACAGCCACATCAGATCCGAGTCTCGTCTGCGACCCACACCACAGCTCACGGCAACGCCGGAGCGAGGCCAGGGATTGAACCTGTAACCTCATGGCTCCTAGTTGGATTTGTTAAGCACTGCGCCACGACGGGAACTCCAGGATTTTTTATATAGACAGACGTGTCACCTGCAGAGAGGAAGTGTCGTGTACCCTTCCTTTCCCACTTTCCTGCCTGGAACCCCCGGGAGCCTGCTCGGGCGCTGAGATGGACACCTCCGCGTCTCATTTTGGACCTGGGGAGCGAAGCCTGCCCCTTCGGCCGTGCGGATGATGCTCTTTGGAGGGCGTGCGGCTGACCTTGGTCCCGCCAGGGAAGCCCCCGCTTTCCTCGCTGGCTGAGCTTTTCCGGGTGTGGAAGGTGGCCAAGGGCTTTCGCTCCAGCAACTGACGGGATCACAGTAATTTGACGGATTACCTCACCTGACATTTGAATGATGAGTCAGCCTTGCATTCCTGGAACACGTCCGTACATTCCTGGAGGTTTTGCTTTTTTTTTTTAAATTTTTTAAAATGACTTTTATGTCCTCCATTACAGTTGATCTACGGTGTTCTCTCTGTCTTCTGCTGTTCAGCAAAGTGACCCCCCCCACACACACACCTTCTTTTTCTCACATTATCTTCCATCACGTCCCATCACAAGGGACAAGACAGAGTTCCCAGTGCTTTGCAGCAGGATGTCATGGCTTGTCTGCTCCAGATGCAAGTTTGCATCTATTAACCCCAGATTCCCGTTCTTTTTGTCTTATCACTGATTTTGAAATCTGAGTAAAATTTGCTTCATACAAGGAGTGGAAGAACGCTCTGTTCCATTTTCTTGAAGAGACCGTGCGAACTGCTGTTAATTCCCGAAGTGTTAGGAAAGTTTCCCATGAAATCGGCTGCCCCGAAGCTCTTTCTTCGAAAGCTCTGTGATTACGGAGCCGAGGAGCGTGATGCTTACAGGACTAGTCAGACTACCCACTGCACCTGGGTGAGTTTCCCGAGGTCTGCCGCTGCTGCTGTCTGGACTCTGGTGCCACCTGGCCTGGGCTCAGAGAGTCGGGAGAAGCCTCCTTTTCTGGCCCGAAAAGGAAGAGGGAGAGACCTCACTTTGCTTCCTCTGCTCATCCTCCGTCTCCGGGCGCCAGGCCGGCCTGCGGAGGCCCGGAGAGGCCCCTCTCTCTGACCCTCTGGGTGGTGGCCCCAGGAGAGCCAGGGAGGCCCCACTGCTGTCCTCGCTGTCCCCTGCTGGTGGTGGCCGTGAGCACGAAGCCCCGGACTTGCGGCCAGAGGCCTGCGAGGGGGCTCAGGAACGGGGGCGGCGGCGGGGGGGGCGGCGGAGTGCAGAGAGCAGGCTGCCCGCAGAACTCCACACGCCACGGAGCTGCCCCAGGAAGGAAGGCAGGACAACGACAGAGCCAGAACATTTCAGAAGAAATGTGAAGGGAAACGCGGGGGCCCTTCCAGCAGACTGGCTCTGAACCAAGTGCCAAGGGAAGTCCTTCCAGCAAAAGGAAACGGTGTCAGAGGGAACGTGTTCTTTCAGGGACGAAGGAAGAGCGACAGAAACGCTCAGTGTCCACGTAAACATCCTGAGCGATTCCTGTCCCCACGTGCTCTTTAAAGTACGTGTGACAGTTAAAAGCCGTAATCACATTTTGCGGTGAGCACCGGCACAGGGCCACACTGCGGCGGGGCGGAGTGTGACCTCAGCCTTCCAAGGCGTCTCACCCTCACGTCGGGAAACACTAGTGACAAGGGCCCTGCGGAAAGGCAGGAGCACGCACACCGTCACTCCTAAACGCGGCACGTTAAAAAGCCGCCGCAGAGAGCATTTAAAAACTAAGGCAATGACAACGCCGCGCTAAAGAGCGTGCGAGGAACCTGAAAAGAGGCAGAGGTGGGGATGAGACAGAGGAGGCACACAGAAGGCGTCCTCCAAGGGAGGCCTGAGTCCCGTGCACTTAGACGCTACAGTGAAGGGAAACTGCTCACACGCACGCGACAGAGGCCAGAAGGCCCGTCCTCACCAACGACCCGGGGACATTTACGAAGACAGCTCACGGTCTGGGCCACCAGACAAATGCTCAACTCAAAACCCTCGGAATTACATAAAGCGTGTTCCCTGAACATAACAAAATTAGGGAAGACGTCAACAGCAGAGAACGACCTGGAAAATCCCCAGGCCCTTTCAAAATAAGGAACACTCGTCTTGGAGTTCCCAGTGTGGTGCAGCGGGTTAAGGATCTGGAGTTGCTGCAGCTGTGGCGCAGGTCGCAGCTGCCGCTTGGATTTGATTCATGGCCTGGGGACTTCCACACGCCGTGGGTGCCGCTGAGAAAAAAGCCTCTCAATTGATGCAGGAAAAGCATGTGACAAACAACATCCAACGTGATAAACACTCAGCAAAGTGAGACCAGACGGGAACTGACAAAGGGCACCTCTGGGGAACACTCAGCTGGTGGCACGCGCACGGGTGGAAACAAGAGACAAGGGCCAGGAATAAAGCCAGGGGGCCTCTTCTCACCACTGGTACCCAACACTGTCCTGAGGCCAGGCTGGGCCACAGGACAAGAACCTGAAGTACGAGGCATCCGTTAAAAGGAAGCTATGAAACTGTCCCTCTTCACAGAAAACACGCCTGCAAAGAAGAAACACCAGAGCTGAGTGACCTCAGCCCAAGAAACGCACAAGCACAGAACAATGGGAAGAGTCAAGACAAACACATTCAGGTGAGGCCGAAAATAAGCAAACAATGAAACAAGCATATTTCTATCAAACCAGAGGTGGGGGGTGTGCTGAAAACAGCAAGATGCTGCCGAAAGACAGAAACCGTCCATCAATGGAGAGACGCCTGTTTTGGATTAAAAAGACTCGTGACATTAAAGATACACATCTTCCCAAACTGATGCATGGATTTCATGGGTTTCCCATACAAATCTCGACAGGACTGCTGTAGATGCAGACGCGCTGAACCCGCAGTTAAACGGAGAGTCAACAAAGTGGAGCTGCCGGGACAACTCTGAAAAAGGAGCGTGAAGTTGGAGGGATTCTGCAGCCGGTTTTAAGACTTAATGTCAAGCTACCAAGACAGTGCAGGGACAGACGGGTCAGTGAACACAAGACGACCCACGTAAATCAGTCAGATGCATCGAGGAAGGTGGCAAAAGGTAACTGGGAGGCAGAAGGATGCGGGAACAAGTAGGCATTTACATGAAAAAGGACCTCAACCCAAGTCTCATGTCACAGGCAAGAATTAACTCAGCAAGGATCACGGTGTTCAATCCAAACTAAAAGACGACTCACGGCAGAAAAGGCAGGAAGGAAGTGTCAACCTTGGTTCGGCAAAGTTCTCAGATCTTACTCCTCTAGGAAAAAAACTGATGACCAGAGCACATTAGAACTAAAAATACCTGCTCTGAGACAGACACTGTCAGGAAACGCAACACTCCAGATGCGAGCGAGGGCAATGATCCAACCGCCAAGGATGCGCAAAGACCCGAGGGCGACTCGGCCCACCCGAGCGGACACGGGAACAGCTAACCTCGCCAGAAGAGGCTCAACGCCTGCCCTGCGGGGGTCAGGGAGGCGGCGCTTAGGGCGAGCCGGGACTCGCCTGAGAGGAGCTCCTGGCGCGGCGAGGAGGTGGAGCTGCAGGTGCGCAGCACGCGACCCCGCAGCCCTGCTCCCCGCGTCGACCCTTCAGACATGCACTCCTGGTCACGGGAACTGGCGGTGACGTCCTGTCCTCCGCTCTCAGCAGTTTTGTGACGACGTCTGGGTGAGCCAGACCCCCGCCCCCGCTGCGGGCTCGGGTTCCAGCCTTAGCGCCTCAGAGGCCTCCCTTTTCAGATCCTCTCCAGGGACCAAGCCAGCCTCCCTCCACCTGCTGCAAGGCCCGGAGGGAAGGGCGCCGATGCTGCGCTGCCGGGGCCGCGGGCTCAGGCGCATCGGACCAGGCCCCCCTGGGCCTCCCGGTGTGGGGGAGCCCCGGGGGGCGACTCCCCCTCGCCTCCCACGTCCCGCAGTCTTCCTGGCTCTTCGGGGGCCCCTCCCGCTGGGAACAATGAGCCGGTCTCCCCGTCCCCTCGGTCCGTGTTCCCCTGGCTCTGCCCCTGCTGATGGCCCGAGGGCAGGGCCGGGTCCTGCGGACGCCTGTTTTGAGTCGGCAGGTGCCACACAAGCCCGCTCTGCCACTCCACCCTCACTTACACACGAGCCCACGGCGGCGGGAGGGGCAGCCCTGGACCCGAGAGCCCTGCTGGCCGGCGCCCCGTGGCCCACCGTGCCTGCTGAGTGGCGCCGGCGGACAGCAGACGGCGGACGTGGGAAGGAGGGTGCGGCTCCGTTGGGAGAGCGGACGGCGTGGGTCCCACCGCAGCCCCCCGGCCGGCGCCCTCCTCCCTGGGCAGAGCAGGCGGGGCTCCGCCGGGGACCCCTGGGGATCGGCTACGCAGCCAGGCGGTGACAGTGTGATCACCTTGTGTGCCACTGACAAGATTCGATGAATATGAATGCACTGCCTAATTAAACTACAATTAATCTCTCTGGCCCAGGCTGGGTAAGGAGGGGGCCCTGGGGGAGGCTTCTGCCATCCAGGGCCACGGCCCCGAGAGGGTTGTCAGCGATTCCTGCCTGTCAACGGCCCAGGAACACCTGGGCACAAGGTCCCCCTGCCAGTTGGAGCCCGGTCACCTGAGGCTGGGCAGCGGCCCCACAACACCCCCCCTCCCGACTCCCAGCCAAGCCCGGTGCCCAGGAGGGCACGTGGCAGGTACAGCTTCTCCCATCACGTCGCAAACTTGGGCTTGCCGCATGCGACAGCGGCCACGACTATCCAGCCTCCAGGGCCGCTGCCAAGGAGCGAGGAGCGGAAGCTGTGCCAGTCCTGGCCTTTGACAAGTGACCTACTCCTGCTGCCGGGCGGGTGCCATCATCCGCCACGCGAGAGGCCCCCTCACCCTGAGCTCTGGGCGCCCTGTTCTCAAGGACGGCTCCTTGGGTTCTCCGAACTTTTCCTCCTGTTTCCACCTCACTGCATTTTCGTCCCACTTTCAGATAAACTTGCTCCACTTTATAAGTCTTCTGTTTAGACTTCCGTTTAACTCTTGGGTTTTTCTTTATTTTTGGCTACACCTGAGGCATATGGACGTTCCTGGGCCAGGGATGGAAGGTGAGCTGCAGCTGCGACCTGGGCCACAGCCATGGCCAAGCCGGACCCTAAACCCACTGCACTGGGCCGGGATCGAACCCACAGCTCCGCAGTGACCCGAGCCGTGCAGCCGGATTCTTAACTCACTCTGCCACAGAGAGAACCCCTCACTCTTAGATGTTTTTAACTTTCAGTAGCTCATTAGTTTTCATTCTGAAACCTTTTAAAGTCCGTTGTTCATGTTCTGGCCAATGTCTCTCCTTGTCTCTCCGAAGGCACAATTTCTTGGGGTTTTCTTCACTCTGAAGGCCTATTCCCTCCAGTTGCATCTTTTCACTTGTTTGCTCTGTGCTGTTTTTCAGATGCTGGACAATCTTAGCGACAGGTAGCAGTGGCCTGTGAGCAGAGGCGGGGCCACCGTGGAGGGAAGAGCCAACTGCCTCCGGGGCCTCTAGGGCCAGTGCCTGTGGGCCTCCCGGGGCTGCACAGGGTTCCAAGGGCCACATGGCCGCCAGGTGAGAGGAGAGGGAGGGCAGGATGGGTGGGGCTCTGGTGCCCACCTGCCTCCCCCTCTACCCTGTTCATGGCCCTGGCCACGCTGTCTGCAGAGCAGCAGGTCATAGATGGGGGCAGGGGGGCCCATCTGAGCCAGGAGCTCTGAGCTCGCAGGTCTCAGAGCCCACACGTCCCGGGAGGCTGCTGCCAGCCTGCCCCCCGCTGCCCCCGGGAACCGCTGCTCTGAGAGCACAAACGGCTGTGTCCAGACGGCCACTCTGTACTGTCATGGGAGAGGCTGTGGTCCACGTGGGCACAGGACTGGGTGAGGAGACCTGCCTGCCTCTTTGCAACCCTGTACAGCAAGCGTCCTCCTGGAGAACGGCCGGGTGCAGCTTTGGGCAAGACCCTGCTGCTTCGAGGGTGCACCCCTGGGACGGAAACTCAGATCTGGCTGACGTGGAGCCCTGGACCTCTGAGACCGTGTGTGCCTGGCGCCGAGCAAGGCTGCCAACCAGGGACACGGGGCCTCGGGCATTTAGAGAAAGGCTGGGTGCACGTGGGGACAGCAAGAGCTGCAGCTAAGACCCCAGCGAAGGAGCCAGGCACAGACCCCGCACCAGGCGGGCTCATCACAGGCCAGGGAGGAGGACGTGACGCCGCACACACTTCCCAGCGCCCACCCTGCAGGCACACGGGGCGAGACTGCAAACGCGCAGGAGGAAGCCGGAGGCGGCTTCCCGGGAGGAAAAGCCCCTGAGCAACGCCCGAGGCGGACGCTGCCTACGCCCTTGCAGACCCGAGAGCCCCGCGCTCCAGAGGGCGGGGTGCCCTCTCCCCAGGCCGCCCGAGGCCCTGAGCGGACGGCAGCGCTGGGCACCCTCCAACAACTGCAGAGGGAGGCCGCAGGTGCCCCCTGGCCTCCGGCCTTCCCCATGGGAGTGGGGTGGTGACCCCTGGGAAGGGTCCTCAAGGGATGCCCTCTGTCCCTGGAGCTGCTGGACCTGCCTCTGCACCGCAGCAGGGACGTGCCCAGGGCGGCGCCTGGTGACCGAGGCACGCAGTGGACGGGCTTGGTGGTCATGGAGCTGCCCGGGAACAACGAGCGGTGACTCCAGAGGCTGCAGCCTGGTCTGGGGCTTCAGGGCACACGAGACCGCACGCTGGAAACGGCTGCTTCTTGCCGTGCGGGCCCTGCTGCAGAGGGCTTGCGGGCTCCCTGAAAGGCCCGCGGGTGGGGAGACACAGTCCCTGTCCCCCCAGCGCACTGGGCTTCCTCGGGATGAGCGGACACACCTGCCGCAGCGGTCGGGGACTCAGCCTCTGGCGCCTGCCCGATTCCTGCTGCTCTGCAGGCCCGCCCACCTGCCTGGACGGAGGCTCCACCTCCTGCACAGCCCAGGGTTGCCCACCGACAGACAGACGGATGGGGAGGGGGCCTACCTGCCACCTCCTTGGACGAGGGCAGCCCCGCGGCGGCCTCCAGGTCGGCGGGGACGGGGCCCCCGGCCTCCAGGGCACGGACCAGCTCCCGCAGGTGCTTGCACTCCTCCTGCAGCTGCTGCCAGTCCTCTCGGAACCGCTGTCTCGCCACGCTGGCCGGGTTCAGGCTCAGGTGCAGCACCTTGGTTCTGCTCTGGTCAAAGTCACCCTGCGGGACCACAGGCGGGAGGTCAGAGCCCCAGGCAGAGCGCGAGCGAAGGCAGAGCGGAGCCGCGTGCAGCCCAGCCACCCCCCCGGTCTCACTGCCGCGTCCCGAAAAAACCCACCCAACCCACCTGCGGAACATCGGAGACTCTCAACACAGGAGCGCCCGTCGCTGAGTCTCGGTACCACTCGTACAGTGACCGGGACGGCTGGCCCTTAGTAGGGCGACGCTTTCAAACGCCATCGGCAAGCGTCCTACTGACCTTGGGCTCTCGCCAGCTTTTAACTCAGCAGACCTCCTGTCTCTTGTCTTTAAGACTGAAACCCAAGACCTGCTTTATAAGATTTTTTTTTTAAGGCTGCATTTGTGGCATATGGAAGTTCCCAGGCTAGGGGTTGAATTGGAGCTGTAGCCACTGGCCTACACCACAGCCACAGCCACGTGGGATCCAAGCCAGGCCAGCGACCTACACCACAGCTCACAGCAACACCAGATCCTTAACCCGCTGAGTGAGGCCAGGGATTGAACTCACGTCCTCATGGAGAATATTTCAGGTTCTTAACCCGCTGAGCCACAAGGAGAACTTTTTTTTAAGATTTTTAAAACACACGAAAACCTCTCAACAACTTAAGCGAAAAACGGTGACGCCACTTTAGAGCCCCCACGGCCCCCGTTACTGCCAGGCCACGTGGCACCGAGGTTGCTACGGTTCACGAACACACAGGGCGCCGCCATGGCTCGAACCCATCCTTCACGCTCCAGGCCCTCCCGGCCCCTCCCGCTCTGGCAGCCTCCACCCGGGACCCCGTGATGCTGAGTGGTCCCACTTCCTGGCTCCCCCGGGCTGACAGTTTCTCAGGCTCCAGACTGGGGGGGGTGCTGACAGGTGTCCTGAAGGTGCCCCATTTTTCTCACAAGTGCCCGGGGTCGCGGGCTGGGGGAGGAAGACCCCAGAGTAAGCGCCTCCTCATCGCCCCACGTGGAGGCCGTTACCAAGGTGGCCGTGGCCCCTGGCTGAGGTGGGTGTGTCCCCTTCGGAAGGACGTCGCCACGCACTCCCTCCCACAGCTGCGGAGTCGGGGTTAGGTCCCTCCCACCCGAAGCCCCCGCGGGAGACCTGTCCCTTCTCCAGGCCCTCGGGCCCTCGCTGCTCTCTGCGCCGACTTCCGGTATCTGCTCTCCGCTGGGTCCCATCATCCTGCCTGGGTTCCTAGGGGCCTGTAACTGGCTCCCCTGTCCACCTGACAGACCCCCATCGAGAACTCAGATCCTGGGTTTGGGGGGGCACTCACCCCTGGTCACTAGGAGACCCTCTGAGCTCATGCTGGTGATTGCCTGCCCCAGGCCTGGAACCCGCACTCAGGCCAGGAGCCCTGCCACTGGGGACGGTGTTGGACTCCGCCACCTAGGCGCTGTGTGTGCTCGCTGTTGCCGGGGGGTGGCTGCCTCCTTGGCGTCCAGAGGTGGCTGACGGCCGGGACACCTGTGTGTACTCACCCGGGCACACGTGCTCACTCGTAGACACTCCCACGCGTAACCCACTGGCCCTCTAGCAAACACAGGTTCACGCGGACGTCGGCGCCTCTAACCCACGTCCACACGGAGCCTCCCAGGGCCCCCCCGCACCTGGCAGCCGCGTACCGGCCCCTTGGATTCAGCAGCCCGTCCAGCGGCACTGGGGTGTGAGCGTCTCTGAGGAGACCCTGCCCGGG
This sequence comes from Sus scrofa, assembly GCF_054392235.1. Classification (NCBI taxonomy): domain Eukaryota; kingdom Metazoa; phylum Chordata; class Mammalia; order Artiodactyla; family Suidae; genus Sus; species Sus scrofa. Next base: position 1,288,064 of record NC_139385.1, read on the forward strand.
CAGCGGACCTGAGCCGGGCGGGCTCCCCTCGCCTTCGGCTTACAAACCCACGCCTTCCCTGCCTGGGTCAGCACCTGCCCCGTCGGTGATTCCGCTCCGTCCCTCTCTGGTTCTGCCCTGGGAGCCCCGTCCTTGCAAACCCTCCCAAAGGCCTGCAGACGTCCAGCTGCACTCTCCGCAAGGCCTCGTGTCCTGTCTCCGCCATCGCAGCATCGCACAGGGCGGCATCACCACCTGAGAGGCCCTCGGTGTCACATCCGGCCCCACCTGGCCCGGCGGACACGTGTCCTTTGCCGGCCTCCGCAGGGGCATCACGTGCAGTCACAGCGTGGAGCCTACAGCCCGGCTTCCCTCTCATCAGCGTGCACCGCAGGGCCCTCTGTGACTCCAGCCGGCTCGTTTGGTTTAACTGCCGAGTACCGTTCCACGGACTGGACGGATCCCGCTGTGTCGGTCCGCTGCTCCTGAAGGACGCCCGGGGCGGGCAGTTACGGCCCCGGCTGCGAGGAAGGGCCGTGCGCGGCTCTGAGTGGACGCGGGTTCCTGCTTAGCTTTTCCCTCCGCGACGCACCCAGGCTGCGGGTCCGTGGGGCGCCCACGCACAACTCTCGCTCGTTGCTGGTTCCGCTGCTGCCATCTCAGCCGGGCGGCGCCTCCCCCACCCGACGTGTCCGGCGGAGTGTCGAATCCCTGCCCTCCACAGCGGCCACCGCAGGAGCTGCATGGGTGCGGGGCCAGTCCGTCCCCCTGAACTTGACTTTCAGAGGGGGAGCGCTCTGTTCCCTCCAAGATCACGGCGGGGGTGATGACACCCTGAGTTGTCGTGTATGCATCCCATCTCTTCCCCCCCCGCCCGAAGGCGCCCGCCAGCCACAGGGCACACAAGGTCAGCTGCGCGGGTGTGAGAGGCCCGCCCAGGGCAGGTGTTAGCTAGGCGGGTGCTGGACAGACTAAAATTCACACCAATACCCGGGACACAGGGTGCCCGTGGCGACATCGTGGGATGGCGTGTGGCGTCACCAGGCATTCAACTCTACGCTGACTGAGGCAGGCTCGTCGGGGGCGCGCAGACCCCGTGCTGGCAGAGGGGACATGGTGCACCCGGCAGGACCCCCCGGGCGAGCGGGGGCCCACGCCACACAGGATCCTCCCGGGTGTCAGGCGTGAAGGTCCCACACGAAATGACAGTATGGATGAGGTCCCTCCCCGCGGGGACGGACCAGCTGGACCCAGGGAAGGGGACACGGTACGGCCACCAACAGCCCCGGGCCAGGCCCGGGGAGGGGCCGGCTCCAGGCAGGTCTCCACTCAGCTCTCGTGACAGCGGGTGACACTGACTGAACGAAGAGAAAAGAGGACGCCTGCTCCTGAGAGCAGCCCGGTGGCTCCCACGTCATCAAGCCGGTCCCCCTTTCCTCTGGCTTCCGGAGACCCCGAGGCGGAAGGACGCCTGCCCTCACCCCTTCCGGGCGGGGACCCTCAGGCTCCTCAGCACGGCGGCGGCGGGGACACGGCGGGAGGGCCCTCCCTGGCCAGCACTGCGCAGGGAGCAGAGGTGGAGCCCACATTGGCCTCTGCTGGAGCTCGTCTGCACACACACACACACAAACACACACACACACACACATGCACGCGCGGGCCACAGGGCTGCTGGGCCGGTCTCCCCACAGCGTCTGGCCCTGGGGCCTGAGGACGTGTGCCGGCCTCGGGTCCCATCCCCCCCCCCACATCCTCCTGGGCGCCCCGAGAGCAGCGGCGGGCAAGGAGGCCGCGTCTAAAGGACCTGCGGGCAGCTCCCCTCGGAGTCAGCCCTCCCTCCTGCAGGTGGCTCCCGAGGGCGCGGGCCTGGAGAGCTCCCTCCGGGGAGGGACCGGGAGGCTGCAGCATCCTCAGACCTTGGAGCCCCGAGTCCCCAGCCAGGGGACGTGTGTGGGGCCTGAGGCCGCTGGACGCCAAGGCAGGGGCCGGCCTCTCTCGCCATCAGCTCGCTGGGCCTCCCTGGTCGGGGGGGGGAGGTCTGGGGCTCGGTGAGGAAGGCGGGTGTCTCTCCCGCCGGGCAGTGAGAGAGAGACCAGTGTGTCCTGATGGGCAGCCTGGGTGCCCCCAACAGCGGAGGCTGAGGCAGCCGAGGGACAGCCTCCTCCCCGACACAGAGACCCTCCACATCCAGCGTCCCACGGCCCACAGCTCTGCTCCAGGGGGCAGGGGGTCGCGCCGCGGACACAGCCCCGCCCGGCACGCGCCCTCCCCGATCCCAGCGCTCCTCCTCTGACTTCAGCAACCCTTTAAACCTGCAAAAAGCAAACCTGGGCCAGCGGACAAGCCCCTGGCTCCACCCGCTCCTTCCCAGGGAGCCAGGGTCCCCCCGCCCAGCCTGGGTCTGGTAGCACTGACTGCGGCCCACCTGCCACCCAGGGGGGACCCGTGCAGGGAGCTGGGCGCAGAGCCTGACCCCGGGGTCACCAGCTCCCTGGCCAAGGCGCTGGCCCTGCTGGGCCTCGGACTGTCCTGCCCAGCAAGTGGGGAGAATGGGGGGATGGTGCCTGGACATGGGGGGGGGGGTGCGGGGAGGATGTTGCTATGGAAACATGAAGCATCCCACAGGCTGGAAAGAGCCGCCCCCTGGCAGCCCAGAGCGCCATGTGCTAGAGAATTTAAAGATCAAACCGAGAAAGAGCAGGGCTTAACCAAACCAAACCACAACGGGGAAGTGCACAGAGCTCTGATGAACTGGGAGAAGCGACACAGCTGTGAGGCCTGCAGGTGCCAAAGCCAGCGTCCAGACCCAGAAGGCCAGGACCCCTGGGTGTTATGGCCAGGGTGGCCCCGGGTGGGAGAACGATCGCTCCCCCACTGGGGGTGAAGCTGCCAGAGCCGCCCCTCCCCAGGGCTCTGGCCCCAGGGAGCAGGCTCACCACCCCACCCTGTGGGTACCGCCACTGTTGGGGCTGGGCTGACCCCAGGCTCTGCCCAGGGAGCCCTGACGCACTGACGCCAGGTCGAAACAGAGAATGCGGAGGCATCCGGGCCACAGAGAGGGCCCCAGGCGAGCCCACAAGGATTGCGATGAAACAAAAACAAAGCCCAGTGCGTGAACTTTCTGACCCCTCAATGCACACGAAAGTCACGTTTACACGACGCTGCAGGCCATGAGGTGTGCGACAGCTTCGCTACCGAAAAGCAAAGCAGAGACGTTAGGAAGACCTTCTCTCTCAGGCCCACCCTGGAGTCAGGACAGTAAAAACCAAAGTAAACAGAGGGGACCTGATCAAACTGAAAAGGTTCTGCACAGCAAAGGAAACCCTAAACAACACGAAAAGACAGCCCACAGAAAGGGAGAAAATCTTTGCAAGTGAAGCGACTGACAAGGGATTCATCTCCGAAACTTATAAACACCCCCTAACCGCTCCATACCAAAAAAAAAAAAAAAAAAAAAAATGAACAACCCCATCAAAAAATGGGCAGAAGATCTAAGCAGACGATTCTCCAAAGAAGACATACGGATGGCCGAGAAACACATGGAAAGATGTTCAACACCACTCCTCATTAGAGACATGCACATCAAAACCACTGTGAGGTACCACCTACACCAGCCAGAATGGCCAGCATCCGAAAGTCTGCAAACAAGAAGTGCTGGAGAGGGAGTGGAGAAAAAGGAACCCTATGACACTGTGGGTGGGATTGTAAACTGGTGCAACCACTGTGGAAAGCAGTATGGAGATTCCTCAGAAAACTAAACATAGAACTACCATCTGATCCAGCAACCCCACTCCTGGGCATCTACCCAGAGAAAACCACGACTCGCAAAGACACGTGTACTCCGATGTTCATTGCAGCACCATCTGCAATAGCCAAGACATGGAAACAACCTCAATGTCCATCGGCAGAGGAGTGGATCCAGAAGATGTGGTACATAGACACAATGGAATATTACTCAGCCATTAAAAGGAACGAAATACCAGCATTTTTAGCAACGTGGATGGACCTAGAAACTATCATGCTAAGTGAAGTCAGTCAGACAATGAGACGCCAACATCAAATGCTTTCACTTACATGTGGAATCTAAAAAAAGGACAGACGGAACTTCTTTGCAGAACAGATACTGACTCAGACTTTGAAAAACTGCGGGTTTCCAAACGACACAGGTTGGGGGTGGGGGGATGCGCTGGGGGTGTGGGATGGAAACGATATGAAATTGGATTGTGATGATCTCTGTACAACTACAAATGTCATAAATTCGTTGAGTAATAAACAAAATACTTTCTACAAATGCCAAGACAACGGCCACAGATCACTGGTCACACGTAGTCATGACAAATGTAATAATGGAAAAGTTTGAAGTATCGCGAGGGTTACCAAAATGTGACCTGGAGACGGGAAGTGAGCAAACTACCGGAAACCGGCACCAGCAGACCTGACACGGGGTTTCTGTGAGCCTGGAAACACAAGGGACCTTGGAGGCACAACACAGGTGTGCACAGGTGTGCTGGCACCGATCCAATCATTCCCACCACATTAGGTGGGCTTCGCCTGATGCTCAGAGAAGGCAGAGTTCCCCGGAGACAACTCGGGGAGCGGGTCTGCCCACCGCGCTCTGTGCCTCCTCTGAGTCACCCCCCACCCATGGAGCCTTTCTCTCCCCCCGCCTCGTTCCACGTCTCCTTCCCTCCCAGTCGCTGTCATTCTGATCCAAGTTCCTCACCTTCTTGGGTTCCTTCCTTTCCTCTATCCACCCACCCACCCATCCATCCATCCGCCAGTTCAACCCCTAGCCCTCCATCCACCATCCACACACCCCGCCATCCATCCACCAATTCAACCCCCATCCCTCCACCCACACAACCCTCCATCATCCATCCAATCATCTCCCATCCATGTATCGCCCGTCCACACACCATCCCTCCATCCCTCCATCCCTCCATCACCCAAACAATCATCTACCATCCACCCCTCCACCCACATCCACCCCTCCATCCACTAACCAATCCCTCCCTATCCATCCACCACGTACTGATTATGGGGCCCCAGTGGCCCCTCCAGAAGCATAGGTGCCACACAATGGGGCCTGAGGGTCGGGGCTCGGGGAGGCCGAGCTCGGCCTTCAGCTGAGACTCCGGCTGCTCTGGATCCTGCACGCCCTGGCGGGAGCACGCGACAGCGAGCCTGCTGCTCTCAGTCTCGATGGAGGCTCCCCGCCTAGGACAGCCCGCAGAACCAGGCCAGGAGGCTGTCTCGCGCTCTGCGCACGGGGCCCGCGGCACATCAATGCTGGGGCTCCAGGCCACGGCGCCTCTTCCTGCGTTACCGGCCAACCGGAGAGGGGAAACCACCACCCCCATCCCGGTTCAGTTCCTGCCTCAGGACGAGCATCGGACCCGCAGCCCCACCTCCAGGACCGACCCGAGGACACAGGCAAAGACTCCTCTGCCCACTCCGGGGCGGCTTCTCTCAGGAGACGCACCTGAGCATGAAGGGCAGAGGGCAACGCTGGCCCTGCCTGAGGCTGAGCCCCTCGGGACAGTCCTGACCGCATCGCCACGCCCGGCGCCCACTGAGACAGGGGCCGAGGGCCGCGTCACGCCCACTGCCCCCAGCACCTTGCTGGGAAGGTCCCACTCATCCCACCCCCAGGCTGCGTGCTCCCTGGCGGGCGCTGTGGAGTCCCCCTGGGATGAAGGGGAGACCAGCAAGTCAACAAAAACCAGTGAGACACAGGAGGCCTCGTTTCAAGCCACTGAATTTTGGGGTGTTCATAGCGAGGCAACAAGCAACTGACATAGCCTCCAGCCCCTGTGCCGGCCCCACAGGGGACTCTCTCTCCAGCCTGGGTTCTGCCGTGCGGGAGGCGCGTGGACCCACCCAGAGAGCACTGCCTCCTCCCAGCAAAGCTCTGGCCATCGACGCGAGCGGCAGGCGGGCCCTGCATGTGGGATCCAGGGCACTGACCTCTGGTCAAAGAATCGGAGGAAGAGACAGGAGAAGAAGGCCCTCCTGTGGGGGGGCAGGCAGAGCACAAGGGTCGGAGCAGACACGGGCCTCGTCCTACCCCCCAGGCGACCCCCAGTTCCCAACCCTGGAGCCGAGCAGAGCACACCTCCAAACGAAGGCACGAAGGCGGCACGAGGGAAACCAAGGAGAAGCTCAATCATGGGACGAGCGCCCACACGCACGCCGGGAAGGGGCTGCGCGCGCTGACCGCCACGCTCCACTCAATCCGCAGCCTCCCGCGACCTGAGGGGGGGCTCTGAAATTCACACAGAACCCCAGGGGCTCAGAGCAGCCAGCGCGGCACGGGAGACGGGGACCAGCTGACCCTCGAACTCCCTGTGAGGCGACGGCGGCCGGGGCAGGCAGGGGCGGCACGGACGCACTGGCACAGCCCTGCGCGTCCGGAAGAGTCCCCTGCACCTGCAGCTAATGCTCACCCAAGGCGCCAAAACAACTCAGGAGGAGAGGTCTTACGCGGCGCTGGACCGCTGGACTCTCGCGTGGGGCAGCGTGGGCCTGGATCCCTGCCTCACGCCGTACACACAAACGAGCTCCGGATGTAAGGCCCAGCAAGGCAGACCGCTCAGGAGACGAGGCAGGCGTGAGGTTTCACGACACGGGGTTTGTCCCGGGCTCCCTGACATGACACCAAACACAAGGAGCAAAGGAAGAAGGGGACAGGCGGGACTTCATCAAAACGAAAACCTCCTGTGCCTCAAGCACACCATCAAGACGTGGAGGCAGCCCCCGGAGTGGGGGAAGGACCTGCAGGCCACGCGCCTGGCTAGGGCCTCGGGGCCACGACACACGACGAGCTCTGCCCGCAGAACGAAATGAAGAACCTACTTGAAAACGGCAAAGCGCTGGAACTCATCTTTCTCCGAGAAAGACATACGAATGGCCACCGAGCACGAAAAAGACGCCCAAGGTCACTGCCGTTAGTCCTCAGGGGAACGGAAATCAAAATCCGTGAGCTACCACGTCAGGCCCACGAGGGTGGCCAGAATGGCAAAGCCAGATGCTGCCGGCCAGGACGGGGGGAAGTCCAGTCCCACCGCCACCGCCGTACATGGAAAACCGAGGCGCAGCCTCTGTGGACGACAGGTCCTCAGGTGACCCAGCGACTGCACGCCTCCTATGCACCCAAGAGGAATACACCGCGCGTCCACACAGACACTTGCACACGAACGTGCACAGCGGCAGCGTCCGCAATAACCGCTGGAACAGGCTGAGAGGTGCATGCCCCCGAGGGTGGGCCGTCCGCAGGGTGGAACACTGGGCAGCCACAGAAAGGAGGGCGCGCTTGCCACGCGACGTGCGTGAGCCTGGAAGACACTCTGCTCGGCCCAAGAGGCCAGCGGCCGAGACCAGGGCTACACGGCCCGCTTCTCAGCAAACATCCGGGCCAAGCGGACCGACAGCAGCAGAGAGCAGACCAGGGGCTGCTTCAGGCTGCAGCGGGGGTGGGGGCAGAGCGGGGTGACAGCCAAAGGGGGTGGGAGTTTTTCTGTCTGAGGTGACAGAAATGTTCTCAAATTGCACGGGAACGGGTGGCTCATTCCTGGCGAATGCACCAGAAGCTACTGAGCTGTGCCCTTCAAGCCGGCGCGTTCTGTGGCACGTAAATCCTCTCTCGATAAAGCTGCTTTGTAGAACGAGAAATGAAAGAGACAACAGTGAAAACAAACAGAAGGACGCGTGTGGACGCTGCATCTGCTGCCGAGAGCCTGGCGCCAGGCCGGGCCGCCCCTCGATGCCTGGGCTTCGGCTCCAGGGGCAGGGGAAGGGGCGTGGCCCCGGGCACGGAGGCTGGGGGCCCTGGGAAGGCGCACATGGGGGTGGGTGACACTGCTGCGGCAGATGGGAGAGCGCCAACGAATTTGCTGAAATCTGCTGCTAGACGACAGCTTTGAGGAAGAAAGGGGGAAAATGGCTATAATCTCTTGCTAAAAATTTGTTGCCTTGTTTGATTCACAGCTGAGGAAAGTGTGGAGACACTGACGAGAATCTCAAAAGGAAAAGTTCTGAGCCCTCCTTTGATGCGCCAGCGCAATTATTGGCTGAACACAACGTCCCACTTGCCGAGGGAGCGGAAAGCCGACGGGCTGTGCCCGCGGGTGGGCGCCGGGCGGCTGCGGAGGGCCTGCTCCAGCACAGCTGGGCCTGTGGCAACACTCGCGCCCGGGGCCCATGCAGTCCGGCCGCCTCCCCTGCTGCACGGATTCTGTGCAAACGCAGACGGATGGCCAGTCCCCGTGTGTCCAGGACAAGGGGACAGCGTCCTGAGCCCACAGCCTCTGCCTTACACCTGTCCGTGTTCAAGCTCTGCCCTGACCTGCTGGAGGCCCGGGCCTCGTGGGCCTCAGATCCCATGTGCGGGAGACGGAGGGCAGGAAGCTCCGTCTTCAAGGCCCTGGACGGCGGGCAGGCCCCCAGGAGCCCCCTGCCGGCCTGGGGCTGGACGGCGGCTCCCGGGCTGCCGGGGAGGGAGGGCCTGCCATGCATACCAAGAGACCCTGCTGGAAGGAGGCAGAGACGCGGGGAGAATTAGAAAGCACAGTTAAGTAACCACCGATCCTCATGCATATTTATAAATCACCCGGCCTCGAAACGAAATCAATCTCTCTCCTGGCCGAGGCAGCGCAGCCCGGGGGAGAGTGTGGAGCCATGGGGGTGCCTGCTGGGTCTGAGGGGCCAGACCTGCTGGCGGGGAGCAGAGCCCTCCCAGACCCCACCATATCCCCCGCCTCGGACTCGCCTCCGTGACTTTGGGCAGGTCCCCCCAGCACGGGCCCCACACACCCTCTGGGCTGGCTTTCACCCGGCTGCTGGTGGTTCCCACGGGCACGCCCTGGCTCCGAGGCCTGGGACACACGGCAGGCCGGCCCCCGGGGACGGTGCGCTGGTGGCAGGAGAGCGTGGGCATCGGTGGGTGGGTGGGGCACGGCACAGCCAGGCCAGCCCCCGGGGGCCCCTGGCACACCTCCTCGCTCAGGCCGTGGAGGGGTGAGGAGGTGTCCCGGGCTGGCGCAGGTGACCACACGGGGGAGGTTGAGGGCCGCCCCCGGGGACCGTCCTATCGCCACAGCACCCCGCGGAGGGGAACAGGTGCTCTGCAGGCCCCCACACCCTCTGCCCTCTCGCCCCCACCACAGGGCTCCTACAGCCCAGGAGCCTTGCAAACACACATGCGTGGCCCCCGCCCCATGGGTGTCAGGGTCTAGGAAGGACTTGGAAGGTCACGGAGGGCACTCACGGCGTGCCCAGCCTGGAGGGACTGGCTACGGCAGCCGCTGGGGGCTGGGCTTGGGGAGGGGGTGCCCCAGGGCCTCACTGGCCCCGAGCCAGCGGCATGAGCTGGGGGCGCTCTATGCAGCCCCAGGAAGCAGGGGGCCTCGGGGAGCAGCGCCTGCCAGGCCAGCACGTGGGAGGGCCCTTCTCACGCCATCCGCCAGGCCAATGTCTCTGCCAGCGCCAACCCGGTGACAGAGGACGCAGGAGGGCGCATGTACCCACCACTGCCTGCGAGGCACCCCGTGGACAGGAGAGCTTGGCAAGGCCAGCAGCTCCCTTGGCGGAATGCCCTCAGGAGGCCACCCCTGCACAGAACCTCGGGGCTCCGTCTGGGAGCTCTGGGGCAGGGACAGGCCAGAATAGCTCCGGGGGTGGGGGGTGGGGGTCCAGCTGAGCCGAGGCCAGAGTCGGGGTTGAGGCGTGTTGGAGGGTGGCGCTCGTGGGCTGAAGCGCAAAGCTCCTGACTGCCCCGGGGCAGGGACCGTCTGATGCACGCCCGCCCCAACACCTCCTCAGACCCGAGCCCAAAGCCAGGCCTGCTGTCCCCTCAGTTTCCCCTTGAGGTTCCAGAAAGAGCCCCCAGGAGGGGCCGAGTGTGGTCCAGGGAGCTGGCATTCTGTGGCTGCAAAGACGGACATGCCTGTACTAGTGCTGACACTCGAGCCGCTTGTCTGATGCCGAATTCGCTCATCTCGAAGCCGAGGGCACGGCCGCGCCCCTTCGCGGCCCCCAGGAAGGTCAAAGGTCAGTGGACGTGGAGACACTGTGATGCATGCGGACTGGGTGGTGTGCAGTTACACCAGGACGGCCACGCCGCGACAGCAGAGTCGGCCCTGCTGCGGCCTCTCACGTCTGCCAGACGCAGCCCTGAGCGCCACGTGCGCCTGGGGACCCAGGCCTCCCGGAGGCTTCGGAGAGCTGGGCCACGGGACAGCCTGGTGCTCAGGAGGAGCCGGCAACGCCTGCCCAGGGCCACGGGCACTGCCCCCCGGCCCCAAGGGCGCCCCTTGTTCACCACCCGCCACCGCCCGCCCCACCAGGCGGTGGATGGAAGCTGGAAGCATCCAGGGGCTGGTCCTCGGGCCATCTCTGCCTTCAGAGGGGACGGCAGAGACTGTGGGGCTCTTCCCACATGGAGGCAACGAGGTCCCCGCCCGCCGGCAGACACACGGGCTGGAGTGGAGCCAGGCACTGGGCAGCAGACGCAGGGGCCCAGACGCGGGTCCTGCCAACCTGAGCCAGTCCCCGGCTCTGCCAGCCAGCGTGACTCGGCGAGTTCCCTGAACCTTTGACTGCAGGCCGCGCTACCCAGAGCTGGGGGCTCCCGCGGACCTGCTGGGCAGGAAGAGCGGGGAGAGGACGTCTCTGGGGCCCCTCGCGGGCCGCAGGCACACGCGCACTCATGCACGCCCCCCCCGCCCCCGACCTCGGCTGTGCTCCGTGGATGGGACGTCAGCGCAGCCGAGAACAGGACGCGGTGATCCCCGCCGGCTCCCGCACGGGTCCTTCAGAAGGTGCTCCGCCCTGAGAGGCTTGTAAGCAGCTGGCAGGGATGGGCCGACGAACAATCCTCAGCAAGGCCGGCTGGCGGCCGCTGCGGCTCGGTTCGGGTGGCCCCGCGGGCCCAACAAGGTAGGGTTGCTCCGGGGCTGGCTTTGGCAAACCTCTGGGTTGGGGGGCAGCAGATGTGGGTGAGTGGGGAGGAGGGGCCTGGCCAGCTCTGCAGCTACACGGCCACCCACCGCTCCAGTCCTGGGCCCGGGCACCCGCCGCCCCCCGCCCGGGGCACCCGTGGCTGCATCTCTCGGGAGGAGGGACGTGACTCTGTCTGTACGTGCCCGTCGGGCCACAGCCTGGAGGCGCTGTTTCTGGCACCCCCGCCCCACCATTCCACGGCCACATCCCACAGCGCCTGCCAGCTGAGTGACCCGTATCCCTGCTCAGCTGGCGGGTGAGCAGCGCTCTGGAAACCAGGCCCTCGGCTGTCACGATCTCCCTATTAGGGAGCAAAGAGCCGGCACCCTACATGCCCCCGAGCCCCAGGAGCTGGCAGGGCGCGAGCCTCCTGCGTGAGGCGGAGCGCGGGATCAGCCTGGCGGGGAGGCGGCAGAGGGCCGAGCAGGAGCACGGAGCAGCCTCAGCGCCCGCCGTCCTCTCCGTGGACACAGGCCACGGGTTACAGCAGAAGATGCTAAGCAGAGCCATCACCGACCCTCGCGCTGAACTGTGGCAGGACACACATAAAACAGTCGCCGCCGCCGCCGTCGTCATGTTTAAGCACACTGGGTACCGCCCTAGGGGGACTCACACTGTCGTGCAGCTGCCACCGCTGTCCCCTCAAAGCTCTCCAGCTTCCCCAGCTGAGACGCTGGCCCCACCCGACACTAGCTTCCCCTCCCCAGCCCCCGGCGCCCACCCTCCCCCTTTCTGCCCGTGTGAACCTGGCCCTCGGGGACCTCGCAGAAGCGGGATCACACGGTGTCCGCCCTTCCGTGCCCCATCATCTCTTGAGCGTCACGTCCTCTCAAGGCCCATCCGGGCTGGAGCAGGTGGCAGAGCCTCCGTCCTTTTCCAGGCTGGGCTGTGGTGCACTGTGTGCACAGACCGCATTCTCACGCCACCGTCCTACCCAGCCGCCAGTGGGCACCCGGGCGGCTTCTACCCTCTGGCTCCTGCGAGTAAAGCTGCTGTGGCGAAAGCACACAGATGCCGCCCGAGGCCCCGCCTGCAGTGCTCTGGGGCCCAGTCCCAGGAGCAGAGCTGCCGGGCCGTGTGCTTACACAAAGCAGCTTTAAAAAAGCCCGTCCGGGTATCTGCGGGGGCATCGCAACGTCCCCCTTTGAGACGGTGCTTTTGGGATTCAGGCTTTGTCCGCAAAGCCCTTCTTTGCCACACGAGGAGTTATGTGATCGGTCAGATCGCCTTTCTCGTTAGGGCCACCAGGAAGCTCCGCTTCAGCAACGCCATCAGCCCAAACGGTCAGTAAGCTGGCCTCTGCTTCTTGCAGACATCACGGCTTCAACGGCCAGCACTTGCTGACGGAACAAGAGGCTCGCATCCAAATGGCTGCGGTCACGGAAGACGGCCGGACGGCCCTCACGGACGCTGGAACCCAAGTCCCGGGAGCCCTGACTCTTCCGGAACCCGCGGCAGACAGCCCTCCCAGCCACGGGAGGAGGCGGGTGTGCGGCCCTGCCCGGCACTGTCGCGGCCGCTCCGCAGGCCGCCTCCTTTTCTCCGCAGCACCACTGGACGGATACACGTGTCTGCACAGGCAGCCTATGGTCCGTCTCTCCCGACGGGACGTCCTCCGCCGACCCGTACCCCGACCCACAGCAGCGCCCGCACAGCGCAGCCCAGGAACCGAACGGTCACGCCGAGGGCCTCAGACGGCAGCGCTCCCAGGCGGGGCCTGAGGACCCGCGCCTTGTCCGCCTCCCTCCGTGTCACACATGAGGCCGAGGGGGCCTGAGACAAGCACGTGCCCGAGGCCCCATGGCAACTCAGGACAAGCCGCGCGGGGCTTGAGGCCCCAGGGTCCAGGGGCAACACTCGGAGGACCAAACTCCGAAGAGGAAGGTCTTGCCGATACGCTGGACGCGTCTGTGGCCGGGCCCCTGGAGAGGAGGGCTGGCACAGCTCACCAGGACCCCAATGTGGGCGCTGAGTCAGGATCCCGAGGCAGAGACAACTGCACAGAGCAGAAGCTGCTGGAAGAGCTGACCTGGGACCACGGACGGGCGTGTGATCACCTCCCATGGGGCGTCTGCCCCGATCTCACCCTCAGTCTCGTCAGGGAGCGGGCACAATGCCTGCGGCCACACCCTGCTCGAGCAGGGCCCTTCAGGTGCCGTACCCGACACTCAGCCCTGGGAAGCAGAGTCTCAGCTCTGCTTACCCACTTCTCCTTTTCTCTGGCCGAGGCGGCTGGCACAGGGAGGGCACTGCCAGCGGACACACTCGGAACGAATCCCAGGCCCAGAGCCCCCGACCCCCAGACCCCTGCCGGCAGGAATAGAAAACGCCATGCCCAGAGCCACCCGTTCCGAAGGGAGGCCAGCCAGGGACGGAGCGGACTAGGTGGAGGCAAAAAGCAGGGGGGCCGGGGGTGCAGAAAAGCTGCCTCCAGAGGAGCAGGCGCAGCCCCGTGGGTGCACTGGCCTGGCCAGGGCGAGGGGAGCGCGGGGAAGGGCGGCAGGGGCCGCAGGGCTGGAGCAGGGCTGTGGGGACGAGACCCCAGCTGGTCTGTGCCTGTGGGGGCCCATGAACCCCAGAGAAGGGGCCAGGGGCCAGGCCACCACCCAGGCCTACCCAGGGAGCCGGGACACACCCCGTGAGGGGCCGGAGGAGGTGGGTGGGCCCGTGGGGCCTCCGGGCCGGACTTCAGACCCTGCGGGGTGTTGGGGGGCAGGGCAGGCTGGGCTGCAGCGCCGAGGTGCTGGGGCCCAGGCCGGGGGCTGGCCCTACCAAAAGGGAGTGACAGAGTGTCAGAGGGACACAAGCCAGCCAACACGGCGCTCAGGCTGACGTGCGCGTGGGGCGGGCGTCCCGCGAGTTCAGGGACGATTAGGAAGAGGAAGAACCCAGCACCAGCGCCAGCTTTATTTCTCCAACCCCGGCCCTTCCGCTGGGAAACTTGCTGATCAGAACAGAAGCCGTGAGAAGGCTGGGGGCAGCAGAAGCGTGCTGGGCCCCGAGTCGGGGGGCGGGCCCGTCCCTGCACGGCCCCGTGCCTGCTCCACTCAGGCTGAGGGTGAGGGCACTGCCCGGGGAGGGCGAGGCACCGAGGTGCCACGTTCGCACAGCCTAGTGACGGGACCCCCGGCAGAAGCAGGGGCGCCCCAGCTGCCTGCTCCGTGACCAGCGGTGAGAACATCGACTGGCCCTCGCATGTCTTTTCTCATCACGCCCAGCTTCCAGGGTCTCGAGATGCTGGGTCCCCATCTTTCTCCTCTGTACACTCTGCGAGGACCAGAGGAGATGAAGAGAGGTGTCACAGCCAAGTCCGAGAGTGCTGAGGCCACACGGGCCACACGTGACAGTGGCCTGAGGCTGGTGGTGGCACGGCTCAGTCCACAAGCCTTCTGGGTTTCGAGTGGCCCGGCCAGTGGCAGAGCAGGGCTGGAGCAGACTGACGAGGGCCCAGGGTCACAGCCCAGATGCGGGACCCCATGTGCAAATTCGGGGCAGGGCCCGCAGTCTGGGGTCTGAGCCCCGGAGCACCCAGCACTGAGCCGGGAAGTTGGCGTCCCCAGGGCCCATGGGACGAGACGTGGCTTAATATTCAGGACACAGCATTCTTCTCATAAAAAAATCAAGAGAAATCAGAGCCTGTGGAAATTTCTCCACACAAATGCACATCAGCGAGCTGGCTTTTTTAGTCCCAGGCTTTAATAAACAGGAGCAGCCTGGCGCCACCTGGGGGGTGGGGGCGGGGGCTTTCTCCCTCATTAAGTCCTGCTTTACATAAAGCAATCAGGAAGGCGCCGGGCAGCCGGGACGCGGGGCCACACGTCACCGTCAAGAGCACACGAGCCGCACGGCAGACCCCGGGCTGCGAGGTGACAGCGCCAGGCGCGAGGCCGGGAGACAAAGAGGCAACGACGTGGAGAAGCAGACTCAGCATGACACGTACGCGGGAGATACAGGTGTGTAGCATCCCTGCAGGGACAAGGACCCCAACAGAGGGAAAGACAGCCACGTCCCTGTGGGAGGAGGGTGACACCAGGAGGCGGCCACCCTCCAGACCTTCACGTGTGAGAGCCAGCAAATTCTCAGTTGGCGGGGGGAGCTGGATATGACCCCAAAGTTCATACAAAAATAAAGAGCTGCAGGGGATCTGACAAAGAATAGTCCTGGGGGCGGGAGGGGGCGGACAGGACACGCTGGACACTGAGACGTGGCCCCGGCCTGACACGTGGGCACCTAGTGCACGAGGAGGCAGACCTCAAGCTGGCGAGGAAAGGACAGGCTTCCCACAAGTGGCTTGGGGTACCTGGAAGAGCCTCTCCTAAAAACAGGTCAGTATCACACTTCACACCTTCTAGAAAACCAAAACCACGTTGCAAATCCATCAGATTTCATACGAAAAATGATGCCGCCAGAAAGCGAGAAGAAACCCCAAGAGACGTCTTTTAGACATTGACAGGAGAAAGGTAAAGACCCAAAACCCAAAAGCTAAAAAGCAAAGGTGATAAACACATCTGTATAAAACAAATTGAAAAGCCAAAAACTCTTGCTTGGTAAAAAATAGTACAAGCGAAAGACAGATGTTAAGTTGGGAAAACATATTCACAACTTAAGATGAGCTCAACTCCTTAATATACAAAGAGCTCCAAGAAATCAACAAGAACCAACAATCCACTTGAAAAATGGACCAAAGATACTAACTCCTATGAACACATTTAAAAATCCTCACTTTCACGTATAACAAAGGGACTGAAGGTTAAAACTTCACTGAGCTTAACCCTTCCCGCCTAGTGTACCAGAAAATTCTGAACGATGTGGAGAAGCAGACGTGCGACCAGCACTCTCTCACAAGTGCTGCTACAAAACCATCCACTCTTCGTAGTGCTCCTGATACGACCACCGGGAAGAGGCGTCTGGCAGTGTTGCCAAAATAAACACAAGTGCCTGCTGACCCCACTCACTCTTCGACACACAGACGTGCGCTGGAGGAGCCGTGAGCGACGGGACACCCACCCCAGCCATGCTCGTGGTCACAGAAGAGGGCAGAGACGACCCGCATTCCCACTGACAGCCAGCGGGCTAAATTCATCACAGCACACACACCAGGCACGCCACCCGCTGCGAGAATGAACAAGGCACCATGCACTGCTGGGAAGAATCCCCCAAAGGCACCCGGGGATGAGAGGTGTCACTTTTTATCAGGTGGAAAGGAGACCATGGGCAGGAGAACACACACGGGGATACCCGCAGCCCAGAGAAGTCACCGTGCGACAGGCAGTACATGAAACGCCTCTGCGGCACCGGCCTAATGCTCAGCCCTCGGCACTGTCATTCCAGCCTCGCTTTCCCAGCGCAGTGGCCGCCCAGGGCCCAGCACCTGTGAAGCGGGAATTCCCGCCGGGACGTGAGCCCTGCAGAGCCCACCCTGGTCGCTCTGCCCTGCAGCTGCCCACGCAGATCCAGCCATCGGCTGGCTCGCCGGGCTCAGAGCCTCCAGCCCAGAGATCAGGGCCCACAGGTGGACGCTCGCGACGGCGCAGGTGTGGGCCCGGTGGGAGCGGCGGGCGGGCAGCCTGGTCTTGCCTCTGGCGATGGCGGGCGGGGAGGTGGGAGGAAGGCACGCCTGCGGTCCCCACGCAGGCAACCCAGGCTCTCAGGCGGGGAGGCCCTGACCTCCGCTGGGGAGACAGAGGTGCAGCTGAGGGCAGGGGCTGTGGTCTCTGGACCCGCCGTGACATGAGCCAACCACCAGCTTCACGGCACCCCCTCCTCAGTGGCCATGGTGCTAAGAACACCTGACAGGTCGGGGCAGACCCAGGGGTGCCCATGTGTGTGGTCAGTACGGCGCTGTGCCCAGTGTCAGGGCGCCACTGCCAGTCAACACTGAGGAAGCAGGTGCCCGTGAGCCTTCCTCGCTCGGGGAACACAATCTACCCCACTGGGAACTCGCTCTGGGCTCACCATGCCCAGGCACCCTGAGCACCATGGCCTGCGGGGTCCTGCTCCTCTGGGGAGCAACGCCCAGGGAATATTCTGGAAGCACAGGCATCAGTCAGGGCAGGATGCGTTCAAGGCTTGGTTAGCAGCAGGAGGACCCGCTGGGCAAGAGGGGTGCTGAGAGGCAGAGGGTGGGCTTGCTTTGGGCTCAGGGCTCCCCAGGAGGCAGGTGAGGGGGTGGCTGGTCGCCCCGGGGGTGTCTGCAGGAGAGGGAGTAGTGGAGGCTCAGGGGGTCTGCGGTGTGCAAAGTGGGTAGGGAGCCAGGGCTGGGCAGCAAGGTGTGAAAAGGGGTCACTCCCGGCCCCGCCCCACCCCCCGGAAAAGGGAAGGAGGCGGAAGCGGGAGAGTCTATGATTAGCCGCGCTCCTGCCTGGTGACGCAGGGACGGGAGTGGGGCAGTCTCCACGGGCAGCGCCAGCTTTCCGCTCAAAGGGAACCCGGCAATTTTCTTCCCACTCCATTTCCAAAAAGGATGCACTCATTTTAAATGCCACCGGGCTGTAGTCTGGTCCCTCTCCTGAGCAGAGCGGCAGGCAGAGGAAGCGGGCAGGGCCCGAGGGGCCGCTCCTCCAGCCCAGCCCCGAGGGACGGGGGGACGCAGGCTCAAACCCCAGAGAAGAATTCTGCCTAATTACGTGCACGCCGAGGCGCTTAGAGGGAAGGGTACAGATGTTTGCAATTTGCTTTAAATGCATCAAGAAAATAGAAAAGCACTGACGGGGGCGGCCGCGAGGTGCGTCACAAGCAGCCGCGGGAGCGCGCGCACCGGGCCCGACCTGCCGCAAGGGTGACCAGGCTCCGAGAGGGGAGCTGGGGGACGGCCAGGGAGGCTGTCTGCACCCTGGCTCCACACAGCTTGTGGCCTAGACGGCCCCCGTCACCCCGAAAGGGCTGTGTTCTCCAGGACGGCCTGCAGGGGCGTGGGGTCGGCTCCGTGTCCAGGTGAGCGGACTGAGGCCAGGGCCACAGCCGGGCAGGGACACGGGAGGTGCCAGAGCAGACGGAGCAGAGCCTGGGCTGCCGCTCCTCACCGGGAGAGGTGCCCGGGGCGGGTGGAGCCTGGAAAGGACCGTGGGTGGGAGGGAGGGGCGTCCAGGCCGTGCCCGCCCCCCCTGCCAGCAGGAAAGCCCGGTGGGCTCCAGCAGTGTGCCCACTGTTCCCGCTGGTCCCCAAAGAGTCTGGCTCCCGGGCCCCAAGTCCTGCAGTGACCTGGGAGCCACAGGACGCCTCCTGCGTCGGACCTGGAGTTCCAGACAGTTGTGCTTGGTTTCGGCCTTTGAGAACGTTCCGGCGCTACAAAACAGCCAGCGGCCAGCGGTGTCTGGCGAGCTGTGGCCTCAGTGCCCCCCTCCCTAAATGAGGGCCTCGTCTCTCTGACAGCTGGCTGCATGGGGAGCGCACACAGGTCACCCCAGATGCGGTGGGAACCATCGAAGCCTCCAGAAAGCCGGACACGGAGGGAGCCGGCCCGGGAGCCTCCACCCAGGGTCCCGTCCCCAGCCCCGTCCAGGCAGCAGCCGGGCGCAGACCGGCAGGCCCATGCCCAGCGCGGCGCCGTCACTGGGGTTGTTGCCTCACCAACCAGCTGTGAACTAATTACAAGAAGTTCTAACTAGTTGAGCGCCCTCTCCGAGCATATGTTCCCAATTAAGTCAAACTGCAGCTGATTTTAATCAATCTTCCTTGAAGCGGACCAACTTGAAGACTCTTCAGAGGCAGAGAGGAGAGGAGATTTGCATAAGGAGCAGGCTGGCAGCGCCGCTGATAAACACAGGCGGGCTGGTGGGAGCGTTATGCCCGTCAGGCCGTCAGCACGGCCCAGGCCATGAGGCACTGGGCACGGACACGCCAGGCCCGGGGGCTTGCGGGCAGGGGCAGCCAGGCGCTCTCCTGCTGCTTCTGGGGTCCTTCACGATGCCGTGACCTCCCAGGACCCCCCACGTGGCTCAGGTGGCAAAGCAGGACCTGCCTAAGACACCCAGCTGAGGGGCAGGTTGCCAGCCCAGGTCTGCGCCACCACGGCTGCCCACTGTCTCCACGGCCCGTGTCTCCTTCAGAGCCACTTCCTCGCCACGGGGACTGCTCCCTGAGCCAGACACAAGCTCCTTCTCGTCCACCCCGCGGGACCAGAGTGACCTGCGGTCTGGCGGGCTGCCCTCTGGGGTCAGGGCGCAGGCGGGCCTTCCTGCCAGGACCGAACCCGCCCCTTTGCTGCACCTCAGTTCCCAGGCGGGACAGTCAGACAGGAACTGTCACCAGACGGGGGCGTCCCGTCACCTCAGCTTCAAGGTGTAAAGGTCTCTGTGCCCAGCGCACCAGGGGACAGACACGTCGGGGCCGCTGGCATGGGCGGGGCTGGTGCCGAGGCGGGGGGGACCAGGGCCCCAGAGCCGAGGCTGGTCACTGAGAATGGTAGCTGGGCCACCACAGACGCAGCCCCGAGGGGCGGGCGGGGTGACGGTGGTGTGAGGGGTCGGGGTGTCTGCTCAGGAGGCCACAGCCCTGATTCAAAGCCCGGCTCTGCTTCTCCAGCTGGGCGCGCGGGACTAAACCCCTGACCCTCTCTGAGCCAAGTTTCCCCGTCAGGGAGACGGGGCAGCAGACGCCTGAGGGCTGCGGACTCGGATCCAGGAGGCCTGACGAGGGGACCCAGGGAGCCCTGTGTGACTCAGGCTGACGCTGGCCCGGCAGAGAGGGGCTGTCCATGGGCAGAGGTGGCCAGGAGCCCGTGTGCTGCGTCTCAGGATGTGGGTGAGTGGCCGAGCCAGGGTGGGGCAGCCAGTTCCTGGGCCCCGAGCAGGTGGGGGGAAGGGTGCAGTGGGAGCGGGCGCCCCTCCACCCGCGGGGAGGGACGAAGGGCCTCACCCCCCAGCAGCCAGGCCCCGGATGCCTCCTTCCGTGAGAGCAGGAGGCGGTGGCCTGCGGCTGTGGGGGCTGCGCCACCCACGCCCCCTGGTGGCAGCCTGCTGCCCCCCGCTGCCCCCCGCTGCCCCCGCCCCATACTTGCATCAGCGCACCAGCCGCTGCTCCCCAGGACCCCGGGAGCTGGGCCCCAACGGCTGCCCTCCGGGACACGAGGCAGGCACCTGCGCCTGCCGCCGGCGGGTTCCGGGCTCCACTCCCACAGCTGCGGGCTGGGAGCTGGGCGGCCCCAGGCTCGGACACGGAACCGCATCCTCCCCGTGCTGACCCAGAGGCCACATGCTGCCTTGGCCGTGAGCGGCTCTGGGCTGCACGGCGCCCCCCAACCCCATGTGAGGTGCACGCGGAGCCCAGGAGGCTGTACGCGGTGGGTGCAGCTGACGCCGCCCAAGGAGCGCTGACGGCCCGGGCACCAGGGGCCCTTACCTCCTACACAGGAGCGCTACCCAGCACCGCCCGCCCTCTCCCCAGCAGCCCCGCGCCTCCCACCGAGGGCCGCTGAGGCTCCTCACGACGGGCCTTGAGGTCCCGGGGCAGGAGAAAAGGAAGCAGAGATCTCAGCAGGACCTGAGTCCCGGTTCGGGAAGCCTGGGAAGCCGTCAGCCGTGATCTCAGGCTGAGCTTGACCAAGTGCCCAGAAAGGCGTTCACCAGCCCTGCCTGACACGGCGCCGCTGATGGGCAGCTGCGGGGGCACCTGCCAGCAGCCCGGCTCTTCCATCAGGACTGCGGCCCAATTAAAACAGTACAAGGTGACAGGTCCTGGAGCTGAACATGGTCCAGCCGCGGCTCACGGCGCCTGGCTTTATCAAGGCTGTCACTTCTCCCGGCTCCAGGAACCAGGAATAAAAAAGAGATTTGATTTGCCTCTAATAGGCGTCAAGACAAAAATCAATGGCCTGTCCAAAATCGGGGGTGATCACGAACCTGCGGGTTTCTTACCACGGACCAATTTAGAAAGGAGAAGAAAAATGAGGAAGAAGAGAAAATCAAAACGGTGTAAACAGCAGTCCAACGCCACAGCTGCCGCAGATGGAGACGGGCTTGCAAAGAGACCCCAGGCCACACAGAAAACCCCTGCTGGGCTTCTCACGCACGGGAGTGCGCCAGCCACACGCACCCGGGCAACGCAGGCGCCACTCAGACCGCAGGCTCTGAGGCCAGCGGTCGGGAAAATGGGCTGAAAACCAAGGAGGCGGACAGGGCGGGAAGGCCAGGAGCTGGGGGCAGCGCGGCCTGTCCCCTCTGCTGGGCTGAGGCCACATGTGCGGGACAGGCCCCGGGGCCGCCGGTCCAGGAGCACCCGATGGGGCGCGTCCTGCAAGCTCACCTGCAGGGTGAGCCGCTCCAGCTGCGCTTCCAGCAGCTTCTTGTCTTCCTCCAGACGACTCCGCTCCTGCGCCAGCTCCTCAATCTTCAACCTGCAGGAAGGACGACAGACCATGACGGGACCGCACTGCCGCCGGCGGGGGCTGGGGGGGCGCCCTCGGGGGAGAGGGGAAAAGCTAGGGGACAATTACAGAGGTCTCTTCACGAATGGGCCTTCACGAACCTGACATAGGCGACACTGAGAAAACACACCAGCACAGGACGGGGGCGGGGCATCCGGGGGGGGGTCCGCTGGGGGAGGGGCACAGGGAAGGACACACGGGTGGGACCCTGAGCGTGTCGCGTGCCTGCCGCCCACGCCCACAGGGTGACTGCAAACGGCAGAGGACCTGAGAGTCAAGAGAACGACCTGACCAGAGCCTCCAAAAATGAAGGAAAGACGGAAGCTCTCCGACGCAGGCTGTGGACGCAGCTGGCGACTGGAGGCTGGGGATCCAGGATGAGACTCGGAAGCAGACTCTTCTGCCCCAAAGGCCCCAAGGCCAAGCAGGGCCAGTTGCCCAACCGGGGACTCAAGGAGGTTGTAGCTCATGGCAAGACGGTGCCTGTTTTTATCTGCACTTGTTAATTTAATTTTTGGAATAAGAACCATATTCATATGACTTGAAATAAAAATGCGCCAAGGAAGCGGTGCCCAGCGGGTACACAGAGTGAGGAGAAGAGCCGTTCCAGCCGGAAGGGAAAACCCACACCTCAGAGCTCATTCAGGAAGCTCTGGGTGCGGGGTGGGAGGTAATTCTGCCTACCTAAGGTCTGCTCCAGGGTGGCCCAGCAAACGACAAGAGCAGGGTCGGAAGGACCGACTCGTTCCGGAACCTAAGAGAGTCCCTGAAAAAGGCTCGACGAGGGTGACAGCAACACAAAAGCTTCGGAACCCAACAAGCTACAACTCACACGGTCCGCCGCCCAATCTAAGATGACCAGGCATGAAAAGCAGTGGAGAAACAGGACTCACGGTGAGGAGAGGAATCGACGGGGCAAAACGTACCAAGAGGGCTGCGCGGACATTAAATTAACATCCAAGGACATGAAAGCAGTTGTTAAAAACTATTCGGGAGTTCCCTTCGTGGCTCAGCAGTTAATGGTCCCGACTGAGATGCGGGTTCGATCCCTGGCCTTGATCGGTGGGTTAAGGATCTGGCATCGCTGTGAGCTGTGGTGTAGGGCACAGACACGGCTGGGATCCTGTGCTGCTGTGCCTGTGGTGTAGGCCGGCAGCTGCAGCTCTGATTCGACCCCTCGCCTGGGAACCTCCATATGCCTCAGGTGCAGCCGTGAAAAGCAAAAAAAAAAAAAAAAAAAGAAAAAACAGAAAACTCTCTGGAATGAGGGAATTATTCCACGATTCAGCAATTAAGGACAGATGGGGAAGACACAGATAAGATCAAATTGAACTCCTAGAGGGGGCAGCTACACTACCTAAAATGAAAAATACTGAATAAGACAAAGGCTGGATTTTTGTCTGCAGGACTGAGTTTGGTGCGCTGAAGACAGTGAGAGAAAAACTATCCGCAGCAGCGCACGGAGAGGAAAATCAATCTTTAAAACTGAAAAGAACAGCACCGAGTAGTGGGTGGCTTCCTGAAGCAGAAGTCACATGCAACTGGGGTCCCTGCAGGAGTCGGGGGGGAGGGGGGGGGACGGGGACAAAAATGCCGCAAGGAGGTTGCAAATGTGATGAAAGCATAAAGCCGCAGACCTGAGCACAAACACAAAGAAAGCGGCCCCGCACTGAGGCTGCTCCAAACCAGTGATAAAGAAGCCACAGAAACAAAGAGCAGGAAAGCAGGTTTCGCAGGAGAGACAAGGCAAGCGAGAGAGAGAAGAAAAATTGTTCACACACTGCAGGAAATACAAACCATGCCAACCCAGAGTTCTATTCCTAGTGAAACTATCTTTCAAAAGCAAAAGCAAGATAAAGATGTTCTCAGACACAGGAAAACAACAAGACTTCACGACCGGAGACCTGCCCACAGGAGATGTGGGGGGTCCCTCGGGCAGAAGGACGGTGACCCCAGAGGGAGCGTCGGCGAGCAGCAGCCATCACAACCCCGTGTGCACCTGCATGGTTTTTCCTACCACTTAAATCCCTGAAAATATCCAAGTAACTATTTTTAAAAGAGATTGGCTGTTTAAACCAAACTAAGACAACACATTGGGGGTTTAAGACATAGTATAAATAAAATGCATGACAACAACAGCATAAAGGCTGTGAGGTTATACATTAGATGTGAGCATAGAAACTAACACGGGGAGTTCCCGTCGTGGCGCAGTGGAAAGGAATCTGACCAGGAACCATGAGGTGGAGGGTTCCAGTCCTGGCCTCGCTCCGTGGGTGAAGGATCCGGCGTTGCCGTGAGCTGTGGTGTAGGTCGCAGACACGGCTCAGATCCCGAGTTGCTGTGGCTGTGGTGTAGGCCGGTGGCTACAGCTCCGATTAGACTCCTAGCCTGAGAACCTCCATATGCGGCAGGTGCGGCCCTAAAAAGACAAGACAAAAAAAAAAAAAAAACCCCAAAAATAGTGTGGGGGAGTTCCTGTCCTGACTCAGTGGTTATCAACCCCATGGGTATGCATGCAGATGCGGGTTCAATCCCTGGCCTCACTCAGTGGGTTAAGGACCTGGTGTTGCTGTGAGCTGTGGTGTGGGTCACATAAGCAGCTCTGATCTGGCCTTGCTGTGGCTGTGATGCAGGCTGGCAGCTACAGCTCCAATTCGATCCCTAGCCTGGGAACCTCCATGTGCTGTGGAAGCAGCCCTAGAAAAGACAAATAAATTAACAACAAAAGAAGGACTTTATAAAGGAGTTGTGGTGCGGTGGGTTAAGCTGGATTGTCACTGCCGTGGTGTGGGGTTTGATTCCTGGCCTGGGGACTCCCATATGCCATGGGCGTGGCCAAAAAAAAAATAAATTAAAAAATAAAATGACTTCATGAAGAGAATGAAAGGACAAGCTACAGAATGGGAAGCAATATTTGCAAAGCCAGTGTCTCCTGGGGCATTTAAGAAACGAGCAATTTTTTAAAAAATTGAAAATGATACAAATTCACAGACTATAATTGGTTTAAATCAGATGCCAATAACAGAACGATCAGAAAACCTCCGAACATGTGAAACTATAACGACACACAGCAAAACAATACGTGGTTGAAGGAAGATGACGCATGAAATGAGGAAACAGCTGTCACTGAGAGGGAGGCAGAACAGGACAGAGCAGCCAGCATGGGATGCGCCGAGGCACTGCCTAGGCAAGGATCTGCAGCCTTCAACGCCTACATTAGCAAACAAGACAGACCTCTGGTCAATAATCTACGCTTCCCCTAAGGAAACACACGGGAAGAAAAATACACCCGAGGCCGGCAGAAGGGAGGAAATAAGAAAGCGCAGAAGTCAATGAAATTGAGAACCGAAAAACAATGAGAAAAAAATGAAAGAAACCCTACACTGTGCCTTCGAAAAGTCCAATTAAATTGTAAACCTCTAGCAGGACTGGCAAAGAGAGAAAGCAGGTGAACGCAGAGGGAGCGCCAGGGGCGAGAGGTTCCCGCTGCGGGTCCCAGAGCCGCACACGGAGTGGGTGTTTGAGCAGGTCCGCACGGCCCGCACCTCCGCGCATGTGGGCTCCTGAAGAAACCAAGCTGGGAGTTCCCGTCATGGCGCAGCGAAAACAAATCTGTTTTTTAGGAACCATGAGGCTGCGGATTCGATCCCTGGCCTTGCTCAGTGGGTCGAGGATCTGGCGTTGCCGTGAGCTGTGGTGTAGGTCGCAGGCACGGCTGGGATCCCGTGTGGCTGCGGCTGTGGCCGGCAGCTCCAGCTCCAATTAGACCCCTAGCCTGGGAACCTCCATACGCCATGGGTGCAGCCCTAAAAAGACAAAAAAAAAAAAAAAAAGCATACTTAGGTATAAATCCGATAAAATGGACAGACTCTGTATGCTGCAAGGACCAAGTGCTGATGAAAGAGATCAGAGTCGTGAATACACAGACGCATCCACACCGCGGTCGTGGACGGAAGGCCCGACCCACAGCGAACGTCCGTTCTTCCCACCTCGAGTACAGATTCGACACAAGGCCGATACGGCCCCAGCAGCATTTCTGGTGTAGATTAGAGACAAACCAATCCTGAAATTTATGTGGAAAGGCCAAAGAACTTTTTTTTTTGGAAAAGCCGAATGCAGCTGGAGGAGTCGCACGACCAGATTTTAAGACTCACCCGAAGGCGAGAGTCATCAAGACGCGGGGCTGCGGGACGTAGACCAACACAGCCCAACGGAGCGTCCAGAGACGGGCGGCGAGACCGGCCCAGGCGGCTCCTGACAGAGGCCTGAAAGCAACGCCGGCAATCTCGGCAGGCGCCTTGACCAGGCACGGTGCTGAGACCACCGGGCAACTCCAGGCAAACACCCGAAGGACAGCCTCTCGGCACCTCCCGGCCCGCACGGCGGTTCAGGCACACGGACCAGAGACGGAATGCAAACGGCCAAGGCACCGAAGTGTAAGGAGAACACAGGACAGCCTCTCTGACACTCGGCCCGGGCAAGGCTTTTCAAATACCTAACAGCGGATACACGGGGCTTGACCGCAGCTAAAAACTTGTGCTAAAGACCTCGATAAGGTAAGGACAAAAACAAGCCACAGGCTCAGAGAAGACATCTGCAAATCACACATTCGACAAATACATATCCAAACTGCAGAAAGGCCTTAAACTTTTTTTTTTTTTTTTTTTTTGCCTTTTCTAGGGCCGCTCCTGCAGCATATGGAGGTTCCCAGGCTAGGGGTCGAATCGGAGCTGTAGCCGCCGGCCTACGCCACAGCTCACGGCAACGCCAGATCCTTAACCCACTGAGCAAGGGCAGGGATCGAACCTGCAACCTCATGGTTCCGAGTCGGATTCGTTAACCACTGTGCCACAACGGGAACTCCAAGGCCTTAAAATTTAACAGCAAGTTAAAAAAAAAAAGAAAAAAACAACAAAAACTGGATAAAAGACGGGTAAAATACGTGGACAGCCACCTTACCAAGAAGGGTAACCGGGTTTCACTGGAGCACATGAGGAGACCTTCAAAACCAGCAGCCATGTGGGAATTACAGGTGGAGCCACGGTGAGGTACAGCCGGCCCCCGGCAGAAGGGCTAAAATAAGAATACCGGCTATACCAAGAGTGGTCGCAAAGGAACCTCGGCGCCCACACAGCGCTGGTGAGGCGACCACACACCTGACACAATACCTAGGAATGCCCACCCCGGAGAAGTGGAAACTGACAGCCACCCACAATCTGCACACACAAGGGTGCAGCAGTTCCAGGCATAATGGCCCCACACTGAAAACAACACACATATCCTTCAACCAGGGAACAGATAAATATACGTATCTATTTTTTTAAGCTGTGGAATATTAGCCAGCTATAAAAAGCAGCGCCTGCATCAAGGATGCAGAGCCCCTGGGAGCCTGCAAATCCATTAGGCCTGACAGCAGAGGACACATCCCTGCCAAGGACGCACAGATATTCTCCAGAACACACCATATGTTAGGCTGCAAGACAAGTCTTAGCAAATGAAACGTACTGACCTACCGGAACGAACTCGATGGGACGGAAGTAAAACCCAACGAAAGGAAAACTGGAAGACTCACAGGTATGTGAAAACTAAACACCCTCTTAGACGACCGACAGACCGAAGAAGAAAGCACAAGAAACCGAGAAGACACCTGGGGATCCACAAAAACAAAACACGACGAGGTGCCAGGGACAGCAACGCTCCAGGAGAACTGACAGCCGTCTACGCCCGCGTCGAAAAGGAAGGCAGGAGTTCCTGCTGTGGCTCTGCAGGTTGGGAGCCCGACATAGTTGCCATGAGGATGTGGGTTCGAGCCCCGGCCTCACTCAGTGGGTCGAGGATCTGGTGTTGCTGTGGCTGTGGGGGAGGCCGGCAGCTGCAGCTCCAATTTGACCCCTAGCCCAGGAACTTCCATATGCCACAGGTGTGGCCCTCAAAAGGGGAAACATTTTTTCAAAAAAGGAAGATCTCAAATGGATAACCTAACTGTACCCCTTAAGGAACTAGAAAGACAGGAAGCTGACCTCAAAGCTAGCAGGAGGACGATAACAATACAGTTGGGAGCAGAGCTGAATGACACCTTAACCGTAAGAAAAGCAACGAAACCAAGAGTTGCCTATTTGAAAAGAGCAACAAAATTGACAAATCTTCAGCTGGAAGGACTAACGTATTTCAACATAAATTAAAATTGGTTGAATTTTTGATACACTGGCAATGAACAATCCGAAAAGCAAATTTAAGAATATAATTCTGCTTACGAGAGCATCGAAAAGAATAAAATACGAGGAGTTACTTGACCCCGGGAGGAGTTAAGATGTGTACACTGAAAACTGCCAAAGACGGCTCAGAGAAATTAAAGAAAACCTACGGAAGCGAAGAGGCGGTCGGCCAAGACCCACCCCGGCACCCGGCCCTCAGACACTGCACCGTAAAGGCGCCTCCGTGATGTGAACGATGCCTCCGCGAGACAGGTCTCTGCAAACCCCAGGGTGGCCGCCCCATCCGGGAGGCACCTGCGGAGAGGGTGCCCAGGGCAGAGCTCGACCTGCAGAAAGCACGGGGTGAGCATCTGCGGTCAGCGGGTCCCCACTTTCCAAACCATGAAGCGGCAGAGTGTAGATGTGAGACCAAGGAGCCCGGCTCTGGCGCCCAGAAAACACGCCTGCACAGCGGTCAGAACTCGGACAAGAGAGACGCTCACTGCAGCCTATTCCTAACAACTCTGGTTCCAAAAGTGGGTTAACCAACTCCATGATGGACCCGACCGTACATTGAGTATTTATGCAAAGTCTGGAAAAACACGGGAGGGCGTTATGATATAAAATGGAAAAAACAAGCGTTTAAATGACGAGGGTTTTCGCCGTGTATAAAACAGCCACGAAAGGAAAGACACCAAAGACGTTGGCGAAAGACAGTGGCCCCGTTTAGGCACCGTCTCTCCCCAAACGCCACCCAAACCGCAGGCAAGGTCTTCCTTCTTTCGAAGCCTACTCCTGAAAAAGGACCGAGAAAAGAGAAGTGACAACATCCAAAACCCGTGAGAAGCTGGGAGGCAGATGAGTGCGTGGTAAATGACACAGAAGAGCTAAGTCCCAGCCCCGCAGAGGAGAAGCCAAGCAGCTTCCACACCCGAAGTCGGAGCAGCGCCCCGAGAGGCGCCCGTGGAGCGGCGGGAGCAGGGCTCCGCCTGGAAGTCGGCGCGGAAGTCTTTGTGGTTCTTTTCGTCTTCGACCTTTCCAGGGTGACAATTACGGGAACTTCAGACACGTCCGAGGAGGCCCGTGGCCTCTCCCTCAAGGGACACACCACAGGTCACGTGGCGCCCGCCCCACCTGATGCTGTAACCCACCGCGATCGGAGGAGGGCCCCGGCGCCGGGGGGCTTGCTCAAGCCACCACTTTGAGGACACCCCTCCCCTGAACCCGGCAACCTCCTCTGTTTGCTCTAAGAGACTGCACACAGCTCATGTTCCTCAGTCCTTTATTTTTTTTTTAGGGCCGCACCTGTAGCACATGGAGGGTCCCAGGCTAGAGGTCGAATCGGAGCTGCAGCTGCCGGCTACACCACAGGCACAGCAACGCGGGATCCGAGCTGCATCTGTGACCTACACCACCGCGCACAGCAACGCCGGATCCTTGACCCCCTGAGCCGGACCAGAGACCAGCACCCGCGTCCTCATGGATGCTAGCTGGGCTCCCAACCCGCTGAGCTACAGTGGGAACTCCCTGATAGTCATTCTTCCCTCAATGCTCGGAATTCTCCAGGGTTACCACACGGGCCTGCTGACATCCTTTCGGGGAAGCACTTTAATCATGAACTCATGTTTTCAAAAATGTTCGTATGACGATTCAGATGCTTCCTGGTGCGTTCTGGTGGTCTTTGGGTTTTGAGGAATTGGCGCACTGTTCCTAAGTTAATGAATCTGGAGCATGGAGCTGTCTGTAAGACTCCCGTACTCCCTTTTTTTTGTTTTTTTTTTAGGGCCTTACCAGCAGCATATGGAGGTTCCCAGGCTAGGGGTCTAATCAGAGCTGTAGCCGCCGGCCTATGCCAGAGCCACAGCGACACAGGATCCGAGCCGCGTCTGCGACCTACACCACAGCTCACGGCAACGCCGGATCCTTCACCCACGGAGCGAGGCGAGGGATCGAACCCGCAACCTCATGGTTCCCAGTCGGATTCGCTTCTGAGGCGCCAGGACGGGAACTCCAAGACCCCACCCTGCTGGGGCTTTGGGATCTCGGGGGGCCACAGGGCTGTCCCCCAGTTCATTCCTGACACTGCTGATCTCTACTTTCCCTTTTATATTTGTTGGTTTTGCTAGTTTATTAATTTTATTAGATTTTTTTCCCAAAGGACGAGCTTTCTGTTTCAATAACTTTGTTTTTCTTTTAATTTCATTATCTTTTTGCTCTTTGTCATTTCCTTCATTCTGATGTTTTTTGGGCTGATGTTGCTCTTTTTCCAGGTGCTCGAGGCCGGAATATAAATGAGGGACCTGCTGGCTTTTCTCAAGTCAGAGTTGACTGCAGTTCCCCCTTGTGACTCAGCAGGTGAAGGGTCCCGCGTTGTCCCTGCCGGGGCGCGCGTTTGACCCCTGGCCCGGGGACTCCCGCACGGCGTGAGTGCGGCCAAGAGGAAGAAGAAACAAGCCAGCACTTGCTGCCGGGCGCGGACTCTCCCTGTCCCGCAGATTCCGGGAGCGGCTCTCTCGCCGTCACGCTCCCCCGGGCCCTCCTCCTTCGCCCGGGGGCCGCTGGTTTAAGGGCCCCTCGCTTCACTGCTGAGCGCCGAGACGTCGCCGTTGTTCCGCTTCCTGGTTTCCACTTTGAGCTCCTCGGGCCACAGAGCGGAGCCGCTAGGAACCCGCCGAGGGCTGTGCCGACCCAGGCCGAACGCTCGGGCCCGTGGCTGAGGTGGGTGGACGGAGGGGCCCGCTCCAGGCCTCTGCTGCCGCTCAGCCTCGCGTCCGCCCCCTGCGGGGCGCCGTGGAGCCCCGGCCAGACAGGCCAGGGCCCCCTTCTCCCGCCGGATCCGTCTTTTTTGGCCCTTGGGGTCTGGGGCTCTGTCGCTCGGCCCTACGCTCAGGACCCTTGTCTTCCGGGCAGACGGGTCCTCATGTAATGTCTGTGTCCACAAAACCTTCCCTAATGTTCTTCAATTCGTACAAGTCACACCTAGGCGTTCCCGTCGTGGCTCAGGGGCCACGAACCCGACTAGTATCCACGAGGACGCAGGTTCGATTCCTGGCCGCACTCAGCGGGTTAAGGATCCGACGTTGCCGTGAGCTGTGGTGTAGGCCGGCAGCTGTAGCTCTGATTTGACCCCAAAGACTGGGAACGTCCATATGCTTTTTAGGGTGTGGCCCTAAAAAGAAAGAAAAGAAAAAAAGAAAAAAAAGCTACACCTGCTTTGAGAAATTGTCCGCAGCTCTGACGCTGTGGTGAAGCGGGTCTCTCGTAGGCTCAGCGTGACCAGCCGTGTCTTCATCACTCTGACCGGGGCATCTTCGCTCGGAGCCGTCGGCCCGTCGACCTCCAAGGGACCAACCGGCTGCCGTGCCAGTGCTTCCACCTGCCGTTTCCTTCTCTGCTCCTCGCGGTCGCCTCCGTTTCTACCCCGGTTTCTCCTGCCAACGCGTCACGTGCCACGTGCCGGGGGGGCCCCTTCCTTCCGCAATGCTCCGCGTACAGGGCTCTGGGCCCCAAACCCTCCGGTGCTGTCGCCCCCCCTCAAACGCAGCCCCGCGGCCTGGGACGTCGCCGCAGGCGCTCCGCCTCGCGCACGGTTTCAGAAAAAGGCCGTCTGTCACACGTCCCCGTCTTTCCCCATCCCGTGTCCTCTCCCTCTGCAGAGCCCACGTTTTCCTGCCGCCTCGGCCCCCGACGCGGAAGGGTTTCTGAGACGTTGCTTGGGGGAGCCCCGTGGGTGATAAACTGTCTCCGCTTCCCTTTGTCTGAGCACGTCTTGTTTTCCTTTCATCCCTGAAGATGTGGCCACTGGCTGACCGTTCTTGTCGCTCAGAACCCGAACAAGGCTCTGCGCGTCACTGTGGCTTCGGCGGTTGCAGATAAAAAACTTGCTGATAAAAAACTTGCTGTCCCCCAGACGCGGTGTCCCTGTCGACAACGCAGTGTTTCTCTCTGGCTCCTTTCAAGATGCTTCCTTGGTGTCTCATTTTCAGACGATGAATGAGCATGGGCCGTGCTGTGGATTTCTTGGGTTTTATACGGCGAGGGCTTCGCTGAGCTTCTTAAGTCTTAGGCCCTTCACCACATTTGGAAAATGCTCACTGTCCTTGCCTGAGATGCTTCCCCGCCTCCACCCCTTCGCTCCCCGCCGGGCCCGCCTTCCAGCCCCGCGGTCCCGAGCCTGTCCTGGCTCGTCTTCAGCCTGCTCCTCGGCTGCTCTGCGAGGCGCTTTCTGTCGACCTGGCTTTGAGTTCACACTGGCTGTCTCGTCTGTCGTCCACGGCTGAGCCCAGCCAGGGAGCTTCTTATTCTGGTTATTGGATGTTCCAGGACCCTAATTTCTGTTTAGTTCTTCTTTCCTTTCTTTTTAAACAATTTCTATGTCTCTGTTGAGGGAACCATTTTGTCATTTGTTTAAAGAGAACATGTAACCGTCGACAGAGGCATTTTTCGGATGCTGCTTTAAAAGCCCCGCCGGGGGACGGCATCTGGTCACCGTGCGAGGTGCGGCTGCGCTGGCTCTGGGGATGAGGGGCTTGCTGTTACTGCATCCCGGACACCGAGCATCACGCTGAGAGACCCGCATCCCCCTCACCTGCCCCTGGCAGGTGGCCGCCCTGCTCAGGTGCGGTGCCTGGTCCAGGGGAGGTGGAAGCCCCGTGGACCCGATGCTGTAAAGTGGACCTTGCGGACGGGGGGGTGACACCAGGGCCACCCCGCTGCTGCAGGGCAGGCCCTGTGCTTTGTGTGTGCCTCTGGCCCGGGCCGGTGGGAGGGGTGACGAGCCGCCATCCTCTCCCCGATTCTGCCGCCGCCGCGTGGGGTGGGCTCGCACTCCGCCTGCCCACTGACTCCTCTGAGGGGCGCCTGCTGCTCTGGCTCCTGCTCAGCCCTGCTCACACTCCCTGTGTGGCCTGCTCGGAGTGCTGGGGTCACCGCGCCCGGCTGGCCCAGTGACATGACAGGGCAGGGACGGGGTGTGGCTGTAGTGGGGAAGGGGCAGGAAGGAGCTCAAGTGGGGGTGCTGGGGTCAGAGGGCTTCCTCTCTGGCTGGGGGCAGGCTTGGGCGTGTGTGCATGTCGCTGGCTCAGATGAGGGGCAGCTGAGAAAGCGCAGGGCGCCTGCTGACAGTGTTTCCTCCAGGCAGCCCTGTCCCCCACCGTCCGTGTCCCCTGCCTGCCGTGTCGGGTTCAGGCTCTGGGCCATAAGGAGGACGACCTGGACGAGCGGGGCCGCTCCATTTGAGCAGAACCAGGAGTTAAAGATCCTTTTACAAAGCAGCACTGCCACAGCCCGCCTCTCATGTGTCTGTGCAGGACACCAGAGAGTCCGTCTGGTGAGGGAGCGAAGAGCAGGCCTCTGGGCACCAGGGAAGGGGCCTGCCCCGGCAAACGGGACGGCGGGACATGGCCAGTCCTTGCAGGTGGGAGTCTCCCCCGAAGACGTGACCCAGAAGCCAGCCCTGCGGGCCCCAGGGGAAGGGCCACAGTCACCCAGGAGAGGCCACAGTGGGAGGCCCAGGCAGAGGGCAGCTCCGAGGAGGAGCGGCTCAGGGAGTTCCCACCACGGCTCAGAGGAAGCGAATCTGACTAGTATCCATGAGGAGGCGGTTCGGCCCTGCCAGAGCGCATGTGACCCCCAGGACGCCGGCAGGAGACGGCTCTTCAGGCGTCAGGGAGAAGACACAGGCACACAGAGACCCAGGTCTGGGCGGCTCAGCTCCAGGAGGCGGCCCCTCCTCTGCCCACAGCAGGGCCCATGCAAGGTGTGGAGAGACGTGGTCCCCGCTCCACCTGCAGGGCCCAGGAGGGGGCCAGGAGGGGACCCAGTAGAGGGACCAGGAGGGGGGGACCCCGGAGGGGACCCAGTAGGGGGGCCAGAAGGGGGCCAGGAGGGGACCCTGTCATACCAGCAGCCAGGCTAGCAGAGGCCCCCGCTCAGGCGGTGGGGGTGGAGGAGTCCTGCCGACCACTGGCTTCTCCTCACTGAACTGCAAAGCCTCCCGGATCAAACCACACCTCCTCATGACCGCCACCCTCTGGACACTGCCCTTGGCCCAGAGGCACTGGGGTTTGAGGGCTGCAGCCCCTTTCAAAGGGCATCACCTGCTAAGGTCCAGAGGCCCAGCCCACGGAGGCGGCTTCTGCCTCACGGCCTGGGTCGTGGCTGGGGACTGCGTGGCCACGCCCCCGTCCGGCTGTGCCGCACCCCAGGGCTCCACCAGCTCCCCCCCCCCCCCCCCCCCGGGAAGCTCAGGGGCAGGGGTGGGTCTTCCCGATCCAGGGTGGCTGAAGCCTGAAAGCAGGAGTGTGCTTAGCGAGGCTCTGTTCCGTGAACACGTGCTAAAGAGAGAGTAAGAGAGCTCAGCGCCTGGCCGTCTGGGTGGGTCTAGGGCACGGCGGGGCCTGGGGCAGCAGGGGCTGGCACAGACCCGCGTGTCTCAAGGCCGACTGCGCTCGATCCCCCTGCTGATCCACAGGCGGCACTTGGGACTCGCAGGGCTGCTGTCTGACAGCAGAGAGGCAGGAACCCAGCTTTGTTCCACTTGAGAGGGCCCTTCGGCTGCTGCCACTTAAATCGCTACTGCAGTTTCCCTGTAGTTTTCTTCACTGAGACAGCCATGCTTTCTATATATAAAATTTGACACCAGCACATTCGTGGCATTACACGTATTTAATGTATTTGCAGCTCAGGGCAGGTTTATCTACGTGTGTGTCAGGGGCGCGGCCCTCTAGGGGGAGGCCCAGGTGCCTCCAGTGGGCAGGGCCGGCCGCGCTGGCGGTGGCTGCGGTCCCTGCCTTCCTCGGCGCCAGGCCCTCTGGAAAACGCTGCGGCCGGCTCAGGGTGTTTTAGCAAAGATCCGCAGGAAAAGCCTCCCCGCGCCGTGGGAGGGGGCGAAGGAGCAGAGTGCTACCCCGCAACTGGGTTTCACCCAGAGGGACACCTTCTCAAGTCTTTGACCCAAGAGGAAACGGAGACATGGGTGCCCGGCGGACCCGTGGGCCCATCCTGGGGTGCAGAGGGGGCCCCGGCACCGGGCCCAGCCCCTCCCCTCCCCCAGGGGCCGTGGGCGCAGCACGGGCCCCGCAGGCTCAGATCACCTGCTGGTCCGCACAGCCCCTCTGCCCACAGGCCAGACCCTCCCTCCCAGCGCTGTGCCTTCCCCACCGGCTGGCGAGGCAGGCAGCTCCGGTGCGGACGGGGGGATTCACCGACAAAGCCGAAGTTTTACACTGTAAAACGGACAAAACGATCAAACCCCACCCTGGTGCTGGCCAAGCCGTCAGCAGCCCTAGGACCTTT
Source organism: Sus scrofa (assembly GCF_054392235.1). Taxonomy (NCBI): domain Eukaryota; kingdom Metazoa; phylum Chordata; class Mammalia; order Artiodactyla; family Suidae; genus Sus; species Sus scrofa. The sequence goes on from NC_139385.1 coordinate 1,322,894, forward strand.
CTGGAAGGAGAGCCCTGCAACCCAAGGCCCCTGCCTCCTGCCACGTGTGCGACGCGGGACGGCGACACCCTGTCTCACCCCTCCTCCACCCACCAACTGTGGCTCCAAGGCCCCACAGGGTGCCCGAGACCCTTTGGGGTTGGTTCCGGTCACGCCAGCCAACTGGTCTGCCCGGTGCCCTGCGAAGCCCCGGCTGCTCGCGGGACCAGGCCACAGCCTCCCCAGGGCCCCGGCCTCACACACAGCGTCCGCTCCCTCCCACCACCGTTGGCGCCGCCTCAGCACTGGGAGCCCTCCCCCACTGACCGGGAGCGCCCCGCCACACGTCCCCCAGTCCGCTGTCACGGTCCCCACTAAACTGTAAAGTCCAGGAGGACCCGTGTTCGGCCCTGAACCCAAGCACAGCGCTCAGCCCTGAACAAGACGCCGTCTGCGCCTGTCCCCGGGGACAGCCGTGTGCAGGCGAGGTCCTCACGCGAGAAGTGCTCTGGGATCAGAGGAGCAGACCCGGCCCGACGCCCGCAGCACAGGCCACGTGGCCACACTGAGGAGGACATGGCCGGGACTTGGTGCGACTCCACAAGGACACCCAGCTGCGCCTGGGCCCCAGCCCCGTCTGACCACAGAAGCAGAGCCTGGGGTGGGGGGCCGGGTGCCAGGGCCCGGCCACAGCAGACGCTCAGAGCACAGTGGCACCCAGGGATGCTGGTGGCTCGCCCACCTGTGATGCACCTCAGTTACCCACACAAAGAGCAGGACAGCTCGCTGCGGAGCTGGAGCCGGGGGCCAGCCGGGCTTTCGGAGCTCTGCCTCCGCCCCCCCACCCCCCGGACTCGTTTGAGGGCCCAGCCCTTCCTGGGACGGGCCAGGCCAGGCCAGCGCAGGGCAGGGCAGGCCAGGGGCAGGGCTCTGGGAAGAAGCCTGGTCCAGCTGCTCCTCCCGGGGGAGACAGGTTGGGAGACACGCGGACACAGTTCAGGGAACTGGAGGCTGCTCTAAACGACACAGGGTGGCCTGTGGGTGGGGTCTGTCCCCTGGAACAGGGCTGCTCCTGCATCGCTCTCAACACGCCCTGCGGCCCCAGAGCAGCAAAGACAGGACCTGAGACAGCACGGGGCCCCAGACAGACAGGCGTTCTGTCTTCTGAGTGCTGGGGACAGCGGGAGGCTGAGAAGGGCTGCAGACCAAGGGCCAGGCGGGTGGGGGTGGGGAGAGAAGGCCGGGGTGGGCAGGTGCACATACCTGAGCGCGCTCACCTCCTCCCTGGAGAACAGGAAGCTCTGCTCGGCCGGGCCCGCCTGGGACTTGAGCATCTGCAGCTCCATCTCCAGCTACGAGGAAACACAGGGGTCAGGGCGGACTGCAGGCACATCCATTTCCTGGGGGCGGGGTGGGGGCGCTGGGGGGCCGGGATCCCAGCCCCGTGGGGACACGGGCGAGGAGACACTTCCCCGGGAGCCATCGCCGGGCCTTGTGCGAACACATGTTCTCTGTTAGTTCTCGTCTCTAGAAAAGCATCGGCGAGGCAGTCCCGCGGGGGCGGCGAGGGGAAAAACGAAAACAGGAGAACGAGGGGTGCAGCAGCTGGGGAAACTCCCGACTTGCCGAGGCGCTGACTGGCCTTGACAGTCTTGGTATTTTACCTGCTTTGCTCCTTGTAGTCTTTCTACAAGACAGGTGACGTGGCTGCCGGGAATGGGCCGTGGGACTAAGGGCCCAACACCTAGGCGTGGCCAAGGCTGGAGAGGAGCAGGGCGTGGGGCCCACCCACTGGACCCGGTGCAGGAGCAGGGACACGGGAAGGGGCCGGGCAGAGCGCTCGTGCAGAGCAGCGCCCGGTGCCCTGGCTCCGAAGGCCGCCAAGGAGAGATGGTGCTGGAAGGTCACACCCAGGCCCCGTCAGCTGCAGGCTCAGGGCCACGGTCCTCAGACCAGGTTCCGGCCCTTCTCCAGTCCACCCTCAGGGACCCCGGTGTGTGGGTCACTGCAAGGATGACAGGACTGTCCTTTCAGCTCTGCCACCTGCTTCCGTCCCCTCTTGGAGTGCCACCCGCCGCCTGCGCCCGAGGCCTTGTGCTCCTCCTGTTGCTCCCAGCAAAACGCTGGCACCGTCAGGCGCTGACGTCGCAGGGAGAGGTCCTATCCTCCCACCCAATTCTCCCCCCAGCCCGGGAGGGACAGGCGGTCTCAGGAAGAGCCCTCGCGGCCACCCCCGCCCACTGACGGCCACCTCCACGCCACCGCTGACTTCCTGTTCTGCGCCACCGCCATCACACGAGTCTGGGGACCACCCCCCCATGACTACAATAATTTTTTAAAGGCCCAAAGCCCTTTCTCACAGACCCCGGGCTGCGCAGAGGCCACGTGAGCCAGCGCATCACACCACTCAAGCTGTGGGACCCCAGGCCGGATCCGGATCCTGGGCCTCCACCCCCAGCCCCGCCCCCCAGAATTTACCCCTGGGTCTCTCCCTCCCGCTCATGGTGACAGCTTGGGTCTCCCAGCCTGGACAAGCCTGACCTGCCTGTGGCTTCACTGGAACTAACCTGGAGCCTTATTTACAGCTTGCCTTTTTTGGGTGAATAGATGTATTTTATCACGCCGAGAAATGAGCCACATATTAATATTTTATTAAGAGATAAACCAGGACTGGTTGCCGGACGGTGTCAAAGGCCTTTAAGCAAACGTGGGGAAGACGCCCTGGAAGGAGCTGTCCTGGAATCAGCCCAGCAGTCCTGCCCCGTCAAAGCCCGCGGGCACTGGGCGCTCTCGGGCACCTGATGGCCCGGCATCCTGAGACTCGCGCCCCTTCACGCCCTGGGGCAGGTGCGCACGGCCCACGGACCTCATGCCCAGCACCTCCCTGGGCAACCGGGAAACCCGCAGGATGCGGTTTCCACTGCTTTCCTTTTGCTGGTGGCAGACGGGGCAGGCGGGCGCTGGGGTGGCTGCTTTGTGACACACTTGTGGTAACTGGTCTGTCTGAAAGGCCTTCTCCGGGAGTCAGTACTGACAGGTCAGGTTTTCCTAGAAGAGCATTCGTCCTTTCCTGCCCGTTTTTATTTTCAACGGGAGGGGGAGGATTCCTCCCTCCCTCGTTGCAGAACTCACGGGCTCCAGCTCTGTCCGCTTGTTTCGCGCGCCCTCGTTCCGGCTGAGGCCAGGCAGGCACCCGGCGCAGTGAGCCCTTGCGTGTCCACTCAGGGGCCCCGCACGAGCACCCGTGCACCCGTCCAGGTCAGATCGGACCCTGGCCCCCAGGACACACGGAATGCCCCCCACCGGCCCCTGCGGTCGGTAACGCCGAGCTTCTTATTTGGGGTGGTAACACTCTTATTAAATTTTTACTAGGATTGTGAATAATGAATAAGTTTAACTGGTTTTATTTCAAAGCACAGGCATTTGGATTTATGTGTTATTTCCATCATTTTTCACTTTCTCATTAACTTCCGCTTTGATCTTTACAAAGCCCTGCTTTTTCCCTCACTGAGGTTTGCTTGGCTCTCCTTTTCCAGGTTCTCGAGCTGGGTGCCGACTCCACGCACAGCCCTTCTTTCTTGCTACACGACAGAAATAAGGAAGCCTGTGACCTGCCCTCTGATCACCGCTCCAGCCCTTCCACGGGCTCCGAGGGGAGCGTTTCCGTCCAGGCTGCTGTCTAGACTTTGCGTACTTTTGAATTGAATTTCTTCTTCGACCTAAGGATTAAGACAGAGGGTTCTTTCGGTTCTGTTTCTTTCTTTCTTACTTTTCTTAGTTTCCAGGTATTAGGAACTTTTTCTTCTCTTGGTTGTGTTTTTTTTTTTTTTTAATTTTTTAGGGCCACATCTGCAGCTTATCAAAATTCCCAGGCTGGGGGTGGAATTGGAGCGGCAGCTGCCAGTCTACACCACAGCCACAGCAACACAGGATCCGAGCCACGTGTGCAACCTACACCAGAGCTCACGGCAACGCTGGATCCTTAACCCACGGAGCGAGGCCGGGGATGGCACCCGAAACCTCATGGTTCACGGCCGGATTCGCTTCTGCCGCGCCACGACGGGAACTCCGGTTGTGTTAATATCAAATTTCATTGTGATCAGAGAAAGTCGTCTGTACTGGTTCTACCTTGTGAATGTCTAAAGGTTTTACCATCTAATGCATGATGCATTTTTGTTCATGTTTTTCCGTGAGCTGTGAACAAGTGTTCTTTGAGTTTCAGGGTTAAGGGTCAGTGTGGGTCTGTCTTCCTCTCAACATAAAACAGACCTTTCCGCTCTTCCAGCTACTTATTCTTTGCCCACGTGCTCTAGTGTGGATTGGGAAGTCGAATAAATTCTATCCCACCATGGAGAAGTCGAGTAAATGCCACTACGCCCGGGAGCGGCGGGCGGCCAAGTCTCCCGTGGCAGCTTTCCTCGTGCCGGCTTCCTGACACTGACGACAGGTGACGTTGGGCACAGAGGTTCCTCCACCTGTGTTACCGGAAAGGACCTCCCGCCGTTTTCTGCAGCGCTTCCTGGCTCGAATTCCAATTTACCTGGAACCAAGACGACCACCTCTGCCTCCCACTGGCACCAGCCTCCTCGTGCCTCTGCAACCCGTACTACCCGGCGGTTCGAGGCTTTGCTCGGTGACCCCGTCGGAAAGGCTTTTCCTTTGACTGGGCGAATCCAGCCCATTTATACTGCACCTGATACAGCATCCGTTTGGCTTTATTCGGATGTGCTGTACGCTGCTGTTTTCTGCTTTCACTTTGCAAACTCACTTGCCACCTTTCTGTGTGAGAGCTTCCTCACCACCAGAAAGGTTCATGGTTTTGTCCTGGCGGCTGCTCGCGGGACTCGGCTGTGTGGCGCCTACGCTCCCCTGTCTCCAACGGCCCCGCTAACTTACTGCGCCGAGCACCTCTTGCTCCCCTTCCGACGGCGAAGCCCACGCCTACCACCCGAGCTCATCGGGTCCTTCTTTCACGTTTATCCCCTCCTCTTTACCTGAGGAAATCCCACGCATCGATCAGCTTTATTTTAGCCTAAGTGCATCCCCTTTCACCTGTTCCCACAGCACCCCGTCCGCAGGCCTATTACTAACTTTTTCATTAAAGTACAGTTCACTTACAAGGTTGCTTCGATTTCTGCTGCACAGCAAAGTGACCCAGCCACACAAAGACACGCACACACTTTTTTTTTTTTTTTAATATTATCTTCCATCAGGTTCTAACCCAAGAGACTGGACACGGTTCCCTGGGCTGCGCGGCACGACCCCATCGCCCACCTGTTCTAAACGTTAGAGTCTACATCTGTCACCCTCCCTGTCCTTCCCCTTCTCCCCACCCCCCCCGGCAAACGCAAGTCTAACCTCACGTCTGTGATCTGCTTCCAATTTGGAGACTGATCATCTGTGCTATACTTCACACTCCATACATAAGCGGTACCATGTGGTGTTTCTCTGTCTGACTTCCTTCACTCAGTATGAGAACCTCTAGCTCCATCCATGCTCCTGCAAATGGCATTGTTTTGACCTTTTTCATGGCTGGGTAATATTCCATTGTGCATATGTACCACATGTTCTTAATCCATTTATCCATCCATTCATCATCACCCCACGGTCACTGGGGTTGTTTCCATGTCTTGACTATTGTGAATAGTGCTGCAATGAACACAGGGGTGCAGGCATCTTTTTGAATGAATGCTCTGTCAGGACATATGCCCAGAAGTGGGACTGCTGGCTCATGTGGTGGTTCCGTATTTAGTTTTCTGAGGAACCGCCACACTGTTGTTCTCCAGACTGGTTGTACTAATTTACATTCCCACCAGCAGTGCGGGAGGGTTCCCCTTTCTCCACACCCCCTCCAGCATTTGCTGTCTGTTGACCTTCGAATGATGGCCTCTGACTGGTGTGAGGCGGTACCTCCTTACAGTTTTGATTTGCACTCTAACAGCGAGTGGGGTTGAGCACTTTTTCATGCGCCTGCTGGCCATCTGTACGTCTTCCGTGGAGAAACGGCTCCTTAGATCTTCTGCCCATTCTTTGTTTGGGCTGTTTTTTCAACTGCTGAGTTAGTTGTATGAGTCGTTTGTACATTTCGGAGATTAAGCCTTTGTCGGTTGCATCATTTGCAAAGATTTTCTACAGTCCTGTGGGTTGTCTTTCTCTATTTTCAATGGTTTCCTTTGCTATGCAAAAACTTTCGAGTTTAATTGGGGCCACTGGTTTTGTCTTTATTGTCATTATTCTAGGAGCTGGATCAAATAAGACGTTGCTGTGGTTTATGTCAAAGAGCGTGTTCTTCCTATGTTTTCCTCTGGGAACGTTATAGCATCTGACCGTACATTCAGGTCTTTAATGCATCTGGAGTTTGCTTTTGTGTTTGGTGTTAGAGAGTGTTCTAGTTTCATTCGTTTGCGTGTAGTCACCCAGCTTTCCCAGCCCCACTCACTGAAGAGACTGACTCTCCCCCACGGCATGTTCTTGCCTCCTTTGTCGCAGATTCGTTGACCACAGGTGCGTGGGTTTATTTCTGGGCTTTCTATCCTGTTCCACGGATCCATCTATCCGTTTCTGCACTGGTACCATACTGTTCTGATGACAATAGCTTTAGCGTATAGTCTGAAGGCAGGGATTCCATTTTTTTCTTTTCGGCATTGCCTTGGCTATGTGGGGTCTTCTGTGTTTCCATGCAAATTTTAAGACATTCTGTTCTGGTTCCGTGAAAGACATCGCTGGTCACCTGACAGGGACTGCGCTGACCGTCGCCTCGGTGGTTAGCGTTTTGACAATACCGACTTTTCAATCCAAGAGCAGGGCCCACCTTTCCATCTGTTTGTGTCGCCTTTGACTTCTTTCATCAGTGGCTTACAGTTTTTAGAGTATAAGTCTTTTGCCTCTTTAGGTAGGTTTATTCCTAGGTATTGTATTCTTTCGGATGTGACTGATCTCACCTTTAAATGGTGTGTTTAATTTTCAGCTCCTGACAATGAGAAAACCGGCGTTCTGACCTGCTCCACCATCTCCCTTCCCAAGAAGGGCAGAGCCCACGTCACCTCCACACACCGGGATGCAGAGCACGCACGCTGCACACTGGGAGCTCTTCCAACGAGGCGGACTAAACCCGCTGCAGGCCCTGCTGACCTGTCTCCCCGCCCCCGCCCCCACCCCCACGGCTCCTCCCTCCTCTGGTCGCCCCTCCGCTCTCTGGGGGCTGGCACTCTGTGCCAGCTTCAAGTGTTCTACCCGAGGCGTAAGTCTTATTTCCTGGCGAAATGTTCAAATAAAATTGTCATCTGCTCAATGGCATTGTTTTTTTCCTGAAATTTATCCTGTTACTTGTTTTTCTACAAAATTTTTGCTTTTACAAAATGGTGTGATGCTCCCGTTTTACTCATCATTGACACTGAGATTTCGTCCATCCAGCTTTGTACGAAGGCCTGTGCTGAGGGAAGCATGGGGCTCTGAACTGACTTTAAACCCGTCAGAGGGTTCGGAGTGAGTTCACTCGCCTTCACCGCTTCCCTCTGGCCAGAGCGAGGACGCCACGCGCTTTCCGAGAGCAAACTCTCCCTTCCTCTCATCCGTGAGGCAGGAAGACCTACGTGTGCGAGTCGACACGGCTGCAGTGCGGGGCTGGGCTGCCTCCCCGAGCACCCTCGCCAGGGACAGGTGCTCCGAGAGATGCCCCGCCAGCTCCTTCCCAGGACACCTCTGCTTAGTCCGTGCTGAGGACACCCTCCTCTTTGAAGGCTTCGGTTTTAGCTGCATGTGTTCCTGTTCTGCCCAAATTGAAGCTTGTCTTTTGGTTTTCAGTCTTCTTGGGATGGTTGCTGGGAGGGCAGGGAGTACCACCGTGTTTAAAGCAAAATCAGGCCCTTCCACCCTAACCCGTGACTAACGAGTCGTCAACCTCATCACCCCTGGAACCTCCTGCCCCACCTGCACCCGGCACCCCCACCTCTGCCAGGTTGCAGTCCCCACCCCTCAGTCCCCAGCCTCCCCTGTCCTGCTCTGCAGACACCGAGTCCTGCCCCCCACGTCGCACACCGGCCGGTCCCTGGCCCAGGATGCCGGCCAGCCAGCGAGACTCACGACGCACGTCTGCGTGTTGGTTTCCATGTGCACCCCGCTCGCCCACTTTTAATCCACCTCAGATGCCGTCCCGTCCATGGGCTGCCCCCACTTGGAAGCTGCAGCCCCCGCAGGTCATAACTGACCGCATACTTTGGAGACGTGGGCCTTGACTGGCCCGGGAACTCCCAGAGGCTGATGTGCTGGGACTCCACTTTGAACCCTCTTCCCGGTTCAGAAGGTGAGGTGCTCGGGGCCCACAGGGTTGGGGACACAAGCTTGCGGCGAGGACGCAGGGGCGCCTGAGGCTTCCGCCCCCAGCACCCTGCCCCCGCTCGCTCGTTCACAGGTGCCCGCTCACACCCGCCTCATGCACACGACCCTTGCTCCAACCCCCCAGCACAGAGTGTGGCTGAGCACCCCCTCCCCAGCTCTCAGGGTGACACCCCCCGGCTGGGCCCAGCCACCTCTGAGCCTCAGGGAACCCATGGGCGCTGCTCGGAGCGGCAGGGGGGTCACGGAAAGGGGGAGCGCGGCAGCCGGCCACTCTCTCTCCGAGGAACCTCTGCGACTAAGTGGACCGCGTCTTCTGAGAGCCTCTGCCCCTGAGCCCCGCGGTGGTGGCTGCAGAGCCGTCGGGAGCACGCACCCCGGGAAAGGCTCCAGCCTGCCCACCTCAGGGCCACCCGAAGGCCCCCCCCAAACCCCCCGCTCCCCGACCTCCCTGCCCGTGGGCTCCTCTGCCCACTTCCGCCTCTGATCTTCGCACACTGATCTTCGCACACACGTGCCTGCCTTCCTGGGCTCGCGCGCCTCCCTCAGGGGCGTCAACGACCAGCCGTGCCTGCTCCAGGCACCCGCCAGGGAGCTGCAGGCGGCCTCGCATACAGGGCCGGGGCTGGGTGCACCACGGGGCCCCAGGGATGCCGCACAAGCACGCCTGCGGCCGCGGAAAGCGCCGGGCCAGCCGGGCTCAGCCTCGAGCCCCTTCGGAGGCCGCCGCGTCTTGTCTGCGGCTGACGAAGCTGAGGCCAAGGGCGTCACACGCCCCAGGGCTTGTCACCCCTTGCTCTTTCCACACCAGCTCCTGCAGCACCGGGCGGGACCCCGGAGGCCCTGCGGCCCCAACCACGTGGGAGGAGGGGGTGGGGGAGACCCCGTCCTGGAGCAGAGACAGTGCCCGGAGCTCAGGGACCAAGTCAAGATGGGGACCCTGTCCCACCCCCAACCCCACCCTGGAGCTAAGGACACGAAAGTCTCTGAGCCTGATGTCCTCTGCTCGCCAAGGGGACAGTGACCTCTGCGCGGCAGAGGGCGTGGGACCCCGCTGCCTCTTCCACCTTCACCCCCGAGCTCCGCCCTGCGCCACACAGGTGCCAACGGCTTCCGTCGCCTGCGCCTGGCCCTGGAGCCAAACTCCAGGACAAAGCAGCACGAGATGCTCTCCGCGCACTTCCGTCTCGGCGAGCCCTCCGGAGGTGGGGGGTGGCCTCTCCTGGTCATTGGTCACCCGGGAACGCTGACGGCCGGGCTCCCTGCGGCGTCAGAAGTCCAACGGATCTGCCTGCCCATCAGCGCCCCAGAGGGCGGCGTCTACTGTACCAGTGGGCCAGCATCACGGGGCGGCCAGGCCACGAGCACGAAGCAAAGCGTCACAGCCTGCATCTCCCTCCACCCAACTTCGTCCTCTGGGCTGGAGCCTCGGGACAGCACCTGCCAAGGCCCCACAGACTGACTGGCCAGGGCGACGGCCTTCCTGCCACAGCACACCCCTCTGCATCTCGATGGCCTTCGAGGACCCGAGGGCCTTGGGAGTGGTCCTCCTCAGACCACAGCAGCAGGGCAGGTCACAGGGCCACATCTGTGTCCGGTGGGGAGACACCCGCCACCTCGGATGCAGGGGATGGAAGCAGAGAGGCTCGGCACGTCCTCTCGGGACGCCAGGGGCCGGCTCCAGACGGAGGAGGAGCTGAGGGCAGCGGGAGCTGACGGGAGACCCAGAACGTGGGAGACGTGAGGGCTGGGAGAAGAGCCTGCAGTCACGCCGAGCCCCGTGCCCGAGGTGGCCCTTGCCCCCCAGAGCACAAGGCAGAGCTCAGGAGGGTAGGACAGCTGCTCGGACCCCAGTCAGACCTCCTCGCCATGACCTACTGGCTGCCAGGCCCCACCAGAGCCAGGCGCGCAGAGGAGGCGAGACGAGGGGTTTACCGTGTGGGCAGGGGGACAGGAGGGGCAGAGCACATGCCAAGGGGCATCGCAGCCAGGAGGCCACACGGCTTCTGCAAGCAACTGTTCTGCACAGGTTAGTGCAATATTTACGGAGAGGTGAAAACTCCCCTGACAAACCGGAGAATAACAGTACAAGGCTGGGCAGCCTCGCAACAGGGACCAGCAAACCTGCGGACTGTTTACCGGAGGTCACGGGCCAAGACTCTCTTCCTAAGCCTCCCGAGAGTGAACCTGCCCAGGCTCCTTGGGCAAACACTCTCCACACCCCAGCTCCACCTGCCAGGGACCATGGGCCAGGTCCACACGATTCGGCACGTGCTGCAGTCAGGACAGCAGCCAGGGGCCCAACCACACAACAGCAGGGATGGGGAAAGCTGGGGAACTGGCCTGAACCGGACCCCGGCCCAGCCAACTGGGGCCTCCCAACAGCCCTGGCACCAAGCGAGCACCTGGGACATGAACTTCGCCTTCATTCCTTTCTTCCCACAAATCTCTGTGCCGTGGGCGCCTCTAAAGCAACAGCACTCTCTCCGCCACCTTCTGGAAGAAATATTCAGTGCTCTAAGGAGGTCAAGAAAAAGAGCTTTCTGGAAGGGCCCTGGGGAAGGCCTGCAGGTGGCCACGTGCTAGCGTCAGGCTTTCCCAGCGCCAAGCCCGCCTCCGGAAAACCATGCCCTCACCACCTCCTCTGACACAGAACAAGGCCGCTGAAAGACTGACCCATTTCCAAGCAGCTCTGCTGCATTCGGGAAGAAGGTTCAGGACTCCATCCAGGAGCCCAGAGGCGTCTAGCATCCAACAACACAGGAGTCAGAAGGAGCAGAGAGGGTCTTTTTTTCTTTTTTTTTTCAGGGCCACACCTGTGGTGCATGAAAGTTCCCGGGCTGGGGTCGAACTGGAGCTGCAGCTGCTGGCTTATGCCACAGCCGGAGCAGATCTGACAGCCTCTGTGACCCACGCTGCGGCTCGCAGCAATGCCGGGTCCTTAACCCACTGAGCGCGGCCGGGGATGGAACCTGCCTCCTCATGGATCCTAGTTGGGTTCTTCACCTGCTGAACCACAATGAGAACTCTGAAAATAACTTTAAAGCAGTTAACGAAAACCCGTATTCTCAACAGTCAGGTAGAGAAAAGGAAAGAAAAAGAAAAGACCAGAGTAAAACGTGAAGAGATGAAACATACAAGATACGGGAATCGTCCTAGTGTCAGCGCAGACATTAAAAGGAAAACCCGGAGCATCTGAAGACACCCCGACAGAAACTACTCACAAAGAGAAACGGTGAGAACAGGAAGGTTTTGAACGGAAAGAGCACCAGTGGAGCCGGTCCCCGAATCGCACGTGTGGCGGGTTGGCCCGGGGGTCTGGCTGGGGCTGCGCGCCCGCAGGGCCAAGAAAGGCAGAAGCCCGGAGCATAAAATGCTCAGGGAGGCACAAGGCAGGCCGTGAGCCCGGAGCTCAGCACAGCGGGAAGGCAGCCTGGAGACAGGAGAGCGCGGCAGAGGCGCAGGGACCTCCTGGTCCAGGGGGCGGAACTGACACGCCCGCAACTAGAGACGCAAAGAGAGAAGGGGAGCGGGGACCTGCCAGAGCCCTTCAAGACATGGGGACACTGGGCACACCTGGACCCCAACACTCAGACAACCAAGACGTTCCCAGCACTGGCGCTACCTGCGGTGCCTCCCCCAGGGGAGAGGCTCTGAACAGACCCCTGACAGCTAAGGAAGCTCCGCCATAAGGGAAAACCTCCCACAGAGAAAGTTCCAGGACCAGAGGCTTCACTGGTGACTCCCACCAAACCCTTCAAGGAGAAGCAACAGCGACCCTCTCCACCTGCTCCACAACGGACACGAGGGGGCCTCCTGCCCGACTCATACTGCGCACCCGGCGTCAACCCCGAGAGCAGAGCTGGGGCAGGTGCCAGAGGAGAGGAAAACGGAGGCCCAGAGCCTCTTTGAACACAGGCGTCAACACCCTCGGCAACACACGGGCCAAGGGCACGCAACTGCACGTTAAAGGGTCATGTGCCACGACGTCCCGCGTGGCTGCGGCTGTGAGGTAGGCTGGCGGCTGTGGCTCCGATTTGACCCCTAGCCTGGAACCTCCATGTGCAGCGGGTGTGGCCCTAAAAGGCAAAAAAAACAAGGATCCTGTACCACGAATGCGAGGGTTTACACTGGGAGTGCGAGGGGACGGGAGTCAGGTAACGCAGGTCATGGACCACATGACGGGGCCAGGACAACGGACAGGTCCCCACAGGACCTTCTCAACTGCGGCAGAAAAAACACTGGGCAAACGTGCAACACCTTTCATCATAAAAATAGGCGACAGACCACGGAACAGAAGGGGATTTTTGCAACACGACCAAGGGTATTTACTAAAACCCAGGGCTAACACCACAGTCCACCGAGAGCCTGGACGTCCCCCTAAGATCCGGGGTGGGACAGAGCGAGCACTCTCCCCACCGCGATTCCAGGTGGTACTGAAGTTCTCGCCGGAGGAGTCAGCCCAGAAAAAGGAAGAAACAGCATCCGACACGGAAAGGAAGGGGTCAGGCTGCGTCCACCTGCGGACGTGCCGACGATCCCCCAGAACCACAGAGCGTTAAATTCAGCAAGGTGACGAGATATAAAATCAACGGCACGAAAATCAACGGCAGCTTCCACATGGGCAGTAAAGGATCAAACACGAGATTTAAAAAACCTTCCATTCATGACGGCATCAAAGGGAAGGAAGCACTTAAACGGATACGTGTAACCACGGAGGCAAAAGACCCTTGAACAACGTGGGTTTGAGCCATTTAGGCACGGACTCTTCCCAGCAGGAAGGGCCCCAGTGCGGGACAACCCCGGATGCCGAACCCTGGGTGCAGGGGAGCCGCGTCTCCAGGGGCCGACTACTTGGATTTTTAGCTGTGGGGAGCGTTGAGGCCGCCAGCCCCTGCTTGTTCGAGGGTCACGTGCACACGGAAAACCAGAAACCGCGGCTAAAATAAAGACAAGCTACATCAACGGGCAGACGCTCCGTGTCTGTGGGTTCAAGGGCGGAGCACTGATCAGACGGCCACACTCCGCAACCTGATCCGTCGCGCCGGTGTGATGCCCGCCAAACCCTACAACTCACAGGGCTGCAAAAGACCCCGAAGAGCCGAGACCGTCTGGAAAGACAAGCAGAAAATGGGAGGACTCAGGCCTACTGTTTCGAAACTTGCCGCAAAGCAGACGTCATCACACGAGAGCGGCCGTGGCATCGGACCCGCGTGTGGACCAAGGAGACAGACCGCAGCCGGGACGCCAAGGCCCACGTGACGGTCACGTGACAGCTGACGAGGGCCAGGACGGCGGACGGGGGAGAAACGTCTTTTCAACAAACGGTGCGGAGACAACAAGACACCCACATGCAAAAGAAGGAAGGTGGACTCTTAGCTCACGTGATCCTCAAATATTAACGCCAAACGGATCAAAATCTAAATATAAGAGCTAAGGAGTTGCCGTCGTGGCGCAGCAGAAATGAATCCAGCTAGGAACCATGAGGTTGCGGGTTCGACCCCTGGCCTCGCTCAGTAGGTTAAGGATCTGGTGTTGCCGTGAGCTGTGGTGTAGGTCGCAGACGCGGCTCGGATCTCATGTTGCTGTGGCTGTGGCGTAGGCCGGCAGCGGTAGCTCCCATTAGGTCCCTAGCCTGGGAACCTCCATGTGCTGAGGGTGTGGCCCTAAAAAGCAAAATAAATTAAACAAACAAACAAATAAATAAATAAATGTAAGAGCTGAAGCTAACTCTCAGCAGGAAACAGGAATACGTCTTCGAGACTTTGGATCTGGCAATAGCTTTTTAGGTATGATACCAAAAGCATAAATGACGAAAGAAAGAAAAATAAGCCGGACAGCAGCAAAGCTAAAAGCGTTCATGCACCAGAGGACACTCTGGAGGGAGGAAAGACGAGCCACAGGACGGGAGAGAGGACCGGCAAACTGTGTCCAGCGGCCAGAATCTCTACCGAACTCCTCCGACTCAACAGCAAGAAGACAGTTCAATGTAAAACGGGTGAAGGAACAGAAGAGACCCTTTCTTGAAGAAAATCTACGAAAGGCCAACAGGCCCACGAGGAGAGGCTCATCGCCGGGAGCCATCAGGGACACGCGGGCCCCTGCACGCCCGCGAGGCCCGCGCGGGTGAAAACCCACACCCAGAGACTAAGTGCGTCGCGGTCACTTCTCTCACGCCCGAGAGGGGAAGTTCACGTCTTTGCTTTGTCTGATCCGTCTGGCTAGAGAGTCAACAGCTGTATTCTACGAAGCAGAGTCTGGCCGCACTTTCAGGACTCAAGTCTAAGTGTGTCAGACATGAACACAGCTTCTTGTTCTCAGGAGCAACAGGCACCTTCCCGAAAGGGGGAAAGACGTAGGGGACCGAGCGACGGGTCACGGCAGCCCAGAAAGCCCATCTGGAGCAGGACTCAGAGACGGGGCTCCCAGGAGAGCTGCCCTGCACGGGCGCGGACCCTGAGCAGCGCCAGGCTCGGGGCGGACCTGCCTTCCGCACTGCCCTGCGGCCCCCTGGTGACAAGGCCCCTCCCGCTCCTGAGGAGACTCACTCGCGGCTCCTAGCGTCATCAAACTTGAATGCTAATGGCACCCAAGGGACGCTCGCTAGTCCAGCACAACCTTTAAATAGAGACCGAGCATTAAATTCAAGAGGATGCACTGGCCGGCCCGGGGGAGTTCCCCTACCCCAAAGCAGGACCAGGCCCGGGGAGGAGGGGACGTCCTATTCATTTCCCAGTCACCGTGGAGCTGAGGCCCGGGTTCCAGGGCCGTCCACCCACAGGCCCGCATCCCAGGGGTTCAGGCCGACCTCCCCAGAGCCCCGTGGGGCAGGGCTGCCAGGTGGCCCAGGGAAGAGAGGAGCTGAGAACAGAGGCAGGAACCCTGTCAGAGCTGCCCTTCTGCTCAGCCCTGGGCCATCGGGCACCCAGGCATGTCTCCAGAGTGGCCGCTGCTGCCTGGTCAGGGTGAGAGGGGCCAAAAAGGCCTCGCCTTGTCACTTCCCATCCAGCCTGGAGGGACACACCAGATTGAAGGTCAGAGGTGGCCACCAGCAGCTCACCCAGCTGCTCAGCTGAGCGGGGACACACCTTCACCTCAGAGCCAAGGATGCCCAGCTGGAGAGCACGTTCGGGCCAAAGGCGTTTCTTGAGCTGGCGTGTTTGCCAGGAAAGAGAACGCTCCTGAAACCCCCAGGCACCGGGCGGTTGCAGAGACGGTCCAGGGCAGCCCGGCAGTGGGTGACAGAGATGTGGTGGGTGAACCGTGCCTGGGCGCTAAGGCAAGAGGAGGCGGGAGGCCTGGAGAGGCAGACATAGAAACCTAGTTTTGGCTGAAAAAAGCCAGAAACAAAGCTGCAAATTCTCCAGACCTGGAAACGGTACAGGCAACCCACCGTGGCCAATGCCTGGACCTCGGGTCCTGCTGCCCTGTCTCCTGGCCCCGGGGTGCTGTGTACGTGTGCTTCCAACAGGGTCCAGAGGCTGGACTGCAGCGTCCAGGTGCCCCCCTCCCGCGAGACCAGCTGTGAACACCGGAGGTCAGGAATTCCAGGAAAATCCAATGAAAGCAGAAACTCCCTCTGCAGAAAACGCAGGCACAGAACAGGCCTGGTGTGAGATCTCCATGGATGCTGGGCGCAGACCTCCTTGGCTGCCAGAGAAGAAACGACAAGACGTGCAGGTCTCGGTGCGGGAACGGCCTCCTCCCGCAGTCACCTCCGGCAGGAACACCCCCCACCCCGTCCCGGGAGGCCCAGCCAAGTCCGCCTACGGAAGGGGGTGCAGACAGAGCCACCTGGCTGGCAGGGCCCAGGGCCGCCCCTTCCCCCGCCCCCAACGCGGACCGTCTGAGACTCCAGGATATTCCGGGCCCGACCGCGGGCGTGAGCGCCAAGGCCAGACCATGTCCTGCCCAGCACCACCCCAGCGCCCTGGCAAACGCACGGGGAGGCTGGAGAAGACGCCCGGAAGCTGACGGCACGGTGGCAGCAAATAGCCTGAGGTGACACAGTAAGAAACCGGTGGTGGAGGAAGAGCGACCCCAGCGAGGGTCACTGCAGAGCCAGGCGTCCAAGGGACGCAGGGGCGCTCTGTGCTCGGGGCGGGGGCGGGGGGCGGGGGCTGTGCACGGACCTCCGCTCATGGACCATTTTAAAAGACAAACGGAGCAGTCACTGCTCTGTGGCTGTTACAGACCAACGCTCACTCGGCACCCGTGCTGCGGGTGGGACCCTTTGGGGTTTTCACCTTCCGAGATGTCCGAAGCGCCACCGTCCCTGACCGCACATCCCGCAGGGACGGCGGAGCCAGCCGCTGAAGGACAACACAGGTTACAGGAAGGACAAAACGCCCGGGAACAAGCCCGGCAGGAAATGGGCAAAGCTCACGACGAGGAAACAAGTGAAGGTCGCAAGAGCCGAGGCGGCGCGCGGACGCGGCGGGGCTGAGCGGTGCCCGTGCCCGCGGGCGCGCTGCACGGGACCTGGCACGAGCTCCCCGCCGGCGAGAGGCACCGGGGGAGCGTCTACGACAGCGACAGCACTGAGAACGACGACGGCAGAACGGTCACAGCCCGGAGGTGCGGAGCCGCGCGGAGGTGGTGCTTGTCCGACGGCCTCCGAGCCGCCCGTCACGCGGCCACCGTGGCACCTCCTCCAGCTGCGGCTCTTTTAAAAGCCAGGCGGGCAGGAGGGTCCTCGTGAGGCCAGAAACGAAATCACCAGCATTTTCCAACGAGCTCTTTGCAGACCGGGCAAGCCCACCTCCAAGACCGGGTCCCCCACAGGCAGGCCTTCCTCCTGTGTCCCCGTCCGGCCACTCGGCACACACGCCAGCACGGCGGCCTTCTGCCCGGCCCCGGGGCGCCCGCCCGCCTGCTGCGCCTCCTTCCTCGTGGGGACGCGCTGGACCCCACTGGGGACCTCTGTGAGCAGCAATAGGCCTGTGTTCAAAGGGCTGCAACGCAGGCCCAAAGCCACGCCTGTGACAAGGACAACAGCGGGGTGGTGCCCACCGCCACAGTCACTCTCGCCAACGGAGAACGGAAGACGGCGTGGCTGCCATGAAGGGGCAGCAACAGGCTCAACCAGGAGGCCTGTCCTCCATCCAGAGGGAGAACTAGGTTCTGTGAGGCTGAAAATACATCCCGGAGGCAGGAACAGCATGCAGAATGACACGGAAGGGTGAAAGACGACGGCGTGCTCAGAGGCAGCAAGGGAGGGGGTGTGGGGCCGACGCTCGCCCACTCGGGCGGCCCGCACCCGCCCTGCGGGGAGGAGGTGAAGACGTCCCTGGGAAAGGCGGGCTCGGGGGTAGTGGCCGACCCCCTACGCTAACCCCCTGCGGCCTCTGACAGCCCTGCCCGCGACAGAGGATTTCAGCTAAGCGATGCAATCGTGTGAGTCCACTTCCCCCCCGGGCAGCGGCCTCATCCTGAGACACGAGGAGCCCAGGCTGAGCGTCTCCAGCCGGCCTCCAGCAGCCTCCCCCGGGGCCAGCGGGCGAAGGGCCCACCTCGGAGACCCAGCAGTTCGGCTCGACTGACGCCTCCCTAAGTAGCTTGGATCTTTTCTTTTTTCTTGGTTTTTTGCCATTTCTAGCGCTGCTCCTGAGGCAAATGGAGGTTCCCAGGCTAGGGGTCAAATCGGAGCTGTCGGCCTGCGCCACAGACACAGCAATTCGGGATCTGAGCTGCATCTGCAACCTACACCACAGCTCACAGCAACGCCAGATCCTCAATCCACTGAGCAAGGGCAGGGATGGAACCCGCAACCTCATGGTTCCTAGTTGGATTCATTAACCACTGAGCCATGATGGAACTCCCAGCTTGGACCTTTTATTTTATTTATTTTTTTTAATTTTTTATCTTTTATTTATTTATTTATTTTTAATTTTTTTGTCTTTTTGCCATTTCTTGGGCCGCTTCCGCGGCATATGGAGGTTCCCAGGCTAGGGGTTGAATCGGAGCTGTAGCCACTGGCCTACACCAGAGCCACAGCAACACAGGATCCGAGCCGCGTCTGCAGCCTACATCACAGCTCACGGCAACGCTGGATCGTCAACCCACTGAGCAAGGGCAGGGATCGAACCTGCAACCTCATGGTTCCTAGTCGTATTCGTTAAGCAGCTTGGACCTCTTAAAACGTGGGAACTCATGCCACCTGGCAAGGCTTCTCTCTCCGTGTTAAAAGGCAAGAAGGCAGGCGTCTGGGGTGGAAGGGCAGGCACAGGTGCTCCGAGGCGGAGGACCCGGCTGGGGGAGGCCCGCTCTTCTCGGTCCCAGGGATCACCTCCGATGCGACAGTCCCGCCAAGGACGAAGTGCTCCAGTCATGCCAGAACGGATCCAGAACCTGCAGAGTCACCACCAGCCACACAACCAGAGGTGCTTTGGATAACTGACCGGAAGGCAGCCGGCTTCGCGGGCAGGCTAGGATAACGCGGAGCCACCGGCAGTGGGCACACTCGGATGACGGTGGCCGGTGCCCAACAATGGAGGCTCACACCCCCCGGTGACTCACTGGCCCTCGACGGTGGCGTCACAGCGTCAGCAAGGCCCACTGGGGTGGACAGAGCCCCTCGGGGTGACAAGTGCTCGCGCCACCATCCCTGCGATCCGTGCCTGAGCCCCTCGGAGCCAGAGCAAGCACTGCCAGTGCTTCTGGAGGGAGAGCCCAGGGGGATGGCCTGGGGTGACCCCCCCCCCCCCGCCCCTCCGCATGGCGCTGTCCTCAGGTGGTGTGATCCGGCTGGAAAGCACTGGTCATCGGGCTGCATGGAGCCATGACCACACTGCCTGCCCGGAGCTGGAGCAGAGGAGAGTGGCGGGAGGCGGTCGGCTGGGCTGGGGCCTGCTCTCCTCTCCGTCCAGACAGCGTCTCCCGGAGGAGGCCTGGCGGGCAGGCCCCCAGAATCAGAAAACACATCTTCAGTCCTCACTCCTTGAACTTATAAAGGAATAGAGTGCTTCGCACAGCTAGAATCAAAAACCTCCCTTCTCCAGCCAGGGCCGCCCGACCCGACTGGGGAGGCGCGTCAGGGCAGCTGAGGCCTGAGACGCGTTCCGCGGGATTTAACTGCGTTTAAGGAGAAAAGCAAGAATCGTGCTTTTTACGATCACGCGTTGGCGCGGGTTGTTCATTAGTAAAGAAAGGTCAAACTGTCTTTGTCCTGCCCTCTGCGGTTAGCTAAAGATGTTTAAATTTTCCTTTTCTTCTCTGTTTTTCTTCCTACACAGTGAACTGACTTCGGGCCAGACAACAGCAGGTGAGGGAGCTGCAGGCTGGGAGCCACGGTTCCCCCCCGCCCCGCGCGTGCAGACCCAGAGGAGCCCCTGGGGGCACTGTTACCAAGGCTGTCCCCAGACAGGTGGGGGGACGCAGAGCCAGCCCCCCCCCCCATGTGCTTTGGTCACTCCCCGCCCCCAGCCTCCTGCCCCTCCAGCAGTGAGGGCTTTACATCAGAGCAGAGTCTTCCCCAGGACCAAATGAGGGCACTTCCCAGGTGCCCCCACTCCCTCCGGGTCTGAGGACAGGTCCGTCGGGCTCCGGGCTGCCACCGGCATCGGTCTGCCAGCCCTTTATCTCCTCGGGGGCTGCGGAAGACCCCCTGAGCCAGCTCTGGAGGGAGAACGGAGCTCACAGGCTCCCGGAGTGAGTGCGGCCCGCCTGCACTCCTGCCCTGGGCGCTGCCACCTCTGCCCGTCCCTTGAACTGGGAAGAAGAGAGATGTGCCATAAACAGCATGAAATAAGCTAAGATGAGGGAAGCAAAGGCAGAAATGAAAAAGCCGTCTGAGGAGGCAGTGACGGCTCAGAGCCAAAAACAGGGTGGAAAGAGCTGGGCGCAGAGGGCACAGCGTCCCGCCCGCGCGCACCAGGCGGCCAGCGCCTCACCTCTGCGCTCAGCGAGTGTCAGCAGGGCAGGAGCCAGGCCCCCACTGCGACCGCCCCTGCAGGGTGAGGACACTGGGACCAGGCACAATCTTCCCGACGCCCCAAGGAGAATGTTCCTGAGGTCCCCCAGTGGCAGGCTTTGGGGCGCCAGGCCTCCAGGAGGCTGTCCACCTGAATGACACCAGACTTGCCCTGGAGATGGGAAATAACACTTGGGGGGCCCTGCAAGTCCTACAGTTTAACGGGGCGAGAAGAGGGACCAGCCATGAGGATTTCGAGGCCCCTGAGCGCCTCATGCAAAGGACACAGACCCCACGGGCTGAGCACAAGGGAAGCGCTGGCGGAGGCACGCCCCCCCGCAGCCCAGGGCCCCCCTGCAGCCAGGAGCCAGGGGGCGCAGCAGACTCTGGCCTCCCTTCCACTCAAGGCAGCAGCTCGGGTCCAAGGCCCCAGGGCGGGGGGAGGGCTGGGTCAGGGCCAAGGCTCCAGCCCCCCGGGTGCCCTCTCCTCCGGCTCTGCGGACCTGCCCGGACCCGCACGGCTTCATCTCGCCTTCCTCCCGCCTCACGGACGTCATGGAAACAAGAGCCTCAGACCCACGCCCACTCGGGCCAGGGGACAGAGCTTCCAGGCCTCCAGGGCCTCTTCAAAGACATCTCCCCCCACTGGGGACACAGTCAGCCAGACACAGGTTCCCCCTTAAGGAGCCAGGACGAGCCATGGACGGCAAGGAAGCGCCGGCGCCCCAGGGCTGAAGGCCAGGCAGCCGATGTCTGACTGCCCACGACCGCCCGCTGCCCCCAGCGCGGGACTCTTCCCACTCCCTGGCACAGCCCCACCGACAGAAGCAGGCGCTTTGGCACCCGGCAGGCGATCCTCGAGGACTTCCGCAGGTCCAGCCTGCCCTCCTGCCTCCCCAGGACACAGCTCTCCGATGACACCCCCCATGCCAGGGGCCCCTCGGTGCACAGCCGCCTCCGGCTCTGGGCCATACTGCCCCCCAGGACAGACATGTGGCGCTGGAGCAGTGGGGCAGGGCGCGGTCTGCGGGCTCTGTCCTCTGGGCACACCCGCAGGGTCAGGGGTCAGCGTGCTGTGGCCCCTAGACGCTCCGGCCAGGGCCGGGGACTCAGCAGCCCAGCCCCGCCCCCGCCGCAGCAGCACCTCCGACGGCGAGGACCACGGCCACGGTCCCGAGTCCTAGGCTGCGGGCTGGCCGCAAAGGCCACCGACCACGTGCGCCTCGGGGACTTACCGCATCGGCTCTCTGTTTCTGGCCTCCCAGCTCCTCCAGGGCCTGTGACAGCTGAACCTTCAAGACAGGACAGAACGTGACGTCAGTGGGGCGTCTCCTCCTGGGGCCCAAGGTCCCTCACCTCCCCGTCTCCACCGCATCCAAGGCTGCCGGGGAGGCCCCAGATCCCCACCGTGTGGAGAAGGGGCCGCAGGAACCACAGCGCTGCGTCCGCCGAGCCCACTCAGCGAAGGTGACGGGGCATTTCGGCTGGACAGTTACTGCCTGGGCTGAGAGAACGGGACAGCAACTGACTCTGCCTGGCAAGCTCACGTTCTGGAAGCAGTAACTGGAGATTCTTCTGATGGGATCGACATCCAGGAAAACCCAAGGCCCCCCGGCCACCGCCTCCTGCACAGGACCCCGGGATGCAGGCAGGGCCCCTCCCCCACACCAGGCGTGGTCACAGCCGGGGTCAGGGGTCGGAGCCTGCCCCAGGCCCAGGCTCACTCTCACGGCGACAGGCAGGGGCTCGGGACTGGCCTCACGCTTCTCCGGGCGGTGTGAGAGTGACTGTCCCGATGGAGCCGAGGCAGCCCCCGCAGGCCACTGAGCTGCCCGGCCAGGGAGGGAGGGAGAGCGGAGGAGGGGGCAAGGCAGGAGGGGAACCAGCCCGCAGCCCCGGGCCTGGGGGCGCACCCCGACAAACTAGACCAAAACCCACAGCCAGACCCGCCCAAGGACCCCACCGACCAGCTGGCCATTGGTCCTGCGGCCGGGAGGAGCTTCTCTCAGCCCCGCTCGGCCGCACCTCAGGTCCAGCGCCGAGAAAAGGCACAGCCGTCGGGTAGGCAGGAGGCAACCAGGACGTGGCCGCCAGGTCTGCCTGTGGTCTGGCCCACAGGAAAGGCCACTCTGTGTCCATCAGATGGGCAGAAACAAAGAATCCTGGCTCCGCTCAGCTGGGGCGGATGGGAGTCAGCTGCATCTTATTCACACGGAGCGTGGGAATAAAAGCCAGTAGACCACCCGGGAAATTACTCTGAATTTCCCCACCGTGGCCTCTGACCCAGTGGCCCCCCAGGCACGTGCTCCAGAGAAACCATTACGCGTGCGCACAGCCATCTGTACCACCCGCCACCCGCCGATGACAGCAGGGAGACCCCGAAACCGCCGGGACACCGTGGGCAGGGGCCACTCAGCCGTGACGCAGTGCGGGCACGTGGGCACGCAGGGGGCCTCGGGGGGGCCACCCAAGGGGCAGCAGCATCCTCCCACAGCTCTGCGCTCAGACGCGTGGGCAAGCGGGCAGCGGCCCTGAGCAGGGGTCCCAGGGCCAGTCCAGACCCGAGCCGTGGGCCGGTCCACCGGGGACCCTGGGCCAGGCTGTGGGACGGCCACTGTGCAGGTCACGCCACAGGCCTCTGTGAGGACGCGACGTGTGGGCAGCGGACGGACGGAGATGAACAGGCATCTGAGAGGCTCGTCTGTGCCTCGGCCGCTCAGCCCGACATCCCCAATCCCGCCCCAAACGCACACAGCCCGCTTCTCGGACCCCCCCGCCCCGGGACCCGCGGCTCAGAAACACCGCAAGCGTGATGGACGCCAGGAAGGCGCGGGCCGCCCGAGAGGCCCGAGGAAGGGGCAGCCTGGCCCGGGAGGAGGGCGACCCCGCACCGCAGCCGGGATCAAGCGCGTGCAGCGTTTCCGCAGGGAGGCCTGCCTCGGAGCAGCTCGTACAGGGACCAGGGCCACGGGGGGGCGCCACCGCGGCCAAGGCCGGGCTCCCCCCGCGCCCCTCCCCTGCCAGGCCGGCGCAGCTGTGCCAGGCGTCCCGGTCTCCCGGGGGCAGGGTCACGGTCAGGAGGCAGACGCTGACCGACTACGGCGTCCCCTGAGAGATGACCAGGACAGTGGGGCTGTCACACTGTCACCCAGCCGCAGAGAAAGTGGGCTTCTAGAGACGGCGGGAGTCCCGCTGTCCAAAGGACTCAGGACCAAGGAGCGGGGACCCCAGGGGCTGTGAAGCTCGTGTCTCCATCTGTGTGACATGCCTCCAGCTTCCGATGTGTGTACTTGTGAGTGTGTCACACTTCCGTGAAAAAGTAGCGTGACAGGCAGGGGCCGCAGAGACCTCACAGGGCTATTTTAATCTCCAAGTGAGAACTGAAGACCCAGCACCCACCAGCACAGGAGCCCAGGCGCAGCGGGGACAGGAGGCTGCAAAGCCCCTTGATGGCCGGTTCCCCACACCCCGGGGGACGGGGGCTGGAGCCCAGGGAAGGCCAGGGCCCAAGGTCACAGGTCACAAGGACGTAACGAAACGGGGGCCTCGGCCCCCTGCCTTTGGGCTCTGCTTCACACATGCACTTGTGACAAAGTGTGAAGAAAGAGGAGGCAACAGTGCCAGTCGTCAGGGGCCCTTCTAGGCAGGGGCCTCCTCGCGTGGACAGCAGCCTGATGGCAGGTGTGGGCCACACATGCGAGGAGCTCGGCCTGGAACGGGGGCTCTGATGGGCGACCCTGACTCCAGCGCAGCTTACAGGATGGAGGCGTCCAGCCCTCAGGACCACCGAGCCATCGAAGCTGTGCTACCCCTCCCAGACCCTGGGATGTGCCCGGCTCCACCCCCACGAGGCGCCCAGAGGGTCCCCACGGGCACCTGCATGGACCCTGCCTGGCTCCGTCCACCCCAATGTGGTTTCCCTCAAGCGGGGGGCCTGAGGCCACAGCTGCAGCACCCCTGGGAACTTGTGGGACAGCAATATTTGAGCTGCACCCCCAGGCCGCCAGGGCTGCGGAGGACCCCATGGATCTGTGTCTTCGCAAGCCCTTGGGCCACGGAGGCTCAAGGGGTTTAAAGTGAAGCCGGAAAACAGCGCAATCCCATCACGCCCCATCAGTGCGGCCTGAAGCAGAGGCATCCCCGTGGCGGAGCAGCTGTTAGCCCTCTGAGAACGTGGACTCAGACAACCACCCATGGACCAGAACAGAAAAAAACCAACAAAACCAGGAGCTGTTTTGTTTTATAGATAAGCAAAATTGACAACGCTTTCGCTAAACTAACAAAGAGACGAGGCTCAAATAAATAAAATCAGAAATGGAAGAGAAAAACACCATAAAGTACATGCCATAAAAACACAAAGATTCGGAGCTGCCACTGTGGCACAGCCGGTGAAGGATCTGCTGCTGTCTGGGCAGCAGCTGAGGTTGCTACTGAGGTGCAGGGTTTGATCCCCTGACCAGCTCAGTGGGTTAGGATCTGGCGTTGCTGCCGCTGTGGCTTAACCCATATGCTGTGGGTGCAGGCCCCAAACCAACACCAAACAGAAAGACTCAGGAACTACTGTGATCAGTTATACACCAAAACCTGGATGACCTAAAAGAAACAAGCTCCTTATTTAAATCAAGAATGAATCATGGGGGAAAAAAAAGAAAGAAAGAAAAAGGAAATCTGCTCAGGGCAGCACCGAGGAAAGAGGAGCAGTCAGTAACGTCAAAACATCTCCCTACAAAGAAAGGCCCAGGACCACATGGTTTCATGGGTCAGATTTACTGCCCATTAGAAGAGTTAGCGCCAAGTCCTTCTCAAGCTCTTAAAAACATCAAAGATGGAGTTCCCGTCGTGGCGCAGTGGTTAACGAATCCGACTAGGAACCATGAGGTTGCGGGTTCGGTCCCTGCCCTTGCTCAGTGGGTTGACGATCCGGCGTTGCCGTGAGCTATGGTGTAGGTTGCAGACGCGGCTCGGATCCCGCGTTGCTGTGGCTCTGGCGTAGGCCGGCGGCTACAGCTCCGATTGGACCCCTAGCCTGGGAACCTCCATATGCCGCGGGAGCGGCCCAAGAAATAGCAAAAAGACAAAAAAAAAAAAAAAAAAAAAAAAAAAAAATCAAAGACAAGGGAACACTTCCAAACTCACTTTACAAGGCCAACACTGCCCTGAGACCAAAGCCAGGCAAGGCTGCCACAGGGAGAAGCAAAAGCAAAACAAAACAGGCAAAAATCCCTGATGAACACAGATACAAAAATCCTCAGCAAAATACGAGCAAACCACATTCAACAGCACATTAAAAAAGAGCACACACCACGGTCAAGGGGGACTCATCCATGGAAAGCAAGGATGGCTCCACGGCCACACGTCACTCAACACGCTACACCACGTCAACAGAGTGACGCATCAAAACGCGATCGTCTCGATAAATACTGGAAAACGGGACCAAATCTAACATCCCTTTAGGACAAAAGTTAACTAGACGACAAAGGCATGTACCTCAACATAACGAAGGCATGCAGACGAGCCCACAGCTCGTCAACAGTGGAAAGCTGAACGCGCTCCTTTAAGAGCAGGAACAAGGCCAGGACACCCATTCTCACCCTCCCGGACAGCACAGCTCCGAAGGCCTAGTCGGCACACAGGCGTGAAAGAGAAACAGGAGGCATCCAGACGGAAAAAGAGGTACGACCGTCTCTTTGTAGAGACATGGTCTTACATACAGAAAACCCTGAAAACTCCACCAGAAAACAGACTTGGCCAACAAACTTAGCAAAGCTACACTCCATAAAAAGCAGCCTACAAAACTAGGTCTGCACTTCCAGCCACTGTCAAGAAAGCGTCTGGGAGAGAACGAAACAGTCCCACTTACAACCGCATCAAACAACAATAACACACTGAGGAATAAATTTAACCAAAGCAGTCAAAGACCTGCATACTCAAAACTAAGATGCTGGTGGCAGAGGCTGAAGGCGACATGAATAAATGCCGAAATGTTCGGTGCTCACGGACTGGAAAAACAGTGCTGGGAAACTGCCCGTGGTACCCAACAATCTACAGATCCAATGCGTCTCTGTTAAAATCCCAACGGCATTTTTTAAACAGTCCAATGGCATTTTTGACAGAAGTAGGAAAAAAAACATCTAAAAAGCTCTGCACAGCAAAGAAAACAGCAAAACGAAAGGCAATCTACAGAATGGGAAAAAATATTTGCAAACCGTATACTGAATAAGGGCTCGATGTCCAAGGTACATAAGGAACTCATACAACTGAACAGCAAAAAGCAAATACCCAAATTAAAAACGGCTAAGGGACCGGAACAGTTTTTCCAAAGAGGAACAGAAACAGCCGCCATGAACGAAAAGGAGCTCGACGTCACCAGTCTCCAGGGAAATGCCAATCAAAACCAGGGAAATGCCAATCAAAACCGCAGGGAGCCACTGCCCCGCGCCTGTCTGGAGGGTCCCATCCAAGAGACGGCAGACGGCGGGCGCGGGCGCGCGTGTGCCGGGCACTGCTGGTGGGAACGCGGACTGGCACAGCCCCTACGGGAAGCAGCTCGATGGGGTCTCAAAACACTGAAAATACAACGACTACATGGCCCAGGCACCCCACGTCTGGGAATAGAGCCAAAGGGAAAACCGCCTTGAAGAGACATCTGAATCCCCCTGTTCCTCGCAGCACCGGTCCCCACGGCCAAGATGTGGTCACCTCCTAAGCGTCTGTAAACAGACGAACACACGGGAAGAGCTGGTGTGTTCCCACCATAGGCGTACACACAAATTCAAGCTTCCCACAACCAGATCTTGTCACGTGTGGAGGAACCCAGAGGACAGTGCGTGGAGTGAAACGAGCCAGAAACGGCGAGAAAGCGATGTCACCAGCTCGCTTGGGTCTGGAACCGCAAAGAGGTGAACTCAGAGACGGAAGCCTGGTGGTCTCCAGGCCGCAGGCGGGGAGCGATGCAGAGACGCGGGTCCGAGGGCACAAACTTCCCGTCCTAAGTCTGCACCTGAGATCTGGAGACCGAACGTACAGCACGGCGACTGGCAGTCGATAATGATGCCACCAACACCAGACACCTGCCACGAGAACGGACCTTGCGTGCAGGCGCACACCCGTGCACACAGAGTCAGGGGACAAGTATGTCCACCGCGTGTATCGAAGCGTCACACGGTGCACCCGACACATGCCGTCTGTGTCTGTCAACGTGCTGCGACAAAGCTGGGGGTGGGGGTGACCGGGTCTCCCTAGCATCAAGTGCCTCACCTCTTAGAGGACCACTGACTCCACCTGTCCAGTGGGTACGTAACCGCCTCTGCCCAGAGGTGCGTGCGGAACTGGGAACGCAACACGACCACTCGACAATCAGGAGCCACCCTTTCCCGCCGAAAGGCACCTCCCGCCCAGACCTGTCCCGAGGCCCCTCGGCTGAGTCCCCTGCAGACGCCCGCCCGCCCGGGAGCAGGGAGCCGGCACCCCGTCCGCGGCTGGGGACAAATGGGGGGCCAGGCCGTCCGGCCGTCGCCCCTCTGGCCTCTGCTCGGCAGCTCTGTGCCCCACCTCAGGGACTCGCCGGACCGCGTCTCTGGTGCCACCTTCCCCCCCTTTGCCTCCACGTCTCTTCAGTAAGGGGCTCGTGGTGTCCCCTTTCCGCTTGTTTCATCTGCGCTCGTTACGGGGGAGTCATCCCAAGTTCTTTACACAAGAGGAGCACGAAACACACTTTCATGTGTAAGAACAAAGCCTGGGTCTGGTGAAAAGCCCAGAGTTCAAAAGCTGCCACGCCACCAGAGCAGGAAGCGGTGACAGAGCCCTCACGGAGGAGCAGCGGGAGACGCGGGCACTGCGACGTCCAGCTTTTCCCGAGCTGGAGTCAAAATCAGTCAGACGCGCTGCCGTCTGAAACTGGGATTTTCCACAGACCTCCATGCAGCCAGCAGCACCATAATCTGTTTTAATTAAATAAATTGGAAAAACAAATCAGGCTGATATGTTGAATCAAGGTGGCATGAGCTGCATATTTATGACTCCGTCAGCAGAGGAGGATGCATGACACATGCTCCCAACTCCCGCAGCCGCCTTATTAAACGGAATAAATAAAATCCACGCAAAATGGCACAGCCTCACCAGAGACGGGCCACTGGGATGCTCCCGATCTCAACGCCTCCGCTTTGTTTCACTGAAGTGCTTTTGCCAGAACCAAACCACGCTGCTCACTAGAACGGACCGATGAAGCCAAGCGGGTGAGATGCAAGGACCGTGAAATAAGCGGAGGCCTTGCTCAAACTCCCCGGGCCCACGTCCGTGGCCCCCGTCCCCGCCAGTGAACAGGCAGGTCGCCGGGGCGGCACCTGCAGGAGGGCACGGCCACAGGCACACGGGGTGCTGGCAGGTGTGTCGGTCTCACGTCAAGCGGCAGGGTCCCAGGACAGAGGGGACACAACAGAGGGCCCCCAGCTACAGCCCGCACCCACATCCAGCCCGCCAATGTTTGGTGCCCCCCATCTACCCACGGCCCACGGCGGCCTTCCAGCTACGACCACAGAGTTCACGTGGCCACACGCCCACAGCACTTCCTGGCTGGCCCTTCAGAGACGAGGCCTGCGGGCCCCTGGGTGAGGCAAGAGGAGCTTGAGGGTGAGGGGGTGAGAGAGGCCAAGGAGGAGGGGGCCCGAGAAGGCGGACAGGACGGGGCCAAGATGGAAAGAGAGACGCGCAAGAAGACGAAGGAAAGGGGGCTGGAGAGACAGAGGGGCCGGGGGGCCCCCGCCTCCTCCAGGCGCCCCGACCAGCGCACTCCGGAGCGGGAGGAACGCTCATCCGTCTACACGATCAGGCCCGTGGGGCTGTGGGGGTGTTCTCCCTGCACGCACCTCGCGCTGCCCGGGCTCCTGCAGACAGCAGAACAAAACGGAGCTCGGCTGGCGTCCTGAGCTGCCGGGCGCCCCCAAACGGTGCTTGCATCTCCGCGTGAGTGACGGATGAGCCGTCTGGGAGGCGCCGAGGAACCCTTAACCATCGAGTTCTAGAAAGTTACGTAACTTTCTACTGTGTGTCAATATGTGATGCTCAACTGATAAACTTCTGCCACGCAGCCCGAAGCAGCTTTAGGTCTCCAAGTGCAGGCAGTTCTCTGAGCTCCTGATCCGGAGACGTTACTGCTCAACAAGAGAAGAGGAAAACGCAGGAAGACTGCCTGGAGGACACCCGCCTCGCCCTGCAAGCTCCCAGGTTCGGCTGGGGCCTCAGGACCCGACCCACATGCTCCTGTCAAGCCCCAGCTGGTGAGGCTCCAGCTCCCCGAACCAGAGGCCTCTCCCTGGCTGCCCACAGGCCCAGCCCGGTCCTCCCTGCTCGTGAAGGGTGCCCTGGGGCAGGAAGGCAGGGCTGAGCAGCAGCGACCAGGGCCAGGCCTGGTGGGGGCGCGGGCAGGGAGGGGTTTGATGCACGGGTCAGAGGGCTGGGGTGGGGTTCAGCGGCCCCAGAGAGGGTCAGGCTGGAGATGGGAAGCAGGTCCGGGCTGAGGACGCCCGGCGGCCACAGAGCAGGTGCTCGATAAACAGGCACGCAGAGGACGATTCCTCGCCGTGGCGCTGCAGAGACCCTCGGCTCTGCCGGGGACCCGCCGGGCTTGAAGGCTCGTCAGGCCCGCCCCTGGGTTCTGTGCTCTGCCTCAAAGGAGGCTCTGCCAACTCCTTCTGGAATTTCCAGGGAAAAGGGCCAGCAAAGTGCAATCAGAGAAGATGCCGCCCTGCAGCCCAGGGCCACCAGCTTGCCAGGGGCTCCATCTCCAGCCCAGTTCTTCCCCCAAGGCCTCCAGGGCTGCCCCTCGTCCTGGTCTGCAGAGGGGGGTGACAGTCACCACCTGGCCAGGAGCGCCCACAGGCCAGGCCTCTGCCGCCCACCTGGCTTTGTGGGGTAAGGAGAACGGGGGCCAGTCACAGAAGGTGACGGAGGAGGCACGGGACCCTCCAGGTGCTGGGCAAGGAGCCAGGTCTTTTATTTTGTCTTTTGAGGGCCACACCCAAGGCACATGGAGGTTCCCAGGCTAGGAGTCAACTCAGAGCTACAGCTGCCGGCCTCCACCACAGCCACAGCCACGCCAGATCCTTAACCCACGAAGCAAGGCCAGGGATGGAACTCACATGCTCAGGCATGCCAGTCGGGTTACCGCTGAGCCACAGTGCGAACGCAGGAGGCAGGTCCTGATGGAAGGCGGGCACCCGCCCAGGTGACTGGGGGCCCCCAGAGCCCACGTGAGAACACAGACACTCCCCGCGGGTCGCCTCCAGGGAGCCCGGTCTCCACCCCCGTGACGGGTGACGGGGTGACGCTGGCTGCGAGGCACCCATCGAGGAGAAGGTCTCCCCTTGTGCACCACGCTGCCGCTCGGAGCGCTGCCACCCTCCACCAGCTGCAGGGCAACGCCCTCTGCCCGGATGTCTCCGCGCACCTGCTACCTGCGGGACGCTGTCGCGAGTCTGGGAGAAACCCCCGGGTGCCGGCCAAGACGGCAGGCTGCTCTGGCTCGGGCGGCCAGAGACCTGGTCCCTCCCTCGCTGCTCGACTCGACAGCCAAGGCCCTGAGTGATCCGCCCTCTCTGAGGACAACGCTCGTGAACCAGTGAACACGAGCGGCGCTTCTGGAACGTTTCGGGTCCCCCGCGCTCACTCAAACTCCATCCTGACCCCACAACCAAGCCCGGAGCAAAGGCCCCTTGGCTCCAGCAGTGCCAGCGGGGACCTGAACTAGCGAGGCGGCGGGTCCCTCCCACAGGACCCCTGGTCCCCAGCCTGCACACAGGCTCCTCGGCCCCCAAGGCGGCAGCTTCCCCCCAGCCAAGCCTCCCCACCCCACCGGCTCTGGGCAAGCCCACCACGGCTCCAGTTCCCAGTGGCTCCTGAGGGGGCGGGGGGCTTCCAGGGGCCTTTGCACGGTGTGCCTGTCCGTGACTGGGCCACGGGTGACTGGGAGTGGGGGAGCAGGAGAGGAGGAGGCATGACTTCCTTCTCCCAGCACAGGTTCCGGGAGGGCTGGAAGGAGACAAGAAGGGTGTCTTGGCCACGAGAAGGAGGAAGAACCAAGGTGCAGGAGAAGCCCCTGCCGCGTCCGAGACCCCCTGGTACTCCCCACCCCACCCCACCCCCGCCCCCGCTGAGGCCCAGACAGGGGAGCAGGACTGGCCAGCTTTGTCTGCTGCCACCTGGTGGCGGCCAGAAGGCGTACATCTCCAGAGGAGGGGACGGGCCTCCGGGCAGACGCGGCAAGGCCCCGGCCCAGCCGCCGGGCGCCAGGAACCCCGCCAGGCCTGCCCTTCCCAAGGTGGTGAGCTCCACACCCGAGGTGCTGAGTGTCCTCGGCTACCTGCCCACCTCCACAAAGGCCAGGACACAGTGACCCGTCCGCCCGGCCCAGCAGTGTCCTCCCACCCCCCGGGCTCGATCCTCTCACGGACAGCAGCTCAGGCGGGCGGGGCTCTCACGGGAGTTCAAGGGGAGGCCTCCTGTGCAGGACACGCGGCCGGCCTCGCTGGGGGGCTGAGGCCTCCGCTCCGGCAGCTGGCACGGTGAGCAGAGCCCGCGACCAGAGCACTGAGGCTGGTCCCAGGGTGACCCCGCGCCTCCAAGAGGGGGACGCCAGGTCCTCCACGCTAACAGATCCAGGCCCAGGGCGGCCTGGGCGGAGAGCAGCGGCACGCACATCTGGGGAGAAGGGGGCAGGACGGGAGCCCGGCGTGGACAGTGCTGGGGCCGCTGCTAGGCTCGCTCTGCCCTCCCTCCTCCCCCGGACGGGCCGTGTGAGCTCCCGCAGTGGTCACGACAACAGGGAGGAAGAGAGGGTGGTGGCGTGGACAACACGACAGGTCCGGGAGCCAGACGGGAAGGAGGAGGGACGGCCCGGCTGCGGCGCTGAGCACAGCAAGAGGCAGGCAGGGTCAGGGGTTCTCTCTGCCTGAACCAGGCCAGGCCCAGACAAACCAGGAGCCAGTGCCCTGCAGGCAGGACTCAAGGGGGCGACAGGGAGCCGGTGCCCGTCAGCGAGATCGGGGGAGGGGTGCCCCCTGCTGCAGCCTCAGCGCTGGGGGTGGCTGCGCAGCCCTGCACAGGGACCTCGCGGGGGGAGCTCTGAGGTCACCGACGGCTGCGCATCCGTAACAAAAACCCTGAACCTGTGGCACTGGAGCTACCAGGACCGCCCGTCGGCCTCGTCGTGAACTGCCTGGCACACACGGTGCCAACAGGAGGAGCCCCGGGGAAAAAGCTCAGGACACGGGGGCTCCCGGGCAGCCTTCCACGCAACCGCCTCTCGCTGCTGCTTCATGGGGAGTGAACACGTGGTGACGAAAGCACCCCCAACGCACTGGATGTACGAGGCCGCGCTGGTGCCGCGGGACCTCGACTTCCACGTCAGGACTGCGGTCCGCGCGGCAGCAGCAACAGCGGCCAGGCGGCAGGACACACTCACCTCCACCTCCGAGCTGTGCGCGTGGACCTTCTGCACCATGTCCTCGGCCTCGCGCAGGCGCCGGGTCAGCTGGGGCGCGTACTCGGCCGGGGTCAGCTCGCTGTCGTAGGACCCCAGGATGGCACGCATGCCGTCCCGCTCCTGTGGGCACAGAGGCAGGCAGTCAGGCCCGGGGTGCACTAGGCATGCAGCAGAGACCCACACAGAGACGGCGGGCAGCGGTCGAGCCTGGGGGCGCCTCCAGAGGCTCCTTGAAGGGCTGGAGCTGAGCACGGAGCCTGACAGCGCCCATGGGGCCGAGGTGCGGCTCTGGCTGCTCCGAAGCTTGGCCAGGCTCGTGCTGGGGCCTGTCCTTGCCCTGGGCCCAGGCTGACCGCCCAGCCTGGGGCCGCAGTGTTGAGGAGCCCTGCGGTGCTCACAGACTCACGGCCAGCGTTGGGGTGGCTGCCCTCCCCAGGTCTGCCACGAGCCCCGGCCGGGTGCTGGGCCAGTGCGACCTTGAGTCCCAGCGACACACCCAGGGAAACACCAGTGCGGCCTCCAGTAAGCAGCTGGAGAGCCCCTCCTCCGACCTGGCCTTGGACCCAGTAACACCTGACCCGGTGAGTGAGGAGAGGCCAGCCACAAGCTGAGGCGTCACCGTGCACAGCCACGGCGGGCACCTGTCCTCCATTTCTTGGGATCCCGGACCACACAGAGCCCTGCAGGAGCCACTGCTCAGGGCAGTCCTGCGAAGAAGAGCTGACAGCAAAAGCCACCAAGTCAGGGCCCGTGGGAGAGGCAGGAGGCTCCTCCCGAGCCAGGAGATCCCTTCCTGAGACGCTGGAGAACGGAGGGGGCCGGGCTAGGACCCGAGCCGTTCTGGCAGGCCTGTGTAAAGGGCGCCAGCACCAGGAACGGAGGCAGCTGCAGGCAGGGGCTGGGGGCCAGCACCCCACCTCCTGCACCTGCTTTCCCTTGCTGTCGCCGAGGAGGCCCCCGCCCCGGGCGGCACATCTAGAGAAGTCAGGCTCTCGGCAGAGAGCACCACTTCTCCAGCCTGCTGAGCTCCTCCGTCTCCTGGGTCTTGTGAAAGTCCTTCCTTCTGGATGCAGCAGGTCTGTCTGGGTGGGGCCTGGGCGTTTGCCTTTCTAACAGGTGCCCAGAGCCAGTGATGGGGCTGGTGCTTGGGCCACGCTGGGGAGCAAGATGCAGAGCCTGGGGGCCTCTGCCTGGGACGGCACGGCTCAGGGAGAAGAGGGGGTCTCTGTTCCGGGCGAGCCGGCAACCTGATCAGTCAGGTGGGCAACCTGCCCGTCTCACGGGACGGTTGTGAGCGTCGGTACCAGCAAGGGCGAGCGTCCAGCCACCGCCGGTGAAGCCTCGGCTCTCACACACCGTGGCAGCAGAGCCATCTCACCAGACAGGCAAAGCGACCTCCCTGTGTTCAGGGGCACAGCCCCTCCCGCACACGCCCTCAGGCGGGGCTGCTGCAGCAGGTGGCCTGGCCAGCGCCCCCTCACAGCCCCCGCACCTGCCAGAGCAGGGTGTTCAGGCGCGTGGCAAATCCCTGGGCCCCAAATAGACCCCTTTGCCACATCCTCCAGGTCGGTGCTTCCACAAGCTGAGGCCCAACAGTCCGGGGAGGGTCCCCCCTTCCCAGCTGCTCCTCCACCCTGAGCAGCGCCACTGCCCCCACGCCCTGCCCACACCCCTCCTTCTCAGCTGAGACTAGCGAAGACGGGGGCTCACAAGCCCGCCCCCCCAGCCCCCCCGACCCCACTGAGCCCGCTGGTCTCCTGCCCTCCCCACCCCAGCATGGACTTCATAATTAGTTGATGACAAAAAACTCAATAAGTGAGAAATTAACGTTACAAATCCAACTGGAACTGGTCACGTATCCTGAAAAATTTGTTTCCAACAGGAAGGTTTATCGAGTGTCATAATTTTATTGAAATCCTCTATCTTCCCATTGACTTTTACGGCGCCGAGCTGGCTGGAGAGCCATCATCACCAGTGTCGAAGCCACGCGGGGCCGGGCGGGGGTCCTTTCATAAACGAGCGGTAATTGTCTCCTCTATTGACCAATAAATCTCCCCGCTGCCGCCGCGCGCCGCGTTCCCCGCGTTGCAGCTGCAGGCCGGCGGAGAGGAAGGCGTCAGACCGAACGCTAGTGTTTGTACCTCTGGAAGAAACTGGTTTGTCATCAGCAGCGAAGGAGCGAAAACGGCGCCGGTTTGGTGCGATAATGACTTTCAACGTCCGAGTCCACGTGCGGTGATGAGGTGACGCCCTTCATTTCCACCTGAACAAGCGCCTGGACGCGGCCCTGAACAGACAGGCGCCCGCTCGCAGCAGAGGCGCCGTGCAGACCTGCTCCGGCCACTGGGCGCTTCTCCCCGGGTACAGGACGGTCCCATCCCTCACGATCACACGTGCTTGTCACGGGACGGGCGGCAGCCCCGAAGGCAGGGCGGCCGCCGCACAATACAGAGACGGGCGGGGGCGCGGGGAGGGGACAGCGGTGGGAGACGGCCGGCAGCCAGGCCCGGCCTGCAGCCCCGGCCACGCCGGGTCGGCGCCCCGCAGGCTCTGAGGTGGGCACCAGGTCCGTACCAAAGGACGGGGCCTTGGGGACGTTCTGGATCATTCCCAGGAAACACCCAGCACGCGAGGACAGCAGAGTGAAAGAAGCCAGGCCTTCTCCTGTGGGGCACAGTAAGGAGCAGAGAGCCGGGGGTTCCGAGAGGTGGCAGACAAACACGCACCCCCATACAGCTGGAAGGGACTCCCACCAGGCCCAGGCCACTAGTTCTGGCAGAGGCTGCACTTCTGTCCACAGAGCATGTCCCCCCTGGTGCGGGGCTGCTTCAAAATGCAGGTTCCAGGACCCCCAGCCCGTCAGGTCCCGTGGTGACGGAGCTCAAGTGCTGCCCTGTCCCTCAAAGACGCGGAACTGTCTTTACCTCAGGGCTCAGCTCTGCTGACCCTCAGTCTGGAAATTTCTTCCTGGGACATGTCCCCTCCTGCGGGGCTGGGCCCGCCGGCCACCTCACCGCACACGCTCCGTGGCCCTCGGCCCGCCTGTCCTCCCCTCTAGGGCTCAATCCCAGGACGGAGGGCCCCCCACTGCCTTCCCACCCCCCTCCTGGGCCAGGCAGCGCCAGTTGACGGGCACCGCCGGTGGAGCAGGAGGGGGCTTCTCGGCACACATGGCTGGGTGCCAGCCGCTGCTCCAGCGGAGGAAAGGCCCACCTAACTCCCAGGCCGATGGCTCTCGGGGGCAGGACAGGAGCCCAACGTCCCGGAGCCTGGAGGATGGCGAGGCCGAGGAAAGGACAGCAGGCGTCAGAGAGGCAAGAACACGGCAAGGGTCAGGCTCTACCTGAGCACGTGTACACGCTGGTGTGCGCGTGTGCCCGTGCACGTGTGTTCACGTGTGCCGGGGGGGGGGTGTGTGTGTGCATGTGAGCCCCAGCCAAGTCCTGCATCCTCCTGCTTGCGGGAAGGCGCAGACAGCACGCGTCTCTCAGCTCTTGTGACTCCAGGGGCCAGAGGCCGCCAGGGGCAGAGCGCCTGCTGGGGAGGGGCCGGCGGGGAGCCTCGGGGCTGCCGGAGCCCCCGCGACCCTGGCAACCTCCTTTCCGCCTCCCTCCCCGCACCCTCGCTGGCCGGCCGGGGAGGCAGGGCCCGGGGAGGACTGCAGAGGCCACATGAGGCCTCGGGGGGCCCGGGGCCGGGCCTGCAGCAGACACCAGGGGTCTAGCAGGGCTCTGGGCCTCCGGGGTGGGTGCGCACACAGCGCCCTCATGGGAGAGCGCAGGGGGACCGTCACCTCACCACCGTCCACGCCGGGCAGTTCAGGCCCAGCTTGAAGCGCAGCCCGGACACGCCGAGGACGCCCGGGGGTGGGCTCCGCGCAGAGGCGGGAGAGGCGTGGCGGCGCTGGGGCGCTCCTTCTAGAAGCACACGCTGGACCCCAGGGACTGCCTGCCCCGGCCAGGTGTCCACGAGGGGCCATGAGATGCAGGCTCGTCACAGCTGCCGGCCCTGGCCCGCAAGGGGGCAGAGGAGGGGACAGCCAGGGCCGTGAGGACAAGGACACTGGGCCGCAGCCTAGAGGAGGTGTGGAGGCTGCAAGGACGGCGCCTGGGCGAGAGCTCAGGCTCTGAGGGAGGCTGGCCCCCCAGCAGTGCCAACGGGGGGAAGGAGGCGGCGGCCGAGGGCCCAGAACCGAACCCCGCAGCCGCTCCCCTGACCCAGGCCGGCTTCACTGTGACTAGCTGTGTGACCTCAGGGAAAGTAACTGGCCTCTCTGAGCCTCAGGATGCTCAACTGTGGAATGACCAGAGCAAAGCCCCCCTCAGGGTCACCACGAAGTTCCAACAGATCAGGGACAGGACGCCGGGGCGGGTGCCGGCGCTCGCGGGGTGGCTGTCAGCACCAGCAGCTGAGCTGTCCCCGAAGTCTCGGGACCCGAGCACGAGCTCTGCTACGGCAACCATGCCTGCGTGGGACGAAGGCCAGGGAGGTGGCAGCAGGACAGGCAGAGCCGGCTGCGCCCGCGGCCCCGTGGCCCCCGGACACGGTCCTTCAGGACGACACCGCCTCCCAGCAGAGGCCCAGGCCCGATTCACTCTTCCCCCGGCCACTGGGGCCCCATGCCCAGCCTCCAACCCGGCCCTCTGTCCCCACGACCCCTCAACACGTCTGTCACCGCCGCCGAGTCCTGCTCACCCCACAGGGCTGTTGTTTTAAATAACAAAATGAAAAATGACCCAAAAAAGGTGCAAAGCCCTGTTCCAACAGCACCTCCCCTCACGTGGAGTCACCCGAAGAAATGCAGTGGGACTGAAGCGGGGATCTGGGGCAGGGGGCAGCGGAGGGAGAAGGCCAGCCTCCGCCGAGCCGGGCCTCGGGCCCCAAACCCCGCCGCAATTCCCAATGAGCGGGGCCGCGCAGAGGGGCCCGCCTCCTCCTGGGGCTCGGCTGAGGCTGAGAACTGACAGAATAAAACCGCAATGATGAGCCTGAGGGCTCCAGCCCTCGGCTCGGACAAGCGTGACCTCAAATCCCGACTCTGCCGGGAACCAGCTGTGCCACCTGGGCAGGTGACTTAACCTCTCCGACTCCTTCTCAGGCAACACGGGGGAGTGACCACCTGAACGGGGCCGAAAGAGGAACAAAAATTCCCCGATGAGCACAAGTCAGAGCCTGTGGGGGAGGCGGGCACGGCCCGGCCACCTCCACACTTGCCTTTCTCCTCTGCCAGCCTCTCCCCGGCCCCAGGCCCCTGGCCAAACACGCCAGCTTTGCCTTCTGTCTGCAGATGGCCGGACTCGGGCAGCTGTGGGCACAGCAATTCACCATCATGTGCGCCATCCCGTCTGCTCTTCGAAGCTGCGCCAGGCAGACACAGCTGAGCAGGGTGCCTCTGGGGGTCTGACCCTGAGCACAGCCCGGGCCGGGCTCCCAGCGGGTGCTCAAGAGGGCCGCTGTGCCCACAACAGGGGAAGGAGTCAGCTGGCACCAAGGGCCAGGTGTGGGACGAAACGGCTGGTGAGGCCGTGGCTTCCTCACACCAGGGGACACTGACACCTGCCCCTCTGGGTCTGAGCCCAGGGGCCAAGGCCAACGGTCACTGCTCGGA
Source organism: Sus scrofa (assembly GCF_054392235.1). Taxonomy (NCBI): domain Eukaryota; kingdom Metazoa; phylum Chordata; class Mammalia; order Artiodactyla; family Suidae; genus Sus; species Sus scrofa. The sequence goes on from NC_139385.1 coordinate 1,361,204, forward strand.
GGCCCCAACACACCTGGTCTTCCTGTGACACAGCCGCCGCAGGGCCTGCCCCCCAGCCTTCTGCTCGCGGAACCGACTGCTTTGCAGACAGCGCAGGGCTGGCCCAGTGGGGCCAGGGGACACGAGGAGAAGCAGGACAGGACACGGACCCGCCCCCAACCCGAGAACAGCTGTCAGCTCAGGAGCAGGTGCTTCTCCCGCCCTTACGCCAGGAGGCTGGGGGCCCGGCGGGAAGGAGGCCGACCCCAGGGGCAGCAGGGGCGACGGCTACAAGGCGACTTCCACCCCACCTCGGAACAAGAGGCAGGAGGAGCGGTCACCCCCCCGTGGTTCCAGAGACCAAGCCCAGGGGCTGGGCTGAGCACACGACAGGTTCTGCAAAGCCAAGAGTGCGGAGAACCACGCACAGCGGCCTCCCTGTACTTGTCGTTACCAGCGCCACAGCAGCTCCAGAGGAAAAGGCCTGACCCCGAGGTGAGCAGAGCCACGAGTCTCAGGGGAACCCGCGGAAGCTGGGCGCTGGAGAGCCCACCCGCCCCGCGTGCAGGCCCGTCCCGGCCACGGCCCAGCCCCCCGCACCCCTGCCGCCCTCACACCCCTGGCCACAGCCTCCTGCCCCGCCAGCATCTCACGCACACTCCGTTTATGGCACAGGCCTGCATGGAGGCCTGCAGGGGCTCCGTGGCCACCTCTGCCCCACCCAGTTCTGGGGACCCAGGCCCTCCCTCTGTAGTCCCGCAGGTCAAGGTCTAGTGCGCGAAGCCCGGACACTGGCCATGGCCTTCGTGGTTTCGTCAGCTCTCGGGAGAGAAGGCGGTGGAGGCAGGACTCAGGAGAGGGGCCATGTTCAGAAGGCGGCCAGGGCCGGGGGCCGGCCCTCAAGACACTTGTCCCGTTCCCCCCTCCCCGTCCCCTCCCGTCTCCACCGCACCCTCTCTACCCAGATGCCAGGCGGGAACACAAATGACCCAAAGCCCCTGCAGGGGCCTCTGAGCATGAGGAGCTGGGCTGCGAGGACGCCGAGTCACCTCCCTCTCTCCTCAGGTGCTGCCCGGTGCCCACAGGTGACAAAGGGTGACCTCCCACCAGCTCCAGCACCAGGAGCAACCACACCCTCCTGAGTTCCCAAAGAAGAGGCCAGTCCTACCCCGCAGGCTCCACCACGCAGAGACGGGCAGACTGCCCCACGAGGGCCACCCCTCCCGAGCTGCGCCTCAGTAAAGACCCCAACCTCCAGCTCCTGGAGCCGGGGCAGAGCTCCCTGGGGTGGACGAGGCCTCATGCAGGGCGAAGCCGAAATGGGGGCCTGATCGGAGGACCAGGACCAAAAACAACGATATCCTCCGTGGGCAAGCTTTAATACACACATCGCATGGACAATGATACACACACACACGCGCACACGCACGGCAGCAGGGACCACAGGTGCACACGGCGGACTGTCGCACGTGCACGCAGGCAAGAGGCACGAGTGAGCACAGATCTTTGCAGGGAAAGCAGAACTTCCGTCCAGGCATCAGACTCCAAAGATGAAGCTCTGAGGATCAGAAGCTCACAGTAAAAAGACGACAGAGATAAAAGTCACAAAATACGACTGAAAACAGACCAGCACACACAAGAAAGCGGAGAATGCAACCCACAGTATTCAGTAATAGAAAAATGAGGAGCAGAACAGAAACTAAGTATGCACAATATGTTTAGCACAATAAAGAAAGAGATTTTATTGTTAGTCGAAACAATACACCCAAGAAACAACAAGGAAACTAAAAATGAACACAAAACACCAAGTAAAAATAGTTAAAATTTAACTAACAAAAACAGCCACGTAAGTGTGGCTAAGGAGTGATTTAGTGGGAGTTCCCACCGTGGCTCAGCAGTCAACGGGTATCCATGAGGACGAAGTTTCGATCCCTGGCCTCGCTCAATGGGTTAAGGATCCAGTGTTGCCCTGAGCTGCACTGTAGGTCGCAGATGTGGCTCAGATCTGGCGTTGCTGTGGCTGTGGCCGTAGGTTGGCGGCTACAGCTCCAATTAGACCCCTAGCCTGGGAACCTCCACATGCCATGGGCGCAGCCCTAAAAAGAGCAAAAAAAAAAAAAAAAAAAAAAAAAAGAGTGATTTCATGCACTGAACAATAAATATAAAGAATAAACCATAAAGAGCAAAAGACAAAAGAGACAAAAAACATGAGATGAGGCCGCGAGACGGCAGATGGGACCGTCGCAAAGGCTTCTAACAAACTCATGGAAAAAGAGCAGACAAGACAAGGGCAGCGATCCCGGACATAGCGGTTGAGAGATTTCCTGAACCGAGTTTTAAAAACACCCATCCCGGAGTTCCCGTCGTGGCTCAGCGGAAACGAATCCGACTAGGAACCGTGAGGTTGCAGGTTCGATCCCTGGCCTTGCTCAGTGGGTTAAGGATCCGGCGTTGCTGTGCGCTGTGGTGTAGGTTGCAGACACGGCTTGGATCCTGCATTGCTGTGGCTCTGGCTTAGGCCAGGGGCTACAGCTCTGATTCGACCCCTAGCCTGGGAACCTCCATATGCTGCGGGAAGCAGCTCAAGAGATGGCAAAAAGGCAAATAAATAAATAAGTAAATAAAATAAAAAATAATAAAGACACCCATCCTCAGATTCAGAGCCATCACACATTCCAAAGCTTGTACGTGGTGCAGGGCGTCCAGCGTGCCCTGACACACACAGCCTGTGGCACGCGGGGCGGAGCGAACCAGCAGCCTCCGCACGGGAAGGACGGGGGTGCGGGGAGGGCGGGGTTAAACCCTCCAAGAATCCAAGAGAATTCAAGTTTACCAGCAACACGGCCCCGCACGTCGGGAGCACCAGGAAGCGTCTGTGCGCTTCCCTCCACGATCAGGACGGTCCAGGACGGCGACTCGCCCAGCTTGCGGGGTGGGGGGGGGCACGCCTACAGCAGCTGACGAGGACACCAACTACCAATTCACCCACAAGACCTGGAAAAGGAGCTTGTAGAGAAAGTGACGGGAAGGCTGCCAAGAGTCCATCAGAAACATACACGTGCACACACCTGGAGACTCACACAAGAAGCCAGCCACCTGCAGCAGGCGAGCAGGTGGGTGGTGGAGGGCGTACGGGGTGGGGGTGGGGGCGCGTACCGCTCACTGCCTCTCCTCTTAGAGCTTTGATCTTTGTAATATGCAGATATTACCCACCGAATCTATCACCACTGAGAAAAAGCAAATTAAAAAGAAAAAAAGATAGAACCAAGACATAATAATAAAAGCATTTAAGAGAGGTGGGAGCCTTAAACTGGTCCTGAAGTGGGTACGGACACCATCAACCACCCAATACATTAAATATACATATAAGCCACTAAGAAAAATACGAAAAAGAGAGGAAACGTGACCCCCCCCAAAAAAAGCTCCAATAAACTCAAAAGAAAGCAAAAAGAGACTAATAAAAAATATTAAATAAGATGAAGAAAGTAAAAAATAAAATAACTCAGAAGAATAACATTCAGAAATTAGTGGCATTTCTGGATACTAACAACAAAATATTAGAAAAGAAATATAAAAATACAATACCTTTTAAAAATCACCCCCTCCCAAAATTAAATCCTTAGAAATAAACTTGACCAAGGAGGTGAAAGACTTATATGCTGAGAACTATAAAACATTAATCAAAGAAATTAAAGAGGATTCAAAGAAATGGAAAGATATTCCATGCTCCTGGATTAGAAGAATCAATATTGCTAAAATGGCCATACTATTCAAAGCAATCTGCAGATTTAATGCGATCCCTATCAAATTACCCATGACATTTTTCACAGATCTAGAACAAATAATCCAAAAATTAAGTTGGAACCATCAAAGACCCAGAATTGCCAAAGCAATCCTGAGAGGGAGGAAAAAAAAAAAAACAAGCAGGAGGCATCACTCTCCCAGACTGCAGGCAATATTACAAACTCACAGTCATCAAGACAGTGTAGTACTGGTACCAAAACAGACATACAGGAGTTCCCGTCGTGGCACAGTGGTTAACGAATCCGACTAGGAACCACGAGGTTGCGGGTTTGATCCCTGGCCTTGCTCAGTGGGTTGAGGATCTGGCATTGCTGTGAGCTGTGGTGTGGGTCGCAGATGCAGCTCGGATCCCACGTTGCTGCGGCTCGGGTGTAAGCTGGTGGCTACAGCTCCGATTCAACCCTGGCCTGGGAACCTCCATATGCTACGGGAGTGGCTCAAGAAAACACAAAAAGACAAAAAAAAAAAAAAAAAAAAAAAGCAAAACAGACATACAGACAATGGAACAGAATAGAGAACCCAGAAATAAACCCAGACACCTACGGTCAATTAATCTTTGACAAAGGAGGCAAGAACATAAAATGGGAAAAAGACAGTCTTTTCAGCAAGTACTGCTGGGAAACCCGGACAGCTGCATATAAATCAGTGAAACGGGAGCACATCATGCACAAAATAAATTCAAAATGGCTTAAAACTTCAACATAAGACACCACTGAACTCCTAGAAGAGAACATTAGCAAAACATTCTCGGACGTCAACCACACAAATGTTTTCTTAGGTCAGACTCCCAAGGCAACAGAAATGAAAACCAAAAATGGGACCTAATCAAACTTACATGCTTTTGCGCAGCAAAGGAAACCATAACAAACAAACAAACAAACAAAAAACCTATGGAAGGGAGAAAATAGCTGCCAATGATGCAACCGACAAGGGCTTAATCTCCAAACTATACAAACAACTCATACAACTCAACAGCGAAAAAACAAACAACCCAATTGAAAAATGGGCAGAAGACCTAAATAGACATTTCTCCAAAGAAGACACATGGATGGCCAACAGGTACCTGAAAAAATGCTCCACATCCCTGATTATTGGAGACATGCAGATCAAAACTACTGTGAGGTACCACCTCCCACCAGTCAGAATGGCCATAATTATTAAGTCCACAAATAACAAATGCTAGAGAGGGTGTGGAGAAAAGGGAATCCTCCTGCACTGTTGGTGGGAGTGTAAATTGGTACAACCACCACAGAAAACAGTATGGAGGTACCACAGAAAATTAAATACAGAACCACCATATGATCCAGCAATCCCATTCCTGGACATATATCCGGACAAAACTTTCACTGAAAAAGATACATGCAGAGTTCCCGTTGTGGTGGAGCAAAAACAAATCTGACTAGTATCCATGAGGATGTGGGTTCGATCCCTGGCCTCGCTCAATGGGTTGGGGATCCAGCATTGCCGTGAGCTGGGGCGTAGGTCGCAAACGAGACTCACGAGACTCGGATTCCGGGTTACTATGGCTGTGGTGTAGGCCAGCAGCTGTAGCTCCAATTCAACCCCTAGCCTGGGAACTTCCATGTGCCTCCAGTCCAATCCTAAAAAGCAGAGAAAAAAAGAGAAAGACACATGCATCCCTCCTATGTTCACTGCAGCGCTATTCACAACAGCCAAGACATGGAAACAACCCAAATGTCCAATGACAGATGAATGGATTGGGAAGATGTGGTACACATACACAATGGAATACTACTCAGCCATAAAAAAGAACAAAATCATGCCATTTGCAGCAACATGGATGGAACGAGAGACTCTCATACGGAGTGAAGTAAGTCAGACAGAGAAAGACAAACGCCGTATGATATCACTTATATCTGGAATCTAACATACGCCACAAATGAACCTCCACAGAGAAGAAACTTATGGACTTGGAGGACAGACGTGGTTGCCAACGTGGGATGGACTGAGGGCTGGGGGTTAGTAGACGCCGACTCCTGCATCTGGAGTGGCTGAGCAATGGCATCCTGCCGTGTAGCACAGGCAGCTGTAGGCAATCACTGGGACGGAGGATGAGGTGAGAGAAAGAATGTATGTGTTTGTATGACTGGGTCACACTGCTGTACAGTGGAAACTGACAGAACGCTGTAAATTAACTATAATAAATTTTTTTAAAAAAAAAGCTTATCAGAACTGAATCAAGAAGAAAAAGAAAATCTGAATATTCAGTTTCAAAGCTTAAAAAAAAAAAAAAAAAAAAGCCCTAATTTACAATCTTTACAACACAGAGACCTCCAAGTCTTGATGCCTCTAGTGGGGAATTTTATCACACTTTTAAGGAAGGAATACCCTCAATCTTAGGCAAACTATTACAAAGGAAAGAGAATTTTTAAATTCAGTTCTATAAAGCCAGAAAAATTATGACACCAAAACTGGTAAGGACTTTCTAAGAAATAAAAAATGTCAAAATCTCTCATAGACACAGATCCAAAATCCCCAAACTACTTATTAGCAAACCAAATAAAGCGTTACTTACAAAGCATAACCCATGGACACGTTAGTTTATTCCTGGAATGCAGTTTGGCTTTACATGTGGAAGTCAATTAATTAAATTCTCCACAGCGACAGAATAAAGAACACAAATCATGATCATCTCAATATATGCAGTAAACACATTCGATTATAATTTTTTAAGGTTTTATTTTTTCTATTACAGTTGATTTTCGTTGTTCTGTCAACTTTTGCTGTGCATCTGATTGTGATTCAACAGCTGAGCATGATTACAACAACGACAACAACAAAACCCTTAGCCAATGAGGGACAGAGGGGACCTCTCTAACCTGAGGGATTCTCTCACGACATCGCAGCAGCGGAGAGTTGAAAGCTTCCCTTCTGAGCCTGAGAAGGAAAAAGCGATTGACGCGTCTGCTCAATGCAGTATGAGGAACCCTAAGCAGCAGAACAAGGCAGGAAAAGACGTAAGGGTATGAAGACTAGAAAGCAGTGCAAACCCTATGATGGGTAGTGACACAACTATGAGCACAGAAAATCTAAAGGAATTTACCCAAAGAATATTAAAATAAGTGAGCTTAGTCATTTGCTGGATTGGAGTTCATGATCAAAGTCCAATTACATTTCCGCATGCCAGCAAAAAGAGTCAGAGAAAGACATTCTGGAAAAGATGCCAGTTATGCCATCACCATCATTGGAAAAAAAAAAAAAAAAAAGCTCACAAAAACCCCTATAAGATGCGCGGTCCACCTAGAAAACTTCAGACAGACTTTGTTAAGGGGAGTTAATGACCTAAAAGGCGGAAGCAAGTAACATCTTGATGGGCCCATAAAGATGTGAATCACGGCATCCCAGTAAAACCTGGTGACTGACGGCGGAACCCACAGGCCGAGCTCCAAGCTGGACAGGAAGGTGCCCGGGCAGCCACGCGGCGGGGGCAAAGAGGGAGGACAAGGGCCACACACAGGACAGCAGGCCTCAGGCAAGCGCGGAGGAGCAGCAGGAAAGGACCAGCGCTTCAACGGATGCTGTCCACAGAACCCCCACACGGGGAGAGCGACGCGAAGCCTGCCAGACCCCGAGGAAGCTTTGTGTCCCGAAGTTCAGGGTGAAAACGCACAACAGGAAACAGAGCATCATTAGAACACCCATCAGTGTCTAGGGCAAGAGAGTGCCTCGAACAGAGCACACGCCAGAACAAGAGCCGCGCAGGAATCTTGGCGGGGACAGGTGAGGGCTCATTAAAATCAAGAGCTCCGTTAAACGCGGTGAAAAGCTGGGACGAGACATTTGCAAAACAAATACTTGACAAAGGCTGGGATCCTGACTCTAGAAAGAATTCTTACCAATCGGGAAGGAAAGGCACGAGGGGGAAAGCGGGCAGTGAATGTGCCAGGGGCTTCGCCAAAGCGGGTCTCCACAGGGCCACACACCGGGAAGAGGCGTCGATCCCGGCAATGCCCTGGGAACACAGACCGCAAACACCAGGAGGTGGCCCACCCTCGCGGACACGGCAGTTACGGGACGGAGGACGCGAAGTGTGGCCCAGGCTTCAAAGCAACAGCAGTGCCAGGGCACCGTCTGCGGGCACGCAGCTGTCACAGCCACTCTGGCAAACTGCCTGACACACCGCGTCCCCTGGGGGACCGGCGGGGGCTGTGGGTGCTGGCACCTGCCGCTCTGTACCTCGGGGCAAGACGCGCGTGGGCCAACCCGGTTATGACTCTCGGCACAGAGCACTGCCCAGACGTTACGTGACACGCGATAAAAAGCGGAAAAAATACGCATTAAAAAAGACATTCTCTAGTTTCAGAAGCACAGCAATGTCTGTACAGACCCCCTTAGACACGCTGTCTCAGAAAAACCATTCTGCGGGAGACCGGCTTCCCATCCCACCACTGCTGGGAGCAGAAAGACTGCCAGGGGTGGGGAGAGAGGGCGTGGGTACAGCGGGCAGGTGGCAGCACCTGCTAAGAAAGGGAAGGGACTGCCCTGCCCTCCCTGACCCGGCACAGCCCTGTGCGTGGCTGCCAGGCCCGGCACTGCCTCCGACCCCTCGGGCCACCTCACGCCCCCGACAGTGGGGCTGGAGGGACGGGCTGCGGCTCCTCTGTGTGTCTCACTAGCCGCCGTGTTCCGGGAATTTCAACCTCCTGATAAAAAGCTCTACAACACCTACTGCAGGCGGGAGTGGGAATCAATCGAGGTTTCCTGCAGCAATTAGCCTCTGGTTTCACACTGCTCTATTCCAAATTCCAGTCCGTCTGCCTTCGCTGTATAACGCACTCCCTGGCACCCACCCGAGTCAGCCCGAAGCTGCCCGCCCAACAGCAGCTCCTCACCCTCTGGGGCTCACAGCGGGGGCGCCGCCTTAGGGAGCTGGTGCTCCTGGGGGACCCTCGAGCAAGGCGGGCACCAGGGCTGCCGGCACTGTCTCCCCGGGGTCCTCAGCCCTGTGTGCACGGTATGCCAGGCCACACCAAGGCGGGGGCTAGAGCGCGGCCCGGCCCCGTGCGAGGTCCAAGTTATCAGGCTGGAGAGGAAGAAGCCTGGTGACCAGGCACAGACCGCTGCGCAGCCCACACCAGCTCCGCGCGCCACGCCTCCGCTTTGCCCCCTGCAAGGCACTTGGGCCTGGCGCGTGGCTGTCAAGTCTCTGAGGTCACCGCGCAGGCTGGGGCTTTCTCCCCGGAGGCGGGGGAGCGGGCGCGCCTCCGCCACACCATCTCCAGCCCCGGCCCGGCCAGCGCGCCCTCCCGGCGGCACACGCAGCCCCCGCGCAGCCTGGAGCGCGACAGGCCTGCGGGAAACTCCTGTTCGGCGGAAAGCCCAATGGATGAGACGTTCCGTCTCCAGAGCACCCTGGAGGCCGGCGCTGGGCCCCTCCTAGATGAGGACCAGGCTTCCCGAGTTCAAGGACCTGCCAAGGTCAGCAAACCTACATCTGAACCCAGGTCGGCAGCCAGAGCCCAGCTGCGTCATCACCTACACGGCAGGAGGGACGCAGAGACCGAAGGGCTCCTCACCCCCTGTCAGTCAGGACCCAGCACAGCCCGGGGCTCCGGCACCTGCGGCTCACGGGCAGCCCAGAGCCCGGGACACGGTCTCCAGCGTTCGCCAGGCTCCGAGCCGCAGGGGCTCACGCGCGGCTCACAGCGCTCTCACGAAACAAAAGTGAGGCTTCCCGAAGTTCCTGTTGTGATCCAGCCCTGACGAACCTGAGTAGCATCCATGAGGACGCAGGTTCGATCCCTGGCCCCGATCAGTAGGTTAAGGATCCGGCACTGCTGTGGCTGTGGTGTAGGCCGGCCGCTACAGCTCCAATTCGACCTGTAGGCTGGAAACCTCCATGTGCTGCGTGTGTGGCCCTAAAGAAAAGGGGAGGCCTCTTCAGTGCGGAAGGTCAAGTGCCAGAGGGACCAGCTCCCCGGCCAGGAGGTCCTCAGAGTGCAGCTCTGCCGACGAGGACTCCGGGCCCAAGGACCCAGCGGCCGGGCGGCGCCTCCACACGGAAGGCGCGGGCTGCCTCGCCTGCCAGACGCGGGGCTCAGGTCCGCTCTGCGCCTCATTTTCTCAACCACAGAGCCGGACTCTGGTATCGCAGAGTTACCCGGGGACCAGAGAGGATGGCTTCCGAAAAACTCACGATACCAGTTTTTAAATTTTAGTTTTAATTCTAAACACTAGTCCCATCTATGTGGGATGCCCCCTCCCTCAAAAACAAACATGGGGTTATTTCAACTCAATCACCCACCTCAGACTAACTACAGCTGCCTCCAGGGTGCCCTTCCCAGGCTGCAGAAGAGACAGAGCCCACCTGCGGGGGGCCTCTGCGCCCAGGCAGGGGCAGCGCGGGCTCGGGGGCCAGTACCGCGTGTCCACGCCTCGCTGGAGGATGCGGGGTGCTCCAGGACTTGGCGGGGCCGGGGGGGGGGCACAAAGCTGTGCGCCACAGTCCAGCGCAGGTGTCTGTGTGGACCTGAGTTCTATTTCCTCGGGATAAATGCCCAGATGCGACGCTGGGTCGGACGGCCCTCGCAGCTTGGTTTTTAACGAACTGCCAGATTCTTTTCCAGATGCTGCTCCACCGTGACAGATAACGGACCCTTCTCTGCACCCTCAGGGTTTCAGGTACCTATGCGCCATCTGCACGTGCTCTTCGGACTTGTCTTTTGACCGTTTTCTTTTTTTTTTTTTTTTCCTTGTCTTTTTAGGGCCACACCCACGGCATATGGAGGTTCCCAAGCGAGGAGTTGAATCGGAGCTACAGCTGCCAGTCTGCACCACAGCCACAGCCACGTGGGATCCGAGCTGAGTCTGCGACCTATACCACGGCTCATGGCAACGCCGGATCCTGAACCCACTGAGCGGGGCCAGGGATCGAACCTGCGTCCTCTCGGTCCCTAGTCATATTCGCTGCCGCTGAGCCACAACCGGAACGCCTTTGGCCTGCTGGTCCGTTTTTCAGATACTACTGAGCGTTGAGAGCTCTTTTACATCCCAGGTAACAGTCTTCTGTCAGGCATGTGGTTGGCAAATATTCTTTCTGAGTCTGTACCTTGTCTTTTCATCTCTTAACAGGATTTCTCACAGAGCAAAAGCTTTTCGATTCTATAAAGCCTAATTTACTAACTTTTCCTTTTACAGACTGTACTTTTCGTGTCAAGTCTAAGACCTCTTTGCCTAGATTCTCAGGATGTTCTCTTCTTTCTGAATAAGTTTCATACTTTCATGGTCTACGTTCAAGTTTGCGACTGAGTTAATTTCTGTTTAAAATGTTCCTGTTTTTTGTGTTATAAATGCCCAGTTGCTCCAGTACAATGGATTGAAAAGGTTATCGTCTCCCACTGAATTACTTTTGCCTCTTTCTCAAATACCTGCTGACCCAAAGCAAGCAGAAAAAAAGGAAAATATAATAAAGCTAAGTGCAGAAATAAATTAAATAGAAAGGAGAAAACAAGAGACAATCAGCTGAGTCAAATGCGGGTTCTTGGAAAAGATCAATGAAGATTAAAAAAGCTTTAGCCAGACAGGAAATAAAAAAGATTCAGATTATCGAAATCAAGACTGAGGAGTGAGACAGTATCACAGACCTCACGGAATAAAAAGGATTAAAGGACTACGACCAACAGTCGTGGGCCAAAAATTAAACCAACACATTCTGAGAAAGATACACACCGCAAACTGGCTACAGAAGACGCTAAAAACACCCCTGCAGACCCATCCTACGTGAAGAGACTGACCCGGCCATCAGGCCCCCTTTCCGCGCCCTCCCCAGGGCTCGGGCGGCTTGCACGCGGAGCTCTGCGAAGGCCCCGTCGTCTCTGACGTGCTCCTCTGTGCTGCTCAGACTGGGCCATCTCCCTGCTCCATCACCACGTTCAAGGATTCCCTCTTCCCTCCACCCCTGCGCTCAGCCACTGCACCTCCACTTCAGCCTCGGTGTCCCCACGACTGGGTGGAGCGCCCCGACTCCCCAGGACACTGCCCTCCCAGCCCCTCGGCCGGACGGAGGCTGCTGGCTGGCAGGGGCTTTTTCTGCCTCCGCCCTTGGGCATGTGGGGGCTGCCGACCTCTTCAGCTCCGTGTCGGGGAGAAGCGCAAACACAAAGCCCAGAGGACGCTCGGCAGGTTGCTCCACCCTTTTGAGTCTTTTGTGTTTGGTCCATATACAATATGCAGGGTATGAGCTGTACTTGGCAAAAGAAGGAGGGGTAAATACGTCTACGCCACCTTCCTGGAAACAGAGGTGTCAGCTGCTCTTTCAATCATTCGTTCAGCGATAACGAGCACGCGGAGGCGCCGGGCCCTGCAGCGGCCGCTGCCCTGAGAAGCTGGGTTAGTAACACGAGCTCTGCTCCCCGCGTGCAGGTGACCCAGGAGGGGAGCATTAAACCAGAGGAGGAGGGGCTCCGAAGGCATCTCCTCCGGGTCACTAAGCCCTCGGCCCCAAGGCAGGCGGGACCCCACCCAAAGGGGCTGCCGCCGCGCTGCAAAGATGACAGCCATCGCCAGCGTGGCCCTCGGGGTGGGCTGGGGGTGCTGAGGGGGACATCGCGCAGGGGACCACCCTCCGGGACAACCTGCCGCCAATCGGGCGCCAGCCCAGCAAGGCCTCCTCACCCGGAGGTCAGGGGCGCCCCTGGCAAAGTTGCTGGGGGGCTGTCTCCCTGATAGAGAGAAGACACACTCTACACACACACACAGTCTCTCCCCCAACACCCACTGCAGGTCAGCGACATCCGAGAGGCTCCTGTGAAAAGCAGCCTGATGTCGTCACTGTGAGAATTAACGCGCATCTTTTCTAGGAAAGGAAGCCTTGGCCACTGCTTCCTGCGCCTGCTCCGGCTGCGACGCCCCCTCCACCTCCTCTTTCCCTCTGTCCCCGAACAATGTTTCAAGCCGGCCAACCGAGAAGAATGGGCCCCGACCTGACCCATGGGAAGGGACAGAGGTACCCCCCGCGTTGGGGAAAACTGGGGGGGGGGGGGGGCTTCCCTCTTGGGCACGCTCTGTGGGCACCCGCGCCCTCCTGCAGCAGCAAGGAGCCTGGCCGAGATCTCCCCGTGTTCGCGTGTCTCCCCTCCCGACACGGACGACCCGAGCCGGAGTCGTTCTTCTCCAAGGAACCAACATGTCTCCTCGGCCCTCGACCACGGAGCAGGCCCAGGCTCTGCAGGCGGCCTTCCCTCCAGGCCTGGGTGGTCAGCGCCAGGGAGCCCGGCCGCCCGCTGACCCTGAGCTCAAAGGTATCGACACCAACGACGCGGCCTCCGGAGGAGACAGCCCTGCACCCAGAAAGTTTGGTCCCTACGTTCTGTGTCCCCTTTATTTGTAAAATTGCTTATGCAAAGACATTACCATGCGTAATGGATTCAATTATGCAGTGTAAGATGCAGCCCGAATGGAGAAAACTCACGTCGGCCACAGAGACACTTCAGGAAATGTTACAAAAAAAAAACAAAAAAACGATGTCACTGATTTCAAATGTGTTTGAATCTGCACACCTCTAACCACGGGGACACAACATAAATATATAAAACAGGGCTCCTCTCATCTCCCCACTGGGTTCTCGCTGATGACACGCCCGGGGCTGACACCTTTCCCGTCCTCAGAGGCAGGGCCTGCATTAGCATGTAAATAGCTGGCAGATACCAGGAAACGAAAGCCAGGAAGAGCTCTTTAATTAACTTTAATCCTCTGAAAATCCTGGCCGCAATCTGCTCCGACGGTTCTCCAGGTCCTCCTCGGAAGGACCTCGCTGCGGCCAGGGGGCCCCCGCCAGGCCTGCGGGGGGGAGGGCGGCCGGAAAGGGCCAGCTGGGCGAGCGACGTGTGGGTATGGGCCCCCCAACGGCTGTGCCACGACTGTCCTGCGCAACTTGGGGATGCTCCCAGGAGGCCGGCGCTGGCTGGGTTCACTCCCCTCCCACCCTGTGCGCCCCAGCCCTGCAGGTTGGGTGCCCACCTTTCCTGGAAGGCGAGGGCTCAGCCCGGCCGCAGGCCTCCTCTCGCTGAGCTCACAGCCAGGCCGAACCCGCGAGGAAAACGGCGGGGGCACCAGCCACTAGAAGACACGGCACACCTGGGCGTGCGGCTGCGTGCGTGGGGCAGGTGAGCAGGCCGTGAGGGGGAGGTGACGGGCTGAACCAGGAGGGCCAGGGGCCCCAAGGGACCGCCGTGTCACAGCAGCGCTCACAGAGCAGGGACGGCCGCGACTGTGGCGCCGTCCTGAGGCGGTACCAGCGCACCTCGCCTTCTCCGACGCGGACCCAGACCGGGGGTGGGGAGGCAACGACCAGGGGGTCTGAACGCGCTCCGGCTACGACCACCAGAGGATTCAGGCTGGGAGCACCGTGCCACAAACCCTGGGAAAGGTATCTCACAACCTCCCCAAAGCGACGCGAAGATTCACAGAGAAGGTTCAGCCGCGAAGACGGCCAGGAGCCTGGAGGTCAGGACCCAGCCGGCACTAACCCCCCAGGCGACCCGGGCGAGCTTCCAAGTTCTCCGTTGGCTCCGAGTGGCACCGCCCCTGACCCGGATCTGGCCCCTGTGAGGGCAAGGCTGCAGGTGGGCCTCAGCAGAGCGCAACGCTCCTGACGGTGCTGCCACGAGGCCACCCTGCAGCCCACTGTCATGTCCCGCGCCAAGGAAAGCCCAGATTCACAGCGCACGGCGCACAACGGCTCACCGCCAGCCGGCACCGGGCACCCACCGCCGCGCCCTCGGGGCTCACAGGCGCTGGGCAAGGCCGGCTGACGCGGGAATAAATCCCGCTTCTGCAACCAGCAGTATTTCATTAACCGGAGGTTAATAAAAGTCACCGGTGAAGGCTCACCAGTGGCTCTGATTTACTTAGGGACGTTCACTGAGCTGTGGGAAGGGCCCTTTGTAAAAGCTTCTTAGGAGAGAGCTCGGGGAAGCCCCAGAAAGAGACGGGCACTGCTGGGACCGGCAGGCCCAGCGCAAAGCCCGGGTCTAGCGGGAACCTTCCCAGGACCCGGAGCAGAGGGAAGCAGCTCAGGGCCCCACCAGACGCCACTCAGAGGCTGACTCCAGGTGTCACCAGGTGACAGCAGACACAGCCCCAGGAGCTGGGCAGGCCCCAGGCGTGTCCCCAGGCCTCATGCTCACAGCGTGGGGAGCACAGGAGGGACACAGAGGGCTACGCGCACACTAGTCTCTGGGGTCCCCAGACGAGGCCAAACCTCGTCCGCAGCATGTAGCCCTCACGGCCACCCTGGGCTCCTGTCCCGGTGCCACAGGGAGGGGCTGGGACCGGCAGCACGGCCGGGACGGCCCACCCTCAGGCCCTGTCCTGGAAGCAACATCGCTGAACGTCCCAGGAGGTCCAGGGACAGACCCTGTCCTGCTGAAAGCCTCTCCTGTTGACCCCCCTCCAGCCGGGAGGCGAGACCCCACCCCCCAGAAAGGGAGAGGGTCCCTCCACGCTCTTCTCCTGGGCGGGCGGCCTGCAGCCAAGCCCCTTTCCCAGCCCCACGGCCTCCCTCTCCAGACACGGCGCAAAGCTGGACGTGACCTATGGCCAAAGCAAACAACCCTCGGGCCTCATTCTGGAGCCCCGCGCCAAGGGCCTGGGTCCAGAAGCAGCTCCTCCGTCCTCCTCGTGCGCTACTGCGGGGCCGTCTGGATGGTCACGGGCCGCGCCAGCCAACGATCTCGACCCTGGCCACATTCCCTGCAGGTGCCGGTCTGCCGTCCGACGGCGGATGGTGTTTAAGACCGTCTGGAACGAGCGCCCCGGGTCTATGCACGCAGCTCCGTGTCACGGCTGTTGAACAGCGGCTGACAGTGGCCAGGGCCGGCCCTCGTCTGCTGGGAGGCCTCGGGAGAAAAGAGCCAAACTGCACACGACCCCCAGCTTTCCGGAATAAAGACACACACACACACGCATACGTCCTCACACGTGCGCTCACACACACATCCTCACATGCACACTCGAACACACGCACACGCAGCACGCGCACCTGTGCTCACTGCCCCCCGCACCAGACCAGGAGGCCAGGGCTCGGGGTGGAGCCAGACAGGCCTGCGCTGGACACGGCCTCCTCTGCTGGGCGAACTCCTCAGCCTGCCCCGACTAGACGACTTTTCCGCAAAAGGGAATCTGCAAATCCCAGCTCACAGGCGCCTCAAGCGACCTCTGAATAGGATTATTAGGAAAGTTAATGAAAGGAAGGTCGTTTGATGATTATCGGCAGTCACGACTCTGCACTGAGCGCCTACTGGTCCCAGCCCCCCCCACGCACCCCGCAGGCGCCTACTGGGAGATAAACGACAGCAACAGTGGGAGGGGAGTTCCCGTTGTGGCTCAGTGGGTTAAGGACCCGACGTTGTCTCTGTGAGGATGTGGGTTCCACCCCTGGCCTGGCTCACTGGGTTAAGGACCTGGCACTGCCACAAGCTGCAGGGTAGGTCAAGGACGTGGCCTGGATCCCGCATGGCTGTGGCTGTGGTGCAGGCTGGCAGCTGCTGCTCCCATCCAACCCCTAGCCTGGGAACCTCTATATGCTGCGGGTGTGGCCCTAAAAAGACCAAAAACAAAAAAACAAAAAAAAAAAACAGCGGTAGACAGCGAGCACACCACATGACGCCTGCACAGCATCTGTGACGGTCTCGCCAGGTCAGGCGCTGTATTCTGTGCGGGGTTCCCGTATTTCTTACCGCTGAACACGTGTGAATCGCGGCCACCACGTCATCAGATGCGGCTCCCGTGTGTGCTGTGTCGCTGATGAACTTTCTGGTGGTTTCTGCACAGCAGGGAGATTTTCAGGGATGTGTCACCTTACGGCAGAACTGACTCCAAACATGTGTGAACTGACCAGCACGGATGCGTCAGTGTTAGTTTACAACGAGAACGCGTTCGAGGGCCCGGCTCCTGGAGTCCCTCTCTGAGCCGGTTCTGTGTGGAAGGTGGGCGAGGGCACGTGTCCAGGAGAGGCGTTCAAGGGAAGGCAGGTCAGGAGTCTGGACCTGGAGCGGAGCTGTCCTGAGGGCTGCTCCTCAGCTGCACAGGGAGGCCCACGGGCCTTGGGGTGCCCCCTGCCCAGGGCGCCTAAAGGCCCAGAGTCGCTCATAGATCCCCGAAGCCACCCAGCTCCCGGGGAAGGAGATGGAAAAGAAAGGCTTCCAGAGACGACGGGGAGGGGCAGCCCAGGGGCACAGCCCTCACGCAAGAAGGGCTGGTCCACGGGAAGTCAGGCCAGTGGGGGCACCAGGCACTCCCCAGAGTGGGCAGCTGGGGACACGGATGCCATTGTGCCCTGAAGGACCAGTCAACCACACAACTCACGCCCACCTTGTTCAACAGCCCCTGTGCTACGGCCACCTCAGGTTCTACTCCAGCTCTCAGGTGACCAGTAGCCAGCAACCACCCCAGGCTGGAAGTGAACCCCAGAAAATGTGGGGGAGCCCTGGCCAATGGAGCCAGCCTGCAGGGGAAGAGGAAGGCCCCCAGGCCGCAGATGGGGGGACTCCCGCACACGCAGGGTGAGGGCGCAGAGTCCCTCCAAGACGCACTCTCTGGGTAGTGAAGCCAAGGACAACCCAACAGGGGCAGAGGCCAGGGAAAGAGCGGCCCCCGGCCGTGCCTCCCAGGCCAAGGGCAGACTGGCCTGAGCCAGAACAGCCCAGGGAGGCCGGTGGCACCTCTCACATCTGAAATAATCACCAGGCGTGGCCTGGAGACAATTCAAACACCACCAGCAAGACACGGCAGCTATTTTTGGCAGCAGGACTCAAGAGGCTGTGCCTGGCAGGGACCCATGTCTTTGAGCGTGGCCATCAATTTTCACCTGCAGCCAAATGCCGTTCCTCTCGGGATGAAGGTTATTCAAAGATTTGGATTTCTTCGAAATGGAGCTAGAAAGAGAACAGGAGTCCACGACGACAAAGGGGATCGAGCGTGTACACAAGGACACCCTTGGCCACACGGCCTCGTCCTCGCAGGACGCCCCAGGGCCACCTGCCAGCCTGGGATGGAGGCCGCTCCCCGCGCTGGGTGGGCCTCGTGCCCCAGCGGCGTTCCCATTATGACGCAGCAGGTCGAGAATCTGGTGGTGTGTCTGTTGTCTCTGCAGCAGCATGGGTTTGATTCCCAACCTGGGAACTTCCATGTGCTGCAGGTCCAACCAAAACTAAAAAAAACCAAAAGAAAATGAACTTGGCAGTCACACTACAGCTGTCCCATGGTGGCTGTGGGATCAAGCAAGCCTGGAGGGGACGGTGGAGGAGCCACGGGGGTGGTAGGGCGGGGAGGGTGGCCCTCTCAGTGTGTCGGGGAGAGCAGGAGACAGGCTCAGAGGGCATCCAGGCCTCGGGCAGAGCGGGCTGGCCGGGCTCCTACCCTCCAGCTCGCCTCTGCCGCCGCCGAGAGTGGCTCTGCCTTTACGTCCCCATGGAGGGACCGGCGCCCATCCCCAGGCTGCTGAGTTTAAGTTACAGCCTCAGACAGACTCATCTGTCTCTGCCATCTCGCCGCCAGCACTTCCGACGTCCCCACCCACCCACCCAACTGCAGCCAGACGGGGTGCAGCGGGGCTGCCTGAACGGAAGTGGGGGGACAGCCCCACAGAGCCCCACTCGCGGGGCGCCCCACCCTCCAGGGAGAGGGGGGCAAAGGCCGGCAGGGGTGCTGCTCCCCGCTTACGGGAGGCTCTGTGCCCCGGTTCCTTCGCCGGTCACACGAGGGAGCACGACATGCAAGGGTGCCGGGCACCCACCGTGTGCCAAGTGCCTGCCAAGCACAGCGAGCTGCAAAGGAGCGGGCAGAGGAGGACGCTGAGGACGGGGCGGGGGGGGGGGGGCGCAGGGCGGCGTCTTCCCTGCCCCCACCGCCCCCGGGCACAGCCCTTGCCAGCCTGGCGCAGGAGCGGGACAGGGGCAGGGCTCGGCGTCCCCGGCGTTCCGGCAGCGTTTCCGTCCCTGGGCAGGAAGAGGCCAGGCGCCTGTGATCTAAGCTGCGTGTTGGCTGAACGCCCTTTTGAGGGATGGACCTATTCAGATGAAAGTGACTATGGTGAAGTGGGGGCAGCCAACGAGGAGGCGCCCTCGACTCCGTGCCTCGGAGGGCACGCCACAGCAGCATCTGTGACGCCAGGAACCAGGCAGCACCATCCAGGCAGCGTTCAGGGCGCGAGAGCCCTGGGCTCTGATCACATACACACCCCCGAGACCGCGGCCGGGGCACCTCCCACCCCAGCCTCCCCCGACCCGGGGTTCTCGGGAAGGTACCGCGAGGCCCACAGGCCTCCCCAGCAGGGCCCAGAGGCTGCTGGAACCTGGGCAGTCTGGGACGTATGGGTGGGGACTGGGGCCATGCCCCCTCTAAGAGGGCGAGCAAGTTAGTGCAGAGAGCATGGGTTAGCGGGACCCGGCACGCAGCCTCCAGACCGAGGGCAGCAGAGGAGGGTGCCCGGCGGCAGGAGCCTGCGGAGGGGGCGAGGGCGCAGGCCACGGCCGCGCCGGGTGCAGCTGGTCCTCCGCAGCCAGAGGGGCCTGCGGGCACCTCTCTTCCCGGCCCCTCCAGCCCCACCTTAATAAACATCTTCCAGTTGGAGAGAAAGGAAAGGCACTTTGTTTTGATTTCTTTTTATTTCCTAAAATTGCTTTGAGCGCTGGAATTTTCTTTCCACGACCCAGCCCCGGCTGCCCCCGCGGTGGGATGGTGCGATCATACCGGTGACAAGACCGGCTTTCTAACACCTCTGCAGACGGCATTTCCCCGACAAAGCAGGTGGGCTTTCTTACCTAAACGGATACACCAGAAACGTCAGCCTGGAAAAGTAACCCCAAAGGACGGCCCACCAACACGTGAGATCGAGTCCGAGGCCGAGAAGGCCCTGCTCGTCTGGGAGGCAGGGGTGGGCGCGGGCCCCCCCCCCCCCCGTCCTCCAGGCTCCTCCCGAGGGTGAGGAAAGGCGGAGGGAGGCTCTGAGAGGACAAGGCAGGGCTGACTCTGAGCGGAGCCTCAGGAACGTGAACGCCTCGGGCCCGGCGCCTGCCCACGGGTGGAGACCACGGCCCACCAGCCAGGCGGGCGGGCGCAGGGCAGCGGGGGGCGCCGGGCTCTGGGAAGACGCTGGCCGAAGCGGAGGCAGCCCGGCTGCGAGACTGCCGCCTCGGAGCAGAGCGGCCTCCAGCTCCAGACTTCCGGGGTGCAGGCCACGGGGGAGAGGACGGCCCCCCGGCCCGGCCCAGGCCACCAGCACATAGAGGGGGCAACGAGTCTCTCTGAAAACCAGTAACCAGATGAGCGAGTGGAGACACCAGACGGCCAGCTCCTGGGGGAGGGGGGCAGGGAGCGGGGCGAGGTCGGGGCTGGCAGGAGGCTAGGCCTGCGGGCGTCCTTACGGACCGGCCAAGGCCTGCTGACTCGCCCCCTGGACGAGGCACTGGGGGGCAGAAAGCCTTCTGGCACAGCCCCCCAAGGTCTCAGCCGTGGAAAATCCTGGGACTGGTCCACCCCGGGTCCCCGTTACACCGTCTCTGGAAAGGACCAGGCCATGCTATTCCACGCCGTCTGCACGCGGGCAGCGAGGACACCAGCCGGGAGCCAGTCAGACGGGCAGCAGCTCAGGCCCTGCAAGCTTCGAGTCCAAGGCTGAACGCGAACCCCCCAAGCCTGCCAAGGGCTGCTCCTGAGGGCCCACGCAGGGCCAGCTCAGCCCGCCACCCGGGGTCAGTCACTCCTGCAGGCGACAGCACCACTTCCGCACGGACAAAACGGGGAGATGGCGATGCACACTCGGCTCCCGGCCATCACGTGCGCCCCCAACGTCGGCCCACATCCAACCTCCGCCTGGAGGACCAGTCCCACGGCCCCACGGCGAACCTGGGCCTTCAAAGGCCCGGGCTCCAGGGACCTGGCAGGGGTGTCTCCAGTTCCGTTCGAGCCACTTTGCCAGGGCGGGCAGGAGCAAGGACAGAGAGGAAGGAGAGCAGGGACGGCCGGGGCCCCAGGAAGGGCAGGCTCGGGGTCAGCAGGACAGCCCTCCTCTTGCATGTCTGACGGCACCGAGGCCGCTGGCACCCCCGTGGGCAGACTCACCAGCCCCGAAGGCAGGGAAGGTTTGCACGGCCCCCAGCAGGAAGGTCTTCAGACCCTCACTCGGTCAAGACGAAGCCTGCTCTCGCCGTCCACACACGCGCAAACGGCGGGGGGCTGCTCTCGGGGCAGAGGTGGGGGGGCACGATGAGAAACACCCATCAAAACCCAGCTCCTGTGCCCCCTCTGGAGCCACAACCTGCCAAGAGGGAAAGGGCCTGTGCCCTGTGCCACGCCTGGGGTGGCAAAGAGCCAGAGATGCACAAAGAACTATTCCTTAGAAGACAGTGCAGGTCTGAGCTGCTTAAGGATTTCCTTCCGTGCCACCCAAACCAGGAGTTTCCAGCATTAAGAAAGAAGGCAAGGGACAGAAATCCTCCTAATAAGATTAGGAAGCTGGCCGGCTCGGAGGAAGGACGGGGGACGAGGACGAAGACGAGTGATCAAAAGCAGCCGGGGCGCTGACGGCCTTTTGCAAGAGAAACAGACATAATCCGCTTTTCTCCAAGGTGGAGGCTCGGTGGGGGCGTCAGCCACATGCCCACTCAGGCCCCGGGCAGCTGCTGGCTGCCACAGGGGCTCCCTGCTTTGCAGGGGGTGGGTAACTACACTGCAGTGACAGAGGGGGACTCCAGGGAGCTGGGGCCATGCTTATCTGGTCTGCTCACAGCACAGAGCACCCCCCCACAGCCCTGGTCCCTTTTACCCCCCCACAGCCCTGGTCCCTTTTACCCCCCCACGGCCCTGGTCCCTTTTACCCCCCCACGGCCCTGGTCCCTTTTACCCCCCCACGGCCCTGGTCCCTTTTACCCCCCCACAGCTCTGGTCCCTTTTACCCCCCCACGGCCCTGGTCCCTTTTACCCCCCCACGGCCCTGGTCCCTTTTACCCCCACCACGGCCCTGGTCCCTTTTACCCCCCCCACGGCCCTGGTCCCTTTTACCCCCCCACAGCTCTGGTCCCTTTTACCCCCCCACGGCCCTGGTCCCTTTTACCCCCCCACGGCCCTGGTCCCTTTTACCCCCCCCACGGCCCTGGTCCCTTTTACCCCCCCCACGGCCCTGGTCCCTACTGCCCCCGCTACGGCCCTGGTCCCTTTTACCCCCCCATGGCCCTGGTCCCTACCGCCCCCCCCCACAGCCCTGGTCCCTTTTACCCCCTCACTGTGCCAGTCACTTCTGCACCCCCCATCCCTGCTGCCTCACTTAACACCTGTTAATGAGTCACAAGTAAAGGAGCCGGATGCCCCTGAATGCCACATCCAGGCCTCTGGGGGTTCGTGAGCCCCCGGGTTACACTCAGGTGTCATAAAAACAAAAAACCAAGACGTTTAAAATACCAGCAGCCACTTCTGAGATGCTGCTGTGAGGGAGGCCTGACAGCAGAGGCGGCACCAGCAGGCGGCCAGGGCACGAGACCGAGCCCCCCCAACCGGGGTTGCGAGTTCAACATCACCCCCCCGCCCCCCACGCTGTGTCTCAGTGTCCTCAAAGGTAAAACGGAAAGAGCCCCCGCCTCGAGCTGCCACAGAAAGGAAAGAAAGGTGTGAGACGCTTCACAAAGCAGAGGCCCACAGCCGACAGACCGCAGGGCTGCTGGAGTGAAGAGCGTTCAGAGCTGAACAAACTCTGACCGTGTGATCCAGGCACTTCAGCTGAAAACTTAGGTCCCCACAAAAACACGCGTGTGGGTGATCGCGGCTGCTTTACCGAAAAGCATAACCGGACGCCCTCCCACAGGCGACGGCCACGCAGCCGTGCCCCGTCCGAGGCCAGCGCTTCGCCCTGGGAAAGAGAAGGGCTCTCGCAAGCCGAGAAAGGACATGGAGGCACCCCGGGTGCCTGTCGCCGGGAGAAGGCCACACACGGCGACCCCGTCCTCTAGAAGGGGCAAGGCTACGGAGACGGTGCCGGGACGGCGGCGGCTGGCAGGAGGGGCACAGGATGAGCACGGAGGGCTGTCGGCGCAGAGGCAGTGCTGTCGGGGACGCCCTGGTGTTGGATGCATCTTTTGGCGAAACCAGAGAGTACAACACAGAGCACGGCCCCGGGGGGACTGCGGACCTCGGGCAATGCGGCCGCGGGGCCTCGGCAGCCCTAAGAACCACGGCGCGGATACAGGTCGTTACCCACAGGACTTGGGGGGGCGGGAAAGAAGAGAGGCCTGGACCTCTGCGTGTTCTACTGAGTTGTTCTGTGAAAATAAACTGCTTGAAAAATAAAGTTATTAATTTTAAACATGAACCTTTTTTTGGCTGTGCCTGTGGTACACAGAACATTCCGGGGAGCCAACCGGCGCCACAGCAGCAACCTGGGCTGCTACAGTGACAATGCCAGATCCTTAACCCACTGAGCCGCAAGGGAACTCCAAAACATGAACGTTTTCAAGTGTCACATACTATATGCTTTTATCTACATAATGCTCTGAGAATGTCAGAATTTCCAGAGGTGGAGAGCAGTGGGGGGAAGGCATGGGGTGGCTTTAGGGGACCCGAGGAAGATGTCTGTGGTGACACAGACACACACACACACAAACGGCCTCGGTCCTGGTTTTGACATCGCGCTAGAATTACCTAAGTTATTACCGTTGGGGAGGCTGGGTCATAGATGCAGGGGGGGCCCTCTCTGTCACTGTCATGACTTCCTGGGGATCTAAAATTGTGTTTTAAAAAACATGAAACAGGGAGTTCCCGCTGTGGCTCAGCAGGTTACAAACCTCATTAGTATCCGTGAGGTTATGGGTTCGATCCCTGGCTTCGCTCTGTGGGTTAAGGATCCACATTGCTGTGAACTGTGGTGTACACTGCAGACAAGGCTCGGATCTAGTGTGGCTGTGGCTGTAGCGGAGGCCGGCAGTTGCAGCTCTGATTTGACCCCTAGCCTGGGAACCTCCACGTGCTGCATGTGCGGACCTAGAAAGCAAAAAAAAACAAAAACAAAAACACCAGCACGAAACAGATCCATGCCCCAGGCTCTAGCACGCAGTCCTTCCTCTCCCGGGTGCCTGGTTCCCTGGTTTCCCCGAGCTCTGCAAAGTCACAGGCTGAAGGCATAGGGCACCCACGCGCCCACCCCAACACCAGCCACCTCGCAATTCCAGCTGCCGTGAGTGTGCTCTGTCCCAACCAGAGGGCACCGGCTGGAGCTGAGCCCTGACCACCCTACTGCTGGCTCAGCAGCACCCAGCTCACAGCGGGCACCACGAAAGAATCCCTGTGATGAAAAAGTGAAAGAGCGAGGGAGTAAGCGAGGTTGGATTCTTTCTCTTGACCCTTTCAGCCTTCCCATCTGCCGACGCCATGAGCTTGGAACATGGAAACCTTGCCTGAAGGTCAGCCTCCACAAACCCAGAGAAAATACGAGAAAATGTCCTGAACGGAATAATAAAAATAACTCACATCAAAATTCACAGAGCAGGCATTTACGATTTAAAAAAATAACTCTTGGAAAACTACACCTAGACGGGGATTTCATTACTCCAATAAAGTCTCTGCAAAAACAAACAGCACGCGTCACACTTGGCGGCGGCCACTCTAGGTCCCTGAGACGCGGCGCGGAGAGGACGCGGCGGGCGGCTCCCGACCTTCCCGCCAGGGGGTCGGCGAAGGAGGCAACACTGGGAGCACCGGGGCCGTGGGGACGCGGCGTCCGCGCAGAGGCCAGGCTCCCCGCTGGGCAGGGCTCCGCACGGCCCCCCGTGCCCGCCCCAAACCCGCAGAAGGGAACAACTTCGAAGGACACGCGCAGGAGGGAGAGCGCCCTGCAAACTGCCAACCGTCGCTGAGGGGAAGGAAAGAAGACCCAGGTGAGCGGCAGAACACGCGACGTCTTGGTCTAGACGGCGAAACTCCCCTGAGACGCCATCTCCCCCCAGCTGATTTAGAAACTCATCCTGAGCCCAGCCCAGCCCAGCCGGTTTGCGTGGAAAGCTAACGAACTGCTCCTGAAACGCACGAGGCTACGCACAGGGCCCCAGCCAGCCAGAGAGTCTTCAAGAGCCACGATAAACGGAGCTTTACGACCAGGCGCCACATACGAGAAAGCTGCGACAGGCCAGACAGGGCCACGCTGGCAGAGGGACAACCGCGACGGCTGGCACGGAAGAGCATGCGGACGCGGAGCTGCCCTCGGCGGCCCCGGGTGACAGTTACAGCAACAAGACAGCGCACAGGGGACCAAGGGTCTCTCAGGAAATGGTGCTGCGTTGACGGCACTGCCCCCGAGGAAAGAGTGTGTCACCGATTCGCCCTCCCCGCAAAGCACTTCCAGAGGCGGCTTCGAGCGAAAGGTACACAGTGAAACGAAACGTCTCTAGGGCCCTGGCGGCCACGATCGGTACACGGAGGCCGGAAGTGCGGACTCCAAGCTCACAAGTGGACAGCTGGACACATGAACGCCGCTCGTCGGAGGCAGAGTAAGAGGGAGGAGGCAGCCAGCGCCTGGAAGACACCTGCCACAGGCGTCTCCACCCGCAGATGCCCGCCCACAGTTCAGTACGGGAAACAGCCCCTGCGCCCGCAGGGAGGGCATGGCGGGAGCAGCCCTGCAGAGGGGGGCTGCCTCACGGAGCCCCAGGGCCTCAAAAACGAGGTGGCACCTCCGTACGCACCAGAGTGACTCAAAGCAGAGCCACCAGGTTTTGGTGCAGACTCGGGGGTGGGGGGGACTCCCCTGGGACCAGGGGGTGCTCCCAAGACAGTCGCCCTGGGCACGATGTGCGGGCCCCGGGGCTGCATGCTGGCATGCTGCGTGGGCCACCATGCCACCTCGACGTGTGACAGCAAAGGGGCCCCCGCCCGGCCGCCCACGAGGACCCTCACCAGGGCGCGGCACCTACCACCTGCCACATTCCTCCCAGGAAACGCATCGTCTTCTCTCGGGGACAGAACTCAAGGACACGAGGCGTGACTTTAGCCCGAACAACGCTGACGCCCCCATGCAGCGAGCAGCGCCATCCCCGAGGGTCTGAGTGACCCCGAGTCAGGAAGCTGACCCCACTCTCCTGGGCCTACCGTGCAGGGCACGGGGCTCGGCAAAAACCCACGGGGATGAGACTTGCCCTGGGCCCAAGCCTGGACCTCCCTGTGGCCGAGAGGCTGGTCCCACGGAGGCCCAGGCAGCAGCTGGACAAGCCTCAGCCCCGCAGTTTCCACATAATTACAGGCCATTTCTCAAAGCTGCCAAGTGACCACAAGGAGCACAGAGCGGCATTTACGCAGAGTAGATAACACAGATGCCAGTGCCGGACTGGAGCCCCGTCGGAAGAGGACTGGGAGACCCGAGGGCCGCCTCGGGTCACAACGTTGGAAGGACCTGGAGCAGCAGCTACCCCCACCCGCCCCCGGGGGCTCGGCAGGCTCGGCCTGGGAACCTGCCTCGGCACAGCCCCTTCCAGACACTACGCAGGGGGATCACTTCCTGCCTCGCTGCCCCCAAAGCTCAGGTTCGTCTGTTAGGCAGCAAGAGCAGGGGTCCTCCAGTAGGGGTGGCGAAGGGGGATGTCGGCACTACCAGACAACGACCCTGGAGGGAGAAGACGCCAATGACCAGCGCCCACTTCCAAAGGCCAGTGCCCTCTGGAATTGCGGGGAGCGGGGGGCAGGGGGGCCGAGGGAAGAGGGGGAGGGGAGGCTTTTTCTTTTCTTTTTTTTTTTCCAAATTTCATGCTAAAAGTTAGCTTTCACTGCTTCGATTCTGTAGCCACATTGTGGAATATTAGAGGCACACTGGAAATAGCTCATTTCAAATAGGAAAATGGTTTGTGTTCACCCAGTTCTGGAAGCCAATTTTCAATTGCTTAAAATAGGCATGGTATTTTACCAAGGTAATTACACTCTTAGCTATCAGTAACAATTAAACCCTAGACTGGAGCCACTTAATAAGGTCTCAGAACAAACCCGCACACCCCAAGCCCTGTACTCTGAAATGTCAAGCACACAAACAGGGCCCCTGACGGGGCGCAGGAGTGGGAACCCCACGGCGGGCCTGGCCGTCGCCGCAGAAGGTACTCCAGGGAGACGGGCTGGGGGCTCCGAGGGGCGGGGGTCTCTCCCAAGCAAGGACGGGGAAACATCGGCTGCCAACACATCCTCGAGGCTGGACAGCTGCCCCCCGGGAGGTTCCAAGAAGGTGGGGGGCGGCCTGCTGGGCACCACCCTGCACAGAGCCGCCTGACCGAGAGCTTCATCACGCAGGCTGGCAGGACGGTCCCCGGGTGCCAGACCCGGCGACTGACATCGACCCCTCGCGAGTGTGCCTTCGGGGGCGCTCAGGGTAAGTCATCAGTCAGTGCCGGGCAATCAATACCCTCTCTCTCGCCACAAGGCCTGTGAGCGCAGCGGGCCCAGGTGAGGGCTGGAGCGGCCGGAAAGCGCCACCAGACTCCAGCCCGCTGAGCCGGGGGAGGGAGCGGAGATTTCCCGCCTTGGGAGCCGGAGCAGCGACCGTCAAGGACAGAACGCGCCCACGAAGGAAGCCAGGCACGAGAGCACGACGTGGAGGCACAGCCGACAAGGGAGACGCGGCGGTGGACACAGGCAGCCCCTGAGGAGGTGCCCACGCCGGCAGGGCTCCCTGCGGGGACTTGCACCCCGTGAACCCATGGGACCCAGTAAAGCAGAGCAGGGGCAGAGCCCCGGGCTCCCGGCACCTGGCCCCGAACGGCAGGACGTGGATGAGGCGGGCAGCGCCCGCTCCAGCAAACGTGTGACACGGGCCAGTTGCTCTTACCTGTCTGCAGCCAAGGACCAAATCTTCCCAAAGACGGTGACTCACTGGGGACACAGGGTGAACTGAAGCCCCGATGGCGGCTGCCCTTCTGAGGGCTGGGCTGAAGTAAAACGAACCCCAGAGAGAGCACAAGGGACTCCGCCCGCCCGCGAGGGACACCGGCAAACACCCCAGCTGCAGGCCTCTCTCAAAGCCTGGGAGGGCGCCCCGGGGCCCCACGCAGGAGGCACACGCCCTCCACCACCAGGTGCCCTGCGGGTGGGCGCGTCCCAAGTCGGGTGGGTCTCACCCCCCCACCCCGACCACAGGTGTGACAGGCCGAGTGATAGGAGGCTCAGGGGATCTTGGCAGATGAAACTCGGCCCGCAGATTGCCCTGGACTCTCTGGGCAGGACGAGCCATTCACACGCGCTTTCAAAAGCAGAGACTTTCTTCAGCCAGAGACGCGGCAGAGAGAAGCTGGAGACGGGAACCGAGCGGGTCCCGAGGGCCCGTGGGAAGAGGAAGAAGGCACGCAGATTCCAGGAGCGAGGCCAGCAGCCAGGAGCCCCAACCCCGGGAACGACTCCACCACGGCCACAGCGCGCCTGCGACCAGCCCGCCTGACAACCTCTGGACGGCGGGCAGCGCGGGGCCGCCCGGACGTGTGCCCCAGACGTGTGCCCCAGGCCCGGGGATCACGGACCCGCGCTGTTCCCAGCGCCAGGCCCCAGATCAACTCGCGCCCCACCCCGCACCTCGGCCGACGCGGGGAGCCTGCTGTGCACTCACAGGCTAGTGGGGCCGAACAGCAGCCCCCAGTCTTCCTGAGCTGCTCGCCCCACAACCCGGGACCCCGGGTGAGGAAGGATTCCAGCAACACACTTCTGGACACTCATTCCAGAAAAATCACACACTCGCGTCCACACAAACCCTGGGCAGCTGCAAAGCCTGGAAAGGGTGAAAATGCCCCCTGCTCCTGCGGGATTAACCGACTGCAGGCACCCACTGGGGGGCACCGCCCGGCAGGGCTGAGGGGCCAGCTGCAGGCACTCGCCACCCCTGGGCGGCGGGTGGGGGGCACTCTGGTGAGTGGGAGGCGCGTTCTGGACACTTCCGCTCTTGTGACATCCTGAAATGGCACCATGCGTGCGACTGTGTCATGCACACATGGCCACTGCCAGGATGCACAACTGTCCCTGGGTCACCGTCACAGTCAGGCTGCCCCACTCGGAACGTACTCGGCAGCCGCTCACCTGCCCGGCTCTCCCGGGACTCCTGTCTGGAAGAGCCAGTGCGTCTCCTGGGCGGGGCGGCCCAGGGCCTGCCCACGAGGTGGGGTGGCCCTCGTCTTCCATGGTTTGTATTTTTCTTCCTTTCTTTTTCAGTTTCTAGCTGAAACTCTGCACCTCTCCGCCACCTTCATCCAGCCCGCCCAGCCTCCACCCTGGCCTCTGGCAACTGCCTCTGGGGTTGTGGGTTCAGCCCTTAGAGGTCCCACCTACGGCTGACTCATCAGACTGTCGGTCTGATTGATCTCACTGAGCCTAACGCCCTCCGGGTCCATGGGGTGGCCGCAGCCACACTGCACAACGCTGCCCAACGCTGCCCGTGCTCGCTCGCTCGCCCACCCCTGCGCCCTCAGGCGGCGCCCACGCCCCGCTTTGGGAGTGACGCTGCAGTGACGTCCTGTCCGGAGAGCGACTGCGTCTCCTCGGGATGAAGACCCAGAGGTGGCTCTACTCCGGTTCTTTGGGCCCCGCATCCTGTCTCCCTCCGCAGGTCTCACAGCGCCTCCTGAGCACCACGCGCACGAGAACCTCCCGCTGGGCACGGAGCCGCCGCCTGAGGCACCGCGGTGCGCTCGGAAGAGACCGGGGCCATCCCAGCCCGCTCGGCTACAGAAAAGCTTGCTGGGGGCGGCGGGGGGCAGCTCACCTGCTGTTGGACTGTCAGGTCCAGACGTCCCACTACCCCAGCCACACGCAGCCTCGCGCGTCTCAGCCGGGCCCTGAAGTCCTCTTGCCGACCTGTGCCCAAGGGGCACAGGCCCCAGTGACAGTCTGTTCAACAGTGGTCGCCCGTTCCGTCCGGCTTTTCCCTGCGCTGGGCCCAGGCCGTGGCTTCTACCCGAGCTGCTCCTCCACGCACCCCAAACCCACGGCGACTCCAGGTACACGGTGCCTTTCCACACGGTTGGCAGGCGTGTCAGTGCGTTACTCTTGCCCGCTGTCCCTGGCATGGTAACCTCTGTAGGGCCGTGACCACACACCTGCATCACGGCACCTCTCGCAGAGAGGGCACCAGGACCCAGGAGAGATATGGGAAGAAGCAGGCAGGAGTGAGGGCCTAAGAAGCTGGCTCCTTACAACCAGCCACAGCCAACCGACCAGGCGTGGAGGCTGCGCCCTCCGCTGCCAGCTCTGGGCAGCAGCAGGTAAGGGGCTCGGCCGAGCCCCACCAAGAAGCCCGAGTCACCGGAGACACATGGGAAGTCTTTTAAGAGACCGCGTGGGACACATGGGACAGGCTGCTCGGCAGCGGGCTTTTAGTGGCAGGAACACAACCCGCCTTTCTAAGAGCTTCACAATCGAGAGGTGCCAGCAGCAAGGAGCCTAGGTTTTCATCACAAAGGCTCAGGGGCAGGCACAGCTGGCAGCCACAGCCGTGGCCGGGGCGGCCACCCAGGGTCAGCTTGAGGGCGGGCGGAGGATCTCTGCTCAGCAAGCTGGACTCTCTCAGCCTCGCCTCGAGAGCATCTGGGGGCAGATTCTGGCTTTCTCCTTCCGCGTCTTCTGAAATTTCACCATCCCAGGCCAAATTTTAAATAATGCTCTCACACAAAACCCTTAATTCACGCTCCAGCGAGCTCTGCTTAGGGAGCCAGACATCAGAGCCCTTCGGGCACAGCAGTCAGAGAGCCCGGCCCCCAAGATGGAGCCGGCAGCAGGCTCGCACCCGCCCCCTCGCATCTGGACACAGGTGACAGGCGCCAAGCCCTGTGGCTCATGGCCTGCCCATCAGGCCTAAGGGACGGCTGGCCCCGCCCGGCAGAGATGTGGGGAGGGGCTCTGCCCTCACAAGGAGGGGCCCAGGCTGCGTCTCAGAGCCTCCGGGCCATCAACCCAGAGTCAAATCGCACGGGCCGCTGAGCCACCAGGATGCATGCCCTTCGGGAGAGGCAGACGTGCAGGCAGCCCCACGCACGTCTAGCTGACCCAAAGTGAGCACACACGGCTGGCGGCTCTGAGCGCCCTTCATGTGGCAGAGACTTTAGCAAACATGCGGAGCCTGGAAAGAAGAGACAGAGCAGACGTGACAGGGACGGGCTGGAAGCTGCTGCCCAGAAGGCGGGCCTCCTGCGGGCAGGGCTGGCCTGCGCTGCCCTCCTGCCCCCCGTACCTTCGTCAGCAGCAGGACGCGCTTCTGCAGCCGCCGCGCCAGGGCCTCGTGCGTCTCCCGCTTCTTCCTCTCCTCCAGCAGCTGGCTGCTGACCTGGCGGACCTCCTCCTGGAGCTGCAGCCGGGCCTTCTCCAGCCCCCGGGCACTGCAAGAGTCCAAAGGGCAGAGCGATGAGGCCGGGCCCCCAAGACGGCGCCCGCTCTTCGACGGGCCCCAGGCCCAGCACGGCGTGCGTCACTCAGGTCCCAAAATAGCGCTGCACGTGCGGGCCTCCTGCCGCCACTTCCTCACTCGTGAATAGCTACTTAAAGCCTTTCAGGAGTTTCTGGATTTCAAAGAGACACCCAGGGCGATCCCACAACGTGGTGGGCGCGGGGGAGGGAGGCTCGACTCCACACACAATGGGAGAAATTGCCGGTGGCGCGGGATGGGGACAGCACTTCTGAATGAGCTGATTTACTGGAGCCAGCGCTTCCCAGCCCCAGGCGGGCGGCCAGATGTGCAGCTCTGTGCGGGACGTGGAGCCCCGGCCCCCGGGGGGGCTCTCCACACACATCCTGCAGAGTCCAACCCCAGCAGACCTCTGAACCCCTCCTGGGGGGCAGAGCCCAGGGCACCACATGGCAGCACCCGTTGGGCCTCGGCTCCCACACTTGACGCTGCCCTCCTGCGACCGTGAGAGCCTCTCAGCCAGGCGGCTCCATCGCCCGCCGTCCTGCAGCCCACACGCAGGCCAGGACGGGCACCCTGGGCTCACGTCCCCACTTCTCGCCATGGCCGTGAAGCCCCTTCTGAGCGCGGTCTTGGCCCCTTTTCCTCCAGAGGCCGTCGGTCCTTCCCGACCTGCAGGACGGTCCTCACGCAGGCTTCCGAGGCCCCTGTCCGGCCCCACATACACGGGAGGAACCCACACGCAGCCACCCCTGTGCTTTTGAGGGGACGATGACCAAGAGAGCGTCCAGGCACAGCCATGGCCCGGGGAGAGGAGGCACGGACCCCGCAGGCGGGCAGGCGCACCGGGGCTGCGGGCAGAAGATGCCATGCTCGCACTATTTCTTTAGGCAGAGGAAACCTCTTCCCAAAAGGAAGCTTTAAAAGCCTCAAAAGCAAAGCAAAGCAGTCGACTACGGCCAGGCCTACGTCACACGGGGCCGTTTGCAACACCGACCTAGGGTGAGGCTCAACAACGAGACGCTCCGACATGAGGCAGGTGGAGCCGAGGGGCCGTGACGACACCTGCAGCCGACCTGGTTCCTGGCGGTCGACTCTGCCCTGCCTGCTTGGAAGACACAAGTTCAAGGAAAGCGTCACCCCATTCAGCGCTCCCTGTGGAGGTGGTCGCCCCTCTGCCAGCTGCATCTCGCTCACGTCCGAGTGAGTGTGGCTTCTATTATCATTCGTACGATTCTTTAAACAGCTAACTGGGATTTGGAAGTAAACAGGAAACCCGCATGTGCAGAACTTTGCCTGGGACTCAGTGGAGACGCCGGGCCAGGCCTCCGGACGGCCCTGGGCACCCACGGGAGCTGGCACAACGCTCTCACCCAAGGCTGCACCTCACCCAGGAGCCGCCCCTGAAAGCCTCGGCCAAGCCCGATCCAACGGCACAGCCGACCAGTGGCACCTGCCTCCTCTAGGCGCTTCTCACAGGGAAACAACATGAAAAAACAAGTACAAATCCTCCTGTATCAGACATTTTTAAGAGGCTACTTTGAGTTCTAGTTCAGGTGAAAACCATTCACAGGCCAATTTAACCTCAAGGGCTGTGAGGCTCAATCTAGAACCACTGGCTTGAGGTGAAGAGGGCCACGGCGCCCTGAATCACGGCTCCACGGCAGAGACTTAACGACACAGGCTTGCTGGGCACAGCTTGGCAGAGGCCGATAAACCCCAAGCTCCACGCCTGTGGGAGCGTGATGCCCTGGTGTCCACGTGGGGGTCAAACTGGAGGCCTCCACCCCAAGAGCAAGTACGAAGGCTGAGGGGGAGCTGCTGCCCACCTGCGGGGCTGGAGACCCCAGCTCCTGGGCTTGGCCCAGCGCAGAAGCTGCATCTGGTCTGTCTGCTGCCAGCCTGCTGTGTGGGCCCCTTAAACGCAGGTGGGCCTGAGCCCCCAGAGCTGTCCCAAGACGCCTTAAGAAGAGTGTGTCAAGTGCAGGACGCAGGGCCACAGGAGATGCCCGAGGATTTCAGGGCTCAGGGCTGGGCCAAGGCGGGCAAAGAAAAGCCTCTTATCCTTGCCAGGGTGAAATGCTTTTCATGAAATCCAGACAGGAGGGAATGGAGCAGTGGACACACAAGCCTATGAAACCCCGGGCACCAGTGGTTGGCACCAGGAGGGTGGCCCCCCCGCAGGCCCGGCCAAAGGCGCTCAGCCCTGCCCAGGGTCTCCTGGGGTCTCCTGCAGAGCACCCCAGCCTCACAGCCTTCAGCCCTGCGTCACCCCAACTTCCCAGGCCTGCCCTGAGACCTGACGCCTTAAGAGACTCGATGTTTTAAAAGTGAGACCAGGCTTAAAACACCCAGGGCGGGAGTGTACCGGAGGTGACGCTGCTGGCACTTCTCGCTGGGCCGGGCCCCACTCCGCCAAGTCCCAGGGACGAGCCTGGGCATCCCGCAGAGACAGCAGCAGGCCACGAGCTGGGCGCTCACTCGGCCGGACGGCTCTCAGGCAAAGACGCCGAGCGCTCCATGAGCAGGGATGCCGGCTTCGCTCACCAGGGGTCAAGGAAAGCACCCTCGGCTGTCAAGGAGGCAGAAACTTTAGGAAGCAGCTGGGGCCGGGGCTGTGGGCACCCAGGGACGAGGAGAAACCACCACGCTGGCCGCCGGCCTCTCTCTCCTTGGTGCCAAGGCCTCCGGCCCCGAGCCCGGCCCGCAGCGCAGGCACCGCCCAGCCCTCTCACCTCTGCGGGAACAGCTCTCATTCCAGCTCTGCCTTTCTTGCGAAGCAAAGAGGAGAAACCTCATAAAAAATTAAACCTCTGGTTCCGCGCTTCCGCTGGACCCCGAGGTCAGCGGCATTTCCGAGAACTGGGGGGGTTCAAAGTGAAGCGCTCCCTTCTGAGAGGGGAGGCCGGCGTGCTGATCGATCACGGCCCTTTGGAGCGTCCGCAGAAGGAAATGAGGCCTGGGCGTCGAGAAGCCTTTGCCCTGCGACAGGCCGCTGCACTGCCACCTCCGCCAGAGTCCCCAGCTCAGCACAGCCACTTCAAGGAAGCATGAAAGGACACAAGCGCCTCTGAAGCCGCGGGAGGCGTTTTAATGACCTTCTCCGGATTCCGCGGGGCCACGGCCTCCGAGCGCAGTGCCGCTGGCCCAGCCCAGCGGGCAGAAGGACCGGACAGGGAGGGGGCCCATCCCGGGAAGGAAGTTGCCTGAGGGGCGCCCTGGCTCCCCGATCCCCTGGGCCGGGGGCTGGGGGGGGCTTCACG
Organism: Sus scrofa; assembly: GCF_054392235.1. Lineage (NCBI taxonomy): Eukaryota > Metazoa > Chordata > Mammalia > Artiodactyla > Suidae > Sus > Sus scrofa. Next base: position 1,395,608 of record NC_139385.1, read on the forward strand.
CCAAGCTCTGCCTGGCCCGTCAGCACAGATGGCAAGGGAGCCCTCCGGTCGCCAACAGGGGGACTGGATGTTCCCACGGGCCGGGACCGGCAGGGGGACTGGACAGCCCAAGGTCCCCCACTGGGGGTCTCCCACGGGTCAGGGCGCGAAAGTGAGGGCGCTTGCGCACCGACTTGCGGTGATGAAGCCAGGAAAGCATTAGTCAGACTGAAGCCACCTCTGCGGAGCCCTCCGGCACCTCACGTGCCCTCTGGCATCGCCACCCACAGACGGGTCAGCCGGGCCTCTCGGGCTGCTTGCTCCCTGGAGGCCCCTCCATCCCAACTAGGACCTGGTGCCCGGCTCCCGGTTTCTCCAGGCTGTGCCCATGGGCCTGGGGCCGCTGGGGGACAAGCCAAGCCACTACCAAGCAGGTGACACGTGGCACCTCTGTCGGCCGTCAGGCAAGGAGCTCAGAGGTCCCCGCCCACACCCCCAGGCCCGCTGCGGGGCCGCCGGGAGTCTTCCTTAGAGCACCCGGCTCCGCTCGTAAAGGCCCCACGTTTCACACTCATTTGTCAGAAAGAAAAAATCCAAACAGCGGAAGCAAAACTGGAGAACGAGCATGGCAAAGGCTGAACTCATTGCCAAGGACGGGCGGTTCCTGCCCCGGGCCTGTGAGGAGCCCTCTCTGTGCAGCATCTCATCTCTGAGACCCACCAAATCCAATTTGCATTCCCAGATAAACAGAGGCCACACAATAAATACTCTCATCTGACCTTGAAATGTGAGAAGGAAAATTACCCTTGGCAATTTCAATTCAATCCCAACCATAATGAAGGGTCCAATTTAGCTGATCTGCTACCAACCTGTGATCACTCGGGAGGGGCTGCCCTGGGTCACAGGGTGGGGAGCCCAGGAGGGGCTGGCTCCGTGCACAGCGTGCTGGGGTGCCCAGCCTGCAGCTGCCTGATCTCACCCCACCCCATCCCAGGAACAAGCCCGCAGAGGCCAGAGGTCAAGTGGGCCCCTTGAATTCGACGGAGTGGCTGCCCTGCCCCTTTGCTCAGGGACCCTGTCCGCCTCCTGCCTCCTCCTGCAGATGGGGACACAGAGCCGGTGGGGGCGGGGGTGGCTCCTCAAGGACAGCTCCAGACATAAGCCCCATCCTGTGATGCTGCAGGTTGGAGTCTCCTGCCAGACCCCAGGTCTCCCCCGCTGCAGCAAGGTCGGCAAATGCAGGCAGAGCCATACCCCGGCCTCGGGCAGGGAGAGGACCACCCCCGGGCCAGGGAGAGGACGGGGGACATTCATGGGCGCTCTCCCTGAGGGGCCCCAGGTGGTGGGGGGTGGGGGGGAAGAGGCCCAGGATGGACAAGGGCGGACATGAAAAAGTAAACAAGCTTCAAACACTCAGAGCTGTCCCATCACGGGGTGACCTGGCTAAACACAGCTCCAGAGGGTCGCTCAGTACCCTGGTCCAAGCAGCGTCACTGAGCCCCCAGCCTCAGGTCCCAAGCACTGAGCCTTGAGTACCAAGTACTAAGCAGTGCAGCTCAGGTACCACGCCTCAGGGAGTAAGTACTGAGCCACTGGTCCTAGGTACTGAGCCTCAAGTACCAAACACCTGGCCATGATGTGGTCTGTGCTCCAAGGCGGGGAGAGTGGAAAGACAAGAGGTGGGCACTCTGGAACCAACACAAGCGCCTGCCTGTTCACACCTGCCAACCTTGGCGCTGATGAGAGCGCAGCAGACTGGGCAGCAAGGAAACGGCTCCGGGTCCAGCCCTCAGAGCCCCGGACTCCCGTCTACGGGGCACAGACAGACGTGGAGGGGGACGTGGCCGAGAGAGCAGCACCTGGACTCAGCAATGGCTCCATCCGGACCTGCTCTGGGGCCCGGAGCTCCAGCCGCGTGAGCATGAGGCCAGGCGACAGCGCCTGCCCCGCGGCAGGGGCACAACCGTACCACAGCACTCTGTGCCCAGCAAGAGGCAGCTGTGTGGAGTTCCCATTGTGGCGCAGTAGGAGAGTCTGACTAGCATCCATGAGGGTGCAGGTTCAATCCCTGGCCTCACTCAGTAGGTTAAGGATCTGGCCTTACCATGAGCTGTGGTGTCGGTCTCAGATGCAGCTCAGATCCCATGTTGCTGTGACTGTGGTGTAGGCCGGCAGCTGCAGCTCGGATTCGACCCCTAGCCTGGAAACCTCCAGATGCTGTAGGTGTGGCCCTAAAAAGCAAAAAAAAAAAAAAAAAAAAAAAAGACAATAAGAGGCGCCTGCAGGAGGCAGGCAACAGCAGGTGCACACTAAAGGGCCCGCTTAAGACTTCAAATGGCCCGGCTCCGGGCGGGGTCCCATCAAGACCCCAGGTCAGGACCTCCGGCCCCTGTCTCCCTTAGAGCTCAGATGGGACCAAGCGCTGGGAGCAGCCCTGAGCACCCCTGGAGGGGAGGCCCCCACAACAAGGCAGGGGGACAATGACACACATGTGCCCCGGGGGAGCCCCTCCGGCAGCACTGGCGCGTCACTCTTCATTTGCCAGAACTTCCTCTACTTCTTCCTGGCACAGAACCAAACCTCAAACGCAGATGCAAACGCAGCCCTTTGAACAGTCTGGGAACGACCAAGAACCACCCCCTGCGTGTCCTTGTCCGCGGGGCGCAGGCCCCCACTCTCTCGAGCACCCACGGACCCCGCCTTGGGCTTAGAGCTACCAACACACACAAGATCACAGCTCCCGTCAGGAGACAATAAAAACCAGGGACGCGGCGGACGCAGGAAGCTGGGGGGAAGGGATGGAGCGCGGCTGACCTCGAGGGGGTCAGGCTGTGTGCGCACAGCGCTGGGCACTGCTAGGCATCCCCGAGTGGTCCTGTGAGGACAGGAGGTCCAAGGGCAGGCCAGGCCCCCGGGGGAACCGGGCCCAGAGAGACGGCACAACCTCCTCCCGGTCTCTCCCGGAGGCGCTGAGAGCCCACTGAGCAACCCTGACGGTAGGGCTCCCAGCGTGCAGACCATCGACGGCCTCGGCCTCCGAACCTTCGATCCACACCTGTCCCCGTGATGGAGCTTCCTTCCAGCTGCCTCGCGCCACCCGATTAACAAAGCCCATCCCGCCTGTTTATTTTCCCATCGATTCTGCCGTCCTCGAGCAGAGCACAAGCGGTCAATAACCCACAGGGGGAGGCGCCTTCGTGGACCGCTGATGAGCGCTGCATCCCGTCCCCCTCCGTGCCCTGTCCCCACCAGGCTTGCAGTACAGGGTGCTCTGGGGGTGTCCCCAGGGGCGCGACATGTGACACCCAGGCCGGCGCGGCCCGCACGCTCTCTCAAGGCTGCCACTCTAATAAACTGCTTGGGCTTCCGACCAGAAGGACCAAAATGCAAGGAGATGAGAGCTACTGTCTCTGTGCAGCATCCACTCAGCCTTCCCAGGTCCACACAGCCGCTCCCTCAGTAGCCCCACTTCCTCCTGGGCATGGGGGCCCCGGGGGGCGGACACTTGACTGCAGACAGGCCAGCTCTCCTCAGCGTATCTCCTCTTGAACTTGGAGAGCCGTCTGAGACAGAACGACCGACCTCTGCAAGGTGGGGCTGCTGCCTGGCGGGGAGCCTGAGCGCCCGCAGTCCCGCCCGCCCCACAGCAGGGTGCCGGGCACCCCCGCTGGGCCAGGCTCCTGACCTCATCTCGTAGGTGCCGCCAGGCCCAGGAGGCAGAGGATCGAAGCGGGTCTGGGTGCAGGCCGGCAGGGGGGTGGCTGTGGACGCGGCTGAGGAGGCGCAGCAGCACGTGGCGGCCACGGGGCTCGGACCTGCCCCACCACTAGCTACGCAGGCCGGTGACCGGGACACGGACGTTCACGCCAAGAAGGAGGCGCTCTGGGAGACGCTAGCGGACTCCCCGACACACGGCAGAGCCCGGTCCAAGCTTCGCGTGACCTGCTGGCTGCCCAGTGTGGCTCCAGGGCACCTCCGGCGGCCTGCTGGCTGTTCCACAGCCTCCGCACTTACCTGGCGACCAGGCAGGGCTGCGGCCCCAAGAGCAGGAAGGGAGGTCAGACGGGACGGCAGTGGGTCTCTGGTGCTCGGGCCGGGCCTGGAGAGGCGTCACCAGAGGCCCTGGTCAAGCACCGCGGGGGGTGTCACGTCTGCAGGGGGACAGCACAGGTGCAGTCTCGAGGCTGGGGGGAGGGGCGCCCCGCTGAGAAGGCAGGTTTGCAGCACAGAGCAAACAGCACGAGGGGTCAACAAGGGGTGACGGCAAGACCAGGGGGATCCCCGCGGAGGGCAGAACCACACCAAGACGAGGGGAGACGCTGCGCCCGGGCGTCCGGGCAACGACAAACAAACGAAGACAGGCGGGCGCTGGAGAGATGCACCCACCAACCAGTCAGCCAGGCCACCAGGCGAGGGGCCCGGACCGGGAGAGGCTGGGAAGTTAAGGGGGAGAGCGACCGCTTTGCCGGCTCTGTGACCCCGTGAGGACCCTGCCCTGCCAAGGTCCGGTTCTCCGTGCAGACCCGGCCTTGGGGGAAGGACACTTTAGGGACACTGACGGTGATGCGGAAATCCTGTTTCTCGTTGGAAGTTAACCAAATGGCATCTCATCTGTACATGCAACTGGGCGCTCTGGCTCAACAGTGCTGGCCGGCGGGAAGGGGCGCTCCAGTGGCTGCGACAATCGACGGTATTCGGAAGACTCTGCTGCACAAGCCAGGGGACAGGTCTGGAAGTGTGTGAGCAGAGGGTGCAGGAAAATGAAGGTCTGCTGTGATTAGGAAATTTTCGATAATTTTCTCAAGTTCCAGCAGAAGAAAAGGAGCCCAGTCAACCATGGGGACAGACACAGCAGTGCCAGGCGCGGAGGAGGGGCCGGTGACCCTGGGGCTGGAGGAGGGGCGTGCAAGCCGGGCACGGTGACACGCAGGGAGGCAGAGTGGCGGGAAGCCGTGCTGGGCAGGCTGCAGAGGCCACTGCAGCACCGATACCAGGACAGGCATTGGCAGAGAGGAGAGCGGAGGCGGGAAATGCAGGCTCCCCGGCCATTGCGAGGGGCCTGAAGCTCACTGTCCCTCCCTCCTGCTCACTGGAGCCATCACTTTCTGAGAAAAAGACACCCAGAAATCACCTTACACCTGCAAACAGCCACACCTTGGCTTCCTGTCATCAGACACCTGGTGACACCAGAAGCCACCAGAGCCATCATCAGAATCAGAGCACAAAGAGGAAGGAGCTGGGGCGCAGGACAAGACAAGGCAGGGCTGGATGAGAGCCCTCCCCTGCGTTGCCATCAGGGCCAGTGGCACCCAGCAAGCACCGCCACCCTCCCCCCAAGCACAAGCCTGCTTCACAGCACCCGTCTGGGCAAGCTAAGTCCCATCACTGTTCCCACTGGAGTCGGGGCCCTGGCTTAGGAGGCACGTCAGTGACACGGTGAGGGCTCAAGCTGCACGCTCTCCACACTGACCCCATCCTGGTCGCAACCACAGCTCACGGTGGCAGCCACGGGTTCACTGCTTACGTGGCCACTGTATCGACGCACATCGGGCACCTGCTGTGTGTCAGGCACGGGTCCAGGCACAGAGTGGTGACCACCTCCAAGCAGCTCCTGCAGGAAGGGCTGCGGCCTAGGACGCAGGCAGCGGCCAGGGCCTCTACCCACCTCACCCACCAGGAGCCAGAGGGAGCCTGTGCCCTGGTGGCACCTCCCGGGGAGTGACCCCAACAGCACCAGGCCCCCAGGAGCCTCAGGAGCGGAGGAGCCAGCCAGCGCTGCCAAGAGCAGAGGCAAGGGGACTGAAACCCCACAGGATGCAGAGGTCCACACCGACCACCTAACTCTCCAGACCGGCCAGACCAGGGCACCCCTGCTGGTTTCCTGTGTGGCCCTGACTTCATCCCCAACATGAGCCCGCGTGTCAGACAGGGAGAGCTGGTGACTCTGAGACCCCGTTCTCTGAAAACACCCTTGACAGCAAATGACACCAGCGGGAGAATGCCGGGGAGAAACGGCGACGGACACGCCAGCTCACAGGGAGGGAAGGAGCCTCCGGGGGCCCCGAGCGGGCGGCTCATTTTCTAGTGTTTGAGTGTTGGCGAGAGGCGACAGCTCAGGGCTTTGATTCCCACTTCCTAACGATCAGCGAAACTGAGCGTCTTCTCGGGTCCTCATCAGTCATTGGTTTATCTCCTTCAGAATAAGGTCTACTCAAGTCCTTTGTCTATTTTTTCATTAGGTTTTCTTTTTTTTTTTTTTTTCTTTTTCTTTTTGCTTTTTAGGGCCGCACTCGTGGCATACGGAGGTTCCCAGGCTAGGGGTCTAATCAAAGCTACAACTGCCGGCCTAGGCCACAGCCACAGCAACACCAGCTCCGAGCCGCGTCTGCGACTGAACCCACGGAGCGAGGCCAGGGGTCGAACCCACAACCTCATGGTTCCTAGTCGGATTCGTTTCTGCTGCGCCACGACGGGAGCTCCCTAGGCTGTTTCCTTGATGTTGAGTTGTGTGAATTCTTTATGTATTCTGGATGCCAGACCATTACCAGATACTTTGCAAATACTTTCTCCCTTAACACGGGTTGACTTCTCAGTTTCCTGACGGTATCCTTTGATGAATTTAAGTTTTTTATTTCAACGAAGTCCATTTTACTTATCTTTTTTTGCCTGTGCATGAAGATGCTTGTGCATCTTCTTCTTGGTACCACTGAAGAACTGACTCCCACGAAATCCAAAGTCACAAAGACTCACAACGGCTGTTTCTTCTAAGAGCTTTGAGTTCTTGCATCCGAGTCTCTGACCTGCTCAAATTACTTTCTGCCCAAAGTTGAGGGCAGGGGTCTAAATCTGTCTTGCAGTTGTCTCAGCACCATAAAATGCATAAGGAAGTGATTCCTCCTCTTATTATTTTTTTGATGTTAATTCCCTCCATAAACACTAAGGTAAAATCCGCCAGTGAAGCCTCCTTTTGATTGCTGGTTACTTGTTACAGGTCTATTTAGATTTTCTGTTTCTTCTAAGTCAGTTTTGATACTTTGTGCATTTCCAGGAATTTGCCCCTTTCATTCAGATTATCAACTTTGTTGGCAAACTACATTCTCCTGTAACGTTCTCCATACTTCTGTAAGGTCACTCCTGTCGCGAGACACGTGTCTACAATCTGTTCTCAGCCTCCCTGCTGAAAACGCCATCCTGTCCTGTTTTACTTGACCCCACCTTCCTGCGTGAAACACAGCCGCAGTGACGGTGAATGACTTCAGCTCAAGCACAAAGACCCAAAGGCATGAGTTATTCACAGGGTCAGCTGAATGAGGACCTAGTGCGTTGGTCCAGGCACGCCGGACCTGTGCTGACGGGCACGCCGCTTGCACAGCATGATACGTCCTCTTGAGAATAAGAGGAGGAGGAACCTCATGGCCCCAAGCAGTTTATGAGCCGTCGTTAGCAGGATATGCATTAGCAGAGAGAACCTAGGCATGCTGGCTTGCTGCAGACAGGCGTGCCGTCTGCGGAAGCACAGCGAAGATTCTCTGGAATGCTAAGCATAGAGAGCTGAGCCAAGCTTCCTCAACGCCAGTGACTGCCGAACGCCTAAAGGTCAGAATAAAGGCTTAATCAGCAACCGGCTAGGTGACTTTTACAATAACTTAGAAAAGCCTACATCCTGCACCTACAGCCCTCCTGACTTGGCGTCGCCCTCAAGAGCACAGCAAGAGCAGTGGGGTTTCTGGAGGCGGCGCTCTTGGCCCCCGAGACCTTGCGTCCCCCGGTTCCCACCTTACCTAAGAGAAACGTCTCTGCATCTGGTCTGATGTTAACTTTTCCCCTTAAGTCTCAAGCCCCCGTTCCTCAGCCCTCACCTGCCGAGCTGGGCGCGGCTCACTCCCACCTCCACTCCTGATCGTATGAGTGACAGGCTTCTGTCACGTCTGCTCCCCTGGTCGAACTAAAAGTCTGTCCATTTTAGTCATCGTTTCAATTAGCTCCGCTCTCTTTGCGGTTCTGCCGTTTCTCCATCTTCTATTCGCTCCCCTGCTATCTTTACCGTTTCCTTCTTCCTCCAGCACAGGCTGTGGGTTCGGTTTGCTCTTGTTTGGGTGGTTACTGATGTGAGATCCTTCTTTCACAGTACAGACATCTACAGCAGCAAATTTCCCTGGGAACGCTGCTTCTGCTGTTCCCGGAAGCTCTAGTATGGTGCATTTCCACTCTTGTTCATTACACAGTGTTTTCTAATTTCCCCCGTGACGACTTCCTCGACTCATTCGCTGTTAGGAGGTACACGGCTTAATTCCTATTGATCTGTAACTTCATTCTGTGCTGGGAGAAGAACATATCTTATGTGATTCTGAACATTTTAAATGAGGCATGTTTCAGGGCCTGACATACGGTTGACCCAGACAATATTCCCCGGGCTCTGCGGGAGAACGTGGACTCTGCTGTCTCGCGGAGGGGTCTCCAGATGTCCCCAGGCCTCAATGTCCTTGCCTACAAATGGGGACAGAAATCCCAGCCTCGCGAGCTTCTCACACGAACCCGAGGAGGGGAGGTACACGAGGACCCCCCCCGCCAGTCCTGCATTCAGATCAGGTGCCCGTGAAGAACGCACACCTGCAGGCGCAGCGGAAACAAAGCTCGAGATAAACTCACAAGGCGCCAAGGACGAGCCCTTGCTTATCTGTGCACCGGCTCCTCAATGGAAGATACTCAGGCCTCTGATGCCAAGGCTACCCTCGGACTTCCCAGAGGAGCCTGACTCGGAAAGGGGACTGCCTCAGTGGACGAGGGGTAGCTAAGACGCAGAGGCGCTGGCCTGGGAAAGGCGGGCCGGGGCGTCGTGTGCACCTGTCCCCGGAGATGCAGGCCCGGGAGCGGAGACGACAAGGCAGGGTTTCCTTCCTGGGTTTCTGGGAAAAGGCCACAGGCGCCCCCCGTGCCTGCCCCGCGGGCATCCTGCAAACCCTGAGCAAGAGCTGCCTCCTTCCCCAAGAGCCCCCGTGGTGCTCACAGCACGGCTGCCTCTCCGGAAGTGCCTACAGCCCCGCTCAGCAATCCCAAAGGCCGCAGGAGGAGGAAACTGGCTGGTGACAAAGAAAAGTGCTTCTCTCTACACAAATTCTTCATAGGAAGTGGATTTCAAAGTGGCCATCTGTCTCTGAGATTAGCATCCCGAAACCATACCACCTCACAAGCAAGGAGCCTGGCTCTCGCTGAGCCCAAATTTCATCACAGGAGTAGAAAAGTCCCATTTAAATGATAATAATGTGAAGTGCTTAGGAAGCATTTTACAGCAAGAAATGCCCAGCTTCCAGGCACCAATGAGGAAGGGCTGCCCTGCCGGCTGGACCACGCCGCCCTCCCTGCTGGCCTTCCCCTGCAAGCCTGGACCCTCGGTGGCTGAGCCAGGAGACGGGAAAAGGAAGCTGGGGGCACAGTCGCCAAGTGGCCGCTCTTCTGCCTCGGGCACACCTCCCTCAGGAGGGCACAGCCCTGCCTGCAGCCCCTCCAGGGAACAAGGGCTCACAGACACACACAGGGCCCCTGCTGCGCGGGGACTCGCTGCAGAAACGTAAACACAGTTTTAAGCCACAGTGATGGAGATGGCGGTGGTGGTGGGGGCACGGACCATGGGGGGGGGGGGGCACGGACCACGTGCCAGGCCCCAGGCCACGCAGCCCATGCGCGGGCTTCTGTGAGGGGGTCGCTATCAGTTCCCCTCTTTTAAAAGTAAAGACCACGTGACCTAGAAAGACTGAGGACGCAGACTGGTTGGCAACACAACCAGGACTGGGAACCCGACCTGCCTGGCCCAGAGCCCGCCCCTCCGTCGAGGTTCTGAGCAGGGAGTCCCTTCCCTGCTTCCAGGGTTAGATGAACCCCGTGCGAAGGGCTCAAAGACACAACAGAAGGAGGTGTTCCCCGCCTGGTTAACGAACCCGACTAGGATCCGTGAGGACGTGGGTCCCATCCCCAGCCTCGCTCCGTGGGTTAAGGACCCAGAGTTGCCGTGAGCTGGGCTGTAGGTCGCAGACGCGGCTCGGATCCTGTGTGGCTGTGGCTGTGGCTGTGGCGTAGGCCGGCGGCTGTAGCTCCGACTCGACCCCTGGCCTGGGAACCTCCATATGCTATGGGAGCGGCCCTAAAATAAATAAATAAATAACAGAAAGAACGCTGTGAATGAAATAAAGAAGATCCAAATAAAAAGAACAGTCAAAACTCCATACGAAGGACATTTTCAGTACTGAGAAACACTAATGAAAACACGCCAGTGGACACACATCCTGGAAGCAAGAAACCAGAAGCCGACATCACAAACAGGCCAGCTCTAAGTCAGCCATATATTAAATCAATGCCAATTAAAATCCCATTTATTCAGAACTATGCAAACTGAACTTGAAGGTCACATGAAAAAATAAACAAGCGAGACGTCAGTAAACATGTTGAAAATGCAAAGAGAAGAGCCTGGCAGCCTGGGCTTTTAAAACACCGCGTGTAGCACCGTGACTAAGGCACGGCGGTGTCATCCCATGTCAAAACAGTGAAACAGAACGGAAAATCCTAACCCAGACTGGAATTTATGTAGGAAATGGGCTCAGAAAAAAGACCGGTTACTCATAAAATCACATCAGGACAACTCTCATTGGGAAGCTCTCTGGAAAAAACAAGCGAAATCCTATTTCACAGCTCCCATCAAAAGACAGTCTCAGCGGATCAAAGGTTTTAGACATAAAACATAAGATCAAGAAAGAAGACAACACAGGACCAAATTTTGATGACTCAGAGAAAGTCCTTTCCGAATTCATACAGAAACAAAATAGAAGCACTAAAAGAAAAAGCTCTGCATTCAACCAGGAGAAAAGTTGAAAGTTAACGTCTGGAGAAAACTTTATAACCAGATAGAGGGGACATGTCAGACCAGGAAACCTTATCTTCAGACACAGGGCTAATTTCCTCAAGCTATTAAAAGCTCGCCTAGCCACTAATTTTTAAAAAGACAGAATGCATGAAGAAACAGACACTACGTAATCAACAGCTACGCTGAGAGCGCGCCACAGAAGCTGTGATCTGAGGGGCCAACAAGCACGGGGCAGTGCTCAGCGTGATCGGCCAGCAGGGGAACCCCGGGGAGACACCCCCCGCCCCAGAGCAGGGGCTGCGAGGCCACCGACCCCGGGGCCAATGCGGATGTGAGCTCCGGAACCCCGGCCTCTCGTCAAGGCAGACACGCGGCAGCCCCGGCCCCGGGAGCACGTGCAGCAGAGCTGTCTGCGCCGCGGTCTAAACTGAGCGCCGCCCGAACCCGAGCCAGGAGGAGAGGGACAGGCCAGCGCGTCAGACCCAGGGCCCGGCTCTGCCGGCACGAGCCCCCCGCGGGCGCCCTGGGCTCAGCCTGCCCGAGGGCCGAGCGCTGCTGCAGCCTCAGCACTCGGCTCCCCTGGCTCTTCTTTTTTCAGGGCAGAGTTAGGTCCCAGCACCGGCAGGAGGCCTGCCCAGGGGCGGCCTGGCACGGCAGGTTCAGAGGACTCTTGGTCGAGACGCGCCGCGAGGTGACCGGAGGGAGGAGGAGCGGCGCTCGGGGCTCCGTCTCGAGGCCTCGGCGAGGCACTACTTCACCGCAACACTGACGCCCCGCTCGCCCCTCAGAGTCGCCCGACGCCACGGGAAGGTCAGATGGCACCGACCCGGCCTCCTGACGCGGAGGCCCCTTCCCCGGGGCTTGGCCTGTGACGCGCCCGGGGCTCCCCGCCCCGGGGGCCCGAAGGCATCCGGCAGGCGGCGCAGGTGGTGGCAGGTCAGGACAGCAAACGCGGAGCAAGGGGCCCCCGAGGGCATCAAACCCAAGCGCCAGACAGAGAGAAAGAGCTCGGCTCTGGAGAAAGGATATGAAGGCGGTGGTGACGCAGCCTCACTGCGGCCTCCGCCCCAAGAGCAGCGAGTCCTGGAAGAACCGCGTCTCCACCTCCACCCAGGCGCTTGGCCCACCGCCTGTCTCCACCCGTGTGGACGCGGCTCAGCACCACTCCGTCCTGCTGTGCAAACTGCCACAGCCTTGGCCGCTGGGGGCGCTTTCGCGTCAGTTCTTGCGGCCCCGACGTACCCTCCACTGTCTTCTAAGCACGTCCTCACTTCCGTCACCCGAAGGTGCTGTGGGCTCCTCCTGGTACCTCCTGCCCCAGGCCTGGAATCAGCCCTCGCGCCAGGATCACCGGTCCTGCTCCCGGAGGGTGGTGTCTGTGTCTGAGATGGGGGTGTGACCCCCACTCCCGGGGGCTGCTGCCTCCAGGCCCTGCCAGCTGCAGACTGGATGACCCGCAGACCACACTCACGCTGCCCTGGCATAGGCACCTGCCCACAGGCCTCCCGCCCAGCAGCTCGGGGTGCCCTCTGACCCTACTGCTGACGCCAGCTCCTGTCTCCGTCCTCCCCCACCCGACGGCCCAGCCTCTCCCCTGCTCCCCCCGAAGCAGCCGCGTCCGTGACCCGCATCACAGCTGGATCCTTAACCCACTGAGCCAGGCCAGGGATCGAACCCGCAACCTCACAGACACCATGACAGGTTCTTAACCAGCTGAGCCACAACAGGAACTCCTCGAAACATTTTTAATGCTTCTTGTTGACGCATTACACTCCTTATTGTTGGGTTTTAAGAGCTTTTCTGTATCTGGATATAGGTTCATTATCAAATATGTGATTTGAAAACACTGTCTCCCAGTTTCTGGCATTTTCATTCTCTAAAAAGAGTATCTTTCATAGAGCATAAGTTTTCAACTTTAATGAAGGCAAATTTATCAGTTTTTTGCTTTTATGAATTGTGCTCTTGGTGTTATATCTAAAAATATTATTGTCAAACCTAAGATCACACAGATTTTTCTCCTGTATTTCTTCTAGAAGATCACAGGGCCTTTTTAAGTGTTAAATCGGATAATGTGTATATAAAACCACTTGGCCCAAGCTAAATGTTCAAAAATTGTTGGCTTCTAAAAATGTGCGTGCTTTTGAACAATTCCACTTCTAAGAATTGCTCTGAAGGGAATAATAATTGGTGCAAACAAGGATCTTGGGACACGTACATCTGTAGTAACCAGAGTTTTTATTTAGAATAATGAATCATAAAATGAAAACAAATACCTACGTAGAGTTTGGCTAAATAAAATATTCATAAAGAAAGCAGTTTGCAGCCCAAAAGTTACATTTTAAAAGACGACTTAGCGGCGTTCCTGTCGTGGCTCAGTGGTGAACGAATCCAACTATGAACCGTAAGGTTGCGGGTTCGATCCCTGGCCTGGCTCAGTGGGTTAAGGATCTGGCGTTGCTGTGGCTGTGGCGTGGGCTGGCAGCTGCAGCTCCGATTGGACCCCTAGCCTGGGAACCTCCATATGCCACGGGTGCGGCCCTAGAAAAGGCAAAAATTGAAAAATAGAAAAAAGTAAATAAAAGACGACTTAGCATGGACAATGCTCAGGACAATGTAAGACCCAAACCAAACGGCGCGCGTGGCCTTCCATTCCCCCCACAACGGCCTCGGGGCGCGCAGGTTTGGTTCCCATCGGCTCGGAGGCGCTGAGCCACCACGGCCACAGGGCTTTCCGCTGGGAGCCCGTCCTCACCCTTTCGATGTTTTCTCCTACGCTGTCCAATTCTCGCCACGAAAACCTATTCTCCTGGTCATCACTCTGTTAAGAGGCTGACCCAATAAAATGCGGGTGCGGTCGGGGATGGGGGCCGAGCAGCGGGGGGAGGACCGGTCCAAGCCTCTGCACCCTCGCCTCCGCCGTGGATCGCGAAGGTCGCACAGGAGCCCCCCCAGCAGCGGCCTTCTCAGCTCCGGCCCTCCTCCGCCCGGGTGCCCGCCGGCCTGCCCCAGACCTCAGCACGCCCACCCTCCACCCACTCCCCAGTAAAAATGCCCCGTGGGCACGTATCTCTCCAGACACCACCCCAATGCTCTCGCTCCCTTTGCAGAGACCAGCCGCCCAAGCCGCTCCTTTCTCCAGCTCTGCCCCTCCTCCCTCAACCCATTCCAACCTGGTGTCCCCGAGGGGGCCGCTGCTGCCAGCTACTGTCCAGCCCACCATGTCCTCCCCTCTGCGCTGACCCCTCATCTTCCCAGAGATGCCCCGAGGACCCTCCGTCCAGGGCACCCCAGCCCCGTCTCTTTCCCTGTTCCTCCCCCTTCCCGACCCCGACACCGGAGTCCTGCAACCGCCTCCTCTCCATCTACCCTCATCAGAAGGAAAGCGGAGTTTAAGGATGGACGATAAACCACAGAAACAGAAAGAGACGGGCCTCCCGCGCGCAGCTGACGGACCGTGCGGGGAAGAGGCGGGCTTCTGCCACCGTGACCAGTCGCCGGGCTGTCCACCTAGAAAGGTGTCCTTCCTGACCCCGCACGTCCCCCTAAAGCACAAATTTCAAGAGGATGGTGCATCTAAATGTAAAAGGCAGGACCACAGCTTTTTGGAAAAAACACCACAGACTATTTTTCTGATCAAAGTAACCAAAACTTTCTTTAAAGACGACGCAAGAAGAGGTAACCACATAAAAACACCCAACAAATGGACTCAAAATGAAGAATTTCTAGTCATCCAAAGGCACTGATGAGAACACTAAAAAGTAAGCCACATACACAGAGAGAAGCTATTTGCTACACACACACACACACACACACACATCAAATGAAAAACTCCTACAAATCAACAGGTTTACAAAACAAACGAGATAGAAAAATGGACAAAAGACTTGTCTGCACACATCCCAAAACAAGACGTCAGCAAGTCTGATAAGCACACGGAAAGGTGCTCAACCGCCTCGGTCCTCAGAGAGATGCAAAGAGCCGCGGGCGACACCCTCACCTGCCTGGCGCGACAGCTTCCCAAAGCTGGATGCACCCAGGACGCGGGGCTCACAGCGCAACCAGGACCCTGCACTGCCGTCAGGGCCAGAAGGTGACGGGCCAGCCTCACGGTGTGGCACAAACGCTCAGCAAAGGGACAGGCGAGAGCGGTCCCAGCAGCACTGCTCGTAAAGAGCCCCGGATGCCCAGCAGCAGCAGATGGCTTAGCCAACTCTGGGACATTCACAAAACGCAACCTCACGGAACAACGTCAACAAGCCTGCGACCACCACCCGCGGCACGCGGGCTCTCGAGGCGCACCTGGCGGGCACACCTCACACACCTGTCCACACACGACATCGGGACCTCGCCTGCATGAAGGTCGGCCCAGCAAGGCACAGCTCAGAGGCTGGCGGCCAGGCTGGCAACGTCCAGGGACAGGGCCAGGCAGCTGGGGCGGGCGGGAGCGGGGCCTCGGGGACGGCCGAGCTTCTGCCTCTGCGTCGGGGGGCTGTTACACTGCTCATGGGTCATCTGGGTTTTCGTTGTAGACACTACACTTCAACAAAAAGTTTCGAAAACAGAGGGAACGCCTGAAACTGAACAATCATTAAGTAGTAAAACTTACTGTTAAAGTATCTTTTTTTAAAAAAAAATTTTTTGGCTGCACCGGTGCTATGTAGACCTTCCTGGGGCAGGGATCAAACCTGTGCCCCAGTTGCAGCCCGTGCCACAGCTGTGGCAATGCCAGATCCTTAACCCACTATGCCACAAGGGAACCTCCAAAGAAAATACCTTCCTAAAGTTTCGATTGGTTTTTTACAGAAAAAGCACACATTGCCGCTACATCCAGCCTTCCTTTAATTTCAAAGAACACGAGAACCAAGGCAGCAGCCCCTGGCTGCTGAGCACCCAGTGACACCCGGCAGATGTGTTCTCTGGGGCCGTGTCATCAGCACTGTCACCGAAAGAGAAGACACGGAGAGGAGGGAGGCCGAGGGCGACACAGCAGCGCCCAACGGGGCGGGAGGCGAGTCCCCGGGGGGCCACCTCTGTGACCTGCCCGCCTGAAGCCACAGGAAGCACCGGCTGGGCGGGCGTGGCCAGGCCTCGGGGAGGGACGCCTGAGAAGGGACGGGAAGAGTTCCTGTCGTGACACACAGTGGTGAACGAATCCAACCAGGAACCATGAGATTGCGGGTTTGATCTCTGGCCTTGCTCAGTGGGTTAACGATCCGGCGTTGCTGTGGCTGTGGTGTAGGCCGGTGGCTACAGCTCCGATCAGACCCCTAGCCTGGGAACCTCCATATGCTGCAGGAGCAGCCCTGGAAAAGGCAAAAAGACAAAAGGGGGGGGCAGGAAGACAAGCCCCGCTGGAACCGCAGCGATGGGGGGTGGCCCAGCATGTCCGGGGCAGCACCCGGCCGGAGAGAGGCGGGGGGCGGGGTGCTCCACGGGGAAGGCTGGTCCTGAGGGAGGAGCAGCAACGCGGGACTGGTGAGGCTGAGCCCTCGCTGAGGGTCTCGGCCACTCAAATCGAACTCCTCCAGGATCAGCAGGATCCGAACGTGTGACTCTGGGCAGCCAGGCAGGCCTCCGGGCCCCACTACGGGAGGGACCAGCCTCCCAGAGGCCAGATGAGCAGCTGTCCCATGTGGCCCAAATGAGGGGCTCCGGGAAAGCAAGGGACACGTCCCTGCCCTGCTCAGGAACGACCCCACCCCTGCCAAGCATGTGGGCTGGGGGACCTCGCCGAAGGCCGGGCCCCATGCACTGACACGTGAGGGCTGGGCCTGAGGCTCACAGGCCACGCTCTGAACGGGACCGTGGGCTCCAGGGCCACATCTGCGCTTTGCCGCCTTTCTGCCAGGCCTGCACCTCCATCTTCTGCTGGCACACCCACCTTCCAGCCCATCTGCCCTGCGCGGGGCGAGGGGACAAGGCTCTAGAAAGGTCATCCTGATGGGAAGTGGCCTCCAGGCAGCGCAGTGCTGGGACGGAGCACCAAGCCAGGGCCAGGCGGCCCCAGGCTCAGCTGCAGGGACCCTTCTTGTAGACATTCTGGGCAGAGAGGCCCGCCCCGGCCCTCCTAGGAGCCCAGCAAGGGTACAAGGGGATGCACGAGCAGAGCTGCGCCCGGGGTGGGGACAGAGGACAGAGCTGGACAGAGCGCGTGGGCCAGAGCACCGGCTCCAACCCCAGCCCCGGCCCTGACCAGTCTGCGGCTCTGGACAAGGAGCTGGAGCGCCTCATGTCCCCCGCGGGGCTTCCTCCACCACCGCAGGAAAGACGACAGCACGTGCGGAGTGGCAGGCGTGGAAAGGCCGGCAATCCCTGTGTGACGAAGCACCGCCAGCCCCACTGGCACCGGCTGGGACAGGCTGGGACGGCACGGGAGCCGGCAGCCTTCTGACCACAGGCCCGGCAGCTGCTCCCCTCGCCGCACCCGGTTCCCCCATTTCCACCGCGCAGGCGTCAGAGAGACCCTGAGGTTTGCCTCAGCGGCCACAGCATCTGTGGACACGCCCAGCAGACCAGCAGGAGCCGCACTCGGCACGAGAGCCCTTTCAGAGAAAAGCAGGTAGAACTGAACCAGCCTGGTCTGACGAGAGGCCTGCCCCACACAGCTGCATCGCCGTGGATCCAGAAGGCAAGTCAGAAAGGCCTCCCCCTCGGCCTGAAGACACCCTGAAAAGAGCTTTGACTCTAAAGACGCAGAAGGACCTGGCTGGGTTTGGGGTGGCGGCCTGATGGGGCAGCACTGGCCTTGTAAGAAGCCCCAGGCACGGCCTCATCAGTTGCTCAGCACAGCCGCTCGACCCATGGAGAAGCTGGCTCAGGCCACTGAAGGGCAGGAGAGCTCAGAGCCCCCGGAGCCCGGAGGCTGGAGAAAGCCCACCAGGGCACAGGAGCACGCAGACCGAGACCACAGGGCTGCCCAACACAGGCAGCTGTCCAGAGCCGCGCACGCCCGGCCAGGGTCCAGGCCGAGCCTCGGGCAGCACTGTGCCGCGGGGCCAAGCGATTGCTCATCTGTGTCCTGCCTGGCTGACAGCTCAGGACCGAGAGTCACAGTAAGAGGACCAAAGAGCCACAAGCTGCAACGTGGCAGCACTCCCTGCAGCCAGAAGGGCTCTGGGCACTGGGGATAAAGGACAGGAGCCCAGCCATCGGGAGCTCCCAGGCGGCAAGGATGGGGACAGGGAACGGGTGGGAGAGGGGCAGGCGGGGGGGGGGGGCAAGGACACACTCGATGAAAGCCACCAGGCTGCTGTCCTCGAGGAGGTCACAGCCTGGACGACGCTGCAAGCACAAGGTGAGCGGCCAGGGTTGCTTCCCCCTAGACTGAGGCGCCCACCTGCCTTCCGCACTTGGCTCTGCGGCACCCGACCAGCCGCCGGAGACACGGCCCGAGCGCTCGCTCAGCTCCGAGCCAGAGGGAGCTCCCCGGGGAGGCGGCGCTGCCTGTCAGTATCCAGCCAGCTTATTCCCTCCTTTGCGCAGGAGAGGTAGGTTCTAATCTCTGCTGCCTCCCAGCTGCATGTGTCCGCGCTTGCTTTCCTCTATTTAAAAAGCAGAAGCTCATTTTGGATTTGCGAGAGAGACAGCTACCACCCTGACTGCACTAACCATCTACCACCCGGAGGCCAGGCAGGCCCTGCGGACGGAAGGAACACGTCAGGCTGGAGACATCAAAGCCCCAGAAACCCAACTAGAAGATTCACGTCTCCTCACAGTTCCTCCACGGAGAGTCCAAGGAGGCCGCCCACGCGCCCATCACTTCTGCTGACAGGCCGGAGGCCTGAGCCACCGGTTCTGCTGGAACAACCTCTGGGAGGCCATGCGGCCGCATAACCACCCCAACAGAAGCGGCTGCTCCCTGCGAGGAGCCCCCACCCCATAAGTCAACCAGGCCATGAAAACCAAGAATGCAGGGCCCCTGGGGTGCGGCAGGGTGGGCGAGGGGCGAGGGCACAGTGCCCACATCTCACTGCCGGGTGCTCCCTGCAGGCGGGGCGCTCTCACCCCACACGTCTGCTGCACGACACTTAGGCCAGCGTGGGGGACAGGGAGGCCCAGCAGCTCCCGTCCACAGCCCGGATGCAGAAGAAGGCACAGGGCATCACCAGGCAGAGTAGCACCCAGAGCACCTCTGACCACCACGCTGGTGGGAGTGGTGGTCGCCAAGGCAGGGTGACACCACCCTCCCTACCCACGCTGATCTCTGTGCTCTGACGCCTCCTACAGCCTGAGAGAGAAAGAAGCAGCCTTCTGGGTTTTGGCTTTGGGAGCAGAAGCAGAAGGTTTAAAAAACAATCACGGCCAGCACTCGTGAGGAGGACAACCCTGCTGCCTGACCGGTGGTCACAAGGCACCTGGATGTGACCAAGCTGGGGACCTGCTGGGGCCCCGCCCAACAGAGGGCGGGGCTGGGCCCCTCCCCTGCGCCTCCCCGCCCACCCACGTGGCACAGCAGGAAGCTGGGGCGCTGTCCGGGGTCCTGGACACTGGCTCACACTAGGGAGTCCTCAGGAAGCCGGGCTGACCAGCGGAGGGCAGCGGAGGGCAGCGGAGGGAGACGGACACGCTCATGGACACATGTGCCCGAGCCTCATCTCGGCAACGTGTTCTGGCTCATGGGTTTTTTTGAGCTTGACGTGGGCGTTTCAGGGCTGAGTCCTGACCGCTAGACCACCAGGGAACTGCCTTGTTGTGGTTTTACAGGCATCTTAAATAATTATTCTGGCTCAGGGGGCGGTTGGAGGGCAGAACAGGAATGGCCCCCGCCCCCAGCAAAGCTGCAGAGGGTGCGAGCAAGGAGGAGGCCCAGCCCTGGGCTGCAGCGCCGGGGCCCACAGGCGGCTCACCCTCCAGCTCACCTTCATTCTCCAGACACGCCTGACAAGTTGACGGCGGTGTTAGAATTTATCATTCACGTAACAGCGTGGTTATTAGTGGAGTCTCATTTGCACGTGTCAGAGGAAGAGAAAGCCACCTAATTAACCACGTTCCCATCAGCCAAAGGAGGGTGTGCTGCCCACTTCCCTTGGGCTCCTGTCTCCCAGCCTCCGCACCTGCTCCCTCCCCCATCAGAGGAGCCTTCTGAGCCTCTGTTGCAGGGAGTGGAAAAGCCCCCCCTTCAACGATGGGAATTTCAAACAGACCACGTGGGCACTGGGCTCCTCACTGCAGGACCTGCCACCCAGCTCTGCGTCCAGAAGGCCGGCACGAGGCAGACAGCCTGCTCCAGAAGCCTCTATCCGGGGGCCATGCAGACCCAGGACGGCCCCTCCACCCAAAGGCCAGGAGGCAAGACTCACTCTCCCGTCAACCTGGCAAAGCCAACCACTGTCCCTGCGCCTGTGCCCCAGGCCGCACACTCTGTGTAGCCCCGAGCCAGCGCGGTGCCTGACACACGCTGGAGAAGCACCTCTGGGACGGGAGAGAGGGGAGCAGGGAGGCTGCCGGGTGTGTAAGGGAAACCCGGCGGCTCCTCTGAGCTGCTTCCCGACACGGGAGTGAGCCTGCCCACGAGAAAAGGCCGTGCTGAGGGCGAAGGAGAGAACTGCCAAGCACTGGCGTGGCTGGCACACAGCAGGCTCTCCACAGACACCCACCAGCAGCACACAGGTCAATCCATCACGGCCCCCAGATCTGCCACCCAAAGACGGCATCTCCCCGTCCCGCGGGGTGAAGGTCAACGTCGGAAGCAGCCTCTGCCGACGGGGTGCCGCACCCGCTCCAGCCCTGCAACCAGAGGAGAGCCTCGCACCTCCCCGAAGGCGTGGGCACCCTGGAACCAGCCCCCCACGACCCCGTGCACAGGCCTGGCCTGGACACCTCCACAGAGGGTCACTGTACTCGTGCCCCCACCTCCTCAGGGGCTGCCCTACCCGCCCAAGTAGGGCCCCCGCAGCCATGCAGTCCCTGCCCTGACACGTGCTGGGGGGCCCCAGGCCACGCGAGGTCTGCTGGAGCGCCGGCGGGTGGCGTACAGCGCAGCGCAGCCAGTGTGCTCCCGTCTGAGAACAGACGGAGGAGGAAGAGAGGGCAGGGGAGGCAGAGCTGCCCTGGACACGCGCTGCCCAGCGGGGCCCCAGAACCGGACGACCGAGGCCCAGGCGGCCCCAAGAAGCTCAGCGACGCCGGTTCTCTCTCAGGAGCCCAGAGCCGGGGACAGGAGACTCAGACGAGGTCCCAGAGGGGACGCTCCTGGGAAGCCAAAGGGAGTGAGGAGGCAGGGGCCCGCTCCCCACCAGGACAGCCCACAGCGCAGCGCTGCAGGCTGGACCCTGGAACCAGGAGTCCCTCAGTGTCCCCAGGCAGATGGACCGTCACCAGTGGCACCTGGACTCGGGCAGGGTCTGTTCGCAGGGACAAAGCTAAGTAAGCGCTCGAGCTGCCGGGAGCAGAGCGTCCCAGCCTGAGGGCTGAGCGGCCTCTCCAGCCCAGAGGCTCAGCAGACAGCTTGGCGAGCTTCCGTTCCCAAGCCAACCACGTCGGTGGAGCCTCTAGGGCCAGCTAGCTCGCGGCGGGGCAGAGGCTGAGCCGGCCTGGCCCCTCCAACGGAGAGCCAGCACTCGGCGCGCTCCCCCAGGAGGGGGCCTGGGTGCCGAGAAAGAACGAAAGGCAGGCAGCTGCCTGCTCTTACGGAGACGCTTCCCCAGAAGGCAGCTCTTGGGTAAGCGAGCCGACTCCTCGCTACATTCGTAAACGGAAAACCAACCTGCCCGCACTTCGGGGCCTGGTCCGGATGCCCCTCAAGCCTGTTCTGTGGAAGCCGACGCTGGCACGTCGCACTGCAGTCCCCTGGCATGGGACAGCCCGGTCTGTGCCAGGACAGAATCAACCCAGGGCACAGCCTCCTTGCCGGCATGTGGTGCCAACGGCAAGATCTGGGTGTCGTACGTGCCAGGCTAGGGACTCGTCCTGGGTGCAGGGAAGGTGACTGCTCCCCTCCCAAATCTTGAAACTCAGGAATCGCACTCAGCCTGTGCCAAGCCGCCCGAGGACACAGTGCTGCCTCTCTATGGGCAGGACGCTCGGTTCCCCAAAAGCTGTCAGGAGGCAAGAAACAGCCCAGGAGCAGGAGACCCCAGCCACGCCCCGGGAAGGTCCTTCTGGGAAACAGCGAAGGCCCAGCCAGTGTCCCCATACACAGCCCCCGGCTCGGCTGCCTGGATCAGGGGTTGGCAATGCAGGGGGTGGGGCTGGCAGGGCCCCCTCCTCCTTCCTTCTCCCGGCCTGCACCCTCCTCCAGCCACAAAGGCAGACGGGAAACAGCACGGGAAAGGCCTGCTCACCATCCTGAGCGTGCCAGCCCCCAGAGTGCACACTGGCTCCAGGGAAGCAGCACTGACCAGGGCCCCTCCTGGAGCTCAGTCAACATGTGCCCCACTGTCCCACCCGGCCGAGGGGTTCTGCGCTCAGCTCTGGCACACCCATCAGGTCACTTCCCTGCTGGACCGGGACGCCGAGGTGGGTCACAGGAGAAGTCCAGGGCTCCCCTCTGTGGCGTCTACAGGTGGTTCCCCCCAAATCACGTCACCTTGCCCCCAGCCCTCCTTCCCCTGCCAGAGTCTGGTTCACACGGCCACCCCCGCTGAAGCGGCACTCACACCTCAGGCTGGTGCACACACAGCTTCACACACCTGCCCTAACCCTCAGGAGTGGGTGCCCTGCCACCACCTGCCAGGCTTCACATTTCCTGTGAGGCCCTGCTCCGAGCTCCGACCTAGTTTCAGTGCTGGCCGTGAACCCCAGGGACAGGCTGATGCACAGCACTGCCCCCTGAGAACCCCTCCCCACCCTCGCCACCCCCCCGCCCCGCTGCCCATGTCAGGTGGTCCGCGGACACACTCATCCGCAGCCCATACGGCCTCGGTCGGCACTCAGGCTCAGCGAGACCTCGCTGCAGCCTTGCTTGGGTTAAGGCAGGGCTGCGGCTGACCTGCCCACACTGTTGGAACAGACGTGGGCCATGGCGGCTCCTCATCACCAACAGACAAGTGGGGTTCTTGGAGACCCTGCTGGGCCTGGCCGCGCCAGGGGATGAGGGCTGAATCTGCCCGGGCCCCTGGAGGGCTTCACAGAGTGGAAAGGGCTGGTGGGACGGGGGTCCGACAGGGAGCGGTGAGCCGGGGGCAGAGAGATGCAGACCTGAGCAGCAGCAGACAGGAGGGGCAGAGCCGCCAGTCCCGGGGCACAGCGGGTCACTGCAGGTCTTCTCAGCTCTGCTGCCTCCCACCTGAGCTGCCCCAAAGGCCCTCATCTGCACCTGTGCCACTGGGGCCGACAAGCATCCTGCTCTCCCTCCCTGAAAACTGCCTCTGAGAGTTCCCGGTGAGGCACAGTGGGTTAAGAATCGACTGCAGCATCTTGGGTTGCTGCAGAGGTGTGGGTTTGACCCCCAGCCCAGCACAGCGGGTTAAGAATCCAGCGCTGCTGCAGCTGTGGCGTACGTCAGAGCTGCAGCTCAGATTTGAGCCCCAGCCCAGGAACCTAAACGTGCCTCGGATGCGGCCAATAAAAACAACCTCCTCTGAGTTCACCTCCTTTCAGGCAGAGGAACCACCACGTCGCTGCACTTTTCGTCTTCAAACAACGACCACTGCCACCAACAACCCCACCTGGACTGTGGGCAACCGGGCGCAGCCCCCAGCAACCTTCCTGAGGGACCTGGGGCCCCCCATCTCTCCCCGGGCCTCCGACCCTCAGCCTTGGCGCCAGCTGCTCCCTCGCCCACTGGCCTGCGCGCAGGGAGCGGGGTGGGGGCAGGCTCCCACCTTTCAGGGCTTCGACTTGCCCCTCAGGGGCCCTTCTCTGCCCACCCAAGGGGCCCTCTCCGCCCACTGCCCACAGGGGAAATGCTGACCCTTCAGGGCTCTGCTCCCTGCCAGCGGGACACCAGGCCCAAGGGCAGGCCCCAGGCCACCTGCTGGCCGCCAATCCAGGGCACGCGCAGAAGGCCCTGCCGTCGAGGACGGTGGAGACCCACACTGCTGTCCTCAGGATGTATTCGGCGTTCCTGCGGGATCTGGCTCAGGTGCACAAAAGAGGAAAGGTTTCACAAGGCTCCAGATGCAACAGCAGAAAGTGCCCCACGCTGGGTCTCATCTTCCTTCAAAGCCCAGAGAAGGTGCCGTGCCCCCGCCCCCCCACCCCCGACAGGCGAGGAAGCACCCAGTGTTCTGCCCCCAGGGCTCTTAGCCCTCCACCTACGCCCAAGCCCCTGCTGGGAAGCGGATGGAACCAGGGCTGGTTCAAGACCACTGCCACCACAGACCTGAGCCAAGGCCCGGGGGGGCTGCCTGGGCGCCTGTCTCAGGTAACTGCTGGCTCCGGGCTGCGTCCACCTAGCAGCACCCAGAGTGCCCTCAACACGCAGGGAGCACCCACGACCTCCAGGAAGCCCTGTCGGACTCACGGGGCGCAGAGGGGGCAAAGTGCCCAACCAGGTGCTCAGAAAACACTATTTTAAAACTTGCTGACCAAAAAACCCCCAAAACGGACCACTTTAAAATAAAAGCAAATGCTGGAGATTTTCATTATGTGTAACACTTCTACTAAAACAGAACAAACTCCAGGTTTATAGCAAACGAGTTCCGGTGGGGTTTGCGTCCGCTGTAACCCCCTATTCAGGCGCCGTCTCATTAACATAGAGGCTTAATTGGCGTTTCATGGCTGCATTGTGTCTCAGGAATGAGCGAGGTGCAATTATGGTAAAAAGAGCCTCCAACGGTTTCAGTTCAATGCGTGTCATTCATCGCGTCAGAATAAGCACAGATGTTCCATTGGGGGACAGAGAGGAAGACGAGCAGCTTTCAAACGACACTTTTTTCGTTTAAAACTTTATCTAAAATAAAAGTTATTGAAGTGAAATTTACAACACAGTGTTTCTCTCCCTTTGTTTTACTTGCTATAGGGCATTAACTTTCAAAGGCTGGTTCCGCTTAATTTGATTTTTCATTTTTCAATGAACATCTGTGTTTAGGTCTAAAAAGCTCTTTGTGGAAACATACAGAGCCCCGAAAGGGTCTGAACAAGGCCTGCCTCAGCAAACACTTGGTCGCCAGGCCGGCCTGCCTTTCCCGGGTCCAGGGGTCCAGGGGTCCTAGGGCAGGAGGGCTGCTCTGCCCCTCAGGGCTCCCCCTCCCCACGGGGGAGACACGGGTGGGAGCGGAGGCTGCAGCGGCCCTACCTCAAACTCCGCTCCTCCTTCTACAGCGCGGGTCCGAGAGGGCTGCTGGGGGGGTGCCCTCCGTACGCCCACCCCTCACCCAGCGGTACCACATGGGGGGACAGGCCTGCCTCCAGGGCCCCTTCCGCCACGTGAGCCCTGGCAGGGAGCACACCAAGGAGGTACCCCAGCTCAGTCCCCCAACTGGCCCTGAGACGTCAGACAGATGGGCAGCTCGCCCACGCCTCGGCTTCCCTCTCTGCCCGTGTGGACCCAACCGAGCCGAGCTGCCTGCAGGGCTACTGGCGGCAGAGAAGAACCAGGCTCAGAGCAAGAAGAAAGGCCCGATCCAGGCCCAAGGCCCCCAGGACACTCAGAAACGGGGCTCCAGGGGCCGTGCACCAGAATCCCCAGCCGGGGAGGCGTGCGGACAACGGACCCGGGGGAGGCCCACCAGCCTCACCGCCTCTCCTGCCGGCCGACACAGTGGCCGGTCCAGGCTTCTCCACAGCCGCCCTCCCGGCCAACACAGGAGTGCAGACAGGGCTGGCCACGGCAGCGCGGGTCTGAACGCTCCTATGTTTTATGGTGCTGTATTTAGAAACCTCTAAATAAAACCCACAGCGCGTGCTGCAATAATACACATTTTTTAA
Organism: Sus scrofa; assembly: GCF_054392235.1. Taxonomy (NCBI): domain Eukaryota; kingdom Metazoa; phylum Chordata; class Mammalia; order Artiodactyla; family Suidae; genus Sus; species Sus scrofa. Next base: position 1,421,253 of record NC_139385.1, read on the forward strand.
ACTCACTAATTGAATGTTGCCATTATAAGCGCTATTTTGGACCATCTGCTAAATATGTAATTTAGGAATTAAGATTCATATCTTACAGGGTACGCTAATTATTCCTTTGAATCCACTTGGGCACTCTCTGAGCACACACAAGAAGTCCTGCAACCAGCAATGGAAACAGCCCGTCTCCTGGTGCGGGGTCAGGGCCGTGACAAGGCGGCCATCAGGAGCCAGGCAGTCACAATGTCATCAGAACCCGTGACGGAAGGGCAGAGACGGGCACGAGGCCTCACCTTTCTAGGCTGAGAGTCCGTTCTGGCTACTTAAAGTCGAAGGGAGTTTCTGGATTTCCACCCAAACCCTTTGGTTGACAGCTTCTGCTCAGTGACTGTGCACAGTTAAGCCAACACCTACGCCCCCAACACCTGAAAACAGTGTCTCAATCTTAAAACCCCCTCCTGTGGCTGGACTGTGAATCAGTGACAGGCCCACGATGGCTGAGACTGTCCCCATTCCGTGGCCCACGTCCTCACGTCGCTCCTTAGCAGCCATGCCCCAGCATCAGGCAAACCGCCCGGGCTCTGTGAGTCAGGGAACAGCAGTGCAGTCACCTCCTTTTGTGTGATGCTCTACCTCTGTTAACGCGATCCAATTCAGAGTCTACTTCTGATGTCACCACAGGGTGGTGACGCACTCTGAGGACGGTGACTGTGGTGCAAACCCCCGGTCATTCGGCCACGCGGCGCACAACGCACCTCTCCACCCTGTGCTCTCCCGGCTTTGACAACTCTCTGACCCCCAGTACGGGTTCCCCATCGTTCCAGACTATTACCCCGCTCTGGGGGCCTCCACGGGTTTAACCAACCAATAAACACAGTCTCCGTATCAAGACGCACCACCTGCCATGACGCGGCTCAAGCAAAGACGCCCAGGATACAAGCTCACGAGCAAGACGCTCGCACGCGTCCCGACAGCCCCAGCAGCACCAAGAACCACTGCTCCTCCAGACGAAACTCACCAAGTCCTTGAGTTCTCTCTTCTCCCCACCTCAGTCCTGATCACAACTGGAGGGAAGAAAAATGGACGGGCAATCGGCGACAGCTAAGAAGCCAAGCGTCTCAAGGTGAAGGCCGGGGGGGCGTGAAGGCCGTGTCCTTGGAAGAAAAGCAAATGACAACCCAGAGAGGGTGGAGCCGAGCACGAGCAGGGCGGCCCCGCCCCCGCTGTGGCTGCACACGGTGCCCCGGCCTCCAGGAGGGGACCCCCCGAAGCGGAGGACGGGCTGGGGCAGGCCGGCTCCTGCTTCGGCCAAGACCGCCCGGCAGAGGGAGACCCGGTCAGGACGGGCGGGGGCCGGACGGCACGGCCGCCTCCTGCACACACCGCCCGCTCCCAGCCTCGGCCGTCCACCCGTCCACCCGATGGAAGGAGGAGCTTCGCGAGCCTGACCGCGTGGGCCTGTTCCAGCCAGGGAGCAAGGCCCCGCACGAAAGGGGCGCGGGAGCGCGGATCTGCGCAAAGGCGGGTTGGGGAGGGAGAAAGAAGGGAGCGCGGGGCTTCCTCGGCCCATGACAGGGCACAAACCCCGCGGCTGAGAGGGGCCGGGAGGGGGGACCTCAGAGGGCAAACAGACTCGGCCTAACGCGCCACGCGGGCTACACTCCACCCAGAGTTTCTCACCAGAGAAGCCGCGAAAAGCAGACAGGGCATGTGCTCCTCAGGTGCGGAGCGAGGGTGGGGGGCGGTGCTGGGTGGCAGGGGCCTCAGAGGGCACCACGCTCGGCATCCCGGCCCATCGGATCGGCTGAGATCAAGGACCGCCAGGACCACAGGCAAGCCGGCGACGAAGCGCGCCCAGGAAAACGGCGGGCAGCCTCTCGGGAGGGCGGGCACGGCTAGGACCCGGCCGTCCCACTCCCAGCTATGCCCTCAAGGAGGGAAAACTCCGTCGCACAGGCCACGGCTTTATCCAGCCCCAGCAAAACACAAGTCCGACAGCCTCAACTGACAGGTGCAGGAATAAACCGCAGGGCAGCCACACACGCGACCCTCTGGGCCACGGACGGCACGAATGGGCCTTGAACACGCTGGGTGAGTGAGAGGCCAGGCCCGGAAGACGACACGCCGTGCAGCTCTGAGGATACCCGGCGTCTCCAGGGCGAGGGGTGCAGCGAGGGGGACACACAACTCCCAGGAGTGGGGGCTCCAGTCCTGGTTCGTTAAGAACCACCCACGACAGGAGACCACAGGGAGAAACAAACTTGCTGGCGAGACCCCATCCTGAAACAAGGACAAAGCCAGCGAGGGGCGGAGAGACGGGCTGAGGGCTGGAAGGCAGCATGACCGGGGCTGAGCGCACGTACCACGCCCAGTCCGCCACGGTCACGGGCTCCGGTGCTGCAGAGACAGGTGCACACACCAAGCCCGAACCCGTCGACAGGAGTGTGGGATGCCAGCCAGGTTTCTCAGCCTCGAAGAAAACGAGCAGGCTGAAAGCGTCCAGCAGGGTCGGGATGGAAACGGACAGCAGGAGACCGAAAGGCTTTCCCGCGCACGCACACCCGGCAGACCTGGAGCCGGAGGCAGATGTGCACATGCACGACCTCCGCCCGCCGTGGGGCCGAGACACGTGGACACACTCCCACTCGGGGACCGGTTCTCCATCAGAAGGAGCCAGGGCCCCTGGAGGAGTGAGGGACTGTGTGACGGCAGGGCAGATACCAGTTCACAGCGCGGGGTGGTGCCCGCAAGAAAGAAAAATCAAACGGGCCCAGGAGCCCAAGCAAAAGTGCTCCAAAGGCGGGAGCTCAGACCACCCCCCCCCCGCCCCGAGTGAAATCACGTCAGCACACAGGCCACGCAGGTCAAACCCGCCGCAGGACCCTCTCAGCAATGGGTACAATTAGGGGCTGAAAGTTTGGGGAAACGGGGCGTTTTCAGGGTCTGGGGTGTGTGTCCCAGGACACGCCCTCACTGCAAGGGATGCAGCCGGCCTTGACCTCATGGTCCCGAGAATCACACAGCCCAGCTCTACACAACGCCTGGCCATGCTCTTCCGAGGGGTCAAGGTCATGAAAGACCAGACGTCAAACCATCTCAGGTGTTCGAATCCAAAGAGTCGGGCAGGCCAGCGCGACGTGGGACCCTGGCCTGGATACTGGGACAGGAAAGCGTCAGAAGCAGGAAAACTGGCAAAATCCAAATAAAGTCTGCAGTGAGCAGGGCCGCCCCACGTGCTGCCTGGTTCACGGTGACGGCACGGTGGCTGTGCAGGGCGCTGGCCGGGGGAGCAGGGAAGGCTGCACCTCAACTCTCCACGCTGTTGCTACAGCTGAGCTGTCAGCTCAACCTGACTTTAAAACAGAAGGTTTTAAAAGAACACATAAGACGTGTTAAAAAAAAAAAAACCAAGAGGTTGATGCTGGACGCAGCATCCCCCCAAAGGCCACGTCAACAGGCCGTCAGGCCCCCGGAGAGACCCAGGGACCTCCCCGAGCGGGCGTGGCCGCTGTCGACCGGCTCGGTCAGGGCTGGGCGCTGGCCCAGGGCACGCTCCCCTCACAGGGGCACAGGGAGTGCAGACTGGGGACCTCTGGAAGAGCCAGTCGGGACGTCTCACCCTCCCCCGTGCAGAGGTGGGGGCGGCAGCTTCCAGAATCAAACCCACTGGGCGTGCCCGGCCCCACCACCTGCCGTCCTCCACGGGTGCAGAGCAGCTCGGCATAACGGGACATGGCAGGCAGGTGGCAGCTGCCACCGCCAGCACCCCCACCCCAACCTGCCATGACCTTTGGAGAGACCTGCCTCTCACGGCCCTTTCCGGGAGCTGCCACGCTTGCGAGCGGGGTGAGGTGTGGAGCCTGAAGGAAATGAGTGGTGTGAACAGACCAAGCATGACGCACCTCCAGGCTCCCTGAGGCACCACCCAGGAGCGGGCGTGTGACAAACATCTCCGAAACCACAGCCGAGGCGCCCCGTCCAGCAGGAGGCAAGAATCCGGCCAGGAGGACGACTGCAGGGCAGGCGTGGGCCAGCGCCGGGGGATGCAGCGGAAGCAGGAGCAGCCAGTGAGGGGCAGGCTGCCCCCCGGGCTCAGGGAAAGCAAGACCAGGCCACGGGCCACACCGGCGACGGGCGGCTGGGTGCTGCAGGGGGGCCACGCGAAGTCAGACTGAGGAGATGAGGGTTGACTGAGGCTTCGGGGCGAGGAAGGAGTCCAGGGGTTCCAGAATAAGGAAGGGCCCTCACCAGGGATGCGCGTGGGGCCTGTCCTGCGTGGAGATGACTCCAGGTGTACGTGGAGTCCACGGACCCGTTTTCTACCACGTCTGAGTCTGGCGGAGAGGCCGGCTAGGGGCAGGGACAAGTGCCTGTCCTGAGGGGCCTTCTGCCCGAAGGGCAGTGCAGGCACGTAAGCAGCTCTCCTGGCCTGCACAGCATGGGGGCAGGCCAGCGGGGGACCGGCCCTCGGCCCTGATCCCAGCAAAGCAGCCTCTCCAAGAGCCCAGGCCGCAGCATGAGGTGGCAGCCAAGGTGGCAGAGACAGGCATCAGCCAGGCCAGGCGAGAGACTGCCCCTCACCAGCCACCGTCACTCACCAGAGTTGCTCCTACCTGACGAACTGGCCACAGCCCAGGGAGCTGAGGGTCTGCGGGGAAGCCTCCGCTGTCTCAACACGGCTCACGGGGTCCCCACCCCATGTGCCTTCCACCACCCAGGTGAGCCACGAGCTCAGCGTGGTGCAGTGACACCTTGCCCTGTAGACCAAGGACATAGCAGAGGGCAGCTGCCAATGCCAAGTGATGGCGGGCGGGGGCGGGGAGAGCATGTGCCAGGCCTGGGCATGGCACGCCTGCTTCCAAAGGGCGCCCCGGCCTCTGGGACACAGCCATTCATCCCTACGTGTGAGCATTCCAAGGACGGCAGGCCCCCCGCCCCAGCACAGCAGCAGCACCTCAAGGAGCCCCACACGCATCTCCTGGGGCGCCCTGGAGCAGCTCGAAGGAGCCAGGAGAAGCCCTCTCCAGCTGACCTGGGCTCACTGGGCAGCTCTGGGCCCCCATCTGGACTGTGGAGCCCTACTGCTCCTGGACACCTGGCCTGGGCCTGCCACCTGTGCCCAGGGGGATGGAGCAGCCACAGGCTCTCTGGGCTGCCTCCCACCACCTGGCCTGTGCCCAGCACACAGGGCACTGGTCTGACCCGCACGCTGGGAGGCCCACCCTCCTGTCTCCCTCTCACAGGCACAAGCGGACTCTGAGCCCAAACAAACACGTCCAGGAGTCACAGGGGCCCGGGGCACGCAGGCATGAAACATGAGCGGGCACAGGCGTGGGGTATGTGCTGAACGGGCACAAACGCCACCAGATGAACCTGGGGTCTGGCTGGAGGCACACACGCAAGGCTTTGTGTTATTTCTCCCAACCCAGCCCTCCATGCACTCCCGCTGACAGCAGGCCCTCCCAAACGCAGGGCAAAGCCCCGGGCCCTCAGCCCCACTCAGAGGGCCCCTCCCTCGGGAGGCCCAGCGGCTCTGGACGGGTCCAGGCTCCCCAGCCCCGCCCACGTGTCTCCAGGGAATGGGGGGCGGGGGCGGCAGGCTCCGTCGACAGCCCTCCTCCCGGAGGCAGCGCTGTCACGGGTTGCACCTCCCTTCCGAGTCAAGGTCACGGGGCACACGGAGCCCTGCAGATGGGTCGTCTGGCGTCTGCTGCTGGGTGGATGGCAGCGTATTTTTAGTAGCGAGAGCTTCTCTCCCACACGTGTTCCATCTCTTTCCTCTGTCCTCTGTGCAGACGGGGCGAGAGACGCCCTGCGCACTCCCTGGAGCAACCAGCTCCTGGGAAACACGGCCAGCGCGACGGGCTGCTCCTCCAACTCCTGCCCAAGCCGGAGGTCAGCACGGAGGAAGCTCGCCACAGCGCCGGAGAAGGCAGCGCCCCCGCTGCTGCTGGGCTCCACCCGCCCCGCCGGCGCGGGTCCACACCTCCCATCAGAAGAACCAGGACAAGGGGACTGAACGGGCCTCCCTCTCTCCAGTTCTGGGAGGGAGAAGACGCTGGGCCCGAGACGGCCCCCTGGACGGCGGGGCCCACCTCCCACCCTTCTTGACAAAGGCCCACGCTCACTTTAACTGGGACAAAGCTGGAAGTGGCCTCTAGAAGGGCTCTGATTCGACCCCCGGCCCTGCTGGGGCTGCCCCAGGGCCCTGGCCTCCCTCTCAAACAGCTCCGCTCACCTCTCCTCTCCCCTCCCTGCTCCCAGACGACCCCAGGCGTCACTGCCAGCATCCCACGTCACTCTTCACCCCGAGGTCTGATGGCAGCCTGGCACCCCCGTTCCCAGGGGGCCCCTCTTCTGGAAGGCCACGGAGGCCCCCGGATCTCTCCACACACCAATGAAGCCCAGTCTTTGGGCACGCAGGTTCCTCCTCCACGGTCTGCAGACCGAAGGCACCTCTCCTCCAACCACACAGGGTCCACAGCCAGTCAGCCCCCCCCCGCCCCCTGCCCCCGAGGCTGCCTCGGCCAGCCCACCCCAGCGCCACGCTCCCAGCCCGGGCCCGTCGCTGGGCAGCCGAAACTGCTTCCTTACAGCCCGTCCGGCCCCACAAACAACCCTTCTGCTGGTCTCCCACTGGCTGCTCCCCCCCAACAACCACCCCGGGTGTTTTGCCAAATAACACTCTGTAATAAAGAAGACTGTTGATCACATTACAGCCCCTGCCCGGCTGCAAAAAGCCTCCGCAACTTCCTCCCCAAGCAGGCTGGAATAAAGCCAGCCTCCCGGGACCCCTCCCCATGGCAGCCACTGCCTGCAGCAGGGCCAGGGCCCTCCACGCCGAGAAGGGAGCCTGCCCCCCACCCGGCTTTCTCAGCCACGGACGACAACAGCTCTCCAAAGCCGCCTCGGCTCTGGGAGCTGTGTCTTCCATCACTTTGTTTCCCCAACACACAAAGCCAAGTCTTTTTTTAAAACAGAAAACATTCTAATTATTTTGGCGCATCATTGCGGAGAGGTTTGTAAACAGGAGCGGATGCCGGGAAAGGCAGGGACGGGGGAGGAGCGGAGGCAGAGGAGGCGGCCGCAAAGCCCCATCGCCGGCCGTCTCCTTGGAGGGAAGGGCCAGGGGTCTCAGAGCAGCTGCCCTCCAACCTCTCCAGGGCAGGAGCGTGGACAGAGACCACCCTAGCCGCGGCACGCCCCCGGCGCGCTCAGCCTGGAGAACGGCGGCCTCGGTGGTGGGGCCGATGGGCCAGCGGGGAGCCTGCCGCGACACGCTCAGACCCCTGCAGCTACACCACGGGTCTGAGACGGGTGCCGACACTAAGCCGCTAGAAGCTTCACGGGGAGACTGGACAGCAGGGACGACCTGTCCTGTCCCACTGGGGGCTTCTGGGAGTGGGACGCGCCCGGCCGCAGGCCCCCTGTGGTAGGGGTGGCACCAGAGCCCTCAAAGCACACCAGCACCAGGCTGCACGGCTCTCCAGGTCTCCGCAGCCCTGAGCTGAGAGTCTGTGCCGCCACGAACAGACCAGCCAGCTGTCTGCACACGAGCGCAGGGGCTCGACAGCTGAGAGCAGGAGCCCCCAGTGGATCAAGGAGCCGCGGTGCAGGTCACGGCACCCCAGCTCCCCACGCGCTCCAGCCCTGCTGACGGCTCCGAGGAGGGCAGCGGGCTGCACAAAGGCGGTAAACAGCTGGCAGAGCTGCGCTCTCGCCCTCTGACGCGGGGCAGGCACAGCACCCCCGCCAAGCAGAAGCTCAGCAGCACATCCCTCTCCTTCTCACTTTTCAGGGTGGGCAGCCCCAGGGAGCCAGCTGCAAGCCCAGCTGCACGAGGCCCCGGGACCACTGCTTCTGCCTGGACCCCCGTCCGCCTGTGAGCTCTGCACAGCCAGGGACCCCCTGGCTCCATCCCCAGCATCGAGCCAACTGCCAGGAACCGGCCAGCATCGCAGGGACCCACACTTTTATGTGGACAGGTGGAAAGACAAACAGACGGGGCAGAGGCAGGCAGAGAGACTCACAGACACACACAAAGGTGGAGACTGAGGGGAACAACCAGGACGCAAAAATCCCAGGTGGTTAAAAGCGACCCCCAGTGAGTGAGAGCAAAGGGACAAAACCGCTACCAGCTCACATCACGCGCCAACTATAGCAGTGGGACGAGAAGGGGCTCCCGCCGTTTGAGTTTGTAACTAAACACTTAAATGAGAAGAGACGGAAGGCACAAGCATTCCACGGCAACTGGACAGCTTCGGTTCAGGCAGAAAGGACGCTGGGTACTTCGGAGGGGCCGGGGTGGCTACAGGCAGACCTGTGTCCATCCCAGCTCCGGCCCAGACACGGCGGGGGCCTCCGGATCCCTCGTCCGCAGAGTAACCACGGCGAGAGGCAGCACGGGGTTCCCTCTGCACACGGAAGGCACCCGGCGCAAGAGGGAACCTTAGGGCTAAAGCCTGATGGGGTGCACGTTACACAGGCACCCACGCGGTCTGCGGACAAGCTCCCTGTAACTACACTCGAACATGTCCGGTCAGAGCCCAGCCCTGTGACAAGGGCCACTTCCATCCACTCCCTGCATCCTGGAACCAGGAACCCGGCCCTGACCGACCGGCTGAGCGCCCCCGGACAGCCGCGGGGCCAGCTCCCGGAGGTGGCAGCAGCGCCACTTGTCCGCGGGGCTGGGGCGGCACCCCGACCCTGAGCCTCTGGGGGGAGCCTGGCGGGTGGAGGCAGGCGTCCTAAGCCCCGTCCGCACAGAGGAAGACACGGCAAGCCGCTCGCCGTCCGAGCTGGTAAAGGACAGGACGAACAGCCCTCGCGCTCAGCCACGCACAGTCCAGAGCCTGTAAAGGCCGAGGGCAGACGTCTCCTTTCCGTCCCCAGCCCTCCTCCTGCCGGGGAACTGGCCCCCCGCTGCTCCTCTAGTTCTCACGGGACCGTGTGTCCATCACGCCGTGGCCTCAGGATGTGCATTTAACACAAGCGGTGGGCTGGACCATGTGGTCCCCTCCTCGGAAACTGGCTCCAGGCAAGCGTGAGGCTGTGCCAGCTGGGGGCGGAGATGAACAGTGACAACCAGGCACAGAGGCTCCGGGACGTCAACAGCCGACGAGCCAGTGCGGCAAAAACCTGACAGCATGTGAAATCAGGCGTGGGGGAGGGGGCACCAGTTTCACCCCCTGCTTCTGTGCCTGAGGCCGACACCAATTTCCCGGCCCCTGGCAGAGGTGCCACACGCTGTTTGCGAGTCGGTTATAGCTGGGCGGCCTTTTCCGGCAACCAGGACAGTGCCACCGAACCCAGCGGGCCGTCCCGGGTGCTCGCTGAGCCTGTGATGAAGCTTGGCCAGCAGGAGCCCGGCTCCCTCAGGGCACACAATGGGGACACACGTCAGGGCCCAGCGGAGCGGGCTCAGCCGAGCAGTACCTCCAAGCCAAGGTCTGAGAAATACTCGGTGCTGGGAAACTGGTCTGGAGGTGATTAAGCCCATTTCAGGGCGGGTTTGGCAGGAGGCGCCCAATCGATAGACTCCCCGCGGCCCCTCAGGTAAGGAATCAATCGGGCAGGCGCTGCCACCTGTCCCCGCTGAGTCCAGAGGCAAAGCTGTTTACCGCCCCCGGCCGGAGCAGAGAACACAAAACCACCCACTGGGCAGCACCCTCTGCTTCTCTGCCAAAAGCTTTTAAGTTACTTCAAGAGAGCCAGTGCCTGCCGGGCCCTCCATTAAGGCCAGATGGACGCGGGGCGCCGAGGGCCGTGCCCCCACTTGGAGGAGGAGCAGCCGGCTCTGGCCGAGCGTCAGGGGGCCCAGAAGCAGCCTGCAGCCCAGCTGGGTCACCTTCCCTGAGCTGGAAACACAGGCACTCACCCCCGGGAGCCAAGCTGACGGTGCCGGGCTGTCCCGACACCGACGCTGCGGGAGGCCTGAGCGCAGGCAGGGCCCGGCCAGCAGGGGAGACGCGGGCGGAGAGGATCGGAAGCGCGGACACCCGGGGAAGGGGCGGGGCGTGTCCCAGGGGACCAGGCGGCCAGTCACTGCGACAGCTGCCTTGGAGCCCAAGAGGCACGGCAGAGAGAGACCAGGAGACACGACGGCCTGAGAGACGGCATCTCGGCCGGGCCACCCGTCCACGGGCACCAGGGTCCACCTGGTGACGACCCCTCCCCAGGTCTGGTCACCGAGATCGCCTGTACCTGCCGGACAAGCTTTCAGACTCGGGTTAAACCACCCTCTGCACACGCACGCGTGCTCGCCGTCCAAGCGAGCCGGGGACAAGTCTGCCTGACGCGACCAGCGACAGAGTCCCTCCAAGGTAAGTGGTTCCTAACTGGTGAGGTGACGGAGGAGGTTCTGCGGGCGTCCACACAGGCGACAGTGACCCCCTGCTGGCCTCTTCCCCGATGGAAGCGAGGCTTCCCCAGCACCAGGACGTGAGCCACACGCGGCCGCTTGACACTGCCCTCGCACGGGCTTGAGCTCCTGCCTGGATTTCCTTCCAGTGGCTTCTCGGGCTCTCTTACTGGCAGCTCTTAAAATAAACCAAGGGGCCGGCATCAACAGACTCCTGACACTTGTCCAGCCTGAAAATCTCAGTAAAGCAGACTACCTGAAACGTCAGCTCAAAGCACCTCTTTCAAAGCCAGCCTCTGAGAAGCGGCCAATTAGCACCGGCCTGCTGTCCCTCTGCCAGCGGACACTGTGGCTCTGGAGAGGAGCGAAGCCGGCGGCTGTCAGCCAGCTCCTTGAAAACGGAGCGATGGTCCCCTGCTACTTCCACCAACCGCAGCTCCTGCGCGGGGTGGGGGCTGAGCATCCCCACGTGGCCCCTGGAGCCGTACAGACGTGGGGAGAAGAGGAAGTCAGAGGGGACCTTAACAGGGCTGAAAGGGTCGGGGGCAGACCCAAAACGCCCAGGAAAAGCAACTCACAGAGGCTCTAGGTCACGGATCCCAAAACGTAGATTAGACCTAAGAGAGACTCACACATTGGGCAGCTTCAAATCTCCCTTCCGCATGAGTGCAGCCTCAGGCACCCACTCCACGGGGCGGCAGAGACACAGGACAGGCCGGACCCCGCCCTGCAGCACACCCTCGGGACCCAGACAGTCCTGGGACAGCAGAAACAGGGCGACAGACGGGGCGAGGGACAGCCCTCAGCAGTCACGGGCCACCCTGGCGCGTGGGGACCCTTCGAGGCACCGAGTGAGGCCCACGCCAGGCACAGCTCCACTCTGAAAACCCAGGCGGGGACAGCTCCAGAGGGAACCTGCCACTGCCACCACACGGCTCAGCGAGCCGTTCTGCAAGGAAGTGGACCCCACGCAGTGGCCGTGTCAGCGCCTCTTCAGCCCCACGGGGACACCGGTCTGGGGCGGCAACCCCACGCCTGCCTTCTGCTGAGGCTTCAGGAGAAAGCACAGACCTCAACATAAATAACCCCAATGCCACACCACCAGGCAAATCGGCTGATCAATCGTGCTGCCGTGCCTCCAATAGGGCACTTCAAATGCACAGAGAATTCAAATGTAGGCTGTTGTAAAGCAGCCCGAGTCACGACGTGGGCTCACGAAGGTGGCCGAGGGTGGCCTTTGCAGGAAGAGCCCCACGAGCGGGGCCAGGACACCCGAGTCTGTCGTGGTCTCCCCGACACACCCCCCACTCCGGGCCGCAAGCGTCCCTTGCGCTGCCGGCAATTCCTTTCCAGCTAAGGTCGCGGCTCAGGGGTTCCAGCAGGCACCTGCTCTGTGCCACTGTGGGCGGGGCCCTGGGCCGCAGCACGGAGGACAAGTGGGCCCTGGCCTCTCCAAACACGCGACCTGCTGGACACCGACACCGGCAGCAGAGGTTTCTGCAGGTGCGGCAGGACACGCGGGGGGAGCTGCGGGGGTCCCTAGACCAGCTACCAGGGAACACAGAAACCTGCCCAGAGAGGTGGGGACAGGAAAGTACCATGGGTGGGACCAGCAGGAGACAGGCCTGGAGTCCTGGGTTAGGACTACAGGCTTGACCCCAAGAGCAGGCCAAGCAATCAAGGTGGCACCGCATGGACCCCTCCCGCGCGACGCACATGGAGGCAAACAGCTCCAGGAGGTGCCCAGACTGGGCTGGTGGGCCGGGGCAGAGGCTCAGGAACCAGCACCACCGGAGCCGGGGGCGGGGGGGTGGAGGACAGAGGGCTGCCAGGGGTGGGGGCCGCCACCTTGCCGGGAGGAGCCGGGGTACCACTTGGGAGAAGAGCCTGCAGCCTCAGACACGAGGGCACCCCCGCCAAGGTGGCTGCCTTCTGGGGAGATGCCTGGACATCAGGCCGGTCGCTGTGGCTCTCTGTGCCACACTCCCCCAGAGCTGGGCTGAGCAAAAGGCCCAGTGGGGACAATGAGGTCTGGTGTGCCTCAGCCCGACTCACACCTGCAGACTAAGCCCAGGTCCACCTCCTGGGACTGCGGGGATAATTACAACCAACGCCTGTCAAGTTCCTATCACACAACAGACACTCGATAAATACAACGCATTTTTAATCACACTTACAAGATACAAGAAGGTACTGAGGCTGTTCAATTCACGATAAATTCAGTGTCTGGTTTGGGTCAAAGAACTGGCCTGGCTCGTCTCCCACCGAGGACTTGGGTGGCTGCTCAAGTGCCCCTCAAAATGTTTCCAAATCAATTTGGTTTTCAGGAAGCCAGACGACGCTTCCATCCTGTCCACACTGTCACAGGTCTCTGGGCCGACAAGGCCCTCCGCTTCCCGTAACGGAAGCGCACGGCCACCCGCCGGCCCCACCCTGGCCCAGAGCCCGGAGCCCTGCTCGCCTCACCAGGTGGCTCTGCTTGAAAACTGGCAGAGTCTCCGGGGCCAGGCTACCGTCTGAGAGGTGACGCGGGTCCCTCCCAAGTCAGTGGCGGGGACGGGGGAGGCCATGCCCTCGTCCAGGCCTGAGGCAGCTCAGCTTCTTAACAACCTGCTCACCAGGGCCCTCAGAAACCAAAACCCGAGGAGGCGTCTCGAGACAGTGACGGTCAGAGCAGCGCTGGACGAGCCCTCTGACGGGAGCTGTGTCATCAAGAGTCTACCAGCGCAGGCAAGGAGGCCTCTCCGCTCCTACTGGACACGGGGCTTGCTAGCAACCACAGCACACAAGTAACTCCATCAGAGAGAGGGCTGAGAGCGTGGCCTGCAGCCTCGGCCCCCCACAGGTCGGTGGTCAACAGCCGCCCAGCATGGTCACCCCACTTAACTCCCTGGGCCACAAGCTGGGCTGTCTGCCTGGAGCCAAAAGCCTCTGTGGCCCTCAACTCCGGGAGCAGCACAGGCAGCAGCTGGGACAGGCCCCCAGCCAGGACCACCCCCTCACCCTCCCGTCCCCGCCAGCCACCTGGAGAGCAGGTGGACCACCCACCACCGCCCGGCCCTCATGCTGCTAACCACCTCCCCCATCTCGGCTCCCTCCCCGTCGGACCTCTGTCCAGGACACATGGAGGTAAATTTACTCTGGGATGCAAGGAGGGGACCAGGGGGTGCCAGCGGGGGTGGGGGGGGGTGGCCTCATCTGAAACGTCTACACACTCACCCCACCCCCGCCAGCATCAGGGAGACAGACGGGGAGGCCCGGCAGGGCGAGACCGGATCCGCGGCAGGCGGCGCTCTGGCCGTCTTTGCAGGCCCAGAGCCAGAGGGACTCGGCCGAGAGCTGGAAAGAGCAGGACCAGAGTGGCAGCATCTCCAGGGCGGGCCTGGCAACCCCTCAGGAGCAGCGAGCTGGGAGACCCCTGCCTGGCCAGGCGGGGACGGCAGGAGGCACACACAGGGCCCGGCAGGAGCGGGGCCGATCTGACCTCGGAAGCCGGAGCTTTCCTGCAGGACGCAGGAGCTCTTCCCAAAGGGCTCTGTGGGGCACCCGTCAATACCCACTGCCAGCTGGCAATGTCCCTTCCCGCCACGACCTGCCGGTGACAAGGGTCCTGAGAAAACCTTGTTTCTCCAGGTCGAGTAAACAAAACTCCAGGACACGAAGCCCAGGTGCGCTTTGCCGGGAAGAAAGCATGAGGGGTGTGACTTGTGCCTCCGGAGGCCCCGTCTGCACACGGAAGGCCACAGACACGCCTGCCGGACACGCGGCCGCACCAGCGGCTCAGGACCGGACACACAAGTTGAGTTCTGTGGCCCCCAGAGAGCCTCCCGCAAGGTCCTGTCTGCGGCCACCACGGTCAGAGAGGCAGACGGGCTGGCAGGGTGGGGGTGGGGGGTCACAGCACAGCCCCGTCTCCGGCTCGACGTCCCGGAGAAGCCAGCCCCCCCCCGCCGCCAGGAGTGAAGAAAAGTCCTCACACAGGAAGCTGCGCCCGGGGCTATCTGACAAAAGAGCAGGCACCAGGTGGGCAAGGACACCACCACCCCAGAGGGACCCCTCCGCACCCGAGTGGCCCCCAACCTTGGCACGTGAGCCTGCTGGCAACACAGCCCGTCATCCTGCCTGGCTCTCCCCACCGCACTCAACAGCCTCCCCGGGTGACCCCCAACAGCGTGCCCCCAGCCCAGCCACCGGACACACGCGCGCCCTGCTGACCCCTGGGGCTGCTGGGGGTTCTGACCCTCTTCTGGGGCAGGGCGGATAGCGACTCGCTCCCAAAGCTGGGGAGGTTGGGCCCCGGCTGCTCCCCGTTCTCCCTCCTGGCACCTGAGGCTGTGGACTCCAGGGCCTCTGCAGAGAGATGCGGGCACGGGGGTGGGGGGGAGAGCTGAGCTGCGGGCGCGGCGAGGGGTACCGCACGTTAACTTCGGTGCAGTCCAGATGGCTCTGTTTACTCACTGGAAACCACTTTTAAAGGCATTTTATAATTGACGATGAGATACATTATAGAGTATATTACCCCAAAGTCATGGGTATTTAAACAGATCTGGGAGTTCCCTTCGTGGCTCAGCGGTTAATAAAAACCCGACTAGGATCCATGAGGCTGCAGGTTCGAACTCCAGCCTCACTCAGTGAGTTAAGGATCCAGCGTTGCTGTGAGCTGTGGTGTGGGTAGCAGAAGCAGCTTAAAACCCTCATTGCTGTGGCTGTGGTGTAGACCGGCAGCTGCAGCTCTGATTCCACCCCCGGCCTGGGAACCCCCGTGTGCCACAGGTGCTGCAGATCTGCGACCTGCTCCAACGCGCCCCTGTGGGGCGATGCCCCCGGACGGCTCTCCCCAGTCCTCCGAGGCGCCTTCCCTCCCAGGTGCCACCACGTCTCGGGCCAGAGCGGGTGCGGGCCTGGCTAAGGCCAGGCTCGCGCAGGCAGGAGCTCCCCCAGGTGCGTCCATCAAGGGTGGGCAATGGGGTGACGGAGCTGAGAAACACTCCAGCCCAGCCAAGGGGTATCTGCAACGAAAACATGCGTCTGCCCGAGAATGGGGCATCCAGGAAAGGAGCCTAGGGGTCCCGTGACCTTGGTCCACAGGCATGACCTGGAGCCCAGCACGCCTTTGCAACCACAAGATGGCCCAGGTGGCCTCATCCCTCCGGCTGCATGGCACGCTGTGGAAAGGCAAAGGAGTCTGGGGGCTCTGGCCGGGCCCCCGGCCGCCCAGTGCGCACAGCAGAGGCTGTTCTGAGGCCCGAGAGCAAGGGGCATTCGGGAGGGCTCCCAGGCAGCCTGACCCAAACACTTAACAACGGAAGGACAAGCGTTCTGAGGGCTGGCAAGGCATAATCCCCCTTGTTCCTCTGGCTTTTATGAAAGGCTATATTAAGAACGGTTTACACGTAATAAAATCTGTTACATTTATGGCAAGAAAATATGGAAAGACAATAAAATTAGCAGAGCATAGAAATGAGAGGATGCGAAACATCCCTGGCTCTCCAACAGGAACAGAAAAGGAACAGTTGAGATTATTAAATTGAAAGGGATTTAAACTGATTTAAAATTCAAAGTTGCATCTCTCCTTTCCTGCCAAGCCCTGGCCCAGGGGACGCTGCAGGGCCCAGGGCAGCACCACTGGAGCCTCCCAGCTCAAGCCCACGGAGGGTGGCCTGGGACACTACCGCCCACATACCTGGACCAAGACCGGTCTGGGGGACACAGAGCAGCTCAGATGCTCCGGGGCCTCCTCCACCGTGTGTTCCAGCCTCTTTGGCACCAGCTCCTACCAGGCCCCTACGGCTGATGGGACGCACAACCACAGAAGACGTGACAGCTCTGCTCCTGTGCGGGGGTAACTGGCTGTCACCCAAGTGAATCCACGGGCACAGGCCTGAGGGGGTGACCGAGCACACCTGAAGCCCCCCCCCCCGAAACGGGCACCTTTACCAGCAGCTGCAGAAGGGACAGGGGTGTGCCCAGGCGAACACAGGGCTGGCGCTCACCTCCTGATTCAGCACAGCCCCCTCGAGTCTCTGGGCCCCAAGGAAGCCAGACAGACTCGGGACCAAGGACAAAGGTGGCTGCACGTGTGTCAAGACCACACCTGCTGGGACGGCTCTTTCTCCAGCACCACCTCACGTCCACTTGTTCTAAATGAACAGACATTCTTGGTAGAGGCGGTTTCGGTCTACAGAAGACGGAGCAGACTCGGCAGAGTCCCTGGATCCGCCCGCCCAGTCTCAGGACAGCTGTCACAAGTGATGGACTGACCGTGAGACAATCACCTGAGCCCACAGGCTCCACTAGGGTCCCCTTCCGCGAGGCGCATTCAGCAGGTCTCCACAAACGCAGCGTATTTTCACTACCTGGAAGGACTGTGCGGGCCCCGCCTACTCACCCTCCCTGCCTCCAAACCCCAGCAACCCCCGACCTGCTACTGCCCCAGACTGGCCTGTGGCTGCAATCCTGCAGCACCCGGCCTTCTCAGATTGGCTTCTTTCAGATGCTAACACACACTAAGGTTCCTGCGGGTCTTTGCAAGACGTGACAGCTTCTTCCCTGTTGGTGCAGAACACACGTGGACGCATCACGGGGGATCCCGTTCCTCCAGGCTGACTCGGCTGCTTCCCGGCGTCGACAATGCGCAGCGAGGCTGCTGGCAACACCCGTGCACAGGTCTTTCCGTGGACGAGGAAGGACTCGGCCCCGGGGCAAAACAAGGGAAGTGATCCCTGGCCGGCCTGGGGGGAGCAGGCTTTCTCCTCCAGGAAGCCACCTCGCCGCCTCCCCGCCAGCAAGGGTGAGACCTCCCCCCCGCCCGACATCTTCCCCAGCACCAGGCGGTGGCCTTGTCCCCGCGTGCGTCCACCCTGACGGGACTGCGGGGCCGCCTCACGGCTGCGTTCCTCTGTGTTTCGCTGATGACACCACGGAGAAGCGCCTTCGCTCACGCCATCTGCCATCTGTGTGTCTTCTCCGGTGACGCGTCTGTTCCGATCTGTTGCGCATTCTTATTTTATTCTCTTTGTCTCTTTACGGCCACACCTGTGGTACATGGAGCTCTCCAGGCTCGGGGTCGAATCGGAGCTGCAGCTGCCAGCCTACACCACAGCCTCAGCCACAGCCACGCCGGATCCGAGCCGCGTCTGCGACCCCCACCACAGGGCACAGCAAGGCCGGATGCTTAACCCACGGAGCGAGGCCAGGGATGCTGGTTGGGCTTGGGGCTCGCTACCGCTGAGCCAGGACGGGAACTCCCCATCTTCCCCTTTTCTGCCGGCTGGACTCCCGCAGACTGTCCCCGGCTCTCTGTTCTGTCCCGCTGGACTGCTGGCTGTCCCCTCAGCAGCCCTGCACCGTCTTGGCTACTGCAGCAGACAGGTGCGTCGGGAAGCTTCGCGTGGCAGCCTCGCACGCGTCCTCCTCCACGCCCTGCTGGCCCTGCTGGGCCTCCTGCTTCTCCCACAGACTGGCCACGTCCACAAAACACCGGGTTTGGCGCGGGGCTGCGTACAGTCTGCGGACATGGTGAGGACTGGGACGGCGACGGTGTCGGGTCTTCCTGTCCACGAACGTGGCCCGTCTCCGCGTTTATTCGGGGCTGTCGCTGTGCTCACGTGGCTCGTGTGTGCGTTCTCTCAGGTTAACGCTTACGTAGGTGTGGCGCGCGTGTAAGTGGTGTTACATTTTTAGCTTCGAGTTAAAGTTCGCTGCTGGTATATAGGGAGGTGACGGACTTGGACGGGCCCACCTGGTCCCCTGCAGCCTTGCTGTCACCTGCGCTTTGTTCTCAGAGTTTTGGGGTTGATTCCCGGGGATCTTTCTACACAGACAACGAAGGCGGTCTGTCTCCGCCTTCCTCCCCCCGCGGGCCCTTTATTCCCACTCCTTGTCTTAGTGCAGCAGCCAGGACTCGCAGCGGGGGGTCAGACCGGACTTGTTCCTAACCCTGGCGGGAAGGCACCCAGTGTCTTCCTTGGATGAAAGACGGAAAGAGACATGGGGACGAGAAATCAGCCTTTCTTCCTACGCAGGACCACGGGACACCTGCCCCCTCGGACGGCACCGGGCGCACCGAGTCCCAGGGAATCTGCGGCTGGAACGTCCGCAGAGGCCCCGCCCGCCCCCGTTGAGAACCATCCTTGGACGCAGAGGCCTCCCACTCCCGGGGCGCGCGGCCTTGCGGCGCCCCACAGAGCGTCGTAAGGCTGCCTGTGTCCCCAGCGCCACCAGCCATCGGGAGGGAAGCAACCTGTCGCCAGGCGGCCTCCCACGCTGACCGTCGGCAACAGGGAGAGCTGGAGGGAGAACCAGCTCTGCCGCTGAGGACCCGAGGCGCCCGCCAGCCTCCCCGGCGCTCGGCAGAGCCGGCCTTTGCTCTGAGACACCGACTCCTCCACCGGGCAGATCTTCCAAGACATTTAAGGCCTGGTTTCCTGAATTTCAGGTGGAGGAACGCTACCAAATGCCACTCTGCGATTCAAAGGTGAGACCAGGCACGGCCGCGTCGGGGACAGTGAGTTCACCTCCCTCCGGCCCTCCAGCCGCGCGAAGAGGAGGAGGAGGAGGAAGGCCACGTGTGCTGCAGGCCACGCCGCGCTCTGGGGTCTGCGTCCTCCCCCGCAGCCACAGTCTGTGCGGACCCGTCTGTCTCCCTCGCGTCCTTCAGCCAGACCCGGCTAGACGCAGAGCCGGCCTGGGGACCCCCCGTGTTCTCCTCGACACGCAGGAGAGAGGTCTGCAAAAACGTCAGCGTCCTTCTCACTGAATCTCATCTTAGAAGCTACGTTTCTCATAAGTACACTTTATCATAAGAGGTGGCGCATTCTGTCATGATGTTTTTTTCTTCTTAGGGCCGCACGTGCAGCATATGGAGGTTCCCAGGCTAGGGGTCCGATCAGAGCTGCAGCTGCCGGTCTACACCACAGCCACAGCCATGCCAGATCCGAGCCGCTTCTGATACCCACACCACAGCTCACAGCAACGCCAGATCCTTAACCCACCCAGCGAGGCCAGGGATCGAACCCTCATCCTCATGGATACCAGTCGGGTTCGTTTCCACTGCGCCACAAAGGAACTCCGAAGTTACAACATAAATACAGCTGTATATAATTTAGAAAAATTTGTTTTAATTTCCCAAAACAGTGAATCTTAGTAGATATGACCCCTGCAAACAAAAGCAGTAGTTTAGGGTAAAGGAGTCCTAAGACCAGGGGCGACAGCAGGGCTGGTGCAGGACGAGGGCGCCACGCCTCTGGGAGGAAACTCCCACTCGCCAGCTCCTAACTGTCACGCATGCACCTGTCGCGGACACGAGCAAATGCGCTCATAAGGACGAATGCATTTAGCAAAGGGTCCTACATCCAAATCTCCGCCCCAAGTCCCAAGAACCTGCATTTTCAGGATACGGCCCTCCTTTTAACTCTTCAGCAGCCAGAACCTGTGAGGTGGGAGGCTCGGCCAGGTGGCACCACACGAGCCAGCCCTTCCTGGTTCTCCGACTGAGCCCCAGGCAGGAGGAGCAGGGCCACAGCCCTGACTCCATGAGGGTGTCTGAAACAGGCGGACAGGGAGGCATGGACAGGGGACCGACTCCGTCCCGTCCCAGCTACACCAGCCTTTCAGCTCAGCGTGCACAACTGGGCTTCTGTGCCCCAGCGCGGGACAAGGTCAGGACGTGGGCTGCCACGACCCTCGGGAGCAACCCAGGGAACCAAGCGTGAAAAAGCCCTGCCCGACGAGGAGCAGTGAATGCAAGCTCACAGGTTTGGGAGACAGTTCGTGCAGGGCCAGTGCAGGGATCAGGCAACTCGCCCTACTCACGACTTCACCCTGTGTTCTGACGGGACCCAGGGAGCCCCTGAGACGCACAGTCCAACCTGCCCGCCCAACGAGGCCGCCTGCAGGCCCTACTCCCAAACGAGCTGGCCCGAGTGAGTGAACACGCTTGGGGCGCTGAGGCACTCCGGCCCCGGCCTCGGGGGGCACCAGCCCCGCACTCCAGCTCCCGCTGTCCGCCTCCCTCCACCTCCACCAGGCCGGGCTCCCAGGGCTGCTGGGGTCTGCCCGGCACGACAGGGAAGCGACACCGCCGAGCTCCACCCCCACGTGTGTCCTGGGAATCCGCACGTGTTTTCCCGGGCTTGCTCTCTGACATGAGCCAGCAGCAGCCCCGCTTCACAGCTGAGTAGGAAGCTCGTGGGCTCAGGGCTTCTCGAGTTCGCACAAAGTTACCAGGAAGCTTGAGAGGAGGGCCGGTAAGAGGCTGAGACCCGTCCTGGACGGCAGCTCTAAGCCTGAAGCTGGCGCACAGGAGACTCAGGCCCTCGGGCACGGGGACCCCACTGTCCATCTCAGCGGACAGCGGATCAAGGGGCCCAGAAGGCGTGGCCAGGTGTTCCCTCTGCCTCCAGCCGATGCCCCTTGGCCCACAGGGTTGGTGGCCCTGGGAGTGGAACCTGGCCCCATCTCTGGAGGAAGGTGCCACTGGCCACGGCCTGGAGCTTGCAGTGTGGGGAGCAGACAACAAGTGCCGGGAGAAGCTGTCATTCAAACGCCGCGGCCACAGGTAACCAACCCGGGCGTGGGCCGCCGCGTGCGGATGCCACACCTGACGCTCGCGTGACGTCCTGGTACCGGGAGAAGGGCAGCCCTCGCTGACGGCACCTACGCTCCTTGTGACAACAGAAGAGGGCTCCCTCCGAGGGCACCCGGGCACCCTCACTCAGGCGTCTCCACGAAAGCAAAGCAGCGCAGACGAAGCCGGCGGTGATGGCCGGAGGCGGCCCGGCAGCTTCCATCTCGTGGTCGGAAGTTCACAGTCGGAAGAACTGAAAAGCCACTTAAAAGTCAGACTACGCCACGTGACTCTAACTTTAAAGGCCGTTTAAAAAGTCAGACCATGCCGTTTGATCCTGACTGGGTTACCACTTAGAAAGGCCTCTCTGAGGCGATGAAATGTCACGTTATGGGCAGAGGCTCTCAGGCTGGGTCTGAATAAACCTGAGTCTCCCTGGGTCCCCGAGGACCGTCCAGGCTGCCCCCCTCCTGTATGGACTCTGAAATGCCTCCATCGGCTCCTCTGCAACACCTCTGTGGGGTCAAAAGCCATCAGTGACCCTGAAGCACCCAGTCGCTTCCAGGGCTGTGCCTGGCTTAAGATCGGACCCGCCCAAAACCCCAAGGCTGGGAGACAACCCACAGATGCTCCCCCAGGGTCCCCTGCCCCTTGCCAGGCCTCAGGGTCTCCACGAGGCCCCCCCAACCCCCACAACACTCCAAGAGCAAAGACTTGGCCAAACTCGCTGGTGCCCAAAGAATTAAGAATGCCAGGAGCCCTCCGACCAGCCTCAGGCCGGCACCTCGGACATCTCAGTGGCCCTGATGAGAACCCCGAAAGGAGAAGCGGGCAGGTGCCCTCCCCTCCCCCCAGACGGGGCCACGACATGGAGAGGCTGACGGGCTCTGCCCAGGCCCCGCACTGGCAGCCGCAGAGCCAGAACCCGACCGCCACCCTCACTGTGGGCTGGGCTCCTCCCTGGTACCAAGCTGTCCCCAGCGCGAGGCCAAAGCTGGAGCCAGTGACAGGCCCCTCTGATGCCAGAACTGAGGAGGAGGGAGGGGAGGAGTCCAGTGCACTCTTGGGAACGGCCTGGACTGGCCCCCCAGAGGCGGCCTGGGGGCCTCGCCCGAGGAAAGCCTCAGCCACGTCCAGACCAAGCATCCCGCCTCCAGAGGGAGGCAGGACCTCATCCCAGCTCAGGCAGAAGGCACGGTCCAAACCAGGAGAAACCCCCCAGCGTGATGGGGCCAAGCCCCCCCCAGCCCCGTCTCTGCACACCTGATCCCTGAACACGCCGCCCCCAAAGTAATTTTCCTACAGCCACTGCCACAGAACTAACCACTCAGAAACTGACGTCATGGTGGGGGTGCAATCGTTTCCAGTGCTTGAATAAAAGGGGGAGTTTCACATTTTATCCGCTTCCACATCCCTTAACAATAAAAACTTATTTAAAAGGCCCATGAATATGCAAATGGCATTTTAAATATGGAAATGCAAAACCTGCAAGAAAACAGTCTGGGTGTGAAATATTAATGGCATCTCGTCTTGCTGAGCAGAGACAACACGAGCTGGCTGCGGAAGGGTGAGGAGCCCCAGCCCCTGCTCAGAGGGAGTGTCAGCAGCCGTGCCAGGGCACGCGGGCCAGCCTGTGCCCAGAGAGCCACTGCTGCCCCCCCCGGCCCGCTGCCCCCTTCTCGGCCACCTCTGCTCCCTCTCCCCTCCAGAACCACTGGGACCAAGTGGCATGTCTTTACCAGGGCGACCTGGGACCGCACAACTCCACCAGCCACAGCGTCTGCGAGGCCTCGGCCCCAGGCAGAGTGTGAAGGAGGGTCCAGGGTGAGGGTTGAGTCCCCGCCCCACGCAGGGCCAGCAGCGCAGGGTGGCCTGCAGGCTCGGAGGCTGGGGACCCAGCTACACAGCACGCCGGGCACAAACTCACCTGCAGCCCCGTCAGGAGGCTGAGAACCTTCAGGGGACCAAAGGGCCAGAGGTGGGCCAGCGTCCCCAGCCACACCAAGGCGGCACTCCTGAATGTGTCCACTGGAAGCAGGAGGCCGATAACCCCTGACAGGACGAAGGCCGTCCTCTGCAGCAAATGCCACCACCCTCCCTCCAGGCAGCTCACAGGGCTCTAACGCCTTCCTGAGAGGTACGAGGCGCCGCCAGCACAGGAGGGAGCAGGCCTCTCTCCGTGGGACAGAACGGACATCCAAGGAGGCAGCGTGGCCACGTTCTCACTGCTTCAAGTCTGCTCCCTGGACTGGCAGCATCGGCACCGCCTGGGAGCCTGCAGGAAACTGGCGCCGGGCCCGTGCCAGCCCTGTTGAGGCAGGGCCCGCATCCAAAGACCAGCAGGCGACCTTCCTGCTCGCCGAGCAGGAGAGGCCCTGGCTAAGAGGCTACTGAGAGGGATCCGCAGAAACCATGCAGCAGAAAGGAGCCACCCTGGGCACCCTCGACGCCTTGTGGGGAATGACGGCCCCAAGGACCGAGTGCAACAGCGGGCTCCCGGGCACAGCTCCGGGCTCACCCTTGCACGGGCCGCCGCAGCCTCGGCCACTGCATGGCCTGCCTCAGCGCCCACAGCCGCGCCTGGCACCACAGGCGGTGATCCTGCACGGGGCTGGCACAGCCGAGAACCGGCAGTGTTTGCCAGAAAGCCCACACTTCCCTGTGGACCCCAGGATGGACTGGATCCGCCCCTGGGGGTGACGGGGGCTTGGTCTTGGGGACAGAAGCCGGCGGCTGGAGCCTGGGAAGGGAGCACAACAGGCTGAGGGCCGAGGCGGGCGCCCGCCTCATCCCACCCCGAGGGCCTCGGCCACAAGATGGGGACGTGCCCGGAGAACCCAGAAGCCCTGCCCGAGGAGAGCACTGCTGAAGGCGAGGCCCAGGGACACTTCTGCGGGGGAGGCCTCAGCCCCGGGCTTCCGTCACTGCACGATGCTCCCCTCTGCCCCCCGCCCCCCGTGTCTCGAACTGACCCCAGGATGTATAGTCGGTGAGAGCACTCCCCCGGGGAGGCCACAGAGGAGGTTCTGAGGACAGAGCTGAGGAAGTGGCTCTGAGGGCTGCAGGCACCACCTCACGTCCAAACACGGGCACTGCAGGCAGGCGTCGGCCCTCCAGGCCCATGGAGAAGGCTAGGGTGCCCCCTCAGCGGCAGCCGCCACAGCTGGCGATGGCGCTCCTTTTGCCACCAAAAGTCCCAAGCAAGAAGGGAGAGGTGAGAGAACCAACGTGACAGCCAGGGCGTGAGGGGCAGAGCACAGCAGGGCCCGGGCTCTCCGCTGGCCCCCAGGCAGGACGGCACCCCAAGCAGACCTCACGCCCAGAAAGGCTCACTGACGTCCCCTCAAGTGACACAGCTCTGGGACACGGCTCACAGCTCCTCTCACACAGGGAAGGAGGGCGGGGGTGCACCCTGACGTCAGCGAGCAGCTCCAAACGCCAGACACGGGGCCCTAAGCCCTCCAGAAGGGGAAGCGGGCGCAGCCGGTGACAGCGACGATGGCTGCCTGCTTCCGAGCTGCAAAAGTGCAGGGGGTGTGTGCTGGCGGCCAAGGTCTGAGGGCATCAGAGCTGCCGCTGTGGAGGCAGGAAGCCCTCGGGGGCCGCAGCCACCTTCCTGCAGATGCCTGGCTCCGGGGGGTCGCCACGGGCGTCTGGGTTTTGCTGTTTTCCACAATTCTGGCCAAGTTTACTTCCTCTAAGGAATGTTCCCTGGTCTACTTGGTAGCCAGAAGACAATAAGCAGCTCTCTGCCGGTATTCGTGTGTGTGAACACCTGTGAGTCTCTACTCGGGGCGGGGCTGGGGGTGTCTACGCACAGCAGCCGCTCCCTCCACCGAGGGTCGAGTAACACACAGCGACGCGAGCCAGCACTTCTCAGAGCCACGCTCTCCACGACCCAACCCCCCCCCCCGGGGCATTGGACACAGCGCGTCCCAGCTGCAGTGCCACACTGGCCAGCTCCACCTGGCCTCCAGGCACAAACCTGGAGCACAAAGGCCCTTCCCAGATGCCAGAGGAAGGGCGCTGACGAGCTTGGGTGTGAAGCAAACAGCCGTGTTCTCCAGCTGGGGCGGCAGGCCGCTATCCGGCACAGCGCAAGGCAGGGCCCACAGGACAGCTGGGGCGGGGCACTGGGGGCCAAGGGAGCCAGTGCCAGGCCAGCCGGCAGGCACCCGAAGCGCCGGCTCACCCACCCCAGCGGCTGCCACACGTGACCAAGCAGGGAATGGAACCGGAGGGAGGGAGGGGAGACCGGATGGACGACCAGGAGGGACGAGTGGCGCACCAGCCACAAGGGGTCGGCAATGCCCGGCTGCCCTGTCCCCGCCCGGCTCCCACAGGGCCATCACATGCTCTCCCACCCCCACCTGGGAGGTCACAGCGCGTCTTGGGGGGAGAGAGAGGAAGAGATTGACTATTCCTTCAACAAACATCTGCAGGGCCTCGATTCCAGGCCAAGCGAACAAGCCCGAAGTCCCTGCACTTGCATGGAGCGCTCGTTCCACGGGGGAGAAATACACAACCAACGCACGAGGCAGGGGTCAGGCCAGGGAAAGCCCTGTGCAGCCTCTCCCACCAGCTGCCTCCGGAGCAGCGACAGGGAGGGAAGGGCACGCACGGGCACCTCAGCAACGTCCAGGGGCAGAAGCCTCAGCCAGGAGCCGCCCAGCGTGATCCAGGACAGAAACTAGGGGGCGACTCTTAGCAGACGAGGCGAGCAGGAGAGGGAGGGGTGGTGACACGGGGCGGGGGGTGGGGGGGACGGGGAAGAGCCCGGGACACCAGCAGGCCTTTGTGGCAAATGACATGGCGTGCCCCCAAGGGACAGGGTCCGCACGCACCGCGAGAGGCCCCTCCTGCCGCGGTGGGGCTGTGCGCGCAGGGCAAACCAGGGCAGGCGCTGTCACAACGGTCAGTCTGGACGTCCAGCAGCTGCGGTCCGGCGGGCAGAGGGATGAGGCAGTGGCGCCAGTGCCAAGAGCCAGGGTGGGGGAAGCTGGGAGGCCCCGGCGCGGGCCTCCCTCCTGAGAGGAGGAGCAGGGGAAACCCGGGTGAACCACAGAGAGCAGGGAGCCAGACCAGCACGGCCCTTCCACACCCGCGCCCCAGGAGGCCTGGCCCCAGCTGCTGGGCACAAACCCTGCAAACCTTCGACTGATGCCGACCCTGGCAGGGAGGGAGCAGTGTGACAGGCGGGCCCAAGTCCTGCCAGGAAATGGCCAGACCCAGAGCTGCCGTCACAGCACAGACCAGACAGGGCCAGTGACCAGGCGGACACAGCACAGGAAGGGCGCTGAGGGACAGGAACCACGTCAGCCAGACAGGCTCGTGTGCATGTGTCACAGCAGAACGGCAGAGTGGTCAGTGGTGGCACCAACCAGCCCTCGTTGCAGCTACCACCAACGCGAGCTGACCACCGGGCAGGGGCAGAGCCCTCGACTCACACGCAGTTTCTCCGGTAACGCCACACTGACCACTCAAGCCATCGGTCAGCGACGCGCCCACCTCGGAGGGCAGGAGAGAGGAGCTCAGGATAGCCCAGCGTGGCCCTCGGGGGAGCGGGACTCTGCACGCTGGTCGAAGGCCTTGCAGTCCGACGGCAAAGCCACTAACCACACGGGACTGTTTAAACACAGTCTCAATCGCAGGCACAGCGCCTCGCTCACATGGGCCACGTTTCGAGCGCTCGATGCTGTGTGTAGCCAGCCTGCCGCACCCGACGGCGCAGGCGCACGGCCAACAGCACCACGTGGGGCCTGGAACCGACGCGCCGCACGGATGCCACGGAGGAGGGCGCGGGGATGCCCCCTGGACACAGGCCGGCTCCACATTTCCCGCCGAAGTCCACTCACCCAGACCGGTTACGTCGTGGGGCACCGAGAGCTGAACGGACAGGCAAGGCCTCCATCTCCGGCTGCTGCCGTGCACGAGGAGGTGAGGGCTGGGGCGCAGGGCGCGCAGCTCATGGCTCCCTCGGACCCGCACCTTGGAGCGGGCCGGGGAGGGGTCCCTGGCGGGCAGCTGAGGCAGACTGGCTGGTTTCCCCAGGGTCCACACCACAGTCGGGCTTCCCTAGGGTCCCGAGCTCCCCGTCCAGACCACCAGGTGGCCACGGAAGCCCGCAGAGGCGGGCCCTGCACACGATGGCCAGACGGTGGACGGAGCACAGAGGGCTGAGGCAGAAGGGGGGCGTGGGGCAGAGCCGCACCAGCCCCGGCCTTCAGCCACCCACATGGCCCGGGCTGGGCTCCTGCAAACCCGACTTCCAGGCTCCCGTGATGGGTGCCCACAGGCAGCCAGGCCTCATCCCGTCCATCAGGCGCGGTGCGATCAACTGAGTCATGCACTCATGTACCCAATTCAACAAGCACTCGCTGGGTGCCCGCTGGGCAGGCCCGTCCCCAGGGCCAGGGAGCTTCCCTAGCAGGGGGACCAAGCACACAAGGAAGGAGCCGAGGGCAGGCGTGACAGGGCCCTTTCAGACCGAGTGCCAGGAAATGCACAAGCACAGACCAGGAGGCAGTGCCAGGCTGCACGCAGATGCCCAAGGAGGAGCGCCCCAGGCCAGGACGCTGGGGGCGCTGAGCCAGCTCTCACCCCTCTGGCCCAAGTCACTCGTGTCCAGGTCATGGACTTCAGCACTGGTCCACTGTGTCCCCACTTCCCAGGTCACAGGCTCACCCGCCTGGAAGGACCCGTGTTCCACGCTCCCACCTCTAGTCCAGGGCGCTAAGCACACTGGCCTCCGCAACCCGCACGTGGTCATCTAACAGGCTCTCGACAGCACCGAGTCCAAAACTGAACTCCCAGTGCCCCCCTGCCCTCACCTCCTCTTCTGCTGTGTTCTCCGTCGACCTGAGGCGAACCCGCCTCTTCACATGCCCTCACAAAGGCTTCCCCCCACGTCCTGGTGTCTCACCTGCCACCTCTGATCCACAGCAACCTGTGTCCCCATCTGCAGGTGTGTCCACACAGTCAACCGCTTCCTGTCTCTCCGGCCACCCAGGGAGGCACACCTTCTCAGCCCTAACGAGCCTGCTGGGACACTCAGCACAGCCATGCCCCCAACTATCCCAGAAGTCATACCTCCCCAGGGACCCCATAAAAGAGATCCTTAAAAAAAGGGACCCCGTAAAAGAGATCCTTTAAAAAAGGTACCCCCTAAGAGATCCTTAAAAAAAAGGTGCCCCATAAAAGAGATCCTTAAAAAAAGGGACCCCGTAAAAAGAGATCCTTTAAAAAAGCTACCCCTGAGATACTTTAAAAAAGATACCCCAGAAAAGAGATCCTTTAAAAAAGGTACCCCCTAAGAGATCCTTAAAAAAAAAGGTGCCCCATAAAAGAGATCCTTAAAAAAAGGGACCCCGTAAAAAGAGATCCTTAAAAAAAGGTACCCCATAATAAAGATCCTTAAAAAAAGGTACCCCTAAGAGATCCTTAAAAAAGGTACCCCATAATAAAGATCCTTAAAAAAGGTACCCCTAAGAGATCCTTTAAAAAAAAAGATACCCCAGAAAAGAGATCCTTAAAAAAAGGGACCCCGTAAAAGAGATCCTTTAAAAAAGGTACCCCTAAGAGATCCTTTAAAAAAAAAGGTACCCCAGAAAAGAGATCCCGACAACTCGTTAACACTCGCTCACCCCACGGGCACAGTCTACACACGTGACCCCCTCCGACAATCCCACGTGTTATCACCACCGCCCTCCCCACCGCCTGGATGGGAGGAAGAGGAAGGCTCACCGAAGGGGGACGCGGGGACACAGCCGAGGTGGGGGGGCCAGGACTGGAACGCGAGCAGCTGCTGCTCGGCCGCGTGAGCTTCCAAACCCTCTGTGTCCGAGCCAGCGTGAAATCACCAGGCACACAGGGACAGGTCCCTGATGGGCGTGAGTCTTCTGTCCCACGGCGGGCCCTGCTGGCCCCAGCACAGCTTGCGTCCACGATAACACACAGACACAGGTGACAGGGGCGACAAGGCCTCATTACGTCCCAGGAGATCAGAAGGACGGCCTGAATGCTCAGCACCGACAGTGGGAACAGAGCCTCATTAAGAGTCAGGAGTGTCATACTGATCTTACCCTTGGGAGGCAAAGAGAAACCCAGCAACCCGCCGACGCCCGGAAAACGCAGCAGCCGAGGGCACCACCTCCCGAGCTGGGTGGGAGCTGCTTCCTCCAGCTGTCCATCCCCGAGCCCCTGTCACCAAGTAACCACTAGCTCCTCCCAAGGCCGCCCGGAGCCCCCAGCACGGAGGAGGGCCTCGCCAGCTCCCCGGTCAGCAGGCCAGGCCAGGCCAGGGCCACAGGAAGCTCGCGAGGGACGGCCCGGAAGACTGGCCATCGTTCCAAGGCAAGAGCACGGCTCTGGGCACCTGGGGGCTCCTCAAACCGCCAGTGTGAGGCCCAGGGCTCTTCTGAGCCGTCTGCACCCAGAGGAGGGAAGACGTGCTGGGCAAAACCCACTGCAGTGTGAGGGCAGCCCGGGGCCCGACGTGCTTCGGCGTGGACAGGGGGCTCTCGAGGGCCGGCCGCACAGAGGGCCATCAGCCCCGGGAGCCGGCCCGGCAGGCGCACAGCGCACGGCAGGCGGAGGGAGGCGTGGAGAGGCCCGCGGGGCTCCTCCTTACACAGCGCAGGACGCGGCGTGAGGCTCCCCAGGCTGAACCGACGGCACACCCACGACGCGCGGCTCCTCTGGACCAGAGGAACGCGAGCCCAGGGCTGGCATCTACGACTCAGGGACCTGGGAGCCCGCTTCAAATGAGCACGTGGAGCTCGGCAGACGCACAGGCCAGGGCGCGCGTCCCGCTTTCACAGCTTCCGAGCTGCGGGGCTGGGGTTTCTCAGCTCTGAGGCAGCACCTCACTGCTCTCAGGTGACACACTGTCCGTGGGGTGCTCGGCACAGAGCCTGGCACCAGCAACCGCCCCATAAGCCCGCCGCCCTCACGGCCACACTGCCACACGCGTGGGGGGAACCACCGGGAGCCTGGGAGCCCGGGCTCCTCCCCACCCGCTCTCCGAGGCGGCCCTGCCTTTGTGGCAAAGCAGAGGACCGGCTGCGGCGGTCCCACCTGCCCCCGCACGGACTTCCCAGCCCGGTTCTTCAAGGTGGCCCGTGAGAGCCTGACAGACGACAGGCGGCTGAGGTCTGAGCCACGCAGAGGTGCCCGCTCCTGTCCCCACCTGGCCCTCAGCATCCTGGCTCCACAAACGGCAGGGCGGGGAGCCGCGCCCGAGGTGTGCGGTGGGCTGCCGGGTCCTCAAGACACCAGATGCTCGTGGGGCCCACGACGGCAGTGGCAGCATCTCGGGAGCTGTGTGTGGGGAGCGGTGACCGAGGACACAGCTAGACCCTCCCACAAACCCTGAAAACTCCCGGGGTCCTCAGCTCGCCTCGTGGACGGGACCGGCCTCCCAGAACCAAACGGGCGCTGGGGCGGCCACGCAGAAAGGCAAGGTCCCCGGGCTGTGACGAAACTCCTGCCCGAAGGCGCCGACAGACCCGTTTGTATTAGTGATGGATGGGGCCCCAGGGCTGTCCAAGGACGGCCAGCACGTGGGGACACAGAGAGGCTGGCCCCACGGTTCACGAAATGCCTCCGACAGAAAGGCCCCTACCAGCCCCCAGAACCCTGCACCACCCTGGCCCCACAGCCACAGAGGACTTGCCGGATCACAGCCGCACGTCACCCGGTGTCTCCTGAGCGCTACTCGGGGCCGGGCACCTACCGCCACCCCACCCCATCCTCCACACAGCCCTCCAAACACCAGCCCTGTTCTGACACAGCAAATCAAAGCTCAGGGCTGAGCAGACGCGCACAAAGCCAGCAAGGAAGTTCCTCGCTAACTGCTGGAAGGAGAAGGCAGCCCCTCTCCTGCAACTGGGGGCTCCACTAAGTTGGCATCTCTCAACGCCCCAGCCCTAGCACAGGGACGGGGCATGGCCTTCAGCCCACTGCCTTTTGGCTCAGCCTCTGCGCAGTGGGGCGCTCTGCTTCCACCTGCACCGCATTTCACTGCGAGCTGGGGTCAGGCCCCCTCGGCTGCTGCAAAGGCAGCGACACCGAGCACCTGGCAGAGGGGACGGCCCCGCAGGACGTGCTCCCGGGACTGGGCTCCACGGGCGCCGGCTCGACGCCTCCTGACTCATCTTCCAGGTGAGGAGCCCCTTCCAGCCCTCAGGACCCCGCCTGCCTGGACCCCAACTTTCACCTTCTTGCCACGGTGCTTCTTTCCGTCCACCCTGAACTTCCGCCTTTAAAGATGCGCAGAAATGACATCAGCTGTTCCAACCTCTCGAGGTTTCCTGGCCTCCACGCGGAACGCCGCCGCCACCACACAATGTCAGTTTGCTGCCCTCGAGGACAGCAGCTGCCAGACCCCTTGAGCACGAGCGGCACCGTGCCCATGTCCCTTCTCCACTCTGCTCACTAAGGGCCTTGCGGGCACGGGACCCCAGCCCCGCCACCCGCTCAGGGGCTTGCAGGGGACTCCACCATAAACGGGTGCAGCAGGAACCAGCCGACTGCTCCTCATCACCTGAGGCCTCAGCAACACTCCCGGGCTGCTCTGATGGGTTCTGCCACCCGGAAGAGGGACTGATGGGGACGGAGCCCTCCTGCGGGGCCTCCCCGAGATGATCCCGCACATGCGCCCAGGGCACGCACTGCACACAGGAAGTGCTCCTTCGATGGCCTCTCGGTCAGGACCATCCTGTCCACACACAGCGCCACGAGCACCCCCAGCGGGCAGGCAGCCGTCCCCAGGTCCTGGGCCCGTGCTGCCCGCCTCCCCTGCCCTGCCCTCCCGGGACCCATCAGGCAGCAGAGGTATGGCACACGGCTCTTTCCTGGGGTGCCCGGGACCCACCACTGCTCCCAGGGGCGGCTCTCAGAGGGCAGCCAAGGGTCCTGAGAGGGGCACGAGCTGCCAGGGGTCAGGTGACCACTGCCCACTGCGGAGGACTCCCTCCTGCCCTGGGAAGAGATGGGACGGCTGAGGCTGCATCGGCCCCTGCAGGCGAAGCGGCTGGGGGACCCGCGGCGGGACGTGCGCTCGTGGGTCTCCCAGAGGCGGAGCTGCCGCTGCTGGTCGGAGCAGGTGCTCTCTCTAAAAGCACCTCACAGTCTGGTGGGAGAAGAGGGCAGACACGTTTCCTTTCCCCTAATAGTTCATTCTGTTTCAAATCCAAAGTGAAAGAAAGAGGATCGCCTGGAAAAACGTTAAAGCTTTAATTTCAAATCACTTCTAATGCCCGTTTCATCTGACAGGAGCTTTGAAAGCAAAAGGCAGTCTTTATCATTTGAGGTTTTCAACTAAATTGATGTGATTATGTCCAACATAACCAGATGCTTCTAAAAGCCAATTTTCAAAGTGACATCAGCCTCCAAAATAAGAAGGCTCTCCTTCGGCTATTAATAAATTATTAACACACCATCTGCACGGGTTTGGGGGGAGGGGGCGGCAAACAGGCCGACCTCAAAGACCTGCCCAACGGCCGGTCAGCCAGGCAGTGCAGGGTCCCCGCGGGTCGGGGTTCCTCTGTGGTCACCGTCCTCTCAGCCTGTCCCCAAGCCCTTCGCTCACCGGAGGGGCTGACCTCACTCAGCCGTCCACCCCCAAGTCATTTAAGGGGAATCAGACTAGGTTAGCCCATCCTCTTGGGTGCCAGGGGCAGACAGCCAACCCCACTGGGCCGGTGAGACGTGGGGGGAAAAAAATTTGCTGGCACCAGGGATGCAGGAGAGGTTTCCTTGTTCCAAAAAGGAGCCCAAGAAGGAGGCGTCTGTTTCTGCCTCTGATGCAACACCCAGAGCCTGGGCAGCACCCCTGCACCACGAGAGACACCGGCCCGCGCACCAGTGCACGGAGGAGCCTACGTGCAGCTCGGTGAGCAGGAAGTTCTTGGGGTCTTGGTCCCATGCCTGGCCCCCAAGCCCCACAAAGCCCTGAAGTTCCCTGAGTGCTGCGTTAGGACCCCAGGTCTTCAGCCAGACCCCAGGCAGCTTTGCGGGAGGGCGGGGCTGGATGCCTGAGACACAACCACAGGAAGAGCGGCTGGAACTTTCAGCTCCACCCCCACCTCCAGGGAGGGGAGAGGGGCTAGAGACGACTCCGCCACCAGGGGCCACAAAACTCCGAAGCGCTGAACGAGGGGGTTCGGGAGTTCCGAGTTGGTGGACACGGTGGGGAGGGGGAGGGAGCTCCCCACCTACACCTCAGGCATCGCTTCCATCTGCCCCCTCCGAGCCGCTCCCTTTGTAATAAATCAGGAATCCTCCCCGCTTTCCTGAGTGTCAATCATTCTAGCAAATTGCCAGATGGGGGTGGGGATGAATCTGCAGTCAGACAGAAGTGGGGGTGGCCTGGGACACCACACCGAGCCCTTCACCTGTGGGGTCGGGCTGACCTGGGAACTGGCAGCAGAGCTGAAGTGACTCCGGGCTACCCAGCAGGTGCAACGCTGCACTCTTGGGGTCTGTAGGCACCACCGCCCACCCTGCGCTCCCGGTTCGGGGAGGACACAAACGCCCGGCTCTTCCTCCATGCAGGACCTCCGCGGAGTCCTCACACGCACAAACACTCAGACACGTGGGCCCGGGAGCCAGGTCTGCACACCTTCCAGGGGTCACTCAGAGCCCACGCTCCCACAGAGGAGGGAACACCCCTGGGGGGCACATGGCCCTCCTCCGAGACCCCACTCCGGGAAGCCAGCCCCAGGGTCCATCAGCCACAGCGTTCCAACAGCCCAGTGCCCGGGCCAGAACCGCAGGGCACCTCACAACCAGCAGGCCCAGATCCCGCTGGTCAGGCCTAGGCCCGGGACGGTGAGGCACGGCTGCTCTGAGCGGGGGACACCCACCAGCCCTCTGAGCGCGCGGTCGCCAGGCCTACCTGCTGGTGAGGGTGCTGTTTCTGTCCTTCAGGGTGAGCTCGCGCTGCTGCAGCTCCACGATGAAACTGGACAGCTCTTCCGGGGTCCTGGGGGTCAAGAACACAGGTCAGCGCCAGGGTGCCCTGGAAGGCCTGGCTCTCACTGCACCGGGGGGCCGCCTGGAGCCCCGCGACGAGTGAGGTCTGCGCCCCCAGCCCCAGGGCAGCCCCAGTGCAGTGCTGCGGCGCTGTGAACTCCCCACCGGGCGCACACCGAGCCCCCAGCCAGCAGACACGGGGACAGGATTTTTATAGGCCTCGATTTTATTTCACCTGTAAAAACAGGGTCACTACACAACAATGTCACCGTGCAGAGGCTCTCAAGTGAGGCTGAAAAGCACCCACCCAGCAGCTGGCAGAGGAGATGCCAGTGCATCTGAGTTTTCTTTCCTCGCCTCTCCTTCAAAATCCACACGGGACAACCGCAGCAGTGCGACAATAAGAAGAGATGCCGCGTGGGCCGGGCCTCGAAACTTCCAGCACTATTCCGGCTGAGGATCTCAGCCCAGACTCAGAACGCCCATTTGACAAAGGGGGAAACTGAGGCTCCAGGCCACCCTCCCTGAGCCGCACCCGCGCCGAGCCTCAGTCTGAACCCCTCCTCCAGCTCAGTGCCGCAGCTCAGGAAAAAACCCACCGAGAAGTCTGTGACACAAAGACGGCCGAGAGGCACGTGAAAAGATACGCAAGGCGCTAAGCAGTAGAGAAGTGCAAGTCAGAACCACCCCCCGGGTCAGAATGGCCGTCCCCAAGGTCTACAGACAGGAGCTCCCTGGCGGCTCAGAGGGTGAAGGACCTGGTGCTGTCACTGCTATGGCTCAGGTCACTACTGGGGCGCGGGTTCGATCCCTGGCCCAGGAACTTCCACATGCCATGGGTGCAGTCAAACAAATAAAGAGCCTATAGATAATAAGCACCGAGAAGGTGTGGAGAAAAGAGAACCCCGCCACTGCTGGGAGGAATGTAAACTGGTACAGTCACCATGGAAAACTGCATGGAGGGTCCTAAAAAAGCTAAAAACAGAACTACCATAGGATTCTGCAATCCCACTCCTGGACACATACCCAGAAAAGATGAAAACGCTAATTACAGGAGTTCCTGTCATGGCTCCGTGGTTAACGAATCCGACTAGGAACCATGAGGTTGTGGGTTCGATCCCTGGTCTTGCTCAGTGGGTTAAGGATCCGGCGTTGCCATGAGCCGTGGTGTAGGTTGCAGCCACAGCTCGGATCCCGCGTGGCTGTGGCTCTGGTGTAGGCCGGCGGCTACAGCGCCAATTAGACCCCCTAGCCTGGGAACCTCCATATGCCACAGGTGCGGCCCTAAAAAGACAAAAAGAGAAAAGAAAACTCTAATTAGAAAAGACATATGCACACCTACGTCCTCAGCAGCACTACTCACAACGGCCAGGACATGGAAACAACCTAAATGTCCATCAACAGAAGAATGGATAAAGAAGAGAACACACACACACACACACACACGAACACTTGTCAGCCATTAAAAAAAAGAACTAATGCCATCTGCACCAACAAGGATGGACTCAGAGATTCTCACACTAAGGAAAGTAAGTCAGAGAAAAACAAACACCTATGAGGTCACCTATATGTGGAGTCCAAAACATGACAGAAAGGAGCCTATCGAGCAAACAGACACAGAAAACGAACTTACGGTTAACCAAGGGGGCGGCTGGGGGAGGAGGGGGTTAACCAAGGGGGCGGCTGGGGGAGGAGGGGGTAACCAAGGGAGCGGCTGGGGGAGGAGGGGGTTAACCAAGGGAGCGGCTGGGGGAGGAGGGGGTAACCAAGGGAGCGGCTGGGGGAGGAGGGGGTTAACCAAGGGGGCGGCTGGGGGAGGAGGGGGTAACCAAGGGAGCGGCTGGGGGAGGAGGGGGTTAACCAAGGGAGCGGCTGGGGGAGGAGGGGGTTAACCAAGGGGGCGGCTGGGGGAGGAGGGGGTAACCAAGGGAGCGGCTGGGGGAGGAGGGGGTTAACCAAGGGAGCGGCTGGGGGAGGAGGGGGTAACCAAGGGAGCGGCTGGGGGAGGAGGGGGTTAACCAAGGGGGCGGCTGGGGGAGGAGGGGGTTAACCAAGGGGGCGGCTGGGGGAGGAGGGGGTTAACCAAGGGGGCGGCTGGGGGAGGAGGGGGAGGAAGAGCTCGGGATGGACACACCCGCGCCAGCACTTATAAACCAACCAACAGGGACCTCCTGCACAGCCCGGGGAACGCTCAGCATCCTGTAATAACCTGCAACGGAACAGAATGTGCAGAAGAACAGATGCATGTGTGCAACTCAATCTCCGGGCTGTACACCTGAGACCAGCACAACCCTGTAAACGGACTGCTCTCCATTTTTAAAAACGGTGAGGAGAAAGAATGTCTCGGAGAGACAGGTGGACACCCACGGAGGGTTTACATGCCCCCACCCAGCATGGACACAAAGCCCAACAGCTCCTGGCATGGGTACAAGCCCGGGGACCTAGCCCAGGGCTGCAGGGCGATGGTCCCGTCCAGAAAACGACCGCTCCAGCGCTGAGACCAAGGGGGCTGGGAGCCGAGCTACACCAACACCACCCCTCTGGGAAGAGAGGCCCACTGGTCAAGGCTACAAAGAGGGGCTGCTGGTCAGCTCGGAACTCCAAGGCCCCCTCCCCGGCCCCCAGCGCCTGCACAGTGC
Source organism: Sus scrofa (assembly GCF_054392235.1). Lineage (NCBI taxonomy): Eukaryota > Metazoa > Chordata > Mammalia > Artiodactyla > Suidae > Sus > Sus scrofa. The sequence goes on from NC_139385.1 coordinate 1,457,782, forward strand.
GCGCTTCCAGAAAGCACTCTGAGGGCTCTGCTGCCCCACCAGTGAAGCCCTCCTGCGGAAGTCGGCAGCTGCAGCCCCATCACACCCAAGGGCCGCACACGGAGACCTGCTGCAACCCAGCCTCCGGCCCACGTCCCACACCCCAGGGCCTCTTCGCCCCCACTGGCCTTCCTCCGCCACCCGAACACAATAATCCGTCCGTGCCCCGACCTCCAGGAGAGTTAACCCCGGGCCTGCGAAGCGCTCCCCTCTCTCCCCAAGCCCAGCCCGTTCTCAGAGGAGAGGCGGCCGGAAAGCAGCCCCGCAGCCTCTCCCGCCCTATCACGAGGCTGCATGGCACCCCCTCGGTGTCGGAGGAGGGTCTCCCGGTGCCTGCCGTCCCTGCAGCGCGAGGCTGAGATCTCCGCTCACAGCAGCAGGTCCTGAAAGCCCAGCACAGCCCCCACACAGGGCCTCCGCCGCCACCACTTCCCCCGCAGGCGCCCCTGGCCCTCGCTGTCAGGTCCCCTCACGAGGCTCTCCCCGACCTCAGAGGCAGAGTCCCTCACCAGATATTTGGCGAGGACGCGGCCTCGATGTGTAAGGAAGCACCGGGCAAGATTTCTACCCATGCCCGGACCACGACACGAGCCAGCTCTGCAGACTAGAGAACAGTAACACGAGGACTTCCTGCTGCGGTTCAGAGGAAATGAATCCGACTCGCATCCGTGAGCACATGGGTTCGATCCCTGGCCTTGCTCAGTGGGTTAAGGATCCGACGTTGCCGCGAGCTGGGGTATAGGTCACAGACAGCAGCTCAGATCCCAGGTGGCCGTGGCTGTGGCTGTGGCTGTGGTGCAGGCCGGCAGCTACAGCTCGGATTCGACCCCTAGCCTGGGAACCTCCACATGCCATTCAAACAGCCTTAAAAAGCCAAATAATAATAGAAAAGTTACGCTGAAAAGATGTTAACCAGTAAAAGAGCTCTGAGAGGCTGAAATCTAAGAAGGGGAGAGGTGGAACCAGCCTTGAATGCCAGTTGCCCATTTTTTTCAGAACTTCCATTTTCTAACCTCAAGGAGTTCAAAGTGCTAATACAAAAATAGGTAAGCAAAACAAATAAGCCCTTTTAAGCCAGGAGATGTTTTTTCTGAACACATTTTAAAGAGATTTAATCGTTTTCTCTTTTTCTATGTTAGTCACAGGAGAACACAAACTGTTCCTACATCAGTGAAAAGACTATTTAAAACAAACGAAACTATCTGCATGTCCACCTCTGCAGGGCCCCGGTCCATGTGGGCCGGACACCAGCCACCGCTGTCGAGGCAGCAGCCGGGTGCCCAGGGGTGGCTGGGGGAGCAGGACCCGGCCGCCGCCTCCTCGCACACCCTCCCGGGCTCGGGCCTGGGGCAGAGGGCAGGGTCCGTGTCGGGGAGGCGGCTCTCTCCCCGAGGCGCCCCCGCAGGAGCCTCCCCGGAGGGTGGAGAGCCACCCAGGGAACTGGGGAGCCGAGCAATTCAGCAGCAGGAGCCTGGCCCTGAGCTGCAAACCAGCCCCAGGAAGGCGAGCCAGGGTAACAGGCAGGAAGGCGAGCCAGACGCTATAGACTCTCCGTTCACCGAGGCTCCCGCTTCGGGAAGAAAAGATCTGAAATGTAACGATTTAATAATGGGGGGGGCCCTACCGTCAAAAGAAGAGGCAAATGAACGAATACGCCCTCCTTCAGAAACGCCCCACCCCTCGCTGGCTCGGCACCAGCGTCCCTCCGTGACACCTGCGGGTCAGGCTGCCGCCCGCCCGCACAGCCACCTCCTGGCGGCCTGGGTCACTCTTCAACCGAGCGGCACCGAGGCCAGCAGAACCCAAATCCTTTGGAACCTCGGAGCCGCTGTTCCAACAAAGCATCAAGGAGCCTGGCTCCAAATTCAAAGAAACCAAGCAGGACCCTGGCTCTCCTGCACCCCTCTGTCCCCTCCGCCCCACCAAGCAGCCTGGCATGCAAACGAGGACCCCAGCGCCTGAGGAGCCCCCGCGGCGCGTGCTCTGAGTTTCCGCCCCTCCTCCAGAAAGGGCAGACAGAGAGCTCTGCAACAACAGCAAGAATAGATACACACGTACATACAATACCTACACACACACACACTGAAAAAAGCAAAGCCAGGGACGAGGTTAGAGGCAGCCCAACTAAAAACACCTGTGTGGAGGTAAGAACGGATAAGAAAATGCTCACAAAAGGCCAGAGTCACATTACAGTTGCAAAATTCCTCATTTTTTTTTTTCATTTTTCAAAACGATTCTATGATTTTGTTGTGAGACTCTGTCCAAGAGCAGTGTTGTTTTTAGACTGTACTGTCCAGCTGTGGACACAGCACTGCCTTCCGACGTGCCTCCTTCGGCCCCGCTCCCAGGCCGGAGCCGAGCGCAGGGAAGGACAGCAGCACCACGGGCACAAGGGGGAGGCCGGGGGCGGGGGGCAGGAGCAGCAACGCTGACTTCTGGGCCTCGGGAGGGGCGTTCCTTCGTTCGGACCCCAAGTGACCACCCGGCCGCAGGTGGGGCCTGGCCAGCCCTGCCACACGCCGAGCGCCCAGACCCTGCTCCCCAGAAGCGCACCCTCCTCCTGGGGGCGCTGGTGAGTCGGGCCCAAGCGCCAAGTGTCTGATCCATTTGCGTACCCCGACCCGGGGGCCGCGCCTCGTTTCTGGAGAAAGTCACCCGTTTGCAGGCACATTCACAGACCGTAACCTAGAAAGACTCCCCCTAACTGATGACGCCTTCGGGCTGACCCGGCCGGCAGGCACAGTGACTGGGTCTTGAACAGCCTGGGCAACACCTGCATTTCTCTGGGTGGGAATTTATATCACACGCATAAATACAAACTAAGGGGAAACCACACACAGCACACTCCCGAGGTGGAAGGGCCCCTGGCAAGACCCAGCTGCAGAGGCGGGCTTCCTCGGGGAGCACCCAGCACAGCTCAAGCCCGGGGTGCTCAGGACACGTGGAGAAAGGCAAACCCAGGAGCCCGGAGGTCAGGCGGCGGGGCCTCACGGCCTCGCTCCGTGGGGCCAGGGGACCGCGGCTCCGCCACCACCCAGCCTTCAATGAGCTCCGGGAGCAGACGGAGAGAGGTTCTTGAGGAGCTGTTGAATCAAGAAGGATGATTAAACAACCGCAGCCTTCAGCACACACCCCATCAAAGACGAGAGGCCAGAGGACCTCCGACGGGCAGGGAGAGTGTTTATTTTCCAGACCTCCTGACCTCGTGCGTGGCCAGAGCCCCTTGGAGGTGTTTACCGAGGGTGCGCGGGGGGGTCAGGCGCACGCCTGTGCCCAGCAGCAGTCGGCCAAGTGTCATCGCAGCCCAGAACGGCACCAGCAGGCTCCGCAACGAGCTCCCTCCACCTGAAACTGCCACTTCACATCTCCAAAGCGGAAGGCTTCAGAGGGCCTCGGGATCCTGCGACTCAGAGATGACAGGCAAGCGACAGCTCCTACGGCAGCCCAAGCTGTGACATGGGCTGTTCAAAACTCTGGCTTCAGCTGCGAAGCCTTTTAACTCTAACTGGTGGACTTTAAAGGAGGGGAAAAGGCTTTGTTCAGTCTGCAGCTGAATTTTGACTCCAACTCAGCTGTGAGCAAAACAGGAGGCCTGGGGAGTCGAGCCCAGCGGTTTATTTTCAAGACAGAGGCTTTCCAGCCCCAGCAGCAGCTATTTCGAGGCTCCTAACAGCAGATGCCAGGACTCTTGTTGAAGCTCAAAGTGCCGTTTCAATGGCTCTGGGAGACGTGGGATCGAGAGGGCTCCAATTGCTAAAATGAATCAAACAGCAACAACCACAAAACTCACTGACAAGCAAGAAACCTCAAGCTCTCTTCCAAGGCGCTATTTTCCAGAAGCCCCCAGGGCCCAGGGCCACGGTCCAGAGGCTGGGCCTCCGTCGCAGGGTCCCGCAGGTTGGGAACAGGCCCAAGTGAGGTGGGACTGCCACAGACAGGCTGTTTCCGCAGAAAGCATGCAGAACTGGGACTGGGAGACAGACAGCAAAACCCGATGCCACAGCCCAAAGGAGGAAAAGCACACGCACCTGCCCAGTCACAGGGGCGACAGGACGGCCTGGGAAGCCAGGTTCTTTTCCCCCCTGTGACGCAGCCGCGCACGGAGGCTGGGAAGGCTTCCTGTCACCAAGCGCTGACTGAAGATAAAGCCTGGGAAGTCCAGGGCGGGGAGAAGCAGCCACTGCTGCCTCAAAGGAGCGGGCCCACCCCGTGCGGCCAGGTTTGATCGCGCCCTTCCAGCAGTGCTCCCTGCGCACCCGGCCCCGCGGCCCCCGGGCTGGCTGGCGGGCCTGCAGGGAAAGGAAGGCTGGGACCCTGGACTGGTCCTGAGGCCGCAGGCACCCACCTGCAGGGGACCTACGAAGGCCCTCAGTCCCTCTCGGCCGCACACACGTGGGGACGCTCGTCAAGCAGTGGCCAAGGGCAGTTTCCACGTCACACAAGGACTCAGTCCTCATCAGCCACGGACGGCCTGCCGGCAAGAGAGGCGCCAAAGGCGTCTGCTTCTCCAGACGTCTCACGTCGGCACCCGGGCAGGCTGTGCCGCTGGGACCCAGAGCCGTGGAGCAGAGCGCCTGCCTGGGAGGGAGGGCCCTCCGGGCCGGGGGTCCCATGTCTCGGGTGGGGAGAATCCTGGTCACCGGTGTCGTGGCCGCTGGGTCCTCCCTTGCTGTGACCACTCACCTCGGGAAGGACGTGACGGCGGTTTTCCGTGGTGGTTTAAGTACATGAGGAGCAGGTGTTCCCACTGAGCTCTGACAACCTGGGGGTGGTCCTCGGAGAACCACCCCGCTCCCCCCGCCTCCCCGCGGCCTGCAGGCCCTGTGCCCCGAGCTGCTGCCTCCGTCCTGAGGCTTCCCCTGCGACGGACACGCCTGGAAACAGCCATCGTGCTCGCCAGCCTCAACCCCAACCTTCCGCTCCAGTCAGGCTGCCTTCAGAACACACCCAAACTCGGCTGCCCTGTACCACTCTGCCACCGCCGCCGCCCACCGGACAGCCCCTCAGCCTGGTAACAACCGCCCTTGCTTCCAGACCCACCCTGAAGCACCGGCAGCAACACGACAGCTACAGCGGTGACTCTGAATTCAGGCTACGGCACAGGCCGCTCCTGTCCAAACTCCCCAGTGCGCGTCCAGCACGAGGCCCAGCGAGACCCCAAGTCCCCAAGGGAGGGAGCCTGCGAGGCCCCAGGCAGACGACCACACCTGCCCCTCAGCCCCGATCACTAGCCGCGAGCCACCCCCACCACAGGGCCTTTGCACGCCCCTTGCAGCCGACTCCGCCCTGGGGGTCCACGTGCCACGCACCCTCTGAAACTCCCTCGCGCCTCTGCCCAAGCGAGGCCCACCTCTCCCGTGGCTCTGCCCCAGCCATCCTGCTCAGACCTGCACTGCTCTCCTTCACGAAAAACGTCACCATCCTGGAGGCCAGGCATGCACCTGTCACCTCTGCTTCCACTGGGACGCCAGCGCCGTCGAGGCGAGGAACTGTTTTCTACTTTGTCCTGCCATCTCATTGGCTGTGCGCCCAGAATCACGCCTGGTACAGCGGCAGCCCTGCACAGACCGGAGCTGGATCAACGGCAACCATGATACCTTGTCAGAACAACAACTGTCCAACTAAATTCCACTCGAGCTGGAACTCAGATGATTGCCTCAGAGTTTAGTATGACTAGTTAAATAAGTCACAGTCTATCCACACAATGGACTCTTCTACAATAAAGAGAAAAGGACAGAGAATCTTTTTATGTTAATATGTGACCACTAAATAAAAATACAAGAAGCAGAACATGAGTCTACTACGTGCCACCTTTTGTATAAAAGAAATAGACGGTAAATGAGCTTAGCTATACTGGTTCAAACATGCCTAAAAAAAATGCCCAGAAAGCCAAGACAGAAAGAGCTGCTTCCTACCAGGGGAATGGAAGGAACAAGACTGTTATCATTATAAGGCTTTTTAAAAAGTTTCCCTATTTATACCAAGGAAATACAATACCCATTCGAAAAATAACTTTTTAAGACTTATCATTACAAACTTATACTGCAGAATGAGATACCAAACAAAATTTGTCTAAAAAGAAAACTTTTTCCATGATGAATTAATGCACAACATCTAATTATAACCACTTACAATGAAACCATCATATAGCCTTTCTAAATAATGTTTAGCTAACACAAAGCATGATGTGCCATTTAAGTGAGGCAAAAATATATTAATAAAAGACTCCCCACCTGACATGTGATTATCAAGACTGGTCACTGATCCCAAAAGTTGGCTAAAGGAGGGAACCAACACACACACACACACACACACACACACACACACACACACACACACACGTCTGTGTATGAACACACACACACACAACCATTTTAACTTAAAATATTACAAGTATACAATCATTCCACAAGCTGCAAACTTTTTCTTCAAATATGGGTGCCCTAAAGTGAATTTCATCTTACTTTTTGCCTAAACCACAAAATATAACCCATGATTTTAGCTTTCTTTAAAATGGACAATGGTGGAGTTCCCATCGTGACGCAGCGGTGAACGAATCCGTCTAGGAACCATGAGGTTGCGGGTTTGATCCCTGGCCCTGCTCAGTGGGTTAAGGATCCGGCGTTGCCGTGAGCTGTGGTGTAGGTTACAGACACGGCTCGGATCCCGCGTTGCTGTGGTACTGGCGTAGGCTGGTGGCTACAGCTCCAATTAGGCCCATAGCCTGGGACCCTCTACATACCAAGAGAGCGGCCCAAGAAATGGCAAAAAGACAAAAAAATAAATAAAATAAAAATAAAAATAAAAAATAAAATGGACAACTGCAATCTTCCTAAATTTTACAACTTTTCTCCTCATCTTTTACTGTCCATTCGCTTTATTCAACAGCTTTTTAGCAATTCTCTTTTGAGACTTTCCAAAGCACTCAACTTTGTTTTCACAGAAACAGGGCTTCCGTCAAACATTTTTCACCAGACTCTACAATGTTTAATGAAATTATCTGGTTACAGTAACATGTGCAACTGGCGGAAAGGGGCTCACCTGGGACAGACCGGCACCACGTCCCAGGAGCAACCCAGTGGGCAAGCGCCACAACCGGCGGCGCCGTCCGCAACCACCCAGGCAAACGGATGAGAAAGGGGCTGGAGGGCCACATGGTCCCAGAGGAACTGCTCTCAACCCGAGCATGGGGACGGGGCGGCTGTGTCCACTTTGCCAAGACACTCTTTTCTATGGAAAACACATTTCAAAACAATGTTTTCAAATCGGCCTATGTCCCGAGCCTCGCCACGCTGCAGAATCTATCGGAACAGCTCAGAGAAAGAATGCGGGGCACTGGCCAACGGAGGGGGCAACCAGGCGCAGCGCGCGCACAAGAGCTGCTCCCAGGTCTCCCCAGTAAGCGGACACGACGCGGAGACGGGTGATGGGCACACAGCGCAGATTCCTCAAAGCAGCAGCGGCACAGAGAGGCGGCGGCGAGCAGGGACTGCCCCGAATTCCACCTCCGATCATTCCTCGTTCCGCCGCCTCTGACAGCCATCAGCCTCCGCCAACGTCGGTCCCCTCACCAGGAGAATGAAGACCATGGCGGGAGGCTCGACCCGCGGCTGTCCTGAGAACACTGCGCATAAAGGACTCGGGCGGGAGGTCTCGGACTGTCCCTCTGACGGACGGGCAGTTATGACGGAACACCCAACCAAACGCCGCCTGCGCCCACTGAGAAAGCCAAGCGGCCCTTGCCAGTCGCCCGCAGGACTTCGCGAGGGAGACTGACATCAGTCAGCATGTCCCCGCCTGGGCTCCGTCCCCCGCACCAGCGACTGCTGTGCAAACACGGGCCTACCGTGAGGACGCACCTCCAGCCTCAGCCTCCTTCCCGAAGAGACTCGAGCAGACTCTGAGCATCGCCAGCCTCGGGGCCACAAGTGCCCTTAACAGGAGATCAAAGGGCACGGGCACAGCGGAAGGGCTGCTCCGGAGTCACCAGGTCACACCAGGCGGCTCTGACTCCCTCCTGGACCATGACACAAGCACAACCTGCAGAGCTGCGGCAGGCAGGGCATCAGCAGCGACCTGGGACGCCCACTGGACCCATGAGGCGCTCGTCACTGCCGGCGATGGAGCCTCCAGGACAAGGCCCGGTGCCCTGCCCCTGCCCAACTGCACCTGGTCGCCTGGCACTGATAGTGGTGCCTGTCCGTTTCCAGGTGATAGAAAACCCAGACAGCCATCTGTTCGCGGACAGAATCAGAGTCCCCAAAACCCACCCTGGGATGGGGGGTGGGTATGGCGAGGAGGGAGGGGAGAAACCGGGAGCCTGGCGGCCTGCACAGCCAGGCTAGGCCCCCAGAGACGCCCAGGGCACAATAAAGACGAGCCTGCGGCCAGTTCAGTCTCCAGTCAGGGAGGCCTCTGGTCAGTGGCGCCTGTGAAAGAGGAGGTCCCGGAGGCCACACTGACGGCCTCCATCAGGATGCCGGGGGTCACGAGGTCACTCCTTAAGTGACTTCAGCACAACCACAGGCTCCTCTGGGTGCGGAATCTCCAAGGACAGCCAGACAGGCGAGCAAAGTCCAGGCGACAGTCAGCAGCACCAGCCACCCAACTGTCCCCACGCAGGCCCTCGAACGCCGCCACAGCCCAACTCGGACAGCAGCCATCATCTGGACAACCAGGCAGTGGCCCCTGGGCCCCGCACGACCGAGTCCATGTCCACCAGCAGCAACACAGCCGAACTGCTTCAGGGAAACGAACTACGGAGGTCCCCAGACACATGTAAATAAAACGAAGAAATGTCAAATTTACAGTTGCTGCCTTCGAATTCCTCCTCCTAGCTCAGGCAGGATTAAAAGGACTTCAAAGCAGCCTGGGTTCCAATTAAGCCAGTGTGGCCACCCCAGGGGTGCCAGAATATTCCTCTGATTAACAAGAGGCGCTCTTTGAACTGTGTGAGCTAAAAAAAGCTCGCAGAACCTTTCAAACAAATGCCATAATTTTCACTCCCTGTTCTCTCACCCTTTGGAAAAGTTGATCTTTTGAATGCTTTAAATAATGAAAAAAGTGGCAGGATAACGGACCCAAACACAACTTTAGCCAGGAGCTCAGAAGAGGAGTGGCGAGGGGGGGCTTAGGACACAAGCGGATGCCCGCAGGCCGGCCTCCAGGAGGGAGGGCACTGCCGCCGCCCTGAGTCTACATCAAGGCCCGTCCACGCCACCCGTGAGAGCAGAGCTGCTGAGCTGGGAGGTGTGGCGGGAGCCTGGGCGCACACGCACCACGGAGCCGCGCGATGAGGGCCTCCAAGGCGGAGAGGCCCTGAGCAGCTCATGCCTGGCAGACCCGCTCACAAGAGCAGCGCCACGGGGCCACGGGAAGGGGCCGGAATGGGGCCAACAGGAAGCAACGGCAGCTCACCCAGCCAGGGTGACACTGAAAGGCCCACGGAAGCCACAACGCAAAACCACCCTGGGGCGGGCAGGTGGCACGCAGGCCACAGGGTGGATGGTAAACAAGGAGGCAGACGGGGTTGCGTCACACCCTGGGCACTGGGCGCTGGAAGCGCACGTGTGAACCAAACAGGAAATCAAGGCCTGCTTCCCCCCTACCCGCCGGGGTGCCTCGCAGATGCCAGGTGCCCGCCTGATGCGCCTATGCTCAGCCTTGACCTTCACCGTAGGCCTGGCCAGCCTACCTGCAAGGCTGCTTTCAGCAGAGGCAGGAGACTGCAGAGCGAGAACAGGGAACCGAAAACCAAGTCAGCTGTTTCTAGGGACACAACCAGAGGCAACGTAGGAACAAAGGGCTATGGGGAGCAGGCCCCCCGAGAGGGATGTCCTCACACCAGACACTCTCTGAACCTGCTGGAGAAAGTTCTGGAACCCTGGAAAAGCAAGGAGGGCCCACCTGGCTGTGCGGCCCTGGGCAGGCGCTGTACCTCTCTGAACTTCAGTTGATTCACCCTTAAGTGAGTGGAGCGGACTAGGGAAACGGCTAGAATCCTGTTTTCAAAACAAGTCCCCTAAGGACCTGCTCCCTGCAATGAGGAGGAGCTGGGAGCAGAGCGTGGTGAGACACAGCTTCTAGGAAGAGGATCCCCAAGGCCCACACGCGAGGAGAGCTCCCAGAAAGCCAAGGCAGACCACACGCAGAGCGCACAGGCCAGGGTGCAGGCTCCTGAAGGGTGGGCAGGCCGCGGGGTTTCCTCCCAAGCAGGGTAACACGCAAAGCAGGGCCTTAAGTAGAGAAAGACACGGCCGTATTTACTAACCTGCTTTAAAAAGACGTCAGGAGTTCCCATCATGGCTCAGCAGTCAGCGAACCTGACTCGCATCCATGAGGACGCAGGTTCGATCCCTGGCCTTGCTCAGTGGGTTAAGGATCCGGCGTTGCTGTGAGCTGTGGTGTAGACCACAGACATGGTTCAGATCTCACATTTCTGTGGCTGTGGCGTAGGTCAGCAGCTGTAGCTCCGATTGGACCCCTAGCCTGGGAACCTCCATATGCCACAGGTGCAGCCCTAAAAAGACAAGAAAGAAGGGAGGGAGGAAAGAAAGATAGAAAGATAGAAAGAAGGAAGGAAGGAAGGAAGGAAGGAAGGAAAGAAAGAAAGAGGGAGGGGAGGAAGGAAAGAGAGAAAGAAAGAAAGAAAATGGAATCCAAAGACAACACTAAAGACAGTCATCAAATCACAAGAGAACAAAAGAGGAGAGGAAGAAAAAAGACCTTCGGAAAAAATTAACAAAATGGCATTAAGAATGTGTATATATCAATAATTACCTTAAATGTAAACAGACTAAAGGCTCCAACCAAAACACATGGACTGGCTGAATGGGTACAAAAGACGAGACCATATATATACAGCCTGTCCTCAAGAGACCCACTTCGGATCTAGGGACGCACACAGGCTAAACCGGAGGGGATGGAAAGAGGTATCCCCACGAGTGGGGACTTTACAAGGGTCTAGTGGCAATACTCACGTGAGACCAAAGAGACTTTAAAGTGAAGACTGCCACAAGAGACGAGAAGGACACTCCCTAACGATCAAGGGTGCAATCCGAAAAGAAGATATAAAAGAACCGCCGTAAGTATATATGCACCCGACACAGGAGCACCTCAACATTTAAGGCAGATGTTAACAGACATAAAAGGAGAAAAATGCCGTTAACACGATCATAGCGGGGGACTTTTAACACCCCACTTACATCAGTGGACAGAGCATCCAGAGAGAAAATCAGGAAGGGAACACGGGCCTCAGACAACACATCAGACCAGATGGACTTAACTTATATGCAGAGAGTTCAGCCCAAAGTAAAACAGAAATTCTTTTCACAGAACATTCTCCAAAACACATCACATGCTGGGCAACAAAGCAGTCTCAGTAAATTTAACAAACCGGAATTTTCTTTAATATTTATATCGTAATAAATATCAAGTGTCTTCTCCATCCACGATGCTATGAGATTAGAAATCAACTACAAGGGGAAAAAAAGCCTACAAGAACACACACACACACACACACACGCCTCCATCGTCTGACTGCTCCCGCAGCTGCAGGAGGAGGCTCTGCCTCCTGGGTGCCCCCGCCCCAGAGGGCGTCGTGGAAAGGAATGAGAAGGCGATGGCAGCCCAGCTTCTACCACTGGGAGTTCAAGGGGTCAGCTTTTCAAACCAAATGTGATGTCTCAGCTGGAGCAAGAACTCAGCTTGATGACCAAAGAGCATCCAGGGTGCACCTCCCCAGGCTCGCTTCAATGCTACCACCAGATTAAGCTGCTTATTCTCTCATCCAGAACCAAGAGGAGAAAGCAGCTACCCAGTGCTGTGCTGGGCTCTTCCCAGGCATCATCCCATCTGCTCATCACAATGATCCTCCAGGACCAGGAGACTGGAAACCAAAAATCGACTACAAAGCCCAACACTACTTAAGATTATCACATGTGGTGACAGTGGAAAGGGAAGGTCCCCGACATTCTTCTTTAGGGGAAACCTGATCATCAGTTAGAGGGGCAACAGAAGAACCAGGACAGACATCTGGGCCAAGAGCAAGTTACCCATAAGGAAACTCTCTGAGAAAGGGACTTACGGAGGTAATGAACTTGAAAGATATTCCAATCAGGATGCATTTGATGATACACAAGAAACTACTTCTACAGGGGAAAGTTCTCACAATCGGGATTCACATGAAATGGATACTAAAGAAAATCCTGAATTAACTGAAGCTCAAAAAATATTTACAATAGAGAAAATCTATTTCTGTAACAAGTGTGGGAAAAGCTTCCCCTGGAATTCGTCCCTTCTTAAGCAGCAGAGGGTTCATTCGGGGGAGGAACACTCCGGGTGTACTGTGTGTGTGTGGGAGGTGCTTCCCGGAACTCCCCTCCTCCCTGTGCATCAAAGAGGTCACAGTGGCGAGAACCCTCCACATGGAACGACTGTGGGAAAACCTTCACTCGGAGCATGAACGTTACTGTTCATCCAAGAATTCACCTGGACAGAGACCGTATCTGTGTGGAGAGTGTGGAAAAGCTTCCCGCAAGAATTCAGCCCTGGTTAACATGAAAGGATTCACACTGGAGAGAAACCCTACATATGTCATGACTGCGGTAGAGCTTTTACCCCACGTATGAATCTCAGAGTGGATCAAAGAACTCAAACAGGAGAAAAACCGTAGGAGTGCAGTGAAATCGGAAAAGCCTTCAGTCAAAGTATGCGCCTGGGCATACAGCAGAGAACTCACGCAGGACAGAAACCGTATGAGTGCAGTGAATGTGGAAAAGCGTTTAGTAAGAGCTCGGCTCTGACACTGCACAAGTGACATCATCCTGGAGAAAAACCCTATGACTGTAACAAATGTGGGAAATCCTTCAGCCAAAGTACAGACCTTACAGTGCATCAGAGACTGCATTCTGGAATAAAAAACCTTGTGAATGTAAAAAGGGTAGGAAAACTTTCAGGAAGATTTCATCTCTATTCAACACTGGAGAATCCCTACTAAAGAGAAACCTTATGAGTGTGTGATGTGTGGAAAACATTTCCCTGTGTGATCCTCTCCTAATGCCCATTGGATATTCATACTGGAGAGAAGCCCAATCAATGCGGTGTATGTAGAAAGGCCGTCAGCCAGAGCAGGCACTCTACTGAACATCAAAGAACTGCTGAAGGTGAGAAGGCTTATGAAAGCAATCAGTGTGGAAGAACCTTCCGTAAGAATTCAGCCCTTACAGTGCATCAGAGATTTCATACAGGAGAGAAACCCTATCTGTGTAATCAATGTGGAAGAGCCTTTGGTTAGAGTACAAATCTTACATGGCATCCAAAAAAATGATGATGAGAGGGAAGCTTTCATGATTAACTCTTCATAATAATCAGGTAAGTGATGTGATGTAGAAACCTGATAGATTGAACAATTGTAGGAAGTGTTATATACCATATCAGAGAATACGGACTGCAGAGAAACCATGAAAATGGAGAAATCTTGATTCGAGTAAAAAAACGTAGTTTATACCAGAAGGTTTACGTAGCTCATGTTCTAAGCATAGGATTCATGCTGAAGATCAGTTCTGCTGTATCACACTGCACATTCTCCCTTGGACACCAGAGACTTCACGTTGGAGAGAATGTGAGTGCTTATTAAATGGACAGTCCAAAGAATGGGTATGTAGTCCTGATCTGCCACTAACGTGGACAGGTCACCTAATTTCACCAAGTTCCAGTGTCCTTATTTGGCAAATGAAGGAGTTTTGATTTGGACAGTTCCAAGATCCCTATTATCCCCAAAATGCTACAAACCTAAAAATAAAACGTATGCAAGGAAAAAAAAATGCAAGCACATGGAAGCGCAGCAATATGATACTAAATAACCAGTGAATTATCGAAAAAATCAGAGGAAAATAAAAATACTTAAAAACAAATGCAAACAAAAACACGACAATCCAAAACCTATGGTATACAGCAAAACTATTTCTAAGAGGGAAGTTTAAAGTGAAATAAGCTTACCTCTGGGGAAAAAAATCTTAAATAATCAAGCTAACCTAACTAGAGAAAGGAAAACAAAACCCAAAGTTAGTAGGAGGACAGAAATCAAAAAGACTAGAGCAGAAATAAATGATTAGACTTAAGAAAACAACAGAAAAGATCAATGAAACTAAAAGATAATGTTTTAAAAGATAAACAAAATTGATAAACCTGTAGCCAGGCTCATTAAGAATAAAAGGGAGGGGAGTTCCCACTGTGGCTCAGCAGTAATGAACCCAACTAGAATCCATGAGGACGAGGGTTCAGTCCCTGGCCTCACTCAGCAGGTGAAGAATCCAGTGTTGCCATTAGCTATGGTGTAGGTCACAGATGGGGCTCGGATCCCACATTGCTCTGGCTGTGGCTGTGGCAGGCAGCTGCAGCTCTGATTCAACCCCTAACCTGGGAACTTACATATGCCACGGTGTGGGCATAAAAAGGAAAAGAAAAAAAAAAAAAAAAAAAAGAATAAAAGGGAGGATTCAAATCAATAAAATTGGAAATAAAAAAGAAGTTACAACTGACACTACAGAAATACAAAGAGCCAAAGGAGAATACTACACATAACGATACGCCAATTAAATGGACAAATTCTCAGAAAAGCACTATCTCCAAAGACAATTAGAAAGAAAAAGAAAATATGAACAGACCAATTACAAGTACTGAAATTGAATCTGATTAAAAATCTCCCAACAGGAATTTCTGCCGTGGCTCAGCAGAAACGAATCTGACCATCATCCATGAGGATGCGGGTTCAATCCCTGGCCTCGCTCAGGAGGTTAAGGATCCTGCGTTGTTGTGAGCTGTGGTGTAGGTCACAGGTGCAGCTCGGATCCAGCATTGCTGTGGCTGTGGTGCAGGCCAGCAGCTACGGGCTCGATTCGACTCCTAACCTGGGAATCTCCATATGCCAAATGAGAGAGTTTTGATTTAGAAAGTTCCAAGATGTGGCCCTAACAAACAAACAAACAAACAAACAAATCTCCCAACAAAAAAAAGTTCAGGACAAGATAGCTTCACAGGCAAATTCTACCAAACATTTAGTGAAGAGTTAACATTTATCCTTCTCATCTTTCTCAAACTATTCCAAAAAATTGCAGGGCAAGGAACACTTCTGAACTCATTTTATGAGGCCACCATCACACCGATAATAAAACCAAAGACACCACACAAAGAAAATGACAGCTCAATACCACTGAGAACACAGACTCAAAAATCCTCAACAAAATACCAACAGAATCCAACCATACATTAAAAGGATCATACACCATGATCAAATGGAATTTATCCCAGAGATACAAGGATTTTTCAATAGCCACACATCAATCAGTGTGACACACATTAACAAACTGAAGAATAAAAACCATATGGGCATCTCAATATATGCAGAAAAAGCTCTTGATAAAATTCAACATCAATTTGTGCTAAAAACTCTCCTGAAAGTGGGAACAGAGGGGACCTACCTTAGCCTAATAAAGCCCATTTATGATGAACCCACAGCTAGCATCATACACTCAACAGTGAAAAGCTAAAAGCATTTCTTCTAAGATCAAGAAGAAGAAAAAGATTTCTACTCTCACCACTTTTATTCAGCATAGTTTGGAAGTAACAGACAAAGAAACTAAAGAAAAAGAAGGGATCCAAATTGGAAAGAAGTAGAACTGGGAGTTCTGGTCGTGGCTCAGTGGTAATAGACCCAACTAGTGTCCATGAGGATGCGGGTTCAATCCCTGGCCTCGCTCAGGGGGTTAAGGATCTGGCATTGCCATGAGCTGTGGCGTAGGTAGCAGATGTGGCTCAGATCTGGCGTGGCTGTGGCTGTGGCTGTGGCATAGGCTGGTAGCTACAGCTCCAATTGTACCCCTAGCCTGGGAACTTCCATATGCCGCAGGTGTGGCCCTAAAAAGACAAAAAAAAAAAAAAAAAAACTCACTGCAGATGACATGATACTATACAGAGAAAATCCCAAAGATGCTAATAAAAAAACTATCAGAGCTCATCAATGAATTTGGTAACGTTACAGGACAAAAAAATTAATACACAGCAATCTGTTGCATTTCTACACACCAACAACAAACGATCAGAAAGAAAAACTAAGAACACAATCCCATTTACCATCACATCCCAAAGATCGAAATACCTAGGAACAAACCTGCCTACGGAGACTGTACTCTGAAAACCCTAACATGCTGATGAAAGAACGGAAGAGGACATAAACAGATGGAACAGCACACCAGCTTCATGAACTGGAAGAATCAATGCCGTCGAATTACTACTCAAGGCATTCAGTAGATTCAAAGCAATTCCTATCAAATCACCAATGGCATTTTTCACAGAACTAGAACAAAAAAAATTTTTTATGTGTATGAGAACACAAAAGACCCTGAACAGCC
The DNA here is from genome assembly GCF_054392235.1 of Sus scrofa. Taxonomy (NCBI): domain Eukaryota; kingdom Metazoa; phylum Chordata; class Mammalia; order Artiodactyla; family Suidae; genus Sus; species Sus scrofa. The sequence goes on from NC_139385.1 coordinate 1,474,230, forward strand.
AAAGCAATCTTGAGAAAGAAAAATGGAGCTGAAGGAATCAGGCTCCTTGGTTTCAGACTATACTACAAAGTTACAGTCACTGAAACAGTATGGTACTGGCACAAACACCAAAATATAGCTCAATGGAACAGGATGGAAAGCCCAGAAAAAAACGCACACATCAGTGGTCAATTAATCTTGACCGAGGAGGCGACAATACACAATGGAGCAAAGACAGTCTCTTCAATAAGCAGTGCTGGGGAAACTAGTCAGCTACCTGTGAAAGAAAGGACCTAGAATATTTAGTAACACCACACACAAAAATAAACTCAAAATGGATTAAAGACCCACATGTAAGATCGGATACTATAAAACTCCTAGAGGAAACCTCAAGCAGAACACTCTTTGACATAAAACACAGAAATATCTTTTTGGATCCATCTCCTAGAGTAATGGAAATTAAAAAAATAAATAAACAAATAGGACCTAATTCATTCTAAAAGGTTTTGCAGAGCAAAGGAAACCTTAAACAAAACACAAAAACAACCTACAGAATGGAAAAAAGACATGTGCAAATGCTGAGAATGACAAGGGATTAATATCCAAAATATACGAACAGTCCCTACTGCTCAATATCAAAAACCAAACAAACACCCAATAAAAGAATGGGCAGATCCAACTAGACATTTCTCCAAAGAAGACAGACGGCCCAAAGGCACAAGGAAAAATGCTCGACATTACTAACTATTAGAGGCATGCAGATCAACACAATAATGAGCACTCAGAATGGCCGTCATCAGCAAGTCTACCAACGACGCACCCCAGAGAGGATGTGGAGGAGAGGAGCCTCCGACACGGCTGCGGGGCTGTCAGCGGGTGCGGCCACCATGCAGGACATACGCGGGGAGGTTCCTCCAAAGACTGCAAACATAGCGAGAGCCTACGCAGAACACAGGAAGTCTACGCGACAGTCTGTAATAACCTACACGGGGAAAAGAAGGGATACGTTTACATGCGTGACTGCTTCACTGTACTGAACACCTGAAACGAGCACAACATTGTAAGTCCACCGTACTCCAAAAACACTGTTTTAAAAATCGAGTAAAAAAAATTTAAAAGACTTCCCTCTGTGGCTTGAAGATGCACGGCGGGGGGCCCCTCTCTGTCACTGTCACAACTTTCTGTGGATCTAAAATTGTTTTTTAAAAAACGTGGAACAGGGAGTGCCCATTGTGGCTCAGCGTGTCACAAATCTGACTAGTGTCCGTGAGGATGTGGGTTTGATCCCTGACCTCACTCAGTGGGCTAAAGACCCAGTGTTGCTGCAAGCTACGGTGTAGGTCACAGACGTGGCTCGGATCTGATACCGCTGTGGCTGTGGTGTAGGCTGGCGGCTACAGCTCCAATTCTACCCCTAGCCTGGGAACCTCCATATGTCGCAGGCGTGGCCCTAAAAAGACAAGAAAAAAAAAAAACACCGTAATAGGACTACCATACGATCCAGCAGTCCCACTCTTGGGCATCTACTTGGAGAAAGCCATAATTCGAAAAAATACATGCGGCCCATGTGCACTGCAGCACTGTTTATGACAGCGAAGATACGAAGCAACCTAAATGCTCATGACAGGTCAAGATAATGTGCCATGTTTACACAATGAATTATTACTCAGCCATAAGAAAAGAAGTCCATGGGCAGCAAGACGGATGGACCTAGAGATCAGCATACTGAGAGAAGCCAGCCAGACGAAGATAAACATCATATGGTATCCCTCACATGCTCACATGTGAAATCTTAAAAAAAGGAAAAGGATGCAAATGAACTTATTTCCCAAACAGAAAGACACTCAGACAGAGAAAACAAACTTCTACCGGGAGTGCCCATGGTGGTACAGAGGTAACAAACTCAACTAGTATCCATGAGGACACAGGTTCAACCCCCAGTCGCGCTCAGTGAGTTAAGGATCCGGCGTTGCCATGAGCATGGGTGCAGGTTGCAGACACCCGCGTGGCTGTGGCTGTGGGGTAGGCCGGCAGCTGCAGCTCCGATTTGACCCCTCGCCTGGGAACTTCCACATGCCACGGGTACAGCCCTTAAAAAAAAAAAAAAAAGAAAGAAAGAAAGAAAGAAAAACAAAAGGCAACGTTATAGTCACCCAAGTGGAAAGGGGGGGTGAGGGAGGGGTGAACTAGGAGGCTGGGATTAACACACAGACACTACTGTATACAAAACAGATAACCAACAGGAACCCCCCATGCGGCGCAGGGAACCACGTCCAGTATTCCGTAACAGCCACAAGGGGGGGAATCAGAAGAAGACTGTCTACAAGGGAGCTGCTGTGCTGCACGCCTGCAACCAGCACGAGACTGGAAGTCAACTACGTTGCAATAAAAATAAAATAGTACATACCAGCCTCTTAAGCCCACTCCCCTCAAGAATGAGAATCTTGGAAATCTTTATCACCCATCAACCACGCCCTCGACAGCACTGCCCAAATGTTGTAGTTCTTACTTTTTAATGGTTTTAAGTTACAGTTGAGCTGCAATGTTGTGCTTATTTCTGCTGTACAGCAAAGCGCATAGATGCATTCCTTTTCTCACACCATCCCCCGTAACGTTCTATCCCAAGAGACTGGACACAGATACCTGGGCTGCAGCAGCAGGACCCCACTGCCCGTCCATCCCAAAGTTAGAGTTTGCATCTACTAACCCCCAGCTCCCAGGCCGTCCCCCGCCCGCCCGCCGCCTCTCCCTAGGCAGCCACAAGTCTGTTCTCCCTGTGAGTCTGTTTCTGTTCTGCAAGTAGGTTCATTTGTCCCATATTTTAGTCCTTGTTTTTAAGCACTCAAAGTTGTTTTATTTTATTCGTTTAGACTCCTATACATGTCATTTTCATTACACACAATTTGTTCTTGCATTGCAGGCTTTTTTTCTACAACTATTTTACGTCTTAAACTAAGTTCTTCAGTAAGGATATCTTGGCAGTAAAATTCAAGTTTTTCTTTAAATTTGAAAGAAACCTGAAATGCCAATTTTCTTGATACATGGTCCAAGGTTAACAGTTATTTTTTTCCAGCTCAGTGAAGATATTATCCCACCATATGCTACTTCTATCCTGAGAAACAAAGGGTCCACCGTCAGTCTATTGATTTCTTTTGTATTTTCATTTTGGTGATCAGTCTTTTCTTCTGACTGTTTTTTCGTTTGTTTGTTTTTTATCTTTTTGTCTTTTCAGGGCCGCACCCATGGCATATGGAGGTTCCCAGGCGAGGGGTCGAATCAGAGCTGTAGCTGCCAGCCTATGCCAGAGCCCCAGCAACGCCAGGTCTGAGCCGCTTCTATGACCTACGCCACAGCTCATGGCAACGCCAGATCCTTAACCTACTGAGCGAGGCCAGGGATTGAACCTGCAACCTCATGGTTCCTAGTCGGATTCACTTCCTCTGCACCACGATGGGAACCCCTCTTCTGACTGTTTAAAAAGATGTTTTCAGAGTACCCTTGCAGTTCAGCAGGTTAAGGATCTGCTGTGGCTCAGGCCCCTCTGTGGCTCAAGTTCAATCCCTGACCCAGGAACTTTTGCATGCCATGGGTATAGCCAACAAAAAAAGAAAAACAAAGACTTCTGTCTCTGGCATTGTGCAGATTCACTGCAAGATACAGAGGTAAGCATTGTATTTATACCGCTTTGTGTAACTGTACCTCCTTTCTGTATGGATTTACGCCTTCCGCAGACTCTGGAAAATCCCTGGTCATTCTCTCTCTGACTAGTGCCTCTCTAACGCTTTCCTCGTCCATGATTTCAACTCACATGTGCTGTGCGTTCTAATCGCCTCCTCCGTCATGTGTCCTGGCCTCTCCTTCATCCAGAGCTCCCACCTCTCCTCTCTCGACGCCGGGTTCTGCCGAATTCCTCAGCCCTCTTCCATCTCGCTACCTCATTCTTCACGGGTGTCCCAATGTGACGTTAAAACGTCCCTGTGCGTTCTTAATTTCAACGATTGCATTTTTAACTTCAAGTTTTAAAACCCTCCTTGTTAAAAAAGAGAGCGAGCGAGATGGATCCCAAACGTGCACACTGTGTTCACGCCGGAAGAACAGGCACCAGGTAAACACCTCGACAGCAGGGCCGCGACGCCGCCGCCGCCGCCTCCACGGGGCGGCCCCCAGGCGGCCTCCACAGAGGACGTGTCCACCACACCCTCGTGCCCAGACCCCGTCTGTAAAGTCCACGTACTACTTCGTAAAGAACATTCTTTGTGAAAGAAAACCAGGAACAAAGTTCTCTTCATCTTGCTCCACTCTGCTGTCAAGAAAAACACTTAGGGAGCAGCTAAATGTTCCGTGGCTCAGCAGAAACACACCTGACTCGCATCCGTGAGGATGCAGGTTTGATCCCCGGCCACTGCGCGGCAGGTCCCGGCTGGAAGAGCGGGCTTCTCCTCCTGGGGTCCAGCCCCAGAGCAGGGGCCTTCTCCTCCTGGAGTCCGGCCCCAGAGCAGGGGCCTTCTCCTCCTGGGGTCCAGCTGCCGCGCAGAGCAGCCAACTCCAGCCCAGGAAGGAGCGTGCAGCCAGCCTCCCGGGTGCCCCCGACGGTGCTGCTCAGGGAACAAAGTCAGCCTGTAGGTCCCATCCCAGGGCATGTGACTGGAGCCGCCAGATCAGCCCAGGCCTCCCGCAGAGCCACGCGTCATCCCGCAGTGTCTGTGGCCATGGGTGTGGGCGAGCCCGGTGCAGACCCAGACGGCCCACGCCGAGGGGAAGCGCACGAAGCTCCAGGGAAGGGAGAGGGGCCGGGTGAGGGCGAGGGGCACCCCGTCAGCCGCCCTAAGAAACGAGGAGCCGCAGGCAGCTACGTGTTCAGAGCTTCGTTTCCGAGAGGGGGCAGCGGAAGGGGCACCAGTGGAGACAGGAACGCTGAGGCAGCTGCTGGCGAGACGGGTTCCGGCACAGTGTGACAGCAGTGAGGACGGGCCAGAGCGACAGTGATCCCAGAAATGCCCCAGGGATGGAGCCGGGGCGGAGACGCGCTGGCAGAGGAGGGGGACCGGGGACGAGCGCTGAGTGCCCAGCTGGGGCCCAGGGAGACATGGTGCCGTCCCCAAAGCCGGGGACAGAGGCAGCTGCTCACAGCTGTGACGGGCCGGCTGTCACAGGGCAGCAAGAGCAGAGCGGCTCCCTTGGCTCCGAGTATCAGAGGCCTCAGCTGGAGCACACGACCTGCCAACACAGGCAGGGTGGAATGCTGCCTCAAAAGAGCCGATTTTCCTCGCTGCTACACGCTTTGTGGCTCCAGTTAAAGAGCGCGCAGAAAAGAGAAAGAGGAGAAAATGCTGTGAATCTCAACGTTCAGCTCAGGAGAAGCAACAGTAGCCAAGCCGCAGGCACTCCGAGGCCAGGTCGGCTCCAGGGGGCAGCAGCAGGGCTCCTGGGGGGCCCTGACCACAGCGACCAGCACGCGGGAGCTCAGCAGGCACTGGCGGCCACCCACCAGGGTGACCCCCAGGCGGTGCAGAACTGCACCTGACTCTAGACGCGGCCCGTGTGTGGTCTAACTCATGCCCACACCACCGTGCGCCCCTGCACAGGGCCAGGCCTCCCGGGGAAGGCCCTGCTCGGGGCTGGAGGCGGTGTCCCAGGAGACGAGCCTCCTGGGAGACGAGCTGCAGACGCCTGAGGACCAGGCGCTTACTGGAGGGGAAGAGGAGACGACCCGGCCACCCGGGCAGGCAGGACGGCTCCCGGCAAGGCCCGGCCCAGCGGTGAGCAGCCGCCCACTGACCAGGGCCAGGGGGAGGGAGTCAGGGAGGGAGCAGGACCTCGGCCTAAAGCCACAAGAGCCCAGCTGGTTGGCCACGATCCCAGCCCGGCCCTGCCCGCTGCGCAGACGGGGCTAGCGGCCCGCAGCTGCTTCCGGAGTCAGCCGTGCACCCAGCATCCTGGCGGCATCAGCCATGCGGGCACAGACGCCCCAGGCTGCAGCCACGGCGCCTGCCCACAGGCCCTGACGTCTCCTTTCCTCCCATTTTATAAAGCCCTTCACCAGGTGACACACAGCAAGGGTCATGAGCGGTCAGAATGCAGGTCGGTCCTGGAACTCGGCAGCCCCCGCCCCGCCCCTCTGTCTCCTGCACCACCGTCCTCGGCCCAGAAGCACACACTCCACGCTACAGGGCCGGGTCACCCGAATCTCCCTCCCTTTCTCTGGATGACACCTTTCCCCTGCTACCATCTCTTCCATCTGGGGCGTTATGCTGACTCCCCTCGGTGGGCGCTGGACGGTGGGGGCTCGGCTCCCTCCTCCTCCCCGCCCCTCAGCCTCCAGCAAGCTCTCGCGCCAGGGCTCAGCCGCCAAGACAACCGACCCCGACGTCCCGGTCATCGGGCTGTCCATAGGGTGGGTGGCGGAGGCGGCCACGGGCACCTCCCACACGCCCCGTCCCCCGTGCTCCCCGCATCCGTGAGTCTGCAGTGTGCTCCCTACCCCGGCCCCACCCCAGTGTCCCTCAGCGCCTGTCAGGGCACCTTCCCAGAGCCCTTCTTGCCCGGATCCTCCAGCTGCACCGGCAGCACCCCTCCCTGCCCCGTGGCCCACAGCCCTGTGCCCCACGTCCAAACCCTTCCTCTTCCTTCTGCTGTCTGTTTCTGTACATGGCATCCTCCAGTGGCTTCTGGAGGAGCACACGAGGAAGACAGGTTTCTACGATACTCTGTAAACGCAAAATACCCTGAGTCGGCCTCCCACGGGACTGTCTGACAGGCAGAGAATCCTACCTTGAAAATAATTTCCCTGCCGACTCTGGAAGGCATTGCTTTCCGTGAGACGCCAACGCTGCTGGGTGGAAGAAGCGGTTGTGACTCTCGATCTGCGTGTCACCCGTTTTCGTCCTTCTGAGGGCTCCCAAGACCCGCCTCGGTGCCGCCACGCAGACACCTGACGGTAAAGCGCCTTAGGGACACGCTTCCGTCGCCGGGCTGGGCACTTTCAGGCTGGAGCACGGTTTCTTCAGCTCAGGGGAAGTTCGCAGAACTGGTTCACTGGAATCGCCTCACTCCACTTTTGGCTCTTCTTCTGGCAAATGCTCTTACTCGAAAGCGGTCCACGTGCCGCAGGCCAGCGCTCTGAGCTTACGACGTCTGTCTCGTCCGTCTGCCTTTCCAGTCTTCTTCTGAAAGGCCTCCTCTACCTCTCTGACCCCGGCACTGCCTTTCTTTCCACACCCACTTGGTAACAACTGTCCTTTTCCGGAGCTCCTCCTCATCCCCGGCCGGTGGCCTCGCAGCCACCTGCTCTTGCATCGGGTTGAAGTACCTGCTCCGACGCGAGCGCTGCCTCCTGACCCTCCGCCCTCACTTCCACCCACCAGGCCCGGGCCTCCGCCCTTCCCAGCAGGGCCTCGGGCGCGGCGGGGGGAGCCGGTGCCCAGGGGCACGGCTCACTACCTCCCGCTCTAACCTCCAGCCTCGGGGATGACGGTCGCACCTTCAAAGGCGGGTCAGCCCGCGGCGGTCTGGGCACGCACCTTCACCCACTTTCAGGCACATCCCGGCCTTGGGCCTGTCGACGCTCCGCCATCTGTGTCCACCTCGGGAGACCCGCGGAGCGAAGGTGGGCGCTCAGAGCCTCCCGGCGCCGCCGCCTCCCCAGGAACTGTAGCCGGTGACGTCCGGCGCAAGGAACAGTGCTCAGGGTCACGTCCACGCGCCCGACCCCGCTTCTTCGATGTGCATCGAGCACCTCTGCGGCCCGCGGTGCTCGGCCGCAGGTGCCTGTGGGACTCCGCCACGGAGTCTTAGAAAAAGAATGACGGCCAGCTCCGCTCCAGACGCAGCCGCTCTCCCCCGGACAGGCTGCGTTCGATCCGGGAACGGGTGGTCTCGGGATTACCGCAGCTCGCCTCGCAAGACTGTCTCCTCTGGGAAGACGCATCCATCCACTGTGATGACTCAGTTAGCACCCACTGCCGGCTTTGAAAAGAGGCTAATCGCTATCCTTAGCGATACTGCGTCTAACTTTTGAATTGCCTTTTTCCCTTTGTTTTGGATGCCACCGCAACAACCCCGTTTCGTCATCACCGGCGTCATGTGTATTTGCAATAACCTCAAGTCAGGCAACTTCACTTTTGAGAACTCTCAGTCCCGTCATCTCTGGATGGTCCGGCCGCCTGCCTGGAAGTCCCACGTAAAGCACAGGCCAGAGTGGGCGTCTTCCCCAGGAAAGGGCAGCCAGGGAAGAGAAGGGCAGCAGGGACCCCACACCCCGGCCCTCCCTGCACACCTGTCCGGGGGGCCGCCATCCACACACTGTTTTGAGGCATCTGGATACGCGGTCGGGGCTTCTCAGCCTTCCCCGTCAAGAGGCAGGTGGTTTCAGGCTTCTGTTAACCCGAGACCTCACGGGCGAAGAAGCACACAGAGCTAATGACGCAGCGGAGGGGCCTCTTACTGGATGGCTATTAAGTAGGAAGCGACTGCTTTTTCTTTGTAAGCGGTCTAGTCTACAACAACTTCGTGACTCTAGCTCTGATAAAAATGAAACGAAGCATCTTCCAGTACATCTGACTCTCCGTGACACCCCAGATTTCAGAAACCCTGGCGGGGTCTCCTTACCTTTCATGCCAATGTGGTTTCACGTGAGTTCAGTAAGAACCTCTGCACCTTTTTAAGAGACGAGAAGTGCGAAACCTGCTGCACATGCCTTCCCTGGAGGGTCCCAGCTGAGGACAGTGTTCAGTCAACAGGAGACGGCAAGCCATGCCTGAGAGTCAAAGGATGCCAGCAGGTCGGCAGCCACGGCCACAAACCCACAGGAAAGCAGCCTGGCACCTGGCTTACCAGGTCTAAGCCGCTCAGGCCGTGAGGCCACCTCCAGGAAAGCCAGGAAACGCAGCAGGTTTGGAAGATGTCAAGAAGCGAGGAATTCACGAAGCGGGATCCGCAGAGCAGGCAAAATCTGGAGAGAATGTACTGGGTTTGTCTTCCTAGCCTTGAGACAGCAAATAATAGAAGCTTCTGAAAGTGCAACCTGGGTTCCGTATGTAAATTTCCAGAGATGTTACTTCTGCAACTGATGGCAACTGTCTCGCTCCAGGATCCAGGACAGCAGCAAAGAAGGTCTCTGTGCTGCACAAGGATTCCCAGGGCGCACACACCAAGAACCGCGTCAGAGATCAGCCTTGTTCTGCGATCAGGAATCATCTATGAGGGAGTTTTCTTGCGGCGCAGCAGGTTACAGATCCAGCATTGTCACTGCAGTGGTTTGGGTCACTGCTGGGGTGCAGGTTTGAGCTCTAGCCTGGAAACTTTCCCATGCCGTGGGTGCAGCCAAATAATAACAATAATAATAATCTTTGAGACCGTTCAAAACAGGGAGGCAACGGAAAACCTGAAATTGGGCAGAAAAAGAGGAGCTGGTACCCTATCTAGCTTCCTGTTGGGCTTACCTGCCTCATCATCTTTCAGCCATTTATAAGCTGAGAAGCAAGAGGAGACTGAGAGCAAAGCACAGGAAACCCAAGTTCCAGCCAGTGGGGCACCACTGCTTACTGGCCTCCGCACACACAGTTTCCCCAGTTTGGCATCTGTCTTAAATTGATCCCAGTGGGCCCTCTTGATGATAAATACATGGTACCTTGAAGTCCCCTCTGAACCAGCCGGAAGCCCTTCCTAGTCCTTCACTGACTACGAAGTTAGATAAAATGCTTAACACCTCTAGACGAACAGATAAATAAACAACCGACAAGACCACTAGACTTAGGAGTTCCCGTTATGGCACAGTGGAAACGAATCCAACCAGGAACCATGAGGTTTCGGGTTCGATCCCTGGCCTCGCTCCATGGGTTAAGGATCAGCGTTGCCATGAGCTGTGGTGTAGGTCGCAGACAAGGCTCGGATCTGGCGTGGCTGTGGCTCTGGCGTAGGCCGGTGGCTACAGCTCCGATTCGACCCCTAGCCTGGGAACCTCCATATGCCACAGGAGCGACCCTAGAAAAGGCAAAAAGACCCAAAAAAAAAAAAAAAAAAGACTACTAGACTCCAAATTACAAACTATTGCTGCAAAAGTGAAAGGGAGAGATTCACCATTAGTTGAAAAGTTCCATAACTTTAAGACGTCAATTCTCTCCAAACTGACTATAAATTCAATGCACAGATCATCCCAATCACGACAGGCTTTTCGGTAGATACTAATGATCTATTTATTAGAAAGGTACATAGGAAGGCAAGAGAAGCTGAAACAGCTCACGAGAGGAAAAAAGGAAAACGGAAATTGAGAGGACCTGCAGGAGCCGAGGCAACACCTACGAGGCGGTTGCAGGACCTGCAAAGCACAGGACGGGCCTAAGGACACTGAAGAGCACAGAACCCAGACAGAGACCGCCAGACACACCCTACGTTTCCTGGACGACAGCAGCCAAGCTGTTCAAAGGGAAATGAGGAACTTCACCACAAACCCTGCTGAACCGCCATCCAGGCAGAGGGAAAGAATGAAGCCCAACTCCAAGCTCAGGCCTCACAGGACATGGATCGTAAGCTTGATATAAAAAATTAAAATAGAAAGCTTCTAGAAGAAAACATAGGAACACTCACTTGCAACCAGGAAATGGGAGACGATTCCTTAAAGCTCAAAAACCACTCACCAGAAAAGAAAGAAAAACTGGTAAATAAATGGATTTCATCAACATCAAGAAGCGCCACTGAGAAATGGCTACGGGTAACTTCTTACTGGTAAGGTTTTCTAATAAGAATACTGCAAGTGACGAGGAAACTGGGGTGCTTCTGGGCACACCCGGCGCCTCGTGGCTGGCCCACAGCGTGACTCCTCCTCGCACCCCTCCCGCAGCCCTGCCACCACCACCACACTGAATGCTCGGGGCTCTGGCCCTCGCTTCTGGCCCCTGCCCCGATCCCCGCACGGGGCTTCCCTCTGCCTCCGACAGCTCCCTCCGCTGCTGAGCTTCTGGGGGACACTTCGAGGCAGTTAGGGTTTCCTTTTGGTTCCTTTTTATTGTTTCTTTTTACTGATATTCTCTGCTTCCAGTGATTGATTTTTTCCTCTGTGAGTTACACTGTGTTTCTCCGCAAGCTCTGTCGTTTTTCTTGGAAACCGGACACTTCAAATATTATCACCGGCACTTTTGAGATCAGAATCTCCTTCCTCCCTGGGGTCTGTCGCTGCTGCTGCAGTTGTTGTTCGCTTGTTTAGCGAGTTTCCTGAACGCATTCTGTCATGCTGCTATCTGCGTGTGGGCACTGACGTCTACTCAGTGTAGCCACGGGAAGTAAACATTTAAATCACAGTAGGACACCCCTTTATACCCACTAAGTAGGCCAGAATCAAAAAGACAGACAAATACAAGTGCTGGTGAGGACAGGAGGAAACTGGAACCCTCACACACTGCCGGTGGGAACGTAAAATGGTGCAGCCACTGTGGAAAACAGTCCGGCGATTCCTCCAAAGTTACCTTTTGTCCTAGTAACTCCGCATTAGGAATCCCACTCCCAAGAGACCTGAACACATACACCCAAACGAAAACCTGTACACGCGTCTTCATAGCAGCATTATTCCTAACTGCCAACACGAGAAACGACCCGCATGTCTACCAACGGCTCAACAGATAAACAAGATGGAGTATATCCATCCGGTGGACTATTATGTACCCATAAAAAAGGAGTGGCGCACAGAAACACACTACCACACAGAGGAACTGTGACGAAATTCTGCTTAGTGAGAGAAGCCAGACACAAAGGCTACATGTGGTGCACTCCACTCTTACGCCGTGCCCAGAGCAGGCAAATCCAGACAGAGAGAAAGCAGATCAGGGGATGTCGAGACTGGGGGGGGGGCGGACAGAATGGGGTGCGTCTCCTAATAGGCACAGGGTACCTAGGGGTGGGGGAGGCATGAAAATGTCTTGGCGTTAGAGAATGGTCCAGTCTGAGGACTACACTTAGAGACCCTTGATTATACTCTTCTCAAGAGTCAACTTGATGAATGTGAAGTATATTTCAACAATTTTTAAATCAAGAAGATGAAAAGCCAAGCCACAGACTAGGCAAAAGTATTGGCAAGATATACACTTGATCAAGGACTTGTATCCGGAATGTATAAAGAACTCACAAAAATCCACAAAAAGACGATAACCCAAGAAAGCTCTGCCAAAGACTTAGAAGAGAACCTGGCTAAAGAGCCCCCCAGCCAGTGAGCACTGGGAAAGGAGCTGCCGTCGCCGGGAACGGGCACCGGGGAGGCCGCCGCACCCACGGGGGGGGGGGGGGTGCTGAACTCCCTTTACATGGCCTGCCAAGCTGTGGTGAGATTACGGTGCAACAGCAACTCCACGCGGACACCACGCGGACAACCAGCGTGGAAAACGCCGGGCACACCACACGGCCCGGCAAGCGCACTCCCAGGCACGGACAAGAGAAATCAGCGCGGGCACACACCAGGTTGGCCCCGAGTGTGCACAGCAGCTGTATTCCTAAGAGCCAGCGATGGGCAGCATCCCACACGTCCGCAGACAGGAACACACGCACAAACTGAGGCGTGGCCGCACAACCGACTACCAAACAAGAGCGGACGCCTGGGAACCCCCAAGTCTGTCTGGATCTCCAAGGTCAGACGCTAGGGAAGGCAGGGTGGGAACAGGGTGCAGCAGAGAGGTGCCCAGAGGAGCCCAGGCCGCACCACTGGCAGCAGCAGGCAGCCCCCCCCCCACTCGCCACTCTCCAGCTCGTCTCAGCCCGGGTGTGTGTGTGTGTGCGCGCGCGCGCGCAGAGAAAGAGCAATTACGCAACACACACACAGCACCATTCCATTTACTTACAACTGAAGAAGAGACAAAATCCCCCCGCGGGAGCAGGACGAGGAAGAGCGGCTGTCCCCTGGGGGCAGGAACCAACCAGAAGCCAGGGACGCTGGCGGTAAGAGAGACACCCTGAACTGCATGAAGGCGCTTGCTCACACGAGACACGTCCTCAAGACCCAAGAGTCCACTGCTGGACACGGTGCGCAATTATTCTCAATCAAACATTTTAAAAGGAACTGAAAAGCGGTGGCTGTTCCTTTGAAGGCTACGCCGAATGCCACTGTCAAAGCAACGGAATGAGACCCGCCAGGATGCGGGTCCCCTCTGGGTCGCCTGGCACGCTTCCGGGTGTCTGGAAAGCAAGGGACCGCCTTCAAGCCCAGGGAGCCGGCGGGACGGGGCGCTCCTGCCCAACCTTGACCAAGGCCAGCGTGCCGCCTCCACCTTCACTGGCAGGAACTTCCGTCATCACCGAAGCCACCGAGCACCCTGAGTGAGCCCTGGGGCAGGCAGGCAGCACGGGGAGCCCCAGACCCCGGGTGGAAGGGGTGGCTGAGAGCCTGAAAGATGGGGCAGCCAGAATCACCTGAGGAAGGAAGCCTTGTCATCTAAAACAGTCTGTCCTGAAAAGCACCACGATTTAAGACGATAGCAGCTTTTCTCTTCCTTTTGAATTGCACAGGGGAAAAACTAAAAACGCTAACAGCATCCATGGAACTAGAAATGAGTGGCGAAGTCTCCACTGACAGGGAAGCAGTGAAGTGAACTATGTGCATTCCTGTGACGGAGTAACAGTCATTAAAAAGTAAAAACCACAACTGCACAGAGATCAACGCAAAAGAAAGTCAGTCACGTCATGTATTACGCATGTAAAATGTCCCCCCACACACAATTACCCAAGTGGACTTGAGCCACACTGTTAACAGGAGCTAGTGCTGGAACAGAGAGGAATCTGAGAAAGCAGAGAGATAAGTGGGTTTTTTTTTTCCTTTTTAGAGACACACCTGTGGCCTACGGAGGTTCCCAGGCTAGGGGTCAAATCAGAGCTGCAGCTGTAGGCCTACGGCACAGCCACAGCCACGCCTGCAACCTATGCTGGATCCTTAGCGCATTAAGCGAGGCCAGGGAGCAAGCGAGGCCAGAGGCCACATCCTCACAGATACTACGTCGGGTTCTTAACCCACTGAGCCACAAGAGGAACTCCCGAAAAAGCAGAGCGATAAAAAGAATTTTCACTTTGAAGTTCCCGTCATGGCAAAGGGGAAACAAATCCAACTGGGAACCATGAGGTTACAGGTTCAATCCCTAGCCTCACTCAGTGACGGGTTAAGGATCCAGTGTCACTGTGAGCTGTGGTGAAGGTTACGGATGTGGCTCGGATCTGGCATTGCTGTGGCTTCGATTCAACCCCTAGCCTGGGAACCTCTATATGCTGCAAGTGCAGCACTAAAAAGACCAAAAAAAAAAAACAAAAAAAAAAAAACCTTTCACTTTAATTCTCTACTGTTTGAGTTTGTTTTTGCAGGGAGCATGTTTTCACATCGCAGGTATGCAATGTATCTGAAAAGCATGCTGATGAACTCAGCGGTCACGGTGGAGTTTAAATCCACGTGTGGTCTCTGCTTCTGGCCAAGAAGGACTAGCTGCAGGCCTGTGGTCTGTCCCTTCCCCCATCCTCCACCTGCCTTTTGTCTGTAGAAAAACTTCAGCCAAGGCGTTCCCATCGTGGCACAGTGACTAGGAACCATGAGGTTGCAGGTTCGATCCCTGGCCTTGCCCAGTGGGTTGGGGACCCGGCACTGCTGTGCGCTGTGGTGTAGGCTGGCAGCTGCAGCTCCGATTGGACCCCTGGCCTGGAACCTCCATATGCTTAAGAGTTTAGTCATTAAGCAAAGTCAAGGACGGCTAGGTAATAGCCTCAAGGGCTACAGGTAATATTCTGAGCCCTGTCCTGCGACCTCTTGTGGACGCTGACACCACCCGCGGGTGGACGACGTTACCGTGATGACCAGGCTGCAGCCAGGACATCGGCTGCCACACCTCCAAGAGCTGGAAACACACCTCCAAGAGCTGGAAACTGAAGATGAACTGTACTTAAAACCACAAGCACGACGCTGGTCAGAGCCCGCAGGACCAATTTCAAGAGGACTGTCAGAGCTGACTGTGCCCTTTCCGCATGTGGGCCCTCGCTCCACCCATACACCCCGGCAACTCCCCTTTGAAAGGTCTTGCCCTCTGACTGCCGGGGGGGAGGCAGCCCCTGAACACCAGCCCCCCCACCCCGGCTGCGGGCCTCCAGAACAAAGCCAACTTTCCTTCCTCCCGACCTTGCCTCCGAGTGGGGCTGCTGAGTGGGGAGCAGCCAGACCCCGTGTCCAGGAACAACGGAACAGCCGAGTCCGGCGTCCTACTTCCAAAAGAGCACAGCGCCACTCTCCGCCTTTCTTCTTTTTCTTTGTTTCCTTGCTGTGCTGACATCGGCGCTGAGGCTATGAAGCTGGTACGAGGAACGCGTTAGGGAACCAGGCCAGCACCACCTACGCACACTGGCAGTCAGCTTCTCCTCCAAGGCCACACACAAAATTCAAAAGAGACCATTTCCCTGAAGAGAGTCCATGATGGAGCAGTGAGAAGCAGGGCCTCTCTTTAATCCTGACCCCCAGTGATGTACGGGAGGGAGTGAGAAGTATACAGAAGAGGCACTGCTGTGAACCAAAGGGTGACAGCTGTCTTGAAGAAAAGCAGGTCTAAACCAGCCACTTTTTATGGGAGACAGCGTTCCGGTGGTGGCTCAGCGCTAATGACCCCAACTAGCACCCATGAGGATGCGGGTTCAATCCCTGGCCTCGCTCAGAGGGTTAAGGATCCAGCGTTGCCGTGAGCTGTGGGGTAGGTCACAGACGCAGCTCGGATCTGGCGTTGCTGTGGCCGTGGTGTAGGCCGGCAGCTACTGTAGCTCCAATTCAACCCCGAGCCTGGGAACGTCCATATGGCATGGGTGCGACCCCAAAAAAAGACCCAAGAAAAGGAAGATGAGTGACAAACAGTTACTCAAACTTGGGCATTCAGTAAGACATTTCCTGAAGACTCAATTAAACATGCTGCTCACTAAGAAAACAACTGGATTCAGGGCAACTCCTACCAAAGGCCCAATGACGTTTTTTGCAGAAACAGAGAAAAACCAATCCTGAAATTCACATGACATCTCAAGGGACCCAGAATAGCCAAAACAAGCTTGAAAGAAAAAAAAAAATCAAGTTGGAGGGTTCACACTTCCTCATTTCGAACTTATTACAAAGCCACAGTCATCAAAACAAAGTGGCCCCGGCATAAAGACAGAATGCAGACCAGTGGAACACGACAGAAAGCCCAGAAATAACCCCCAGCACATACGGTCAGATCACTTTTGACAAGGGTGCCAGGATCGTTCAACTCAGAAAAAGACAGTCTTTCAACAAACAGTGCTTGGAAAACTGAGAAGGAATAGAGACCCATACAAAAATAAGCTCACAAATGCATCAAAGCCCTAACCCCCAAGAGGGAAAAACTACAGGCCTCTTAGCAGACAACAGAGGGAGAAGTTTCCTGCACTGGACCTGGCCATGATCTCTTGGCTGTGACACCAAGAGCACAGACAGCAACGACAAAAACGGGTTAGACACGGCCAGTATTAAAAACTTGCGGAGTTCCCGTGATGGCACAGCGGCAACGGATCCGAGGAGGAACCCTGAGACTTTAGGTTCGATCCCTGGCCTCGCTCAGCAGGTCAAGGCACTGCCATGAGCTGTGGTGTGGGTCACAGATGCGGCTCAGACCCTGCGTTGCTCTGGCTGTGGTGTAGGCCTGCGGCTACAGCTCCCATTAAACCCTAGCCTGGGAACCACCATGTGCCACAGGGGTGGCCCTAAAAAAAAGCCAAAAAAAAAAAAAAAAAAAAAACCAAACTCTTGCACAAATGACACTAAAGAGAGAATGAAAAGGCAACACACAGAGTAAATGTCTGCAAATCTCCTGTCTGATAAGGATCTAGTATCCAGAATAGATAAAGAATCCTCATGACACAACTTCAAGAAAACAAACGACCCGATTTAAAAATGGTTTAGGACCTGAATAGACTTTCTCCAAAGAAGACACACAAACGGCCCATAAACACATGAAAAGAAGCTCCACACCACCGTGCACCAGGGAAACGGGTATCCGAGTCACACTGAGGAGTTCCCGCTGCAGCTCGGCAGGTTCAGAACTCGACACACTGTCCACGAGGACTTGGGTTTGGTCCCTGGCCTCAGTCTCTGGGTTAAGGACCCAGTACTGCCACAGGCTGCGAGGGAGGCCGCAGTGTGGCTCGGATCTGGCGTTGTGCTGTGGCTGTGGCGTGGGCAGGCTGCTGCAGCTCCAATCCAACCCCAGCCCGGGAACTTGCACGTGCCGCAGGTGCAGCCGTCGAAAAGAAAACAAATAAATAAAAGCACCACAGCCAGGTAGACCTTCCCAGCCCTGGAAATGCCCATTACCAAAACCAACCAACCAAAACAAAATAATTGCCGGCCAGGACGGGGAGCACCCAGAGCCCCTGTGCTCTGCGGGGGAATGTACAATGGAGCAGCCGCCAAGGAACCCCGTACGGTGACTCCAGACAAAATTCCACTCGGAGTTCCACGCGATCCGATGCACGGGCCGTATGCCCACCGACAGCCGCGTCTGGAAGAGGTGCGTGCACGCCACACGCCAAGGAGCGCTACTGAGCACAGCCAAAGGATGGAAGTGCCCCAAACAGCCACCGCCGGATGAACCAACAAACCGTGCCACATAAACACACGGCCCTAAAAAGGGGGGGGGTTCTGACACCGGCTGCAACAAGGACGAACCTGAGGACATGATGCTCAGAGAGACAAACCAGACACAGAAGAACCACCACTGCAGGATCCTCCTCCTGCAAGGACCCCAGTTCAGAGACAGAAGCGGGGGCGGGTGGGAAGTGCTGGGGAGACAGGCGGGGAGTTAGGTGTTTCAAAAGCTCGGAGCTGCAGTCTGAGAGGACGACAAAGTTCTGGAGAAGATGGAGGCGACGGCTGCACAGTGTACACGTGCTTGGCAGCTAAAATGGTCGGGAAGGTAAAAGGTGTGTGACACATGCTTCCACGAAATTTTAAAGAGAGCGAGCGCATCTACGACCTGACTGCGGAATAGCACCAAAGGGGAACATCCACAGTCACGAGCCAGGCCTATTACGGGGGGCTCCCTTGGCTGTGGGGAAACAGACCCTCTCGTACAGACGCTGCGGCAGGAAAATTCAATGGCACAGCCCCTGGCGAGACTGTCCCGATGGCTGACAAAAGTGTACATCCACACACACACCCCCCTCTCATCCGGCAATCCCACTCTAAGAACTTGGCCTGAGGACACAACACCGACAAAATCTAAGCGCCCACGTGCAAGGCTATTCATCACAGCACCACCTGTGACTGCAAAACCTACAATACCATCCAAACATCTAAGCAGGGGCACTAGGTGGGTACTGAGGACAGAGAACCACAACGGAGCACCCTGCCGCTCTAAACCCATCACACAGCGATCCTCAAGCCACGTCACTAAGTGAAAACGCAAAGCGTCGCAAGCACCCACGGTACCTTGCATGTGAGAAAGAAGGGGGAGAAGCAAGAGGATACATGCCCCTGCGTGTCGTCACCAAAATAAACACAGGAAGGATACACCAGAAAAAAAATAAAACTGGGAACCTCCAAGGGAGGAGAGGGACACAGAGGGACACGCGTCTGCAGACGTGCGGCGAGGAGCTCTGACGGCCCCGGACGTGCCGTGCTCCGCATCTCCAGAAAGCCGAAGGAAATAAGCCGGCGGAGAAAGAACAACTGCCAGTGAAAAGCCAACTGGAAGCGCAGCCTGAATGATGACTTCATGACTACCCCAGCGGCTCACAAGCAACCAAGCAAAGGGGGCGGGGGGCGGGGCGCTCACCCAGCAGAGACGGGGGGCGGGCGGGCGGGCCCCACGCCGGTGGGAGGCTCCAAGGATGCGGGAAAAACCTTTCCACGAAGAAAACCACAGGCCCAGAGAGGGCTGCACAGACGAATTCCATCCCACGTTTCGTCTGAAGTAAGGCCGATTATATACAAACTCTTCCCAAAAAAGAACAGCGAGAATACCGACTCACTGGATGAGGTCAAAATGAGCCTTTTACCACAAACAGATAAAGATATAACAAGAAAACTACAATCTTCCTCACGAACAAAGAAGCAAAAAAACTTACTCCTGGCGAGCCACATCCACTGCACATCGAAAGGATGATAAAACATGAGCAAGCGGGCTGTGGCCCAGGAATGCAAGGTTGGTTCGGCGCTGGACACATCCATGACCGCATCAACCACCCCGAGAGAACACCGGGTAAAGCCCTCCCCGCCGTCGCCACAGAAGGCAGAACAGCCATGTGCGAAACATTCAAAACTCATCCGCGGTTTAAGAGCAAAACCTTTCAGCAAACAAGGCACGAAAGCAAACACCCTCGGCCTGAGAAAGGGCATCTCCGAGGAGCTGAAAACGAACATCGCCCTCGCGACGGAACACAGGGCTTTGCCCGAGACCGTCGCAAGGCGAGGCCCCAGCCCCACCTCTGAAAGCGGCCCTGGAGCGCACACGAGGGCAGCAGGGCAAGAAGCACGAACGAACAGCTGAGCCAACGACTGCGTCGACTCAAGAGCACAGGGAAAGAACAAGCGAAAGCCCATTCTACAATTCACACGGAAACGCACGGAGTTCCCGCCGCAGCTCAGCGGCTAGCCAATCTGACCCGCATCCACGAAAATTAATTTTTTAAAAAGGACTTCCCACCGTGGCTCAGCAGAAACAAACCAACTGGTATCCACGAGGACTCGGATTACTAGATTCCCAGCCCCTCTCAGTGGGTTAAGGATCCACCCACCATTCCCGTGAGCTGGGTGTGGTGTGGGTCGCAGACACGGCTCGGATCCGGCAGACAAACTGTATGAAAAATATATACAGACGTCACACACCTCAATAATAAGGTGATAAACTATCTCAAGAAATGGGCAAAAGCCAGAGTTCCCACTGTCACTCAGGGGGTTAAGAACCTGATGCTGTCTCCGTAAGGATGCGGGTTCAATCCCTGGCCTCACTCCATGGGTTAAGGATCTGGCATTGCCACAAGCTGTGGCACAGGTGGCAGATGCGCCTCAGATGTGGTGTGGCTGAGGCGTAGGCCAGCAGTTGCAGCTCCCATTCAACCCCAGCCCAAGAACGTCCATGTGCTGCAGGTACAGCCATAAAAAGGAAAAAAAGGAACAGAAAAGCAAAAGGAAACGCACCCGCCAATGTGACCCTCACTGGTGTTTGTCAGATTCCCCTGGAGCCCCGTCTACAAGCCCGTGAACCCTGGCCCTTCACCCGGACCATGGCAAAGCCCCAGGCCTCTGCTCCCGATGGGGCCATTCCTAGAGCACTCACAAGTTCTCCTGCCAAAAGCTAGAGCAAAAACGAAATAAAAATGTTTTTTAAAAAGCTTGGACCTCACCAGCCTGAGCCCCCTGGTCGACTCTGTAATTCAGACACAGAGACAAGACTGCAGAGCGTTCCCAAGGGGGCACAACACGCCGAAGAGCCTGGGGAAAGGAGAGCCTGGGACACACACAAAGCGCAGAGAGTCGAGAGCGTGATCAGGATGGGGCCTTGTGGGAAGCTGGCAGGTGAGGCGGCTGAAATGCAGGCTGCACCCATGCAACACAACCAAGCGGCACGTTTGTCATCTTCAACACACAGCTTCCTCGGCCCATGCAGTGCTTTGAAAATCAGCAAGTTTCATGTCAGAACCCACATCCTAAGCTGGACACAGTCCGTGCAGAGCAGCCATCAGCAGGGTCTCAGCAGGACAGAGCCTGGGAGCAGCACGGGCACTCTGCCTGGTTCCCACCCTGCACCCGGTAGCAGGCCGCGCACACAGCCGTCCTCCGTAAGGGCCCCAGGAAGCTCGGGCTGCCCATGTCAACACAACACAGACGGGCAGGTGGAGCCATGGGGCGCGATCGGTCCACCTGAGGACAGGGAGGGCCGGGGAATCTGTCACCCGTGCCACTGCGAGCAGGTCAGAGGCGGCGGCGTGAATCCAGATACGGCCCAGGAAACTCCTTTCTGGAAGGTGGTGCTTCTCAAAGGAGAAGGAGGTGCCCTCCGAGACGCCTGTCTCCAGGGTGTCATGAACAGTAAGTTGTTCTCACGTCTTTTCTTTCGACAAGGCCAACGTAAGGCAGAATTTGGGGGGAGATACCTCATCAATCATAAACCCGTACTTTGGGGAGGAAGGGGCCCCCGAGACTACTGTCACTGCCCACTCCTCCTGCCCCCTCCTCGAAGACAAGCGCTCTGGATCCGGAGCTGCAGGCTATCCACCAGCAACCGGACAGACCCGCCGAGGACGGACCGGGGATGGGAGGAAGCACCCTCCTCGATTCTCCAGGGAGCGTTCGCAGCAGATCCCTTCCGAGGAGGCGGGGGGAGGAAGCAGGCATTTCTCCCCCCCACCCGCCTCGGCTCCTCAACTCACGTCATGCCCCAAGGAAACGACGGAAAGGATGTCATTAATAAATTTATTTCAACTTTCTTTTCAATGGTGCTGACAAGTATATGCAAATCCACCCGTAATTAGGTTTAAAAATTCCATTTCATGGGATAATCAGACTTCAAAAAACTCAATTTTAGTTTTAATCAGATTTTAACGAGGATATTAAGTCCGTCCCGTTTAGAAAGGGAAAACTGTGGATTTAACACAAAATGGATCCAGGCTTAGCCCTGGGAGATCATTAAATAAAATTCTTTGGCAGGGTGTCGGTGAACGGAGGCACTCCAGGCCGCGCTCCCGCTCCCGATGGAAACAAGAGCAACGCCCACTGTACGGACGGACACGGGGAGAGCAGCCTGCTCCCGAGGGAGAAGACGGCAGCTCCTGGCCAACCTGCAGAGGGGGCCCTGGGGACGCTGGGAAAGGGAGTGGCGGGACGCAGGAGGCTCACACCACCAGGCAGGGGACAGAGGACCTCGGGGCCTGTGTCTCTGCCCTCCCCCAGCAGCGGGACACCAGGTCCCATCGCGGCTCACTCACCTGTCCGAGGGGAAGAGACGAGGCGCCCAGCCCAGCTCTGGGGGCCCACCTTTCCTCCTGGAGGCCTCCCTCCGCCCCCAAGCTCAGTGATGAGCTCAGTGGAGGTACAGGGACCATGCTTGTCTGGTTCTCTGTGGCATCTCCAACTGGGCATCAGCCACGCCATCCTCGCTTAGCAACTATCTGCTGGACGGGACAGACACAATGTGTTCCTGGGAACCTGCTGCCAGAGCAAGACAGGAAGAGCCCTCCCCCGCCTGGAACTGAGTCACAGCGGGCTTCCCCCCACCCCCAACAACGCCTTCAGGAACCTCGCACCCCGGCCAGAGCTCGCCACAGTGCCGAGATACTGCCCTGACTCAGTGCCCATCCCGCACGAGGGCCCCAAACCAGGTCCCATCCCGTGACCAGCTTCTCCCAAAGCAGAAAAGAGGAAAGAAAGTTATCACCGCCACCTCACGGAGCAGAAAGCTGCACAGAGAACAGAAGAGGTAGGAAAGGAGAGCGCGGGCTCCGAGGTGGTTCTTTAGACACGGGCAGCCCTGTCCTCCGAAGCAGAGGTCAGCACATCACGGCCCCTGGGTCAGAGCTGGCTCACACCTGCTGCACGAAATCAAGTCTTACTGGAACCCGGCCGGACCCACTCATTCGCACAGCGTCTGTGGCAGCTCCCGACAGGCAAACCCGCTGCTGTGTTGTCCTGTGTCGTCCCAGATTCTGCACCAAGGGGCCCACACCCTAGGCCAAAGGGAGGGCGGGCCGCCCCGTACGTGCTGCAAAGACAGAGCTGAGCCCTCACGACGCAGATCTTATGAGCCGCAAGGACCTACACGGTAACGTCCTGGCCCGTCTCCGCTGTAAATCCTTCCCACCACAGGTACTAATTGTTTAATGATGAAAATGCAGAAAGAAAAGCTAGCCCGCTAAGTGGACGAGACAGAGAAGGGACATTTTCTGTTATCAAGTGTCTTTATACCTGAAGACTCGGGCTTCAGCAACGGGGCAGTGACCGCTTCGGCACCGCAGCTACGCTCCAGGGAACAGCAAAAATGCCCACAGTGACAGAGACACCTGTAACGACTACCAGTGACTCTCCTCTCAACTCAGTCTGGGCGCGGGGGCGGGGGGGGACTAATTCTGCTACAGGCAGACCTCAGAGATAATGGGGGTTCAGTTCCAGACAACACAATAGAGCCAGCCACGGGAACTCTGAGGTGTCCCAGTGCATATAAAGGTTAAGTATACACTATACTGTAGTCTACTTGTGGGCAATGGTGTTATGTACAGAAATCACTTGAATTTAAAAAAAAAGCACTGTTAACTAAACGGCACCAACAGACGTGCCTGACGTGGGGTTGCTACAAAGCTTCAATTTTGTAAAAACGCACTATCTTCAAAGCATGATAAAGCAAAGCATGACAAAACGACATGTGCCTGTACAACGGTCAATACACAGGGACCTCTGATTAAAGAAGCCAACTCTAAAACCAACAGGATAAAACTTGGTCTGAAAGATGAGTGCAAGGGAGTTCCCGTAGTGGCGCAGTGGTGGACGAATCCAACTAGGAACCATGAGGTTGCGGGTTTGGTCCCTGCCCTTGCTCAGCAGGTTAAGGATCCGGCGTTACCGTGAGCTGTGGTGTAGGCTGCAGACGCGGCTCAGATCCCGCGTTGCTGTGGCCCTGGCGTAGGCCAGTGGCTACAGCTCCGATTCGACCCCTAGCCTGGGAACTCCATATGCCGCGGGAGCGGCCCAAGAAATAGCAAAAAAGACAAAAAATAAAAAAATAAAAAAAATAAAAGATGAGTGCAAGTTTCCGCTGTAGCACAGCAGAAACGAATCCGACTAGCATCTGTGAGGATGGGGGTTTGGCCCCGGCCCCTCACTCGGTGGGTTAAGGAACCGGCGTTGTCATGAGCTGTGGTCTAGGTCGCAGACATGGCTCAGGTCTGGCGATGCTGTGGCTGGGAATTTCCATATGCTGCAGGTGCAGCCCTTAAAAAAAAAAAAAAAAAAAAAAAAAGCAAAGACGAGTGAACCTGAGTTTTGTAATTGCAATTCTAATAAAAGGTACAATACTCCAAAGATCTGACTGCAGTAAACTAGCAACAGAGGAAAGACAGACGCCAGGAAGCGCAAACGGGAAACAGAACTGCATCTAAATGTCCTCCACAGAGACACATAAACAATTCCTATCAGTTCAAAAGCAGACAAACAGTGCTCTGAACAATTAAAGGAGGTAGAAGCCTCCTCATTTAGCTGTGGGAGGACTGTTTGGTTCCACGAAACTAAAGCATAGTTTGCACGTAATAAAAAATTAATTGCTAATCTTCTAACTCAGCCGCCTCCGTGAACGAGATAGAATTGTGTTGCCATCTCAGAAGTTAAATCTTCCTCTCCCGAGTAATTACTGTCTCCCTCTACCTCGCAGGGCCTCCCCCCTAAAGAGCACCCTGGAGGCGCTCCGCCTGAGCAAAGGCAGAGAGGCCAACCCCAGCAGGCTGGCGGGCCCTCCGTGCCAGAGTGCGGCTGGGAGCCATCAGGTCTGAAAGAGCCGCTACCAGCTGACGGGCTTCCCGCCCGCTATGTGCTGAGGGCTTCGCAGGCTAAACGGGTGGGCAGCTCCCCAACTGAAGCCTGCGAGTGCCAGCAGCGGGCGGAGCAGCTCACAAAGACACAGGCTCCAGCTGCAGCTCACAAAGACACAGGCTGTGGGCACCATGTGGCCAGCCAGATGGATGGAGGTCGTGGAGGGCAGAGGCCACCCACCAGGCCAGGACCAGCCAAGCCATCCAAGGGCACCAAACTCACTGGATGACCTTGGCCAGCGAGCCGCTCCAAATCTGGGCCCTCCTCTGCCGAGTGGGGGTGAGAGCTGGCCTGCTCCACGGAGCTGGAAGAGCAAAGGGACACAGCGGGCACACGCTCTGCGGGCACGTCTCGGAGGAGCGACCCTGTCCGCAGTGTAGACCCTCTGAGAGCAGGGAGTGTCTCACAACAGCCAAGCTCTGGGTCTCCTGTCAGCCTCCAAGTTCCCGACCAGGAAGGCGTGTGGGCCTTCTGTCCGCCACGTCAATCAAGTCCAGCGAGGATACAACCAGGGCTTGGTTCCAGCTAAGGTGGATACGCCCCCCAAATGCTGCTGGAGCCTCTGCAAGGTACCCCGCCTCAAGAGGCGTCCCTACGCTTGCACTGTTTCCAGCTGTCTGTCTGTGCCCTGAGAGCAAAGTGGTGGTGTCCCACACCCAGCAGACCGCAGGTGCTCAGCTCCGTGTGCACGGAGGGAACACGGGAGCGACGTGCTGCACGGCACCGCACAGCTCTCCCATCGGACGGCGGGTCAGGAGGCAACAGGCCCTCACCCAAAGAGGAAACAGAGGGACAGGTGGAAAGGACCCGGCCCTGACCACGACACACCTTCAGAAGGCCAAAGGCCCCCCTGACCTTGCCCATGACTGGGCTAAAGCATCCGTCTGTCTCACCGACCCCCACGGGGCACCTCACCCAGCGGGGGCCGCCACCACCCTCCCCGCACTACAGGGCTCCACCAGGCAGGGCCCGAGGCCCCTCTCAGTGACTGCAGAGCAAAGAGGCCCACAGAACTGAAGGGCCTTCCCCGCCTGCCAGCTGCAGAGTTAAGTTCAAACCCTTACCTGACCCAAACGCCCTCAGGATCTGATCCCTGCCACCCCCATGCGCCCCCGCTGGAGTCACCTGGAACCAGGTGGCTTCTCCTAAGCTTCTCTGGCTGGCATGCATGTCACAAGCCACTTCCCTGGCCCAGAGTCCCTCAGCCTCAGGTCAAGCCCCACGTCCTCCAGGAGCCTCCCCTGGGGCGTCTACACATCAGCTCTACCACACCCAAGAGCCTCAGGACCCCCGCACCTACAGCCCGGCGCCTGCACAGGGCCTGGCATGTCACAGGCTCTCAGCAAACGATCACGTGGACGGAAGGAAGGGGGCATTGGTAAGAGACAGTGCTGGAGCCCAATGCCGCTCTGGGGAGACCGCGGCTCGGCCCTTCCCGGCCGGAGGGCTCAGGTCTTGGACTGAACAAAGCTGCTCAGGTGCCACGGGAAGTAGCAAGCGTCTACTACCGCTCCCAAGCCCCAGCACCAGCTCCCAGGCCCTTCAGAGACTGGCATCGAGCAACCACCCACCCGCCACAATCGGAGCAAAGCCCTCCTGGAGCAGGGGACACGTGCTCGGCAAGCACCGATCAGATCCCCGGGGAAACGGCCTGAGGAGCAGGGTGTCCTTTGCCGGGCCTCCCTCCATCAGAGCACCTCTCCAGAGCCTCGCAGGAAAGGGGCGCCATCAGTCCTGCTCCCACCCGCCACAGCCTGTGCCCCCAGGGCTTCCCGCAGGACCCCCAGAGCTCAGAGGCGCTCCAGCGTGTGCAGGGCCACTCACTTACAGGGAGGGGACGCAGCTGCGCCATCTGCTCACCCCTGGGAGATACCAGGTCCCTCCGAAGCCCTGCCCACCCCCCAGGCGGCCGTGCTGGCAAGGCTGTCCCCGGCCACAGGTGCACGCAAGCGCACTCCTTTAAAGGACACCCGAGAGCCGCACACGGAGAGCGGGGGCAGTGGGCTTCGACTTGCCGGAGGGAGGGAACCCACAACCCCAGGGGTCTGTCAGAAGCACGGAAATCCACCAGGGCCGCAGGACCTTCCCTCTCGAGTTTCCAGGCCTAAGGCCTCACAAAGCCATTGCCACCGCAGCCACCGCA
Organism: Sus scrofa; assembly: GCF_054392235.1. Lineage (NCBI taxonomy): Eukaryota > Metazoa > Chordata > Mammalia > Artiodactyla > Suidae > Sus > Sus scrofa. The sequence goes on from NC_139385.1 coordinate 1,500,872, forward strand.
GCCCCCCCACCACCCCGCAACCAGGCCCGCTCAGGCTCCATGGCCCACTCTGGCCTTTGGCGCCGCTAACTTTCAAAGACAGGCCAGGTAAGCAGCAGGACAGACTCGACAAGGGAGACCCGGAGGCCCATGCCCCATCTCTGGGGAAGGACAGGGCCTGCTGTGGGACCCAAGGCCTCCTGGCTCCACGTGCATCGCCCCCCCACCAGGGGCCAGGGACTGACCAGCACCACAGCCACCCCATGCCAGTCGCTCTGCCCACCACGCCTGGAGAGCACGACGTGGGGTGGGTGCCAGTGGCCAATGTTCAGATGCGGGCAAGCCCTGCAGAGCTTTGGGACCAGGGCCAGGCCCAAGGTCGAGTCCCAGCGGTCCGCTCCACAGGCCAGCTCACCCGGGCCTGTTGGTGACCCCATGAAAGTGACTCAGATGAAATCTCATCTCCAGACCTGGGCACATCCGAAGTTCCTTCCGGCAATTTCAAATGCACATGCCCTCAACAGTCCCCAACTCTCCGGCCCCTGCCACTGTGCCACCCCCCTGCCCCCTCCTGGCCCTCCCACCCGCCCCTGCCCCCACCAGCCCAGGGCAGGTCCCCTCTTGCCTGTTGGCAGGCCTCTCCCAGCTTCCTCCGTCCCTGAGCCACTCCCGCTCCAAACAGCAGCCAAGTGGTCACCTTGTTAGCAAAAGCTAACGCGTCACAGCCAGTAAAGCCCTCCGACAGCTGTCACCACAGAGAGCCCTCAGCATGGGCCAAAGGGACCCTTGCCTGCCCTGTCCCCCAGGCTGCCAGGCGGCCCCTGTCCTGTCCCGGACACTCACCCTCCTCCCGCCCGCAGGCCTCAGGCAGAAGCCCTCGTTCCTCATCAGTCGGCCTGACCCCTCAGCTCCAGCCCGAGGTCCCGCCCTCAGGGACGCCGGCCCTGCCGCATCCCACAGCTCCCTCTCCCCAAGGCCGGGCACCTCTCTCCTGGTCCTGACTGCCCCGTCCTACTGTCTGTGTGACGCTCCTAAGAGCAGGGACCTCCCACGAGGGCGAGGACCACGTGCAGGGCTGGCCGGACCCAGCGCACACCCACCGCCCTGCGAGGCTCAGGCTCAGCCAGGCCTCCACGGGTGCCCCAAGGGGAGTGCTGGGACAGATGCAACAGCAGAGACAACCTGCGGCCGAGGAGTCCAATCACCACTAATACGGACCGACCCCGCACAGGAGCCCCACTTCCAGCCAAGGCTCCTAGGGCCCCTCCTCAGGCAAGGGGTTAAGAAAGCACGCCGCCCGAGACGCAGGTGGAAGTGCCGAGCCTGCTGAGAAGAGGCCTGGTCCGCTGGCGTCAACGGCTGGGCGGGGTGTGCACGCTCAGAGGCGGAGCTGAGCACGCGGATCAGGGATGGAGAGCAAAAGCATCCACCCAGGCTCCCGCCACCCGGGCTCGCTCTGACGGGGTTCAGCAGGACTCTGCCGCCCTGGGATGGCCCGCAACTGCCAGGGCAGTGCTTCCCGGGATCCCCGAGAGCCCTTCCAGCAGGTCGCTGGCCTGAGGGTGGTCCTGGGGCCCCTCAAACCTGGACGTGAGGGCACTCGCCTGCGCCAGCCCCTAACTCGCAGCAGCCGTAAAGGAAACATCAAGGTGCCAGCTCCATGTGGATGGAAGAGCTGTGCTGGGCAGGACGGGCGTTTGAAGCGCTTACCCTCGGAGCCAAGCGGGGCAAGGCGATGGCAGGTGTGAGCACGACGGTGCACAAAGCGCCCCTGGAAAAATGCGCCTAGCCTGGCAGCCCAGTCACCTGCGGGAAGGGCGCCAGGCCAGAAGGCGTCCTGCGTGCTGAGCCCGCGAGCACGTGGCCCGTTCGAGCAAGCTCCTCCAGAGCCCCCGGATCTGAAATGCCGGGTGTCCCCACTCAGCTCCCCTAGCCCGAGGCGTCAGCATTTGTGCTCAAAGATGCCTGTCCTGCCCACCAACAGAAGTGGCAACAGGGGAAGCTCAAAACACAACCTTCAGAAATCAAAGTGCCATGTGCAAATCTGCTGAAAATCCGCCCCTCTCAAGTGTGATTAACCTGATACATCTCCCGCCACGTCTGACACCTGTTACACAAAACCAGACTGGGGTGCTCAGGGGGGAGGCCAATTCTCCTGCCCCCGGGGCTCCTATTGGCTTCTCACCGCTGCTCCGCCAAATCCCACAAGGCCCCACCCGCCAACGCTCCCCTCACCCAGGGTCCCGCCACGTCCGCCAGTGGCCCAGCCCTCTGGAGGTGAGCTCTGCTCAGGACAGCCTCGGCCTCCCTCCACTTCACTTATAAGACGGAAAATACCAGGGCGCAGGAAGGACCGGCTCGGATCCGCTGCTCACCAGCACCACTCGGCCCCACATAGAACCTCACCCAAAGCAGGAACTCGGTCCAAGCCCGCTTTGGGATCATGGGCAAACTCCCCTTCATTCAAACTGCCACTAACTTGCACGTGCAGATAAGTGGAAGCATGGAAACGGATAAATCAGGCAATAAGACCCACCCGTACCATTTCTGGTCCAGCCGCTTCAACGCTGAAGCTACACAGGACTCTTTGTTTAAAAGAAGTACGGGAGTTCTCACTGTGGCTCAGTCGGTCCCTGCAGAGGTTTGGGTTCCATCCCCAGCCAAAGACGCGGGTTAAAGTATCCGGCACTGAAGTTGCTGCTGTGGGGCAGCGGAAACAAATCCGACTAGGATCCATGAGGTCACCGGTTCGATCCCTGGCCTCGTTCAGTGGGTTAAGGATCCGGTGTTGCTGTGAGCTGTGGTATAGGTCGCAGACAAGGCTCAGATCTGGTGTTGCTGTTGCTGTGGCTGTGGCGTAGGCCGGCAGCTACAGCTCCAACTAGACCCCTAGCCTGAGAACTTCCATATGGCACAGGCACGGCCCTAGAAAGAAAAAAAAAAAAAAAAGGATCCAGCATTGACACAGCAGTGGTGCAGATGGCAGCTGCAGCTGGGATTCATTCCCTGGCCCAGGAACTTCCATATGCCATGGGTGTGGCCTTAAGATAAAGGAAAGGAAAAGAAAGACGAGACCGAGAGTTCCCTGGTGGTCTAGCAGTAGAACTCGGCACTTCCACCATGCGGCCAGGGGTTCAATCCCCGGCCTGGGAGCTGAGACTCCACATCAAGCCGCTGCACAATGCAGCCAAAAAGAAAAAAGAAGCACTCAGCTATCTCTGAAAGCTATTTTTTAAGATGGCATTATAAAAGCTCTTTAGTTAATTAGAAAAAAAGGTTTTTAATGACCCCTCTCAGCCGTCTTTTTAAAATATCCGTTTAACTGAAAACGCCCCCTCAAGCCTCCTATGTGAGTTTGAAACTCTCCACCACCATAAGGCTGGGGACATTAAAATCACACCAAGTCCTCAAGAGCAAATTAAAACAAAGAACAGACCACGAGCCCCTTCCCTTGGGCAGCTCCAGCTAGGCCTTCACGAGGGCAAGAAGGCGCCTGTGCCTCCATCTACCAGCCCCGAGACTGGACGGAGGACGGGCCCACGCCCTGGTCAGCACCCATGGAAAGGCAGGTGCCGAACTGAACGCCTGCTGCCCAGCTAGTTCTGAAAACTGTCACAAACGTGTGACACGTCACACAGCAGAAAACCCCTTCCCCGTCACTGTAACTGCGACAGGGCGACCCAGGGAGGGGCCCGCCGTGGTCCTCAGAGGTCATCCTGCTCAAATGCTGGGCTCCCGAGACAGGGCGTTCCCCAAGTGGCAGAGGCCAGAAAGAGCAGGGACGAGAGCCAGAAGCAAGGCTCGGTGCCCACCAGGCCCAGGATCTGGGAGTCTCGGCGGCAGCGGCCGTCTCTGAACAAGCTCAAGGCAGAAACGCACTCTTGGGCCGCAGCCTCGGGCAGGTCCCAGGGGCTGGGCTTCCTCTGAACTCTCCCCAGGGACATCCCAAGAGCTGACCTGGCACCCAAAGGGACGCACGGCAAGCGGCCAGTGAGCGCCTCTGCCTGTCCCAGAGCCGGCAGCTCCCCGCACCTCCCTGCGGGCACTGGGCTCAGGCTGAGGCCAAACCACGCAGCAGCTCCCTGAGGGGCAGAACGGGTGGGTCCCGAGACGTGGGGTGACCAGCCCCTGAGAGGGCTCTGAGGGGTGGGGGAGGCAGGGTGTGGCCACTGTAACAGCCTTTCTAGGAGAAAACGCCAACCCCCCAGAGTCATCACTGCTGTGCTCCCGGGCGATGTCACCCAGGAGGGCTTCCTCCCCGCTCGGCCTCCCCCCCCACCCCGCCGCACTTCCTCTGAAACGCACGCTTTACCCGAGACGAGCGTGACCTCAACTCCGCACAGGGCGCCGACAAGTGTCCCCATCTCGCTCGGAGGTCCCGCCAGCCCTTCCCAACCAACCCTTCACACCGACTTCAGGCAACCGCTGTGCCGGGTGGTTCTGGGAGTTTCCAAGGTTTTTCTCTGGCCTTAGGACTCTTTTCCTGACCCAGAACAATTTTAAATGTCAGGAGCTTCCTTTCTTCCACTGACTTCCTTGACGGGAACTCGTCTGAAAGCCAGTCTTGCTGTTTTCTTAGGCACATCCTCGCCTGGCGCCAGAGCTCCCGCTCCCGAGACGTGGCACCCGGCCTGCATGGCACTCAGGACGAGCAGCAGCCCGAGGCACCTGTCCTGACCCTGTGGCCACGGGGCCAGGGGTCACCACATGCGGAGGACCCTCCGTGACACCCTGGGGGGCTCGCGTGAGCACGTGCCCTCCCGGGTGGGCACCAGGGTCAGCAACGCACCGTCGCGAGGTGGCTCTCAGCCCACAGACACTGGGTCGTGCGAAGAACCTCCCACCACTGCCGGGACTGCCAGGAGGCTCCCGGCCAGTAAGGCGGCCACCTGGACCAGAGTGACAGGACCAGCGCTCCATCTCGGACGCCTCCCACCCTCCGCTCCGCGTGTGCACACAGGGGCCCCTCTGCCCTCGACGGAGCCAACCCACGCCTTTGCTGAGCTGGAAGGAGAACATGCGAGGAAGAGATGCTCTCCAGGTACTTCCTCCTCCGAGCAGAGCAGAGGGAACGGTTCCCAAACGTCTCTCCAGCATCTTCTGCTCCCTGAGCAAGGGTGGGAAAAGAACAGGAAAGAAGAGTCTGCCAGGAACTCCTGTGCCCGTCTCTCCCCCAAGCCCTCTTCCCCGGCCCCAGGGGGCTCGGTGGTTTGTGCCAAAGCAACAGCAGCAGCAGTAGCAACAGCAGCGGTGGGAGCCCCCGGCAGGTGTCCTGCTCTCCCCCCAGTGCCCTCCTCTGCTCTTGCCAGTCGGCTGAGCCTTCACAGCTTCAGGGCCAAGGCCACCCCCAACGTGAGCCAAACCGCGGCCTGGGCAACAGCCTGCTCTCAAACCCCGAGGCCTCAACCAATGAGAGCTGGCCACCCAGCACTCCAGACGCCCAGTATCCCCGAGAGCAGAAAAGCTGAGCACGCTCCCTCTGAGCCGCCACATCAGCCGAGGTCTGGAGCAGATGGTCTTCAACAGACGAGACATTCAGCGAGGGTCGGGAACGCCGGGCGCAAACTGCGGGCCGCTCTCCCTGCCACACGCCAGCAGCAGGCATGGGGCCCTCCCCCAGCCGTGGGCTCTCAGGCGCCCGGACTGCAGGCACTAGAGCACCAGCCTGGGCACAGCCCCGGGCTGCAGACAGACCGTGACGGCCCCATGAGCCAAGGAGGAGCACCAGGCCTCCCCGCAAGGTCCCCACGTGGCGGGGGCTGCCCACCCCCCTGCCGGGATTGCTGTACACGTGACCGTCTGAGGGGCCGAGAAGGGACCGTTCCTCCTCCTCCTGCCTGGCCACAGTGCCTTAACAAGCAAGCCTCGACACATCAGCACTCGCAGGAATCCCAGAGGGTCACTCGGGCTGCTCGCCCATCACCACAGCACGCCCAGGGGCCCTGTGACACTAAGATGAGGGCGGACGGTCAGCAGGACAGGCCAGGGCCCACTCCTGGGCGCGCTCAGGAGCACAGAGCGCTTTACGACAGCTTGAGGGCTCACAACGCCACGGCAAAGGGGACAGAGAGCTCTCCCAGGCCACTGGTGACAAATCCCCCACGGCACCAACCATCAGAAAGACGCAAGGGCAGCTGCTGCCACTGACCAGAGCTCTCTCTGCCCAAGGCCGAGGGTCTCAGGGGAGCTACCCACTCATGCCAACCACCACCCAGTGTCCCTGACAGGCCAAGAGGAGGAAGAGCACGACGTCCAGAGCAGTGCCTCCGGGTTGGCCTCTGCCACACGCAGACTGACCTGACGCCAACACCGTGGCGGCCACCCCAGCTCCACCACCACGACTCCTGGGCACCACCCTGGCTGGTCCCAGCTCTCCTGCACCTGGGACAGCGCCCTCTCACCGGGCCTCCTTCCTCCCCGTGCTCAGGACTCCCACCTGCCAAGGCACACTTCCTGCAGAGACCCCACGGCAACAACCGAGACTGCGCTGCTGCGGCTGGCACACAGCAGGTCTGGCACGCAGCAGGTCTGGGGGTGTCTGCTTCACCAGCACGAGCCCAGGCGGTGTGTCAGAGCTGCAGCATGTGCAGCAGCGCGGCCCCAACAAACGCCTCGGCATGCAGCTCCCAAGACGCAGAGTGAAAACAGTACTTGTGACTGCAGGGGGTCAGGACCCGCGCCAGGACGGCAGTGGGACGTCTGGAAGGAGAAGAGGGACCTGCGCCAGGACAGCAGTGGGACGTCCGGAAGGAGAAGAGGGACCTGCGCCAGGACGGCAGTGGACGTCGGGAAGGAAGGCTGGAGGGACCTGCACCAGGACGGCAGTGGGACGTCCGGAAGGAGAAGAGGGACCTGCACCAGGACGGCAGTGGGACGTCGGAAGGAGAAGAGGGACCTGCACCAGGACGGCAGTGGGACGTCCGGAAGGAGAAGAGGGACCTGCACCAGGACGGCAGTGGGACGTCCGGAAGGAGAAGAGGGACCCGCGCCAGGACAGCAGTGGGTGTCGGGAAGGAGAGGAGGGACCTGCGCCAGGACGGCAGTGGACGTCGGGAAGGAAGGCTGGAGGGAGCTGCCACCCTGCGGCCCCCTGCTGACTGGCCTGTTGTTTAACTGATCCTGTCACCTCCCTGCCATCCTCCTGCACCTGCTTCCCTTGAGGGAACTCAGCAGAAAGGGCCAGCCTTAAACACTGCCTGCTTCAGGGGCACAAGAGCCCCTCACCGCCAACAAAGGCCAGGGCACCCCTGGCCTCCAGCTTGTCCTGAGCCATGGCCCAGGCAGCCAGCCACCACGAGAAGCAAGCGTCAGGCCTTGGAAGGAGCGGATGTGGGTGCTGACTGACCCTGGACTCGGGGTCCCTGCTCCGCCCTTGAGAGAACTGAGGCAAAGAGGGGCAGCTTCCAACCCAAACGCCCGGGGCCTTGAGGAAGGGTCACCCCAGGTGACCCGGGTAACACTGGACAGGCCTTTCCTCATGGCCTCCGGGCTGGCCTCCGAGGCCGGCAGGGGGGAAGCCCAGGCCCCAGTACCGACTGAAATTCCACCCCCGCGGTTTCCTGCAGGCCTCCGAAGGCCATGGCAGCTGCTGGAGAAACCCCCAAGCCTGGGCAGGCCCGCGGGGGCTGCTCCAGGGGAAGCCACCCCAGCTCCCTCCTCCCCTCCTCACAAGACCCTCCCCGCTCTGCCTGGGCACTGGGGACGTGGGCGCCTGCAAGAGAGGAGGCCGGGGCACTGCAAGCAACTGCCACGTCTGAGTCCACCAGGGGACACCAGAGCTGCCTCCTGCTCTGAGTCCCCTGGGATCCGGCATAGCTCATTTGTCCAAATGCTTTCACAACCCAGCTTTAGATTTTTTTTTTTTATTGAATTTAAAAGGAGATACGGATGAACCCTATCTACAAACCTGGGAGAAGAGCCCCCAAAAGTGCTTCAAGAGCCAAGGGAGCAGCACAGAAGTACAGCCAGTCACGCTGGGATCCGCTCTTCCGAGTGCCTGGCTGCTGCGCCCCACAGAGCACGGGCGGGGACGAGGCCCTCGAAGATGTGGTAGTTTCTTCTGGAAAGCATTTTCCTTTTACATTCCCTACAGTGCTGCAGAGCCTACAGCCCCGTGGCCCACGCTGGCCACACCGACTCAGAGGGCTCGGGGCTGTGCCTGGCGGGGTCTCCGCCAGAGCTTCCCAGCCTGCCCAAAGCCACCTGCAACCAAGCAGCTTCTTTTCCCACTGGGGCAGAGCAAGCCTGTCAAGGACATGGCTCCGTCCACACCTCGCTGCACAAATCCAGCAGGCAGAGGCCAGTCGACACTGCTGCCAGCTCACAGCTGAAAGCTCACTGGGGAGCAGGAGACATGCAGGGCTGCTCCCCTGAGGCCCAGACAGGCCTGGAGCTGCAGGAATGACTGCTGTCAACAAGCGCTCTGCTACACCTGTTCTCTGCCTCCCACGGGACATGGTGTGAATAAGGCCGGGGCTCTGTCACCACAGCCACGCAAGCCAAAGGAGGCCCCAGCCAGACCACAGCAAACCACCAATACACCAAACAAGGCCGCGGGAGGCCATCTCTCAGTCGCTGTTGACAAGTGTTAGGGTGAAGGATGACCCATACAGAAAACCCAACTCCCAAGGCAGAGAGAAGTGGGGGACGCAGCCACCCACAGCGAGGAAACACGGGGACCACCGCTGCTGGCCCCCACAGGGACATAACACTCACACATGCCCGGACGGTCAAACCCTTCTCCCGTGCCCCGTCCCTCCTAAGAAAACCAACCAAGACCAAGTAAAAGGACCGAGACGCCCCACAGTCCAGCCACCCTCCCAAGCACTCACTGCGCTTCCTGTATTGATCAACCCAACACCCAGGTAATTAGAAATCTCCAACACGGTCACCCGGGTAATAAAAGTGTCCAGACTGGTCAATAAGAGCCTTCTGTGGAAGGAAATTATGCACTCCCCCCCGCTGTCCTCCTAATTGGCCTCACACATCAGGGGACGCTCGTCCCCAAGACGTGTCGTCTGGCCGGCCTACAAATCAGCACTTGTGCTTCCCAACCCTCACTCCAGATGATGGCTCAGCAGCTCGGGGGCGCAGCTGCCGGGCGTCAGAGCCAGCCAAACCCACCTGCCTGGCAGCCCCCCGCAAGCCTGCAGCTCCACCACACCCGCACACACGCACGCTGACAGGTAGCAGGCCCTCCCAGCCTGACGGAAACCGGGCCAGATCCAGGCACAAAGGGACAGCGCAGGAGGCAAAGCCCAGCGGCAGCGCTGTCCCGAGCCGTTCCTGAGGCCCCCCAACAGGAATCGCTAGAGACGCTTTCCAAAGCCCAGCCACAGCAGATTCCTGCCCTCACCACACTGGGAGCTCACTCCGAGTTTCTGCTCAAACCTTGGGAAGCACGCGGCCCAAAGCAGGTGAAGGAGCTCACGCTGTGACAGAAATGTCACGGGCAGGCTTCCCGAGGGCGATTCCGTCCCACGTGTATCTTTTAAGGTTAAAAAAAATCTGAGAATGTATCCAACCGAAACAACACTGCCCACTACCTGGCAAGAACCCACTGGGAACAAGGGAGACATCCGCCGGCGGAGACCGAAGTAAATCAGAATTCGTCGGAGTTCCCGTCGTGGCGCAGTGGTTAACGAATCCGACTAGGAACCATGAGGTTGCAGGTTCAGTCCCTGGCCTTGCTCCGTGGGTTGACGATCCAGCGTTGCCGTGAGCTGTGGGGTGGGCCGGTGGCTACAGCTCCGATTCAACCCCTAGCCTGGGACCCTCCACATGCCATGGGAGCGGCCCAAAAAATGGCAAAAAAAAAAAAAGAATTTGTCCACACACCGGACACTGCAGAGGCCCAGCAATGACTCAGGAGGCCTTGCTCATCGGCGCAGAAACACGGTCAGAAGTTGAGCGGGAAGAGCGAGTCCGCAGGGACGGAGCACAGAGCGGGACACGAAGGGGGCTTTTCTCTTTCTTTAATCTTGTATCTCAGACACGGACATGCCCACGTGCCCTCCACATCCCGGGTCATCACTTCACGACACTGAGTCACCTCGTCATCGTGCTGCACCCCGACACTCTGACGTTACCGGGCTGCTCACTGCGCGCACCTCAATACAAGCGGAAGGAAAACGTAGGTACATGTGACATTTCCAAGAAGACAGACAAGAACTGACCCGCCAGTGCCCAGCAAGGCAGCCCGGGGGTGAGAGCGGTCCACCCGCTGCCCACCCTGTTCTCTGAGAAGGGCACCCAGGCATAACGGGAGCATGGGGCGCCAGCCGAGCAGCTGCAACCCAGGGCCCGGCAGCTGCGACCCAGGGCCGGGCAGCTGCGACCCAGGGCCAGGCAACGGCCGGGAGGGGAGGGACGAAGAGCACCTGCGCTTTGCAGCTCCCTACCTGGCCGAGCTTGGGGTCCCCAGGAAACGGCCTGGCCTCCCGTAGCGCCTCTCCCACGGCACCTGCCCCGAGCCCGCAGGACCCAGGCTGGGCCCGGCTGCCCACAGGCCTTAGTCAAGCTCCAGAAGCGGGTTCTTTCCCAAAACAAAGGCTTTCAAAAGCATCCCCACCCACTCGCGCGTCAGTCCCAGCCACCCCGCGGCCTTCTCCCCTCCCAGGTCCTCACTGCCCACGGACCGGGGGGACCAAGCTGTGATTTGCATACACCTGGCGGCTGCGACAGGGACAGTCGCACTGCGTCAGGGCCCCCAGTCCGTCACGAGACAACCCAGGGCCTCAGGAGCCACCCGTCCGCCTTCTGTTACGCCAGGTCAGCTGTGGCTGCGTTAAAATTCCCGGTAAAGGGCGGTGGAGCGTGACCTCCAGGAGCGGCCTCCTCTGGCTCAGCCTGGCTCGTGCGTCCCCACACAGCACTCGCCACCTCCCGCTGCTGGCTGAGCAGTGGTGCCCGGGGGGATGTGCCCCCTGACCCAACCACATGAGGGCCACGTGAGCTGGTCCACGGCAGGGCCTATGCAGAGGGCCGCAGACAGCACTCACACGCCCGTCTGGGAGGTCACCCGTGCCCACCTCTCTGGGCTCAGGCTCCGGGGTGCAAGAGCGGGGCCGAACCGCCCGCACAGACAGCTGCCTGGCGGTCTCCTGGGGGCTGTGCCGTGGCCCCCGTGCTGGTCTCCTGGGTCGGGGGGGGGGGTGTCCCACTTGGTCCGCCCTCTCCCCTGGTGTCAGACGCCCCCAGGCACCTTCCATGTCCTATTCACCACTCACAGCTGCTTCTGCAAAGGTCATCTGCTCAAAGTCTCTCACCCGCTTTTTTAAGTTTGGTCATTTTGTCAATTTGAAAGAATGACAGAATTCTTTCTACACTCTGAATAGAAGTCCTCAGTCAGACGCACGCATTGTAAACATTTTCTCCTAGTCTATGACAAGCCTTATTTTCTTAATTGTGTGTCTTGAAAGCAAGAGTTTTTAATTTCAATGAAGTCTAACTTGCCTATGTTTTCATCAGTGGTTCATGCTTTTCTCGTCCTAAGACCTCTCTGCCAAACGCAGCTTCTAGGAGTTCCCGTCGCGGCTCAGCAGGTTAAGGACCCGATGTTGCCTCCCTGAGGACACAGGCTTGATCTCTGGCCTCCATCAGCGGGTTGAGGATCTGGCATTGCCACAAGCTGTGGCACAGGTCACAGATGTGGCTTGGATCTGGCTGGCATTGCTGTGGCTGTGACGTGGGCCTCAGCTGCAGCTCCGATTCGACCCCGAGCCCAGGAACTGTCATATGCTGCAGGTATAGCCATAGAGTGTTTTGGGGTTTTTCTTAATTTTAAAAAATATAAAAAAATTAAAAAAAACAGGAGTTCCCATCGTGGCGCAGTGGTTAACGAATCCGACTAGGAACCACGAGGTTGCGGGTTCGGTCCCTGCCCTTGCTCAGTGGGTTGAGGATCCGGCGTTGCCGTGAGCTGTGGTGTAGGTTGCAGACGCGGCTCGGATCCCGCGTTGCTGTGGCTCTGGCGTAGGCCGGTGGCTACAGCTCCGATTCAACCCCTAGCCTGGGAACCTCCATATGCCGCGGGAGCGGCCCAAGAAATAGCAACAACAACAACAAAAAGACAAAAAGACAAAAAGACCAAAAAAAAAAAAAAATTTAAAAAAACAAACTCAAGCTTCCAGAGGTTTGCTTTTCCATTTAAACCTGTGCCCCACTGAGCGGATTTCTTGGACAACAGAAGGCGTCTCCACCCATCTGTACAGCTATCCTGTCGTCTCAGCACATTTGTTCAAAGATTCTCTCCCACGGAATTATCTGGTCACCTTCGACCAAAATCAATGGACTCTCTATTCTTGGATTCTTCCGGAACTTTCCATCCTGCTCCACTGATTCCAACGTCTGTCCTCACACCCCGGCCACCCCATCTCCATTAACGCCATGGACGGCGTGCTCGCATTCCGCTTGTCTGGCAGCAAAGGACCCCTCAGCCCAACCGGCTTCCCTATAGGTTTGACCTGGTTGCCCCGCCAGCCAAGTCGCCCCCCACCTGCCCCATTATCTCTGGGTCCTCTGTCCTCTGGTATCTCTGTGGTTGCTGTCCTACTATGTGGACTCCTCTCTGCTCCTAACCTCTGTGAGGCCAGAGAGCCCTCTGAGAAGCTGCAAGAAGCCACGGCCTGTCCACAGAGGAGAGCCCGTGCAGGGCACGTTGGGTCTAAAACACCAGATGCTCAGAGACCCCAAGGGCTTAAGGATCTGGAAGAGGCTGGCCAACAACAACGCAGGCGTGGGACCGCCAAGTGGCCGGGTGGCCGCCCAAAGGCAGACAAGACCTGTCAGACCACAGACCCTCCTCTCAGGGAGGCACCAAGTCCCCAGCAGTGGGCCAGCAGGGGTCGCGGGCCACAGGCCTGAACCGGGAAATCCAAACGGACCTCAGAGCAGCTGCCAAGGTCCCAGGGAGCCAGATCACCAAGGGGGGGTGTGCCACCTAGTGGTGGCAGCTCTCAGAAACCCATGGAGACAAGGGACAATGGCCAGAGCCTGGGGTGGGAACAGGCCCCAAATGAGCCTTGACCTAAACAGCTAACAGACTGAAGCCCACCGAGCCACGCCAAAATGTTCTCCCAGCCCCTAGAACCTCCACTTCCAGGGCAACAGCTGGACCCCAACATCTGCTGTGAGTTGGAGCTGGCTGTTCACATGTGGGGGGCGTGGGCCCCTGAACAAGCATGCAAAAACCTCACGTCCACAAGCACCCATTCACAAATGTGTGTCTTTGTGAGGACAAAGCATAACTTCCATCAGATTCTCACTCAGAGAGAGACACATGATCCTGTGGCGAGAAACCAAAGTTCCAGAAAACCCTCCCATTACTGACATGCAAACTGAGGCCTAAAGAGCCCCCACAACGCATGGGCGCTAAGCTGGGGCCAGGCAGATGTCCAGCCACCGTTTAGCAGGGTCTGAGGCAGCCCCCATCACCCCGCTGCAGTGAACTCCGTGAGGCTGAAAAAAGGTGCCCCTCTGCTCCTGGCAGAGCCACCTCCTCCCGCCAGGCTGTGCTCCCCTGCGCCCCGCCTACCACACCGGCCCACTGGCACGAGCCCCCCTCTCCGTCTCGCGTCCCCCCGCGGAGCCCCTGTTCCCCCACACTCACACTCCTGCGACGTGCCCCCCCCCCCCATTTCTCTCTCTGCTCAGGAATCTCTAATAACTGCCCCAACCCGGCCAAAAAGCTATCCAAGCTGCCCACCGTACTCCCGGTCAGGCCGAAACTCACGTCCAGTGTTGGAGAGACCGACCCGCCAGGCTGGGTCCAGCCCAGGAGTCTGTATCTGAACCACGTTCCGCGGGGGCCTCTGCGGACGGCCACACTCATGCCACGAGTCCGTGACCACGTCCCCGCCCCGACTGCCACACGACGCACACGCCAATGAAGTGGAGCCCAGATGCCAGAGGTGAAGGCCCGCCCCCAAGGCCCTAGCGGGGACAGGCAAGGCGACACAGAGGAGCTGGCCCCCAGAAGGGGCCCAGGCACAACCACGCCGAGCGCCTGAAGGAAAACCTCCTCACGGGCCCCAGGAGCCAAGCCCGCTCCGCTGCCTCCCACGCTGCACGGCTCCGCGGGGTCCAGGCTCGGGCGCCGAAGCCCACCAGCACGGGGAGGAAAGCGCTGCGGCCCGACCCCCAGGCAGGGAAAGCGGCCAGAGCAGTGTGCCAACGCCAGGAGCAGCACCCTCGCTGGAGGGAGAGCGGACCAGGCTCCAGCCTCTACCACGCCTCTGTTTGCGGACCAGAACCCGTGCCGCTCCTCTCCTGCCCAGCCCCAAACCGGAGGCGGGCACCGGCACGCACCCCCCCACCCCCCGCCCCACTGCCTGAGCTCTGGATCACCCCGCCTCCGCCAAGGCCTGGGACCACCCCAGAAACCCCTTCCCAGGATGCATGACCCACCCCAGCTGAAAAACTGTGTTCGCCCACATGCCAGCCATGCGGCGGGGGAGGGGGTGGGGGGGTCAGCTCTGGAAGTGGAGCCAAGGGGGCTCCAGGAGCAACAGCACCTTCCATCCTGCCCACAGAACTGATCTTTGTGCCGTCGGGCCAGACAGCAGCCGGCTGTGCACAGGCCCCGCTGGCCCGAGGTCGAGCCTCTGAGGCACACGCTGGGCGTTCAGAGAGCCCGGCAGCTGCTCCGATCAGGCACGAGCGGGCCTCTGATCCCCCGCACAAGAAGGAAGTCACAGTCTGACGAGTCTCCCTGGGGGCAGGAGGGAAGCGTCCCCCTGAGTTCCGAAGCCCAGCGAACACGAGGAAGATGAAACATTCGGGCCCCGCTCCCACCGTGAGTCTGGGCCCTGCAGGGGAGATCAAGAGGAAACAGCAGCCTGGCCTGTTCTCTGAGACTCAGGGAGGCAGAAACAAAAGGAAGGGGCCCTTTCCAGTGACAAGCACCTGGGTCCCTAAGGCCGAGCGAACAGGCACAGGCTCCCGAACAGCAGTCCATGGCGTGATTACAGCACTGCCCTCTAAAGAGGGTTCGCAACCTTGGCCCAGTTTCCAAGAGCAGCAGGGAAGACACAGGAGAAGCCACAGCCTTCGTGTCACACAAGCAGATAAAACACAAGGCTCTTTCAGCACCACAGGCCCCAGGCCTCGGGGGCCAAGGACGCATCCAGAACCATCTGTCTTCAGGCCCCCACCCCCACCCCCGACAGGAGCGGCTAGGCAGAGTCAGGCTGCAGGGCGCCCAGGGCCGTCAGGGGCAGCGAGCAAGGCTGGAGAAAGGCGGCAGCCCCAGAAGGGTGCGCGGCAGAACCGCTGGGCCGGGGCGGAGGGAGAGGCCCGTGCACCTGCCCAGGCTGCCCGGCCGTCGGCGGCCCGTCCTGCCGCTCACCTGCTGCCGGAGCTCGACAGACACGCTGAAGGGGCCTGACGGGGAAAAGTCCTCCTATGCCGTCTCCCTTCTCCGCCCCTCAAAACCCAGTTCCGCTCCACTGTTAACAACCAACTAAAAGAAAGGCCTTTCCCCCAAAGCAATTCCTTCCTCACACAAACCAGGAAGGGTTCTTTAGGAAAGACCAACAACACAGGGCCAACACCTGCCAACGCTCTGCTGAAAACAGCCCCAACTCCGGGGTCGAGTCTCTCATTAAACCCCCACGCCTACTGGCGCGGCCTCTGCTGGAGGGAATCGGGGTTCCTTCTGCAAAGGTGCCGACTGTGTGGAGAGGATGGGGGGGGCCCAAGGCCCGGTGCCCCCGCCTACCTGATGCTCAAGCCCGTGGTCTGGCCCAGCCTCTCCCAGCTCTGCAGCTTCGTCAGCAGCCTCTGCAAACACACGGAGGGAGAACACTCAGGGCACTGCGCCCCAGCACCTCGGCACAAGGGCCCCGCACCGCCCCGTCCGCCCCCACCCCCAACCGCCCCCGCCACGCACCTCAACACCCAGAGAATCACACAAAACGGAGAGCGGCTACGCGCCTTCGGAACAGCCTGCCCTGCTCTCGAGCTAAAAGGCACCAGGTCTGCTCCCAGCTGCTGAGGCCACACTGCGGGCTTAACACCTCATTCAGCCTGGCCCCGTGACTCCCAGGTTCCCAGCAGGCTACACGGACTGCGGGCTGGGGAGGGGGGCCTGGGGCACATGCGGGGCAGGGCCTCAGCCAAATCCCCCCAACACACACACACACACACACACACACACACACACACACACACACACACACACTGGGCTGGGGTCCCCCCCACCCCCCGCCCCCGTGGCTCAGAGGCACGGGAGGCAGCGGTGGCACCCCCGCCCCCAGCCTGGCATCCCCAGAGCTGTTCCACGCTGACCCCCACCCCGTGTGCGAGTCTCTCTCCCGGCTCACAGCGCAGGCTATGAGCACAAGGCCCCCGGGCCCTGTCAGCCTCGCGCCCTTCCTCTCCCCACCCGCACCCAGTGCTGGCGACCACGCACTCATTCAGCCACGTGAGGACTTCCTGGAGCCCGAGCATGTGCCTGCATGAGCCTGGTTAATAATCGTATTACTGCAGCCAAGGCTCAGTCAGTACTTTATAAAAATTCATTTAATTCTCACAGCCCTACGGGACACGCTGTTGTTCCTCATTGCGTAGGCACACAGAGAGGTTAAGTAACTTGCCAGGGTCACACAGCCAGCGAGTGCACATGGCAGGACTTAAAACCAGGCAGGATGACGCCAGATGAACAATCTTAACCTACTTCAAGATAAATTATGTCCAGAAAAAGACCACTCAGCTCGAGAATTGTCTTTTCAGGTTAAGTCCTACGTGAGCCAGCGCCTGAGAGGGCTGTGTGCTCTGGTCCCTGCCTGAAGCTGCCACGACCCCACTAGGCAGGGCAGCTGACAAGCCCCCAGCCAGACTGGAACCAACGGGAAGTGATCACAGGGTCTACGCCGGGCAGAGTAGACTGAGGTTCAGAGGGTGGCCGGAGGGAAGCGGGGGGCCTGGAGCCCCCCACACCCGGTCGCCCTCTGCCCAGCAAGAATCAGTGCTGCCGTCCACGGCCACCTCTGCGCGGTCCCACCAAAGGCCACGGGGAGAGAACACTCAGCCCATGTGGGTGGGAGCAAGGCCTGCCTCAGCGTCACACACGCCCCTCCGACTCAGCATCTGCCTGAGTGTCCCAGTGCTACCAAAACGAGTTACCACCAACTCAGCGGCTCAGAGCCACACAAGTTCACCGTCTTAGAGTTCCACAGTCAGACGCCCAGAGACGCCCCGCGGGGCGAGGCCAAGCTTTCACAGGCCACGTCCTCCTGAAGGCGCTGCGAAGAACCTATGTCCTGGCTCCTTCCAGCTTCCAGAAGTGCCCACGTCCCCCAGCTCGTGGCCCTTCCTCCATCTTCCATGCCACCAAGAGCCGCAAACCAAGCCCCCCCCCACGCGGCTCTGACCTCCTGTGACCACACTGGCCGGCCTACATGACCCAGAGGCCAGCAGTCAGCACTTCAGATCCCGTGTCCACAGTTGTGGGGTCTGGATGTGGCCTTCTTCAGGGGCACTGCCCTGCTCACCACCCCAGCCCACCAGCTTCCATGTTTTAACTGACCAGCTGGAAGGGAGGACTAGGACAGCCGGGGTCCTCTCACCACACGGAGGACACCGGGCAGGGACCAGCCCACCTCATTCTCCAGCTCCAGGTTCACGAGGTTCTCCTGCAGCTTCTCCTGCCGCCCCAGCCTCCGCTGCAGCCCCTCCAGCTCCTCCCGGAGCAGCCCGCTGGCCTCTCGAGTCTCCCTGGCGGGGCCGGAAACAAAGTCACTACACAGCCTGGCAGCCCGGGGACGAGCGCAGGAGCCTGGAGCAGGCCCGGGGGGTGGGGGGGATCAACCGCAGGAGGCCCCCAGCCCCAGCCCCAGCCCCAGCCCTCACCGCAGGCAGGCGTTCTCCTCCCGCAGCTGCCGCAGCTCCCGCTCCATCGTGGGCAGCCGCACCAGCTCCGACCGCATGCTCCTCACTATCGCAGCGTCCTGTTCCTGCAGGGACAGCTTCTGCTCCAAATCCTGAGCAAGGGCAGGACAGAGAGGACCAGTCACAGACGCCAAAAGGCCCGGGTCCGCGGCAACCTCCACGGCCCTGGACCCAGCAGCCTGCCCTGCCACATCAGGTGTACCTCTGTGTAGCAACCTCAGTGGGTGCCTTCAGGGTGGCCCCATGGGGCCTCGCGGCTGGCATCAGGCAGGGTGCTGCAGTGCCCAACACCCATCTGGCACAAGGACCCGCAGCCCCTGCCGTGCTGGCTCTGCTCGCTGCTCCCACGGCACAGCGTGATGACCGAGTCCCTGCTCGGTGAGAACAGCCTCTCCCTTACAACACCTAGCCCCCAGGGACACGGAGAGACGCATGAGAGACAGTCACGGAACATGCTAGGAGCACGAGACCAGGAGCAAATCAGGCAGTTGTTCAACAAACACTAGAAGCCCGGCTCTGCGCCAGGTACTGGGTCAAGAGGCGGGGACACCTGACACAGAGGTGGATGAGGTCTCGGCAGGAAGAGCACAGTCTGGGCTGTGCCGGCAGGTAACACTGAGAGGAGGGCCAGGGCAGGAGAGGGGACAGGTGTGATGTGTGAGGGCCGGGAGGAGACGGGGCGCTGCCCCCACAGAGGACAGCAGCAAGAGCCCAGATGCCACTGAGCACGCCCCCAGCTCAGAACCCCCCACGGGGCCTGACGAGGAGCACGGCTGCACAGCTGGGGGCAGGGAGGGAGACGACAGAGGCACGTGGCTGTGGCCCTGAGGCAATGGGCAGTGGCAGGGTGCCCCCGTGAGGCAGCACGGCCTGGACCCCAGAGTCAGGAAGACCTGCTGAGACCCAGCACAGTCACACGCCAGCCGGGCAGCACGGGCGGGTTCTCACCCGCCGACCCTACGTCATCGTGCTCCCAGCGGCCACGTCTACCTGCTACTCTGCGCGTCTGACAGTGATCTCCACCCGTAAAATATGAGCTTCTCGGGAGCAGAAGCACCCCCTATCCACAGTGGCACCCTGGCACCTAGCACAGGGCCTGGCACACAGGGAGACAACCAGCAGTGCCCACGGCTACCACGGACACAGGCCCCCACAGGGCCCAGACGCCACTGTGCACACCCCCGGGCAGAAGGGCCGAGGCCAGCACTGTGACATCCACGGGGCACGGCCAGGGACTGAGAGGGAGCCACCCACCTTGATCCTCTGCTCTTGGTCTGCCCTCGCGTCCTGGCTGGCCTGGAGTTCCTGAACCTTCTGCTGGGCTTCCTGCCATTTCCTAGGACGAGAAACATACATCAGGCCCAGCAACAGGCATGCAGTAAAGCCAGCAGCTGCCTCACTCGAGAAGCTCTGCCTGCAGGCGGCTCTCGGCCCGAGTCTCAGGGCAGGAGGGTCCCGGCCAGCCGAGCGCCCCGCAGTTCTCCCCCCCGAGCGCTCTGGCCCTGGAGCAGCCAAAGCCAAAGACCCGCTCACGACCGAGCCCCCATCTCCGCAGAGTGGTCAGAACTCAAGACAATACCTGCTTCCTCGGGAGAGCGCTGTCCCCGCCCACAGGGCAGGCAGGCCCGCCACGCTTCCGGGTCTCTGCTCCTGTGCTCCCTCCCTGGACCGAGCTTTCCCACCCGCGCCCCGAGCACATCCTACCCAGTCCTCAAAACCCAGCTCACAACCTCCCCGCTGAGAGCGCCCTCCGAGCAGACACCCCATCTCTGGAGGAGGCAAGGAATGACGCCCCTTTCTTGGTCTTGAAACATTCCCAAGGCCACTCTGCTCTGGCACCTACTGTCCTGGTGTCCAGCAGCCTGTGGACGGGGAGGACAGCACATGAAGGACACTGCAGAGCCTCAGAGCTGCAGTGACACACACTCATGGTCATGGACACCGGTGCTCAGGCCACAGGGGGCGCAGGCCAGCAGGCCTGGCCCTTCCACGTGGTTTCCAAGTGGACCTCCAGCTTACACGCGCCCCAGCAGGCTGCAGGCTGACTGTACCCGCGTGGACCGGCGGCCAGGCCCACCTGGCAAAGCGGCAGAGACCGCAGCCCCGGGCAGTGGCCCGCCCGACTCCCACTCACTTGTGCTGGAGGTCCAGCTGCTCCTTCAGCTCCTGCTTCTCGGACTCCAGGCGCTTCACCTGCATCTCCTGGTTCATCGCGCTCCACTGCAGCTCCGAGAGCCTCCCCTTCAGCGCGCTGATGGTCTGCAGGCAAAGCGAGCCACACAGGAGCCGCTCACCAAGGCGCCCGAGCGAGGCTGGTGAGCCTCCCACACACAAGCAGGTGGGACCACCGCCCTCACAACAGTCTGTGCCCTGCAGTCCCACTCCCTGCGGGCAAGGCCAGAGCCGGTGCCCCCTTCAGAACCCGTGTCGGGGCAGACCAGACTCCACCCCTCAACCCTGCCGGGCAGGCAGACGGGAGAGACGGGGTCGCAGGGAGGGCAGCTCAGGAGCCAGAAGACTGCAGGCCAACATGGGCCCAGGCATCACACCGGCAGCCTCCACGCCCACACCCCACGTCGTCCCTTCCCAGCGAGCGTCCACACAGGCCCACGTCCTGCCAGCTCGGGCCGGCGGTCCACAGCGAGCTCCGCGCAGCCCTGCCCCGGCACCCGCTGTCTCCCGGCCTGGGACGCCTCCTCCGACCACCCCCCCAACAGCAGGCCACACTCCAGCTCCGCAGGAGCGCTACCTGTGAACCAGGCCAGGAGCCCCCCAGGATGTCGCAAGTGGGGGACAGAGGCTGCCCTAAGAGCGACACCCCCAAGGCCACACAGAACAAAGGGAGCTTCGAGACGGGCGAGGGCCCTAGAGACAAGCACGCCCAGGCTGGCAGTGGTGGCAGGGAGGGCAGAGGGCGGCCAGCCGGCCCAGAGCACGGCCTCCAAGCCGGCGAGCCCCTGGACGCTGGGGCACAGACCTCGGCCTGTGTTCGGACCCCACCCTCCCGAGACCACCTCCTGGTGCTGGGACTCCGCATGGGGCTCTCCTGTGGCCAGAGAGCACACCACCAGCAGGAAACGCCGGCCACTAGGGGACAGCAGCTCAAAGTGACCACAGGTCCACATCAGCCTCCGAGAGCTGCAAGCTAGACGACAAGCCCCAGGCTGAGGACCAGACAACAGACCTGCAAACTCACCGCAGAGACAGCGACACTCGCAGGGGCGGGGGGAGCTCTGCCAGCAAGGAGGCACCGCGTGCCCCTCTGCCCAACCCGGGGCCGTTTAAAGGCATCAGCGCTGCCCACCCCCTGGCCCCAGGGAGGCTGAGGGGCTGTCCTGTCCTGCCCCCTCACCAACCCGCACAGTTTCCTTGATGACAACAGTGACTGTCGAGCTGGGAATCAAAAACGCAGACACTAAAACACATTTAGCGACACACACATCCCTCAAGAGGCCTTCCTGAGTCACTCGGAGCACACGCGCTGTGCTCCACGCAGGGCTCAGACAGCCCGGCCCAGGAGGACGAGGCTGCGGGGGGGCCAGCCATCCTCAGGCTGACCTCGCAGAGTGCGAGCCTCTGAACCAGGGCACCGCGGAGGGAGCACAGGTGGCGGGCGGGGGCCACAACCTAGACCCAGGGGCCAGGGACGGCTCCTCAGAGGGGTGAAGAGGACGAGGAGCAGCACGGGGCCTCCATCCACGCTGGCCACACGGCACGCCCGTCGGCGTCTGCGCTGTAACCCCCCCCACCGCCCCTCTGCCCGACGCGGCCTCCCCTCCCCTGTGGCCCCGGCACCTGCCCGCGAGCCCACCTGCCATGGAGCACAAGCGGCAGGCACGCTCCAAGGGCAGGAGGGCTGTCTAAAGGCTGATCATGGCTCCTCTCCCGCCAGCACCCACGTCAGAGGACAGATGCAGGGACAACGTGAACGCCACCCAGAGCCGCCAAGGCAGGAGGCCCCGGGGGGCCCACTTCTGAAGAGCGACCCAGGAGACAAAGCCTCATGGAGAGAGATGCCAAGGATCCCAGGGCCCCGACTCCCGACAGCAGCGCTTCACCCTCTGTCCTGGCGCACCTGTGAGACTCCGAGCAGCGCAGCAAAGCGACAGGGAGGGCCGAGGAGTCCCATCTCTACCAGCACCAATCCTGGGCTCTTTCCAAAATGCACACAACCCGGCCATTTCCATTGTGGCTCAGCAGAAACGAACTCGACTAGCACCCGTGAGGACGTGGGTTCGATCCCTGGCCTTGCTCACTGGGTTAAGGATCCAGCACTGCCATGAGCTGAGGTGTGGGTCGCAGACGCAGCCTGGATCCCACACTGCTGTGCCTGTGGTGCAGCTGGCAGGCACAGCTTCATTTCAACCCCTAGCCCAGGAACCTCCATATGCCGCAGGTGCAGCCCCAAAAAGCAAAATAAAATAAAATTCATACAATTTTGACTTGGTAGAAGCAGTAAGGACCACAGGTCACCTACGCTCTGGTTCCAGATGTTCTCAGATGCGAACGCACCTTCCTAATAATGCAGGAAATGCAAACCCAGGGGCACCTACTTATATGTCCTGGAAGGGAAAAACCCACGAGAATCTCTAGAAAACACCACCATCTGTGACAGGTGAGGTTCCGGTGAAACCAGCATCCTCAGCAACGCCTACCGCTGCGCCCCAGCACCTGGCGGCAAAAGCCATCGAGAGAATTCAAACTGGTGCTTCCGTGACCCTCTTCCTAGGGACTTGTCCAAATAAAGTAACTCAGCAGAAACAAAAGGGATGAACCCATGCACCATCTATGCGCCTATAAAAGGGGGTGTCTATTAAAAAATTCTTCGAAAACGACAAAAAAACGGATTGGTCAAGCACTGAAAGTCACAATCACAAAGACAAAGATGTGTTCGCCTCACTCTCTGGAAACCACAGAATGGAAAACCTGTATCTTCGCCACGATCACAGCTATGCAAAAAACGCAGGCACGCGAGGGGGAAGCAGAATCGAGCACTGACGCTCCCTCGGGGCGGGCCGGAGCAGCGGGCCCGGGGGCGGGCACACCCGCGGGGGTTGGGTCGCAGCCGCTCACCTCGCCGGCTTCGGCCAGGCTGTCCTCCTCCTCCCGCAGCTTCCTGCTGGCCGCGTCCAGGCTCTGCTGGCACAGCCGGTAGCGCTCCAGCTGCTCCTTCATCTTCTCCTCCGCCTCGGCCTCCCGCTCCTGCAGCTGCCGAATGCGCGTCAGGAGCTCCTGGTTGCGGTCCACCTCGCGCTGCCAAGAGGACGGGCCGGTGAGAGGGAGTCGGAGCAGGGAGAGCCCACCCCACCCGCTCCGCCCTCAGGACAGGACTGAGCCCACAGAGGAGCCGCCAGTAAGCCAGCAGCCAAGGCCGCAGCTGACCTCGGGACCCCCTCCGAGGCGCGTGTGCTTGGCCACAGCAACACACCACCACGGCTCACACCAGCACCACTCCCGCTGTCACCGACCACTGGTGACGGTGGCCCTCCGCAGGGAGGCGTCGAGGACAGAAATCCCACTCAGATGCCACCTTGGGAAGAGGCCTCTGAGCTCGGCAGCTCGAGCAGCGTTCTGCATGCACGTGGGCTCCCCGCTACAAGTCTGCCACCCCCGGCGAGCAGACAACTCAGCAGGGACAGGTGGGGTCGTGAGTCTGCAGAGAGGGGCACCTGCCCCTGGGCCCCCCTCTCCCACACACCTTCAGAGCTGCCCCGCACTGGACCGGGGGAGGGGAGTGCGGTTTGCGCTGGTAAGGAAGGCACAGAACCCGACATATCACCCGGGTGACCCCTGGGGCCAAAGGGTCTACTGTCGGCCACTGAGTTCACCCTCAGCCCAGAAGCAAAGGGACGACAAGTGGGAGCCAGAGTCCTGGGGTAAAGGCAGCAGGTCCTGGTACGTGGAGCCTGAACTCTGCTGACTTCTCAGCAGGAAGCTGGGCTGCAGAGGCTCCCACCAAGGACTGCCAGGTGCTGGCAGGGCCTGCCTCACTCAGCCAGGGTGCACACAGGCCTCTCCAGGCCCAACACCCAGGAGGGGCCCAACACAAGCGCTGGCAGGGCCACGGTCTCCGGCTGATCCGGGTTCCAGGGACTGAGGAGCTGCAAGTACAGCCTCCAAGCAACTAGGAACCCTCGAGGCCAAGGGTCCTGCCACAACCTGGGAGCAAGGTGCTGTGGCTGTGCGGGGACCTGGTCAGCACATCACAGGGCAGGATGCAGCCTCTCTGCTTGGGCCGCCAGTGCCAAGTGCGCACGGGGCGGTGCAGGCAGGTCCCCAGACTCTGGATACCAAAGTCTCACCATCCAATAGGTATTTCCAGGCAGAAAGGCTGAGACCCCACCCAGCTGCCCTCTCCACACACCACCCAACTGGCAGACACTGAAAACGCAGCGCAGGGACCCCAGACTCAAGGGACAACGGGAAAACCGCTGGTGCACCAGTCCCAGGGGCGTCTTCAGCCATGTCCGTGGCGGGAGAGGCCTCTCACAGAGAGGCCCAAGTTCAGCCAGGGGCCCCAGGACCAACCCTGGGGATTTTTCCCCGACAAAGACTGTCAGTGACCCTGTAGCGACCCCTCCCTCACCACGTTATCTCAGCACCAGCAAGTCCACAGCCTGCTCTGGACACTGGAGACACAGAGCAGTCAGGGCAGGCCGTGTCCCCACAGGACGCAGGACCCAGGGAAAGTGCAACAGCTCCACACCCACAGCAGTGCTGCCCACACCACAATTCCCACAGGCTGCCGGCCCTGGGGCCGCCCCCCCACCCCTAATGAGGGCACCTCAGTACCTGCGAGAGTCACACAGTCTCTCCTTCCCCACCCCGCACGGGCTCCCCCAGGACGGTCCCTCCTAGGGCCACCCAGACGCCAGCAAAAGCCCAGCTCAGAGAGGAAGCCCACCTGGAGCAGCACCAGGGCCAACGTCCAGGTGGCACTACCCAGCTGCAGGCCGAGTCTCTGGGCTACTAAGTCCCCACAACAGCCCACATTCAGGGACCCGCACACCGGGTGTGAACGCGTCCAAAGAGTAGCACACCCTCCAAGACAGTTGTTCTGAGCAGGACGAAGAAAGCGTGTGAACGTGCCATGTGAGGCAAGAACAGGGCCAGACTCCCCGGATCCACCCTCAGGGAAGCACAGGGGCCAGAAACGGTCTGGTCCCACGCGCTGCCGGAGACTTGGCAGCATTTCCACAACTCATCAGCACCTACTGAGAAACCCTGGCAACGTGCAGGTTTTCACCACAGCAAAGGAAGCACAGAATGTACGCACTGAGTAAAAACCCAGCATCTCCTCTGGGTAACGGGGAGTTGTGCCTTCCTGGCCTGCCCTGGGTAAGCCAAGGGCAACGTGAAGCAGCCCCTGAGATGGGGGCTCTTTGCTCTGAGACCCTATAACCACTTGAACAAAACCTGGCCTCAACCCGAGACCCTCACACAACCCAGTGACTTGCTAAGCCTGTCACCCCCAAGCCACGGGGCATCTCTTTCTGGCAGACCTGCATCCCAGTGCTCGTGGGGAGAGAAGGCAACTGGGCAGCCAGTGCAGAGGAACACCCACCAGCACCTCCGGGGGCGGACATGCGGGGCAGCCACCCCTTGGCTGCCCTCCCCGGGACGCAGAGCACACCTGAGTCCGACCCACTTCAGCAGGTGGCCTGAGAAGGCTGGCCCTGGGACCTGGAGGCAGAGCGTCTGCGCTCCCGGCTGGCGGGGCTCTTGCTTCCCAGGGTCCCGCAGGCACCGTGCACAACCCCCTTGCTCGGGGCTGGCCCGCCTGAACCCACCTCGTAGCTCCTGGCGCTGGTACTGGCCGCCCGCTCCAGCTCCACTCGAGCCCTCTTGTGACTCAGCTCCATCTGCATCTTCTCCCGCTCCACCTGGATGAGGTGGGACTTCGAACGGATCTGCTCTGCTCGCTCCTCCAGCTGACCAGGTCACACGCAAAAGAAAGACAGGGCTTCAGTAGCTGCATCAAACAGGCGACGGCTCCCTCACCACTCTCTCCCTGAGCACCTGCCCCAGCAGGGCCCAGGTTCAGCCGTGGGGAAGAGGAACACTGGCCCGAGGTGGGAAGTGGGTGCGGGAGGCAGCAAGCTAAGAGGAGGTGACAAGGGACAGAAGAGGAAGGTGTGTTTTCAGATGACTGCGTCTGGGCTTGTTTTAGAAAAGCAGGTGTGCTTTTCCTACGCTCTGTGACAAACCACCACCGACGCAGCAGCTTAAACCCCCACGTACCGGCTGTGGGCTCTCTGGGTCGGGAAGCCTGGCCCTCGCAGACCAGGGTCTCGAGAGGCCACAATCCACGCAGTCAGCAGGCAGTGTCCTCTGGAGCCTCCTCCACACTTGCATGTCCCGACCGACGGGCAGGCCTCAGTGCCCGTCGGCGCCCAGAGGCCACCCCCACCTCCCGCCACGTGGCCCTTGCCACTTCCGAGGCCAACAAGGGAGACCTCCCCTGCCTCTCCTGCTCCGCATCTCTGACCTCTCTCTGATCTCTGGACCCAGAATTAAAGACTCATCTCTGACGTCCATCTGTCTGAGTCTTGGACTCAGAAGTAAAAGATCGGCCTGCCTGGGTCAGGCCCACCTAGGAACTCTCCCCACCTTAAGGTCAACTGAGCTGAGATGTCAACTACAACGGCAAGATCCCGCAGCCACAACACCGAGTTGGTGTTTGATTAAGTGGAAGAAACTGCAGTCCACCAGGGCCGGCCATTGGGGGCCATCAGAGACGTCTGCCTCCCACAGGGGGACCGAAGCCTTGAAGGGCCTCACAAGACACAGCAAACAGCATCACAGAATCGCGGACTGCAAGGGCCTTTTCTTCAGGTGGGCGAGAGCCCAACCGCTCCAGGAATGGCCTACAGTCCATCCAGCAGCACAACAGCTGCTGGGCACTTAACAGAAATGCAGAAGCTCAGGCTGTGCCACAGATAACCAATCAGACCCTTCCTTTGCAAAGAGGCACATTCACGAGAACATACAATGGAGAAAAGACAGCCTGTTCAATAAGAGGTGTTGGGAAAACTGGACAGCCACGTGGAGAAGAATGAAGTCAGAACACTCCTTGGCACCATACCTAAAACAGGCACATTCAAGTCCAAGAAGCACTGGACCATAGAACATCGTTCTCGTTTCAATCGGGGACACGTGGCAATGTCTGGAGACACTGCTGATTGCGGGGCCTCAGCAAGGCTCGGGTACCACACTCCCTTCCCTGGGTGGAGCTGGTGATCCCTGCGCCAACGGGCACGGACCCCACGACTCTCTGGAACCTCAAGTCCTTCAGGAGACCTGAGCCTCTACAGCTGTGTCTACAGTGAGCATCACCGAGAGCTTGGAATAAAGTGAAACAGGCCTAAAATCAGAGTGAAGCTGTCAAAATCACCCCCTGGTGGACTGAAGCCGAGACGTGCCAACGGCCTCCACAGGCTGAGACAGGACATGGCCCATCCCTCACTCGCTGCCCTGCCCTCCCTGCCAGGCTGACGGAGAGCCTTGCGCGTGTCACACCGTCAAGGGAGCCAGCAGCTGGCTGGACAGCTCCTAGGTCACGTCCGCATGCAGTCTGGGATTTTCTTCCTCAACTCAATGAATCGGCTGGCTTTCCAGTCCGACCTTTAGTGTCTGTAAGCGTGTTAATGTGAGTCCAGTGGTGAACACCAGACCCGCTCCGGGGGTGCTGTTATTTCAGGCTTCTGAGCCAGACAGCTCCTGAACCATGGCCATTAGCTAGCCTCCAAAACAATGAATAGCCATGCTGGAGACTGGGAGGTGGCCAGCTGGCCTCCAGGCTTCGAAACACCAACCCCCTCGACTATGAGGAACGTGAACCAGTCCTACGCGGGGCAGGGGCCTTGCCTAGAGGCCCCGAGCCGGACACGGACCACTCGGCTGAACCATCTGGAACGTGAACCAGTCCTACCCGGGGCAGGGGCCTTGCCTAGAGGCCCCGAGCGGACACGGACCACTCACCTGCATGCTCTGCTGGTACTGCATCTGCAGAGAACCTTGCGCAGGGGTGGACACGTCCAGTCCAGACCCTCCCTCCACTCGCTGAGAGATGAAGCTGTTCAAGGACCTCAGGGTGGAGAGGACGGTGGTGTTTTCGCCCAGGTCTTCCATGGCCACCTCCCTCTGGAGGAAAACAAGGGACGGGTCACGGGGAGCCTTTCCACGCACCATCGGCTCTGGCAGCTGCCCAGTCAGGGGCGCCTTCAGGGAGCCCCACACCCTGATGCGCTCTCAGAGCCCTTAACACATTCCAGGGTCCGTGAGCACCGTCTTCCAGGTTAAGGGGGAGTACATGCTGCCAATTTCTCAGAGAAGAACGGAGGCATAAAAAGACAACGTGCCAGCAAGCTGCTGACCAGCAGAGCGCTGACGAGCACACCAGCTGGAAAGACAGACGGCCCTCAGGACAGGGTGTCCAGCCGTCAGGGTGTCCAGCTGGGCACCTCCCAGATGAGCACTGACAGAAAGCCTAGCTTCTGGGAATCAGAAGCAAAGAACACAGGAGTCCCTGCTGTGGCTCAGACGTAACAAACCCGACTAGAATCCACGAGGACACAGGTTCAACCTCGGCCTCGCTCAGTGAATTAAGGATCCAGCACTGCCATGAGCAACAGTGTAGGTCACAGCTGCAGCTTGGATCCTGCGTTGCTGTGGCTGTGCTGTGGGCCGGAGCTGCAGCTCCGACGAGACCCCTCACCTGGGAACCTCCATATGCTGCGGGAGCGGCCCTGCAAAGACAAAAAATAAAAAGCACACGACAGTGGCAATCAGGAGGGCACCCCCGCAATGCTAATTACAGGTTAGCAATGACATTAATGGGTGTCTCGACCACCTTCAGCCAGGCACCAGAAAGAAGCCTATCTGACATCCACTGAGCACCGGGATGCCCTGAGCCTGTTTCCGCATCTGTGAACCGAGGCGCCCACCTTTAAAGCTGTGAGGATCACCAGGTCCAAAAAAGTCTCCAAATGGCAGATGGTACGGCTACTGCCGCAAAGTTCAACCATCATGCTACCTGCAATTTAACACGTGACACTGCACTCTTCAAAACTGGCAGGCGGATTAGGCCTTTTTACACATGTATTAGATGAGGTCTCAGAAGTTACAGAACTAGAGTTCCCAACGTGGCACAGTGGTTAACGAACCCGACTAATGTCCACGAGGATGCAGGTTCAAGCCCCGGCCTTGATCAGGGCGGGGTTAAGGATCCAGAGTTGCCGTGTGCTGTGGTGTAGGTTAAAGAAGGGGCTCGGATCTGGCGTTGCTGTGGCTGTGGCGTAGGCTGGCAGCTGCGGCTCTGATTCGGCCTCCAGCCCGGGAACATCCATATGCCTCTGGCACAGGGGTGGCCCTAAAAAGAACAAATAAATGGTTACAGAACTGAGATTGGACCCTGGTCTGTCTGGCTCTAAGGCTGAGTGTACTCCCCAGGCCAGTGTATGAAGGTCTGAGGACAAGCAGCAGCAAAGAACCTGCGCCCCCAAATCTGTGCTTATTATGGCCTCACACCACGCTGTCTACCAGCCGGAAGGTGTGGCAGTGTCCCAGGCACAGCGAAGCACCAAGAGGTGTGAATTCCTACAGGTGCATCGTCTTCAGGAAAAGAGCCAGCTCTCACTGATTTCCCTTAAGTATGAGACGGAACGCACCTTCCCCCCGCTGGAGCCCCCTTCCCCCCCGAAAAAGAAGACCTGGTTTGCTCCTGAATTTCCCGTTTAAGGAGAACCCTGGCCTTGTGCACCCAGAGCCTGTCTTCCGGAGGCCGTGGTTTCCACGCCCGGCACAACTCGGCTGTCCTCACCACTCTCCTTCAAACCACAAGTGGAAGATGGGTGGGACGAGAAACCAGCGAGGGGCGCTCACGGAGCTGCGCGCCTGGCGAGCGATGCAGGCCCGCGCAGCGAGGCACGGGGCTCTGCTCTGGAAGGCCAGTCCTCCATCTGCCAAGATTAGACCACTCTTCCCCTCCCGTGATGGTAAATCTGGCCAACACGCCCCCTTCTCACACCCGATGCCCGCAATACCCCAGCAGGAAGAGAACGTACCCGCTTTCACCTGCCCCGAACTCCGCTGCCCCACGAGGCGGCAGCTCAAATTCCACCCTCTTTATCCAAGCGACCCAAACCTTCCAGCGCCCTCACCACGGACTCGGAGCTCAGAGTCCCGGGCACCCTGCCTCTCTCCCGCCCTGCTGGCCCAAGGACAGACATTACAGGGCTCCCCACCGCCCAGCGGCCCTTCACACCGCCGCGGGCGCTCTCGCCGGCCGGCCGGCCAGTTCTCCACCTGCTGCCGGGCGCCTTCGCCAAACTTCCACCACCGACGAAACGCACGCGAGCGCGCCTCCCACGGGCCGCCGGCAGTGGGACCCTGGGCAGGGCGCTTGCCCCTTCCCACCGTTTCCCTGGCTGTCAAAGGCAGTAGCGGCAAGTCCCACGCCGCCCGGCGAGGACGCGCGGGAAGCGGGGAGAGCGCCGCCGGCCCCCGAGCCTCGGCGGGTGAGGGACCCGCTGCCGCGAGGCCGCCCCCTCGGCGCTCGAGACCCCGACCATTCCCAGCGGCCCTTCTCGGAGGAGGCGCGCTGGGGACGCCCGCCCGCCCAGCCTCGGAAGGACCCCAGCCTCGCCCCCGCCCGCCCCGCGCCGGCTCAGCCTGGCGCAGCGCGGCGCCCGCCGGGGCACCCCGGCCGCTCACCTCACCGCCTCAGCCCACCGGGCGCCGCCGCTGCTGCTGCTGCCGCCGCCGCTCAGATCTCCCTCTTCTACGCCCGCGCCCACGTATCGCGAGACGTGCGGCTGCGCTCTCGCGAGACCTGGGCGGGACCAGCCGTGAGCTCCGGATCTGCGCGCCTGCAGGTCCCGGGGACTCCGCGTCCGTCCCCGGAGCTACCTACTCCCGGCAGAGGCCGCAAAGAGGGGACTCGGAACCAAAGCCGGCCCGCCCGCGGGACTCTCGTGGTGCCCCCACCTCCAGCGTGTCGGCTTCCACTTGGCGGCTGCCTTGCGCCGTATTGTGTGGAATAGCACCGTCCAACGGTGGCCTCTTAGAGCCAAACTTCCCTGCACTCCCTTTCCCCGGTTTTACCACTACGGTATTTGCTTGAGTTAATGCGTTTTAACTTTTCACAAGGCCCTCTGAAAAAAGGCCAAATGCTATTCTACTAAGCTGTCCTCACAAAAGGCTGCGCTTCTAAGCTGGAGCCGTCGGGGCGCGGGGACCTCGTCTGGGTCTCAGTTCTCCAGGGAGCAGTGGTCAGCCTGTCCCTCCTCGAATTACGGCCACCTGGGTCCAGCAGCGTGCCTCCCGCGCCAGCTAGGCGCCCGAGGGCCTGCACCGAATTCCCTTCTTCCAGAGAATAAAAGACACGTTAGTGTGGCCAGAACGAACTGGATGGGAAAGCGGAGAATGTGATAGTGAAGGCAGGACGGAGGGCTCTCCGGTCTTAACTGGCCGACTGCAAACGAAAACAAAACGAAAAATTTGAGTCTGGCCAGCAGCATCCTTCAGGGATCTGGACTCAGCCCTAGGACCCTGATGGAGATTCCTGGCTACCTCTCCCCTCCCCAAGCAGTCTTGGGATTTAATCATCGCTACAGTCAATAAACTCTTTTGGGGGGGGGGCTTTTTTAGGGCCCCACCAGCAGCATATGGAAGTCCCCAGGCTACGAGTCGAATAGGAGCTACAGCAGCTGGCCTAGGCCACAGCCACGCCATTGCGGGATCTGAGCCGCATCTGTGACCTACACCACAGCTCAGGGCAACGCCGGATCCCCCACCCAGATTCGAACTCGAATCCTCAAGGGTACTAGTCGGATTCCTTTCCGCTGTACCACAGGACTCCCATCAATATACTCTTTTTAAAAAACTTTAATAAATAAATAAATAACTTTTATCACTCAATGAATTTTATTATAGTTGTACGATTATCACAACCCAATTTTATAGCATTTCCAGGAACTGGTTTTGAGGAAACCAATCAATTTAAAAAAAAACAAAAAACAAAAACTTAAAAACACAGACATTCATTCCTCTTACGGCCTATACGACCTTACAGAGTCGCATCACAACCCTGGACAGGGGCACGGAGGTAAGGGAACACACCATGTCGCTGCTTGCTTTGGCAACGACCTTTAAGTCTTTGGAGCCTGGAATATTACAGCAACATTTTCCAGTGAAAAAGCAAAGCACAGCCACCCCATGCATAATTCACACCAAATGTCTTCTCTGATTGTCCTGGGAACTCGTCACTGCTTCAAGAATGGATGTATTTCCAGATCATTCACCCGAGAGATGGGAAAAAATCCCCAGACTGAAGTTTCACATTTGTCCACATTACGCTGGGTAGCCAAAATACCACCTGGAAACTGCGGGCTGTTCTTGGAGGGAGGATGGAAGCCTGTTTCTCCGTAACACGCTCAGTCACAGCAGGAGAGGAGAACGTTATGTAAAGGTGTCTG
Organism: Sus scrofa; assembly: GCF_054392235.1. Taxonomy (NCBI): domain Eukaryota; kingdom Metazoa; phylum Chordata; class Mammalia; order Artiodactyla; family Suidae; genus Sus; species Sus scrofa. Next base: position 1,533,217 of record NC_139385.1, read on the forward strand.
TGTGTGTTTCTCTGCCTCCCACTGTTTCTGTCCTCCCCCCAGTAGGCCTTTTCATCTTTTTATCTTTGCCCCTCCCTTAGGAAAAAAGGTCCCCCATGTGTCCTTCCTGCTGCAGCCCAGATCAACCTCGGGTCTCCCCAGCCCCACGCCAGGGAAGAGCTCAGGCTGCATCTGCAGTGAGGAGGAACCAGGGACAGGAGAAGACACCCGGTCCTTCACAGAGCTCCCCTCCTCCCTCCCTGGTACCGTGTGGCCAAGAGGTACAGCTCTGATGACTCCTTCCTGCTGGCTGCGGGTTTTACAGTCCTGGTGTTCTGGAATGCCTCTGTCAGTCTCTTCTGCAACCGATGGCTCTGACTGCCAGCCCAGATTTTACAAAGGAACGCCCCCCCGGGGTGGAGGACGTCTGGGGCCATGTCCAGCAGGGACAGGCACAGGCTGATGAGCCTATCGTGGTCCAGGCCCCGGATCCCAGTGGCATTGGGTGCCATGTCACTCAGAATCACATCCGCTTTCCCACCGGGGAGCAGGTCCCGGATTCTCTGGAAGGTTCTTGGGTCGGTCACATCGGCAGGGCACAGAAAAGTGGCTCCTTCCAGGGGGAGGATGTGAAGAAGATCGACCCCGAGCACAAAGCCAACAGGAGCCGTGGCGTCTGAGGAAGAAACGGTGAGTGCACTGACTTACGCCGCCATCTCCCCGCAACAAAACAGCAGAACAGAGACGAAGGCAGGACCGAGGAAGAGCCAAACACGCAGCCCGGGGCCTCTCCCGCTCTCCACACGTCCTGCGACCACCCGTGGGGGCGGGGTCCTTCCCGCTACCTCTGAGGGGGCCGAAGCCCAGAGAGGAAGAGCCACCTCCCAGGCCTGACTCCACCTCCGACTGCATTTCACGCCCTGAGGATTCTTCTCTCTGGGTGGTCCTTTGGATTAACTAAAACCTAATGACACGCTTGAATAGAAGATGCCCCTGGACCGTATCAACAAATCCATCCTGCAGCTTCTCCAACTTCCTTCAATGTAGGAACTATTCAAAACAAGCCAAGAGATGTGGACATGGACAGACGCAAAATAAGGTAAGAAAACTGGGGAGTTCCCATCCTGGCGCAGCAGAAACGAATCTAACTGTATCCGTGAGGACGCAGGTTCGATCCCTGGCCTCGCTCAGTGGGTTAAGGATCCGGCGTTGCCATGAGCTGGGGGGTAGGACACAGACCCGGCTCGGATCTGGTATTGCTGTGGCTGTGCCTGTGGTGTAGGCCCACAGCTCCAGCTCCAATTCGATCCGTAGCCTGGGAACCTCCATATGCCGCAAGTGCAGCCCTAAAAAGACAACACACACACACACACACACACACACACACACACAAAACTGACACCTTGCCTGTATTTGAGTGATACCAACTGTGAAATAAAAAGATGTCGCTGTGCGGCCTTACCCAAAACAGGACTTCCTGCCTGTGTGGCTGCCGTCCGCAGTCTCCACCACCCTTCCTCACGCAGCACTCGCGCTGAAAGCATCCCCTCCCTGCTCTGCTCTGCTGATCGGGGCCCGGGTGCATACATGAAGGGCACAGCTGCAGCCTCAGAGCTCAGTCTGCTTAGCCAAGAGGCTGCTCCAAGGGCAAGGGGCAGGGTGTTTTATCTCTAAAGACTGGAGGAGTTCCCTGGTGCTCTAGCAGTTAAAAGGGTCTGGTGGTGTTCCTGCTGCAGCTCAGGTTGCTGCAGTGGCATGGGTCAAACCCACAGGCCGTGGCGGCGCATGCATGAATAAAGAGGAGTTCCCCTGTGGTACAGTGGGTTAAGAATCCAACTGCAGCAGTCTGGAGTGCTGTGAGGGTGCAGGTTAGATCCCCAACCCCACGCCATGGGTTAAAGGGTCTGGCATTGCTGTAGCTGCAGTGCAGGTTGCAGCTGTGGCCGAGATTCAGTCCCTAGCCTGGGACCTTCCATGTGCCGCGGGTGCAGCCGTAAAATAAATAAGACTGGAAGTCAAGTATCCCGCAGGGAGCCTCTCTTTCAAAGCCCAAAGCTCTGGTTTTCAGCCCAGAAGGTGGGACCTCTCTCGCCCCAACCTCTCCACCTGTGTTTTCTTTTGTTTGTTTGTTTGATCTTTTTGTCTTTTTAGGGCCGCACCCGTGGCACATGGTGGTTCCCAGGCTACGGGTTCTATCAGCACTACAGCCGCCGGCCTACGCCACAGCCACAACGACGCGGGATCAGAGCCACATCTGCAACCTACGCCACAGGTCATGGCAGGGACATGGGCTCAAATGTCCCCATTCTAAGGTGTGTGAGAGAGATCTTTGTGAATTGTCACCTATGTCATAATGGCACACCCTGCAGTACCCTCGGACTTTACAGCAGGAAATACGAACTAGGAACATCCACATGCCACACGTGCAGCCTTAAAAAGCAGGAAAAAAACCCCAAATTTAAAACACAGAAGCCAAGTGCCTTGGGCTGAGCTAAAGTGGAGACTGCAGAGCCCTGGCCTCCAGGGGTTCCCCTGGGCAGCATCTCCAGGAAACCCAGGGCTTCAAGGACCAGGACTTGCAAACCCCGGGGCTGATCTGGCTGTACGGTCAGGAAGCAGTCAGCTTCAGGACATCAGCAGGCAAAAAGCACAGCTCCGCTGAGGCCCCAAACGAGCCACCCACTGGACACATTCCCGCGGTGTGGTCCGAGGCGAACCTCCTTGCCTTACCCCTTTCTACCTGGCCTGTCAGTGTGACGAGTCAGTGTCCCGTTCGTATCCCTCCTGCCAAGAAACCACTCAGAAGCACCTGCCTCCACAAAGCAGCTCAGCAGCTCCGCAGCTCCTGGCCGCGGGCGGCCGGCCTGCATCCACACCATGGTGGCAGAGGCCCCACGAGCAGCCTGGCGGCCCCACCTGTGCCCGCAGCGTTGACCCTCTGCACAGCCACCTGGCTCCACGCGCCGGGGGCGGCCCCACAGTCTAACACCCGCAGGCCGGGCCGCAGGATCCGGTGCCGCTCGTTCATCTCCAGGAGCTTGAAGGCGCTGCGACACCGGTAGCTTTCCACCTTTGAAGCCTTCACAAACGGGTCCTTCAGATGTCGCGCCAGCCACAGGTGCTCCGCAGCGGTCCGGCCCTTTCGGCAGCGCCCAGCCGTGTGGAACCTTTGAAGCCGAAGAGAAGCCCAGGCCGGCTTCCAGGACCTGCAGAGGAAGACGGAGCAAGCAGGCTGGCACAGCACGGACCGGCAGGCACAAGCTGGGTGCGGCCCCCGCCTCAACGCGCCTGTTTTCAGAGGGGACTCTATGCCCTAGAAGGGGGGTGACCGGACAAGACTACCAGCCGGCAAGAAGGTGGCATGGGCTGAACCGTATCGCCCCAAAGTCTACGTGGTAAAGCCCTAAACCCCAGTCCCTCCAGGTGCGCGTCTTTAATGACGCAGTTAAGTTAAGGTAAAACGAGTCATACGGCCAGGATCTCGTCCGTCACGACCAGTGTCCTTGCGGACACACACAGGAAGGACCACGTGAGGACGGGGGAGAAGACAGCGGCTACACATCAAGGAGTGGGGCCTCGAGAGAAACCGCCCTCCGGACAACGTGATTTCGGATGTCCCAGCTCCAGACAGCGAGCCTGCGAGGTTCTGCTCTTGAAGCCGCCCATCCTGGGAGCTCGAGGACAGCCGCCGGAGCGAACTCATACTGCAGGCCTCTCCCCCTCTGTCGAAACGTGTGTTTTCTCTCCTGAAGCTGTCTTCAGAGGGAAAACGCAAACCACTGACAGTCCCTTTGCGGATGTCAATCAAAATGTTCCCATTACTAGCTACGGATACCGGTAACGGACCTGGTATGCTCTCTCACCTGATACAAATTTCCTTTCTTTTTTTTTCTTTTTGTCTTTTTACCTTTCCTAGAGCCGCTCCTGCAGCACATGGAGGTTCCCAGGTAAGGAGTCCAATCGGAGTTGTAGCTGCCGGCCTGCACCAGAGCCACAGCCACGCAGGATCCAAGCCGCGTCTGCAACCCACACCACAGCTCACGGCAACACCAGATCCTTAACCCACGGAGCAAGGCCAGGGATCTAACCCGCCACCTCGTGGTTCCTAGTCAGACTCGTTAACCACTGCGCCACGACGGGAAGTCCCCACCTGATGCAAACTTTCATTGGGCTTTGAGAGACTTGAAGAAAACATCATGAGGCCAGGTCCTTGCCTTACTGAGGTCCTGTGGCTAGTGGGCTTTAGTGGCTAGTATGGGGTCTGCCCAGCCTGTCACATTTCTTAAAAAAACTGAACTCAACCTGTGTCTAACTGAAGGGCAATTTCCAAGTCTCTTTGGAAACGTGGGATGTTTAACGGTTTATCAACGGCCACTGTAACTGAACAGGTCCCTAGGGGGCCTTCCGGAACAAACCGCCACCCCTATGGCCTCCACCTGCCTCTTGTTTGTAGAAAAACTTTAGCCTCCTAAATCTTCCCCAAGTTTCAGAGGGTAAATTTAACTGGAGAAGTGAGAAAATGTAGAAAGAAAGGAAAACAGTCAGGCAAGAAAAAATAATAATCGTTTAGCCATTAAACAAAATCAAGAAGGACCTTTCATTCCTCCTCAAGGGATACGGGTAATATCCTGAGCCACGTCCTCAGAGTTGTTTTACAGATACTGAGACCCCACCAGGAGGAAGACGTTACCTGCGTGCTGCCCACAGACCAGTTAGAACCACAAAGTCAATGATGTGGCCCCCCGGATGACTCACCATCAGCCAATCAGAAGAATGTCCAACCCCGGCCCTCATTTGTCTTTAAAAACCTCTCCCAGAGTTCCTGTCATGGCGCAGCAGAAACAAATCTGACTAGGAACCATGAGGTTGCGGGTTAGATCGGGTTAGATCCCTGGCCTTGCTCAGTGGGTTAAGGATTTGGCGTTGCAGTGAGTTGTGGTGTAGGTTGCAGACGCGGCTCGGATCTGGCACTGCTGAGGCTCTGGCGCAGGCCAGCAGCAACAGTTCCAATAGACCCTTAGCCTGGGAACCTCCATGTGCTGTGGGTGCAGCCCTCAAAAAGACAAAAAAAAAAAACCACAAAAAACAAAAAAACCTTTCCCTGTTGTTAGTGAACCAAAAGTGGGCCCACGTGCCCATGCACAGTAAAGCCAATCTACCCATGCCAGGCTGTGGTGAAGGAAAGTGCCCTGTTTACTGCAGGAAACCAAGCAAGGAGTTCTGAGCAGCTAGTGCTTAAAAGACCTGAGCTCCCCAAAGGCTTTCAGGGATAAGTGAGGGGTCTTTTGGGGGGGGTTGTGGGGTACGTGATCAGCTCATGGACACTCCTCTGAACGGTGATGAGGGAACCGGGAATCAACATCATGGATCTTCCAGCCCCAAGTGGCCTGGGGTCTCCGTGCTTACAGGCAGCATATGCGGTTAACTTCTTTCACCTGGTGGGGTTTCGGTATCTGCAACACAACTCAAAGGACATGGCTCAGAATGGTATCTACAACCCTTGAGGAGGAGCTCAAGGCTCTTGACTTTGTTTCATGGGTAAACTTTTTTCTTCTGTTTTCTTTCTGCATTTTCTCACTCGTCTGATTAAGTGTATTCTCTGACTACAGTTTTCCTACAGACAAAATGCAGGCAGAGGATAGGGAGGGGGCGGGGTGCTAGTCTGGGAAGGTCCTGCTTCATTTAGGAGTCAGCAGGTTGGCCAGCCCAAGTTTATTTTGGTAACATAAACATGAGCTACATACACCTCCATTTAATTCTCAGAACAGCCCTACAAATCAACTTTACATCCTTTCTTCTGATGAAAAAGACAATCATTAGCCCCATGACAAGACCTGCAGATAACAACTTGGGAATGGCTGCCTTCAAAAAGCCTAGGAAGTCTCCATACCAGCTTCAGCATCTGGGGGTCAAGCATCAGAAGTAACTCTATTGTCTGCAAAAAGGAGACTACACCAAAAACCTATAAAAATGAAAAGGCAGAGAAGTGTAACTCAGATAAGGGAGCAAGAATAAAACCCCAGAAAAACAGCTAAGTGATCTGGAAATTATCAGCTTCCAGGAAAAAGACTTTAGACTGCTGATGCTGAAGATGATGCAAGACATTGGAAATAAACTGGAAGCAAAACAAAGGCTGACAATTTACAGCAAACATCGAGCAAAAAGCATAGGGAGTCTCAAGGAAAAAGGGCAGAGTGTCCTAGGCGCCAGAACTAATTCCAAGACAGCGGAGGGGCGGAGAGCGGGATACACACCCGCGTCCACCCGACCGCATCGGCCTCGCCGCTCTGTGACACGGGCTTCCCCGCCACCTGCCGTGGGCGCCGCACCTGCCGCCTCCTCTTTCCGAGGCCCTTTCCAGCCAAGTGCCCGCCCGTCGCTAGGCCGGACCCCCCGCCTACAATGTGCTCGGCGACGGCCGGTCTCCCCGTCGCCTCGCGGGGCCCACCGTGTCCGGGCCAGGACGAGCTGGGCTCTGCGCCCGGTTTCGGGCTGGACCCCTGGAGCAGGCCCCGGCCACTCCGCCTCCCGCACGCCTGCTGTAGGCGCTCCGAAGACGCCGGCCGAGCGCCCGCCGCCGCGCCCACCCACCGCTGGGCTCACCCCGCCATGAGCGCGGACCCCGCTCCAGTCGCCGCCGCCGGAAGTGCCGGTCTCGCTTCCGGCCCGAGGCCACGCCCCCGGAAGCGGCGCGCGCGTTCCGAAGGCGCGCGGAACTCGGGACGCTGTGAGCCCTGCGGCGCGAGAGCAGGTGAGCCGGGGGCGAGGCCGCAGGAGATGGGCTCGGGCCTGCGCGGAGCGCCCCGGGGGTGCGGCTAGAACCTGCGTTCCCCAGGGTCCCAGATGTGGGAGCGCGAGCCTGGCGCCGTCTCAATAGCGCCCCTTTGAACCCTGGTACCGGGCCTGGCCGGACGGCTGACACGCGGGGCCGCGCAGCCCTGCCCTTAGCTAGGCTCCCCCTCTGATTATCGTGCCAACGTCCGGTAGACCCAGTCTGGGTACTGGGTCTGGTGTTTGATTTGGGGTCAGAATTAGCCTCTCTGAGCTCCGCTTTCCTCAGCTGGTAAGAGAGAAGGCGAGTCTTAGCTCACGGCACTGTTGGGTCTATCACACGGGGTAACTCTTGGAAAGTATGTAATCCATACTCAGTAATGGACAGCTGACATTCCTGATATCCTCATCGTCCTTATCCACAGTAAACTTAGGAAGACAGGGCTTTGGATGGGAACGGGTTGGCGGCAGGACAAAGGACACAGCCCTGAAGGGAGGCTCAGAGACCCAGTTCTCCTGCCTGGCCTACCTCCACCACCAGGACCCAGCTCATCCCTAGGTCCCTTGTGTCAGACACTGTAACTTCCCGGGATCCTGCCTCTCGTCCAGTGGGCCCTAGCCTCGGATGGGATGGATCCACAGGGAACGTGGTCCTGGTTCTGCAGCATGTCTCCAGCAGTGAGCAGACGTCACCCTCAGAGTCTGCCTCTGGACCACGCACACCCATTCAAGCAGGGATGGGGGCCCTTGTGGTTCCAGTGCCCTCCCTGAGTGCCAGGTCCCGGAGTAGCAACAGTTGTGAGCAGAGAGTGAACACCTGTGCCGGAGGGCGCTAGCCAGGCCTCCCTGGGTGGACTCTCCACTGTCAGGATACATGCATTTCCTGCACATCCGGCAGTCTGTCCTTGCAGAGAGGCAGAACCCAGAACCCACTGGGCCAGAAGAAGGCCATGTGATGAAAAGGCCAAGCCCAAAAGCAGGGCACAAGAACCAGTGGATAGACTGCGTGGTTCCCCGGGTGCCAGGGTGGCCCCGGGGGCTGGACACAGGAGCAAGCACAGCCCTGTGCTAAGGAGTGGGGAAGCGAGGCTGTGGCCGTCCCCTGACTTGCTGTGTCAGTTCCAGGAGCGAAGGGCCTGGGCCTGACGCACTGGGTTCCCGGGGCCAGGCCCTTTCTACGCCAGAGGACCTGCCTGCCTTCCAGAGCACTTTTCCACCCAGCTGGGCCCTGGCCACCGGGCCCCATCCGCACCCACCTCCAGCTGACACAGTCCCCTGCCTTCCTCAGGACCCCAGGGCACCATGGGCGCCTCGAGGCTCTACACCTTGGTCCTGGTGCTGCAGCCTCAGCGAGTCCTCCTGGGCATGAAGAAACGAGGCTTCGGGGCCGGCCGCTGGAACGGCTTCGGGGGCAAAGTTCAAGAAGGAGAGACCATCGAGGACGCGGCCAAGAGGTGAGGGGAGGGGCAGGCCCGACCCCAGAGCCAGTCCGCGGAGCCATAGAGCCAGGCCCCTGATTGGTCCACTTAGAGCCAGGTGACCTGGAGCAGGTACTGAACCCTTGAGGCTCGGTTTCTTCATCTGCAAAGTGGGGATGATAACAGTACCTGCCCCTTTCATTAAGTGAGAAAATAAAGGCCCAGCCTCTGGTCCACGCGGAGCGCCCGCGGGCTGCCGCTGTGTGGTGGTGGCTTTCGGACGTATTTGGGCAGCTGTCTGCGGGCGGCTTACATGGAAAAGTCCCAGCTTCCTTCCTAACCAAGGGGCTGGCCGGAGACCCCGTTTGTTCAGGGCAGCTGGTGACGAGTGTGTCTGCGCCCTTTTGCGCCGTCTCAGTTCATCCTCGATGCGGCCACTTTCACATGGGGAAGAACTGAAGCCCAGAGAGACTGCGCTGTGTGCCTGCGGCCACTCCGCCCTCCAGACCTCAGCCTCTTTGCCTTCCTGCCCCCCCCCCCCCCCAGTCTAGTGTGGATAAATCCAACTGCCTGCGTCATCCCCCGTCATCCACCTGCCGCGGGTCCGGCCCCGCCCCTCCCGCCCGCAGGCCCCGCCCACGCGCTCGTCCTGGCTCCTTGGCCGCTGCTGCCCCCTCCCCTTCACCCCGCGGATTCCTTTCCTAAACTCCCACCTTTCTGATCCCACTGAACCACGCCCTCTGTCTGTTGTGAGGCCAAGAGGGAAGACTTTTTTTTAATGTTATGTTTGTACAGAAGGATAAAGCCCATGTAGGAAACTGCTCATCTCCAGGGAATTTCTAAGAAATGGGTCCATCATTTACGCAGGGTGTGTAGATCAAGAAGCGGGACTGGGAGTTCCTGTTGTGGTGCAGGGGAAATGAACCCAGCTAGGGACCGTGAGGTTGCGGGTTCGACCCCTGGCCTCACTCAGCAGGTTAAGGATCCGGCGTGGCTGTGGCTGTGATGTAGGCCGGCAGCTGTAGCTCCAATTGGACCCTTAGCCTGGAAACCTCCATATGCCGCAGGTATGGCCCTACAAGGACAAAAGACCAACAAAGAAATAAGCAGGACTGGAGAGTGGACGCTGCTCCCTGGCTTCTGTCGTGGATGATGGTTTGGCTTGTTCTGAAATACGGTGTAGAGGGAGCCGTGCAGGCTGTGCCCTTTCCCCTGGGCTTCTCAGCATCAATCTGCAGAGTGTTCCAGGCGGAGAGCACCTGCGGCTTGCCCACCACAGCCCAGCATTTGGGCTGCCTCTTGGTGGGAGCTGCAGCTATAGATGGTACTTGCTAGTCTTTCCTGGCGGATGCTCCCCTCCAAGGAGAATGAGAGATGTTGGGCCTTAGCAGAAATTGCCAAACAGGGACTTCCTGTTGTGGCGAAGCAGAAATGAACCCCACTAGTATCCATAAGGACGCAGGTTTGATCCCTGGCCTCGCTCAGTGGGTCGGGGATCTGGCGTTGCCATGAGCTGTGGTGTAGGTCGCAGACACAGCTCGGATCTGGCGTCGCTGTGGCTGTGGTGTAGACTGGCGGCTGCAGCTCTGAACGAGCCTGGGCATCTCCATGTGCCACAGGTGCAGCCCTTAAAAAAAAAACAGAAAAAGAAATTGCCATTTTCCCACAGTAGTTGTGCTCATTCAAATGCCTGCAGCGGTGGCTGAGCTCTGCCCCCTCCTAGACTTCGGCAGCACTTGGCACCATGTACCCTTTACCTTTTAGCCATTCCGGTGGGTGTGATGGCCCCTCGCTGAGGTTTCAATTTGTTTGCCTAGTGACCAGTGAGGTTGAGCAGCTGCTCAGTGTCTGTGGGCCCCTCAGCGGTCCTTTTCTACAAAGGGTCTGCCCAAGTCTTCTGCCCATTTTGTTAATTAGGCTGCCTTTTTCCTACCGATTTCAAGTTCTTTACACGTTTCACCATGTCCTTGCTGATTTTCTGCTTAAACACTCCATCTCCTTTTCCTGGAAGTTTCTATTAATTTCTGCCTGACATTTCGGTGCTCTTTGGGGGCTCACACACGTTGAGATCATGCGGGAGCACTGGTGTCACTGAAGCCCCTCTTATCTCTGATAACTTGCCTGCTCTGTGATCTGCTCTGTCGGAAGTTCATACAGCTACTCCTGCTTTCTTTTGATCGTTAGCCTGGTATATTTTAGTGGATGTTTTTAAATCTTTATGCTTTTAACTCTTATGTCTGAAGTGAATTTCTTACGGACAGCATACAGTTGGGTTCTGTTCTGATCCGCTCTGACAATGTGTTTTAATTAGAGAAAGTGATTATTCATATAGTTAACATCTGCCATAGTCTGTACCGTTTCTTTCCTTTTTTTGCTTTTCAGGGCCACACCTATGGCATATGGAGGTTCCCAGGCTAAGGGTCCAATCGGAGCTACAGCTTCCGGCCTCCACCACAGCCTCAACAACATCAGATCCGAGCCACACCCGCAACCTACAGCACAGCTCACAGCAACACCAGATCCTTAACTCACGGAGCGAGGCTAGGGATCGAACCCGAAACCTCATGGATCCTAGTCAGATTCATTTCCACTGCGTCACAGCAGGAACTCCAATCCCCACCGTTTTCTTTTTTGTTTTGCTTTTTAGGGCCGCACTCGAAGCATATAGAAGTTCCCGGGCTAGGAGTCGAATCAGAGCTACAGCCACTGCAGCGCAGGATCTGAGCTGTGTCTGCGACCTACTCCACAGCCCAAAGCAACACTGGATCCCCGACCCACTGAGTGAGGCCAGGGATCGAACCCACATCCTCGTGGATACCAGAGGATTTGTTTCAGCTGCGCCACAACAGGAACTCCTAACCCCCTACTGTTTTCAATTTGCTGTCCTGGTTTTTTGGTTTTTTGCTTTGTTTTGTTCTGGCTTTTTTTGCCTGCTTTCGTGTTCTCCTCTTTGGGGGTTTGAGTATTTTAAAACGTTTTTGGCGTATCAGTTGTACTTTTGCCATTTTTAGTACTTGCATTTACCGTCACTCTAGGTCCACTCGCAGTGAGACTGTGCTGTGTCTCCAGTAGCGCAGGTCCCTTATTTCAGGATGAGCCACATTCCTCCTCCCACCCCTCGGACCATTGCTGGCACTCTTCTCACTCTGCACACGTGCACACACGTACACACCTAAGGGCCATGCTCTCTCTCGGCACCTGCGAGTGCACAAGGGCATATACCTGGCCCCGCAGGCAGGGTCTCCCCTGCCCCCTGCCGGGAACACCCTCCCGAGGCCACGGGCAGTGGTTGCCACACTCGCTCACCCCCCAGACGACCTTCATTAAGGCAGGTCAGCCTGAGACGGAGGTCAGAAGCCCCGCGTCCAGGGCCCACACCGCCCGCCTGAGTCAGACCACTCTCCTGGGGACCGTGTGGCCCCACGCTGGCACCTAGGCCTGCAGGTCAGCACCACGCTGCTCGCCAGGACCCCACACCTCGCCCAGGGCTCCCAGGACAGAGCGTAGGATGGAGCCAAGTGGCAGGACACCCTCTGACAAGGGACTGCGGTGTCCCGTGGGCAAGGAGGCAGGACGGGTGGCTCATTCTCGTCCACCTTGGGCTTGGATCTGCCTTCAGCCCCAGAGCTGCCCCTTTGGCCCTGGGCCCCGGCTGCCCCGCTTCTGCTGTGGGAGGCCACGGCAGCCTCGGGGGTGTCTGGCGCACCTTCCCCACTGCAGTCTGGGCCCCCCGGGCGGGCCCCCCTCACTCACCTGCAGGCTCAGTGGCTGCGAGCAGTGGCTGTCCCTTCCTCTGTGCCTGACGCCCTGGGGGAGCCATCAGAGCACCAAGGACGATGCGTTCTCTTCTCGGGGGCGTGGGGGGCCTCACACTCGGGTTTGGGCTTTGGGTGTGTGGGGCTCACCCATCTCTGAGGACGCAGACGTGCTCCGGGAGCTCTGGAAGGCCCCCGGGAGGAACAACGGCGGAAGGGCCCCGCGTCACCTCCTGACTCCCACCGGCGCGCTTGGCTGCCGAGGTTTCGTTCCATGTGTTACCCTGCCGTCGGGGAACGGCCCAGGGATGCCTGAGGCACATGAGCACAACAGTGTCGACTCCGGCCCCCTGATCGTCCCCGCCTGTGAAACGGAGCCTCGGCTCTGCCACCGAGGAATTAGTGGTGTTTGTTTCATGCACTGCTGTGGACTCAGGGAAGATGAGCCAAACTTAGTCAAAACATGACATCAGGAGGTGAGGTTTTTAAAAACGAGATCCGCCAGCCGACTGCCGGAGCGGCGGGGAGGCCCCCCCGTGGGCCTGCATGACAACGTTTAACTGGGAGCCGTCTGCACACACGCCCCCGCCCAGTGAAAACACACTTTCTCCTTTTTTCAGTCGTGTCGGATCTTAATTAACCCCTCAGTGGATGCACTCCAGCTCCCAAAGCATCACTTGGGCTGCATCTGCACGGCAGCGGACGTCGCAGTTCCTCTGCAGGCCGCCCGCGAAGGGCAGCAGGGCCAAGCCCAGGAAGGCGCCGTGTAGTGAGACCGGCTCACCCAAGGCCTCTGCTTCGGGTGTGGTGTTTCCTGACCCCTGCGCAGGGGCACAGGAAGTCGTGATGCACTGTGCTCCCACGTAACGTGGAGATCAGAGCTTCAAAAAGTCTTTTTTAACCCACAACTCTGAATGGCCAAAGACAGAACTTCTTTTTTTTTTTTTTTTTTGTCTTTTTGCCGTTTCCTGGGCCACTCCCGCGGCATATGGAGGTTCCCAGGCTAGGGGTCGAATCGGAGCTGCAGCTGCCGGCCTACACCAGAGCCACAGCAACGTGGGATACGAGCCGAGCCTGTGACCTACACCACAGGTCACGGCAACGCTGGATCGTTAACCCACTGAGCGAGGCCAGGGATCGAACCCGCAACCTCATGGTTCCTAGTCAGATTCATTAACCACTGCACCAGGACGGGAACTCCAGTCAGAGCATTTTTACAGCAGCAGCAACTAATTCAGGGCAGCAGGGAAGTGAGAAACTCTAAAGGAGACCCAGACGCTGAGCTTCACGGTTGCAGGGCTCATGGGTCCCCAGAGTCCCGGCCTCAGCTGACCTTCCAGCAAGTGCTTGCTGAGCGACTCGATGGAGAAGCGTCCTCAGAGCACTGAGCAGCCTGGGATGGGTGTGAGGAGGCCTGTCGGTGGGTTTTGTGATGAGCAAGGTGGGACTTTCATTCTGTGAAACAGAACAGGCAGGAAGCCGGTTGAATTCCTTGAGCTGTAGGTCACCCTGCAGTGTTGTGTGAGAAGCACAGGTACAAATACGCGTGTTGTGTCCACCGTTTTTATTTTTATTGATTGATTTTGTCTTTTTAGGGCTGCACCCTCAGCACATGGAGGTTCCCAGGCTAGGGGTCTAATCGGAGCTGTAGCCGCTGGCCTACCCCACAGCCACAGCAACGCGGGATCCGAGCCACATCTGCGAGCTACACCACAGCTCACGGCAACACTGGATCCTTAGCCCACTGAGCAAGGCCAGGGATTGAACCTGCCTCCTCATGGAGACCAGTTGGGTTCCTTGCTGCCACGCCATGATAGGAACTCCGTGTCCTCCGTTTTTAAAAAGTCTGCACAAAGGAGGAGGACTCACAGGGGCAGCTGCAGTGGCCCCCAGGGTTCTTGCTGGGTGAAGAGTCCCCGTGTGTCTGCTGGGTCGTCTGCGTGAATCAGTAACCCGGGGAGGTACCATTAAACAGGCCACGGCCTCTGAGTGCCCTGGGGCGTCCAGCTTCTCTTCTTGAATCGAGAATCGGCATCTGTGCGCTCAGGTGGGGACGTCGGCCCCAACCCCCTCCTCCAAGCGCGACGGAACAGGGGTCCTGGAGAGGGGACAGATCAACCCCCACGATCAGCTGTGGGTGAGGTGGTCAGGCCAGGCCGGGCCCCCCTTGGTGGAGCGGAAGTTCAGACAAGCCTGGGCTGGATGCCGAGCTTTCAGAGCCCAGGTCGGAGGAGGTGATACTTTGGAGAGGACTCCAGCTCGGGCCCAGGGCAGCACTGACACATGCGGCTGCCACAGGGAGAACAGGCACGGGTCAGGTGGGGGCTTCGGCTCCCCCCGCCCCGACATCCCGTGGGCGCAGCAGCCCCGTGGAGCACCCCCCGCAGCAGCCTCGGATCTCAGCCCCCGGCCGCACGTGCACAGCCCTGACCCTGTCCTCCCGGCACCACTCCTGGGGTTCTGGGTGGGCGGGTGCCGGCTTTTGCTGCTCCGTCCTCCTTCTGTCCCTGTGCCCCCAGGGAGCTGCAGGAAGAGAGCGGCCTGACGGTGGACGTGCTACACAAGGTGGGCCAGATCGTGTTCGAGTTCGCAGGTGACCCCGAGCTGATGGACGTGCACATCTTCCGCACAGACAGCGTCCAGGGGACGCCTGAGGAGAGCGACGGTGAGTCTCAGCCGGGGAAGAGCCGGCGCGGAAGCGGAGCCACCAGCCTGCTTCGGAGTGGGATGCAGTCACAAGGGTTGAACACCCCTTACGTCGAGGCAACGGCTCTGTTAATTCCTCACAAAAGCGCAGGGGGCCTCGGGGGCAGTTGAAAATCCGAGCGATTTAAAAATCTGGTGGCGCTCCCTTTTCACCCGCTACAGAAATGCGCCCCCAGTGGTTCCAGCTGGACCAGATCCCTTTCGGTGACATGTGGCCTGATGACCGTTACTGGTTCCCCCTCCTGCTTCAGAAGAAGAAGTTCCGTGGCTACTTCAAGTTCCAAGGCCACGACACCATCGTGGACCACACGCTCCGCGAGGTGGACGCGGTCTAGGGCAGAGCCGCGCGGGTCAGGGCCTCGGAGTGTCTGGCACAGGAGTGGACGCAAAGGAAAGACGCTTCCAGTGCCGTTTACCCGCCCGCCCGGCCTCAGCACCGCCAGACAGGTCGGGGAAGGGATGCAGGCCCAAAGCGTCAGGGGGCGGTTTTGCCCCACGTCTGGGCGTGGACCGCTGGTGCCCGAGGCCAGTGTGTCTGGGTCCAGGGGTGGGCTGGGGATGTGCCCTCCCCGCCCCCAAGGGGAAGGTGAGGCACAGGCAGGGCCAGGGCCTAACACCCCGGTCCAAGCTGCCGTGGCCTAGTCCCCTCCCTTCCCGAGGACAGACCCGTCTCATGTGGGTTTCTGACCCCAGGTATCAAGGGGGCAGGGGTCACCCCCACAAAGAACTCACAACTTGACCCAACATTTATAAATATGTTTAATGATAGTTGTTCATGTAAGTCCACTGATAAAAATCTCGGAATGTCAATCATTTGTAAACAATTCCAGTTAATTGGGTGTGGTGGAAACTGATTCCTGCAGCCTCATAAAGTGCTTCATACACAAACCGACTCACACAAAGCAAGCGAAAGGCCTCAGATAGGGACCCGTCCCAACCTCAGCCAGCCAGAGCCGGTGGGTCACCAGTCGGCTGGACCCAGGCCGGGAAGACCTGACCTGAGGGCCACGCCGCGGGTCAGGCTAAGGCAGTGGCGAGGCGTGCTCAGCCGCCCCCCAGGACAGGAGAGCAGGGACTCGGGGACCTGCCGGGGCAGCACAGAGGACCGCCGTCAGGTGCCGCGATCAGATGTCCCTTCCTGGGGCGGTGGCCAGGCTGCAGCGCCATGGGGCCTCCAGGGCCCTGGAGACACGGAATAGGAAACACCAGCAGCCCAGGTTCAAGGCGGAGGAAGAGCTTTGCAGAAAAGGTGCCTCTGCGTCCCCAGCGGACAGGCACGGGGGACACAGCCTTCTTACATCTCTCCCAGCAAGCGCTAAAGCCAAGGACAGGCTCGTTCCCGTGCAGGGAGCTGCTACCAGGTGCAAGTCCCACCCCTGTGGGGAGGGGCTGCCTTAACCTGCCCTGGGCTGCCCACATGTGGCAGGGCTGGGATGGGACATCCCACCCTCTGCTGCCCTGTGGCCTGTGTCCCTCAGACAGACCCCCAGGGTGCAGCAGAGACCCTGCAGTCATGCTTTACAGCTCAAGTGAGCACAGTGCCCAGAAGGACCTTGCCCACGGGGCAACACAGGGCCACTGAGAGTGGTTGGGAACCGTCTCTACAGGAGATCAAAAGCAGAAACCGCCCACAGAGGGACAGGCGCTCCCCACGGCCACTGCTCTGGGGGCCCCGCCCGCCCCACCCAGCCGGGCGCAGGAAGGCACATGGCGGCTGTGGCGGGGGCTCAGGCTGGGGTGCAGCCGGCCTCCCTGCACCGTGGCTGCTCCACCAGCATGAGCAGAAGCCACGTGTGGGATGGGCCCGGCCCCGGTTCTTGCTGGACCTCAAGGACACACACTTTCCCCTGGGCTATGACATGTTAGTGCATCGGGGAAGCCACCTGTCACCCAGAGCCTCCGGGCCCTGCACGTAGCGTGTGGACATCACTAGGAGAGCAAGCCCCCGGGCAGCGCCTATTCCCGGAGGGCAAGACTCCTCCAACCCCCCGAGCTGAGGCCCAGGCGGGGCAAGGGGGCGGCAAGTGTGGGCACGAGGCTGGAAGGCGGGCTCTGGTGGCCAAAATACGTGAGGTCAGTTTCAAAGACGGTTAACAGAGCAACCCAGACCCCCTCTGGAGCCGGGCCCCGGCGGCCGCTGGGCTCACGGTGTGGCCTCCACAGGGCCGGGGAGCCATGCTGGGGACAGGCGAGCCGCTTCCTGAAGCACCAGCTCAAGAACCTCCAGGTACCCGGGCCCCACCTCCGTCCTCCAGACCAGGCACCAGGCAGGCAACGGAAGTGGCAGCGGCAGTGGCAGTGGGGTGGAGTGTGGGTGTGTGCACAGGAGTGAGCATGGCGGGAGGGGGGAACAAGGACACTGCCCCAGACCCAAGACCAGGGCCCCAGAGCACTGGCCAGAGCTTGTGCCCAGTCACCCTCGGGCCTCCGCCTTCCCCAAGCTCTGTGGGCTGAGGCTAACACAGCCACCTCCTGGCGCGATGGCACCGTGCCGGCCGTGGGGACAGCCCTGCCCCCGTGGGCTTTCACCCTCTCCCCGCTGAGCGATCGCTGGCCCGCACACGCCCCCAGGCACCATCTTCTGCGCGAGGACCGTCCTGGCCGCCCGGCGCCGGGAATCGGGAGGAAAGCTCTCCAGCTCCCCCCACGTCTCGGCACCGACGGGCAGAGGGTCGCCCTGCTCCCCACAGGGGTGAGGGGGCCTCGGCCACACAGGCCCCGGGCGTCGGCTCTTCCACGGGCGGGCGGGGGGGGGCTCCGGCTGGCCAGGCCCCGGGGACAGGGACAGCCGCCATCTGAAGGGAAGCACACAGGGACACACTGTTGGGAAAGAGGTTTTAGTGGGGGCGCCGGAGCTGTGGCCGCGTCCTCCTGGCACTAGTGAGGAGATGGGCCGTCCCGCGGGGACCTCGGTGGGGTCGGGGCACCGTGTGGTCCAGCGAAGAGGCAGTGGAGCTTGGGCTGCAGGTCGTTCCACACCTTACTCATCTGGAGGGGGAGACGGGGCAGCAGGTGAGAGGGCACCGCGCCCATGCCCCAGCACTGCCAGCGACAGGCGGACGCCCTGCAGCAGCGGTGCCTCCCTGCGCGGCCAGATGGAGGGGGCTGGCCTCCTGCCCCGCACCACGGACGAGCCTGGGCCGGGGACCCAGAACCCGGGGTCCCGTGTCCAGTCCCTCCCTGCCGCTCGTGGCAGAGGGGCACAGGCCTGCTGGGTGAGGCAGTCGAAGGACTGGCAGCCTTGGGCCCCTGCCTCTGGGCTGCTGCAGCCCACACAGCGCCCCCCAGAGGAACAGAATCCAGCCAAACAGGAGTAGGGCGGCAGCCGCCAGGGCTCCCTGGGTACCGCGGCATCCAGGAGGGGGTCCTGCCAGCGAGGCAGGGGTCCGAGACCGGATCTCAGGACAGACCAGCTCGGAAGACGACAGGAAGCAGTGCCGCCCTGGGAACGCAGTCTGGTCCCCGCATCCCGGGACTGGGGACCGGCGCGTCGCCTTGGCGGGGAAATCCGCCTGTGCTTGTCACCATCCCTCCCAGTGTCCCCGCCCCGGCCACCCTCCTGATGCCCTGGCTGCACCCGGTTCCCAAACTGGGCCCGAGGGCACCCCAGAGAACTCCAGGGGCACCGGGGACTACGAGAAACCTCCGAGGGAGGCTCAGAATGGTCGCATCTGCACGGACCGCGGCTGAGCAGCTGTCCAGGATAAGCACCTCCTAAAGAGACCTGCTAGGACGCCTCCTCCGCCCGGGGCTGCTGGGCAGTGTCCTGAGGCCCCAGGAGCTCGAGAAAGTGGAGAGGCTTCCGTCTCACTCACCCCGACCCCCGGCTATCCCACTACAAGCAGGTTCCCGAGCCCTGGCCCAGCGGCTCAGTCTGACGTCCTCTCGCTGAGGAAACCCACCAGGTGACGCCACAGCTGGTTCTGGACCAGCCGCCTCCCGACTGGGTTCCCAGCCCCCGCCCTCCCTCTGCGCCCGCACGCCGGGCCACATCCACGGTCTTGCCGAGCTACAGCGCCGCGGTCACTCCACGCGCTGCTCACCTAAAGCCCCCTGACCCTCCAGGCCAGGCCGCTGTGCCACCGCCGTGCCCAGGCTCCACACAGGCCTCTGTCCCCCTCTGGCGGGCCGCCCTCGCGGTCTCCCACTGGCCAGTATGGCCCATGGTGCCAGCAGTGTGCCCAGCACAGCCACAGCCTGGCCCAGAGTGACGCCTGCACAGCCCTTTACCACTGAATGCCCATTCAATCTCAGAAGGCAGGGAAGGTGGCATTTTCTGCCATGTTTCAGGCAGGGAAGCCAGCCGCAAAGGCTAAACCAGCCCGCCAAGGCTGCCGGCGCTCAACTGTGGCAGAGGCGGAATGCGGGACCGCTGGGCTTGCGGTGGAGACGGTCTGAGCCCGGGCTGCCGCCACCCCCCACCTAGCAAGGGCCCCCAGCAGACACATCCTTGGCAGGAGGTTTGGAAAGTCTGAGCCTGAGCCGCCACCCCACGTATCAAGGAGCTGGATGTGGCCCCGGCAGACGCATCCTTTGCAGGAGGTACCCGTGCCCCCGGGTGCCAAGAAGGAGCCGGGAGAGAGGACGTCAGGGCGCGGAGAGTGGGGGACGGAGAGGCCCAGCGCAGAGCCAGGCAGGGGTCGTCCCCTCGGTGCCCCTTCAGACACACGGCTCCCAGGTCGTGTCGGGGAGTGAGCGGAGCCCCGTGGCTACAAGGGTTCAGGCCAGGCGGTCACCGCAGTCTGCAGGGGCTCAGCGGCCCCTCGGGAGGAAGCTGACGGCGTCTTCAGGAAAACATACCTTCGGGGTGCCCCTGCCTCCTGCCATCGACACCCCACGTCTCTGCACTCTGGCCCGGGGGTCTACGTGCTTTGCCTCGACCTCTGAGCTCCTCCAGAAGCCAGGGCACCCCTCCTCCCGGGCCTGCTCTGCTCTCCCGCGCACAGCCCTCCCCCAGGAACCAGGGCGACGCCACCTTCATCATCGGCTCCCGGGACACGAGATCCGGCGAGAACCGTGCTGAGTCCCGCGCGCCCCCCGCCCCGTCTCCCACAAGACGCCTCAGAGCTGCAGGAAGGCTGCGGGAGGGAAGCTGGCCCGGACCAGCGGGCCTGGGGCACCCACCTCCTTGTGGCCTTGGATCTGGGAGTTGACGAAGGCGCCGAGGATGTGGGAGGTGAGCGGCAGGTAGACGTGGACCAGCTGCGTCTCCTGGTGCAGGCAGTACAGGGAGAAGTAGTTTCGGAGCTCCATCGTCTGGATCACGTTCTCCTGCTGCGGACGGAGCAGCCCCCACCCCTGGCTCAGCGGGCAGGGCGCGGGAAGGGCTCCCGGGCGCTGCCCCGCCGTCATCCCACACAACGCTGACCCAGCCCCGTCACCCGGCGCAGTGACTGCGGCCTTCTGGGAGCTCAGGGGCCCAACCACAGCCCACCCGGGAGGTCGGCCGGGTCCGGCCAGTGGGCGTCCCCCGCCCGGCCACCACCCGGAGGAGACGCAGGCCGCCCGGCCCACCTCCACGATGCGGGACTCCAGCTGCTCCACGGACTCGGGCTCGCGGTTCTGCACGGCCGCGCTCATCATCTGCCTCTTCATCAGGCTGTACTTGTGCAGCGCCCGCTGGTGCTTGTGCAGGACGCCCTTCTCGTGCCGCTCGCACAGGTCCTGCGGGAGGCGGCGGAAGGACGCGCGTCGGGTCACGGTGCAGCGCAGCACCGCCAGGGGCCCACGGAGCGCGCCTCGTTTGCGGGGAAAACACAGCGCAGGGCACTGGGACGGCTCTGGACCGCGGATCGGAGACCTCGGACCACCCGGACCACTTTCCAGAAAACCAGCGTCCCCCGTGACAAGAGCGGCCCCAAAAGGAAGACACGGGGATTTCCCGGGGGCCCTACAGGAACACCCCCCGACCCTCGTTCGGGGACAGTGGCCACAGAAGCACTGCAATCTTAGAAGCCACTCGGCAGAAGACTCCCTCCTAGAACTTTCCCCACCAGCCCTGGGCCAGCTCTAAGCTCAACCCAAAGGACTCGCCAGCCTCACAGGCGACCCTCCGTCACTGATGATCAGAGAGCCGCCCTGCCCTGAGCTGAGGTCCGACTTCCTGGAACCTCCGCCCAGGAAGAGGCGGCCTCGTGCCCGCTGCCAGCTCCTCACGGGTTTGCAGACAGTGACAACCACACACAGCCGCACGCCCTCCACTCTCATCGGAAGCCAGCGGCCCGCTCGCCTGCTGGAGCCAAGCCCACAGCACCCGGCAGGGCCCGCCCAGGGGAGCCCGGAGAAGCCCCCTCCTCCCACCCGCAGCTCTGGCTTCAGTCTCCTTCTGCCCCTGGGGTGACACCCTTGAAAGGCCCGGGGACCCTCCTCTGCCCTGACCGACGACACTCACTTTGTAGGACTGGAGCAAATCCAGGAAGAGGCTCAGCTTCTCCACCACGTCGTTCTCCTCCTGTTTGCCCTGAAAAAGACGGGGCGGGTGAGCCCACCCCGACCACACAGGACCCAGAGCCCTGCCCAAGGACACACGCCCACCCCAGGCCCAGGGACCCTCCGGCCAGCTCTGCAGGGATCCCGTCCACACGACAGAGAGCCCGCCGAGGCCTTGGAACCCAGCAGGGGGACGAGAACGAGGGTCTGGTGCCTAAGGCCCTGTGCCCACGGGGTTCAGCACGGCGTCCTCCTCGCCCCGACACTGCCCGCCCCACCGCCGCCCCCAGCCAACCTGCAGGCCCCACGGACAACGGAGCTGCCCGGGAGCTGTGGGCTGCGGTACGGCGGGGACACAACCAGGGGAATGGTCTGGGCGTGAGCAAAGGGAAGGGCACAGGGCCTGGAGGAGGGCGGGGGGAGCCCGCAGCTGCCGGGCTGGGGCTGAGACTCGGCTGAGCCGCGTGAGCAGTCGTGTTGGCCCTCAGCTGACGCAGGAGACACAGGCGGGAGGGGGCGGCGGGCCACGCGGGTGCTCCCTCCTGGGCCCCGCGCCCCTCTGCACACGGGTCGCAGTGCAATGCCACAGAGGGCCCTGTGCGTGGAATGGGGGTCCCTGGTCACAATACGGGTGAAGCGTGGCTTGCAGTCGCCCACCACAACTGCCAGGTGTGCTCTAGTGGAGGCGGCTCAGGGCTGCGCAAACGGACGAGCCACGCGCACGCAGCTGATGGTACCGACGCTCAGAGCCGCTCCTGCAGGAGGAGCCCGGGGCCCGGCCACTCTGGGCTCAGAGTCTGAGCTCTGGTTAATGGGGAAAAGCAGCAGGAGGGCAAAGCCGGTCTCTCCTCCTGCTCCAGGAACAGCAATCTCCGGCCTCCACACCCTCCCTCGGTCACCACGGCAACAACTGAAGCTGTGGTGGTTTCCAGGGACCCACTCCCATACTACCTCTGGGGGCTTAAGTACCCTCAGCCACAGTGGGCATCAGGTGCCTCTTCCGGTGCGTTGAGCGCCTCTCCCAGGTATGGCTGGGCACCTGCCCCGAGGGCTTGCTGAGCACCTCTGCCAAGCACAGCACCAGCTCCCGGGGAGCCCAAGCCCCTTCTTGTAGCCCTAGAGGCCCAGCCATGGCAGAGGGACAGCCCGACCCATAGACCACCCTGATTCCTGGGACGGGAGGGCACAGGCAGCAGAAATGAACTCAAGTCCAAGTTCGATGCAGATCCTAGCACACTGGGGCCAAGGGCTGCCACCCAAGCTCTGGCACCAACTTGGGGACCCTGGGGCACTTGGGCTACTGAGCTCAGAGGTTCCCAGCATTCAATCCCAAACCCCCGCCAAGATTCCAGCTGATAACGTGGCAGGAAAATAACAGGCACACTGCAGGTTCTAGAAGCTCAGAAAGGAAAACTCCAGCTGGCCACTGGTGCCAGCCCTCCGGACGCAGGGGGACGCAGGAGACTGGAGGGTCCTCCCCCGGTGTGTGGCAGCGGGACTCCTGCTCATGTCACTTGCCACCAAGTCCCGTTTCTGGTCCGATGCTGTGCCAGACCCTGAGCCACCAGCACGTGCGCCTTTACAGAAAGCACTCGTTCTATCACCAGGGAGAACCCAGCCCCTCCGGGAGGCTCGCCGTCTCACCGCCTGGCCGGGCGGCCGCGCTTTCATCACCCAGCTCTCCTAACAGGACCGGGGGAAGAGAACCAGGACCCGAAAAACAAAATTCAAACCAGCCCTCAGCTGTCTGCACTCGTCAGCAAGCGTGAGAGGGAGTCCTGGCTCTGGCAGGTGCAGTCCTCCCGGTCGGCCCTCCGACCCGGTTTCCTGTTCTACCTACACTCACCTCACCTCGCAAAGGCCGCCGAGGACCACGAAGAGGATGCAGGAGGAGGCACCTCTCAGCCGTGGCCTGCAGAGCAGCCTGGGTGGGGAAGGAGAGGCCCTCGGAGGGGGCTGACTTGCACACAGCCGAGGCCTGACGCCCGGCCCCCTGGAGGCGGGGCAGCATCCAAAGGCGAATCAGAAAAGACGACGGCAAGGCCCAGGGCGGGTCCCAGCCTGCTCCGGGTGCCCCTCCCAGGAGGGTTTCCTGCCCAGGAGGGCGCTGGAGTGTTTCACAGACTGAGCTCTGGCCGAAGGCTCAAGATCACACGGGAAGGTGCTGGTAACCTACTGCAGCGCCCTCGTTTCTAATCACGGAGGAGAGGCCCCAGGGACCACAGCGGCCGAGCCAGGAGCCAGCACGAGGCGCGGCGCGGCGCAGGCTGCCTGAGCCCGCCAACCCCCCACCCAGCCAGGCCTCGGACCCCCACATCCTGGGTCCCCGCTGCAGAACGCGGGCCCCTCTCAGACCTGGAGACGGGCTGGGCCCCGCGCCAACTCCGGGCAGACACCGCCCCACGCTCCGTTTCTGGAGAGAACATACGGCC
Organism: Sus scrofa; assembly: GCF_054392235.1. Lineage (NCBI taxonomy): Eukaryota > Metazoa > Chordata > Mammalia > Artiodactyla > Suidae > Sus > Sus scrofa. Next base: position 1,556,707 of record NC_139385.1, read on the forward strand.
CCAGGGGCCACAGGGGAAGAAAGCCCAGGACTTTCCACACCAGGAAGGCGGGTGGATCGCCTTTCCAGCGTGCAGAGCCGTCCTGGTACCTGAGCGCCCCACCTGGAGCCTGAAAAGCCCCGGATGCCAGAGGGGATGTGCCCGGTCACTGAGCTTGGGACTCGCTCCCGAGGAGCAGTCTCTGCCGCGCAGCCAGGCTCCGTGTGGCGGCGGCTGAGCTCAGTGAGGGCCGCCGGCAGCAGCCTGAAAGCCGTCTCCCCAAGGACGGGGAAGCACTCTTGCCCTCAGAACTATGTAACAGGTGTACAGCATAGAAGCACCCAGGAGAACCTTCCCGTCTGACGGTAAACACTGCATCTGCAAATTATTACAAGATTCTTTGCAGACTTCTAGAAGTAACACCTGCCCCAGAGCAGAAGCACTTCCTGAGGTGAAGTGGGCATCTGGGGTGAGAGATGAGGGCGCCCCGGGTGCTAGGAGCTTGGCCATCTGATGAGTTATCAAGCGGCCAAACACTAAGTGACAGGACAGCAAAATGCGAACCATGTGGTCCAGCCAGATGTACCTGGAATCTAAGACGACATCTGCAAGGACAGACCAGGTCTCCCGACCTCAGCAAAGTCCATCTGGACAGACCAGAAGCCCCCTGTCCTCGTCACCGGCGAGGCTCTTACGAGAAGCCACCCAAGACAGATGGGGACGTGCAATTCCAAGCCGAGGGCAGCTGTCCCCTCACTCAAGAAGCAGGACGCGGACGTCCACCCAGGAAGGAGACGCTCCCGCACCGTCACGGCACAGAATGTTCCTGGACCAGGTGCCTCTGGGAACAGCTGCACTCACCTGCTGTGCAGCCTTGTCAGCGAGCAGTGCAAATTCGACAGACAGGCCTTTCAGCGCCTGCTTGAGGGACCCCCACGTGCTGCTGTTCAGAGCGGCCCAGGAGGGGAGCGGGGTCGTGTCAGACCCTAAAGCACTGAGGAAAAAGGAAAGGCAGAGGAGATGAGACACTCAGGCCTGGAAGCCGGCAGGCAGCCCACCTGACACCCCCTCTGCCCAACACCACGGCACCCCCCGGGCACCCTGGACGGCCCTAACCTAGACCCTGCCACTCGAAGAGCAGGGACCCGGGACTCTGTCAGCGAGGTGGGGTCTCACCCCACCAAGGCCTGGAACCGACCCGCCAATGAGACCCTGGGGGGCGTGTGCACAGCGGGCTTGAGATGCAGAGCTCTGGGGGCAGCTGCAGAGGGCAGCGTCCTGGATGGAGGCCCGGCCTCTGCCCCCAGAGCGGAAGAAGCATGACCGGCCCGAAATGCCCTTTCCCAGATCAGGCGGCCCTTTTCCCGGGTCCGATCCTGACACGGGGAGAAAGCCCTGCTTTCACGGACCACGCTGCTCTACCTACAGCCCGCACCCTCTTCCTTCTAAATGCCACCTCCACCTCCCGGCCCCTCCTTTCTCCCCCCTTCCCCGGAGTGGAACAGGCCGGAATGAGGGTCATTCCTGCTCCAAGCCCGCCCCCGAAGCCTGAAGACCCCTCCCCAGGGAACTGGCGGTCGGAGCCCAACAGGGTCACCTGCCTGAGCTCCTTCCCGAACACGAGCAGGTCGGCAGCATTGTCGATGGCCCGTGACACCATGCGCTCGGCCCGATCGCGAAGCTTGTAAAAGCTGTTGTAGATGTTTCGAATCAGCTCCCGGCTGACGGCGAACTGCGTCTGGATGTCGGCTGGGAGGAAGTCCTGACGGGAGGCGGGGACTCAGCAGACACGCACGCCTCCCAGAAAACCAGCGACAGCAGAGGAAGCGACCCCACAGACCCAGCAGCAGACGAGCCCAGCCCAGCCCACGAGCACATCTGCCTCCGGCGCCCGCCCTGGGCCGCCCTTCGCATCCCGGCACCCCATGCACACCTCCAAGTGCCGTCGTCAAGCTCAAGACCAGGAACGTGCTGTGCCGACTCAGCACGGGGACCCGGCAACCCGGGGACCCGGGGACAGGCCTCGGTGCGCCTCCCTCAGGCCTGCCAAGGACGTGCCCCAGCCTGAATGTTAACTACCTGTTCGTGCTGACAGCCACTAACTACCCACGGCTCAGGGGGGAGAATGAAGGGAAAACTCGTCTAAGAGGAATAACCCCAAAAAGCTGCCAAAGAGCTCTAGAGCTCCTTCACCCCTTTGAGAAAAAGACCAGATTAACTAAATTTAAAAATAAACCAGGAGTTCTGGTTGTGCTTCGGCAGAAACGGATCTGATTAGCATCCACGAGGGCGCCGGGTCCATCCCTGGCCTCACTCAATGGGTTAAGGATCTGGCGTTGCCATGAGCTGTGGTGTCGGTTGCAGGCACGGCTCAGCTCTGGCATTGCTGTGGCTGTGGTGTAGGCCAGCGGCTGCAGCTCCGATCCAACCCCTAGCCTGGGAACCTCCATATGACGCGGGTGCGGCCCTAAAAAGCAAAAGAATAAAGAAATAAATAAAAATAAACCAATGCAACAAGCAATGCCCTGACATCCAGAAAGCTGACGACCCAGCATACAACCCTCTGCATCACAGAACAGCTCTCGGGACGTGGCCCAAGGGCCTGCTGGGACCTCGGTCAGAGAGAGCTCGGCCACACCCAGGCCCTGCTGCTCAGACATTCAGGACCTTGGCGAGTGGCAGCCTCTCTCCACCTGCCTCGTCGTCTATAAAACGGGCATCACACCCACTGTGACTTAGAGCAGCTGAAACACGGGTTAAATGACAAAAACAGGCAGGGCATCTTAGCACCATCGCTGGCACGCGGCAGCGGTGAGATAAGTAACACGAAGGGTTAACAGCACCCCTGGTCTAGTTAAGATGGGAAGAGATACTCAACAGGGGACAAGTACCTTGGCCCGAGCAGCCAGCTTGCAATTCATGAATTCATCTCCCACACACTGAGCGGATTCCTTTAACTTGTTCTGCACATCCTGCAAAAAGGAGAAACACTTGACGCTCGACCGGCCACAGAAACATCGGCGTAAGACCCACCAAGAAAGCCGGACACCATCCTCCCCGAGAGAAGAGCCTCTGTGTGCTGGCCTTTAACCTAAGTACCCCGTAACCTCCGCCCGTCTCCTGTTCCATTTTTCCCAACGGCCTTAAGCTCTGGGGTGGCCGATCCGGTGACAGCGCTGCACACTCCAGCTCTGGAGCGGAGACCTCACTGCAGACAGTGACTCAGACCAGAGACATGAGCACTCGACAGACGTCGGATCCATCAGACCCCGGGGGTCCCGTGTGGCGCACAGACACGGACACTGAGGCCTCTTCCTTCTGCAATCTGACCTACAGACCAGGGCCCCAGAGCCCCAGGAGAGCTGGCTGACAGAAAAAGCGGCACTCGGGGTCCTGAGCCCGACTCCACGCCCTGCCCTCTGAAGGGAGGCTCCTTGGCAAAGCCAAGCCCTAAGATGAGCCCCCACAAAGAGCCACAGAAAATACAGGCAGAGACCCTGACATGCACCTGCATGTGGTCAAGGAACTGCAGCACCTCGGAGATGCCCTCGAGAGCATCTGTCCCAATTCTCACATTCTAGCAAAGAAGCAAAGGGAGCCAGCGAGGTCCTGGGGGCACCCCTCTGGGCAAGGACAAGGCGGGGCTGGAGCCTGACACCCCAACATGCAGCTGCACCCTCCCCACCCTCTGCCTTGAGCCGGGCGCAGCTCCTGGTCCCACCACATTCCTCTCCTGCAATAAAGATCCCTGTCCTGGGGAAGCCTCCCACCCCCAGGGTTCAAAGGACCGGCCCTCCCAGTTCGAGGGCAGAAGGTCACGGCAAGCATTCACTGAATGTCTGCAAAGGGCCCCAGGAGAGGGGCTGACCCACAGGCACCCCCAGGCATCGCGGAGGAAAGGCCAGAGCCATCGGTCCCCAGGGGTCAAAGGCCCCTCCAGCCTCCGGGGAGGAAAAGGCCGGGCTGTGCAGGATCCACCTTGGCGGCGCCAAGCCCCTTTCCAGGTCCTGCTCAGGAAGGGCTTTCCTCCAATAGGGGAGGCCGGGCAGGGCTTTTCCACCACAGGGCATCCTCCTCGGAGCCCCCGCCACACACCCCCACAAGGAGAAGATCCCTCGGGGACACCTCTGTGCCCACGGAGAGCCCAGAACTGGGCACATGGGCCACAGAGAACGAGGACTGGGCCTCGGCTCCTAACCCATCAGGGCCCTGGCTGCGGTTTGGAGAAAGCCACCGCCGCCACCCTCCTCTTGCCAGGACCACGGTCCACAGAGAGCTCGCTTCCCAGGACACGCGGCCACCCTGCGGCTCTGCTGGGGAGACTCACGCCAGAGTCACAGTCCAGACATCTTTTTTTTTTTGTCATTTTACGGCCGCTCCTGCGGCATATGGAGGGTCCCAGGCTAGGGGTTGAATCGGAGCTATAGCCGCCGGCCTACGCCAGAGCCACAGCAACGCGGGATCCAAGCTGCATCTGCAACCTACACCCCAGCTCACGGCAATGTCGGATCGTTAACCCACTGAGCAAGGGCAGGGATCGAACCCGCAACCTCATGGTTCCTAGTCGGATTCGTTAACCACTGCGCCACAACGGGAACTCCCCAGCTGCCTTTTCTAAAGTGAACCCTCGTTCAGGTCTGCAATCTCCAGCCCATCTGAGGAGCCTCCACAGCGACGTCCTCCGGGCATCAGCTCCAACCCCGTGAGGGCGGGGAAACCACCACATGCACGCAGAGCCCCGCACGGTCAGAAGCGGGACGCCGCCGGGAACCCCCGCAGCCCGCTCCGTGGGGAGAAAACCAAGCTCATTTCCACTGTCCGCGTAAAGAGATGCCCCAGGGCCCCCAAACCGGGACAAAGAGGACAGCAGGAAACAAAAGCCCATCCAAGAAGGGAAGCGAGAGCCGGGGGGCCCCGGCCCAGCGGGCGGGGGGGCGGACAGCCGCGCGGAGGGCACTCACGGGGCCGCTGAAGGACAGGAAGAGCTTGAGCACGACGTCCTCGGAGAAGGGCGGGTGCCGGGCCACCAGGTTGATGAAGCGCTTCAGGGCTCTCCTCCGCGCCTCGATGAACTCCCTGTCGGCTGAAGGCAGGACACGGACGGAGGGACCACATGGAGCGACCACACGGCTCGCCGGGACCCATCGTGGGGAGCACGCGGAGCCCAGGCATGAAGCCCAGGTGGCCTCCCCCTCGGGGCCGACGCCTCCGGCCCGGGCGGCTCCCCAGGGCGCGGACGCAGCCCCACCCGAGCCCCCGCGGAGAAACCAGGGCGCCGGCCCAGCCCTCCCCGCGATGGCCCCCCTGACGACGTCCCTACGCCCTTCTGACACTTCCGCGATGAAGCGGGTGTCACTGAACGCGTACAGTGACTCAGCCCACCTGTCCCGGTCCCACCTCCTCTCGCCCGCGTCTAACGGGGCCACCCCCAACCTGCTGTCATCTGGGTGACTGACGTTTCACTCCGAGGGACAAGAACCTGACAGTGCACCAGGCGCACTGAGCCTATTTACATCTGACCACACATGGAAACAGTATTTACAACGCTGTTTTTAAATTATGGAAAACAAAAGTTGGAAAACAACAGAAGTGCGACGAGGTTGCCTCCAAGGCCACCCGGGACCCAGCCACCACAGGCGACGCTTTCATGAGCGCAAAGCCACGGGACCCAGCATCGCAGGGCCGGGCCCGGGTCCTAAACTCTAATGCACTCGGCCTCCTGGGTGCCAGGGTGTCGGTACGCAGCCACCTTCCTCCTGGTCCCTCCTGCCCTGGGCACCCGTCCCTCCCGCTCAATATCATCTGGCTGATGTGCGCACGGGGGGTGAGGGGAAAACGCATTCTCAGCCTCGGCTGCTCAGGGACCAGGGAGGGCAGAGGGACTTCGGGACGGTTGGACAATGGCAGAAAATCGACCGGTCAGCTTTGGGCACGCCCCTGCTCACCAGATTTCATCTAGCATGTGAGAAAGAGCCCACGGTGAGGGTCCCCGAGGCCTGAGAGGAGGCCACGGCCACCTCCCGCGCTCCGGAACGTGAGAGGACGGGCCAGTGCAGGGCCCTGGAGGCACCTGTGACCCCTCACCTAGACCCAGGTAATCACGGGTGAAGCAATGAAGATGAGATAGCCTCCTGCTATGTTTTCATCTCCTGGGAGATGCAGGTTAGATGGCCAGGCTTACGCTCACTTCTGGCTCTAGCAGGAGGCCAGCTCGCGCTGCACTGGTACCAACTCTGCAAGCGGGCCAAACAACAGCGCTCCTGGCCCCCACTCAGGAGCCCCAGCAGGCCCGATCGCTGCCTCCAGGAAAGGGAAGTGGGGTATGCACCTCCCTACATGTCAGTTATCAAGCCAGGGGCTCATGCAGGCCCAGGGTACCAGGTGATGTCACCACAACCCCCCAACCCAGACAGACCTGGGCCCTAAGCCACAGCTGCGCCCAGGGTCACCCAGGGCTGGATGCCCTGCTGCCATCCCCTCCTGCTCGGCAGGGGGCCAGAGGAAGATGAAGCCGAGCCAGGAGCCAGGCCCTCAGCACCCAGGGGGACCCCCTCCTCTACCCACCCCAGCCTCCAGCAAACCCGGCTACCTCCCAGCATCCTCTTGGGCGGAAGGGCTGGCACCATGCGGTACGGGAACTTCTGCAGCAGCATCTCGTGGAAGACCACAAAGTCATTGTACCGTCGGTACACGGACGACTTGAAGCGCTGCAAGGAAGAGGGTTTGGAGCTCAGACTGGACGTCGGAAACCGCCACACTCCACTCTTTGCCTACCTTCTCTTTCCACCACGAAACAGAACCCACGGAAACACTGCTGCTCGCTCCCTCACGTCCTCTCCCCAGGCCTCTATCGGAAGGAGCAGTAAGTCCTGGCCTTCCCTGATGCAACCTGTAGACGTGGCAGAGCTCTACCTACGGATTTAACCGTCTCTCATTCTGGATCTTCTCAAAGACACAGGCGTCTGCACAGTTTTCCCTGCTACAGTGGCACATAAGAAAACTCTGGTTTTTTTTTTTGTCTTTTAGGGCCATACTCTGGCATATGGAGGCTCCCAGGCTAGACGTCTAATCAGAGCTACAGCTGCCGGCCTACGCCACAGCCACAGCAACGCCGGATCCCTAACCCACTGAGCGAGGCCAGGGACCGAACCTGCAACCTCATGGTTCCTAGTCGGATTCCTTAACCACTGAGCCACGACGGGAACTCGGAGAAAATGCATTCTGTACTCCCTGTTAGGGCAGGTCCTTGACACACCCCTTCATGTCATGCTAACACGGGCAGCAAGCACTATGCCAACTGAAACAGACCCGACTGTCAAAGAGCAGCCCCGACGATGGACAGGAAGACACACACGGCAGATACGCCGTGAGGCACTCTGGTCAAACTGCCCACAGATTCCACCCTAAGCCTGTCCCCAGTGAAAGTGCAGGCCCCAGAGGTAAGCATCCCGTCCAGAGAATAACCTCACTGGGGTCGGATAAGAGCTCACACAAGAAGTGTGTGAGCAGCAATCTCCACAATGAAGCGTTGGACTGATGACTAAGCGACCTCCCCGAGTGGAAGCAGCCAGTCTGAGAAGGCGGCTTACTGTGTGATTCCAAGGATAGGACACTCTGGAAAAGGCAAAGCCGCGGACACAGGGCACAATCAGCAGTTTCGGGGGGGGGGCGCTGCGACGAGTGACACAACGCTGCATGATTTTACGATGGCGGGTACATGTCCCACATTTGGGCAAACCCAGAGGACGTACGATGCCAAGACGGAGCCCTGATGTGACATGTGGACTCTGCGTGACGATGACGTGTGACTGCAGGTCACCCACTGGTGGGCATGCCGAGAGCGGGAGCTGTGCCCGAGCAGGGGAGGGGAGTGTGGGCTTCTCTGCTCCCTCCACTCTCCGCTGCTTAAGTGTACTCAGGACAGGAAAAACACGCCGTCATGTGTGTGTGCCTGTTGCCACATCTGCTCGGACCCTGACTCCAGCAGGCAGGGCACAGCCAGGAGACACGCGGCCACCTTCACGCCCACTTCAGGAGGAACCAGGGCAAAACTGCCTCCCTCTAAAACCGTTCCTCATGAGGCCATCAATTGACTTAGGGGACGGCAGCTTAAGGAGAGTGGGAAAAGGCCACTGCTGGCACACTTGTGACACGACGAGGTCCCAGGGGACGCACCGGGGCCTCCGCCCCCAGGGCAGCTGGGGAGGCCAGACCCCGGGGAGGCCCGGGGGCACCGCCATCCCCCACCGGCCCTCCCCCTTCCCTGACTCCGGCTCCGCCTGCAGTAGCAGCACTGGCCAGCACCAGAGCCAGGTTCCGCCCCGGGCTTTTGTCATGGTGGCTTTCAAACAACGCAACAAAAACGCTGACTCTCGGCTTCTGTGGAGCTCGGCAAAGAGCTGTGGCGATGGGGACCGCGCATCGGGCTCTGGATGCGCGGCTTTTGCCTGGGACGACGATGGTGCTGCTCCCCCCACCCCCGACACACAAGCTCTTGCCTCACCCACTACTTGATCCCCGGGATAAAGAAGAAAAGCCCCAGCACGTCTCCTCACTGAAGCGAGACACAGCAGGATGGTGGGCGAAGGGGGACAAAGAGATCAACTCTTTGGGTGCCACAGGCCTCCACGCAGCCACTCCCGGGGCCAGGCATCCGCACTCAGGGGCGCCCCTGCCGGGGGATGGGCCCCCAGACCAGCCCTGCCCCCACACTCAACGCAGGGGTAGAGTCCATGTTCCTCTATCTGTTCGCTTTCTGGGGTTTTATTTCTCCTTTTTAAGGGGCCACATTCTTTTATTTGCTGGTTTTGTATGTCTTCTTTCTAGGGGGCCCAGGCTGCAATCCCCCGGGCTCTCCCAGCATCACGGAACTGCCCAGACTGGCCCGTCCGGGGTCTCCGTCCACATCCCCACAGCCCGAGTGAGCGTCCTGAGATGCAGGGTCCCGCAGCCCCGAAAGCGCGAGTAGGCGGAGCCACGTGGGGGGGCAGGTGGCTGGGCGGGGGCACCGCACAGGGCGAGGCAGGCACAGCGGGCTCTTCCCTTCACGCCCCCCCCTCAGGCCCCCGCTGGTACCTGGCTGGAAACCTCATACTCCACGTGCTTCAGGAAGAGGCCCTTCTTCTCAGGGATGAGCTCCACCTGCACGGCGTCGCGGGCCAGCAGCTCCTGCAGCGTGAGCGACAGCAGCAGCGGGTTCCCCGGCGGCATCTGCATCCGACTGGAGTCCAGGGCCGTCGGCTCACTGACCTGGGGCGCTGGCAAGTCTGAGGACAGGAGAGGCGGTGAGCGCGGTGCCCGCGAGGGGAGGCACCTCCCACCCCGACCCGCCACCGCCTGCGGGCTCAGCCCGGACTCCGGCCACGCCACCCGGTCACACTCGCTCACTCAAAGGCCAGGGCCACTCAGGGCCCCGGCCTCCATCAGGAGCCCCCGGGCCGTGACTCAGCAAACACACCCACATGTCCAGGACCGGGCGAGTCTAGTTTGAAAACTAGTTAAAACTCGGACAAAGAAAAGGAAGTAAAATATTTACAAGTTACGTGTAAAAAAACAGTTGTTTTCTCTAGAGTCGGGGAAAAGTGCTACAACGAAGAAATGGGCCCTATCATTTTCGACATGAGCTGCCACCTGCACAATCGGTGCATCCGGCTTTCCTGCCAACACAACCATTCTCACTTGCAAACAGCCGCGTGCCCGCTTGAGCACACAAATCACACGCGTTCAGCCCAAACCACGCTTCGGCCCCGAAAGGTCAGCTGCCCTCGGCGCAAGGAGCCAGCCCCGGGTCCGTCGGAGAACAGGAAACGCCGGCGCTTTGAGGTCCAAGCCCTGCAAACGTGCAAGGACGCCCTGCCGGTGTTCAGTGCAGAACTGCTGAGAGGAAAAAGTTCTACTCGGTTCAAAAACACACAAAGCTAAGGTGTCCTTCGGGGGGAAAAGGTCTTCCTTCCTCAGTCAAGTGCTCGAAATGACACGACAACGGCACGTCCCCTTCCTCCGTCGCAAACTCTCTGCAGCGCGGCTGTGTCACCTTGTGTGATTCACACCGTAAAGCAATTCCTCAGCGCGAGATTCCAGGCTACATTTCTTTTTTTATCTTTTTATCTTTTTATGGCCGCGCCCGCAGCAGATGGAGGGTCCCAGGCTAGGGGTCGAATCGGAGCGGTAGCGGCCGGCCTACACCACAGCCACAGCCACGGGGGATCCGAGCCGTGTCTGCGACCTACACCACAGCGCACGTCAATGCCGGATCCTTCACCCACGGAGCGAGGCCAGGGATCGAACCTGCGTCCTCATGGTCGCTGGTCAGATTCGTTTCCACTGAGCCACAGCGGGAACTCCCCCAGTTTACGTTTCTAACATGAATTAATGGCCAGATTATCTTCATCCATGAAATCACTCAGCATTTGAGAACTTCAAAGGTAGCTGCCTTTAACTGACCTTCAAGACTGAGACAGAATAAATTAGGGCTTCATTTGAGTCTCTGCCTCAAAACCCCATAGAGAAGCTAAATGCCATGTGCTCTAAAGCAGGGTGCTGCCCAGGGAGGCGGAGGGCCACGGAGGCACACCAGCAGGTGCAGGAAGGACGTGCCAGCACCTCCACTGGGAGTTCCGCTCCCCTCCTTTGAGGTTGATAATACACACAATCCAGCAGCAGACGTGCACACACACAGCTTACTAAACCACGCTCATGTAGATGCATGCCTGTGTGAGTGTGCGTGCATACACGCTCTGCATGTGTGTCTGAGTGTGTACGTGCACACGGATGTACAACTGTGTGTGCATGAGTTTGTGGGTATGAGCGTGAATGGCTGTGCGTGGATGTGAGTGGATGTGAATACGGGTGTGTGGGTGTTTAAGTGCCCGTGTGCCTGTGTGTGTGACTGTGTGTGTACATGAGTTTGCGGGTATGACTAAGGGTATGTGCACGAGCATATGTGTGAGAACATGAGTGTGTGTTTACGTGCAGTGTGTACACGAGGGGTAGGTGTCCCCACCACCTTAAAGGCTAAAAGCCTGTGGAGCCCTGAGCTCTAGCAGGTACCTGTTCTCCCGAGTCACCCAAGAGCCCAGCCACTCCCAAGCCTAAGTAACCCGACGGCCTGGCCTGGCCACGATGTTTGCACAGGCTCCCTGGGGACCACAGGGATCCACAGGAGCCACTTCCTCACGTGCTGTCTCCAGGGAACACGGAGCTGAAGAAGACAGGCCCCGAGCTCATCAACTCACCCACTCTGCAAACAGGGCTGGACGGCCCCCCGCGGCCAGGCGCTCTCAGTGCCCGATGCCGGGGAGAAACGGAAGCACTGCGCCAACGCCAGTGGCGCCCTGGGGATCAGGACACAGCGCCCAGACCCACACTCCGGGAGGGAGGAAATCAGCCAGCTTGGCGCACAGGTGCCTCCTGGGGGCAAGGGGAGCAAGGCACACGCCAAGGGCTCAAGGAACGTTTGCTAATACTTACCGGTATGTGTTGCATTTCCAGGAGGGAAAAACAGAGCACCTCTGGGGAAAAGCAAAGTCCTCTTTAACTAGCACAGAATATGTGGGAAAACAGAAGATAATAAAGCTAAAAAGGTAATGGGGGAAGAATATTTTTATCAGAGAAAATATCCGCAAATCTGATAAACAACTTGTATGTAGAATACACAAAAAACTCTTACAGTAAAAAGAAAAATAACCCAATTTTTTGTTTGGTTTTTCTTTTGGCTGCGCCTACAGCACGTGGAAGTTCTGGGACCAGGGACTGAACCCACGCCACAGTAGCGACCGAGCCACAGCAGTGACAATACCAAATCCTTAACCCACTGAGTCACCAGGGAACTCCAAAAATAACCCAACTTAGAAATGGGCAAAGGAGGAGTTCCTGTCGTGGCACAGCGGAAACAAATCTGATAGGAACCATGAGGTTGCGGGTTCGATCCCCGGCCTTGCTCCAAGGGTTGAGGATCCGGCGTTGCCATGAGCTGTGGTGTAGGTCACAGAAGTGGCTCAGATCTGGCATTGCTGCGGCTGTGGTGTAGGCCGGTGGCTGCAGCTCTGTATAGACCCATAGCCTGGGAACCTCTATATGCCGTGGGTGTGGCCCTAAAAAGACAAAAAGACCGAAAAAAAAAAAAAAAAGGGGGCAACAGAGCTGCACAGACATTTCTCCGGGATGCGCAAATGGCCAGGAAGCACGTGAAAGCCACTAAACATCATGGAATGCAAATCACAGCCACAGTAAGAGGTCGCCCACCATGCTGCCTCTAATTTGGGGAAAAACAAAACAAAAGAGCCCGCTGAGGGATTACGAGGACGTGGAAACCTTCACTCACGCCAGCAGGTGTGCAGATGGCGCAGCTGCCTTCCACAACGGCGGAGCACTTCCTCAGAAAGTTGGAAACAGAGTGACTGTACGACCCAGCAATTCCACCCTAGACAGACGGTCGGGAGAAATGAAAACGTACAGCCACACAAAGAGCTGCAAACACACATCCGCAGGCGCCTCACTCCGAAGACCCGAAGGGAGCAAAAAACCCAGATGGCCAGCGGCTGAAGAACAGGTCTAAGTAAGAGGTCCACGCATACAACGGAACATTATTTAGCCAGAAAGGGGTACAGATTCAGGGAGTTCCCATCGTGGCTCAGCGGAAATGAATCTGACTCGCATCCATGAGGACGCAGGTTCGATCCCTGGCCTCGCTCAGTGGGTTAAGGCTCTGGCATTGCCGTGGGCTGTGGTGTAGACCACAGACGTGGCTCAGATACCGAGGTGCTGTGGCTGTGGTGGAGGCCGGCAACTGCAGCTCCAATCTGACCCCTAGCCTGGGAACCTCCCTATGCCACGGGTGCCACCCTTTAAAAAAAAAAAAAAAAGTTTTGGCCTTCTGCATAATGCAAGCCAGGAATCAAACCTGCACCACAGCGGTTACAATACCAAATCCTTATTATGCTGTGCCACCAGGGAACGCGTAAAATTTTTACATAAGATAAAACTCAATATATAACTCAATAGCATATACTTTTTGCTTTTTCTGATGATTAAAATAAGACACTATCCCAAAACAGAACAGGAGCTCACCAATGACCACCAAATGATCACGTGCTGCGGAAGAGTCTGCACTTTATCACCGCAGAATTAAACTCTGAGCTCAAAGACACCTTTCAAGTCCACAACACTGCTCTCGACCACCTCAAGGATAACCCTTCTGCGGAAGTTTCAATCATAAGAACGCTATGACCCCAAACATGGATACTAAACTAAAATATCTATATTTTCAAAGAAAATTTAAAAAAAAAATTTTTTTTTTTTTTGTCTTTTTGCCTTTTCCAGGGCCGCTCGCGCGACATATAGAGGTTCCCAGGCTAGGGGTCTAATCGGAGCTGTAGCCACCGGCTACCCCACAGCCACGGCAATGTGGGATCCGAGCCACGTCTGCAACCTACACCACAGCGCAAGGCCACGCCAGATCCTTAACCCACGGAGCAAGGCCAGGGATCGAACCTGCAACCTCATGGTTCCTAGTCAGATTCGTTAACCACTGCGCCATGACGGGAACTCCTCAAAGAAAAATTTAAGGAAAAAAAAAAAAAAAAGAAGAAGGAAAAAAGATCATTTCAGGCAGGCTACACTGTCCTGTGATGGACATGCCGAGGGCAGGGCAGAAATGCAGGAGGGAGATTCTGGTTTTCTGCAAAATGCAATGCTAAGCTCACTGGCAAGACTTGAATACTCTTCTCAAATGCAGCTACTTACTAGAGAAACGAAAATCAAAACCACAATGAGGTTATCGCCTGGCCCCCCCTCAATGGCCATCATCAAAAAAAAGTCTACAAATAACTGTTTTTAAAAAATTTTTAAATAATGAAAAATAACTATTAAAAAAAAGTCTACAAATAAGAAATGCTGCAGAGGGTGTGGAGAAAAGGGAACCCTCCCACACTGCTGGTGGGAATGGCCATTGGTGAAGCCACTACGGAGGACAGTATGGAGATTCCTCAAAAGACTAAATACAGAACTACCGTATGTTCCAGCAATCCCACTGCTGGGCATCTATGCAGAGAAATCCAAAATTCAAAGAGATCCACGCCCCCATGTTCACTGCAGGACTATTTACAACAGCCAAGACACGGAAGCAACCTACATGACCACTGTCGGAGGAAAGGATAAAGAAGATGCAGTGTCTGTACACGATGGAATATTACTCGGCCATAAAAAGGAACAAAATGCTACTTGCAGCAACATGAATGGAACTAGAGGTTCTCATGTTAAGTGAAGCGAGTCAGAGAGAGAAAGACAAATACCATATGATCACTTACATGTGGAATCTAAAATATGGCTCAAATGGCAGGTTCCATTGTGGCTCCGTGGTAACGAACTCAACGAGCTCACCCGAGTATCCATGAGGATGTGGGATGGATCTACGGCCTGGCTCAGTGGGTTAAAGGATCCGGTGCTGCCATGAGCTGTGTGGTGTAGATCGCAGATGTGGCTCAGATCTGGCATTGCTGTCGCTGTGGCGTAGGCCAGCAGTGCAGCTCCCATTTGACCCCTAGCCTGGGAACTTCCACGTGCCACAAGTGCAGCCCTAAAAAGCAAAAAAAGCAAAAAAAAAAAAAAAAGCTCAGGACAAAGGCTGGGCTCTGACCTCAGACAGATGTGGGCTGAAATCCAGTCTCCTACATTCCCAGCTGTGAGGCCCAGTGAGCGACCGCCTCTGACCTTAGTTTACAATGAGTGTGACGGGGGCACAGATGCTCCCCCAGGCCCGGCTGTCCCTGCCTGTGCCTGGACAATGGGACAGCCCCGATGGGCCTCTCCAACAGCGCTCCCTCCCGCCCCACGCTCCCGGCACAAAACCGCTGTACCCTGCAGGTCCCCTGGAGTCGGAAGCCCTGGCCTTGAAAAGACACCCACTGTCCTGACGCTGGGCCAGGAAGCAGCTCTCAGACCCGCAGGCGAGCGCCTGGGGCCACTGCCAGTCCGCACGAAGCGCCCTTGTGGGCGCGGAAGGAGACCGCACGGCTGGCGATACTCTGCCCCCCGAAACACGCGGGAACCCTCGCCTCCCGCCCAGGTCGAGTCGGCTCCAATCCCAAGAGACTTCCGAGCCGGCTGGGCCCGTCTCAGCACGTGTCCCCACGACAAGAGCGTCAGGCCCTGGGCTCCAGGCCGGCCCCGGGATCCAAGGCCGCGGGCGAATCGTGGACGAGGCCCGCCGCTCGCTGGCTCTGTCGCTCCCCCGGCCCCCGCGGGACAGACGTGGGGGCTGCGTCACCCCCGGGCCAGCCGCCAGGGCGCTGCGTGACCCCGGCGCCCGCCCTGGCCTCTGCGAGGCGCGAAGGGAAGCAGCCGACGGGCGGTGTGGATCACGGGCTCGGCTCCGAACCTCCGGGCTCCTCCCAGGCGGTCACCCGCACAGCAGTCGGAGCAACCCAACGCCACGCACACAGACCCGCAATCCTGCATCACGCTCCACACACGTCACAGTTTAAAAACCACACACTTCCACCAGGACAGTCAAGCAGGGAACTGCCTGGTGGCCCGGCAGTTGAGGATCTGGTGCTGTCGCTGCTTTGGTGCGTGTTCGATCCCCAGCCCGGGCACTTCCGAGTGCCACAGGCAGCGGCTGAAAGTACAGAAGAAAGAACTTCCGGGCGTCACCCTGCCCCGGGGACGCACCCGGAGGTCTCCCCACACGGCCTGTGAGCAGCTACCATCCAGGCTGCTTGTTCACCAGCAAACACAGCTCTGGGAAGCAGACAGGATTTGCCCCGGAAGCCACGTGGTCTCTCACACGCCCTCGCTCTGCCCGAGCAAATCTTAGCAAATGCTGACCTACGCACAAGTCACAGCCGGGGAGGCCCCCCGCGGAGGGCCACGGCCAGCCCGGCCAGCCGGCACCCAGAGACCCTGCCAACCACACACAGCCCGGGCGCCCCCAGGACCTCCCCACTGGCGGAGCCCCTCACAGCATAAGGTGCCTTTCAGGCCAGGACAGGCCACGTGGCCCCCCAAACGCAAACAGTCATGTGCCAGCAAGGACCTGGAGGGACTGGAATCCTTGTGCAGGCGCTGGGACCGTAAAAACGGTGCAGCTGCTGTGGAAAACAGGATGGCAGTTCCTCAAAATATTAAATATAGAGTCACCAGAGGAGCCAGCAATCCCACTTCTGGGTCTGTGCCCGAAAGAACTGAAAGCAGGAACTTGGAGAGAGGTCTGCACGCACGCCCACCTTCTCGGCAGCCAGAGGTGGAAGCAACCAGGGGTCCACTACGGATGAAACGACCCAGTGTGGGCCGTCCTTTCCATGGCTCATCATTTGGCCCCCAAAGGATGGAACCTCTGACACCTGCCACAACGTGGATGGGCCTTGAGGACGTGGCCCTCGGTGAGACGATCAGACACAGGACAGGAGGGTAGGACTCCACTCCCAGCAGGTGCCCGGAGCAAACGCACAGAAAAAGCAAGCAGATGGGGGGTGGGGCGGGGGAGTGCCGGGGCTGCGGGGAGAGGACGGGGAGGGAGGGTTCCGTGGGGACAGAGTTTCAGTTCTGCGAGGTGAAGAAGCCCGAGAGATGGAGGTACTGATGCTGGCACAACAAGGCGAACACAACGCCATGGAACTCTTCACCCAGCAACGGTTACAATGTTATGCTCCATATAGGTTACAATTTAAAAACCACAGCGGGCTGGGCCCACTCGCGGGATCCAGGGTGGGGCCCAAGACTCTGAATTTCTAGCAAGTTCCCAGGAAGTGCTGCTGTTGCAGAGTCCCGAGTCTGAGAACGGCCGCCCCGGGGGGAGCGGGAAGAGGGGAGCCAGAGCCCCACCCAGACCCGAGCCCCGGATCCGACGAAAGGCAGGTGTTCACAAACGCTGCCACCTTGCCTGACGGATCCTCCAGCTGGGGATGAGCGACATTCCAGAGGACGACTTTCCCCTGAGATAACGTGAAGCGGGGTCAGCAGAGACCCTCGATTTTCCACCTGAACATTCCTTCTCAGAAACGGCGTCTACCTTTGAAACCTTCTCTAAGCTACTCTGTTATTCTGAAGTGAACACACTGCTCGCAGGAAATGGAAGCAGAAGCTTCCTCATCCTTATCATGGCCACGGCCTCAGCAATGAGAATTCAGCAGCTCGGCGGCCAGGGAAGGGCAGCAAAACCCCCAAACGCCAGGCAACAGCGCTGCCCCGGCCTCGACCACCCCGCCTTCAAAACCATCGTCGCCAGCTCCCGGCGGATCCTCCCTTACTCTGGAGCTCCGCAAACAAACTCTGCGTAGCCTCCATCTCATTACAGTTAGGGCTTACTTCTCCTGTAATAACTTACTTTCCGGAAGAGTGGAAGATCCTGAAATAAAGCAACTCCCTCCAACCCCACGGTCCGTGCGCCTCCGTGTCCACTGTGCTCGTTCGGCTCCATGTGCAGAAGGTTGTAACGTGACAGCCGCGTTTCAAATACCAAGCATATTTCCAAGTTTCCACATAACCACAGTTCCCTTTCAAATCCCCTGCAAAAGCAAAAACCTCCTAAATGCCTGGCCGCTCAAATAATCACTATGAATCCTGGTTCCCTTCCAATCTGTCCTCTCGTGTACCTTTTAAATGCATGCGTTGTCGTTGTGACATACTTCAGACATGAGAACATAAAATAATGGAACCCACATATCCGCCACCGAGGTCTCACGGAGGAAAACCATCTTTTTTCCTGAAAGGGTTTTAAATAAATACATGTTACCGACACACACCATCGCTATCCTTCCCACCGCCACCCGTGCTAACGATTCGAAACCACCATGAAGTGCGACTCCGCGAAAGCAACGGAGTTCCCGTCGTGGCGCAGCAGAAACGAATCCAACCAGTATCCATGAGGACGCCGGTTCGATCCCTGGCCTCGCTCAGTGGGTTCAGGCTCCAGCGTTGCCATGAGCTGTGGTGTGGGTCGCAGACACAGCTGGGAGCCCGCACGGCTGTGGCGTACAGCACCTGCAGCTCTGATGCCACCCCTAGCCTGGGAACCTCCCTATGTCCAGGGTGAGGCCCTGAAAAGCAAAAAAAGAAAAGACAAGACAAAAAAACCCACTATTCTAGAATTGATGGGTACTATTTCCAGGCAGGTCTGCGTACTTTCCTGACATAAGCGTCCTAAAAAATACATGCAAATACTGCATTTCATTACATATAATAAACATATGGTTACTTTCTTTACCCACTGGCTTTGAAAACTTTTTTCTTTTATGGCTACACCCACTTCCTGGGCCAGGGACTGAATCTGAGCCACAGCTGCAACCTACCCCGGATCCTTTAACCCACTGCACCAGGCTGGGGTCGAACGTGCACCTCCACAGCCACCCGAGCCGCTGCAGTCGGATTCCTAACCCGCTGCACCACGGCAGGAACCAAACTTTTTGTACGGAAACAGCGTGCTTAGAGAAAAGCCAGCATCTCAAAATTCAGCTCCAGGAATGTACACATCAGTGTAACAGCACCAGATAAACAAACACTCCTCTCCTGCCTCCTCCTCCCAGGGCGACCCCAGACTTCTCCTGCCACAGGTGACGTTCACCTGTCTTTATGCCACATCGGGGGACTCGGACGGTGAGTTCCTCTGCTTCTGACTTCTCCTCAACGTGCTGGGTGGGATCCCTCCCTGCGACTGCATGGGGTGTAGACGGTCCACCCTCCCGCTGCAGGATCAGCCACAGTCCGTCCACACACGGCTGCCGCCAGCCATCTGGGCAGTTACACACGCAGCGCCGCGAACGCGCCAGCACCCACATTCTACCCGCCTCCCAGGGACACACGTATGCATTTCTGTTGGCCACACTCCTAAGCGGGAGACTCCCGGATCCAGGGGTTTCATCTGTCCAGCGCCGTCAGCAACTCCAGTTTTCCGAGTGACTGAGCCAACGTCCACGCCCACGGCGGGGTTCCCGCCGCCTCCCGCGCTGGGCCGCACTCGGTGACCTCCGGCCGGTGCTTCCCGCCCCCACCCCGGCAGGCCCTCGATTCTCTACCATGGCGGCGATTCAAGTGCCACTTACCTTCTTTCTTTCCTTTGACGTTCCCGCCTCTGCCCCACAGTCTCAGGGGTTACGAAGAATGAGGTGGGACCGCGCAGTGAGGAGCGCGGGAACCGCAGCTGGCTCAGCCACTGTCCTACTGGCCTCGGCTCTTAGAAAGGCCGTGAGGACGGTCCCGGCACAACGCATTCCGCAGGACTTCTGATTCTACCCTTAGGACCAGTTCCGAGAGACTCCCCCTTTTGCGCCTGCTGCAGACACGGCCCGATGGCTCTCGTCTGCCTGCAGGGGTCACACGGCTTCGCTCAGCCGCTCTGCTCAGAATCCCCTCCGGAGAGGCCCCGCGGTCTCCGCTGTGATCAGCGGCTCTTTCCCAGCAGCCCGAAAAAAGACCGAAACCCAAGCTTCCTGGGGATCAGAAGGGCAATGCCTAAGGAGACCGGCTCCTCATGTGAGGTTTCCTCAACTCCACCACCGCCCCCCGAAATGTGCTTTCATCACGGTCGCCGCGCCCCCCCCCCCCCCGAGCACACGCGCCCCTGCTGGCCCTGGAGCCTCGCCACTGGCTCTTCTCCCAGGGTCGTCTTGCCCGGACACCCGGCACACCACCTCCTCTGAATCTTGGTGCAAAACCACCCTCTGCGTGACATTTCCTTGGCGACAGCGGCAACCTGCATCCTGACCGCCCTGCGTGGCGCTCTGACACGTGTCACTGCCTGGCCACCCCGCATGGCTCTGACACGTCGCCGACTGCTAAATACTGGCCACCTCCCGCTACAAGGACACACCCCCTCCAAGAGCTGACCTTTCTGTTTATTTTGTTCACAGTCGCCCAGCGATGAGCGCAGCGCCCAGCACGCACTGGGTGTGCAAGAGGCATCTGCAGACGGAAGGCGCGCACAGTGTCCACAGGAGCAAGAGAATGACGAAGCCAGGCCCGCTGGGCTCCCCCACCCCCCAGCAGGGTCTCAATCCCGTGCCCTCCCCACCCCCACAAAGCGCACTCAGCTCGCTGGCGACGGGAACCCAGCCTCCGTGAGCGGCAGCGAGAAGGAAAAGCTGCTCACACAGGGTGGCTGTCAACGCACAGGCCACGCGGGGCCCTGAGCTGCGGCAGCGCCGCACGGCGCCCCATCCCAGCGGGGCCTCCCTGCGGAGGTGCAGCTCCACCCACCCACCCTCCGCAAAAGCATGTATGGCGAAAACCTTCACTACATAAAGCGGCAACGTGCCAGGTGGCTGCCCGGCCTGCACAGCAGGAGAACGTTTTTCCATCTTCCTGCAACAGGTTAAGTGTTTTTACCTTGAAGCAAAATAAAAATAATCTGTCACGGTCCCTCCAAGCCCGCTTCTACCTGTTGGCTGAGAACGCCCTAAGTGAATCCCCTCCAGCCCCCAGCTCAGTTCAAACACCCCTTGACCAGGGAAGAGTTCCCCGAGCCCCAGCGGAGGCTCCAGATCCTTCCTGCGCCAACGACTGGCTTGAAGGCCCTCGCTGAGCTTCCCTAAATCCATCTCATTCACAGGTGACTCCCACGCATGACACAGACCCCACAGGGAGCCGTGACGTCCCAATATTGCCTAGCGCATGGGTGGCACGTGGCACATGTACCCAAAAAGGTTTTAGGTGCACGACTGGGTTTCCAAATGCACAAGAAGGATGCCAGACCCCTTCCTCACACCACACACAACTCATTCAGAACGTATCACAGCCCTAAGTGTAGAAGCTAAAACTACAAAAGTCAGAGCTCCCTTGTGGTGCCTCAGGTTAAGGAGCTGGCATTGTCACTGCAGCGGCTCAGGTTGCTGCTGTGGCGCAGGTTTGATCCCTGGTCCAGGAACTTCGACATGCCACAGGGGTGTCCAAAAAATAATTATAATAATAATTAATTTAAAAAATAAATAGGAGTTCCCGTCCTGGCTCAGTGGGTGACAAACCTGACTAGAGTCCATGAGGACGCAGGTTCAATCCCTGGCCTCGCTCAGTGGGCTAAGGATGCAGCGTTGCTTTGAGCTGTGATGTAAGTCACAGACACGGCTCGGATCCCGCACTGCTGTGGCTGTGGTGCAGGCTGGCAGCTATAGCTCCGATCTGACCCTTAGCCTGGAAACTTCCATATGCTGCAGGTGCGGCCCTAAAAAGACCAAATAAATAAATACATAAATCTACAAAACTCTTGGCAGACATATATTTTCTCCTATATGGAGTAAGTCTTCATGACCTTGGGTCAGGCAAAGCCTTCTTAGATAGAACACCAAAAGCATCAACACAAGAGAAAAACAGACTAAACAGACTTCGTCAAAATTAAAAACTGTTGGGCGTTCCTGTCACAGCTCCGTGGAAACCAATCTGACGAGGATCCATGAGGAATGAATGTTCGATCCCTGGCCTCGCTCCGCGGGTTAAAGATCCGGCGTTGCCGTGAGCTGTGGTGCAGGTCGCAGATGCGGCTCAGATCCTGCGTTGCTGTGGCTGAGTCACAGGCCAGCAGATGCAGCTCCGATACAGCCTCTAGCCTGGGAACCTCCGTATGCTGCAGGTGCGGCCCCAAAAACCAAAAAAAAAAAAAAAAAGTTAAAAACTGTTGTCCTGTAAAAGATACCATCAAGAAAGTGAAAGACAACCCACAGAAATAAACACCTGTAACCCTTGTCTCTGATAAGGGACTTGGGTCTAAAACAAATCAAAAAATAAATAAATAAAACATATCAAGAATTCTTATAATTCAGTTTTTTTTTAAAAAAATTAATACCGTAATCTTAAAGACAGACAAAGGATGTGAAGAGACATTTCTCCAAAGGAGACATTACAAAAGGCCCCAAGCACCTGAGAAGAGGCCCGGCCACAGGCGTCTCCACCCCCTGGAACGGCTGTAATCAAAAAGACAGGCAGTGACAAGCACTGGTGAGGACGTGGAGAAACTGGAACCCTTACACTTGGCTGCAGAACAGTCTGGCGGTTCCTCAAGCGGCTAAACACGGGTCACCACAGGACCCAGCAATTCCACTCCCAGTCTATGCCCACGAGAACTGAGGCCCTACACCCACACAAAGACGTGTGTGACCGTTGAAAGCAGCCTTAGTCTTAACAGCCGAAAAGGGAAACTGCCCCGATGTCCACGGACTGATGACCGGATAAGGACCATGGGAATTATCCACACGATGGAGTATTACTCGGCCATGAACAGCAATGAAGTACTGATCCCTCTGCCACCACACAGATGAACCCTGAGGACGTTAGGCTCAGTGAAAGAAGTCAGCCGCAAAGGACCATGTATCATATGGGGGTTTTTATTTGTTTGTTTTGTATTTTTAGGGTCACACCTGCAGCATATGGAAGTTCCCAGGCTAGGGGCTGAATCAGAGCTGCAGCTGCCAGTCTACACCACAGCCAGAGCAACGTGAGATCCAAGCTGCGTCTGCGACCTATACCACAGCTCACGGCAATGCCGGATCCTTCACCCACGGAGCAAGACCAGGGATCGAACCCGCATCCTCATGGAGACTAGTCGGGTTCGTTAACCACTGAGCCACGACAACGCAGACTCCTGAGGTTCTACTGACATGACATTCCCAGAAGAGGCAAATCCAGAGGCAGAAAGCTCAGGGGCTGGAGGAGGGGCTGGGGAAACAGGAAGCGGGCACTAGCGGCACGGGGCCTCTTCCGAGGGATGACGAGAACGCCCTGAGATGGACGGCAGCGGGGCTGCCTACCCCTAAGAATCACGGGAACTGTACACTTGAAACGGGTGGATTCTATGGCATGCGAGCTCTTTATCGCAATAACGCTTTTAAAAACGTCTCATGAATTCCTGACCCTCCTCCAGCTCTTGCAAAAACATGCCGAGTACCTTTCCCCGGCATCTGTGCCTGAACGCAGATGGCTCGCGCTCTTAAAAACAGTGTCTACTTCAAAGGGAAATGCCATCCACCTGTGAAACGCTTGGGCTGAGGCGAAGGACAGTCGAGCTGGTGATGCTGCCACAGAGACCTCGAGCAGCCACCCTCAGTACCCCGGGGACCTCCCTGGGGTCCGTGTGGCCGTGAAGCTGCACGTCCGTCCCAGTGGAGGCAGCCACCGAGGGCGAAGAAGAGAGTGAAGCTCCCGAAAAAAACTGCTCCTCCCTCTCCCTCCTTTTCCCATGGATTCCAAGACAGGGTGGGGACGGCCACCTGTGTGTCCCCTCACACACCATGAAGGCAAGAGCCATGACTGCTGTCTAAACCTTATGGATGCTTTACAGAGTGTCCAGCTAACCCTAAAACCACTCTAAGGAGGTAACTGTGATCCCATTTTACAGATGTGAAAACCAAAGGCTCAGTTTTTTGCAGGCCTCAGCATAGCCTGCCTGCGGTCACAGGTAGCTGGGTGACTCATGGGACCAGAAATCGCACCAGGTTACCCAATAACACCAGATCCTGCGTTGCCTCCTTGACTCACGAGGCCTCATTCGACGCCACGTGGAGCGGAGCAGAGGCGGGCCCAGCCCAGGCCTGGGGCCAGAGGTCAGATGGTCTCCGTGCAAAGCCCTGCCTCCCCTGTGACTGTGGACAAGCAGCTCACCTCTCTGCGCTCAATGTCTAAATAAGGCCACTACCATCTAGGTCACTGGTTACGTGCATGAGTCTTTTAAAAAGCATGTGAAGGGAGTTCCCACTGTGGTTCAGTGGATTAAGAATCCAGCTGGTGGAGTTCTCGTCATGGCTCAGTGGTTCATGACCCCGACTCATATCCATGAGGACATGGGTTCAATCCCTGGCCCCACTCAGTGGGTTAGGGATCCGGTGTAGGCCAGCAACTACAGCTCCAACTCAACCCCTAGCCTGGGAACCTCCACACACCGCAGGTGCAGCCTTAAAAGGACAAAA
Organism: Sus scrofa; assembly: GCF_054392235.1. Taxonomy (NCBI): domain Eukaryota; kingdom Metazoa; phylum Chordata; class Mammalia; order Artiodactyla; family Suidae; genus Sus; species Sus scrofa. The sequence continues at coordinate 1,580,571 of NC_139385.1, forward strand.
AAAAAAAAAAGTAACACATAAATAAAAATAAAAAAAATAAAAGCATACGTATGTGTACACGTGGGAAGCACCGAGCACAGCGAGCTGGGCGCCAGACACTTGATTCCCAGATCAAACCACAGACCAAATGAACTGCAGCCAGGGGACGACGCTCCCTCCAGGGCCAGGTCCCACAATGTGACCCCAAATTCTGCATGGGGTCAACCCTAAAGAGAGCGCCCGTGACCTCTGGGCAGCTGAACTCATCACACACACACACACACACACACACACACACAGGGCTCCTCCAGCAGACAGCACTGCTCATCACACACACACACACACACACACACACACACACACAGGGCTCCTCCAGCAGACAGCACTGCTCATCTCACACACACACACACACACACACACACACAGGGCTCCTCCAGCTGACAGCACTGCTCCTGCTGAACTCATCACACACACACACACACACACACACACACACACACACACACACACACACGGCTCCTCCAGCTGACAGCACTGCTCCTTCCCAAAGGACACACAAGAATCCAAACCACAAAGGGGAAAAGAAAAATCACTGCTGTGTCTCCTTAGACGTCACAAAGCCGAGCCCAGGCCCGAAAGGAGTCACCTATCGCATGACCCTCTCTGACTCAAACAGCAAGGGGAACCGCAGGGCAGCGCCGGACCCCCGCTTCCCCATGAATCGCACCAAACCAGCTTCTGAAGGCGCCCACCTGCCTGAGCCTCTTCCTCAAAAAGCCTGCGGAAGGTTCGCCCGTGGGGAGGCCCAGGGACCTCTTCCCGAGTTCAACAGGCCACTGTCTCAGCCAACCCGGGCCATCTCGGAAGAACTGACAGCACAAGTTCAAAGTTCCAGAAAGAAGTCTCATCTCTGTCGAACTAAATTCCATCTGGTCTGGGTTTTGCTCTTTTTTTATAAAGCCTCCTCCTGGGCCTGGATGGTTCAGTCTGAAAGTGACTCACGTTTTCTAGGAGCTCTGGACACGAAACGAACACATTCCAAAACATCTGACAGGACTGAGTGTGTCTGGATACCGATGGAGGCTTAAGAGGAGAACCTCCGCTCACAGCTGAACTCGGGCCCCGTAATGAAATTCTGAGCAGTCACCCGATAGCATAAGCCAAGTGACATACAAATAATTCACCGAAACAAACAGGTATTGATCTACAGAAGCGCTCGCAAGAAGTGAGAGCAGGTCCTTGCCTGCGGGGCAGACGACCAGGAATGCAATTAACCAACCAGGACACGGAACGCTTGGTGACGACGGGCAGGAACAAAGGAGGAACTGTGAAAAGTGTCCCAGAATGAAAAACACTGAGTCAGTCCCCGCCCCAGTTAAATCTGCACTGCGTGTGGGGACCCAGTTTCCCGGCAAGGGAGGTGAGACCGTCGGCCAGCATCTGTCCCCCCCCACCGCCCCCCAACTCCAGAACCGGGGAACCTGGACAGCGTGAGCGCCTTCACCAGACGCGGGGAACTCGCCCTGCTGCTCGAGAAGCAGCACGAGGTGACACTAGCTGAGGCCACCACAGCCAGCTCAGCTGGCAGCAGGCCCCTTGTCGCCGGAGCCAAGTCCTGTGGGTGGCGGGGCAGCCTGAGGCCCTAAGCCACCTCCTCCCCCAGGCCTGGCTGACACCCTCCCCTCCCAGTGCGGTCCTGGGACATCGGCCCCCAGAACCGCCCCCTCTCAGAAAAGCCCTCTGAGGACAGACAGACGGGCCGGGGAGGGGGGCGGTGCTGGATGAAACAGCCAGAAACAGAGAGTCCTGAGAGGGGCCGCGGTGTGGAGGACCCAGGCTGACGGCAGCAAGGAGCCGGCCCCTGGTCACCAGGGCCCACTGCCTGGTGTGACCCCAGCTCCCCTGCCGTCTACCGACCAGAGACGCTGAGCACGTCTGGGTCCTGTGAGCCTCCGCTTCGCCATCTGGAAGGAGAGGTGGCAGGACGAGCCAGCGGACAGGCGCACGGCCCCACCGGCCACCACCCTGCCACGGGTGGCCCCGACGACATCCCTCCCACCCAGGGGCAGAGAGCCACACTCAGGGCAGCAGGCCCACTTCCACACGGCACAGGGAAACTTGAATCTCTTGCGGACACGTCCACGGGGCTCCCCACCTCACCATCCGAGGGAGGGCGCTCAGCAGAGCAGAAGCCGCCCCGAGGTGAGCCCGCACGCGCAGAGGCCACCCTCCCACCCCGAAGCCTGAAAGCGCAGCTCCCGATCTCCCTGTGGTCCCTGTTCTTGGAAGACTGAGCCACCCCAGCCTGGACTGGACGCTCTCAGGAGCGAGAGGTAAGACGGCAGTTCTGAAGATGATTAACTGCACTAAGTCAGGAGATCAGCGGGCTCCCCGGGTGCAGGGGGCAGAGGCCGAGAGCAGGCCACCTTCCCAGGCATCCACCTGCTACCACACAGGTGCTGGCGGCCCTCCTTCCTGCTGGTCCCAGGGGCCCCCCGGCCATCTGGACTGGCCAGCAGGCTGGGCGGGCACCAACAATACCCAGACAGAGACCAGAAACAGCAGAGCCGACAGTGCTGGTGACTGATGAACTGCAGGAGACGGAACGAAACCACGTTTCATGGCAGACACGGTGTTAACCAGAGTGGGAAAGGGAGGGAGGCCTCGATCCCTACAAAACAAGGTCCCCAGGGCCCACCCTTGCTTGTTAACTGTGTTGTTAGTAAGTCCACTCATGTCTCAGGATCTTAGGGTCCCGCCCCCGACCCGAGAACTTTCTATGGTGAAAAAGACACTCACGTGTATGTATACACACAGGTACAGAACGTTTACAGACAATTTAACAAAATTATATATCAAACACACGTGCAACCACCCAGGCCAAATATTAAAAGACCGCTGGGACCCTGGATGCCTGCTTGTCCTGAGTCCCTTGCAGGCCCTCCCCCCCGCCCCGCCCCAGTTCTCCTACCAGAGGCCACCAGAGCCCAATTTTCATGCTACTTCCCTTCCTCTTCAGTTACAGTTGCAGCCTCTGTGCAAGACCCCGACACAGCAGAGTCTAGTCCTGCATGGTTCTGAACTTGATATAAACTGGTGCCACAGAGGATGTGTTTTCTCTGTCTGGCTTCTCGACACCCTCAGGGGCGGGGGTAGGGACTCTGTATTTGCAAAGGGTCACTGAACAGGGCAAGGCAGCGGTCATCCAAGGACGTCTCCCTGGCTCTCGAAGCGCTTACTCACTGAGATTCAACAGGCACAGCTGATAGCAAGCGGTCACCTCCAGGCTAGGAAACAAGTTCAGCAGGAGAGAGGCTCTGTTTATGGAGCTCAGGCTTGAAGACTTTTTTTTTTTTTTTTTTTTGTCTTTTTGCCTTTTCTAGGGCCGCACCTGTGGCATATGCAGGTTCCCAGGCTAGGGGTTGAATCAGAGCTGTAGCTGCCGGCCTACACCACAGCCACAGCAGCACAGGATCCAAGCTGCGTCTGCCACCTACACCCCAGCTCACGGCAACGCCAGATCCTTAACCCACTGAGCAAGGCCAGGGATCAAACCCACAACCTCATGGTTCCTAGTTGGATTCGTTAACCACTGCGCAGAACTCCTAAGACAATTTTTAACATTGTTTCCATGTAAAGGAGCAAATTCTACAACACTAGCATTTTAGAAGCACAAATACACAAGCCTTGACATATCACTAAGCAGACATAAAATAGAAAGTGATGGAAATGATTTCCAAGCCATAGAACGTTAAGTGAAACGAAGAGGCTACAAAATGTCAGTCGGTCCCGAGGTGAACTCCTCAAAAGCACACCGTGGAAAAGGGAGAGCCACTGACGCGCATGCTCGCCGGCTCCCTTTGTAAGACGTGGTGTTTGCGGTTATCTTACTTGTGTGACAACACTCTCCTCCAAGTGCCATGTCATGAACAGCAAGAGATCCCACCAGTCTGTTTGCAATTCATTCACAAGGCTTGTGGGCAGGAGAGCACCAGCTGTGGCGCACTGGATGAAGAATCCGACTGCAGGAGCTCCTGTCGTGGCTCAGGGGAAACAAATCTGACTCGGATCCATGAGGACGCAAGTTCAATCCCTGGCCTCGCTCAGTGGGTCGAGGCTCCCTGAGCCGTGGTGTCGGTCGCGGACACGGCTCAGATCCTGCATGGCTGTGGCTCTGGCGTAGGCCGGCGGCTACAGCTCCGATTCAACCCACAGCCTGGGAACCTCCATATGCCGCGGGTGTGGCCCTAAAGAGACAAAGACAAAAAAAAAAAAAAAAAAAATCCGACTGCAACAGCAGGTCACTACAGAGGTGCAGGTTCAACCCCAGGCCCTACACAGTGGGTTAAAGGATCTGGCACTGCTGCAGCTGTGGCTTGAATTCAATCCCTCGCTCAGAAACTTCCATGTGCCACAGGTGAGGCCATTAAAAACAAACAAAAAAAAGATTTGAAGGAGAAAATTTCACTAGCACCAATCAGGTCAAAGATTCTTGGAAAATAAGTTAACTGTACTTCAAGCTTCTGTGGAAGGCATCAAACATCACAAAATTCCACTTCATATTTGCTTAGCATACACACTGCCAATTGGGTAAGAACGCTCGAAGACCCCAACACAGCATCCACCCCCACGCACTCGTGTCTGCAGCGCCTCCTGCGGGGCGGGGGGGGGGGCCTTCCCTCGCCCGCCTGACCCACCGGCCTGACCCGCACCAGGTTTTGCTTTGTCTGTTCTTTCTTTTTAGGGCCACACCCTCCACACACGGAGGTTCCAGGCTAGGGGTCAATGTGGAGCTGCAGCTGCCAGGCGACACCCCAGGCACAGCAACGCCAGATCCCAGCTGCACGTGCAGCCTACGCCACGGCTCACAGCAAGGCCGGATCCTTAACCCACCGAGCGCGGCCGGGGACGGAAGCCAGGTCCTCAAGGACCCCAGTCGGGTTCGTTACCCCTGAGCCACGACGGGCGCCCCGCCCGCGTGATGGTTTAACACGGGTGCTTTTTCATCAGGAACTTCTACCTCAAGTCCAGTTACGATTTCTTGACGATCTACAAGAGAAACACTCCGAGGATGAAAACCACTCCGCTCTCGGAGGCTAACGCGTCAAGGGCTGCGCTCCTGGAAGGCCCGAGGGTCCAGGTGGCCTGGCCGCTGGCGGCGGGTTTTCGTCACCGGGTGGCTCCCGTGGGCAGGCACCACGGGCCACAGGAGGCCCACACAGCCCCCTCCGACTCAGCAGCCCAGTCTCTCCCCTCGGCCCACAGGGTGGGCCAAACATCGCTTTTCGGGGTGCATTTTTCTCAGGAAGGAAAAAAATAACCAAAACAGAATTCCCCTACCCGGAACACATCACTTTCTTGCTAACCACAAATTCTGGCAAAATCTTCTCTACATAACAGTGGTTCAGTTCCTCTTTCTTCAAATTGACACATTTTACCTTGCAAATTGTATATGTCAGGGGGTGTGTGTGTGGGGGTGTGGGTGTGACAGAAAGAGACAGAGCTCAACATCTGCACAGGTACCATTGTTACCAAATTCAGATGTAACACCAGCCTAGAAAACACTCACACAAACGCAAGCTACTCAAACGTCAGAGCTCTTTCGACACAGCAGGTATTATTCTAGACGCCAGGATGTAAAGAAAAATAATAGTTTCTGCCCATCAGGAGCTGACAACCGGACTGCGTGTGACAGGGAGCGGGGTGGACAGCAAGGCTTTCTCCCCAGTGCAGATGGTCCTTTAAGGTGTAACTCAATCACCAGCAAGGGCGCACATCTTAAGCGACAGCTCAGTGAGTCCTGACAAATGCGTATGGGCAGAGCCGAGGCGGGGGGAGCGGGGGCACGGGAGGCATGGGAATGGCGCAGGCATGCAGAGGGGGTGGCAGCCGGTGTGGATGAGCTCGGAGGGTGAGCCAAGTTCAGACATGACCGCTCAGAAAACCAGGGGGCATCCGGAGGTTTGGGGAAGCCGGCCACATGGGAGCTCCTCACCAGAAGGGCATGGGGAGCGCAGTCCAACGGGGAGCTCCAACAGAGTGAAGCCGGCTCTCCAGGGGCCAAAAACAAGGGGCGCTTAGGGCTGCAGGAAAGCAGAGCAAGGACACAGGGTGGTACTCTGTCTCTATTTTTATCAGCGTGCACTGTAATCCCCCCACATCAGCACCCATCACACTCACTCTCCACCACCCTACGGCACAATCACTGAGCTCTGTCACCTCAAAACAGGCCGTGAGATAAACGCCCATCCTGCAGAGCCAGGAAGCAGAGTGTGGCGCGCACGCATGTGTGTGTGTGTGTGTATCTTTATATAGATAGATCTTTTTTTTTTTTCTTTTTAGGGCCACACCCGCAGCATATGGAAGTTCCCAGGCTAGGGCTTGAACAGGAATTGCAGCTGCCAGCCTACACCACAGCCACAGCCACGCAGGATCTAAGCCACATCTGCGACCTACACTGCAGCTCTTGGCAATCGGATCCTTAACCCACTGAGCGAGGCCAGTATCGCATCCTCACGGATGATAGTTAGGTTCATTACCACTGAGCCACAACAGGAACTCCGAATCAGGTATTTTGATAGTTTTAATTTTAATACAAAAAGCCACAAAGGGTTTACGTCGCAAATAGAGAAAGAACTGCTACAACTCAAAGAAAAAAAGACAATCCCATAAGAAAATGGGCAAAAGATAAAAACAATCAGTTCAGAGAGGCCTACAGGGTGAAAGTATTACAAGAAACTAAACCACACTAGGAACTGAAGAAAAGGAAATTTAAAAAAACAAAATATGTTCTTAATTTATCTAATTCCGAAGCAAGTTTTTTAAAATGGTGGGTATTTGGGGTTTGTTTTGTTTTGTTTTGTTTTTTTGCCGAGGGCAGAGCATGTGCAAGTTCCTGGGCCAGGGATCAGACCTCAGCAGCAAGCCAGCTGCTGCCGTGACAATGCCAGATCCTTAACCAGCTGCACCACAGGAGAACTCCCTAAAAAGTGGTATTCAGTGTTAGTAAGACCATGGGCAAAGGATGCACTGCCGTCATAGGTATAAACTAGTAATAGCCGCCAGAGAGAATAGCTGGTTAAAATGAAAAATGTGCAGCCCTGTGACCCAGCAACTGCCCTTGGAGGACTTTTTGTGGTAGGCAGCATAAGGGCCCCTAAAGGTACTCACATCCTAAGTTAGACTGAATTCCTGAAAGGGGAATCAACGGCAGCTGAGTACGTTAGGTCACACAGCAAAGGAGAATTAAACGCAGGTGAAATTCAGGTTGCTCACCAGCTGACCGTAGGGGAGTTCCTGTTGTGGCTCAATGGGTTAAGAACCCAATGCAGTGTCTGTGAGGATGTGAGTGCCCTTCCTGGCCTTGCTCAGTGGGTTAAGGATCCGGCGCGGCCGTGAGCTGTGGTGTAGGTTGCAGACATGGCTCAGATCCAGTGTGACTGCAGCCTAGGCCGGCAGCTGCCGCTCGAATTTGACCCCTAGCCTGGGAATGTCCATATGCTGCGAGGGAGGCCTTAAAAAGACAAAAAGAAAAGGGCAAGGAGATGGACTGCCTGGTGGGCCCAATGTAATCCCAAGGGGCCTTAAAAGTAGAGCAAGAGGACAAGAGAAAGAGACTCAGCGAGTGGACAGCACAGGAAAGGCAAGGCCACAGGGGCAGGCGCAGGGGGGGATCAGGCGAGGAATGTGGGAGGCACCCTGGGCTGGATACGGCCAGCAAGCAGCTCCTCCCTCGGGGCCTCCGGAGGGAGCGCAGCCCTGCCCACACCTGGGTTTAGCCCAGGGAACCCTGCTTTGGACTACTGACCTCCAGAACTGTAAAATGGCCAACTTTTGCTGTTTAAGCCGCTAGGTTTGTGACTTTGTTACAGCAGCAGTAGAAACCAAAACATCACCCAGGGAAACCGCGACACGTGTGCCTCAGGTGTAGGATATGCCTGAGCACACGCACGTACAAAACATAAAACCAGAGAGGATCCGCCCCAAACGGGTTAAGTGGGGGTGACGGCAAACGGGTGGAGACTTCAGAAGGTTCTGTATGTTCTGAAGAGAATGTGTTTGTCCATGTTCCCCATAACTGAAAGTTAAATTTTTAGGAAGGGAGTTATCACTCACAGCTTAAGCTTCAAGGAATTAAAATGTAACAAGACTGCAATGTTAAAATGTAACAAGGCTGCAAACCACAGTGCACACAATTTCCGCCCCCCCCCCCGCCCCCGCCCCGGACAATCCTAAAGGTATTACAAAGACATAGACCCCACAGTCCCCACAATTAATACTTTTTTTTCTTGTCTTCTTAGGGCTGCACCTGCGGCATATGGAGGTTCCCAGGCTAGGGGTTGAATCGGAGCTGTAGCCACCAGCGTACGCCAGAGCCACAGCAACGTGGGATCCAAGCCGCATCTGCAACCTACACCACAGCTCTCGGCCACGCCGGATCCTTAACCCACGGAGCGAGGCCAGGGATTGAACCCAAAACCTCATGTTCCTAGTCAGATTTGTTTCTGCTGCACCACGATGGAAACTCCAACAATTAATACTAATGGTAGTATTTGGACAACAGCAGAGAAAAGGGAATTCATTGTATACCCATAAGCCACAACTTCTCAACAGCCAGAATCAACCTTTGCTAAACCATGAGATACACATAACATCTTTGTATAAAATTCACTCTCAAAGGCTTAGATTTTTTTTTTCCTTTTTTTGGCCACACCTGCGGCATGTGGACATTGCCAGGCCAGGAATCAAATCTGCGTCACAGAGGCAACCTGAGCTGCTGCAGTGACAATGTTGGATCCTTAACCTGCTGCACCACAGGGAACTCCTGAAAGGCTTAGATTTTCTGACTCCAGCCCATCCAACCACCATCCCCAATAAGACATCATACCCCCTAAGCATTGCCCACTTTGGGTTTTTTTGTTTGTTTGGTCTTTTTAGGGCTGCACCTGTGGCATATGTAAGATCCCAGACTAGGGGTCCAATCGGAGCTGCAGCTGCTGGCCTACACCACAGCTCACGGCAACACCAGATCCTTAACCACTGAGCAAGGCCAGGGAGGGAACCCACATCTTCATGGATTCTAGTCGGGTTCATGACCACTGAGCCACAACAGGAACTCCACATTGCCCACTCTGGGCAAGTCACTTGCCTCTGGGTTTAGTTTTCCCAATGTAAAAAGCGAAAAAAGAAAATCTGAGTTTTGGTCTACCACTTCACCTGCCTCACAGGATGACCATAAGGATATGAACAGAACAAAACGAGAGGCTACGTACATCTCGAAGGTCCATGAACCACACTTTGAGACGCAGTCAGCTATAGGAAAGCACTCAATAAACTGAGAAGCGCTACCCTGATGGTAGCAGAACACCGAATACCACCACCACAGCCCCAGGGAAGGCCAGCAGGCAGAAATCATTCAGTGCCAGCCAGCCCCGTTCCTGCAAAGAGACCTGAGCCGCCACCACATCCAGCAACTCTAAATTGTTCTACAGTCCTCAGAGGAAAAAGCATTCCTACCCACACACTGCCCCGCAGGTCCAAGTGTGACCCCGCCAAGGAGTCCAGTCAGGGGCCCTGGTATGGGTGGGTGAACGCTGGGCCAACCTGTGCCCTCAGGAACACAATGTTCTAACCAGGAGCAACAGCCATCACATGCTTCCCTTACGCAGCTTCCAGTCAAAGGAAATACAACTACAGACCAATGGCGGAGGGGGGGGCTGTTTACATGCAGACTCACCCAGGGTCTTTCCCGTCAATTAGGCCAACGCAATGCACTGCCCACCCCCTCGCCCCTACCCGCAGCGGCTTCACTCCACTCCTGCCTCCTCTTCTCCCTAATGAATCAACTCTCAGAGCCCTCCAGAACGCATCGGAAGCACAGCCACCGCAAGGACACCTTTCCAGACTCTCCAGGCAGAGTCGCCGACCTTGTGCCCACCACCACCACCAAGCAGCAGCAGTAACTCAGACCAACACCCACCTACATCTACTCTCCAGTTAGAGAGCTGAGGGGGGACCATTTACACAGGAAGATCCTAGAAAAGCCAAGCCTCACGCATGCTTCTTCGTGTTCACGCTGATCCATCAGAAAAAGCACTTAGGGAGAAATACAGCGGGCTGACGGGTGAAAACGCCCAAGTCCCGGGCGACCAGAGTACTTGCCAAGGCCGGACAGGTCCAGGGACGGCGCCCCACGCGGTGGGCAGGCCGGCACGCAGGAAGCGCGCGGCGGCCTGGCCTCGGGGCCCCCAGGGACCGGGGCAGCCCCGGGGAGACGCGGGCAGAAGCGCGCGGCGAGGTGCAAACGCGCGCGCTGGGCCGCGGAGCCACGCGCCCTCCTGGGCGTGGACGCGGGAGTGGGAGGGGGACCCGGCGGGGCGCGCGGCGTCGGGGGGCAGAAAGAAAACCGAAGGCCGAAGGGTCTCGGGCCCAAGCCGCGCCCGGCCTGCTGGGCGCCCGCCGTACCTGCTACCGGCGGGTCCGCCTCTTCGTCCGCCTCCGCCTCAGGTGCTGCAGCGACTGGCGCCGCGGGCAGCGGGTCCATCGCGCCGCCAGTCATGTGAGCGCGCGCCACGTGACTTCCTCCACGCCTGCCCGGCCGCTGCCCGGCCTCGCCACGCCCACTCCGGGCCGCCACGCCCATCCCCGCCCTGGCCCCGCCCCGTCTCGCCCCGCCCCAGCCACGCTGCAGAGGGGAGGGCAGGTGGCGCGGTCCAGGCCCGCGCTCGCAGCCCCGCGTCCGCCGCGGCTCCCCGCGCGTTCTCTGCCGGCGCCCTCGCCCACTCATCAGCCCCCACCTGCCCTCTCTCAGGCACCCATCCACTCGTTCATTCACCCGCTCCCCGCTCATCCGCTTACTCACGTCCTCGTTCGTCTGCCCACTCAGGAGCCTGCTCATTCATTTGCTCACTTACCCACCCTGTCATTCAGTCGTTGGCTCATTTACCCCTCCACCCACTCGCTCGCTTACTCAAGTCTCCCGACTGCCGCCTGGAGGCCAGGCAGCCCCTGTGCTGGGTGCTGAGGATACAAAGCTGCATTAGGTACTTCCCCATCTGGAGGACAGACGGGCCACCAGAGTGGAGCAAATGTCCCGACTACCAAAACCAAAACAAGGCTGCAGGAGCGCCGCACCAAAGGGTTCCCGCGGCACTGCCGGGGTAAAGGCTCTCAGGATGACTAGAGCCCGACGCGAGGCTGGAGGAATGAGGAATTCAGCAGGAGGAGGGAGTGGGTCCCCGCATCCACGAAGGCCCTGAGACATCACACGGCGGCACACGCTGTGGTGTTCCTGGAGCTGAAAGCATGGGGGCAGAAGAGGAAGCTGGAGCGGTGGGTAGGGCCCCATCAGGGAGCGTCTTGTTTACCAAGTAAGGACCCTGGATGGATCCCCTAATACTGGGATGCCTCTCAGTGCTCAGGGGGGGAGCCGGGAACAGTAACCAAGAGCCCAGAGCCCCTGGGAGGGTCCTAGGAAGGACCCCAGTCTCCCCAGGGGGTTCGTTCTCCTTGCTATAGCTACTGGACATCTTTGGGAGTTGGTACCAACAACAAGCTGGCTCCCAGCATAACTGAGGAAGTGCCATCCCCTTCCGCAGATGGGCACATAGCTGCTTTCCGAAGCTACAGAGGGACACGGCTGAGCCTGACACCTCCCCCATCCCATGCTTTTCCTTCCGCCAGATCGGCTTCCTTTAAGCTGTTTTTGCATCAAATGATGTCCTCAGCAATTTCTCCCCTCCAAGGCCTGGTCTCTCCCCGCTTCTCCCTCCCCCTCTTCTCCCTCCTAATTTCCAGGTATTCTTTGCTACGTATCTCTGACCCCCCCCCCAGATTATAAGATCTTTGTTAAATATCTAAACACTCACTGCGCCTTGAAAACTGAAGCATTAAACAAGCATAAAATTAGACATTACTGGAGAAAAACGGCATATTAAATGTATCATTTTACTTTACCCCCCTGACATGTGGTCACACCACCTTCATTCAGTGATCCTGGATCTGGGCTGCACTAGTCACCAGGAGGGCATTCAAACAAGCTCTGCCTGAAACCCACCCTCAGAAGTTCTGGTTTAAATGGTCTAGGGAATGACCTGGACTTGAATTTGGTTTTCATTTGTTTGTTTGTTTTTTAAAAAAGCTCCCTAGGAGTTCCCATCGTGACTCAGCGGTAACGAACCTGACTAGTATTCATTCGTGAGGATGCAGGTTTGATCCCTGGCCCCGTTCAGTGGGTTAAGAATCCAGCGTTGCCTTGACCTGTGGTGTAGGTCACGGGCTCGGCTCAGATCCTTCGTCGCTGTGGCTGTGGTGCAGGCCAGCAGCTGCAGCTCTGATTCAACCCCCAGCCTGGGAACCTCCACATGCCACACATGCAGCCTTAAAAAGCAAAAAAAACCCCAAAAAGCTCCCTGGAGGACTCCAAGGTGCAGCCCAGGTGGAAGACCACTGCTCTAAGCAGAAAGTCCTTCTAGCCTCACAAACATTTCCTGCGCATTTGCCAGGTGGGGAATTTTGTGTGGCGTGGGAGGGGAGTGAGGGACAGCACAGGGAAAACCGGGAGGCATCCTCACCTTCCCAAGATCCTGATGGACCTGAACGGAGGAGCGGAACCAGCGGGATTCCCACGCCACACGGCGAAGCGGGGGCTGGAGACGGGGTGCTGTGGAAGCAGAGCTGAACCACCGGTTCTGATGTAACTGCCTGGGAGTGCCTCCAAAGAAGGACCTCTGTCCTTCTGAGTTAGGGGCTCCAAAGACAGATCTAACAGTTTAGGGTGTTCGGGAAGTGTGCCCTCAAATACATCCGCCTGTAACTTTATTTTTTTTTTTTTTATTTTTGTCTTTTGTCTTTTTTGTTGTTGTTGTTGCTATTTCTTGGGCCGCTCCCGCGGCCTATGGAGGTTCCCAGGCTAGGGGTCGAATCGGAGCTGTAGCCACTGGCCTACGCCAGAGCCACAGCAACGTGGGATCCGAGCCGCGTCTGCAACCTACACCACAGCTCACGGCAACGCCGGATCGTTAACCCACTGAGCAAGGGCAGGGACAGAACTTGCAACCTCATGGTTCCTAGTTGGATTCGTTAACCACTGCGCCACGACAGGAACTCCGAAGCCCAATCCTTATGCCAGTTCCCTTTCATTCAGGGAAAAGGAAATAGGAACAGAATTTCTGGAGTTCCCGTTGTGACTCTGCAGGTTAAGGACCCAGTGTTGTCTCTGTGAGGATGCAGGTTCACTCCCTGGCCTCACGCAGTGGCTTAAGGATCTAGCATTGCTGAAAGCTGCGGCGGAGTTCACAGATATATTTCAGATCTGTTGTTGCCATGGCTGTGCAATGGGCCTGCAGCTGCAGCTCCAATTCGACCCCTAGCCTGGGAACTTCCATGTTTCGGGGGCAGCCATAAAAAGAAACAAAAAGAAAAAAAGTGGAGTCTCTGACTTTTAAAACGCTTTGAGGAGTTCCCACATGGTGCATGGAGGTAAGGATCCAGCATTGTCTCTGTAGCCACTCGGGTTCAAGCCCTGGCCTGACACAGTGGGTTAAGGTCCTGGCATTGCCTCGCTGTGACTGCCTCGCTGATCTGCGGCTTAAATCCAATCCCTGGCACTGGAACTTTCATATGATGTGGCTGAGGCCAAAAATAAATTTTAAAAAAAACCTTGGCAAGGGTAAAATCCAATTCTATTAAGACTGTTTTTGGTTTTTTTTAGGGTCGAACACTCAGTATACAGGTTCGGCCAGGGGGTCACATCGGAACTACAGCTGCCAGTCTATACCACAGCCACAGCAATGCAGGATCTGAGCCCCATCTGCAACCTACACCACAGCTCATGGCAACACCGGATCCTTAACTCACTGAAGGAGGCCAGGGATCAAACCCAAGTCCTTATGGACACTAGTCAGATTCGTTACCACTGAGCCAAAACAGGAACTCCAAGAGAGTTGATTCTTTTGCTGAGTCACATTTATTGCTTTCCACTAGGAAAATGAGAACTATATAGGTGAAGTGACAAAACTGGGAATGCAGAACACTGAAGCTGAGACTCACCGCCCAGGTGGGCATGCAGAAAGGGGCTATTATCAGCTATTCTACAAAGATGCAAGCACTTGCAAGTCCTCTAAACACCTTCAAAAGAGATACGAAAATGCTTCGAGGAATATACCCCAGAAATATTAGTAATGGTTCACATATTATCAGGATAGGCTGCAGTAACAATTTTTTTTTTTTTTTTTTTGCTTTTTTGGGCCACACCCACTGCATATAGAGGTTCCCAGGCTAGGGTCTAATTGGAGCTGTAGCCGCCAGCCTGCGTCACAGCCACAGCAACGCCAGATCCGAGCTGCATCTGTGACCTACACCACAGCTCATGGCAATGCCGGATCCTTAACCCATAGAGCAAGGCCAGGAATTGAATCTGCAACCTCATGGTTACTGGTCGGATTCATTTCTGCTGCGCCAGGACAGGAACTCCCTGCAGTAACAATCTCAGATCTCAGAGGCCTGAAATAATGAAGGGGTTACACTCATCATTGTCACTCAGAAACCCAAGTTAAGGGGCCGCCACCATCTTGAATTCCTGCCATCTTGCCAAAGGGAAAGTGCTCTGGCCCAGGAGTTCCCATCATGGCTCAGCAGAAACGAATCTGACTAGCATCCATGAGGACGCAGGTTCAATCCCTGGCCTTGCTCAGGGGGTTAAGGATCCAGCATTGCCATGAGCTGTGGTGTAGGTCGCAGACATGGCTTGATCCAACATTGCCATGAGCTGTGGTGTAGGCCAGCAGCTACAGTTCCAATTCAACCACTCGCCTGGGAACCTCCATGTGCCATGGATGCAGCCCTAAAAAGACAAAAAAAAAAATTTGTTTTTAATGTTCTGGCCCAAGGAGTTCCCGTTATAGCTCAGTGGGTTAAGGACCCAACACAGTCTCTTCAAGGATGCAGGTTTGATCCCTGGCCTCACTCGGCAGGCTAAGGATCTGGCATTGCCACATGCTGTGGTGTAGGTCGCAGATGCAGCTCAGACTGGAGTTGCAGTGGCTGTGCAACAGGCCTGCAACTGCAGCTCCAAGTCAACCCCTAACCCAGGAACATCCATATGCCACAGGTGTGGCATAAAATAAAATAAAATCCCTGCCTTGAGTATAGGGATTTGCTCACACCCTCCAGGAGCCCCAAGAAGCTTTAAATATCTCACACATGTTGGCTCACCTAATTCGACTTTGGACAAGCTACTTAACTTTCCTCAGCTTCAGTTTGCTCACATGTAAAATAGATATATCAATATTATTCACTCCAGAAATTGTTCCTTGAAGGTGAAGTTTTTTGTTTTGTTTTGTTTTTTGTAGTTGTTTGTTTGTCTTTTTAGGGCCAAACCCACAGCATATGGAGGTTCCCAGGCAAGGGGTCAAATCAGAGCAGGAGCTGCCGGCCTACACTACGGCCACAGCAACACTGGATCTGAGCTGCGTCTGTGACCTACACCACAGCTCACAGCCACGCCCAATCCCCAACGCACTGAGCAAGGCCAGGGATTTTAACCGCGTCCTCACGGATAATAGTCAAGTTCATTACCACTGAGCCGAAACGGGAACACCTTGAAGGTGAAGTTTTCTTTTTTTCTTTTTTTTTTTTTTTTTTTTTTGCCTTTTCTAGGGCCACTCCCGCAGCATATGGAGGTTCCCGGGCTAGGGATCTAAACGGAGCTGTAGCTGCCAAACCCACGCCAGAACCACAGCAACGCAGGATCCGAGCCATGTCCGCGACCTACACCACAGCCCACAGTTCTCGTCGTGGCTCAGTGGATTACAAACCTGACTAGTATCCTCAGTGGGTTAAGGATTTGGCATTGCTGTGGCTGTGGTGTGGGTCACAGAGGCGGCTCAGATTCCACGCTGTTATGGCTGCAGTGTAGACTGGCAGCTACAGCCCTGATTCGACCCCTCGCCTGGGAACTTCCATATGCGATGGGTGCAGCCCTAAAAATAGAAAGCCATAAAGAAAGGGAGACGTCTTAAAATGATCTAAGCTAATGCAGAAGAATATTCACCCTCTTCCCCAAACATACAGCTAATATTTTGCCTCCAAAATGGTTTCTAATACCTAGTTGGAATCTAAAGCAAGAAAGGGTGCCGGATACAGGGGGATCTTTAAGCTACAGCGGTGAACCCAAACTGAAACACATCATTCAATGAGCTTTCAGAAATAATATGGAGCTCCCCTCATGGCACAATGGAATTGAATCCAACTAGGAACCATGAGGTTGTGGGTTCGATCCCTGGCCTCGCTCCGTGGGTTCAGGATCTGGTGTTCCCGTGAGTTATGGTGTAGGTCGCAGGTGTGGCTTGGATGCTGTGTTGCTGTGGCTTTGGCGTAGGTTGGCGGCTACAGCTCTGATCGGACCCCTAGCCTGGGAACCTCCATACGCCGAGGGTGTAGCCCTGAAAAGACAAACAACCACAACAATAAAAAAATGAAAAATAATAAATGCCGTGGGAACTTGGGTTAAGGCACGAGGAGAGGAAGGCTTAGGTCCCAGCAAGTGTGAAAGGGACCTGAACTTCCTAGATAAGATCAGAGTTAACCAAGCGATGAGCTACCAGCCCTTAGAAGCAGCACCAAAGCTGGCTGTGTGCAGCAGACGAGGAGTGGCAAAAGAATAACCCTTGCGGCAATCTCACTCCTAGATATTTGCCCAACAGAAAGAAAAGCATATGTCCACCAAAAAAGACTTATTTCTAGAAGCCACATTCAAATAGCTCAAAAGTGAAAGTAACCCAAACATCTATGAAAAACAGACTGTGTGAACATATTGCTGGAGTCACACAATAGATGGCCACGCTGCAACGAAACAGCACAAACCACTGAGACGGGCACTGGGAAGTGGGGTGCTGCCGTGACAAATCCCTAAAAACATGGAATTGGCCTGGGGGTGACGTGGTGGGTAGAACCTGGAAGAATCTGGAGAAGCACGAATGCAAACCCCTTGACTGCCCTGAGGCGCTTGTTCGGCGACATACGACACACGGATGTTCACAGCCCTGATGACCGAGGTAAAGAAGCCTCCATCCTCTTAGAGCAGCATCCGAAATTAGCATCTTAAGGTACACGTCTGAAACTGTCATCAACAGGCTGTTAGGAGACAGGAAAGGCACTTCTGCTGAGGCTCTGCGGGAAACGCGGAACGTGTGATTGGAAAGCCTACGGAAGAAGGATCTCGTTACACGCTGACAGAACGCTCGGCTAAACTGCATCCTTCGGCTGCAGACCAAGGAACCCATCCCGATCACAAAAGGTGTCAGGAGAGGAGTTCCCGTCCTGGCGAAGCAGAAACAAATCCAACGAGGAACCATGAGGTTGCGGGTTCGATCCCTGGCCTCGGTCCCTGGGTTAAGGATGTGGTGTTGCCGAGAGCTGTGGTGTAGGTCGCAGACGCGGCTCGGATCCTGCGTTGCTGTGGCCGTGGCGTAGGCCGGAAGCTGCAGCTTGGATTAGACCCCTAGCCTGGGAACCTCCACATGCCGCGGGAGCAGCCCTAGAAAAGGCAAAAAGCCAAAACAGAAAAAAAAATGTCAGGAAAGTGTGCTTTGGAGAGAAAGCCAAGGGCGTGGCACAAAAAGTCACTTTGCTGGGTGATGCAGGGGGCTCACTCTCATTCTTTTTTGGCCACCCCTTGGCATATGGAATTCCAGCCCAGGAGATCAGATCCGAACCACAGCTGCCGCTGATCCTTTAACTCCTGATGCCAAAGCGGGGATGGAACCTGGGTCCCGGCGCTGCAGACACCACTGATCCCGATGCACCACAGAGGAAATTCCAAGCAGAGAACTCTGTGAAGAGATGAGCTGTGCGCCACCCCTTTAGAAGCAAAAAATAAAGATGGAGGAAAGACCTGTGGATGAAGCTTTTACCCAGTGGGAGGTCCACAAGGTTTCGCAGCATGTTCATCGGCAGAAACAGGGGCTGCTGGACGTTCAGAGACAAAGATGAAATGGAAGAAGTCTATCCAACCTCAAAATCCGACAGGCAGGACACAGACTCCCTGCTACTCAGCTGCAAACATGTGCGACCCTTGCTGAAAAAGGAAGAAGACTCAGGGTGGAGCCGCTGGTCCAGGGGGCAGAACATGAAGCCACAGAGGCTAAGTCTGAGGCCTTACATGGGCTGACTTTGCTCCATGGGATTTCAGAGTCGCTTGGGGCTGCGATTGCTTTTCCCTTCCGTTTTCTCCTTTTTTTGACAAGAAATGTCTCCTAAACCTCGCTCGCCCTCATCGTCTGGAATGAGATCACTTATTTTCTAGGGGCACAGATGACAAGGAGCTTTGCCTCGGGAAGAATGACACACAGAGTCTCACCCACAACCTGATTTACATTATTCATAGCAGGAGATTTGTGACTTCTGAGCTAATGAGGTTTAGGCAAGATTTTTGGACTTTGAGTCGATGCTATAAAGGGCTGAGACTTTGGGGGATGCTAGGATGGGAGGAGTATACTTTGCATGTTGAATGGAGGTGAATCTTTGGGGGCCGTCAGGTGGACTGTGATAGACAGAGGAAGGACCCCTTGAAGAATAAGCGGACTCTGCAGATGTACAAAGCTAAGGATCTTGAGATGGGGAGAGTATCCTGAGTTCTCCCGGTGGGTCCATGGTAATTACAAGGGTGCTGTCTCGGAGGGACTGTTCAAGAGGTCAAAGTGAGAGTGAAGCCCCCGTGAGGTTGAAGGCACAGATGGAATGAATACAGCATGAGCCAAGGGATGCCAGCAGCCTTTAGAAGCTAGAAGGGGCAAAAAAAAAAAAAAAAAAAAAGGAGTTCCCA
Source organism: Sus scrofa (assembly GCF_054392235.1). Classification (NCBI taxonomy): domain Eukaryota; kingdom Metazoa; phylum Chordata; class Mammalia; order Artiodactyla; family Suidae; genus Sus; species Sus scrofa. The sequence continues at coordinate 1,599,373 of NC_139385.1, forward strand.
CTGTGGCTCAGTGGGTTAAGAACCCAACTAGCACCCACGAGGATGCCTCTTCCAGCTCCCGGTGTTGCCAGAAGCCCTTGTGTTCCTCAGCCTGAGGATACGGCACGCCAGTCCCTACCTCCACTGTCACGTGGCTGTCTTCCGGGGGCATCTGTCTTCACAAGGCATTTTCTTTTTGCTTTTTTTTTCCTTTTTTTTTTTTAGGGCCGCACCTGAGGCCTGTGGAGGTTCCCAGGCTAGGAGTGGCATCAGAGATACAGCTGCCAGCCTGCACCACAGTCACAGCAATGCGGGATCTGAGCATGTCTGTGACCTATACCAGAGCTCACAGCAAGGCCAGATCCTTAACCCACTGAGCAAGGCCAGGGATCGAACCCACATCCTCATGGATCCTAGCTGGGCTCATTAACTGCTGAGCCACAAAGGCAACTCCTGGCATTTTCTTTTTCTTAGAGGGCCATCAGTCATGCTGGGCTGGCACCCACCCTAATGACCTCATCTTAATTACTTCTGCGAGACCCCTTCCCAATAAGGTCACATTCTTAGGTAATGAGGGGTAGGACTTCAACACATCTCCTTGGGAGACACAGTTCAACCCATGACACCACCCCCACAGAGCAAAGGAGAAAATCCATATGCTCATTTCCATAGCAAGCACAAAAAGCCTTTGAAAAGCGTCGGCATCCGTTCATGACATGACTCTCAGCAAACTAGCAATGGAATGGAACTTCCTCACTGGCAGAAAGGTATCTTCAAAAAACCAGGAGTGGGAGTTCCTGTCGTGGCTCAGTGGTTAACAAATCTGACTGGGAACCATGAGGTTGCGGGTTCGATCCCCGGCCTTGCTCCTTGGATGAAGGATCTGGCGTTGCCGTGAGCTGTGGTGTGGGTCACAGACGTGGCTCAGATCCTGCGTGGCTGTGGCTGTGGTGCAGGCCAGCAGCTGTGGCTCTGATTCGACCCCTAGCCTGGGAACCTCCGTATGTCACAGATGTGGAACCTCCATATGCTGCAGGAGTGGCCTGAGAAGTGGCAAAAAGACTCCGGGCCAGAAGGACAAAAGACTGAATGCTCTCGATACTGGACCTGAGATAGCAAATGCTGGGGAAGGAGGCCACACGCCCCTCCCACGCTCCACCCTCCACCCGGCCCTGGAGGCCTGGCAGAAGGATGAAGCGAGACCTGGGAAAGCATGCAAACAAACAGGAAAGCATCTGCTCATTAAGAACATGATAACACGATGGCCAAAAGGCACACGAAAAAATGCTCAACATCACTGCTTATTAGAGAAATGCAAATCAAAACTACAATGAGGTACCACCTCCCACCAGGTCAGAAGGGCCATCATTAACAAATCTACAAATAAAAACCGCTGGAGAGGGTGTGGAGAAAAGGGTGCCCTCCTTCACTGTTGGTGGGAAAGTAAATTGGCACAACCACTATGGAAAACAGTATGGAGGTTCCTCAAAAAAAAAAACTAAATAGAGAACCACCATATGACCCAGAAATTCCACTCCCGGGCATTTATCTGGACAAAACTTTCATTGAAAAAGATACACACACTTGCACCCCTATGTCCACTGCAGCACTATTCACAAGAACCAAGACACAACAGCCAAACAACCCAACTGTCCATCAACAGATGGATGGATGAATGGGTTAAGAAGATGTGGTACATATACACGATGGAATACTACTCAGCCATGAAGAGAACAAAATAATGCCATTTGCAGCAACGTGGATGGAACCAGAGACTCTCTGGTTCCATCCACTTGCCGGGGCCAGCTCAGCAGGATGGGGAAGAACGGGTGCTGTGGAACTTAAGGAAAAATAGTTAACATAAAACAAGACACAGAGACATTTATCTTAAGTAAAGGTGGGAGCCGGGGGACTCAAGGTCTCAGGGACCAAGAGCGCGGGACTCAAGGTCTCAGGGACCAAGAGCGCCGGGGAACTCCAGATCTCAGGGACCAAGAGCGCCGGGGAACTCCAGATCTCTGCAGCAACGTGGATGGAACCAGAGACTCTCACATTAAGTGAAATAAGTCAGAGAAAGACAAATACCATGATACCACGTATATCCAGAATCAAGTATTTGGCACATATGAACCTTTCTACAGAAAAGAAGCAAACTCACGGACATGGAGAACAGACTCGTAGCTGCCAAGAGGAAGGGGAGGGGGTGGGATGGACTAGAAGTTTGGGGGTTAGTAGATGCAAACTATTGCATTTGGAATGGACAAGCAATGAGATCCTGCTGTACAGCACAGGGAATTCTATACAGTCACTTGTGATAGAACGTGATAGAGGTTAATGGGAGAAAAAGAATGTGTAAGTGTGTGTATATATATAGCTGGGTCACTTTGCTCTACAGCAAAAACTGACAGAACATTGTAAATCAACTATAATACAAAATAAATTTTTAAAAGTAAATACAATTTTTTTTTTGTCTTTTTGCCATTTCTTGGGCCGCTCCCACAACATATGGAGGTTCCCAGGCTAGGGGTCTAATCGGAGCTGTAGCCACTGGCCTACCCCACAGCCACAGCAACTCAGGATCTGAGCCGTGTCTGCAACCTACACCACAGCTCACGGCAACGCCAGATCCTTAACCCACTGAGCAGGGCCAGGGATCGAACCCGCAACCTCATGGTTCCTAGTCAGATTCGCTAACCACTGAGCCAGGACGGGGACTCCAAGTAAATACAGTTTTGAAAAAAAGAATATGATAAGGTGGATTTCCCCTGTGGCACACCAGTTAAGGATCTGGCAGTGGCTCGGGTTGCTGCTGTGGCACGGGTTCAATCCCTGGCCCTGGAACTTCCACAAGCCATGGGTGTGGCCAAAAAAAATCCCAGTAATACACACAAAAAAGAAATATTTAGGGATAAAAAAACTTTTTTGGCCACACCTGCAGCATGTGAAAGTTCCCAGGCCAGGGATCAAACCTGTACTACAGGGAGTTCCCTTTGTAATTCAGTGGTTAAAGAACCCAACTAGGATCCATGAGGATGCAGGTTCGATCCCAGGGCAAACTCAGTGGGTCAAGGATCCGGCATTGCCATGAGCTGTGGTATAGGTCACAGACGCGGCTCGGATCTGCCGTTGCTGAAGCTATGGCGTAGAACAGCAGCTGCAGCTCTGATTCAACCATGGCTGGGTACTTTCATATGTGGTGGGTGCAACCCTAAAAAGTGGGGGGAAAAAAAAAAACAAAAACCTGTCTGGCAGCTGCCACCAGAGCCGCATCTGTGGCAATATTGAATTCTTAAGCTGCTGAGCCACCAGGGAACTCCTCATTTTTTTTAAGTTTTATGGAAGTATAGGTGATTGACAATTTGCAATAGGGATACATTTTAAAAGATATGGGCAACACCTCTACAACGAAAACTATTCCCGATTATCGCTGAGGGTAATTAAAGAAGAGGTAAATATTGGAGTTTCCGTCATGGCTCAGGGGTTAACGAATCCGACTAGGAACCATGAGGTTGCAGGTTCGATCCCTGGCCTCAATCAGTAGGTTAAGGATCTGGTGTTGCCGTGAGCTGTGCTGTAGGTCGCAGACGTGGTTCGGATCCAGCGTTGCTGTGTCTGTAGTGTAGGCTGGCAGCTACAGCTCCGATTCGACCCCTAACCCGGGAACCTCCACATGCTCCGGGTGTGGGCTTAAAAAGACAAAAATAAAATAAAAGATAAAATAAAAAGAAGAGCTAAATATTTATATGGACACACGGTTAGGATGTCAGTTCTTTCCAAATTGATCTAGAGCCTCAATATTTCTCCAATCCTAATCCCGGGAAGCTTTTCTTCATAGAAATGTTTATGCTAATTATAAAACGTATAGGGAAACGCGACGCTAAGATAATCAACACAGCTTGGAAGAAGAAGAGCAAGGCCGGAGGACCCCCGCTGCCTGACCTCGGGATCTGCCTAAAGCTGCAGCAGACAAGGGAATGTGGGATCGTCGGGACGAATCACAACTCGGTCCATGGAGCTGCAAAGAGAGCCCAGAACTTAACCCACTCATTCACAGTCAACTGATCTGCAGGAAAGCTGCCGGGGTCAGTCCGTGCTGCAGAGAGGGCTGTCTGTCCTTTTCTGTTCCTTTCCGCTTTACTGAGACACAAGGGACATGTGGGGCTGGGTAAGTTTAAGGTACGCAGGGTAATGATTTGACTTCCATACATAATGACATGATAACCACAAAATCTTCTTTTTCTTTTCAGGCCCACACCCACAGCACATGGGCGTTCCCGGCCAGGGGTTGAATCGCTGCAGCTGCCCGCCTGCACCGCAGCCACAGCAACGCCAGATCCTTAACCCACGGAGTGGGACCAAACATCAAACCCGCATCCTCGTGGGTTCGTTCCCACTGAGAGACAGCGGGCACTCCGATAACCCCAATATTAACGAACAGCCATCATCCCATTTAGACATAAAATTAAAGAAACAGGAAAAAGGGTTTTTTTTTTTCCCTTGTGATGAGAAACCACGGATTTGAAAAACAGAAGAAGAGTGGTTGCCTACTATGGAAAAGAGCAGGGAGAATTCTGCGGGGTGATGCAAATCTCCTAAGCACCGGCGTCAAGGACACTAGTGCACGCATCTGTCAAAGTCCTTCCGGCTCCAGTACATAAGATACTATGGGAGCTCCCGTCGAGGCGCGGCGGAAACAAATCTGACGAGGAACCATGAGGACGCAGGTTCGATCCCTGGCCTCGCTCCGTGGGGTAAGGATCTGGCGTTGCCGAGAGCTGGGGTGTAGGTCGCAGATGCGGCTCGGATCCCACGTGGCTGTGGCTGTGGGGCAGGCCGGCAGCTGGAGCTCCAATTTGACCCCTAGCCTGGGACCCTCCATATGCCGTGGGTGTGGCCCCCAAAAGCAAAACAGAACAAAAAACCTAAGACGTGTACGTAAACTTTATATAAACTACACCTCAATAAAAATTATTAACTGCTAGCCAAAAGTTTGCCTATATAAGTGGAAATGTGTACAATAATTCATCATGAAATACGGATTTTTTTTTTTTTGGAATTGACATATCAGAGCTTAAGAGATATAGGCAAGGCAATGTTTAAAGATAAAGGTATAATCCTAAATGCACACACGAGAAAATATGAAGATTAATTAGCTAACGGGTCACTTCTGGATGTTAGAACAGAGTAAACGCCTTTACGACTTTAAAAAAAAAAAGACAATAAGAATTTACCTTTGCCTCTAAGCAAACTACCAGTCTGAGCACACTTTGCAGTTGAAGCTGAAGGTTCTGTGATTCTGTCTGGGCTACAGGTCCATGGGGGCAGCTTTCCTGTTGCAGTGGCTCAGAGAAGAGACTTCTGACCTCCAGGCCTTTTTCTTTTTTTTCTTTTGGCTCTGCCCAGGTGGACGTTCTGGAGCCAGGGATTGAACCCACGCCACGGCACTGACAACAGGGGATGCTGAAGGCACCAGGGACTCCCGCTCCAGCTCTGTTCCTCCTTGTATTTCCCTGCTGTGGTGGGCATGCGCAAATTTAATTCTGCTACCTCTTACCCTGAGGATATACCTCGTAGCCTTTGGGGTCCCAGGTTTAAGGGACAGTGGCTTTCTTTTATCTTCCCAACACTGTACAGACCCTGGCCTTTTAACGTCTTTCATGTATTATGAGGCTGTCACCTGAGCTGGGTCCACCCAGGTTGGCAGAAGCCCTCAATGCTCTTCTTAGATTTTAATTTACTTACAGTGCTTTTTTTTGTTTTTGCCTTTTTGCCTTTTTTAGGGCCGCTACCGAGGCATATGGAGATTCCCAGGCTAGGGGTCCAATCGGAGCCGTAGCCACCAGCGTACGCCAGAGCCAAAGCAACACGGGATCCGAGCCGCATCTGCGACCTACACCACAGCTCACGGCAACACTGGCTTCTTAACCCACTGAGCAAGGCCAGGGATCGAACCCGCAACCTCATAGTTCCTAGTCGGATTCCTTAACCACTGAGCCACGACGGGAACTCCTACTTACAGTGATTTTAACTCTTTATTTGTACCAGTCCTTTAGTATCTTTTTTTGTTTCTTTTCAGGGCCACACCCGCAGCATACGGAGGGTCCCAGGCTAGGGGTCGAATCGGAGCTGTCGTCATCAGCCTACACCACAGCCACAGCCACGCCAGATCCTTAACCCCCTGAGCAAGGCCAGGGATCGAACCTTCGTCCTCACGGATGCCAGTCAGATTCGTTTCCGCTGAGCCACGATGGGAGCTCCGAGGTATTACCCTTATGACAAGGTGATAAAGATTGACTTGAATGCGTGCCTCGGATCGTTTTTCCATTTTATCCAGCACTTTAGTTGTTTTCAATGGACGTGTGGATCCCAGCAACCTATCTGGCCATGTTCTCAAACCAGAGCTGCTCAGAACCCGCGTAATAAAGACAAATATTGATATTTTATTTACTGGTGCAAACACTGACAGGCATCAGCAGGTCAAACCTGTGTGACAAAAGACGACAGGAACAAGGTGAAAAAATGCAGCCCAGCCGCGAAGAACATACTTGAACACAGACCAAAGGCTGAAAGACCGTCTTGCAGAATTTTATAAAGAACTCACTGACTTCCATGCGGAACAGACGAGCCACCCAGAGGAGGTGAAGGACATGTACCCACGACTCAGTGCAAGTGGCTCAAGATCACACACCAGACGTTCAGCTTACTGTCAATTACACACACCGGACGCCTGTCATTTTTTGGCCATTCCGCCCCTGAACCGTGCTTTCGGTGTTCGAGGACTTCCCTCCTTTGACCATTTCGTCCCACCACGGAGGGCCACATGCCAGACACTCAGTCCCAGCTGGACAGCCAGGCTGATGCGAAGTCGGGGTCCCAAGCAGAGCAGCCTCCACAGCGGCGATAACTCATGCCCAAGGGGTGTGGAGGCTGTGGGCCCCCACCAGCACCCAGGCAGGGGACTGGAAGGGGGGGCTGCTGCCAGTGGTGCTGGGGTGCGAGCGCTCACACCTGGACCCCGTGTTGTCTTCACTCTGTTCTCGCCGCCAGCTCCTGGTACCACCTGCACATTTCTGTCTTTGAGCCTGGTCTCCTACCCTCCTGGAGGTTCTAGATTCTTTCGCTCATTCATTCATTCATTCATTCATTTTTTTATCTCTTTGTCCTTTGAGGGCCACACCCGAAGCATATGGAGGTTCCCAGGCTAGGGGTTGAATTGGAGCTGTAGCCTCCAGCCACAGCCACAGCCACAGCCACGCCAGATCCAAGCCATGTCTGTGACCCACACCACAGCTCACAGCAGCGCAGGATCCTTATCCCACGGAGCGAGGCCAGGGATCAAACCCACGTCCTCATGGATGCTAGTTGGGTGCACTGACCACTGAGCCACGTGGGAACTCCAGTTTTAGCTGCTTTTAATAATTTCCTTTTCTGCTTAAATCGGAAATCTACTTACATCGGGAAAATGCAAATTCAAACAACAGTGAGGGAGAGAGGCTTTCACATACAGGACATGAGAACCAAAGGACTCGCGCGCAGCTGGAAGGCGTACGAATTGGAGGACACTTCATTAATGTCTAATAATCAGAATGCAGCTACCTCACGACCCGGAAATTTCACCTCTCGTCACATTCTCTCAACTACAGCCGGGGGTGACAAGCACAAGTCTCTGCATGGCAGCACTATTTATAACACCAACACCAACCGAAAGAGCCAAAAGCTACTTGGATGTCGATGCGAAATGAATCATCAATTGCTGTGTATTCACACAGTGTAGGAACTAGAACAGAATGTCCTCCCGACATGGACGGATCTTGAAAATATCATTTTGGGTGAAAAAGGACGCTGCAGAAGGATATGCATATGGTGAAGCACTGGTGTCCATTGAAAGACGTGACACACAAACACACCTGAGGACGTGTGTGTCCATGTCTACACCCTGGCTGTGACACCACACCACTTTGCCTCATGAGGGGAAACTGGCCAAAGTGTTCAATTTCTTGCAACTGCATGCGAATCCACAATTAAATCAATAAAGAATTCATTAAAAGATATCAAACAATGTATGTATTATTTATGGATACACCAAGCTTCTTCTGAGGAGGGGCAGAAGATGAAATTTAGGAGAGGAGTCCCCGGCGTGGCTCAGTGGCTAACGATCCAACGAGGAACCATGAGTTTGCAGGTTTGGTCCCTGGCCTTGCTCAGTGGGTTAAGGATCCGGCGTTGCCGTGAGCTGTGGTGTGGGTCACAGATGCGGCTCAGATCTCACATTGCTGTGGCTGTGGCGGTGGTGTAGGCCGACAGCTGTAGCTCTGATTAGACCCCTAGCCTGGGAACCTCCAGATGCCGCAGGTACAGCCCTAGAAGAGGCAAAAAGACCGAAAAAAAAAAAAAAAAAAAAAAAACGAAATTTAGGAGAGATCAAGAAACTTGGAATCTGGAGTTCCCGTTGTGGTGCAGTGGAAATGTATCCAACTAGAAGCCATGAGGTTGTGGGTTCAATCCCTGGCCTCGCTCAGTGGGTTAAGATCCAGCGTTGTCATGAGTTGTGATGTAGGTCACAGATGCGGCTCAGATCTGGGGTTGCTGTGGCTCTGGTGTAGGCCAGCAGCGGTAGCTCCCACTGGACCCCTCCCCTCGCCTGGGAACCTCCATGTGCTGCTATTGCAGCCCTAAAAAGCAAAAAAAAAAAAAAAGAGAGAGAGAGACTTGGAATTTTTTTCCCTTAAAAAGAAAAATACTGGGGAAAATATGGCAAAATATGCACATTTAAAAATCTGGACATAGGTAAATGGGTGTTTGTATACTACTCTGTACTTTAAGTTAAAAAATGCTGAAAGATTAAATGAGATAATGTTTATAAAGTACCTAAGGCAGTGCCTGGCTCATAAGAGGTGCTCAATAAATCTCAGCACTCTTTTTTTTTTTTTTTGCTTTTTTTGCTTTATAGGGCCGCTCATGCGGCATATGGAAGTTCCCAGGCTAGGGGTTGAATCAGAGCTGCAGCGGCAATGCCGGATCCTTAACCCACCGAGCGAGGCCAGGGATAGAACCTGTGTCTTCATGGATGCCAGTTGTATTCCTTTCCGCTGAGCCATGACAGGAACTCCAATCTAAGCACTGTTTATGTTTTTTGTTTTTTGTCTTTTGTCCTTTTAGGGCCGCACCTATAGCACATGGAGATTCCAAGGCTAGGGGTCTAATCAGAGCCACAGCTGCCGGCCGACAGAAGAGCCACAGCCACGCCAGATCCGAGCCCTGTCTGTGACCTACAGCACAGTTCACGGCAACGCCAGAACCATAACCCCCTGAGTGAGGCCAGGGATCCGACCCGCAACCTCAGGGTTCCTAGTCGGATTCGCTTCCGCTGCACCTCGGCGGGACCCCCTAAGCACTCTTGATCATTACGACACACTGGCCAAGGAGGGGGTGACACAGTTCCAGAGAAGTACTTTTCTTCACCCCAAGTCTTCCCTCCTGCTGACGGACCCAGAGAGCATCACTTTCCAATCTCATCACCCCTTTTCAGGAAGGACTCCAGGGAGGGCATTCATCTCCAAAAAAAGGGAGATGGGGACTCTCCGTGTGACACAGCAAAAAAGAACCTGACCAGCATCCAAGAGGACGAGGGTTCAACCCCTGGCCCTGCTCAATGGGTTAAGGAACCGGCCTTGCCGCGAGCTGTGGTGAAGGTCGCAGATGCAGCTCGGATCTGGTGTTGCTGTGGCTGTGGTGGAGGCCAGCAGCTGCAGCTCTGATTCGACCCCTAGCCTGGGAACCTCCATACGCTGTAGGTGAGGCCCTAAAAAAGAAAAATAAGGGAGTTCCCGTCGTGGCGCAGTGGTTAACGAATTCAACTAGGAACCATGAGGTTGCGGGTTCGGTCCCTGCCCTTGCTCAGTGGGTTGACGATCCGGTGTTGCCGTGAGCTGTGGTGTAGGTTGCAGACGCGGCTCGGATCCCGCGTTGCTGCGGCTCTGGCGTAGGCCAGTGGCTGCAGCTCCAATTGGACCCCTAGCCTGGGAACCTCCATATGCTGCGGGAGCGGCCCTAGAAATAGCAAAAAGACAAAAAAAAAAAAAAAGTATAAAAAAATTAAAAAGGGAGATGGCCCAACACAATCAGGTGGAGCTTGGCCTCTGGCCTCGGGCTGACCCGAACACCTCCAGCCCACCCCCCCCAAGAGACCAGCATGCCTGTCTCTGGGGTTGTCCTGGGGACTAAGCGGGTCCTAACAACAGTGCCTGGCCGCTGGGCTCAGTTACCGCGGGGCACAGCCAGGACCGAGGCAGAGACCCTGCCCGCTCCATGGCCCCGGACCTTGTTCCAAAGTCAGGGTTACGGCCCTCGTTCACTGGGAGGAAGCAGCTCAGAGAAGGTGAACAACTCACCCAGGAGCTCCTGCAGCTAAGCAGGGGCTGAGTCCTGACACAGCCCCGTCTGAAGAGGGTGAACACTGAGGATGAGTGAGCCCTGCGGGAAGGCCCAGGTGGGCCTGGGCAAGGCAGGGGAGGAGGTTCGGGGGATTTGGGCCATAGTGGACCTGTGGAGTCCCTCTGTCTCTCAGCCCTGTTCAGACGCAACATTCAGGTTAAGTGACTGAGAAATTCATCAGAGAGAAAGGTGCTTCCTGGGCTTCCCGCTAAGTCAGGAATTCGAAAAGGCAAAGGCATGAAAAAGCAGCCCCACAGGATGGACTGAAAGGGTGGGCCCAGGGCGCCACCTGCAGGCGACTTGGTTTTCCACAGACCCGAATTCTTCCCACGATCCAGCGAAACCCCTCCTCCCGGCTCCGGGCTCTGGGCTCCGTGCTCCGGGCTCCGGGCTCCGGGCACCAATCTGCCCACACAGCCCCAGGCCCGCTGCCCAGGTCTCAGCTCAAATGTGTCCTCTCCAGAAGGTGACGCTGTCTGGCGCAGCGGAAATGAATCCGACTAGGAACCATGAGGTTGAGGGTTCGATCCCTGGCCTCGTTCAGTGGGTTAAGGATCCGGCGTTGCCATGGCTGTGGTGTAGGTCACAGACGTGGCTCAGATCTGACATTGCTGTGGCTGTGGTGTAGGTCACAGACATGGCTCGGATCCTACGTTGCTGTGGCTGTGGTGTAGGCCGGCAGCTACAGCTCCAATTGGACCCCTAGCCTGGGAACCTCCATATGCCACAAGTGCGGCCCTAGCAAAATGCAAAAATTAAAAAAATTTTTTTTTAATTAAAAAAATAAAAAACCTGGCAGGCCATATTTGACCTGTGGAGTCCCTCTATCTCTCAACCCTGTTCAGACACAACATTCAGGAGAAATGACTGAGAAATTCATCAGAGAGAAAGGTGCATCCTTGGCTTCCCACTAAGTCAGGAATTCGAAAAGGCAAAGGCATGAAAAAGCAGCCCCACGGGATTGACTAGTCGGGTTCTTGCAACCCACTGAGCCCCAGCGGCACCTCCCGAGACAGCCTACTGACAGCAGCAGCACTCTAAAGAATTTCCGATTCACACACAGCGACGGCGGAAGCTTTCCTCTGAGGGCTCTACGGGAAAAAGCTGACCTGGCTACCCTCCCGCATCTCGTGAAACTGAAGAGGCCCTTCCCCTGGAACCATCCTTCCCAGCCTTAGGGAGGTCACGCGCCTTCAGGTAAACCCTTCCACGTGTATGGGAACGGCCCCAGCAGCACCGTCCGCCTTACCGAAAAGACTGGGACCCACCACGTTTCCATCAGCCAGACCATGGATAAGGAAGCTGGGGTGGAGTCCACAGCGGAACGCTATTCAGCAGAGAAAATGAATGAGCTATAGAGCTTCGTACGTGAAAATGAGTAATGTTATAAACATAATGGGAAAAAAGTGCAAATCCCACAGTTGTACCTACGAAGAAGGCTCACGAACGCGCATTATGTTGTTTGGGAATACACATTACTGTAAATCTGTATACGAAATATGGTGGCTTTTTCAGTTTTGCTTTTGCTTTTCGCTTTTTAGGGCTGCACCTGAAGCATATGGAAGTTCCCAGGTGAGGGGTCCAATCGGAGCGACAGCTGCCGGCCTACACCACAGCCACAGCCACACAGGATCCGAGCCACGTTGCTAACTACACGACAGCTTGCTGCAACGCCAGATCCTTAACCCACTGAGCGGGGCCAGGGATCAAACCCACATCCTCATGGATACTAGTCAGGTCCGTTACCACTGAGCCACAACATGAACTCCCACTAAATATGTATTTTCATACTATACACACTAAATATATCTATTTTATGTTTACCATGTCTTCGTCTTTCTTTACGGATTTATAATTTTACTGCGTATAGGATTTTATACTACACAATATTAAAATGTATATCTACAAATTTATATACAAATATATTTACTCTGTATTTTACTGTATTACATTTAACCTCATAGTTCTCTCTCTATACTATATATTTACCATAATAGCACTTTCTCTATATATACTTTAAAAATGTATCTTAAATACTAGAAATACTGTAATAAGCATATACGTTGTCATTCATAAATGTTCTTATTGATATGATATTACATAAAATAAAATGTCTTCTATATATACAGTAAAATTATACGTCTGTAAAGAAAGACAGGGCATGAGAAACATAAAATTTAATGCCATTTCCATACGGTTTCAGGTGTTTTAACAATGAGAATCATACGTGTGGGGAATTCCAGCTCCCTGAGGGCCAGGGTCTGAGAACAGGCAGCATCTACGATTCTGCCCACCGAGGTCCCGTTCCGTCCAACTTGATAGAAAAGGCAGGAAGAAGATGCAAATCTGTTGTGAAAACCCAGCTCTTCTCCAAACGAACACACACGCAAGCAATGCTGCAAACAGAAACTTGGACTGTACCCTGCTGTTTCTCAGTTTCCTCCTAATCTGCGTTGATTTCGTTTATTTTCTTTCCGCACCATTTGGACTCCTCCCCCCCCAGGTCAGCAGCACCCGCCACGGCGAGGATAACCTCTGAGACAAGGACAGCCCTGCATCCTGACCGGGCCACGGCTCCCTGGACGCCTCGAAGCCCCTCTGGCCATGCGCGCTCCAGCCGTTCGCAGACGCGGGCTCGGAGTCTGGCACACGGCTCGTCCCCTCGATCCGGGGTTCCCCATCTCGCAGCACTTTAAACACAGCAGTGGGGCTGCTGCCCACTCCCCGGAGGACCAACAGGAAGACCTCTCCCCGCCTCCCTTCCCTCTTTTATTGGCCTCCTTTCCGTCCTGTGTTAGACACGAGGCATCATTTCCCACGTGGACCACCGACAAGGACGCCCGACATGGGGGCCATCCTGCATCTTCGCTAACACCTCGCGGCTGTGTCCCTCAGGATGGCTCTCGGGCCAGTCTTCCGCAGCCTCGGCCGGGAGCAAGTGTGCCTCTCAGCCACAACCGTGAGTGCAGGCGGGCTGGTACGTATATCCAAAGTCAGGCCATCAGAGGCCAGCAGGCACATGAAAAGATGCTCCCCATCACGCATTACTAGAGACATGCACATCAAAACCACAGTGAGGTACCACCTCCCACCCGTCAGAATGGCCATCATTAATAAGTCCACGAATAACAAACGCTGGAGAGGGTGTGGAGAAAAGGGAACCCCCCCGCACTGCCTGTGGGAATCTAAGTTGGTACAACCACTCTGGAAAACAGCATGGAGGGTCCTCAGAAAACTAGACATAGAACCACCCGCCATACGACCCCAGCAGTCCCACTCCTGGGCATATATCCAGATTAAACCATAATTCAAAAAGATCCATGCACCCGCATGTTCACTGCAGTACTATTCACAACAGCCAAGACATGGAAACAACCCAAATGTCCATCAACAGATGATTGGATTAAGAAGACGTGGTACAGGAGTTCCCGTCGTGGCGCAGCAGAAACGAATCCAACTAGGAAGCATGAGGTTGCGAGTTCAATCCCTGACCTTGCTCAGTGGGTTAAGGGTCCGGCATTGCCATGAGCTGCGGTGTTAGGTCACAGACGTGGCTCAGATCCTACCTTGCTGTGGCTGTGGTGTAGGCTGGCAGCTACAGCTCCAATTGGACCCCTAGCCTGGGAACCTCCATATGCTATGGGGGCAGCCCTAAAAAAACAAAGACAAAAAAAAAAAGATGTGGTATATATATTCAATGGAATACTCCTCAACCATAAAAACCCCAAAGAGTGCCATTTGCAGAAACATGGGTGCAACTAGAGATTCTCATACTAAGTGAAATAAGTCAAAATGACAAAGACAAATACCATATGATGTCACTTACATGTGGAATCTAAAATACGACACCAACGAACCTATCTACAAAACAGAAACAGACTCACTGACATGCAGACATGGAGAACAGACTTGCGGTTGCCAAGGGGGGAGGGACTGGGACGGAGAGGGATTTGGGGGGTCAGCAGATGCAAACTATTACATTTGGATGGGCTAGGAAATGAAGTCCTACTGCACAGCACGGGAAACTATATCCAGTCTGCTGGGACAGACCATGACGAAAAAGAAACATATATATATATACATATATATATGTTTTTTAGGGCCGAGCCTGAGGCATATGGAAGTTTCCAGGTCTACAGCGACCGGCCTACACCACAGACACTAGCGTCCTCGTGGACGCTAGTCGGGTTCGTTTCCACTGAGTCACGATGGGATCTCTGACTTCCAGTCCTGAAGTGTCAGTGTGGCTGCAACTGGAGACGAGTTAGGAGACGACCGACAGCCAGGACTTGGAATACGTATTCTGCGTGCCTGTTTCTTGTTACTTTATCAGAAAGTGCCAGCTTTCGAAAGCGACAGCATGCCTGCGCCATTTCACCTTCCAACCAGCAAGGGACGAGGGGTCCAAATGCTTCACACCTTCGCCAACGCACGACAGCGTCAGTTTCTCCATTTAGATGGAATCTCCTCGTGGTTTTTTGTTTTTTTTGTTTGTTTGTTTGTTTGTTTTGTCTTTTTTGTCTTTTTTTGTTGTTGTTGTTGCTATTTCTTTGGCCGCTCCCGTGGCATATGGAGGTTCCCAGGCTAGGGGTTGAATCGGAGCTGTAGCCACCGGCCTACACCAGAGCCGCAGCAACGCGGGATCCGAGCCGCGTCTGCAACCTACACCACAGCTCACGGCAACGCCGGATCGTCAACCCACTGAGCAAGGGCAGGGACCGAACCCACAACCTCATGGTTCCTAGTTGAATTCGTTAACCACTGCGCCACGACGGGAACTCCTCTTCATGGTTTTAACGCGATTTTCCCCGATGACTAATGATGGCTCGCAGCTGTGCAGACAGATGCTCGCTGGAGACTTAGCTTCTTTTGTGAAGAGATGCTCAAGCCCTTTTTATTTATTGGTACATTTTTTTCTTTTTAGGGCTGCACCTGCGGCCTATGGAGAGTCACAGGCTAGGGGTCGAATCGGAGCCACAGCTGCCGGCCTACACCACAGCCACGGCAACGCCAGGTCCTTAACCCACTGAGCGAGGCTAGGGATTGAACCCGAGTCTTCGTGGATACCAGTCGGGTTCTTTAACTCCTGAGCCACAACGGGAACTCCTCCTTTCTTATATTTATCAGGTCTGGTATTAGGGGAATGCTGGCCCACAGAATGCGTGAGGAAGTGTTCCCCCTGCTTCTGTTTTCTGGAAGAGACTACAGGGAACTGGCATCATTTCTTTCTTCTGTGTTCAGGAGAATTCACCAGCGAAACCATCTGTGTGGCCGGTGCTTTCTCTTTCGGACGATGACCAACTTTAGTGATTCAGACACTTTCATCAATACAGGCCTGTTTACATGACCTACTTGACCTTGCGTCAGTTTTGTTAGTGGTTTTGAACAAATGACCCAAGTTATCAAATTTGTAGGCATGGGGTTGTTCATCATATTCCTTCACTATCCTTTGAACGTGTGTAGGACCCGTGCTGATCACCCCATTTCATTTCTTTCTTTTTTGTGTGTGTTCTTCTAGGGCCGCACCCTCCAGCCGCACCCGTGACCTACACCACAGCTCACAGCAACACCAGATCCTGAACGCACTGAGCAAGGCCAGGGATCGAACCCACAACCTCATGGCTCCTAGCTGGATTCCTTTCTGCTGCGCCACGACAGGAACTCCCTCACTGACACTTATGGAGCAGTTCACCACAGCCGCTCAAGGGCCATGCCCACGGGAGTCCACGTGCTGGGCCACGAGAGAGCCAGGTGGAAGCGTACTCTTAGGACCTGTACGTGGAAGTCACAGAGCATCACTTCTGCCACGTCCTGTGCATTTGAAATCCGTGATTAATGGCGTTCCCATGGTGGCTCAGCAGTAAGAAGCTGACGGGCATCCGTGAGGATGTGGGTTCAATCCCTGGCCTCGCTCAGTGGGTTAAGGATCTGGTGCTGCCGTGAGCTGGGGTGTAGGTCGCAGACGCCGCTCAGATCCCACATTGCTGTGGCTGTGGTGCAGGCCAGCAGCCGCAGCTCCACTTCGACCCCTGGCCTGGGAATCTTCATATGCCTCAGGGGAGGCCCTAAAAAGCCGGACAAAAAAGAGAAAGAAGTGACCAGAGGCACCCATATTGAGGGGAGCAAGGTTTGGCTTCTGCTTTAGAAAGGCGTGTCAAAGGATTTACGAACCTAACTTAAATGCGCTTTTACCCTGACTTCTGTGATGCTTCGGTCCTGGAAGTTTTCCCCACCACACTGTGATTCTAAGACGGCAAGAGTCATACATTCTTTCCTCACCACTGTGTTCCCAAAACAGAGCCCCTCCCACGCAGCCCCGACACCCTGAACATCAATCGCAGCCCCCCTCAGGCTTTGCAGGGACCGCTGAGGGTCTCCGTGCTCTCCCTGGAACACTTAGAGATGTATTTTGAAAAAACATATGCTTCTGCATCGTGAGCACATCCATAATTTTACCCACAGGATAGGATATGACAAGTCCCTTCACTGGGAAGCAGTAATGAGTGGCTACTGTTTGCAACACCTGCGCCCCTGCAGGCAGAAGTCTTCCCTAAGAAACCTGTAGCTGCCCAGCTACCGTCAGCTGCTTTCACACTTGTCTGTATTTTTTTCTTATTCACTCATTGCCACCAATAGCACATTCTAGAACAACAGGGCAGGCAGTGCCCAAATCATCTATGAAAACAGCAGATAAACCTAGAAATTAGGAGGATAATGAGGACGGCCAGGAGAAATTACCTTGTCTTTGTGAAGCGGGTTTACAGGCTACCTCTCACTTTACAGGTGGGGAAGCCAAGGCCCAGAGGCCAAGCAGTGCCCAAAGTTACAAGGCTGAAAGAAGAGGAGGATTCAGAACCTGTGCTCGGCACCCAAAACCCCGGTTCTTTTCTCTTTTTTCTTCTTTAAGGGCTGCACCGGCAGCACATGGAGGTTCCCAGGCCAGGGGTCCAATCGGAGCTACAGATGCCAGCCTTCACCACAGCCACAGCAAGGCCAGATCCGAGCCGGGTCTACGACCTACACCACAGCTTATGGCAACGCCGCATCGTTAACCCCTGAGTGAGGCCAGGGATCGAACCTGCGTCCTCATGGATACCAGTCGGGTTCGTTTCGCGGCGCCACAACCGGAACACCTCTTTTTTTTTCCCTTTCAACTGTGGTAAAACATACACAACATTCCATTAACCATTTTGGCCACTTTTCAGTGTAGAGTTCGGGGCAGTAAGTACATTCACAGTGTCGTGCATGCGCCACCACCATCCACCTTCTCGAAATCAAACTTGGTCCCCGTGAAATTCCAACTCCCCATTCCCCATCGCAGCAGCCATCGTCTTCTTTCATAAAATGATTAATGGGCGGTGGCCCTCACCCCCGGCAACAAGCAAAACACAAGATGCGAATTGAGATTACCTTCCAGACGAAGCAAACCTAACCCAGAGGCGCCGCACACCCGCACCTCCGGAGACCCGGCCTGCGGCCGCGCGGGCCACACCGGCCACGCCCTCTTGCCCGCCCACAAAGCCGGCCCCGCCCACTAGCCGCCCCGATCCAGGCCCCGCCCCGAGTCCGGCTCCGCCCCGCCCCACGCTCCAGCGGCTGACCCCGCCCCGCTCCCGAGACCCGCGCTCTTTAGCGCGTCTGGGGGCGGAGCCCCGAGCGGGCCGAACCACCGTGATCCCCAGAATGGGGGTCGACGGAGTTACAGCCACCGCGGTGGGCTTGGGAGTGATTTAAACATCTCTCACTCATTTTTTTGGTATTGCGCCAGGCAGTCGTCCCTCTAGTAGCTTTGGCCATCTATGGCTCGCTAAGAATTCCTGTTATATTTTGGAATCGTCCGTTCTTTTCCCCGTCAGTAGACGAGTCTAAAAACCGACGTGGGGGGGACTTAGTAATTGAAATAGTTGGTGAAAGGCTAAGATATCCCAAACAAAATATCCTGCAAATTTTTAAGTTTTATTTAATATTAATTTTAACGTCAATTGTTATTTCATGCACATCTGCGTGCTGGAATGATTTCTGGTACCTCCCTGCGGCGTCACAAATAGTTTAGTCCTTCACCGTAAGGCCCGACGGGAGGAGGAAGGGAGTGGTTGCCATGTTGGACGGGACCATCTGCTACTTTACATGGGGTAGTTTCGTTCCCAAACAGTTTGTGGACTGAACAGAGCAGGGGCGGTGATTGGAGCTGAGCACGCACTTATCACGGGAGCGCTATCGTAATCCCTAGTGGACACATTTATACCCGGTGAGCTCCTCTAGACGCGCGGGGCGGCATCGGGGCGTGGGCGCTCCCCCCATCCCTGCGAGTGCCCCACCGCTCGCACATGGCCCGGCGGTAGGCGCGCGGTGCGGCCTGGGAGAGTCGGAAGCGCGGCGAGCCCGGGCGAGGCGGCACCGGAGGGCCATGCAGGACGCGGAGAACGTGGCGGCGCCCGAGGCGTCCGAGCAGCGGGCCGAGCCCGGACAGCAAGAGCCGACCGCAGAGGCGCCTCCGAGGGAGGAGCCAGCGCGACCAGCCGCACTGGAGGGTGCGGGCGGCGAGGACCCGGAGGCCGGGCCGGGGCCTGATGTGCCGGCCGAGCCTTTGGCCGACGGGGAGCAAAAGACGGACGCGACCCCCGGCGCCTCCCCGCCGCCTTCCGAGGAGCCCCCAACCCTGGCCGCAGGCGAGACGGGGCAGGCGCGGGACGCGGCGGCCGAGGCCGGCTCCGAGGGGGCGGGTGGGGAGCCCGGCGGCGCGGCGGAGGACGGTGGCGCGGACGAGCCCTCCTTCAGCGACCCCGAGGACTTCGTGGACGACGTGAGCGAGGAAGGTGAGGCGGCGGGGCGGGTCTGCGCCCAGATTCCCGATCCCCGATGCTCGGGAGCGGTGCCTGTCCTGCGCCTGTCGCCCAGAGCGCCTGGATCTCCGTTTTTTCTCAAAAGCAGAGGGGTGCAGGGTGGAGACAACTCCGCGAACCAGCCTCTGATGCTACAGCCAGGAGTTTGGAGGGTAATGAGAGCACACGGCGTGTACGCAGGAGCCGTGGCCCTGTGTGCACCTGTGTGGTTTTAGGGTCCAGCCGAGCAGGACACTCCACGTGCCGTAGGTTCTCGGTTGACAGCTCTCTGTCTGCGGTCCGGGTGCCCCGAGTGGCCAGCCAGACCTATCAAAGGCCTGAAATTGACCCAGTGCCGACACTTGAGGGGTGGGTGGACGCTGTCCCTCGGGAGTGGGAGGAACAGGGCGGCAAAGTTGGTCTCCTCTGCTCCTACTGTGCCACCGGAGCCTCTGCCCGCAGAGAGCTGCTCAGTAGGACGGTGTCAGCCTGACTGCTGGATTCCCAAGCCTGTAGGCCTAGCACCAGTCACCCTTCTTTTGGCAAATACTTTTTTCTCAGGTTGTAGTCCTGATCACAGCTTTCTTTGACTTGTTTTCTGCCCTGGCTCGACTTACAGCCATTATTTCTGCTCTCTGCCTGTGAGAGCCGGTCTCCAAAAGCTGTGATGTTGGCTGATCTCATTTGTTTTTGTTTATGTTTGTTTCCAGCCATTTAACTCTCCTGGTGGGACACTGCAGTGGGTTCCTCCAGTGAAGTGAGAAAATGTATAAAACACCATTGAGGTCGCCAATGTAAATGAGAAAGCTAAGACATTACCATGTAAAGATTGATTTTTTTGAGATGTGTGTGATCAAGCTGGTATTGAGTCAGAAGCATAAAGAATAGCACCTAAGGTGAAAAAGTTTAGAGAACCAACAGAGTTATTGGACTCTGAAACATGATTTTGTATATTTTTAACATTTTTATCAAACGCTTTTATTTTTCCCCCAATTTTATTAAGATATATTTGATGTACACCTCTGCGTACATTTGAAGTATACAGGATCATGATTTAACTTATTTGAGGCATAATTTTAAAAGGCTATCTGTTGTTGTCACTGTTTTTTTAATTTGTTTTGGGGGTTTTTTTGCTTTTTAGGGGCGCACCCGTGGTATACGGACGTACCCAGGCTAGGGGTACAACTGGAGATGCAGCTGCCAGCCACTGCCGCAGCCGCAGCGACACAGGATACAAGCCCTGTCTGTGACCTACACCACTGCTCACAGCAATGCCAGATCATTAACCCATTGAGCAAGTCCAGGGGTTGAACTCAAGAGTCCTCATGGGTACCAGTCAGGTTCATTACTGCTGAGCCACAGCAGGAACTCCTTTCGTTGTTGTGGTTTTGTTGTTGTTGTTGTTTATTTGCTTGCTTGTTTTTTAGGGCCACACCCTCGGCTTATGGAGGTTCCCAGGCTAGAGGTCCCATCGGAGGTAGCCGCCAGCCTATGCCACGGCCACAGCAATGCAGCATCCGAGCCGCGTCTGCAGCCTACACCACAGCTCACGGCAAGGCCGGATCCTTAGCCCACTGAATGAGGCCTTGGATGGAACTTACAGCCTCATGGTTCCTAGTCTGACCTGTTTCTGCTACGCTGCTATGGGAACTCCCGTCTTTTATTTTATGAGACATTTCAGCCTGAAAAGCAGGAAGGGATCCACAGGTAGTGAGGACTTGGGAGCTGGCGACGCCGTTGAAGCCCGTAACCCATAAGACACTGTTGTCCTTGTTGCTGAGAATTCACAGGGGCGGGGTCGCTGGGCACCCCACCCCAACCCCCGCAGCGAGACAAATGGTTTTTTTTACCACACCAAGTTTTCCTATATTTAAAGTTTTAAGTTTTTTGATTTTTTTTTTTTTTTTCTTTTTAGGGCCCTACTCATGGCATATGGAGGGTCCCAGGCTCGGGGGCGAATTGGAGCTGTAGCCTCCAGCCTACGCCACAGCCACAGCCACATCAGATCCGAGCTGCGTCTTCGACCTGCTCCACAGCTCACGGCAACACTGGATCCTTAACCCACTGACTGAGGCCAGGGGTCGAACCTGCGTCCTCATGGATGCTAGTCTGATTTGTTTCTGCTGAGACAGTGGGAACTCCCTAAGTTTTGATTTTAAAGTCCCTTTCGAGCCCTTCAGGATTTACTCACAATTGATTTTTTTGAGGCATGACATGTGCACACCCAGCTGACCCAAGATTTCTGGCGCGTGAATTATGGTGTGTGCCGGGATGGTAACGTGAGCACAGGCCAGTCGGGCTGGTGGCTGCGGGGAGGGCCTTTGGGAGCCCGTGTGATCTCAGCATTTTGCCAGAGTGGCCTGTGAGGCTCCTGGGCCTAAGGAACTGAAACCAAGCGAGCTGCCAGGTTTTTTTGAGGCTGGTGGTCATCAGAAGCTCTGCTACGTTTTTTGTGTTTCATGAGAACTTGCCAGTAGGGTGAGAGAGGGATGGCAGGGTACCGATTCTTCCGAAAATGGACCGAGTCTCCTGACTCGCAGGTGCCATGGCCCCTGTGCCGCTGTCCCGCCTCCCTTTTTGATACAGATGAATTCTCAGCATAGTTGAACCTCCGTCACCTTCATCCTTTCCGTTTAATTTTTCAGCTGCCTTCAGGGCATTGCTGTACAAATATTTGATAAAGGTTTTACCTCTAAATGTCATCTTTGCTATATTTAGACTTGTGAATTGCTTCTTTCTGTGTCTCCTGGAGTCAGATTGGGAATCTGGGAGCCAAGAGAAACCAGATGCGTGGGCTGGTAATGACAGGGGAACTCTCTTCTGCCTTGTGTAATTACCTGGCTTTTTCGCTGACTCCGTCAAGGCGGGGCCTCGTAAACCAGGCGCTGTTGTCCCGAGGAAGGGTCCACAGTTGCATAAAAGCTGAGCTTGTCGACCTTGTCGGTTGAGATGGGCCATAGCGGCCGCGTGGTCGTAGGGCAGGTGAGCTCTAAAGCACCTCGCAGGCCCGGCTGCGGCCTCGCTGAGGAAGACGCTCTGCCCCCGCCCCTGCCCCCCGCCTCTCGGTTGGGCCTCCGTTTCCGCTTTGCTGCAATTTAAGCAGCAATTCTTTTATCTCAGTGTCACGTTCTCCCCATCCTTCTTAAAGGTGTGGAGGGTGATTCGAAATAGTTTACAACAGAACTTGCCTCTCGAAATGAAAGGATCTTTCTTCCCCTTCGAAAGACCTTTTTATTACGGAAAACTGTAAACACAAAATGGAAAAAGTAGATCTCAAGTTTTGAAAATGAAAGACCACAAAAAAGTTTTCTGGCCTTCCCATGGTGCCCCAGAGGTAACCAACCCGACTAGGATCCATGAGGTTGCGGGTTCGATCCCTGGCCTCGCTCAGTGGGTTAAGGATCTGGCGTTGCCGTGAGCTGTGGGGTAGGACGTAGACACGGCTCGGATCCTGCGTCGCTGTGCCTGTGCCTGTGGTGCAGGCCGGCAGCTGCAGCTCCAGTTTGACCCCTCGCCTGGGATCTTCCATATGTCACACCTGCAGCTCTAAAAAGACCCCAGAAATGTCTGGCATCTGTAGAGCACGTTTCATAAGCATCTGGCACAGAAATGAGAGTGATGTGATCAGGTTCCAGATCACACAGACACTCGAGTCACTGAGTCACCGAGTCAGTGTTCTTCAGCTGTTGTTTAAAAACTACCTTGTATGAGTTCCCTGGTGGGATGGCTCAGTGGGGTAAGGATCCAGCATTGTCACTGTTGTGGCTCTGGTCACTTCTGTGGCATGGGTTCGATCCCTGGCCTGGGCATTTCCGCAGGCTGTGGGCACATCCAGAACAAAAAGTTCCCTTGTTCCCTTGTTTCGCCTGTACACACACCTCCCGGACTGTGATTATTTGGATTGCATGAATCATAGATGAGTTATGTATGTGTGACAGTCACTTTTCTGTACACCTGAAACTGACAACGTTGTAAGTCAACTATGTTTCAATAAAATTCTTTAAAGATATCTTGTTGTAGCCCCTAACCCAGTGCCTTGTAGTTTTTTAGCTTTCTAAACAAGTTTGCTAACTAATTGGGTTTAGGATTCTACAGAGTCTATATTTGAAAGAACAGGATTCACTTTTTTTCGTGCCTGGCTCCCGTAGCCAGTCGGGCATTTCTGTTGGTGCTGGGTTCTTACTGTCAAAAGGACTCAAGGCCTGAGACAGGCCGCAGGCACGACTGCGGAAGGCGGCCCCCAGGTAGCGTTGAATGGCCCAGAAAGAAGCCGTGGGCCTCCAGCTGGCTTCCCAGACGTGTCTGTGTCAGTTCCTCTTGTGTTTCTTTTTCTAGTTCTTTTCACACCTGTCTTTGCTTCTCTTTCTCTAGCTGACCATTATGGAAACGAAGCAATTCTAAGAAGTTTGAGCACTTAAGATTTGGGTTCTGTGTAGGTGTAGGTGGCAGACGCGGCCCGGACCCCGCACTGCTGTGGCTGTGGGATAGGCCAGCAGCTGCAGTTCCAATTGCATCCCTCGCCTGGGAACGTCCCCGTGCCACAGGTGCCACCCTAAAAAGGAAAAGAATAATAGTTGACATTGCTTACTCTTCCAAGCACTGTCCTCAGCATCCACAATTTAAGGTTTAAGTGGCTGGTGTCTCCCGGTGAAACTTGGAGGTATTTCACTGAATCAGAGACACCGTCATTTGCAAGACGTATCATCATTTGCACACGTTGATGGCCGCCTGGCTTAAGTCCCATTCTCAGGCCCTGTTGTCTTTAAACAAGGCTCTTTTGAGTGAAAGAGTTTGTTTGGAGCGAAAGGCCCACCTCTTTGTCTGCAATCTTCATTGTTGCAGCCTTTTTGAGAAAATTCAATTAAAGTCTTCTAGCATGCCAGAAATCAACTGCCGTGTCTTGACTGTGAAAGCGACTGCAGAGTTAAAAGCATCCTGATTCTTTCGAGTTTATTTTGAGTCAGACCGGGTCTGTGTTTTGTTCACATAAAAGCATTTAGATGTCATTTTTGCTTCTTGGAAATCGGGTCAGCGTGTTAAGCTGGTGCGTTGATGTTTCGCCTGGTCACAGAGAGGTCCTTTGACCAGTCTTTCACTTGTGCAGAGTTACTGGGAGACGTACTCAAAGATCGGCCGCAGGAAGCAGACGGGATTGATTCGGTCATCGTGGTGGACAACGTCCCGCAGGTGGGACCTGACCGTCTGGAGAAACTCAAAAACGTCATCCATAAGATCTTCTCCAAGTTTGGGAAAATCACGAACGACTTTTATCCGGAGGAGGACGGAAGGACCAAAGGGTGAGTGACCTGAAGTGTCCCTTGCGCTTTCTTGGTAGCTGACAGCGTGGTGGCCACCGAGTCTTCGAGCCACCCTCCCCTTGGGGCCACGGGGCGGGGCGGAAATGGAAGCGTGGCTCTCTTTTTGTTGGCGGTGGTCTCTTTCGGGCCGCACCCGCGGCCCACGGAGGTTCCCGGGCGAGGGGTCTCGTCGGAGCTGCAGCTGCTGGCCCACCCCACAGCCACAGCCACGCCACATCCGAGAAGCGCCGGCGACCCACACCACAGCTCCCCACGGAGCGAGGCCGGGGAACCTGCGTCCTCGTGGATGCTAGGCGGGTTCGTTTCTGCTGAAGCCCAGCGGGAGCTCTGTGACAGCCTTTTTGTGGAGTCAGAGACTCCGACCCTCAGTCAGGGTTTGTTGGCGCCGAGCAGTGCCCCGCGAGGAATGACCCCTCGGGGACAGGGCGGTGAGACGGCTGCTGGTGTGGGGAGCCCTGGGGATCTGGGTCTGCTTTTTGCAAGTGGCGCTCTTTCTCGATTCAGGTACATTTTCCTAGAATATGCGGCTCCTGCCCACGCTTTGGACGCCGTGAAGAATGCCGACGGGTACAAGCTCGACAAGCAGCATACATTCAGAGTCAACCTCTTCACAGATTTTGACAAGTGAGTTCGGACTCCGCCCAGGACAGCCCAGACCCCGGCCGGAGCCTGACCGGCCAGTGTTTCTGTGGGGGCGGGGGTGGGGGGGTCCATCCTCCCCCCAGACCACTGCAGCCCCGCTTCCCCTCCCTGCCTCACACTCACACGCCCGGCCCCGGCCCCGCCTCACCAGCAGCGTGCCTTCGGGTATGACAGTCGCGGCCGTGTCCCTTGCCCTTGGGGGGAGGTGGGGGGTGCGCGCTGCCTGGGCTCCGGGGCGCCTCGCCCGCGTGTAAGCGCCCTTGCGGCTCCTCCTTCGCCAGATACATGACCATCAGCGACGAATGGGACATTCCAGAGAAGCAGCCTTTCAAAGACCTGGTGAGTGGGCGCCGTCCGGGGCTGGGGGGCGCGGGCGGCCCCTGGGCCTGGCGCGGTGGCTCCCTCAGGAGCCGGAGACGCTGCCCGCGCTGGCCCCGGGTGGTGCTCTCGGCTCACAGTGGGTGGCGTGTATCCTCTTCCCTGCCGTTGGGTCTTTCTCTAGGGGAACTTACGTTACTGGCTCGAGGAGGCGGAGTGCCGAGATCAGTACAGCGTGATTTTTGAGAGTGGAGACCGCACGTCCATATTCTGGAACGACGTCAAGGACCCCGTGTCCATTGAAGAGAGAGCGGTGGGTGGCCGCCGCCTCTGCCTCCCCCGCCGGGGCGGCTTGGCCCGAGCGCAGGGAGGTGCCCTGTTCTTGGAGGCGTCGTCTCTGAGGGCGGCTGGTGCCCTTCGGGCTCCGGAGCGCGTCCTGAGACGTGCAGAGGCTTCCGGGGTCTTTGGGTTCAGGGTCCGAGGAGGGCGGTCCTTGCAGACGTTGGCGTCTTCGTGTTGTGGTAACGTCACGCTGGCTTTTTCCTCAGCGGTGGACAGAGACCTACGTGCGTTGGTCCCCTAAGGGCACCTACCTGGCGACCTTTCATCAGCGAGGCATTGCTCTCTGGGGAGGAGAGAAATTCAAACAGATCCAGAGATTCAGCCACCAAGGGGTCCAGCTCATCGACTTCTCGCCGTGTGAAAGGTAACTTGTTAGCCAAAGGAGTCCTGCCAGCCCTCGTAGAGAATTTTTTCAAGCTTTATCTTGCAGTGATTGAAACTTAATGGAAACGTTGCAGGAAGAGAATGGAGGAGGCCTGTGTGCTCTTGGCTGAGGCTCCAGTTCCCATTGTGCGGGTTCTGCTCTGGCATCTCTCCAGATGTGTGTGCAGACACAGGAGCCCCCGACCCCCGTCACATTCGTGCAGCAGGCCCCTAATCCTTGCTCTGCGTCCGCCGATTCAACCAGCGGCAGACTGGAAACAAAATGTTTTTTTAATTTTCCAGAAAGCTTTTAAAAGCCGAACTTGAATACGCTGCATGGCTGCCTCTGTTTACGTAACATTCATGGCACTTTGTTTACACCCGTTTACACAGCGTTTGCATGGTGTTAGGTATCACGGGGAACCCAGAGGTGATTTCAGGTATAAACTACACCACTTTGCGGGAGGGACCTGAGCGTCCCCCGCAGATGCCACAGGGCTCTCTCTCCTCTTTACGCTGCTGTCGAAAACCCCGAGGAAGAGGAAGAGGCCACACCAGTCCTCAGCTGGCGCACACAGCAGACTTGCGTTTGGGGTCCATGGGGTCTTTCCTTGTCCTGATTGTAGCAGAGAAACATTTTAAGCGACCCTCGGGGCGCCCTGGTGCCACGCATGGCAAGTGGTTTGTGCTGCAGTGGTTCTGCTGTGTGTTTCGAGTCGGGGTTCCAGACGGGCAGCCTGGAGTGTGGACGAGGTGCTGGCTGCAGGAGTCTCAGCTGCTTGTTCTGGCAGCTTTGCCTGGGCAGCCGCCCGGCCACGTTCAGGGCGGCGTGGGTGCTGGGAGCCTCGGGAGGAGGTGAGGCCACAGATGACCCAGCGGCCCCTCTGTTACAGGTACCTGGTGACTTTCAGCCCCCTGATGGACACTCAGGACGACCCTCAGGCCATCATCATCTGGGACATCCTCACCGGGCAGAAGAAGAGAGGGTTTCACTGCGAGAGCTCAGCCCACTGGCCGATTTTTAAGTAGGTGTGCCCGGGGTAGTGTGCCAGCAAGGGCTCCTTCGTGGCCTTGTCTTCATCGACGAGCCTGGCACTTGCCTTTTCCTTCTTAGGTGGAGCCACGATGGTAAATTCTTCGCCAGAATGACACTCGACACGCTCAGTATCTACGAGACGCCCGTAAGCGCCGGCCCGTCTGCAGCGCCGCTGCCGGGAGGGAGGGAAGCGCTGCCCTTCAGTCTCCCGGGCCGGACGCGGGGCCTTAACCGCCAGCCCGAGTCCGCCGCCTCGGGGAGGGGAGGAGGCGGGTTCGGGAATGGGCCGCGGAAACGTGCCTTTTGTGGCTGGGGGCGGGCTGTTTGGCCATTCAGCTGCCGCCTGTGCGGACGCCGCTCCCCCGGCAGGCTCACACTGTGACAGGTCCTGTGTGTCCTCGAGACGGGGCATGATGTGACTCACTTGTAACCTCATTTTCCCGCAGTCTATGGGTCTTCTGGACAAGAAGAGCTTGAAGATCTCTGGCATAAAGTAAGTGAGGCCCTTAGCAGGTGGCTTTTGGCGCCCGCCCCCCTTGGCACTTGGCTCCTACACGGTTGTGGAAAGTGCTGGTGCCTGTGCCCCTAGACACAAGGACGCCACAGCAGGCTCGTGCCCACCCGCCCTGGGCAGCTGGTTAGCGGCCCGGCCGGCACCCCCCCGTCCCCACGGAGACATCTCGAGGGTCTGCCTCCTCGTGTCCGACTTGGAGCAGAGGCTCGGGGCTCAGTCTTTGAGGGTGAGGGCTCTTTACTCAGGCGGAAGCTCTGCGTCACGGAGGTGGCCCCGCGGTGGGGCCGCACGGCTGCAGGGCCCTGCGGTGGCTTTCTCTGTCACCGGTTTTTCTCCCTGAAACCTCTGAGGCTGTGAGGTCCACCAGGGCAAGGACCTTCACGCTTCTGACTGTTTTTACTTTTACCTTCTTGGGCAAAATTAGGGCTTAAGTTGACAGTAAACCTGGGAATTCTCAGCAAACGTGAAAGTGAAGATATTTTTCACAGAAGCTGCTGTTCATGAGTTGTTTGTGACAGCACTTTTTAGGTAGTTGATGCAGTAAAGAGACTTGCCCTAATCCTTCCTTAATCCTCATACACTGTTGTTTTTCTTTGTTTTCTGGGGGGTGGGGGGCACACCCGCGGCACATGGAGGTTCCCAGGCTAGGGGTCTCGTCGGAGCTGTAGCTGCCAGCCTACACCACAGCTCACGGCAACGCTGGATCCCCAACCCACTGAGCGAGGCCAGGGATCGAACCTGCAACCTCCTGGTTCCTAGTCGGACTTGTTACCGCTGCGCCACGACGGGCGCTCCTCATACGTGTTTTGATTTGGGCTTTTCCCCGTTTGAGCACCCTGTGAATCCTGAGGGGTCCCGCAGTTGGGTCCTTCAGCCTGAAACGTGTGCCTGTGGCGAAGCGCGGGAGCAGGGGCTTCGGAGCCTGGCGTTGGACTCCGGTGACGCGCACGTGGCAGTGGGGAGCATGGTCGGCGCCTCTCTTTCCTCGCTGGCGCGGCGAGCCTGGCACAGCCCCCGACCTGTTCTGGGGACGAGCGAGCGGCACCCAGAGCCTAGCGCGGTGCCCGCGGGGGCGCGTGCTGGGCGTGAGGCGGTGCTGGCGGTTCGTAGGCGCGGGGGCGCCGGGCCGGCAAGGGGCTCTGGTGCCCGGGCTCTGGCGGGTCCTGGCAGACGCCGTGTTTCCTTGGTCCTGCAGAGACTTTTCGTGGTCCCCCGGGGGTAACATCATCGCCTTCTGGGTGCCCGAAGACAAGGATATCCCGGCCCGGGTGACCCTGATGCAGCTCCCTAGCAGGCAGGAGATCCGCGTGCGCAACCTCTTCAACGTGGTGGACTGCAAGCTGCACTGGCAGAAGAACGGCGATTACCTGTGCGTCAAGGTCGACCGGACGCCCAAAGGCACCCAGGTGAGTGGGCCCCGTCGGCGGGCCTGCCTTCCGTGGCCGCCCTTCTGTTGGGCGTGTCCCTGGGTTTGTTGGTTCAGGTCTGAGACTTGCTTTCAGACCCACTGACCCCAGAGTGGGCTGGCGTGTCATAGATGTCGTCGTGTTATTCTAACTGAGCAGTCTGATGTTTTCTAGGTGTCACCTAGTTCATGGGGACGCAGGGACCCTCGGGGCCCCCTCCCGCCTTCCCTGTGGATGTTGAATATGTTATTTTCTGGAAAAAATGTTTTTAAACCCAGAGTGGCATGATTGACAGGGCTGCCACCCAGATTTTTGGTTGGCGTTATTTAGTATTTAAGTTACTGCGAGAAATTGCCTCTTTTTTTTTTCTAATGGAAGTATTCCTCCTCTTTTTTAAAAGAATTGTCATAGGTGTACAGTTATTGGAGTTCCCGTTGTGGCTCAGTGGTTAAAGCACCCGGCTAGCATCTATGAGGACATGGGTTCAATCCCTGGCCTGGCTCAGTGGGTCAAGGATCCGGCATTGCCGCGAGCTGTGGTGTAGGCCACAGACCTGGCTCGGATCTGGCACTGCTGTGGCTGTGGTGTAGCCGGCAGCTGTAGCTCCGATTCGACCCCTGGCCTGGGAGGTGCGGCCCTAAAAAGACAACAACCAAAGCAAACCCACTACTAGCTTGTAGTGCGTTCTCGGGGTTGTACCACAGTCATCAACCACCACCGCAATTTCAGAACCGCCCCCGACTCATCCACAGTCACCGCCCCCCCCCCCCATTCCTCGCCCGCCCCGTCCCTGCCTTCTTGCTTCCTGTCTGGATTTCGCTGCTCTGGACACTTCATAGGAATGGGGTCAGGCTGCCCGCCGCCTTTGGTATCTGGACTCCTTCACCGATGCTGTCTGTTGGCCTTCCCCGGGCTGGGCCACGGGCCCGTCCCTGGTTGTTTTCCGTGGCTGAGTGGTGGTCCCTGCATCCTGTCTGGCTGTGCCTCCCTTGATCCCTAGATGGGCGTCGGCTTGTTTCCACCTTGGGCTGTTGGGCGGCGCAGCGCCCTGCAGTGTACGGAGCGTTGTCTTGAAACGCGCTGCAGGATCCTCCGCTGTCGTGAAGCAGTTGGATCTGTCCTTGGGGGCCTTGGGGGCCCTACGGAAGTTTTGGAAAGAAGCTGCAGTGCGTCCTTGGACCTGTCTGCTGGAGATGATGTTTGGGGCAGGTCTTTTTTTTTTTTTTCCCCCCCACATCCACAGAAGGGAATGGATTCCACATGTGGAAGTGTCTGGGCCAGAGACGGAACCTGTGCCACAGCAGTGACAGTGCTGGATTCTTAACCTGCTGCGCCACCAGAGAGGTCCCGGGGCAGGTCCGGAAGTAGAATCTGGGTGGGGCGTGGTGGGATCCGTCTGCTCTCCTCTGTCTCCGTCAGCGTTTGAGAGTTCGAATGCCACCGTTTTGATGACTGCAAGTAGTCATGTGTCTTTACCAGGTGTATGTACTCTAAATGTATTATTACTTTTTTTTTTTTTTTTTTTTGGTCTTTTCAGGTCCGCACCCGCAGCATATGGAGGTTCCCAGCCTAGGGGTGCAGTCGGGATCTGAGCCGCGTCTGTGACCTACACCACAGCTCATGGCAGCGCTGGATCCTTAACCCCCTGAGTGAGGCCAGGGATTGAACCCACCACCTCATGGTTCCTAGTCGGATTCGTTTTTGCTGCGCCACAACGGGAGCTCCCTAAATTTATTACATTTTTAAGTTATCTTTTGATTTAAGTCCGCCCCATGCTTGCAGTTTCCAGCATGTCACCCTTTCCTTTTTTTTGTTGTTTTTTTTAAACAGGGTGTTGTCACAAATTTTGAAATTTTCCGAATGCGGGAAAAACAGGTGCCTGTGGATGTGGTCGAAATGAAAGGCAAGTCCCATTGTCACTGTCCTGTGGGGCGGGGGGCGCCTGTGCTGTCCCACCTGCCCTTAAAGCTGCCATGTGACGTCAGGGCTTTGACGTGGAACCCTGACTCTTAAGTTACAGACAGACTGCACGCATCTAGGGTTTTCCTTGTCCTTCCTACTCCGGTCTCAGCTTTTCCGCTGCCAAGCGAAGAGATGCCCCTTTTTTCACAGCACGTGATCCGCTCGTGCAGCAGAGGCGCCGGGGCTCAGGGACAGAGAGGAGCAGGCTTTCTTCACCCCCGGTGGCGGCGGTGGCAGGAGCCCTGCGGCTCCCTTGTGGGAGCTCTCAGTTTATTGGGGTTTTTTGGTTTGTTTGGGGGTATTTTGGACTCATGAAAACTTCAAATGCTGTGTTTCTGCCTTTAGGTGAAAAATGTAGCCGTGTTTGTGGGCGAGGAGGGAGGGCAGGGCTTAGGCTGCAGGAGGAGGCTGAGGGCGCGTCACCGGCTGCACTGCACCCGGGCTGCCGCGCCCCTGGGGGGGCTCTGGGGAAGGTGGTGTCCCCATGGCCAGGGGTTCAGGGCTCGGCCCGTGGTCCTTGTACTGAAGTGACGTGTCGGGGCATTTGTCTGCTCGGTAACTGATGAGGAGCGGTCTGTCCTGTCCCCATGTCAGAAACCATCATAGCCTTTGCCTGGGAGCCGAACGGGAGTAAGTTTGCTGTGCTGCACGGGGAGGCTCCTCGGATATCCGTGTCCTTCTACCACGTGAAGAACAACGGCAAGATCGAGCTCATCAGTAAGTGGCTGTCTCGGGAGCCCACGGCACAGGGCTTGGTCGTGGCTCCTGGGGGACTTCTCCACTGGGGGGCATCGTTGTGGGGTGGCGGGGGCAGCAAGGACACAGAGTGGGCCTTCATGTTGGGATTGCGGCCCCTGCCCTGTTTCGAGGGCTACGGTCCTGTCCCCTCCTCTTGTGGCCGCAGCTGTCTGCTCTGGGCCTGGGGTCGTGGGCCACCCTCGCCCGCTCCACCTGGGAGTCCCCGTCCTCCGTCAGCTGGGCTGTAGCGTCAGGCTGGGGTGGTGACTGCTGACGGGCTCCTTGCCCTGCCTGCTGCCACCAGGGCTCCCATCTCTTGCTCTGCCATCCTGCATCCTTAGTGCCAGGCAAGCAGCTTCACATGAGGCAGGTCCCGTTAAGACTCTGCCGTTGAATTTGCATTGGCTTGTTCTGTGTGGGGACTGGGTGGCTGAGGCGTGGCTTTAGGCACGAGGCATGTGCTCGGCACACGTGACCTCCCGCAGGATCTCTGGCCCTAAATGCAGGGTTTCCCCACGGCTGAGGGTCTCTGTCCCCTGGAGGGCATCTCCCGAGGGAATTGTGCCAGCGTCCGCCTGCACTGCGTGCAGTCCCGCAGGGTCTGCTGGAATCACGCCACGGGGGCATCACTCGGCCCCTATCACAGGTCGGATTGTGTTATTAACTCCCTAGACGTGAAAGGAAGAAAGGCCGCTGGAGACTCTCAGGGAGCTCGCATGGTCTCGTCATAACGTGGGTTATGAAGCAGAGCGCACGCGTGCCCTGCCTCTGAGGGGCCTGCGTGCAGCCCGCCGCTTCCTGGGAGGGGCAGGTCAGCGGGATGGTCCTGGGCTCTGCACTGTGGCCTCGGCCGCTGAGCGCTGTCCGCTTCCAGGGTCCCTTCCCCCTGGGGTGTGGTCTGGGTCCTGCCCTCCTGGTCAGGCTATCTTCCCCGGGTTTCGTGGCTGTGCCGCAGGCAAAGGCAAGGATGCCCGTGGCGGACTTGGTTCGCTGCTCTGCTCGCATCCTGCATGCAGAGTCCGCAGTGAGGACCGGGCTTTACCAGCAGGACAGCTGGAGATGCACCTTGCACTTCAGGGATGTTGGGTTACACGGTTTCTGTGAGCGGGTGTTGGGCTTGCTGGGGTCACAGGTCTGAGAATCTCGTGGCCATGGGGTTGCTCTCCCTGGTAGTGAGTCTCTGACAACACGGCCTGGAAGTGGAGCCCTTTGTCCCTTTTACGTTGTGAAGGGCACTGAACGTGAGAGAGTGTTTAAAATAGCGTTGCAGCTTCAGATCCCCTTTGATGAATTCTGGGTCGTAAATGAGGTGTACCTAAGATTTTCTGACCTTGTTTTCTCGGGTAGCCAGTGGGCTCAGGGCCTCAACAGGGTCCCAGCGTGTGCACCCCTCGGCGTGACCCCACCGCCAGCCTCGCCGTCTCGGCTGCACGCCGACCTCTGGCGCGTTCTCTCCTTTCAGAGATGTTCGATAAGCAGCAGGCCAACACCATCTTCTGGAGCCCGCAGGGACAGTTCGTCGTGCTGGCTGGACTGAGGAGGTGAGTGTCTGGCTGTGGCTGGTGCCTGCTGTGGGCAGCACTGCGGGCTGTGCGGAGACCCTGACCCAGGACCCGCGCCCCAGCTCCTCAAGACAGCGGTGACGACTCCGCACAGACGCCGTGGGCAGTGCTCTCCCCCAGAACGGTCGTCCCCGCGGCCCCGGGTGGAGGCTGACCCCGCCGTCTGTCTGTCTGTCTGTCTCCCCAGCATGAACGGCGCCTTGGCGTTCGTCGACACTTCAGACTGTACGGTCATGAATATCGCAGAGCACTACATGGCCTCCGACGTGGAGTGGGACCCTACGGGGCGTTACGTCGTCACCTCCGTGTCCTGGTGGAGCCACAAGGTACAGGGACCGGGGGGCCTTGGTGCCGTGTGGACCAGGCGCGCCGGCCTCTCCTCCCCTCCCGGCTCTGCGGTGGGCGCCGTTGCTCTGCCTTGATCTTTGAGCCCAGCCTGGGCTGCCTCAGAGTCCGCACCAGAGCACCAGGCAGCCAGAATCTTGCCCCCGGGGTGTTAGCCCTTCACTTCTCGCTTCCCGAAGTTCGAGCACGTCTTAGGCCTGCCACCGCCCGGGTCCGGGCTGCCGTCACTGGTGCCGTGGCCAGAGAGCTTTTTAGAATGTTGTTCTCCTTGGCCCGCCCCCCGGCATTTGGAATTCCTGGGCCGGGGATCAGATCGAGCCGGAGGGAGTCCTCGAGGGGCTCCTGGTTTGGACCCTCAGAACTCGGCCCCCCCGGCCCCTCGGGCCTCTGCTGGCCTCTGATCATGTGGCCCGTGGCTGTGCGCGGGGCCCGCGCCGACCTCCAGCGCCCGTGCTTG
Source organism: Sus scrofa (assembly GCF_054392235.1). NCBI lineage: Eukaryota > Metazoa > Chordata > Mammalia > Artiodactyla > Suidae > Sus > Sus scrofa. Next base: position 1,633,611 of record NC_139385.1, read on the forward strand.
CTCCTTCCTCGTGGCCTTGGAGCCTGCCCCCCGCCTTGGGTGCTCCCCGCATCCCGGTGTCCCCCTCCTCGCCTGTTCGCCGTGCCCTCACTGCGCTCTCTAATCAGGGATGTGGCTTTAGGTGTCTTGGGTCGACGCCCTGAATGTGTCTCCAGGACCAGCAGTGCTGTTGGGCGATTTCCTGGCTCTAACAGCTGCTGAATGAAACGGTTACCTCTGTTGCTTCCACGGACAGTAAGGCTCCAGGTCCCTCCTGATGTGACCCGGTGGCGCGGGCCGCTCAGCGAGGCCTCTGCTCTTCCAGGTGGACAATGCTTACTGGCTGTGGACCTTCCAAGGCCGCCTCCTGCAGAAGAACAGCAAGGACCGCTTTTGCCAGCTGCTGTGGCGGCCTCGGCCCCCCACGCTCCTGAGCCAGGATCAGATCAAGGTATGGTTGTCCTCAGCCCGTGTCGGGACATGGGGGCGCGCGGCGTCCAGTAACTGAACCCTGGTGCTGTTGGGGTGATACCGAGGGAAGAATGGGAACAGCCCCTCGAGTGGGGGCCCTTGACAGACGCACAGACAGTGAGAACCAAGTTGGAGACGGTGGTCTCCAGCTAGTTTCCGGCTAGGACACTTGGCCTTGGAGGTTGTTTAAGGACACGACGGTTCATTCTAGGACATCTGCGTGAACTCAGGCGTCCATGAGAAGACGCTGGAGCAGTTAAAGAGCCCTGGCGGGGCAGTTCCCGCCGTGGCTCAGCCAGCGGTTAACGAACCCAACTAGAATCCATGAGGGTACGGGTTTGATCCCTGCCCTCGCTCAGTGGGCTAAGGATCTGGCGTTGCTGTGAGCTGTGGCGTAGGTTGCAGACGCAGCTCAGATCCATATGCCATGGGTGTGGCCCTGAAAAGCAAAAATGAAATTATGTATGTTTTTATTTATTGTCTTTTTGCCTTTTCTAGGGCCGCTCCCGCAGCATATGGAGGTTCCCAGGCTAGGAGTCGAATCAGAGCTGTAACTGCCGGCCTACACCACAGCCACAGCAACGCGGGATCCAAGTCGCATCTGCGACCTACACCACAGCTCACAGCAACGCCGGATCCTTAACCCACTGAGCAAGGGCAGGGATCGAACCCACCGCCTCATGGTTCCTAGTCAGATTGGTTAACCACTGAGCCACGATGGGAACTCCAAATAAAATTTTTTAAAAAAAGTCTTGGCGGGATTAGAAGAGACACACGCTTGGGCCTTAGACAGTTGTGCTGGAATGTGGGGTGGCGTCGGGACAGGGCCGAGGGAGGGTGCATCCCCCAGGGAGGAAGGTCGGCCGCGGCCCTGGACTTGGAGGCGGAGCTCCAGCTTGGAGGACTGACTTGTGGTTCTTGCTTTGAATGTAAATCCTGAGTGACTTGTCTTCATTTCAGCAAATTAAAAAGGATCTGAAGAAATACTCCAAGATCTTTGAACAGAAGGATCGTCTGAGCCAATCCAAAGCCTCAAAGGTCAGCCTTGTTGCCAGGCCTGAGGGAGTGCCAAGGCCTGGCCGCCCCTCACAGCAGAGGAGGCCCGCACCAGGCTGTGGGGACACGTTGTGGCCCTCTTGGTGGCTGGCTTTTCAGGCACAGAAGGTGGGGGGTGGGGGCTGCGCTAGAGTAAGACAGCAAGACACCTGTCCCACCCTCCCTGCCCAAGCCCCTAACTCACGTGTCCTTACATCATGGGCGGGGGGGGGGGGGGGGCGGGGGGGAGGACCGCAGACCAGGTCTTGTTTGCATTTGGCTTGAGCGAGACTGTGACCATGGTGAGTGAGGTGCTCGTTCTCTAAACTCTCCCCAACTCCACACGCAGGAGTTAGTGGAGAGAAGAAGAACCATGATGGAAGATTTCCGGAAATACCGGAAAAAGGCTCAAGAACTCTACATGGAACAGAAAAACGAGCGTCTAGAATTGCGAGGAGGTAACCTTGTTGGCCTGAGATACAGTCTTTTTCTTTCTTGCTTTTCAGGGCCGCTCCCGCGGCCTACGGAGGTTCCCAGGCTAGGAGCCGCATCAGAGCTGTAGCTGCCAGCCTACGCCACAGCCACAGCAACACGAGATCCCAGCCTCACCTGCGACCTACACCACAGCTCACAGCCGTGCTGGATCCTTAACCCACAGGCCGGGGATCAAACCCACAACCTCCTGAACCCCAGTTGGATTCGTTTCTGCAGCACCACGATGGGAACTCCAAAGATAACACTTTTTAAAGCATGTAGTTGAAATGTTTTTCCCTTTTTGCATCGGTTAATTTCCCAGGTTTTTTATTTTTCTTTTCAGGGCTGCACCCATGGCACATGGAGTGTCCCAGGCTAGGGGTCAAATCGAAGCTGTAGCTGCTGGCCTACACCACAGCCACCGCAACAGCAGATCCTTAACCCACTGAGAGAGGCCAGGGATCAAACCTGCGACCTCATGGATGCTAGTCAGGTTCATTTCTGTTGAGCCACAATGGGAACTCCCGTTTGGCAGATTTTTTTAGAACCCATCAAGTGTTGCCTACAGATTCTTTTTTTTTTTTTTTTTTTTTTTTTGTCTTTTTGCCATTTCTTGGACCGCTCCTGCGGCATATGGAGGTTCCCAGGCTAGGGGTCCAATTGGAGCTGTAGCCACCAGCCTACGCCAGAGCCACAGCAACGGGGCCTACAGATTCTTAAAAAGAATCTTTCATCTTAAAAAGACTCGTTCCAGGCCGTAGCCCTTTGCAGAGACCTTGCTGTGTTCACACTGGCCTCTTGGGGGTGTCGCGAGTCAGCCAGCGAGTGTGTGAGGCCCAGCCCCGCCCTCCCCTCCCCGCAGGTGTGGACACGGACGAGCTGGACAGCAATGTGGACGACTGGGAGGAGGAGACCATAGAGTTTTTCGTCACAGAAGAAATTATTCCTCTTGGCAATCAGGAGTGACCCGCGAGCACTGTGGTGAGTGAGCGTCGGCGCTCTGGCCCGGCCTCCCGGGTGTGGGAGGCCAGTGTGCGGAGGCCCAGGCCCGCCTACTGCAGGCCAGGCCTGTCCTGGCCGGCGGGGCTCCGGGTTCAGGGAGTGGTGCGCCCCTGAAACCCCGTAGGGTTTGGCGTGGTGGGGAGGCCGGGGCGGGTGCTGGCCGTTGGTGCCCAGGGAGGAGGGGGGAAGCTGTACGAGAAGGCCTTGGGGTGCCCCGCGGAAAGGTGGGCGGCGCCTGCCTCAGCACCTGTTCTGGTCGGTCCCAGAGCCTGCGGGGGCTCAGGCTTCGGTCACGGAGAAGGGCCTAGGGGTTCTGCACTCTCGAGCGTGTGCGTGTGCGTGTATGTCTCTCTGAGGCGTCATGTGCGTCGGGCCGTGGGTCTCACGGCAGCAGCGAGAGTGGGGGGCCCTCCCCCGTCCAGGCCGGTCTGCTGGATCCGATCCGAGTGGTGCCTCCCGCCTGGGAAGATGGGCTGTGGGTTTGCCACACCTGCTCGCTGGGCAGAGGCTGCTGCTCACTGGCCCGATGGAGCTCCTTGTCACTCAGGCTGGAGAGTGAAGTGTCCCCTCGTTGCAGCGTCACCGCCCGCGTCTTGTGCTGGAACCACGGTCACCCGTCTGCGGACAGCCTGCACGTTCCCGGATCCTCACCTGTGCTTCTCTCGCTCTGGACCGCGGCCGCGCCCGGACCGCGCCCCCGCCGCCCACGGCCGTGCCTTTCAGCCCCTGGTGTCCCGTTGGGTGTGTGAGGCGCTGCTCTCGGTTTTCTCTCGTTCGGGTTTTCACCGCACCGCAGACTGTGTCCTCTTCCCGCGGGCAGCGCCCTCCACACTGTGCGGGTTCCCTCCAGGACGCCCTGGTGCGCGGCCGCTGCGGGGTGTCCCAGACGCCAGCAGGGACTCAGTGCAGCACTGCGGCCCCGCACACTTGGGGTGCCGGCGTGTCCCCCACCATTCAGGTTGTGACAGGTTCTTTCAGCAGGGTGAACGTGGAAATAAAAGCAAACCTGTATGAAAAAGCTGTCTTCTCCTCTTTGAATGTAGATCGTGGCCTTGAACTCGGGGCTTCTCCCCTCTGCCCCAGCAGCCGCTGCCGGGCACATTAGGCCCGGTGCTGCCCGCACAGGTGGCGAGGAGGGGACGTTGGCCCCCCTCAGGGCCCCCCGGTTTCCGCGGAGCTCTGGAAGGTAGTTCGTCTGTTTCCTGCACTTGGCAGTTCACCTGATGAGAAAGAACCTTTTAGCCTTAGATACCTTGGTTTGAAGACTTACGCTGACAGTTGTCGCTCTAGCCACCCATCTGTGCTCCTGCCTGAGTGCCTCACTGCCCCGAGTGGGCATGGGCAGGCCTGCGTGGCTGCAGCCCGGTCCCCACGCTGTCCTGCTGCCCTCGGCGCCTGGGCAATAAACAGCAGCTGCTCCACCTCGCTCTCCGGGAACCTGAAGCCTGGCTGGAAGCAGTGACGCGTCGAACGGGCGCACCTGGAAGTCACGGGTGTGACTGTGACCTGCACCACGCACGGACCTCGGGCGACGTTCCCGGCTGAAGGCCACGCTGCCACGTGGGGGGCAGAAGACGGCCACCCCCGCCCTGCAGCCCTGCTGGGCGGAATGGAGCCCTCAGCCCAGAGGATCCCCGGGGACCGCAGCCTGTCCTCGCCACGGCCGGCCGGGCCTCCCTCGTGGGCCAGGCGCTGCTTGCTCCCAGTTTCTCAGGAGCCTGGAATGTTCACTGTGCCTCACAGCCCTGCCGTGTGGCACCCGCACACCCCGTCCGAATCACAGAAACTCTTGTTCCTTCTCGTGTCCTTTAAACTTGAGTGTGCCAGGACCTAGATTTTCTAATTCCAGGGCAGCAAGAAGGAAAAGGCACACGGTTCTGTCACATCAACAGGTTTTTAAAAGAGCTTTCGAAACAGCAACTTTTCACTGTCTTGAGCTGGCTGGTTGTAACTTCACAGAGGGCGTAAAATAAAGGGATTTCTGAAGCACTTGCGCTGGCGTTCCCTCTTCCTCTGTAGCGCCGCCTTTCCCAGGGCTGGCCCTTTGTAGAGGAATTTCCTGACCCAGACTGTGGGGCACCGGAGGGGGCAGAGCGTCCCAGTGTGGTGGCGAGAGCAGTGGTGGCGCTGGGCCCTGGCAGCCCATGCAGGCCTGGTCTCCGTCGTGTCTCCACAGGGGTCGGGATGTGAGGGCCTTGCCCTCTTGTTAGAACTGGGTGACAGGCTCTCCAGCAGGTTCCTGGTGGGTCAGAGGCCGGGCCTGCATAGGGCAGGGTGTGGACATTAGCGGGGTACCCTGCCCCGCAGCCCGGAAGTCCTAGAGCCCAGCGTTGACCTGGACACCAAGGACGAGAATGGGCAGGACCAGCACAGCCCTGCCCACAGTGACCGTGACCGTGGCTGGTGGGTCCCTCTGCGGGGCTGGCCCCGCTGGGGAGCCATCGTGACCCCCACCTGGGGCCCAGCCCTGCCGGTACGCGTGGCCTCTGGTTCCTTGCACTCCGTGGTTTGGGTCACTGAGTTGGATTCCTCCCCTCAGAGCTTCGTGAATCCACACCGCGGTGTGTATCGAGGTGCAGCAACAGTTCGCTGCATTTGCACCGTCTCTGGCCCTGACGGGAGCAGCGCTGCTGTCGCCTGGCACGCGGTGAGCTGGGTGACCTGGCAGTGCAGCCCACGCGGTTCAGCGGTTCGCGGCGCAGGGACTTCCCTGGAGGCCGCAGTGGAACAGCTGAGCGCAGCGTTTAAGCAGTAAATACACCCGGCGGGTCATGGGAGCCGGGCCCAGGTGTCGCGGAGACAAAAGACCTGCAGGGCATTTCAAGGTTGCTTTAAAAATGCCCTAGGAAATGACTCCGTTTCGAGAAGCAGTCCTAGGAAATCAGCTCATTAAATGTTAGCTGGTGGCATCTGTCCCTCTTGGGTGGGCCACTCCCCTGCCAAGCCTGGAGCAGGTCTCAGGCAGGCTCGGCCTGCGGTTGCCGTGGCGTTAGACTGGGGGCCCACCCCAACCGCCTGGGCAGTCCCTGAGTTGCTGAGACACTGAAGGACTAGCTGGGCTCCTGGGGCCCCGCTGATGTCACCGGGGCGGGGCGGGGCGGGGCTGACGTGTGGACAGGCCTCCCGCCGGGAGAGCGGGGAGCCAGGAAGGAGCTCTCTGGCCAGCCACGCCCTCCAGCCCGGCTGCGGACCCCTCCCGGCCCGGGGCAGCCCTGCCCTGAGGGAGATGGAGCCCAAGGACCAGCCGCTCACGGTGAGCATCCTCCTCGTGTGCCGGCTGCATGTCCCGGGGCTGCCGGCTCAGCCGGGCTATGTGTCCCCAGGCTGCTGCCTCCCCGCCCTGGCCTCCCGACCCACTGCACCCCGCGCCTGCGTGTCACAGGTCAGGCGGGTCTCCTGTTGGCCTGGGTCCCTGTCCAGGGCCCAGCTCCGCTCCGCTGAGCCTTCCCTCAAGGGGCCCTAGGGCCCTCCTGCCCTCTGAATCTCACTCCCCAGGGAGCTTGGGGCCTGGACCACGATCCCCGGCCAGGATGAATGGAACCCCCACTCCAGCCCAATCAAGGCCCCCCGAGGCCTGAGCAGACCCTTCTCCGGGGTGACATGGGATGGGCCGAGGCCAAAGACTTGCCCGTACGGTGGGCTGGGTACAGAGACCCCGTCCGGAGGAACTTTCTCCACCTCACAGACGGGACAGCAGGGCCCAGAAGCGTAGCGCTGGATTTCAGGGGGCAGCTCACCCATGACCAAGGTGGACTGGAGGCTGGGGCAGCGTGGTCCCAGAGGGCCCCTCGGAGAGGGGGCAGGTGGGAAGCAGAGCGCAGGAATTCCTACTTGAAAAAGCAGCTTTTGCTCAGAAATGCTCACAGCCTGCAAGAAGGTTTGGGTTCCTCGGGCAGTGGGCAAAAAAGCCGGCGAGGTGGTGAGACGCCTTAGCAGCTGTGTGACCTTAGGCAAATGACTTCGCCTCTCTGTGCTGAAGTCTCTCCAGACCAAGGAGGGTCACTTGACCACAGTGCTCTTCTTGTTCCTGAGGCTGCGTAAGGGAGTTAGCACTGGGGGGCTCGGGGTTCAGGGGCCTTGACTATCTCACCAGGAGTGGAAGGCTCGTAGGAGGTCGGGCCGGGGTCTCTGTGCTAGAAGGAGGGGGAGCTCCCTCCCCAGCCCGGAAGGCAGCTGCCGCGGTGTCCTGCCCACAGGTGGCGCTTCGGATCCGCCCACTCAATGACGCGGAACTGGAGGAGGGGGCCACTGTCATCGCCCACAAGGTGGGGGACCAGGTGAGGCGGTGTCTCGGGGTCACGGAGTTGCTCGCCCGCATGTGCTCGCCTCCCTCCCTTCCTTCCAGAAAAATTAACATCGTGCTCAAGGCACGTTCCAGACACTGGGATGGAGCCGAGAGGGGATCCAGGGCCCCGGCCCGGCGCTGCTCCCTTCCTAGTGCGGGGTCGGGGGTGGGGGGGGAGGACATCAAACAAGAGACGAAAGTGTGCTGCTGGGAGTTGAGGCTCAGAGGGGAATAAAGCGGACCGAGGCGGTCGCAAAGCGCCTCTGATGAGACGTTTGAGCGCACAGAGAGGAGGTGGGAGAGGTGGGGTCTCCAGGGGGAGGAGGTGCCCTAAAGCGGAAGTCGGGGTGTCCGCTTGAGGACCAGCTTCTCGCAGCCGGGCGGGCTGAGAACGGAGCCAGGACGGGGTCCGAGGGGCCAGAGTGGCTAGGCAGGCCGGGGGCAGGGTGGTGGTGGGGGCCGAGTGTACCCTGACGAAAGGGCCTGGGTGGTCGCCCGCTGCCTCGTTGCCAAGGACGCCTGCTCCTTAGAAACCAGCTCAGAAGCTGAGCGATCAGCAGGCTTTGGAAGCGTCCCTGGTCCTCACTGGCCGGAATACATGCCCAAGACGGGGTAAAACAGAAGGCGGTCACGTGACCTGCATTTCCCCACCTGCCATTAGAAAGGCAGCTTTAACCAGGATGCTCCCAGGATGTGTGTTTGCAAAGGACCCTGGGCGGTGGGGAAGCCTGGCGGAGGCTCCACCAGCACAGGGGGCGCCTAGTCCCCGCCCGGCGGGAGAGGAAGGCAGCTCCGGGGTGACACTGCGCTGAGGGTAGTAACTCCCCCAGGGCATGGGCGGAGACCTGGGGGGCACTAGTGCGGAGTTCACGGAGACCTGGGGCATAAAACCGGACGACAGCTCTTAAACTGAGGGGAACAAAGCTCACAGGACAGGACCGGCTCAGCCGGGAAGAGCGCGTGCAGTCTTAGTGTGGAGACGGAGCGTTGATCCGACCACATTTATAACGTGACTGCATTGGGAGGCGGGCGTGGGGGGCAGAGACCGCCGATGACAACGCAAATAGCAGCTACAAGCGCCGGGCAGGCGGGGGCTGCCGCTCCTCGGGCTTAGAAGGCCAAACACTTGAGACCGCGTGCGCCTCGCCGAGGAAAAGAACGCGAGCTGGAGGCAGCACGCAAACCCCTTAAATAACCGCGAAGGCAAATCATTTGCTAGAATCGACGGCGGTTCTCGAAATAGCCTCGCTAGTCCCCAGATCCTGGCACGTTGCCCGTCATGGGGACGGCCGGACCTCCTCCCAGGGAGCTCTGGCCTCCCCTGGGTGAAGTGGGTGGGTGGTCAGGCACCATGTCCTGCCCCCCAAGACTCCTGGTTCCTCCCAGGCGCCCGGGCCCTGCGGGGGCCCCAGGCCCGGCACCAGAGTAAACAGCTCACCCCGCCGCCCTGGGAAAGGCTCTTTTGAACCTCCGGTCCCCAGAGGCCCTCGCACACGGTGCTTTAAGATGACTTTGTAATTACGCATTTATGGGAGACAGGAGAGGCCCTGGGGGAAGAGGTGCCTGAGGCGCTGCTGCCGAGCTGGGCGGGTCACCTGCCACCCCTCCCGTTCCCTCCTTTGCTTGGGGTGGCGCAGCCCTCCGAGCAGAAGGAAACCCACTGGGGAATACCCAGCGTGGCGCGCGGAATGCGCCGTAGCGAGGCCACCAGCTCGGCGCTGTTCAGTCCACAAAGCCCCTTCCCGATGCCGCCCAGAGGGCGCCGCCGAGGCGTGTGCCTGGCGGGCTTCCCGGGGCCCTCAGCACCCAGGCCCGGCTGCCATCCTGGCGGCGCCTGATGGATTCGGCCTTGGTTGGACGCTGGCGTGTGAGGGCTGGAGGCAGAGCCCAGCAGGCCTGGGGGGCTTACGGGGGCTTCGGGAGGCAGGGATGCTGCCCCTCAGCGAGAAGCAAAGACGCTGCCTGGGGGTGAGCCCGGGAGCGGGGGGCCTGCACCCCGGCCAAGCTCCTGGATGCGGTCGAGGGAGGGAGCCAGGCCTGGGGTCCTTTCTGGTCCCTCCTCTACCCCTGCCTCTACGGCTCCCAGATGGTGGTGCTCATGGACCCCGACGAGGACCCCGAGGACCCGCTGCGCACACAGCGCTCCCGGGAGAAAACCTTCATCTTCGACACTGTTTTCGACCAGCAGGCATCCCAGGTGCCCACCCTCCCCCCGCCCCGCGGCCCCGCCCCCGCCCCACGCCCCGCCCCACGCCCCGCCCACGCCCGCGGCCCCGCCCCACGTCCCCACCCGACCGACCGACGTCCCTCTGCTTGTGTCCAGAGGGAGCTGGGCATCTGCAGACCCCAACCTGCCCTCTCCCAGGCCAGGTGCCACTCTGGTCTGACCGTGCAGTCGACCGCCTTCCCTCCGTCCGCAGGAAGACGTGTACCTCGCCACCACCCAGCACTTAGTGGAAGGTGTCATTTCCGGATACAACGCCACGGTGTTTGCCTACGGCCCCTCAGGTACCGCCAAGGGCAGTGCCCCGAGGAGGGAAGGGGTTGGGGGCAGGAACTCTTCCCAACAACGCAAAGCACCTACTATGTGCTGGCCTTGCCCAGGTCCCTCTGCATCCACTGGCTCCTTGGATCCTTGCAGCAGGCCCGGAGGCAGGCCAAGTGATCCCCCTGTGGGAGAGGAGAAAACGGAGTCTCAGAGAGGTCAAGGGCCTTCCCCAAGCTCACACAGCTGCTAGGAGTGAATCCGAACTCACCCCCAGCCCACACTGTGCCGCCCACAAGAACCCACACATCTCTGCTCTGCAGTTACAAGTGGGGGTCGAGAAGTGCTCGCAAAGCTGAGCTACCTCTCCTCCTGGAAACTAGAATCCCAGAGGGTCAGAGCTGCAAGGGCCCTAACCCCTCCCTGTGCAGGTGGGGAAACAGGCCCCGAGAAGCCTGGCCAGAAGTCACGGCTTGTCTATTTCCTTCACTCACTCACTGTTAGGAGCACATGCTGTGCGCTGGGCTCTAGCAAAGGAAAGGGCCTCCGGTCGTGGCCTGCAGCGTGACCGGGTGAGGAGGAGGTGAGGGATCCGATGAAGAGGCACTGCTCAGAGTTGAGCACGCTCGCAAGTTCTCCCACCACGATAACAACACAAACATCTTTTTTTGGCCACCCCACAGCCTGTGGAGTTTGCCGGCTAGGGATCAGATCTAAGCTCCAGTTGCAGCCTATGCTGAAGCTGTAGCTGTGGCAATGCTGGATCCTTTCAACCCACTGGGCTGGCCCGGGGATCGAGCCAGCGTCCAGGCGCGGCAGAGATGCCGCTGATCCCGTGGCGCCACAGTGAAAACTTCTGAAAACAACACAAAACATCTCGAAGGGAACTAGGAGAGGACAGACATCTCTGGGGCCTCCCTCCTCACACTGTCCGCATCTCTGCTTCCTTTCTTCCCACTTTCCCGCCCAGATTTGTGTCCCCAGAGGAGCCCTCAGGCTGTTCAGACAAGACTTTGTTTGTTTCCAAAATGGAAACCAAGCGTGTCAGAGTGGCCGAGGCCGTTTGCACAATCAAGGCAGCGTGTGTGCCCAGGCTCCGGCGGGGTCTGGGCCCAGCTCAGGACCCTGCCTCGGAGGGCACCCCACTCTTCCCGCAGGCACCGGCAAGACCCACACGATGCTGGGCATGGACGCGGAGCCCGGCATCTACCTGCGGACGCTCTCCGACCTCTTCCAGGCCATCGAGGAGACCCGGGGCCGCGCAGACTGCAGCGTGTCCATTTCGTACCTCGAGGTGAGCACCCGCGCACCCCAGCTGATCGTGCTTGCAAAACCCCCGCATTTCCCCCAAACGCCCGCAGCCTGCGGGACCCTCATCCCTCAGGGCACCCGAGACCACTCTGAAGGCGCCAAGCCCTAGGATGGGTGAGTCCCCGCACCAAACCCCCTACGTCCAGCCTTTCTGTCTCATCCCAGATCTATAACGAAGTGATCCGAGATCTCCTGAACCCCGCCTCGGGGTTTCTGGACCTGAGGGAAGACGCCAGGGGCACCATCCAGATTGCAGGCATCACGGAGGTCTCCACCTCAAACGCCCAGGAGGTGAGGTCCCGGGGCCCACGGACGCACTGGCCGCTCCTCCATGGCAGCCACATTCTCCGCGCTCACAAGGCCCTCGCGTTTAAGTTCGGGGGCAGAGCCCAACGCACAGCTCCAGAGCTGCCTCTGAGCCAAGGGGCCGGCAACCTTGTGCGCCGTGACCCTGCCCTCCTCGCCCGCGCTCAGGGCAGACATCACCAATGGACCACGCACTCCTCCCCTGCGGGCAGATGCAGACGGGGGGCCTTTTTGCGTGCTGTTCCCGGCAGTCACCGCCAGTCGGAGTTGGCTCTGGGTCTGAAGTCCTTTGCCATCCTGATCTGATCACTGTGCCAGAACCAGGGCCAGTTGTAACACTTCTACGGCCCTCTCTCTTCGCTCTCCCTGCGCAGCCCCACTCCGTGCTCCCCTCAGGGTGGGCCTCCCACCTGCTCAGAGCCCTTCAGTGGCTCCTCGTGTCTCCCAACAGCACAGCCTCCTTGGTCCCCACCCCTGCTGATGGTGAGCTCCAGCCACACTGGCCTAGGCCAGAGACCCCCTGCCCTCTCCATCGTCCCCCGTGGGTTCTGGGTCGGAGCGGGGAGCCTTCTAGCCTGTTCTTTAATAATGATGACCTATCTGTCCCTCTCTGCACATGCTCTGAAGTCCTGGCATGCCCAGCACACAGCAGATGCCCAGCAGAGGCTCACTGGCTTGATTTCCTTAGCTGCTTATGCAAAAGTGGGTTTCAGCGCACCTGGCAGCTCCGGCAAATGCCTGCGACTGCCTGGAGTTGTGTATTAGAAAGGGCTCTGGAGGGAAGGGATGGGTCCTCCACGGGTGATGTCTGCCGTGGGTGGAGGAGGCGGAGGGGGAGGTCCAAGCGGTCGGCCACCTGTCCTTCCTGCCGGATTCGCTGACTCGACTAATTACCCTCTTCAGGCTGCAACGCAGAGATTGCTTCCATCGGGTGAGGGCCTGCCCTCAGCCGCCCAGCCTCGGGGGTGGGCAGGGACGAGCTGCCTGAAGGGGCTCGGGGCACCCCTCCTCTTGCTGTGGAGGAAGCATGTGGCCACTCTGGGGCCTTGACCGCCTGCCCGCTTCCGCCTCCGTCCAGATCATGCAGCTTCTCACCAAAGGCAACCGGCAGCGCACGCAGGAGCCCACGGCCACCAACAAGACGTCGTCCCGCTCCCACGCCGTGCTGCAGGTCACCGTGCGCCAGCGGAGCCGCGGCACAGACCTGGCGGAGGAAGTGCACGTCGGGAGGCTCTTCATGGTGGACCTGGCGGGCTCGGAGCGGGCGTCCCAGGTTCCTGTCCTCTTCCTCTCGCTCCCTCGCCCTGGGTCCGTCAGCCCTGTAGTCCGCGAGCAGGACCCTGTCCTTCCTCGTCCAGCGGGATCCCCAGCACCCAGCCTAGCGCCTGGCCCGGGGGAAGCGCCCGCTAAACGCATCCTGGTGGCTGACTTCTCCGCAGGTGCTGGGGGCCAGGCCGCGCCCCAGCGTTTAGGAAGGGCTGCCCGTGTGACAGGCTCTCCTGGGCACTGGAGATGCCCACACCTGCCCCGGGGGGATTTTGGAGCCCCTGCGGGGAGGCAGGAGACAGATGTGTGAGCTGGTAATTAGAGCACGGGCGCCCCAAGCTTTGAGGGCCCACAGAGACTGCGGAGCCCGGGGGAGGGCGGGGCCTCGGGGCCGAACCTGACAGGTCATTGGCGGTTTGCTGGAAGCCAGGAAGGGCCCGCGGCGGGTAGCGTGTGAGGGAGTGACTGTCAGATGCCCTCAAAGGGCCCCGCCTGTCCCCCCCAAACGCCTCTGGCTGGCCTGTCCTTTGTGGCACCTGTTGCTGGGAGTGAGGGTTGTGCTCCCCATTGCCCCAGGGGCCAGAGTTTTCTTGGGGACAGGACCCACCCAGTGCCAGGAGCAGAGAAGGTGCTTGACGGTAGCCTTGTCAGAACAACAGTAGAGTCCTCACGTCCCTCTAAGGCACCAGGCATTTAGCATGAGCCACGTGGTCCCCTTGGGCGTGTGAGGGGGGTGGCCTGGTGCCGTTGGGATGCTGGGCTGAGACTCTGGGGGATGTGACTTCACCTGTACAAGGTATCAGGTGGGTCCAGCTTTGGGTCTGGGGGCGGGCCTGTGCCCCAAAGCTGTGCACTTCGCTGCTGCTATTTGTCCTCAGCTTGCCCCCTGTGCCTGGGCCTCGGGGCTTGTGGATCATGGCGTTGCTCCACGCGTTCATTCCTTCGGCCACGCTGCGCCAGGCCCCAGCCCTGGTGCCCAGGCTGCCGAGAGGAACCAAGCCTGGCCGGCTGGCCCGGACCCCCCTGGTGTAAAATGTCATGTACTGATGTGCTCAAAAACCTGATGGAGTTCCCGTCGTGGCTCAGCATAAGCAAACCCAACTAGCATCCCTGAGAATGCGGGTTCGATCCCTGGCCTCACCCAGTGGGTTAAGGATCCGGCTTTGCCGTGAGCTGTGGTGTAGGTCACAGTTGCGGCTTGGATCCTGTGTTGCTGTGGCAGTGGTGTAGGTTGGCAGCTACAGCTCCGTTGTGACCCCTAGCCTGGGAACCTCCATGCGCCCCAGGTACAGCCCTAAAAAAGACCAAAAAATCCCCCAAAAAACCCTTGAGGTACAGTAAGGCCAATAGATCAGAAGTTGACTGCCATTGAAAAAAATAGTGTGTTACTCACAGATCCCAAGAGGAGGGGGCACGGGATGCCAGGCAGGGCCCCGTGGGGAAGCACGGGGGATGGGGGGCAGGGGCAGAGGAGGGGCCGCTGTGGACAAGAGCCCTCACTGTGGTTTCTGCAGAAGGAGAGGACAAGGCAGTGGGAGCAGGCTGAAGACCGGCTGGTTTGGGTCACTCCCATGGGCTCCGGGGCACAGGGCTGTCCCTGGTCCCTGGCACCTGTGATGAGAGCACAGGATGGTGGCCCAGAGTGTGGGAGCCCCATGGGGGAGGGTGGGGCTTGCATTCGAAGGGTGACTCTCGTTTGTGATCTGTTGGACCTGGCTGCCCTGGGAGGGGGAGCAGGGCCCCAAGGTGACAGAGCATCAGAATATTGAAGTAAATAAAAGATGCAGTTGATATGCAGACAGCTGTGAGTCCAGACAGGCTCATGCGGACAAAGCCGAGTGCACTGGAAGCTGGACTCTACCCGTGCCAGGGGGACTTGGCCATGCCTGGAGGGGGAGGGTAAGATAGAAACAGCCTCCCTGGGACTTGGTGCTGGGAGAGGCCACTGGACCGGGCTTCAGGCCCTGGTTCTTGCTCCCACTCTGCTTCAACCTCCTGTGTGCCCTTGGGAAGGCCACTGTCCCTCTCTGGGTCTTGACTTCTTGACCTTTTTTTTTTTTTCATTGTTGGCTGCCCCACGGCATACGGAGTTTCCGGGTCAGGGATCAGATCTGAGCCGCAGTCACAACCTAAGCTGCAGCTGCAGCAACGCCGGATCCTTGACCCCCTGTGTGGGTCCGAGGATCGAACCTGTGACCCAGCACTCCCAAGACACCGCCAATCCCATTGCACCACAGTGGGAACTCCTGGGCCTTGATTTTTAAGCTGTAGACTCAGGCAGCTAGTGGGCCATCGTTAGGATCTGCCTGGCTCTCATGGGTGGTCATTTCCTCGTAGAAAATCACTCACGATATAGCTTGTTCCAGGGAATCAGGTCTCTGAGAGAGCACCCTAATTCTGTGGCATAGACACCTGACCGCGAGCAGGTGTCACGGCCTGGGCCCCGCCGGCAGCTCTGGTCCAGGCCTGCACGCACCAGCTCCCACTCAGGGTCAACTCAGCTCGCATTTACAGCTCAGCTCGCTTCCGTGGGCCCAGCTCTGAGCTGGCCTCTTACACACGGTAGCCGTGCAATCCTCGCCGAAACCTGGGGCTCCTTTTGGCGATGAGGAGACGGGCGCGGGCTGGGAGACCCGCCCATGGGGAGTGGCGGAAGCCACCCTCAAACACGCTCCGAACTGCCTCGAAAAGCCTTGCCCTTAAGGAGGACACATTCTTTTTTTTTTTTTTTTGTCTTTTTGCCATTTCTTGGGCTGCTCCCACAGCATATGGAGTTCCCAGGCTAGGGGTCTAATCTGAGCTGTAGCCACCAGCCTACGCCAGAGCCAACGTGGGATCTGAGCCGCGTCTGCGACCTACACCACAGCTCATGACAAGGCCGGATCGTTTAACCCACTGAGCAAGGCCAGGGATCGAACCTGCAAGCTCATGGTTCCTAGTTGGATTCGTTCACCACTGCGCCACAACAGGAACTCCCAAGGAGGACACATTCTTTTTCTTTCTAATTTCAACTGTGATAAAATCAGCGAAGAAACTATGGAGAAGAGGGTGAAGCCAGAGGAAGAAAATGAGAGTCCCCGTGGTGGCTGCCCTCAGACGTTCCCATCACGACGGCGGTGGCGCGTGTCCTCCTAAGGCCTCTTATGAATCTTCACACTTTCATTCGGCACATGGCCCTTGAGCCCCCCTGTGGGCCAGGTGCCGGCCAGTGTCCAGGCCCTGGGTCACATGGCCACCCAGGGTGACAGCCCCCAACAGGGCTCACGATCTGTGGGGAGCAGTTAGGAAAACATCAAATGCATACAAGAGCAAGATAACTGCCGAGGGAGTGACAAGGTGAAGGAATATACAGGGCGATGTAAGCAAGGGCAGGGACCGAACTGAGCAAGGGCAGGGACCGGAACCCGCAACCTCATGGTTCCTAGTCGGATTCGTTAACCACTGCGCCACGACGGGAACTCCCCTCTCTTTTTCTATCTCGTGTAATAGTGCGCGTCTTTTCAATGCTGGTAAAACAGCTCTACCTCGCCCTTTTCCTGGCTGCATAGTATTCCACCACCAAATCCAGTGTCATTTCTGTCACTGGTCCGAGGGCTGTGGGAGCATAGTCACATAGATTCATCCACCCTGAGCCTCCTGGGTCAGGTGGGGTTATCCCATTCTCTGGACCTCAGTCCCTTCCCCTGGGGCCTGGGGTGGGGAGGTCATGGGGGGGACACGGGGGCTAAAGACCCCCTCCCCGCCAGCCTGGCCTCTCCTCACGCAGACCCAGAACCGCGGCAAGAGGATGAAGGAGGGCGCCCACATCAACCGCTCCTTGCTGGCGCTGGGCAACTGCATCAACGCCCTCAGTGAGAAGGGCGGTAGCAGGGCCCAGTACGTGAACTTCCGGGACAGCAAACTCACCCGCCTGCTGAAGGTATGAGCCCCCGGGCTGACTGTCTCCTTCAGGGGCTACCTGGGCCTGAGGGCCCTTCTGGGCACCCCATGCAGGCAGGAAAATCTCTGCTTTCTCTGTAGAAACCATCTCTAGTCTTTGCTCGACTCCTCCCTCCATCCCTCTGAGTGCAGTCCAGCCCATACTTGCATACGCTCAGGGGCAGGGAGCTCACTACCTTACCAAGGCTGCCTGTCCCACTGCACAGGTCTAACCAGGGAAATTCTTCTTATCGATTTGAGTGCTGCCACCTCTATTCTACTGCAAGGCAGGGTGTAGGTCAACAAATAGGCAGAGCCACCAATAAATGTCTCTGAAAGGGTGGCCTTTGGGTCTAATCTGCCTGCATCAGAGGGGAGGTTGGAGGGGGCCCCACCTCATCCTGAGCATCACGTCCCCAAGCACTGCCGCTTGGTCCAGCACCTGCTGCCCTTCTCAGGGCTCAGACCCTCAGACCGCTAGTCTAAGAGAGCAGGGACTGGTGGGAAAGGGGATGGTGCCCCGGGGCAGGTGTGGGCCTGTCCATCACCCCAGCTCCTGCTTCGCCCGAGCAGGACGCCCTGGGAGGGAACAGCCGCACAGTGATGGTCGCCCACATCAGCCCAGCCAGCACCCACTTCGAGGAGTCGCGGACCACCCTGCTCTACGCCTACCGGGCGAAGAACATCAAGACCAGGGTGAGCTGCTCGCTGCCTCCTCCCCTCCCCCTTCCCCTCCCTTCTCCCTCCTCCCCCCTCCTCCTCCCCTCCCCCCTCCTCCCCCCTCCTCCTCCCCTCCCTCCTCCTCCCTTCCTCTCTGCTCCTCCCTCTGTCCGCTCCTTGCCCTGTCTTTCGAGGGCAGTGGCGCTGACGTGAGGGCCCTCCCTAATCTCAAGATCCTGAATTACATCTGCAAAGACCCTTTCTCCCAAGTAAGGCTGCACTCCCGGGGTTCGGGGTGGGGACTTATCTACGTGCCTGGCACGGCTGTGAGCTCTCGGTGTGATTTAATTTATGTAATTATCAGCAGCCCCTCCCCAGGATGTAGGTCCTATTATCAACCCACTTTACAGACCAGGCAGCTGAAGCCCAGAGCGCTAAAGTAACGTCTCTAACTGTCCACAGCGGCAGCAGAGCTGACGTTGGGGGCCAGAGAGCCTGGCTCCAGAGTCCATGACTTCAGCTGCGGTGCTGTTCTGTCTACACTGCTGTACTCAGTCTGAAGGGAGCTGTACTCAGTCTCAGCCGGCAAGGGAGCTGAGCCCCCAGTGATTAAAGACAGCGCGTCTGTGCAGACTGAGGGCAGGGAGCACATGTGGTCACACGGTGACCAGCAAGGCCACTCTCCAGATCTGTCCAAGAGAGGGACCCCTGGGTCCAGGGAAGCTGTGTCACAGGACGGCCCCAGAGCACCCGTGGAAGGGGACCGGAGCTGCCTGGCTCTCCCTTGCACAGCCTGCTCTGCGGAGTTAAAGAGAAGGAGGTGGCCCAGCTGCAGACGGATGGCCTCTAAGACACGTCACTGGACCAGAAAAGCACGTTAAGCATGGCAGCTGCGGTCTGATGATATTTACATGAAACCCCCAAAGCGGAAGCTGCCCCAAAAAACGCCCCGCATGTGTCTCTCTTTAGGGCCCTTAAAGTCAGATTCGCATGTATATGCAAAACCTCACAGAAAAAGATCCAGGACACAACACGGCAGCAGTGGTTACCTGCGGCGAGGTGTTCAAACACCTCTTGGGGGACTGACTGAATTTTTTATTGTGGCCAAATGTACAAAACACAAAATCCATCCCTTTTGCCATGTGAAACGGCCCAGTGCAGAGGCATTAGGTATACCACCTGCTGCGGCGCCACCCCCGCCATCATCTCCAGCCGTCCTAATCTTCCCAACGGAGACTCTGTCCCCACTGGGCACCGACTGTCACTCCCTCCCACAGCCCCGTGCCCACCCTCTGCTTTGTCTCTGTGAACCTGACTCCTCTGGGGACCTCACATGTGGAGTCATCAGGTGTTGTCCTTTTCTTTTTTCTTTTTTGCTTTTCAGGGCCACCCCCGCAGCATGTGGAGGTTCCCAGGCTAGGGGTCCAATCATGGGTCCAATCAGAGCTACAGCTGCCGGCCTACACCCCAGTCACAGCAACGCGAGATCCGAGCTGCATCTGCAACCTACACCACAGCTCATGGCAACGCCAGATCCTTAACCCACTGAGCGAGGCCAGGGATCGAACCCATAACCTCGTGGTTCCTCGTCAGATTCGTTTCCACTGCACCACGCCACGGCGGGAGCTCCGTGTTTGCCCTTTTGTGTCCTTCTAGCTCATCCTCATCCCGCCCTCAAGGCCCATCCACGCTCCAGCTGGCGTCAGACCCCCTTCCTTTTCAAGGCTGAATGGTGCTGATTTGAATGTTCCCGGCGGGACTGCTCGTGTGTCTCTGGTGTAAACCCTCCCAGGGAAGCGTGTCCTTCCCGGGGCAACCGGCTGGCCCTGACCTTGGCCGCGTCCTGCCACCAGGTCAAGCGCAACCTGCTGAACGTGTCCTACCGCATCGCGCAGTACACGCACGTCATCTCCGACCTGCGCGGGGAGATCGAGCGCCTCAAGTCCAAGCTGGAGCAGCAGGAGAAGGAGAAGAGAAGGGAGCCCGGCGTCCGTGGTGCTCAAGGTAGGGCCGGGCACACAGCTGGTGCCACCTCGCTGGGCCGCCCAGGACGTCCCGCCCCGCCGGGTCCACCCTAAGCGTCCAACCCAGGGCTGTGGGCACCCGGAGCCCGTGCCCACTCGGCTTTTTTTCTTGCCGGGTAGGGCATGCAGCGGCCTGATATGGGATCTCAGTTCCCAGATGAGGGATTGTACCTAGGTCACAGAGATGAAAAGCACCAAATCCTAACCACTAGACCACCAGGGAGCTCCCGTGACTGACCCGGCTTTTACTGTGAGCCCTGGAGAGTGGGCATCTCTCTGCTCTCTTCTAGTCTCTTCCTTCTAGATTTTTCTTCAGCTTTCCTTCTTTCTCTTCCTCATTCTTCTGTTTCTTTTCTCTCCCAAATCAATTTTTTTTAAAATATTTGCATCTTGGAATCATTTTAGATTTACAAAAAATTTGCACAGATAGTATAGAGTTCCAGCTTCCCCTAATGTTAGCTTCTAGTGCCTTTTTAAAAAACTTATGGGGGAGTTCCCATCGTGGTGCAGTGGAAACGAATCCAACTAGGAACCATGAGGTTGCGGGTTCCATCCCTGGCCTTGCTCAGGGGGTTAAGAATCTGGCATTGCCATGAGCTGTGGTGTAGGTCGCAGACAAGGCTCAGATGTGACACTGCTGTGGCTGTGGTGTAGGCCGGCAGCAACAGCTCCCATTGGACCCCTAGCCTGGGAACCTCCATATGCCTCGTTGAATCCGTGTTGCCAGGGATTGAACCCGAAACATAGCTATAACCAGAGCCACAGCAGTGACAATGCCAGATCCTTAATCCACTGAGCCACCAGGGAGGTCCACACCAGTTAATTAATTTATTTAGCCCACACATGTGTCTTACGGTGATTCCCAGGCTAAGAGTCGAACCAGAGCTACAGCTGCCGGCCTACACCACAGGCACAGCAACACTAGATCCGAGCCGCATCTGCAGCCTACACCACAGCTCACAACAATGCTGGATCCTTAACCCACGGAGCAAGACCAGGGATTGAACCCATGTCCTCATGGATACGGGTCCGATTTGTTTGCGCTGCGCCACGGTGGGAACTCCCAGCTTGACACCATTTTAAAGTGAACGTTCCCTCAGCAGCATGCAGCTCATCTACCGTGTTGGGCAGACAGCAGCTCAGATTCGTTGCAAAACATGCCACCCCCCAAGAGGGAAGCCCGAGACCCCGAGGCAGCCCCTCCCCACTCCTCCTTTCTCCCCAGGTCATGTGGCCTAGGTGTCCTCTTGGGGTCAGGGCACACGGTAGTTTTACTCTGAAGTGATAAATTTAATCAGCAGGTTAAAAAGATGCCCTTAAAAAATACTCGTATTGAAGTCATGTTAAGAAGATATGGCCTCACACATTCTTTCGGCTTGTTAAGACACACTTTGCCATGGTAAATAAAGCACTTTTGAAAATCAATAAGAACGAACAAACAGCCCCATTACAAAGGATGGGTGAGAAAATCAATAAGCAATTCAGGGAGTTTCTAATGGCCATAAACACAGGAAGAGATTCTCAGTCGCATTAGGAAAGAGAGATACGCACTGAAACAATTTTCATTTACTGGACTGCTAAAATTAACCTGTCAGGCAGTATTACATGGATAACATTAAAACCAAGTGTGGAAGTGCAGCCTTCAACACTTAGACACCGGGTGTCTGAATTACCGTGTCTCTTAGGAGGCTGAGTTAGCGGCATCTGTTCAAACTTCAAGAGCATGCGTTCTGGGCCCCAGCAATTTCCCCGACTCGGCCACGAGGCTCACACACTCCCATGCCCGAGGGGGCCCCAGGGCGGGAAAGTGCCCATCAAAGCGGGTGGGACGAGCTAACTGGTGGTCCCTGGCATGGACCACTCTGCAGGGATTACCAAGAACAGGACAGACCCATCATCTGTGCAGAAGGACAGCCTCCAAGACCCTTGCTGGGTGAGGAAGCAAGTTAGAGGGTAATAGCCATAGCCTGATAGAATTTTCCCACCGGAAAACCCACCTAGCTCCTCACATACACCTGTGTGAGCAAAACCGCACAGAAAACGATTCAGAGGGTTCACGTCAAAACGAGAGCAGTGGAGTTCCTGTCATGGCTCAGTGGTTAAAGAATCTGACTAAGAACCACGAGGCGGCGGGTTCGATCCCTGGCCTTGCTCAGTGAGTTAAGGATCCGGCGTTGCCGTAAGCTGAGGTGTAGGTCGTAGATGCAGCTTGGACCCCGTGTTGCTGTGGCTCTGGCGTAGGCCGGTGGCTACAGCTCCAATTTGACCCCTAGCCTGGGAACCTCCATATGCCACAGGAGCGGCCCAAGAAATAGCAAAAAGACAAAAAAAAAAAAAAAAAAAAAAAAAAAATCCAACAAACAAAAAAAACCGAGAGCAGCGGTTTCCTGTGGGCGGGGACCTAAGACTCGGGGTGAAGACGATCAGACAGACAATCAAGGGGGGGTCTTTGCGCCTTGATGTATTATTCAGATTTTTATAACAGAACGTGTTCCCACGTTACTTGTGTAAATACAGCCTATTTTAAAGTGTTTCCTGACGGTAGGCCTGTCGGTGTGGGAGGGAACAACGCACGCGTGGATCCGAGGCAGGGCTGTCCAGCAGAGGAGCGGCAGGTGCAAGAGCCCTGGGCTTGGGGATGGGTTTGGTGCGTTCAGGGGCGGGGGCAGCCCGCATGGCTGGGCTGCGAGGAAGACAGACCGGGAGTGCTGGGAGGCAGGCTGGGAAGACGTCGATCGGGGGCCCGGGTCTATCCTGAGTGTATCGGGAGGCCAAGGAGAGCCTGAGATGTGAAGTGGAGACGGGGAAGGGGGACCCTCCAAGTGTGGAGTTTCTGCGTGGAGACCGGGTCGGGGTGGAAGAGGAGGCCAGGCTGATAACTGTGGACAGCAATCACAAGAGGAAGCAGAAGGAGCTCAAGTTTGTTGGTTTTTTGGGGGGTCTTTTTGCCCTTTCTAGGGCCTCTCCAGCAGCATATGGAGGTTCCCAGGCTAGGGGTCTAATCGGAGCTTCAGCTGCCGGCCTGAGCCACCGCTCACGGCAACGCGGGATCCTTAACCCACTGAGCAAGGCCAGGGGTCAAACCCGCAACCTCAGCGTTCCTAGTCAGATTCGTTAACCGCTGCGCCACGATGGGAACTCCGGAGCTCAAGTTTTTGTTACGGGCAATTTCCACTGCTCACAAAAGGAGGAGGAGCGTAAAGCCAGTCAGTGAGGTGCCTGTGCTGCCCGCCTTTTCCCTCCCTCTGTCCTCCCCACTGTCTCCCTCATCCTATTGTCTTTTTATTAGTAGTAGTAGTAGTCGTCGTTGTCTTTTTAGGGCCGCACCTGCAGCATACGGAGGTTCCCAGGCCAAGGGTTGAATCAGAGCTGCAGCCGCCAGCCTACCCCACAGCCACAGCAATGCAGGATCCGAGCTGCGTCTGCAGTCTACACCCCAGCTCACGGCAACGCCGGATCCTTAACCCACTGGGCGAGGCCAGGGATCGAACCTGCGTCCTCATGGATGCGAGTCAGATCCGTCCCCACTGCGCCGCCATGGGAACTCCCCATCCTCTTACCTTGAAGCAAACACCAGACATCACATCATTTTATTCATGAGCACGTCAGCCTATAATCCCTCCAAAATAAAGGCTCTTTTCGAAAACTAACTGCAGCATCACTTCCACACCGAAGAAACGTTAGCGGTCCTGTGTCCGTGTCACAAGAGAGAGCCCATGTTCAGCTTTCCCGCGGTCTCAGCCGTGTCATGAGTCTCTTTTGTGCTGGAACGAGGAGCCCAAGGAAGCCCCCATCTTGGCTTCAGGTGACGAATCTTACTATTTTATGTCTCCTTTATTCTCTGGGCACGTTCCTTCCCTCTTTTGGGGTTTCCCTTTGATTCTTTTTGAAGAACACGGGTGGTTTGTCCTGTGACGTTTCTTACTGTCTGCTTTTGCAGACTGCGCGTTCCTCGGTGCTTTGTCCTTCCTGGATGCTGGGGTCTAAAGGCTGGAAAGAGGAGGCTTTGAAAACGTTCAGAATGAGAGTTTTGGACTGGAGGGGCTGGCAGAGCCTGGGGCTGGACCAAGGGATGGAGAGGGAGGCGCCGGCCAGTGGAGGGGAGGCCTCTGGACAGGCGGTTAAGGAGCGAAGGTCCTTGGGGGCTCGACTGGATCATCTGGGGATTTCAGTGTCCCCAGGAAAGGTGAGGGAGCAGGGGAGAGGGGGACTCAGGGAGAACACTGAGAAAATGACCCGTGGAGAAGGGAGCCTGGCCGCTGCCTAGAGGCGATACCGGCCCTGGGGCTGGAAACACATCCCTCGAAGGAGCTGGAGGAAAACTCTAGAGAGAATACAGGTCCGGATGGAGCAGGAGGGCCCGTCCCTCAGCTCAGCCCCGGGGTCGGGGAGGGCAGGAGAGGAGACAGCGCCCCTGGGAAGGGCTGCGCTGACACAGCCAGGCCGCCTCGGGCCCAGCTTTGCTGAGATGTTTCTAACAGGTCCCGCCAGTCGAGTGTGAATCTGTGGCCGCCGCGGGTCAGTCACCGTTTCCTCTCCTCACATCATGGCTGTTTTGGGGGTGACAGCACTTGCGACCTATTCTCAGCACCTTTCCAAGATGCAGCACAGGACGCTTGGCGCATAGTCACCGTGCAGCAATCGGGTGCCCAGGACTGACTCACAACCAGCACCCCGTGCCCTTGGGCCGGCATCTCCCCATCTGTCCTCCCCCGGCCCCTGGCACCCGCCCTCCTGGTCTCTCTGTGGGTGAGGTCGGCTTCTTCTCGATGCTCTGTGCACGAGATGGGATGGTGCTTGTCGTGTCTGGCCTCCCTCACTCAGCCCGCTGCCCTCCCAGGGCATCCCTGCTGTCACCGGCGACAGGATTTCCTCCTTTTTTGGGCCGAATGAGCTTTCATTGTGTGCCTGCACCCTGTTTCCTTATCCAGTCGCTAAGCCATGAGGGTGCAGGTGTCTTTTCGAGACTCGGAGTCCATTTCCTTTGGGAAAATGCCCAGGAGTCAGACTGCCGGGCCACAGGGCAGTTCTTTTTTTACTTTTCTGAGGAACCTCCATGCTCCTCCACCAATGCACACCTCCACCAGCATTTAGCAAGGGTTTCCTTTTTCTCCACATCCTCACCAACCCTTGTTTTTTTTCTTTTTTCTTTTTCTTTCTTGGCCACACCCGCAGAAATGGAAGTTCCCGGGGCCAGGGATCTAATCTGACCTGCAGCTGCAGCAATGCTGGATCCTTAATCTGCTGTACCACAGCGGGAACTCCTTCGGTCTTTTTGATAACAGCCATTCCAACAGGTGTGAGGTGGTATCTCATGGTTTTGTTGCTTTTCCCTAATTATTACTGATGTTGAGCATCTTCTCATGTACTTGTCGGCCCTTTGAATGTCTTCTTTGGGAAAAATGTCTCTTCAGGCCCTTTGCTCATTAAAAAAAAAAATCAGATTGTTTCTTGCTATTGAGTTGTATGACTTCTATATATATATATATGTTTTGGCTTTTGGGGGCCACACCTACGGCATATGGAGGTTCCCAGACTAGGGGTGGTCCAATCAGAGCTGCAGCGGCCAGCCTACACCACAGCCATAGCAATGCCAGATCCGAACCGCATCTGCAACCTACACAACAGCTCACAGCAATACGGGATCCTAACTCACTGAGCGAGACCAGGGATCAAACCCACAATCTCATGGTTCCTAGTCAGATCTGTTTCCACTGTGCCACGACGGGAACTCCGAGTTCCTTATATATTTTGGATATTAACTCCTTAGCATGTATTACATGCTTTGCAAATACTTCCTCCCATTCTATAGGTTACTGTTTCATTTCGTTGATTATTTAGTTTGCTGCGCAGAAACCTTTAAGTTTGATGTAGTCCCACTTCTTGCTTTTTGCTTTTTTTATTTTTTGCTTTTTTCTGCTTTTTAGGGCCACACCCACAGCATGTGGAGGTTCCCAGGCTAGGGGTCTAATAGAAGCTACAGCTGCTGGCCTACGCCACAGTCACAGCAACCCCAGATCCAAGCCACATCTGCGACCTACACAGCTCACAGTAACACCGGATCCTTAACCCACTGAGCGGGGTCAGGGATCAAACCCGAAACCTCATTAAAAAAAATGGTTCCTAGTCGGATTCGTTTCCGCTGCGCCACGACGGGAACTCCCCCACTTCTTGATTTTTGCTTTTGGTGTCACGTCCGAAAAATCACCAACAAGACCAACATCAAGGAGCCTTTTTTTCGTATGTTTTCCTTTAGCACTTTTATAGTTTCATGTAGGCTTACATTTAAGTCTTTAATCCACCTTGAGTTGATCTGGGGGAGTGGTATAAGAAATGGGAAAATCACTCTTGACATGTGAAAATCTAGCTTCCACAAAACCATTTATTACAGAGAATATTCTTTCTCTATTGAGTGTTCTCGCCTCCCTCTTGAACCCTGGGACTGTATGTGTGTGGTTTTACTTCTGGGCTCCTGATTCTGCTCCATTGTCTTTGTGTCTGTGTGTTTTGTTTTGTTTTGTTTTGCTTGCCAGCACCATACTATTTTGGTTACTATAGCTTTGTAGTATAGTTTGATAGCAGGAAATGTGTTGCCTTGTGCTTGTTTTTTTTGTTTTGTTTTTTGTTTTTCCCAGGATTGCTTTTTCTACTTGGGATCTTTGGGGATTTTTTTTTCTATTTCTGTGCAAAATGCCATTGGAATTTTGATAGGCATTGCATTGACTCTACCGATGGCTTTGATTAGTGTGGATACTTTAACTATATTAATTCTTGTGATCCATAAACAAGGGATCTCTTCTATCCAATTTATTTGTGTCTTCATCAGTTTTTCCCATCAGGGTCCTACAGTTTTCAGTGTGTAGCTCTTTCACCTCCTTGGTTAAATTTCTTCTTAAGTGTTCTGTTATTTTGGGTGCATTATTAATTATATATATATATATTTTTTTTTTTTTTTGTCTTTTGTCTTTTTAGGGCCGCAACTGCAGCACATGGAGGTTCCCAGGCTAGGGGTCCAATTGGAGCTGTTACTGTCAGCCTACACCAGAGCCACAGCAACACCAAATCTGAGCCATGTCTGCAACCTACACCACAGCTCATGGCAACGCCGGATCCTTAACCCACCGAGTGAGGCCAGGGATCAAACCCGCAACCTTGTGGTTCCTAGTCGGGCTCGTTTCCACTGAGCCACAACGGGAACTCCGTATTTTTTTTTAATTTCTTTTTCATAATTCATTATTAGTGTACAGCAATGCAACTTTTAAAACACTGAAGTATAGCTAATTTACAAGGTCAGGTTAGTTTAAAGTGTACAGTGATTTAGTTATGTATATATTTAGTTATATATATACTTTTCCAGATTATTATATGTTATATTCATTATATTTAGTTTTATATATATATATATATGCATACTTTTTGATTAATTTCCTGTGTAGGTTATTACAAAATATTGAGAACAGTTCCCTGTGCTATACAGTAGATACAACTTATTTTTATACATTATTTTTTTTTCTGCTGTGCCCACAGCATGTGGAAGTTCCCGGGCTAGGGATTGAACCTGAGCCACAGCAGTGATAACACTGGATCCTCAACCCACTGTGCCACAAGGGAACTCTTTGTTGATTTTGTATCTTACAATTTTACTGAATTCATTGATTAGTTATAACAGTTTTTTGGTGGAGTTTTTATTATTTTCTAAATACAAAATCTTGTCATCTGTAAACAATTTTAGTTCTTCCTTTCTTATTTGGATGCCTTTTTTTTTTCTTTTATTACTCTGGTTAGAATTTCCAATACTGTGTTAAATGTGAGTGGTGAGAGGGGGCACCCATGTCTTGTTCCTGATCTTAGAAGAAAAGCTTTCACCCTTTCACCACTGAGTCTGAGTTTAGCCATGGGCTTTTTATCATGAAAGGATGTTGGATTTTGTCAGATACTTTTCCTGCATCTATTGAGATGATCATATGATTTTTGTCTTTCATCCTATTCATATAGTGTATTTCATTTGTTGATTTGCATACATGGAACCATTCTTGCATTCCAGAGATAAATTCCACTTGATCATGTTGTATGTTCTTTTAATGTGCCATTGAACTTGAGTGGCTAGTATTTTGTTGAGAATTTTTGCTTCTGTATTCTTCAGGGATATTGACCTTTAGTTTTCTTTTCTTGTAATGTCTTTGGCTTTGATATCAGGGTAATGCTGGGCTTATAAATATGAGTTTGGGAGTATCCCTACCTCTTCAATTTTTTGGAAGAGTCTGAGGATTGGTGTTAATTCTTCTTTGAATATGTGGTATTCAAATTGCTCTACCAATCCCAGATTGCTAAACTTTCAGGGAAAAGGTACCACTTGACCACTGCCCTCAAGGTCAGGGGGAACCGAATGCACATGACCAGACTGGCACTAACTACTAGGACAGGCAGGAACCACCGATTAATCACTGGACAACTGTTAGGCAGGACCTTACCACAGAAAACACAGAGAGAAAAATAGTTTTGCTCCATGGAACTTACGTTCCAACAGGAGAGGCAGAGGTTGAACACCTCTCACAAAACGTTCCCGAACTATTGCTATGCAGAGGGCTGCCAAGGGCAAGATGGGATGTGATCAGACCAAGTGCCAGATGAGCTCATATGGAAAGTCTAGGAGGGCTTCCCTGAGGAAGTGAGGGCTGAGGTGGGATGGCTGGCCCAGTCCCACCCCTCCTTGGATTCCTGGGACTCAAATCCAGGGAACCCCAAACCAGGCAAAGAGTTTAAATCCCTCTAAATTATCCATCCATTTATCCGACCAGCCACCCATCCATCCTTCCATGCATCCATCCATCTTTCCTTCCTTCCCTCCCTCCATCCATCCTTCCATTCATCCTTCCCTCCGTCCTCCACCCATCCATCCTCCAACCATCCATCCATTCACCCATCCATCCATCCTCCATCCACCCATCCATCCTCCATCCATCCTTCCATCCATCCATCCTTCTTCCTCCATCCATCCATTCACCCATCCATCCTCCATCCTCCATCCATCCATCCTTCCATCCATCCTCCATCCTCCATCCATCCATCCATCCATCCATCCATCCTTCCATCCATCCTCCATCCATCCATCCTCCATCCATCCATCCTTCCATCCATCCTCCATCCATCCATCCATCCTCCATCCACCCATCCATCCTCCATCCATCCATCCTCCATCCACCCATCCATCCTCCATCCTCCATCCATCCATCCATCCTTCTTCCTCCATCCATCCATTCACCCATCCATCCTCCATCCATCCATCCATCCTTCCATCCATCCTTCCATCCATCCTCCATCCATCCATCCTCCATCCATCCATCCTTCCATCCATCCTCCATCCATCCATCCATCCTCCATTCACCCATCCATCCTCCATGCATCCATCCTCCATCCACCCATCCATCCTCCATCCATCCATTCACCCATCCTCCATCCTCCATCCATCCATTCACCCATCCATCCATCCATCCATCCTCCATCCATCCATCCATCCTTCCATCCATCCATCCTCCATCCATCCATTCACCCATCCTTCCATTCATCCTCCATCCATCCATCCATCCTCCATCCTTCCATCCATCCATCCATCCACCCTCCATCCTCCATCCATCCATTCACCCATCCATCCATCCATCCTCCATCCATCCATTCACCCATCCTTCCATCCATCCATCCATCCTCCATCCATCCATCCATCCTCCATTCACCCATCCATCCTCCATCCTCCATCCATCCATCCATCCATCCTCCATCCATCCATCCATTCACCCATCCATCCATCCATCCTTCCATCCATCCTCCATTCACCCATCCATCCTCCATCCTCCATTCACCCATCCATCCTCCATCCATCCATCCATCCTCCATCCATCCATCCATCCATCCTCCATTCTCCATCCATCCATCCATCCTTCCATCCATCCTCCATTCACCCATCCATCCTCCATCCATCCATCCATCCATCCATCCATCCATCCATCCTCCATCCATCCATCCATCCATCCATCCTCCATCCATCCATCCATCCATCCTCCATCCACCATCCCTCCACACTATTAAGCCCTTCCTTGGGCCAGACCTAGGCTGGTGGGCAAGCATGGCTTCAACCCTCGCCTAGGTGGCACTGCTCCTGGTACAGCTGGTTCTCTTCTGCCCTCAGCCATGATCCCTCCCGTGGACACAGAGGAGGAGAGCCGCCTGCAGATGAACAAGATCCGGGCGCAGCTCATCGGGGCCTTCAAGGAGCAGCTGGAGATGCGGCACAGCCTGATGGAGCTGGAGAACACCAGCATCGAGCTGCACATCGACACGTCCCGCCACCTGCTGACCATCGCAGAGTGAGCGGGCTGTCTGTCCAGCGGGTGGGGAGGGAGGCGGTGGGCAGACCTCCTTTTCTGCTACTGTCCAGCCTCCCTCTACAGCCTGGGGTCCCCTAGGGGACTTCGGCCAAGAGCTTCCTCTCTTCCCCTTAGACTTCCTTCTGTGGGGCTGGGGTCGGGGGAGGTGGTCCAGGGCCATTCCTGGCAGGCAGCCCCCAACCCCCAGCCCGTTTACAGGGAGGATGTCGAGGTCAGAGAGGACAAGGGTTTGCCTGAAGGTGTGTGCCCACCAGCCCGGGGCTCTTTCTCACAGTCCACACCCACCCACGGTTCACACCTACCGGGAATAACTGACTGCATGGGGAGGGACTGGCTGTGCAATTTATCTGATGCACTGGAAGTGAGCGGGTGCTACTAACAGGTGTCACCAGAGCCGCCCTGGACAAACTAGGACACGGGGCCTCCCCGCTTACAGGCCTCAGTGCCACAACTGAGTCCATTTCTTCTCCAATCCTCCCCCATTTCTCCTTCTCCTCCTCCTGCCTATCTTCCTACTCATGCAGACAGCGCGGCACCTGCACTAGAGAAATCCTACTAGAAAGGACGCGCTCCCTCCACCCCAGCCCGCTCCCAGCCCTGGCTCCCCCGAGTCCTTGCAGTGTCCACACCACCTGCGCTGCAGTTCAGGTTGAGCCTGGCGCCCTCTGTGCACCTTTGTGGGTGTTACTCTGAGCGGGGTGGTCCCACTTAGTCCTCTCGGAGCCCCAGGGGTGCTGTTGCATCCAAGTTTTACAGCTGAGGGAACCGGCCACATTTATGTGGCAGGTGGCCCATGGTCCCCGGAAGGCCCTGAGTGTGCCTGGGGATGCAGGCAGGTGCGCTGGCTGCTTCATCACCGGCGACCCTGCCCCAAACGGTCTTTAATTCCTTCTGGTTTTGTTCACGCGCTCCTGTTCTTCAGAAGCATAGAAGGGATCAGACAGCAGCGCCATGTCTGCCCCATGTTCATGCCCCTACCTGCGAGGACAGCAGCTCCTAGCCGGGCATGGGCTGCACTCTGCCCTCTGACACTGACCCCTCTGTGTGCCCGCAGCTGGGAGCGGGAGAGGGCCCAGCACCTTGCGCACAAGGACGAGGAGCCGGGGGAGGCCCACGCTGACGGGGACGAGGGCGAGTCCACGGAGCCCCACGAGGTGGCTCTGGCCAGAGAGGAGGTCAACATGCTTCTGGCCGAGCAGCGGAAAACCGCAGCCCTCAAGGTGAGGAGAGGGGCCGGGCACATCCAGGGTCACTGCGACCATGATGAGCCACTGACACTCTGATCTATAGCAGCTGCACCAGGCCCTCGAATGACAGTCCCTTGGAGCAGGGCCCATTGTGACCCTTTTGTAGACAGGAAAACGGAGGCTCAGAGAGACGAGAGGAACTGTCCCCAGCCCCAAAGTCCATGCCCCTTCGAGCTAGAGCTGTGGCCATGCGCAAGGCAGGAGGCCATGGAAATGGGGCACGCGTGGTGGTGGGTGCTGTTGACCGAGACCCCTGCCTGCCCGCTGTGGACACCGAGCACCTCCTCCAGCTGCAACGGCCAGGCCTCCCTCTCGAGAGGCCTGGCAGTGGCCACTGTGGGGCGGCGTTTTGGTCCCGTGTGGCGCTCTCCGCCAGCGTCCCCTCAGCCTCCCCTGGGCATGAGGCACAGGGACCAGGAGCGTGGCTGCAACGAACCCAGACTCCAGGGTCCTCTCGGGAGAAGCCGCTCTTCCTGCAGTCCCGATTTCTGAGACGACGATGCTAGTCACAGGAGATGTTATATAATAGGTCGTTTCTAATCGTCTCGCTTGAGAAAAGGGACAGGAGTGCCGCGCGATGCAGACGCTGGGGAAAATGCCAGCGAGGCCGGCTACTCCTATTTCAGTCCATTCGTTAAATGTTAGCAGGTGTATTTTCAGGCACGTGGAGAAAGTGTCTGCTGATGTCGTGTTGCTGAAAGCAGGCAGTAGTAATTCACTTAACGAATGTGCCAAACCGACAGCCTCTTGGTATGATTACCTCTGCCTGCAGCGATTTGGAGATTGCGTGATTACACTTCAAACTCCCTCCAGCATTTAAAAGTATTGGTTTCTCAAAGCATCGCCAGAGGGCATGGCTTTCAAGAGCCAAATATAGATATTGCCATGCAATGGAGCAGATAAATGTGAGTCCATGAATGAATGAATTCGTTCACTAACCCATCAGTCAAGCACAAATCAACGTTCTGGGTGTCCAGCTCAATGCCAGGCCCTGGGGACATAAAGATGAACAGGACACTCTGAGACTTCAGCTGTCTCCCTACCAGGCAAAGACAAGAGCACAACCACTTAGAGTTCCACAGGCAGTGGCATAACGGACGTAGGAACAGGGCCTGGGGAGCTGGCGGAGGGGGCTGCTGATTCAGCCGGGGCGCCTCGGGGAGGAGGGTAGCATTGGCCAGGGGAGTGGAGCCAGCCCCTCCCAAAGTGGTCCCTTCCCATGAAGAGGAGGAAGCAGCCCACGGCTGGGCAGCACTGGGGGCTGTTATCCGACCTGCGCCCTGGGCGCGGGGGCAGCTTTGGCCTCTCCGGGGGCCTAGAGCGTTACACCGTGTGGCAGCAACTTTAGAGCTCCACTTGGCCAGTGACTCAACCAGAGGCTCATCTAGGGGCTGCTGTGAAGGCGTTTGGTGGGAGTGGTGAGTTGACTGTGAGTAAGTAAGGATTATCCTGGATGAGGTGGCTGGGTCTCGTCCAGCAACTGCAAGGCTTACCAGCAAAAACGCAGGCTTCCCCGAGAAGGAAAAATTCAACCTCAGGACTGCAGCCTCAGCGCCTGCCTGATGGGTTGTGAACTTGCCAGCCCCAATTCTTTAAAATAAATCTGTGTCTGTGTGTGTATGCGTGTGTGTTTATCCATATACAGATATACACACAATCCATATATATACATAAGTGTGTATATATGTATTTACACACATATATATACACAAACATGGCTAAATATACGTTTGCAAGTGTTTCTCCTATCGGTTCTGCTTCTCTGGAGCCCTGACTGCCCCACGCAGTAGGGCTGAGGCTCCCGGACAGCTCACAGGCCTTCCCAGCTAGTTTTCTGCAGGTGGGGGGCTATTCTGAGTGGCTGGCGTGCGCGAGCTGGGCCCCTGCCTCCCTGCTCCTTCTCAGGTCCTGCTTTGGCTCAAGAGACCCAGGCCCTCAGCTGCAGACGGAGGTCTGCAGCGTGGTGGCTGTCAGGCCCCCCTCCAGAGCACACTCTGAAAATGGGCAGGGCTGGTTTCCCGTGGGAGACACGGTGGTGAGAGGTGAGCCCTGGAGTGTGTTCTGATACGTAGGGCACGGAGAGAGGCTTCAAGGAACAGTGAGGCCAGCAGGTCAGGAGACACTGCCCTGGGAAAGCTGTCTTTTACAGATCCCAAGAGGAAGGGGCATGGGATGCCAGGCAGGGCCACATGGGGAAGCACAGGAGTGGGAAAGGGGCAGATGAGGGGACGCTGTGGACAAGAGCCCTCACTGTGACTTCTGCAGAAGAAAAGGACAAGGCAAGGGGAGCAGGCTGAGGACAGGGCTGTCCCTGGTTGTCTGGTACCTGTGCTGGGTGATGAGGGCAGAGGATGGCGGCCCACAGAGTGGGAGCCCCATGGAGGGGGCAGTGGGGCGGGCTCTGGGTTGGCTGGTCTGCATTTGGAAAACAGGGAGAGTGGTGCGTTCTCTGTACGACGTGGCTGCCCTTGGGGGACGGGCATCTCACCAGGGTCCCCAGATGTGAGAGCATCAGGACAGAAAATAAGGGGCACAGTTAACACAGGGTGACAGCCACACAGCCTCCCAGCTGGTCCTGCGTGTGTGCATGTGATTCTCAAGCCTGGGCCTGTGAGAACGAGCAGACGTGGTGCAGAGACCCCGGGCGGCTAAGGCCTTGGTCTCTCTGCCAGGCTGGGCTGGAGCAGCGCCTGGCCAATGCCAAGAAGAAGGCCTCGCAGATGGAGCAGCTGCTGCCCACGCAGGTCGTCAGCGAGGACCAGCGGGAGGTGCTGCGGCTGCTGTGCAGGGCCCACGAGCTGGAGGTGGAGAACACGGAGCTGCAGGCCAACAGCCTGTGCAGGAAGAACCTGCTGTGCCAGAAGGACTTCGTGATCCAGCGCTGCCACCAGCACCGGCGACTCTGCGAGCAGATCATCCAGGACCAGCGGCAGCTGATCGAGGGTGAGACCTCCGTTCGCGGGGCTTCCAGAAAGAGGAGGCGGTGCACACGGGCCCCCAACAGGTCACATTCCACAGGGCGGGCCAGAAGACGCCAGCCTCCAGCCCTGTCCACCCTCCCCAGTCACCTGCACCTGCACGGCCCCCACCAGGTCTGTGCAGAGCGTGCGCGTGTAAACAGACGTCTTACGCCCACAGGAGCGTACCACGCACGCCGCGCTGTGCGGTTCTCTCTTACGCACGCATCCTAGAAACCGCGCTGTGCGTGAAAGCGGCCTCAGCCGCAGAGACGCGCCAGGAATATTTACCGTCTTTGTTGACGAATATTCGGATTTTTTGCAGCCTGCTGTTGCTGTGACTCGCCCTTCCTCCACCTCCTCTTTAGCGGGCAACCCTGCTCGGGTCAGCCCCTGGGCAGGCGGCCAGGCCCTGCCTCGCCTGTCTCTCGGCTTTGCCCCTTCATCACCATCCCATCATCCCTGCCACCCCCCCCATAATTATCCCCATCCCCCCACCCCCACATTTACCCCCCCCATCAGCATCATCAGGATGTTACAGTGGGCTGAATAATGAAACTCCCTCTGGGGAGGCAGCTCACATTTCCTTTCATAATGGGAAAAAGGAACTTTTTTTCTCGTCTTTTGTCTTTCTAGGGCCACACCCACCCGCAGCATATGGAGGTACCCAGGCTAGGAGTCGAATGGGAGCTGTAGCTGCCGGCCTACACCACAGCCAGAGCAACTCAGGATCCAAGCCACATCTGTGATCTACATCACAGGTCACCACAACGCCGGATCCATAACTCACTGTGAGGCCAGGGATCGAACCCACATCGTCATGGATCCTAGTTGGGTTGTTTAACCACGGAGCCATGACGGGAACTCGGAACTTTGTTTTTGTTTTGTTTTTTTTTGTTTTTTTAGGGCCGAACTCACAGCATATGGAGGTTCCCAGGCTAGGGGTCTAATTGGAGCTGTTGCTGCCGGCCTACACCACAGCCACAGCAACACCAGATCCGAGCTGCATCTGTGACTACACCACAGTGCACGGCAACGCCGGATCCATAACTCACTGAATGAGGCCTGGGATTGAACACGAAACCTCATGGTTCCTAGTTGGACTTGTTTCCGCTGCACCAAGACGGGAACTCCAGGAACTTTGTTTCTTAAAATGAGCCCGTTGTGGCTCAGTGGTAACAAACCTGACTAGTATCCACGAGGATGCGGGTTCAATCCCTGGCCTTGCTCAGTGGGTTAAATATCTGGTGCCATCATGAGCTGTGGTATAGGTCAAAGATGCAGCTCTGATCTGGTATTGCTGTGGTTGTGGTGTAGACTGGCAGCTGCAGCTCCAATTCGACCTCTAGCCTGGGAACTTCCATATGCCACGTGTGCGGCCTTAAAAAAATAAAGTTATAACTAATCCAAACTAAAATGACAACGTGAAAGGATATTCTGGAAAAGAAATCAGGTTTATGTATAACCCAGCCCCACTTCCAGACCCTGCCTGTGGGCAGTCACATCTTGCCAGAGCCACAGTTATGCTGCCTTTTAACGTCTTACTTTCTTTTTGAAAACTGAGGTAAATTTTACAGAACACGCAATTCACCATTTTAACCATTTTAAAGTGTACGACTCGTGGCAGACAGTACATCCACCGTGCTGTGCAGACATCGCCCCCAGTTCCAAAACAATTCCCCTCGTCCCCAGAAAACCCCGTCCCCAGGGATGGCCCCTCCACCCTCCTCACCCACCAGCCCCCAGCAACCACTCGTCTTTCTGCCTCCATGGACTTGCCTCCACGGGACATTTGCTGTAAATGGGATCCTGTAACACGTGGCCTTTAGTGTCTGGCTTCACTGGCTTGGCACGATGTTTTATTTATTTATTTATTATTTTTTGGTCTGTCTTTTCTAGGGCCATACCCACGGCATATGGAGGGTCCCAGACTAGGGGTCGAATTGGAGTTACAGCTGCCGGCCTACACCACAGTCACAGCAATGCAGGATCTGAGCCACATCTGCGACCTACACCACAGCTCACGGCAACGCCACATCCCTAACCCAACGAGCGAGGCCAGGGATCGAACCCGCAACCTCATGGTTCCTAGTCGGATTCGTCAACCACTGCGCCAGGACGGAAACTCCTTGGCACGTGTTTCTGAGTCCTCCGCACTGTAGCAGGAATTAGCGCCTCTTTCCTTTGAGTGGCTGAATAACGTTCCTTTGCGAAATCACATTTTGCTTCTCGGATGGACGCTTGGGTTGTTTCTGCCCTCTGGCTATTGCAAATAGTGCTGTGCAACCATTCGTGTACAAGTTTTTGTTTGAATAATACCTGTTTTTAGTGCTTTTGGGTATATGTCTTAGGAGTGGTTCCTTCACTTTTTGTCTTTTTTGGCTGCCCCACAGCAGATGGAGTTTCCAGGCCAGGGGATGGAATCCAAGCTGCAGTTGTGACCTGCGCTGCAGCTGCGGCAATGCTGGATCCTTAAACCACTGTGCCAGGCTGGGGATCGGACCTGTGTCCTGGTGTTCCGGAAATGCCACTGATCCCACTGTGTCACAGTGGGAACTCCAGCTTTTAAACTAAATTGTATTTATACTTTAGAATTAGTAACAATATCATCTTATGATTAGAAGGCAACACATGAAATCTTTAAAAAATAGAAACATATGAGTTCCCTTGTGGCACATTGGGTTAAGGACCCAGCATTGTCACTGCGGTGGTGCAAGTTCAGTCCCTGACCCCAGAACTTCCACGTGCTGTGGGCGTGGGCCCCCAATTTTGATTTTAATTTAAAAGATAGAAACACAAAGGAGATGAGCTGCTGAAACCCCACTCTAGAAAAGTTCTTTATCAGGTTGGCGCATTTGCCTTCAAAGTTCCCAAAAGATACTGCCTTTTTAACAAGTACCTATGCTTCCTGACCCCACAGAGGGTGGCCTGGTGGTGCCGGAGCCCCTGGAGCAGCGGTACCGCCTGTTCTCCCGAGCGTTGGGCGAGGGCACACTGAACCGCCTGCTGCTGCTGCACGCCGTGATGTCCAGCTCCCTGAGGGTGAGTCTGCCCGGGGCACTGCCCCTGCTCAGCGCTGTGCTAGCCCTGGGGGACCAGCCCTCTTGCGGGAAGCTTAGCAACCCCACGAGTCAGGCTGCCTGGAGCCAGAGGCCCCTGGGGCACTGTGCGGGGCGGCGCCACAAGCCAGGGTCCTGGCAGTTTTGTGCGAGGCATCCTTGGGCGCCTGGGTGCTGGTCCCTGGCAGGTGTGCTGTGAGGACCCTCCTGGGAGACAGAGGGCACAGGAAGGAAGCCAGGGTGGGGGTGGACCTTGTTCCTGAGAGAGGCATCTCCCTGGGAACCTCAGGAAGGTTTTAGGGCTTTCCTTGGGCCTGCTGGTTCCCTGCGGGAGGGTGCTGCAGACGCCGGTGTGAGGATGGTGCCTGGCACTGATTCTGGGGACGCCGGGGAGGGGCCGCACTCCTTATTTAGACAAACGCAGCCATCACAGCCCTAGCCATGCCCTCCAGCAGGCAGGCCTGGTGGCCCCCAGCCCATCTCAGCCAGAGTGGGCATGGGAGGGAGGGGTCCAGGGATCCAACCACCTGTGAAGCCACCCCACCCCCAGTTACAGAGGACCCGGTACCCACAGTGGCTGTAACTCTGGACACCGTGCTTCTCAGCGGCAACTGTGCCTGGTGGGCTGGCGTTCCTGGGCCATCTGGTTGCATCACCACTGACACATCTGGTGTGCTGCTTGTAGAATGTTCTTGCTGGGTGCTGTCCTCTCTCCGTCCACCCACAACATGTTTTATATAATTAATTAATTCATTAATTTATCTTTTTAGGGCCACCCCTGCGGCATATGGAGGTAACCAGGCTAGGGGTTGAATCAGAGCTGCAGCTGCCAGCCTACACCACAGCAACGCCGGATCCTTAACCCACTGAGTGAGGCCAGGGATCGAACCTGCGTCCTCATGGATACCAGTCACATTCATTTCTGCTGAGCCACAATGGGAACTCCAAACATCCGTCTTAAAACAATCCACCTCCTAACGCAAGTGTCAGAATCCGCAAGACCATCCTCAGGCTCAGTTCGCTAGGACTCACAGGACTCAGGCTGTTGTACCAGCTGAGGCTCTGTCCCCACTAAACACTGCCTCCCCCTCTCCTCGCCCCAACCCCAACCCTCTACTTTCTCTGAGAACCTGCCCCCTCCAGGGGCCTCATACAAGTGGAATCACACAGTAATTGCCTTCTGTGTCTGGCTTATTTCACTTCTGTCCTCGAAGTCCCTCCAGGTTGGCACAGGTGTCAGAGGTTCCTTCCTTTTTCAGGGCTGAGTGATATTCCACGGTGTGCCTGGACAACATTTGCTTATCCAGTCACCCATGGATGGACACTAGGGTTGTTCCACGCTTTGGTTATTGTGAATACGGTTGTTCTGAACATGGGGGTACACATGTCTGTGTCCTGCTTTCAGTTCTTGTGGTTACATGCCCAGGAGTGGGATTGCTGGATCCTGTGGTTATTCTGTTTGTCTTTCCAAGGCACGCTGATAAGCGTCTCCTTTGTGCAGCATTTTGCTCAGGTCAAGGCTGGGCCTGGAGGTCCTGGGCACTGGCTCTTGCATAGAGTCTCCTTTCTGTCCCTGATGGGAGGCGCAGAAGAAGAGCTAAGGATTCCTTTGAATGGTGCTGGCCGAGGGGAAAGGGACCTTCCTTCCCCTGGCCCCCCAGGGGCTCTGCTTATGCCCAGCTCACCTGTGTCCATGGTCCCTGCCACCTCACTCTGCTCCTCTGTCCGGCCCCAGGACGGCTCTGTTCTGAACACATCCCCGCCGCCGCCGGAGGAGCCCAGCCGAGCCCCGCCGGACGACAGGAAGGACCTCCCGTGGGGGGCCCAGTTTGAGCTGCCGCCCATGCTGCTGGACACGGACAGGTAACGGGGCTGTCCCCGCTCTCGGCCGCAGGTGTCACCCAGGTTGCCAGAGTGAGGTGGAGCCTGGGTGGGGAACTGGAGGTGAGCAGGGGGGCTTCTGAGCCTCTGTTCCTCGTGAAGGGCACTGCATGTCCCTGTGCCTGCAGGGTTGTTTTAAGGAGAATAAACACGTGCTAGGAGGCGCTCGCCACTCGGAGCGCTGCAAGGTTGGGGAGTTTGACGCTGGAAGGACCAGCTCCACTTCACACGGGGTTTCTGTTCACTGTGAGCCACCTGCTCCCAATCTCACTGCTTTTCTCCCCTTTTCTCTTTTTTAAAAATTTTTCCTTTGGTGTTTTCTAATTTGCCCAAACTTAGACTAGGAAAGTGAACACAACACACTTGTCACCTAGATGTAATAGCTAACATTTTCCCAATTTGTGCCACTGCCTTAGCTTGGGCCACTATAACAAAATACCACAGACCAGGAGTTCCCGTCGTGGCTCAGTGGTTAATGAACCTGCCTAGGAACCATAAGGTTGCGGGTTCGGTCCCTGGCCTCACTCAGTGGGTTAAGGATCTGGTGTTGCCCTGAGCTGTGGTGTGGGTCGCAGATGTGGCTCAGAGCCTGCGCTGCTGTGGCTGAGCCATAGCCCAGCAGCTACAGCTCCAATTCGACCCCTAGCCTGGGAACCTCCATATGCTGTGCTTGCGGCCCTAAAAAGACAAAAGACAAACAAAACAAAACACCACAGACCAGGTGTCTTAAACAATAGAAATGATGTTCTCACAGCCCTGGAGGCTGGACTGTGAAATCCAGCACCAGCAGGGGGTCTGTTCAAACCAGGATGTGTGGGGACCTGGACACTGCATTTGGCTGCCATGCTCAGGCCTAGTCATGCCCTTTGGGGTAATGAAAACCCCAGGTTGCAGGCAAAGGGAAGGCTGATCCCCTGGGTGTATTAGTGTGTGTGTCGGGGGGGGGGTTGTGTGCACATGTGTGTTTGTGTGTGTAAGGGTGCACACATGCATGCGCTTGTGTACCTGTGCTTAGGTGTGCATCTGCAGGTATGCACGCATGTGTGTGTGTGTGCGTGCGCTCATGTGTTTTACATGGGCGTGCTGCCTGTTTGCACATGTGGGCCTGTATGGGCACGTGTGCATCTAAAAACCAAGCGGCCCATCGCCCTTGATGGTGACCAGATGCCTCTCCCACGGCTCCTGCCCCGCTGCCTTCCTGCCGGAGGTGAAGAGCCCGAGGCCACTGGGGAGGGAGCTTGGCTTTGGTGCCTTACAGAGTCTCTGCTACAACAGCAGGGCCCCAGAAAGGTACGGCCGAGAGGCTGCTTCAGTCCCTCCCCTTCCGACAGCAACGTCTTCCACACAAGGTCCCGTGTGAACTCTCCGGGCTCTTCCCAAACTCACCCCCTGCTGGGCCTTGGCTGGTCCCTGCCCCAGGGCCTTTGCCCACCGTCCCCTGCCTGGAATGCCCTTCCTCCAGCACCCAGCATGGCGCCTTCGTTCTCATTCTTTGGGTCTTGGCTCAGATGTTCCCCCTGTTCTGTTTCCACCACAACTGGTCTAACGGCACCAGGTCTGTGCTGTTCAGTCCTGGCACTAAGCACCCAGAGTCGGCGTCAGACGCCACGAGTTAAGAGCTCCTTTCCCCACAGAGAGATGAGAGGGCCCTCACCTCCAGGCCCCGTGTCAGGTGTCAGCTGCTCGTGAAGTCCCCAGGTCCCCTGCACTTCTGTCCAGCTGGCTACGAGCCCAGGGTTTCCTACGACCCCATCTAGTCTCAAGTCACTAGAGTGGCTCACAGAACTCACGGGAGCCCTAGAGTGAGGACGCCCGTTTTCCCACACACAGTGTGTACACACGGGACAAGTGCCTTCCTTCTCCCCGGGAGTCAGGGCTCACCGGCCCTGCCCCGTGTTCACCAGCAGGCGGCGCCACTGAGCCGCGGTGTCCAGCGTTTCTACAGCGTTTCATCAAGTAGCACAGTTGGTTACACATCCTTGGCCACGTGACTGACCTGACCTTCCCGCCCTCCAGCCAGCGGCTTGGTCCCTGCCGTGGGCAGCCTGCATCCTGACGTCTAGGGAACCTCACCAGCAAAGACACACCTGTCCCTCGGGAAATTCCAAGGGCACCTGGAAGTCGATGCCAGGACTGGGGACAGAGAGGGCAAGGCTCTCTGCTGCTCTGGCCACCCACCCGCCCACGGGCATCCGCCACTCACCTCTCCCTTCTCTGTGTCACCACCTGCCCGTCGTCCCCATGCCCGCTGGCTTGGTTGGAGTGTCACCCCTCAGGAGAGAGTGGTCAGGGCAGGGCCAGGTGTACCGTGAAGCAGCGCAGCCCTGGCCATGGGCTCGGGCTGGCCCAGGGCAGGTGACGGCGGATACTGGTGGACCATGGGGGGCGGGTGACCGAGCCAGCCCAGCCTCAAACCACAGCAGCTCGGCCCGCCCACCTTGTGGGCCACAGCAGCCGGAGGGCAGGCCCTGGTCTCCGGGCTGTGAGGAGGGACCCGGGGCCGGCAGCCAGTGCTGCTGAGGCCTCTGTGTTTCACCCGCAGGGATGGTTACACGTCATCGAAAGCCACGCCATCGAAAACGCCGGGAACGCAAGACTCCCTCCTCCCCCCGCCCTCCCTCCGCATCCTGCTGACGCCTCCGGCTCGTGAGGTTGGTGTGTGCGGCGCGAACCTCATCCAGGCCCCGTCAGAGCTGCTCTGGGCCAGGGGCGAGCACAGAGAAGCTTCTGGAAGGTGGTCTCTCCATCAGCAGCCGTCACAACGGTGCTGACCATGTATTGAGGCCGCTAGTGTCACCGTGCTAGTGTCCAGGGGCGGCCGCTAGTGTCACCGTGCTAGTGTCCAGGGGCAGCCAGATGAAAGCACTGCAGACCAGGCGGCGTAAAGCACAGACGTCCATTCTCTGCCCACAGTGGAGCCGGGAGCCCAAGGTCAGCTGTCCCAGGGCCGTGCTCCCTCCAAAGGCTCGGGCGCGCCCCTGCGGCCTCTCCCAGTCCCCGCAGTCCCGGCTCCTTAGCTGGTGGCCACATCGCTGCCTCCTCCCTGCATGGCTGTTTCTCTTCTAAGGACACCCACTATCGGATAGAGGGCCCACCCTCAACCCAGAGGTCCCACTCGGAGGTCCCTGGGGGACACAGATTGGGGGCCACCCATTCTCTCCGCAGGGGCTGGGAGTGGTCGCTCCCCTCAACTATAAGCAAGAGATGAGACTAAGACGTTGAGGGGGTCCCTGTGGGACCCTGCAGCTGGGTCCGGGTCCGGGTCCGGGGCCCGAGGGGCCTCAGGTGGCCCAGGGACCTCCGTCCACGGCTGCCTTTCCCCACAGAAGTCGAGCTCCGTGAGCGGGAAGAGTCTGGTCTCCAAGCTGCGCTCCCCGGGCGGCCAGGAGCCAGGCTACCCCGCCCCGAGGACGGCGCAGGCCGGGCTGAGCGCCCAGGCGCTCCGGGAGATGGCCGCGAGCACCCAGAGCATCACCCGCATCGCGGCCACGCGGCGCGCCAAGGCGCAGGACTGTGACGGCGGCAGCGGCCGCTCTTCCCGCCACCCCGCAGAGGCGGCGGCCCCAGGCTCCAGGGACCCCAAGCCCGGCGGCCGCCCGGAGGCCAGCCGAGCGGCCAGGAGGGGGCCCCGGGCCAGCCCGGGCGGGGAGCCGTCGGCGGAGAGCAAGGCCAGGAGGAAGCGGTCGCCCTCCCTCCCCTGGAGCGTCCAGCCGGTGGGTGCGGTCCCAGGGGCCCAGCCAGGACCGGGAGGGGCCAGTCGGGGGCTGACCCAGCACAGTCACGTGGGTGCGGGAGGGTCTGAGGCGCGAGAGCAGAGAACGGGGACCCCCGCACCTTCCCTGTGACCACCTCGCCCCTTTCTGGCCAGAAGCCACGGGGCACACAAGGCGCGCGGTCTTCGTCCCCGTGCAAACCCTCTCTTGTCAACCGGGGCCTTTCGTGTCACCTATTTCCTACATTTTCATGTGCCCACATAGCATTTGTACCTTTTTCTCTCTTTTGTCTTTTTAGGGCCGCACCCGTGGCATATGGAGGTGCCCAGGCTAAAGGTCCAATCGGAGCTGCAACTGCCGGCCTGCGCCACAGCCACAGCCACACAGAATCTGAGCCGCGTCTGCGACCTGCACCCCAGCTCACGGCAACGCCGGATCCCTGACCCTAGTATTTGGACTTTAACTTCAAAAAAGGAACAGGAATTCCCTGGCAGCCTAGTAGTTGAGGATCGGGTGTGGTCGCTGTTGTGGCGCAGGTTCCAACCCTGGCGGCAGGTGCAGCCCAAGAAGAAACGGCACATGACTTGATTGGGATCGACCTCACCTACCGAGCGTGAGAGGCCAGGCGCCAAGGCCCGCCCTTCCTCCCCGCGCCTGGCACCTGCCCTGCGTCGGGAGCTGCAGAGGCAGGATGGGCCACACACGAGTCCGTTCACGGCCACGCGGTGGGGTTCCATTCCCCGTGCAAGGGCCACCCGGGTCGTCTTTTGTGCACCTAGGGGAACCGGAGGCTCCCCTGTGAATGCCTTTCTGGGGGTCCTGGACAGTGTCCGCCTGTGGGAACGTGTCAACCAAACAGGACTAAGCAAAAGCAGAGAGCACACGGCAGAGGTGACTGTGGTGACACAGAATTACGTTTGTGGGGGGAGGGGCGGGTTCCGAGGCTGCCCCGGCGACGGCCTTCCCCAGGATGGGCCACTTCCTCGCCGTCCACTGGGTTACATGAAGTGAACGAGGGGCGGGGAGCGGGCTGCGCCTCTGCCGGCCCGCCCCCCGCCCTGCCGGACGCACAGGGGGCTCTGCTGCTCGACGGGAAACGGCTCCGGTGACCACTGGGTGGAAGCACAGGTAGGACAGGAGCGGGGAGCAGAAGGTGGGTGTGCTAGGTGAAGGACCGAAAGAATGTGTAAGTACGTGTACACACACACACACACACCCCAGCCAGCCCGGAGGCCGGAAACCCAGGGGAGCCAAAGTTGCAGTTCAAATGCAAAGGCAGGACAAAGGCCTGGGGAGCCTCTCTTAGCCCCAGGAGAGGATGCCGGCCGTCAGCTGCTTAGGTGAGGCCCACCCCGTTGAGGAGGCCAGTGGGCTTTATGCAGTCTATGGCTTTAAATGGTAACCGTCACAGGAGTTTAGATGAGAACCCCTCCATGGGTCAGATGGTTCAGGAGCGAAAAGCAGGAGGACAAAAAGCCAGGAGAGCACCACTCATTCATTCATTCACTCCTTCTTCTCTGGGGGTCGAATATTCGCAATGGTTCTGCCCATTGTCTGCCCTGAGGTACTTGTGTACCCGGCACACAGTAGGTGTTTAATTAGTGCATGCCTTCAGTTCAAAATGACCTTGACATTTCCTACCTGCTCCCCACACCCTGTTTTGTTTCCCTGCAGGTGACAGAGAAGCTTCCGGTGCCCTCCGTGGAGTCTGTGGCTGGGGACCAGCTGCCCCCCGTACCACTTCTGTCGTCAAAGTCATCGGGAAAAAGCTTCCTCCCTGCTGTGCCTGCGGCCTCGAAGATAAGACCCAGCCTCAGTTTTCACGCAGGTACACAACCCAAAAAGGAGATCCGAGTGTTGGGTTTTTTCTCTCTTAAGACTGCCCTTCCTCTCAAATATACATCTTGAGAAAGCACGCCAGTCTAGGCCGTTATCGGTGCTCCGAACCTGGGCGTGAGTGAGTTTCTGGTTTTCTTAGGCAATGAATCAGCCAGAGCCCCTGGTTCTGTGCAAAGTACTTGCAGGTGTGCTCAGTTCTGCTTCTGCTTGACCCGCCAATGGAGCTGAAAATAGCGACTAAAACTTCGCGCCTGTGGCTGGCTGCCTTTACTCAGTCTGGACCCCAGACCCTATGATTTCTTGCAGAATTTGAAAGATTCACATTCTTTCAGGTTTAAATCCTGCCCCCCGTGGTGGTTGTTATTACAAAAATAATAGATACTCACTGGGAAAACTTTGGAATATAGATACAATTATATAAGAAGAAACCCATGTGCAGACTCCACCACCCAGCAACGGTAAAAAGGCGACTTCGTCACGGGTGCACGGGGACCTGAACTGTCCCCTGTTACGGATATTAGGGTTGTTTCCGAGGCAGCCCAGTCATGAAAATCAGTTGGTGGATGTCAGCGCTCCTCAGAGGGGCCACCAACTCTTACTGACCTGTGACCAAAGGGCACAGAAGCTGAAGTCAAGGGTTTAGAAAGGAG
This sequence comes from Sus scrofa, assembly GCF_054392235.1. NCBI lineage: Eukaryota > Metazoa > Chordata > Mammalia > Artiodactyla > Suidae > Sus > Sus scrofa. Next base: position 1,678,555 of record NC_139385.1, read on the forward strand.
AGGCAATCTGACGGCACCACAAACTGTCCTCAGTGGCCTGGTTCTGTCTTTAAAATGTTTTCCCTGGAGGTTCCTCGTGGCTCAGTGGGTTAAGGATCCGGACTTGTTACTGCTGTGGCTATGATTATAGCTGCAGCTCGGGTTCGATCTCTGGCCCAGGAACTTCCACATGGCACACAGGTTTGGCCAAAAAAAAAAAAAAATGTTTTTCCCTACATCTTCCTCATGATTTGTTTTTGTTATATTTGTGAAAGTTTCAGTCCAACACAGATTAAAGGCAGACAAGCAAACTGGTCCTCGCCATGGAGAGTCGCGAGCACTGGCCTGAATCTAGTTACACAACATTACGCTAGTTACGCTGGGCACTGCGTGGTGTCAATGCACTGCCCTCTCGATAGTTCTGCAACGGAAGTAACAACTATTATCCCCAGGATACAGATGAGGAAACGGAGGCACAGAGAGGTTAAGGAACTTGCCGAAGGTCACACAGCAGGGAGTGGTGGAGGTGGGCTTCACAGCCAGGGAGGCTGGGTCCAGATCCTTAGCTTTTTTTCTTGGCAGCGCCCATGACATATCCAAGTTTCCAGGCCAGAGAATGAACCTGAGCCACAGCCATGACCCGAGTCACTGCAGTGACAAGGCCGGATCCTTATCGCTGGTCTGTCAGGGAGCTCCCCAGATCCTCAGCCCTTAACCACACTTACAGATGCCCTTCCCTTTTCTGTTTCATTAGCGTGTGCTTAGTGGTTACCCAGGCACAGGCGTGTGCGCGTTAGGGCTCCGGATACAGCTCAAGGTTGCTGGAGGCAGTGTATGCACATTGGCAGGTGTTCACTGCGGCACAACCTGATTCATATACATGTTTTCTTTTCTTTTTTTTTTTCTTTTAGGGCCACACCCGCGGCATATGGAAGTTCCCAGGCTGGGGGTCTAATCGGAGCTGCAGCTGCCGGTCTACACCACAGCCCACAGCAACACAGGATCCTTAACCTGCTGAGCGAGGCCGGGGGTCAAACCCACATCCTCATGGATACTAGTTGCGTTTGTTACTGCTGAGCCACAGCGGGAACTCCCCATACACACGTTTTCAAAGGCCTTTTGCAATCTGACCTTGACAAAATTCAGATTTATCTGTGGATTTCTCAACTTGGCTACTGAAATTGCCAGGAACAACGGCGGCCGGCAACAACGCTTAAGAAACTGAAAACACTTTCAGAAACACCAGACGTATTCTTTATACTTGCAAGACTTTCTGCTTTCAAAAGTTTTTGATTCCTTTTTTCTGCTTGCGTGGTTACAGAACAACAAACAGTCCCAAGGCTGGGGGCTGGGCTGGCGCTGCACCCCGTCCTCCCAGCGGCGGGACAGCACCTGTGGGGCAGGGGAGCGTGTGACCTAACAGGTGCTGAGAGGGGGCTTGTTACCGCCGCTTAGGTCCCAGCATCACCCCCCACTCCCATCCCTGGAGTTGAGGTTCGCCTGCCTCTGGAGAAAAGCCCCCTGGCAGGTGTCTGTGTGGATGCTTTAAAGAGGGGTTTGCTTTCTTTGTTACAAAGTTCCTGACATACAGAAGCCGAGATGGCACCACAGCTGCCAAGGCAGCCCCGTCACCTGCAATACTTTGGCAGTTTTGTTTTGTGGTCTCTATACATTCTCGTTTGTTCGTTTGTTGTTTGTTCTCCTGGAGATGTTTCAAGAAAATCCCAGGTCATCGCACCCATAAATATTTCAAGAGCTCTCTCTAATGGATAACAGAGTATTCATCACATGTCTCTGCTACAAAAAGAACCATTCCCTGTAGCATCTGCGGCCCAGTCCCCATACAGAGGAAGTCAGCCTTTGTCAGTGAGAGCGAGTGCGGTCACAGACCGGCCCCCTCACTTGGCAAGAAAGGGTACACGTCTTGATCTGGCCCGGGCTGAGCCCCGGGGCTTCAGCAAACCCAGAAAATCCTTCACCGCCCTGCTGTGTCCAGCTGAGAGCAAGCAGGGAGTGGAAGGAAGAGGGGAGGGCAGGGCTGAGGAGAAGGGAGTGGAGCCAGAAGCCAGAGGGTGGAAAGTTCCAGAAAGGCCAGAGCTCAGAGTTGGTGGAAAGCACCATGCCTCCTGGGGCTGTGGGAGAACAAATGAGGCAAGCTCGGTAAAGAGCTGACATGTAGTAGGTCTGAATGTGGTGCAGCAAACACGCACCATCTAGTTTGTTCCCAGGATTCGCTGGGGGTGCCTCGAAATAATACCGTCCTCTCCTCTCCTCTGCGTTCCCCATCCAGATGAGACCACGCACCACGCGCCGGAGGTCAGCTTCACCTTCCCCAGCGCCACCTGGCAGAGCAGCACAGGCCCCAGCAGGGCGCCCCTCCGGCCCCGGGACATCCGAGGTCAGTGCCTGCCGCCCCCAGACACGCAGCCCTGCATCTGTCAGGGCAGTGAAGGCAAAGCGCGAGGCCCTCAGAGCTGAGCACACACGCTGTCACTGGGGGAGCTGTGACACCACTGCCCGTGCCCTTCAGACCTGACTGACTGTCGGGTGCCCAGCACCAGCTGTGAGGGCTGGACACCAAGACACGTTTACCTCAGGCGCCACCCCGCACTCGCCCCTCCCTGAGGAGGGGTGACTGCATCGCCTGTCCCTCAGACACGACTGCTCTCGACACGTCCACGCACCTGAAGCTGTGACAGCAAGCACGTGTCCCTCACACATGGCCGCGCCCACCTCGCGCCCCCTCTAAGGAGGCCGAGCAAAGAGTGCGCTGTACCTCACAGGGACCGGTTATCCCGAGTCTCCTCACTGAGGGGGCAGGGAGAGCAAAAGCACTTCGACTCCAGACACGACTGAAATCAAGAGCTTCCACACCCGAGGAGGAGGTGAGAGCAGGGCACGTTTGCCTCAGACACGAAGCATATGAGAAGCTTCTTCACACGAGGGTGCTGGGAGAGCGCCGCACGTGGTTTGCAGACGTGACCCGTCAGCACAGGTCTCTTCACCTGACGGGGATGTCACCGCATCACACATGTTCCTCACCCCAGACAAGTCACCACGTGGCTCCTCACTTGGGACGCCCCTGGCAGCGCTGCACGCGTACCTCAGACACATCTGACATCAACAGCTTCCTCACCTGAGGAGGCTGTGCGCGCACGTACATTTACCTCAGATGGACCCACACAAAGCAGCTTCACCTGAGGAGGCCGTGAGGGCCTGGCGCAGGATCCGCAGACAGGACCACCCGCCACACAGGTGGTCTTTCCTTTTGTCGTTGGTCTTTTGGGGGCTGCACCCGAGGCATATGGAGGTTCCCAGGCTAGGGGTCTAACTGGAGCTGTAGCCGCCGGCCTGCACCACAGCCCGAGCAACGCGGGATCCTTAACCCCCTGAGCCAGGCCAGGGATCAAACCCGCCACCTCATGGTTCCTGGTCGGCTTCGCTTCCGCTGCGCCAACAGAACTCCTCACCACAGGTCTTCTCCCCCGGGGCTGTGACAGCACCGCCTGTGCTCCTCCAACCTGCCCAGCCTCCAGATGCCTCCTCACTTAGCAGGCCGAGGAAGCAGGCACCTTCACCTCCGAAGGACCCCATCACAGGTGCCCTCAGCTGAGGAGGCTGTGGCGGAACGTCGGGTGCAGCGCAGGCGGACCTGGCACCACGTGTCTCCTCGTGTGCAGAGGCTGCGGCGGCAGGCGCGTTTGCCCCAGTCCCCACCAGTGCGAGAAGCTTCCGCACCCGAGGACACCGCGACAGCGGGGCTCTTTGCCGTAGGCCTGACCAGGCACCACACGCTCCTCACCTGCGGAGGCTACCACCGCCCTGCCCGTGCGCCTCACACGGAGGCGTCACCGTGTGCCTCCCCACTTAAAGAGCTGCTGCCAGCGTGCGCGTTTCCCTCAGACCCGAACGAGGTACAGCAAGTCACTCACCAGAGGAGGCTGTGGGAACACAGGGCACACATCCCTCAAATGTGACCAGTCACCTCGTGTCTCCTCAAGCGAGCGGGCTGTGACAGCAGGGAACATCCTCAGCAGTTTCTTCCCCTGAGGCGGCCTGAGAGCCTGTCACGTGAGGCTCAGACCTGACCAATCACGCACGCCTCCTCACGCTCTCAGACCTGACCAATCACCAGCCGACTGGGGCTCTCAGACCTGACCAATCCCCATCCGGCTCTTCACGTCACGTTCGAAGGCTGCGAAGGCGCTGCACGTGTAGCTCACACGTGACGCGTCCACACGTGTCTCCTTACACAAGGAGGCTGTGGCAGATGCACACTGGCCTCCGACATGACTGATGAGAAGCTTCTTCAGGGAGTTCCCGCGGTGACTAGCATCTATGAGGATGAGGCTTCCATCCCTGGCCTTGCCCAGCGGGTGGGGGACCCGGCGCTGCCGTGAGCTGTGGTAGACGCGGTTCGAATCTGGCGTTGCTGTGGCTGTGGCGCAGGCCGGTGGCTGCAGCTCTGATGGACCCCTAGCCTGGGAACCGCCATATGCCGCGGGTGTGGCCCTGAAAAGAAAAAAGGACCAACCCCCCACCCCAAAAAAACCCAAAAAAGGCTTCTTCAGAGTTTCCCGTCGTGGCTCAGTGGTTAACTGAGACTGACTAGGGTCCAGGAGGACGCAGGTTCGATCCCTGGCTTCGATCAGCAGGTTAAGGATCCGGCATTGTCATGAGCTGTGGTGTAGTTCAAAGAAGCGGCTTGGATCTCATACTGCTGTGGCTGTGGCGTAGGGTGGTGGCTACAGCTCTGATTAACCCCCTAGCCTGGTAACTTCCATATCCATATGCCATGGGAGCGGCCCTCAAAAGACAAAAAAAAAGCTTCTTCACCTGAGGAGGCTATTAAAGCAATGCACATGTTCCTCACACGTGACCAGTCAGCAGGCATCTCCTCCATGGAGGAGGCTGAGAGAGCATGGACATTTACCTCAGACCTGACTAATCACCCTACGTCTCCTCACCTGAGGAGCCTGGGACAGTACCGCACACACATGTAGCTCACACAGGACTAGTTACCACGTGTCTCCTCTCTTAAGGAGGCTGAGACAGCAGGCACATTTATCTCATACCTGACCAATCACGTCTCCTCACGTGAAAAGCTATTACCACATGCACATTTATCTCAGACGTGATCAATTCTAATGCTTCTACACTTGAGGAGGTTGTGGGAGGACTGCACATAATTCTTTGGCTTGACCAGTCACCACACGTCTCCTCACCTGAGGAGGCTGTTACAGCATTGCACGTGTGTTTCACAGGTGATCATTCACCACATGTCTCCTTACTTAAGGCGTCTGTACAGCATGTGCATTTACCTCAGACTGACCAATCACCTCTTGTCTCCTCACCTGAGACATCTGTGACAACATGCACGTTTGCCTCAGACAGATACCACAGATCTCCTCACCTGGGGAGGCTATTTCAGAACTGCAAGTGTTCTTCACAGGTGATCAGTCCCCACCCATCTCCTCACTTGAGGAGAATGTGATAACAGTGCACTTGTCCCTCAGGTGTAAGCAGTCTCCTCAGTTGAGGAAGCTGTGTTAGCAGTGCACGTGTACCTCAGAAGTGACCCATATCATATGCCCCTTCACCTGAGGAGGCTGTTGACAGCATGACATGTATACCTCAGACCTGATCACCACAAGTTTCCTTACCTGAGGAGGCTGTGACTGCTTGCACATCTACCCCAGATTTAACTGAAACCACTTGCCCCTTCACCTGAGGAAGCTGTGACAGCAGTGCATGTGTTTCTCAGACTTTACTGCTCAACCCACATCCCCTGTCAGGGGAAGGGCAGCAGTGCATGTACATCCCATGTGACTCATCTCGGCTCAGTAGCCATTTTGGCTCCTGACTACTTTAGTGGACAGCACAGGTCTAGAACCTGACCAAAATCATGTCACTCGTGTTCTTTTTTCTTTCTTAATGGCCACATGGCCTATGAAAGTTCCTGGGACAGGGACTGAATCGGAGCCACAGCTGCAGCAGCCCTGGATCCTTTAACTCACTGTGGGAGGCTGGAGATTGAACCTGTGCCTCTGCAGCGACCCAAGCCGCTGCAGTTGGAGTCTTAATCTGCTGCACCACAGTGGGAACTCCTTGTCGCCCTCGTCCTTACCCTCAAAAGCATGTTTGCTTGTTTTATTTAACTTCGAGCCAAACCTCTTCCCAGAAGGGGTGTAATTTTCCACATTCACTAGCCCTATCATGAAATTACCAGTTACCATAATATTCTGTGTCCTGTGTATTAACCTTAAAACCTGAGACACAGATGTGTCACTGGGTCCATGGCCCTCCTCTTCCTCCTCACTTCCCTTATTTTATGGTTTTGTTTTTGTTTCTGGAAATACGAACAACCATGTGCTGGGTATGTGATGAATCCCAGGGATGGTTTAAGTTAACATGAGTGCCACGTTCCTGTCATTCCTGCCCCAGTGTGTGAGGCCTGTGTTGCCTGGATCCTTTCTGGAAACAGGAAACTTCCTCTGACATCGTGGCACTATTTTCTCACCACTGACCCAACATCCAACCCAGTTGGCTGTAAGGATGTGCATAAATCAACATTAGGCTTAAAGACCACCAGGAGGGGCTGGCCCTACTCAGGAAGTTCTTTCTCATGTCTAACTCCTGTCCCTCTTGCTGTACCTTCAAGCCATTCCCATACGTTACTGCTTCAGAAAAGGTTTCATCACTTTTTTTGTCTTTTTGCCTTTTTAGGGCCACTTCCCACAGCATATGGAGCTTCCCAGGCTAGGGGTCTAATCGGAGCTGTAGCTGCCGGCCTACACCAGAGCCAAAGCAACGTGGGATCCAAGCCACATCTGTAACCTGCACCCCAGCTCACGGCAACGCCAGATCCTCAACCTACTGAGCGGGGCCAGGGATTGAACCCACAACCTCATGGTTCCTAGTCGGATTTGTTAACCACTGTGCCACGACGGGAACTCCCTATGCCCTTCTTTTTAAGGCTTCTCAGGGAAACGGTGTCAAAGGCGTGGACTGGCCACAACCTTGGGGTCAGAAGCTCCCAGCCCAGAGCAGGCCGAGTAACAGCCAGTTATGCGCTGCCATTTAAATAACATTTCTTTAAACATGAGGGACGGGAAATGTCGCCCAGGGATCTCCTTGTCCTCCTGGCATGGGTTCGCCATAGCGAAGAACGTGCTGTAGGGGTTCAGGGGGCCGGCCTGGTGTGAGAGGAGCAGAGGCCAGGACAGACTTGGAAGCAAGGCCCAAGTTGGGGAGGTGAGGTCCCGTGGGGCCCAAAGGTCTCTGGGGCACGGGCAGGGCTGGCAGCGGGAGAGAGTCCACGCGGGCGGGACACTGCGGCGGGCCAGCCACCCCTGGCGCCAGGGACACTAGCTTTGCTCGAGTTTACCTTGACCACAGGCTAAGACCTTCCCTTCCCCCTCCAGGGTCTACAGACAGCGGAGACAGATGGCACAGCCCACTGCCCCCTGGCCACCCCCGCAAGCACCAGGGTGGCAGCGCCCAGTGGCCGAGGAGACCAAAGTAAAGATGGCAGCAAGCAGAGTGCCACTGTCACGCTGAGGGAAGGTCCGAGAAGCTGATCTCGGTACCAGGGTCTCTCTGCCTGGAAGCAGAGTTTGAGAGCCGGGGGATCCAGCAGGGACGCTCTGGGGCAGCCTGCCCTTCGCCCAGCTTCCTGCAGCCCTTTGCACCAGGCCTGGTGTCTGCCTCACCAGCCACCTTCAGAAGAAGAATGTCCACTCGGCAGTGGCAGAGCCCTTCCCAAGGACCTCAGGCCCATTTGGGGTCATTCCCAGGCATGGGTGCTCTTTCCAGGACCACCCACCCCCCGCCGTGGCCTCTGCTCTGGGAGAAGCTGGGACACGTCGCCCTTCAGGTCCGGCTCAGGCTGAGGAAGCCACTGGGGACACCTGGGCGGCTGCCGGCAAGAGGCAGGGAGGAATCTGTCCCCAACGCCACGTGTTAGTAGAGGTTCTCCAGAAAAAGGGAACCAAAGTTGTGTGTGTGTGTGTGTGTGTGTGTGTGTGTGTGTGTGTGCGCGCGCGCGCGCGCGCACACTGCCCAAGACAGGGAGGAAAGAGATTTCCTTGAAGAGATGGGCGTATTGGCTGTGGGAGCAGGCACGTCTGAGACCCGCAGGGCTGGCTGGAGGCCCGTGGGGAGTTGCCACCGTGTCCCCCGGTCGGGAGCAGAGGGCCCCCCTCCTCAGGTGACCTCAGCCTTTCTTCTCTGTCCGCCTTCACCTGACTGGCTGAGGCCCACCCACATCACAGAGGCTGATCTGCTTTTACTCAAAGTCTCCTCACGTTTAATCTCAAGACAAAGAGCACACGCTACCACTCAGAGGCGGAATCTAAAATGTGGCCCAGAGGAACCTACGTACAGAACAGACACAGGCTCACAGACATGGGGGGCACACTTGCGGTTGCCCAGGGGGAGGGGGAGGGAGCGGGATGGACGCAGCGTTTGGGGCTCCTACCCGCAACCTGTTGCACTGAGATGGATGAGCAATGAGGTCCTGCTGTATCGCCCAGGGAATTACAGCCACTTACTGGTGACAGAACACGATGGAAGAGGACATGGGAAAAAGAAGGTGTATCTATGCCACACTGGGTCACTGTGCTGTGCAGCAGCAGCTGACAGAACTTTGTAAATCAACCATACTCGAATCAAAAAAATCTTTGGAACTCCATCTCATCTAAAGACTACCTTCCCAGCAACATCTGGACCGGCGTTTGATCAAACCTCTGGGTCTCGTGGGCCTGGCCAGGTCGATGCGTCCAGTTAACCCTCTCGCTCCATGGCTGGCCTGCAGAGTGACACTCGTCACAGCGTACGCGGGCTCCCAGGGAAACGCAGGAACACGGTCCCATTTCCATGACCCAGCCACCCGCCACCACAGCGCTCTAATGTCCCTCTCAGCACCCCTGATGCAGGGAGGAAGGTGCTGCTAACTGTTGGGAACAAGACACATGAAACCAGCCGTGTAAACTGGGGACCCCACACTAAGGCTCCAGTTGCATTAGGATTGTATATGCTTCCGTCATTTTCCATCAAGACAGGAAAAAACAAAACAAAACAGAAAAACTCTGAGCACCATCCTGTGTCAGGGGGATCGTCACCTCCTCTGGTTGTGCTTTTGGCCCTTGCCGTCATTTTCAAACTGGCGCCTCATCCCTTGCTTTCAGGGCCCCCTTGTTTGAAGGCCGTTGGGAGCCACACCCCCAGGTGGCAGAAGTCACGCTGGGCAGAGCAGGTCAGGGCTGGGAGGGGGAGGTGGCCTCGTGGTCTTGCGGCCCTGGTGGAGCCTGGGCATCTTTGCCCCCGTGTGGGCCTGGCCTGTGGTAGGCACACTGCACACAGGCACTGTCGCCTGGCCGCCTCCCATAATGCCTGCTGTCACGGAAGACATGCTAGGGGCTTCCTCGAAGCCGTGGTTTCCTTTCTGGAGGCGTGTGTGGCAGTGGGAGTAGGGCCCGTTTATCCTCAGCGGCTCTGCTGCCCACTGTGCTGCCCACCTGCCATGCGCGCACCACTCTCATCAAAGTGCCAAGGCCGCCTGGGGAGGGACACCTTCTGCTCTCTGGTGCTGGCCCCAGCTCCTGGGAAGGGCAGGAATTCCCGATTGCCCCCTTTTATCTGCTCTTTTTTGTCCATGAGAACAGAACCCCAATTTTCAGCTGACCACAGCTCCCAAAAATGTCCATTCCCCAGCCTCCTTTGCGGCTGTGTATGGCCATGTGACTAAGTTCTGCTTGATGGAATATAAGCCAGAGTGGCTGCTTCCTGGACTTTTTATCATAAAGGATAATGAGCATGTCCCCCGTGCCTCTTCACTTCCTCAATCCTACCACCTGGAAGTTGAATGTGATGGCTGGAACTCTAGCCACCATTTTGGGGCCATGAGGGCAAAGGCTACACCCTGCAGAGAATGGAGTGGGAAGCCGAAAGGAGCCTGGGTCCTCTGGGAGCAGAGGTGTCTCTCAGCATTGCTCCATCCTACTTCCAGACTTTAGCCCGAGAGAGAAATAAACATCGCCCTGAAGCCACTGTGGTTGGTGCACCTCATCTTATGTGACACACGAGGGAAGCTCAGGCAGTTGGCAACTCATGGCTGGAGAAGATTCTGGTGCTTTAGTGGAGCAGCAGTGAGGGATCAGAGATGCAGGGCAGAGGACGAGGCATGGGGGTTGAGTTCAGCCCCTGGGGTGGTGGGAGAAAAGCAGAAACTCCCAGTCTTTGTATACCCTGTCTTGAGTTGGGTGAGACCGTTGGCCAGGAAAGACAGCTGGTGGATTCTGAGGACAGGAGTCTTCACCATGAGGCTGTAAAGTGGCCTGTGCCTTAGAAGTTGCAAACTTTTCTTTTCCAAATTACCAACAGGTGCAAACCTGAGCTTGTAATGCACGCATTTTGTAACTGTTAGTTCTTTTGACCGTGGCATCAAACTGCCTTCAGCAGCTTCACCTGGTGCCGCCGCCTCCTCCTCCTCCATCGGCCAGCGCCCTAGGAGTGCCTGGATGGGCAGCCTCCTTGGCCCGGCCACTCTGCTCCGCGCTGAGGGCTTGGCTGCAGCTCTGAAGCCCCGCTCATCATGACTGGGATTGCTCTCTGAGTTTGGGGTTTCCCACGGTACAATGGGGCACACTGACAGCAAGCTCTGCAAGGTGGCAGAGCTGGATTCCATGCTTACCATACACGCAGGGCAAAGGGAGACTTAACGTTACACTGGAAAACCTCTCGCATCACCTACACTGAATGCCTACATCATTAAATAAACCTACGTTAAATGAATACCTCACTGCATTCACTTTGTTTGAAAGGCTGGCCCTCGAAGGTAGTGCAGTAAACGTGACTCAGCAGGGCTCAGCAGAGGGGTGGGTGTTCCAGCAACTTTCAGGGAAGGAGCAGGTGTGAGCAGGTGCGACCCGGTCCGGAGCTTTGGTGGAGAACGTGTGATGACCTCTGACCCGCGCCTGCCTGCCTGCTGCGTGGACCCCATCCCGGGACCTCGCCCTGGTCCTGCCATGTGGTACCCGGCAGAGGCTGAATGTGCGAAGGAGGCGCCTCCGCCCAGAATGTCTTGTGATTATTACCGCGCTTGTGCTGAGGTTTCTTTGCAAGCGGAGGGAGACAGGCAAGGAAGGAAAGCCCTTGCGGGGACAGTGGAGAGAACGCGGGGTGTTCCTGGCGAGGGGAGGAGGAAAGTCGGGGCGGCCCAGTGCACGGGGTGAGCGCCTTGATGCAGAGGTGGGCAATCAGACTGAGCACCCCCTTATTAAGAGTATCTTGTTGGTAACAGAAGCCACCAGGTGGCAGGAGGTTTATAACACCTCCCAGGCTCCTTCTCGAGAACAGGTCATTCTGATTCCGTGAGGAGGCTTGACCTTGCTGATTTTTCCTAGATTGGCCTGCGTGTGGACCGCCTGGCCTCGCAGACTAGACTTCCTGTCCATACCCCCAGGGTGACCCTGAGCACATGGAACTGGGGGGCTGAGTTTTGCTCTTCCAGCTTCTCAAGCCAGGGTTCCTGCTTCCTTCCCTTTGGGCAATTCTGCTGCCTCCAGGATGACACGTAGCCTCTGTGGCATCTGGCCTCTACAGCCCTTCCAGCAGCCAGGGGGGTAAAGCAGAGGCCATGGAGAGGGTTTGCCAGGATTGGGGTGTCGGGAGAGGGGCACAGACTTGGATCCGCACACCCCTTTGGTGACAGCATCCACTTAGGTCACTTCCGATGCTCACATCTGCAGCCTGCACCCCTTTCCCTGAGTTCAAGCCCAAACATCCAGGAGGTCCCATCTGGTTCAGCGGAAATGAACCTGACTAGCATCCATGAGGATGCAGGTTCGATGCCTGGCCTCGATCAGTGGGTTATAAGGATCAGGTGTTGCTGTAAACTGTGGTGTAGGTTGCAGACACAGATTGGACTATGGCTGTGGTGTAAGCTGATGCCTCAGGTTCAACCCCTAGCCTGGGAACTTCCATATGTCTTGGGTGCAGCCCTAAAAAGACAAAAAAAAAAAAAAAAAGCAAACATCCAACTGTGTCCCCAGTGGGTGTGCTGTCACTATGCAGATGCAGAACTCCAAGCTCACAAAATCTGCTCCCAAAGTGTTCTCTGGGCACAGGGGTGCGGGCCTCCCCCTCAGTCCCTCTCTCTCTCCCCTTCTCCCTCCACCAGCCTACCCTCTCCATTCCATCCACCCTTCCCCAAACCTCTCTCGCGTCCTCTCCCCCTCTCCTGTCCTACCACCACCTGAGCCTAAGGCACCATCGTCCTCCTTGGAGCACCCAGCGCTTCCCAGCTGGTCTGCCTGCAAAAATGCCGCTGGGGCTGGCACTTTGCAGACATCACCTCTCTCATTATGTGTAACCGCCGTAGGAGGCAGGGTCGTGATTTCCAGCCTCGCACAGATAAGGATACTGAAGCTCAGAGAGGCTGGAAGACCTGCCCCCGTCACACCGCTGCTGGGTGTGACCTCAGAGTCTGGGCGGGCAGGTTCCCACCCCTCCTGCGTTACCCCCCCCCAAGCCATCTGAAAAAGAAACCAGGCAACAGGACTGGGGTGGGGCGGAGAGTGCATGAGCTCAGATGAATCAGGAGGGTTCATCTTGTCCATTCTCTCAGGTTTTGTTTTTTAATCACCTGCAAAGAAGGTGAGTTGAATTTGCAATTCTCTTCCTTCTTTTTTCCTTACTCTGTTGATGATCACAAGGACTCCGCACCGAGAAGTCATCCGAATCTCCCAGCCGCCCCTCACAGGGGAAGCTGACATTTCCTGGCCCAAGCCACAGTTATTTCTATCTTTTTTTTCTGTTGCAACACTGGTTATGAAAGCAGAAATAGTTGCAGTCAGTATGGGACATGGTGATAACTCAAGCCAAAACATGGAGACCGGGGCAGGGCTGTCGTCAGCCCTGGGCAGGCTGTGGTCAGCTCCGGGCAGGCTATAGCCTTTGCACAGAGGTCCAGGGTCCCTGAGGTGGGTGGCAGCCCATGAAGGGGCTGTGGGGAAAGATGGCCAGCCAGGGTCCACCAGCTTGAAGAAGCTCGGGCACTGGAAGAGGGGAGGAGATGAAAGTCACAACAGACGTGGCAGGGGCTCTCCAGGACAGAGATGGTCAGATCTCTCCTAGCAGGTCCCTGCCCAGCAAGGAAGTCACTGGAGTGCAGTGGCACTCTGCCTCTGGAGCCCCAAATCTGCCTACTGGTCCCAGCTCTGCCTCTTACACAGCTGTGTGTCTTTGGCTAATTGCTTAACTTCTCTGAGCCTCTGCTACCCTATCTGTGAAGAAGGAGGTAAGAGGTAACGATTTCAAAGAGGGTAAATAAAAACGTAGGTTGCTAATATAAAAACTGTTTTTTAACAGAAGTGAAATTGACATAACAGAAAATCAGTCCTTTTAAAGGGAACTCTTCAGTGGCACTTAATACATTCACAATACTGTGTGACCGCCACCTCTGTCTGGTTCCAAAACATTTCATCACCGCAAAGCGGCCCGGCCCCATTCCAAAGCTGCTTCCCCTTCCGTCTCTCCCCAGGGAACAGTGGTCCTTATCACAGCTCCAGGTCCTGTCAGCTGAGACCCTGGCCCTGCTTCCAGAGCCCAGTCCCGGCACTCACCCAATAGCATCGGTGCTTTGTTCACATCCCCAAGAAGCTTTTGCAGTGAGAGATTCTGGCTCCTGGACACGTGAACATCTATTTAATCAAACACACCTTTAGCAACACACCCAGGAGCTGGGCTCGGGCAACTCAGGGAAATTCTTTACTATTTACATGCATTATCCTGGCCAAGGGTCTCAGAAGTCTGGCTGCAATTAAACACTTAAAGCTTTATTTCCTTTGTCGCACTCTTATTTGACCAGAGAACCCTTTGATCTTACCAAGGGGTCACCCCCAACGCTCTCTGCAGGCCCATTTCACGGCATACATGGGGAATTGCAGGCCTAGCGGAAACATTAATTGAGTGCCTCTGAATGCAGAACACAGACCGAAAAACTTCTGTCGACAGTGGAAATGGTTGCACAAAACGCGAATGTCCTTAATGCCCCTCGGTACACTTAAAAATGGTTAAAATGGCAAATTTTATGTTATGTGTATTTTACCACAACTAAAAAAAACATCAGCAATAGTAAGAACCGCGATGGGAGTGCTGACGACGCATCAGGCATCTTGCTCAGCGCTTTACACGCACCTTCTCATCTGGGCCTCACTAACTCCCTGCAGGACGAAGTCACCACCCCACGGATGGACTCGGAGACAACCTCAGAGACGTTCAGTTCTTGCCCAAGACCGCACGTCAAGCCCAAAGGCCTGGCATCAGGATCCAGTGCAGGCAATCTGTGCTCGCAAACGGGTCGGGTAGACAGAAGGCGCGGCTCAAGTGCCGGCCCGCGGGCCCCGAGGGGCTGCAACGCCGCGCTGGCCTCGGGAGCCAGGCAGCACGCGATTGGCTGCTGGGAAAGGGGCGGGGCTCCCCGAGGCAGGGGGCGGGGCCGCTCCTGGCCGTAAATACGGCGCCACATGGCACTGGCTGGGGAGGCCCGGGCGGTGCGGAGGGCGCAGGCGCGTCGAGAGGGGCGCTCCTCTGTCTTCGAGGCCCCTCCGCGGGCCCCGACTTCTCGCGAGACGAGGAGCAAGAGGCGGGGCGCCGGCGCCGAGGGCGGGGCCGGCGGAGGGGCGGCCTTGGGAGGGTCTGCTGGTCCCAAGGCTGCTGCGGTCCGGGCAGCCGTGCGAGGAGAGGCGAGGCGAGGAGAGGCGAGGGGCGCGCGAGGTGAGTCAGGGGCGCAGGACGAAATGAGGGGCACGGGGCGAAGTGAGGCGAGGGGCGGGGAGCGGGGGTCCCGGCGGCCCGGGGCAAGTCCTGCGCCTCGGGCGCCTGGGCAGGTCCGGCGGGGCCCCGGGCCAAGCCCCGCGCCGTCGCTGTGTGACCTTGGCCCGGCTGGCACCGTCTCTGAGCCCCAGTCCTGGCGAGGATGAGGGAGACCTGGACGGGGCGTGGGGGCCGGCCGCGCCGCCCACCCGCGGCAGGGTCCAGGCTGCGGTCAGCTGCGGCCGTCGGGGCCGGTCCCCGCCCGCCGCTGGGCGCCCGGCATCGGCCCCGCGGGAGGGGCGGCGGGGATCCTGGCACGCTCGTCAGCCTCCCCTTGGGCTGCACGGGAGTATTCCGGAGAGCCCGTGGCGCGGCTCCCCGGACTCTCACGTCTCTCCACCAGCTTCTTGCAGGGGGAGACCCCCAACCCGGTGCCCTGATTTCCCCGTCGCGCTGACTAGTAGCTGCAGACCCGGCGGTTGCAGGCGGGTCCTGGAAGAGTACCACTCAGATGACCCTTTGCTCCAGAAACAGCGCAAGGAAGCCATGCATTAGTCGCTAACAGCAGGACTTATATCTTCTATTTGGGCTTCTGGCCACCAGGACACCACTGGCAAACCGTTAGCTGGAGCCGAGGTTCTGTCTGGCTGGGGCACAACAAGCCGTAGTGTTTCCGTGATTATTGAATTATTTATTTTATAATCCGACGCTGGTGAGACTCGGGAGACCCGGCCTGAATGAGAATGTGGATTGGGGAGCGGATGCAATCGCATCTTTAAGGGTACTGTCCCCTAGAGTGTGGGTTCAGGTAGCTGGCGGCTAGGACACGGCTCAGCTGGTCCCCATCTGCCCCGGAACCGGGAAACCGATTTGCTCTTCTCTGTGAACAGCGAGTGCTGGGACTGTGAGTTAGCTGTGTGAAAAAGGAGCTATTAAGAAAATTTTAAACCTTGAAGTTATCGTTGACAGAACATTGTGTAAGTTGAAGATGAGCAAGGGTTGATTTGATACACGTAGATTGCAACATGATTGCCATCAAACTGTCAGCTCACACCTAGGAAATGTTTTAGGTGAGGGGAGCACTGCTGAGGATTTAGAGAGTGCCTGCATTGAATTGCATAGATGTTGAATTTTCTTGCCAGTTGCTTTATAAGACTTAGGCTGATATTTTCAGGCCAGCAGCACGGTTTGCTGTTACTCAGCATGCGCCCACTTCATCATCTGAGCAAACATTGAGCCTGTCATCATTTGTAAGGTGCCAGGTTGGGCTGGACGCTGGTAATAGGGTTATAGCCTGACGAGAAAACCATGTGATTAGCGCTGTCAGCTAGGTGTTTACAAAGGGTGAAGAAAGAGGGAGCAGCTAGATGTATTTCTTGGTGTTGGAGAAGTTTTCCACGGTCCAGGTGATGTATAAGTTGGGCCTTGAGAGACAGGTGAAGCTTAGGGAGAACATTCCAGGTTGGAGGCGGCAGGGTGTGTGGAGGGA
Source organism: Sus scrofa (assembly GCF_054392235.1). Lineage (NCBI taxonomy): Eukaryota > Metazoa > Chordata > Mammalia > Artiodactyla > Suidae > Sus > Sus scrofa. The sequence continues at coordinate 1,694,840 of NC_139385.1, forward strand.
AGGGAAGGCACCATAGGCAGTGGAGAGAGGCAGGGAGAACCCGTGTTCGTTGTAGGACAGGGTGTTAGAGTGGAAGTCAAGGCAGGGCCGGAAAGAGCTTTCTGGCTGAGGGGCCTTGCACTCTCTGCCAGGAAGTTCGGACTTTTATCCTTTGGGTGAGGAGGCATCAAGGTTTGGGGTGGGATGTGAGGATGTGTTTTGGAGAAGCAACAGCAGTGAGAACGGAGGATGGACCCAGGGCGTAGGGAGATGGAGAGGGGACTGAGTACCGTCGGAGCGGGTGTGGGCCGGGAAGGGCACGCGTACTGGGTTGAAATGAACCACAGAACCCACAGTGTGGTGGCACTTTGTGGGATGTGAGGAAAGGGGAAGGAAAAGGCAAAAGGAATCGACCTCTCCCCTGGGTTCTGAGGGCCGCCTGGCACCTGCGTTCAGGAACGCTAGAGCAGGTTTGGAGGAGGAAGGGGCTAAAACGCATGGCATTTTTAGCCCTAGAGAATTGGCAGGGTTTGTGGGCCATCGCACATGAGGTGTGCCCTCGTGGAGGAAGAATTGTATGGAGGTGGAATCCCGGGAAGCGCCCGCAGGAGAGGATGGTGGCCCAAGAGAAGCACGGGCTTGGGGTCGGGGTCGGGGTGGGGGGTTGACCACCGATGGTGGAAACGCCGCTTACCGTCCTACCTGCACAGGTGCCGACAACGCTGGGGAGGGATTCTCTTCTAGAACAGATCTCAAGGTTGAAGTGCCGTGCCTGGGTAAGAGACAGGTGAATGGTAATACCGAAACAGTTGCTGCTAGTTTATAACTTTTTTTCAATGTACACCATTCGTTTCTCTTTTTAGATTTTTTTTTTTTTTCTCTTTTTCTTCAGAAAGTAGTGGTTCGTTTCACAGCTACTCAAAGGGTCTGTGGCCGCAGCCAGGGCTGATGGTTCGCCAGTCCTTTCACAGATGTGCTTAATGATAAGTGACTAATTCAGGACTTCCTGTAGTCGGCCAAGGTGGTGGTTTCTCTAACAGTCCAGAGAACTTGAGAACGTATTTCCGAGAGGAGGAGGAAACCCCGCTGTAGGGATTGGGGGAGGGAGGAGACCGCTGGACAGGACAGGAGAGGGTGACCCAAATGGGGTCTGCGGGGCCCCAGAACACTCCCAGCTGGGCCTTTTCCTCCCAGGCAGGAGAATGGAAGAGTCTTTGGGGAAAGGGAGCAGCCTGAGAAAGGACCTAACAATAGTGACATCGGGGGGTCCCCAGGAAGGAGGCCCAGCTGGATCCCTCACTAATGAAGCTTGTCATTAATAACCCTCTTCTAAGGTCCAAAGCTTCCCAGTTCTTTTAAGCCCCTAACCTTGGCTGGGAACAAATAACTGAGGACAAGGGAGGAAACCTCTGATTTGGAAGATAGAGATTCTGACACACACTGTTTCATATAGAGTGTGCAAGACGAAAACTTAAAAAGCACTCTGGGGCGTTCCCGTTGTGGCGTAACAGAAATACGTCTGTCTAGTATCCATGAGGGTGCGGGTTCGATCCCTGGTCTCGCTCCGTGGGTTGGGGGTTCAGCGTTGTGGTGAGCTGTGTGTAGGTCACAGTCATGGCTCAGATCCCGTGGTGCAGTGGCTGTGACGCAGGCCGGCAGCTGTAGCTTCAATTCCACCCCTAGCCTGGGAACCTCCACATGCCATGGGTGTGGCCCTAAAAAGCAAAAAAAAAAAAAAAAAAAAAAAGGTCACTAATTAATACACGCACATGGATATAGAAAATATTTCATGCAAGAGACAAGAACAAGATGCTTTTTTTATAGGAGTATTCGAAAAACCAAATAATAATAGCTCATGGATATTAAAAATACAGTGGAAGAAATAAACTCAATGGGTGAAAAAGTTGAGAACTCAAGAAATAGAACAGAAAAACAAGGAAATGGAAAATGAGAAGAAAATTTAAGAATCAGATTAGGGGAGTTCCCATTGTAGCACAATGGTTAATGAATCCGACTAGGAACCATGAGGTCACGGGTTCAATCCCTGGCCTTGCTCCATGGGTTAAGGATCCAGCGTTGCTGTGAGCTGTGGTGTAGGTTGTGGACGCTGCTCAGGTCCCGCATTGCTGTGGGTCTGGCGTACGCTGGTGGCTGCAGCTTTGATTCGACCCCTGGCCTGGGAACCTCCATATGCGGCGGGTGCAGCCGTAGAAAAGATAAAAAGACAAAAAAATATATGTATATATACACTGGAAAAACAGAGTCAATCAAGTAATTAAAGCTCAAACAGAACTCATTAGGAGGAAAGTCACATGAATGGAATGTCTCTGAGTAACAAAAATATTGACATAGAGTTATTAAAAAAAATCAGATTAGGCAATTGGCAGCTGAATAATAAGAGTTTCAGCAAGAAATAAAACGGAATAAAATCATCCACAAAATGAGGTAAGGTGATTTCCTAGAACCAAAACTTTCTGCATCGAAGGGGCCCACCGAGTGGCCAGCACCCTGGGTGAAAATGCCGGTGTCCCTCACTTTCTTTGTCCCTCCCGTTCCCAGGTTGGATGTTCAGCGTGGGGAGCAAGTCTGCGCAGTGAGGGATTCCCGGCGTTGACAGTGCTTAGTGAGAGTTTGGGAAGCAAGGAGGTTATTCGAAAGTACATCTGGGAGTTCCGATTGTGGCTCAGCGGGTTAAGAACCCGACTAGAGTCCATGAGGACGCAGGTTCGATCCCTGGCCTCGCTCAGCCGGTTAAGGATCCGGTGTGATCACCAGCTGTGGTGTAGGCTGCAGACGTGTCTGGGATCCAGGGTTGCTGTGGCTGGGGTGTAGGCTGGCAGCTGCAGCTCCAATTCAACCCCTAGCCTGGGAACTTCCATATGCCACGGGTGCAGCCCTTAAAAAAAAAAAAAAAGAAGAAGGAAAAAAGAAAGTACATCTGAAGCTGTCTGTTCCCAAATTTGGATAGTGAGCGTTCAAGTGGACACAGAGACGTGCCCAACTGCCCCAAGACACGTTGTGGTGACATTTTAGAACTCTAGGACAAAGAAGATTGTTTTATCTTCAAGAGAAAGAACTAAAGTAGGCCACCAACAGGTCATCGCAGAATGAAGCAAAGTGGACCCAGCTGCAGGAAGATTGGACGCTGGGAGATGAGAACATTGCTTTCAAAATTCTGAAGGAAACCGTTTTCCACCTTGAATTTTAGACGCAGGTGGAGGATAGAATAAAGATATTTTCACACACGCTCCAAACATTTGCCTTTCATGTATTTTACGGAAATGACTGGCCTGCTACTCTCCCCAAATGAGGTGGTGAATCTGGAAAGAGAGCTGGAGGAGGCAGAATGAGCCTCAGAGAGAGGTGAAAAGAGTCTGCCAGATGCGATGGAGCGGCTCGGCAGCGGGCATGGAGGCAGGTATCTCGTGGCCTGAGTGTTAAGACCTCCTTGGAGAGAAAGGCGAAGATGAAAGTGCCTGGCGCCTGAAGCGCTGAAACCACTGGAGAGAAAATTTAGGCGGCCGGCCCAATCGGGGCTGTCTTCATGATAAGTACACAGAAAACACAGCAAGTGAAAACAGAAGACTGTTAGCGAGTTCCAGGGAAAACAAGCCGTTGTGTAGGAAGGAAAAATAATTGTGTGTACTGCCAGGCGCAGCCGTGAATAGCCTGTGCACAATGACCATAATTTCTGTAAACATCGAATATGGCTCTAATTAGAATGATGATGTGCCTGTTTGGAGGAGGCGTGGTGGTTTGAAGGAGGAAAGGCTGCCGCTCGCCACCGTGCTGGGAAGTCGATAGGTGATGCCCAGGCTGAGCCCACGTTATCACCCAAGGCTCTGACTTAGAGCTGGGTGGTGACACCGGAAGATTCAGCCAAAAAGAAGGCTGGAGAAAGATGCAAGTGGGTAAAGGGAAGGAAAGGTCCAGGGCTAGTTTTGCATTCAGCTCCTGGAAGGACTTAATCCTTTAACTGAGTGAGTAACGTTGATCAAAATAAAGGCAGAGCAGTAAGCTTCGGACTCTGATGGAAGAAGGGGCCAGGCTCTTGCCTGTGTGTGGCTAGATACCCCGCAGGCACTCTTTCTTATCAGGGGAAGCTCTCTCCACCTTATTTCCTCTCTGCTATTGTCATTGTTCTCCGTATCCTGTCTCTCGGCTGTGGTCGCAGATCAGAGATTGGGTGCTTTCTTTAGCTTTTTTGCTTTTCTTTTAACTTGTTATGCCGGAATTTTAAAACATACTCAGAAGTAGTGAGAAAAGTATTACGATTACTCTCAGCCAATTTCAGAAATGATGACGTCAGGTCAGTCATGTTTATGTTTTTGTTAGCATAACAACTCTTTTTTTTCTTTTTTACGGGCCACACTGTTGACATAGGGAAGTTCCCAGGCTAGGGGTCGAATTGGAGCTACAGCTGAGGCCATCGGTGAACTACTCCACAGCTTGCAGCCAAGCCGAATCCGTAACCCACTCAGCGAGGCCGGGGATCGAACCTGCTTCCTCAGAGACGCTGTGTTGGGTTCTTAACCTGCTGAGTCACAATGGAAACTCCAGCATAACTCTTTTTTGGCTTTTTTTTTTTTTTTTAAAGGGCTGCGCTTGTGGCTTATGGAGGTTCCCAGGCTAGGGGGCGAATCAGAGCTGCAGCTGCCACAGCAATGCAGGATCTGAGCCACAACCGCAACCTAAACCATAGCTCACGGCAATGCCGGATCATTAACTCATTGAGCAAGGTCAGGGATTGAACCTGCATCTTCATGGATCCTAGTCAGGTTCATAACCTGTCGAGCCATGACGGGAGCTCCCCAGCATGACGGCTCTTTATTGCACACCTGCTGCACTGTTTGTAGCCTTTGAAGATTCAGGTAGCTCCCTGCCAAAGTTTATAGTCTAGTGCAGATAGAAATGAGCGGATCCACCCGTGAATATATGCTATTGGAGGTGATGCCAAATGACGAGGAGAAAAAGGATGGGGAGCAATCAGGGAGGCCCTCACCGGAGAGGCGAGCTTTGTGCAGAGACCAGGGGAGGTGCTGGGTTGAGCTGCAGGATCCCTGGTGTGAGTAGCCCAGCCAGGGCTGGTGAACACCGGCCGGGCCGCGGGAGCCTGGTCCGTGCAGCTGATGAACAGCAAGGAGGCCACTGTGGCTGGAGAGGGCCAGTGATGACGGGGAGCAGGGGGGTGGGGGGGGATGCGAGTGTGGGACCCCAGTCCTGCAGGGCTTGTCATACGCCATTGTAAGGACTGGAAGTGGGGAGCTGTTGGACTCCAGTGATTGGAGGGTTTTCAGCCGAGCTGTGACATGATCTGACTCCGGGCAGAAGAGCCACGGCTCCTGGATCGAAAGTGGATTTTTTGGGTTCGAGCACAGAGGCAGGGAGACCAGGTTGGGAACTATTGCAGTCATGCAGGTGAGAGCTGGTGGTCGCTTGGACCAGGGCCTGGTGGGGGCGGGAGTTGGTAAACGAGGCAGGTCGATGGAGCGGCTGAGGGAGGTCAGAGTCTGCATGTACTTTGAAGGTAAACCTAAGCAGGTTCTTAAGCTCATCATGGGGAACTTTATTTTTTTAAATGTTTGATTCTATTCTATTCTATTTGCTTTTTAGGGCTGCACCTGCAGCATATGGAAGTTTCCAGGCTAGGGGTCGCATTGGAGCTACGGCTGCCGGCCTACACCGCAGCCACAGCCATGTGGGATCCAAGCAGCATCTGTGACCTACACCACAGCTCACGGCAACGCCAGATCCGTAACCCACTGAACGCAGCCAGGAATCGAACCTGCCTCCTGGTGGACCCTCGTTGGGGTGTGTTTCTGCTGCGCCACAACTGCAACTCCGTGGTGAACTTTATCATCGTTTTCCTGAGACATACTTTCTTTGAGTTGCCTTCATTGTGCGCTACGAGTTGTTCAGATGCCAGAGTCAGATACCACACAGCACGTATCCTAGTCTCGTGAGGAATGCGGAAGCTGTAATGCACGTGATCCCCGTCTCCCAGGAACGTGGGCTCTGGTTTGGGAATGTGGGCCTGGGATGCCTCCCGAACATTCTGTCTCCGCGTGCGACACTGACGGGGCTTCCAGACCCGTGACCAGGACACCGTGTGAGCAGATGTCCCCTCTGTGCTGGGGGCCAGCTCTTCGGGAAATTACTTTACTCCAAAGGCCACAGCGGGCCTCCGTCCCCGTCAGGTCTTCTGGGACGGGCCTCATCCTTTCCTTCTCGTCAATGTGACCATTTCTTACTTGTTTTTATTTGGATACACTGTCAGATTTAGTTCTCGGGATTAACTGAGTACAAGAGAAGTAATTTTCTAAGCAAACAAACTCCAGTGCCGATGGCACGAAGAGAAAATCTGCCTTACACTGGGGGTTTTAATCCAGCACCAAAGCGGCAATTGCAGAGGGTCAATGTTGAGGCCACTAGTAAACTTTTCCGATTTCTCTTGACTGCAGTGATGGGAACCGCAGTGAGTTATTTGCCTTATACACTGTTTGCAAAGCTGGAAAAGAAATAGGTAGTTTCTGGTCTCTTTGCCAGTAGCATAAATAAATCAATCTTGAGACATTCTTGGACTTCTGCACGAAGGTTGTGTCACTTGATTTAATGCTCAGAAGTTGGTTATTTGGGCAAGGAGAAGCAAATTCTCTCAGAAATCGAGGTAATAAAAATTCGAGTGTCTAGAAAAGCCAACCGAATCTGCATTAAGTATTTACCGTAGAGGCTTGGAGTCCACTCGGAGCCACAGCTGCCGGCCTACACCACAGACACAACAATTCGGGATCCGAGCCGCGTCTGTGACCGTCACCACAGCTCACGGCCACGCCGGATCCTTAACACACTGAGTGAGGCCAGGGATTGAACCCACGTCCTCATGGATGCTATCGGGTTCATTGACCGCTGGGCCCCGACGGGAATGCCGAAGCTCTTAAATCGGTTGTTCAGATGCCACTCTGCACAGTTGGAGCTGTGTATGCTTGGGCCAGTCGCCTGGCTGTTTGGCCAACTTTATCACAGTTACTGTGCAGATTAAAGAAATTAAGATATGCAAGGCCTTATAACAGCCCTCTGTCGTTATCATAAAATTAATTGGTGGAAAGCATGAGTAATAATAAAGATAATGTATTTATTTGTATGATTCAAACATTCAAGGACCCAATGAAACAGAAAGATAAACAAAGCCAGTGGTATAGTCTAAAGAACGTGCTTGGAGTTCCCGTGGTGGTTCAGTGGTTAACGAATCCGACAAGGAACCATGAGGTTGCGGGTTCGATCCCTGGCCTCCCTCAGTGGGTTAAGGATCTGGCATTGCCGTGAGTTGTGGTGTAGGTCACAGACGCAGCTCGGATCTGGTGTGGCTGTGGCTCTGGCGTAGGCCGGCGGCTACAGCTCCGATTAGACCCCTAGCCTGGGAACCTCCATATGCCGCAGGAGCGGCCCTAGAAATGCCAAAAAAGAAAAAAAAAAAAAAAAAAAAGGAATGTGCTTTGTTATTTTACAAAGCACTTAGCTGCTGTTTCCTCATGGTCGTCCTCTCATTAGCTCTTATTTGCAGGAAGACCATGCATGTGCTTGTTTTACAGGTTAAGACTTGAAACTCAGACTTCAAGTCACACCCAGGCCACGCAGCAGAGCCTGGATCTGGCCTCACAATCCCTTTGCTTTTCTTCCCAGTCTCTAAATACCTTTGTGGGGCTCGATGCTGGTGTTTTTATCCGGGGTGACAGAAATTGGCGACTGCTAGTTAGTTCATGGTGGTCTGCTGAGATGTTCTAGCTTCTGGAGATGGACTTGATAAGACGGCTCCCACTGCCCCTCTGGAAGTGAAATTATCGAGGTGTAATCGACATGCAATAAAATGCACACATTTTAAGTGTAAAATTCCACGAATGTGGCCAGATTTTTCCACCTGCGTAACTCCCACAGTAAACAAGGTAATGGAATATTTCCGTGACCCAAATTGCCTCCTGTCCCTTGCAGTCCCTAGTTTCTGCTGCTATTTTTGCCTTTTAAAAACTTCCTATACGTGAAAGCATGCGATGTGCATGTACTCTTTGGTATCTGAGTCCTTCGTTTCGTGTACTGTCTGTGAGATCCATCCATGCCGTTGCATGGATTGCCGTGAGTATCATCAGTAGTTCATTCCTCTTTAGTTGCCGCGTACTTTTCCACGGAAGAGCACACCACCGTTTGTTTATTCATTCACTTGTTGGTGGGCGGCCGGGTTGGTGTCAGTTGGTCGCTATTTTGCATGGAGCGCAGTGAACATTCTTGTACAGATCTTTGTGTGGCCAGCGATTCATTGAGGAAGAGTGTCTTGGCTGTCGTCCCTCAGGGCATCATTGTACACAGGGTCATTCAGTTTTTCTCCTGTGTCGTTACCGTCTAGGAGTTTTGCTCTGGTTTTGTGTTTTACGGTCGGGTCTGTTGCCCATTTCACGTTAGTTTTTGTGAAGAGAATAAGGTCTATGTCGAGGTCTTTTTTTTTTTAGCATGTGGATGTCCATTTGATCCAGCATCATTCCTTGAGGAGACAGACTGTCTTCGTTCCATTGTATTGCTTTTGCTCCTTGGTTAAAAATAAGTTGACTGCGGAGTTCCCGCTGTGCCACAGCGGGTTAAGAACGGACTGCAGCAGCTCGGGTTCCATTTCCCGGCCCGGCACCATGGCTGAAAGGCTCTGGTGTTACCGCAGCTGTAGGGGATCCAGGGATTCAGTCCCTGGCCTGGGACCTTCCTTCCCTCTGTCACAGGTGCAGTCATAAAAAAATAACAATAAGAAGCTGACTGTGTTTCTGGGGGTCTGTTTCTGGGCTCTGCATTCTGTTCCGTTGATCTGTGTCCCTGTGCCTTGGCCAGTCCCACACCGTCTGGGTTACTGTAGCTTTACCGCCAGGGTTGGATGTTGGATAACATCAGTCCTCCAGCTTTGATCCCCTTCCGTGCTGTGGGGGCTGTTCTGGGTCTCTCATCGCTCGAAACTGGAGAAACAGTTTGCTTATATCTACAAAGGCACCTGCTGGTGTTGGGGCTGGGTTAGTCTGCAGATTAAGTTGGGAAGAACTGACACCTTGAGGTTGTTGAGTGTCCCGGTCCTTGGGCGTGTTGGCCGTGAACTCTCTCTGCTTGGTCTGTGTCATTTCATTCATCAGAATCTGGTGCTTTTCCTCATAGAGATCTTATACATTGTTTCACTTGGGGAAGTGCTACATGAAATTGTGTTTTTAATTTCAGACTCCGCTTGTTCACCGCTGATACCTGGGAAGATGGTTGACTTTTGTGTATTAACTTTGTGTCTTACAAACTTGCTCTAATCACTTGGGCCCATGAAATTTTATGATTGAAAAATTGTTGATAATCTAAGATTTGTATATCATTTGCTATGTTTGATTGGTCTTTAAATAGAGTCACTAAGCTTTCATTATGGAACATCTGTTACGGATTTTATAGAACCCTCCAGGGGGTGAAAAATCTGCTTGATATTTTTTAATACATCTTTTCTGACTTTTTGAACATCTCAGCATTAAAAACAAACAAACAAACTAGTCTGTCTGCAAAGAAAGGAGTTCCTGCTGTGTCACAGCAGGTTAAGGATCTAGCGTTGTCTCTGCAGTGATGTAGGTTCAATCCCCGGTCTGGCACAGTGGGTTAAGGATCTGGTGTCGCTACAGCTGTGGCTCGGATTCAGTCCCTGCCCTGGGAACTTCCATATGCCATGGGTGTGGCCAAAAAAAAGAGATACATATCTGTATGCACAGAAAATTGATATTGATTCTATTCAAAATAGTCAGAAAAGAGAACTGCGACGTTCATCAGCTGCTAAGTGGATGCACAGTGGTCCATCCGTGTCGTGGAATGCCGCACCGTGGTGATACAGGCCACAACCTGGACAGATCTCAAAAGCGTCTTGCTAAATGAAGGAAGCCCGCTTCCCGAGTCATTTCCTTGATGTGACATTCTAGAAGAGGCAGAGCCGTAGGACGAACACACATTGGTAGCTGCCTGGAGCTGGGCGTGAGGGGAGGGGGAGGGAACTTTGGGGGACGTGGGAATGTTTTGTACCTTAATTACAGTGTGCGTTTGCCCCAAGTCAGCAAACTGTACAGTTAAAGAGAGTGCATTTTACTGTGTATAAATCATACCTCAATAAACTTGATTAAAAAAGAAACAGCAGAGGTGCCAAAGTCATTTGATCAGGAAGGAATGGGCTTTAACGCAAACGGTGCTGGAACCGCAGGGCACCTCTATGGGGAAAAAGGGAAGCTCCGCCTCTCCCTCTGGAATGCTCGTATCAGATGGTGGCTGAAACGCTCTGCCTTGAACGTTCCTTTCTTTCCATGGCGGGAAATAGCTTCGTTTCCATTTCTTAACCCCCACTGTTTCATTCTCGCTGGTTTGAGCACTTGTATGCATAATGCGTGGTGACACACACTCTGCTGGTTTCTCTAGAGAGCCCTATCTTGTGTTTGTACATCTGCTTTGCCGTTTGGCCTGGGGTTTGTCAGTGTGCACGCGTGTGTGCGTGCGTGTGCGCGCTCTCGTGCGTGTAATCCATGTGTATCCTAAGGAGTTGGCCACGTGGTTATGGAGGCTGGGTTCAGACCCAGGGGAGGCGATGGCGGGACTCCCGGTTCCAGTCCGAGTCTGGGGGCGGAGGACCAGGGTCCGAGCTCAGAGTCCGCGGACAGAAGCCCCTCCCGTCCTCTAGACCAGCTCTGGGCGGGCTGGCCGAGGCCGCCTCACCTGCTGACCGACACGGTCGTCTCCTCGCAGACACACGCGGGTCGTGCGGCCGGCTGGCGGGGCAGCCGTGGCTCGGTCACGCTGACCCTTAAAATTAACCAGCACACATCACGTGCCCTTGGTGCCCTGGGCGTGTTGCTTCTGTGGGATTGTGGAAGGGGCCCTCGCACGGCCTGGCTGCGTGTGGCCGTGCGGCCCTCTTCCCGATCGGGGGCCGGTGGACCTGCCACCCCTCGGCGCTCTGCCGAGGCCGCTCCGTCCTCCCGGCCTCTCCCCGAGCTGGTGTGAAGCCTCCTCCAGCCCCGCCGGCCTGGGGAGCTGGCGTCCTGGGCCCGCCGGGCCACCGTCGCTGCCCTGGGTGAGAAGGACCGTCCAGCCGCTCCGGCTTGAGCTGAGACACATCTCGGCCCAGCGGCGGTGTGGTCGCGAAGCCCAGGCTCACTCTTCCATCAGTGGCGTGGACGAGGGCCTCTGACAGAGCCCTGCTGGAAATCCAGCCCCCAAAGACGGAACTTCTGGAAAGAAGTTGCTGTCAGTGCCTTGCGGAGGCAGCAGGCTCTGCAGGTCACCTCCTCCGTGAGGCCCTGCCTGCCCTGCTTCTTCTCACACGACTGTGTGTTGACTGCCTTCGGAAATCGCGGGAGAGATGTGCTCAGAATTAATGCCCTCCTTGGGGAGGAAAAAGGACCGTCCGAGGTCAGCGTCATTCCCTGACATGACTCTGAAGGCGTCTGCACTTCTCAGCCTGGTTTCCCCGCTCTGCGGCTCTCACCCCCAGGAGGTGGCAGACTGTTGCCCAGAGCGTCCGGCTCGAGCTGCCCAGGTGCCTGGGCCCGAAATTCCTAGTGTCCCACTCCCTTTAAAAAGTAAAACTTGAGTTCCCGTCGTGGCTCAGCAGTAACCCAACTAGGATCCCCGAGGATGTGGGTTCGATGCTGCATCGCTGCAATCTGTGGTGTAGGTCCCAGACCCAGGCTCGGGATCCCACGTGGCTGTGCCTGTGGTGTAGGCCCGCAGCTGCAGCTCTGATTCGATCCCTGGCCTGGGAACCTCCATATGCTGCAGGAGGAAAAAGACAACAAAAAAAAAAAAAAAGAAAAAAGAAAAAAAAGTAAAACCGGTAGTCTCTGTTCCTTTCTCGTCTCTGTTCCTTGTTCCAAGAAACTGTGGACTTCTCCTCCCAGCATGTTTTAAAGTAGCCACGGTCCGTCCTTCTCAGAGGACGGCTCTCACGGGCCATTTAATACACTCGTGCATCTTGTTTCCACCACTGCTGTTTTTGTGGCTTGTTTGAGGTTAGAAATGACAACACAAAGGGCTATCCTTATCCCTTGATGGTGAAAAAGAGCTGTGGCCTTGGCCTCCGGGGTAGGCGTTGCCTCAGCTCAGTGTGCGGGAGCCCATCCCTCGATTCAGAAAGGCCCGGAAGTGGCCACCCCGTGGCAGGGCTCCAGGCCCGTGCAGGGCTCCAGGGACCAGTCTCCCCCTTGAAAGACCAGCAGGGTTGTGGTTGTTTCCAGGGGAAGACTTGTCCTGTTTTTGTGCAAGCCACCCCCCCATTATAGATTTTTAAACTTTTATGTTTGTTTAATAAACAAATTGCAGCCTCGGGAGCGTTCTTGCAGGGTTGCAAGAGGACTTGGGACTTCAGCAGCAGCCTGCGAGTTTAACGCCTCTGTTACAGTGCTCTGCTTTTGTTTACTTGTTTTTACACACTGTCCTGCATCTTGCTTTATTCGTTCCACAAATGCCCCTTGGAAATTCCTCCACGTTGATGCCACAGCGCTCGTTCATTTTTTCCTCCCACTTTTAAAATTGGGTAAAATACACAGAAAACTTTACCACCTTAACCATCTTGAAGAGGACAGCTCAGGGGCCTTAAGCACATTCATATTGCTGTGCCACTGTTGTCACTCCATCTGTCTTTAGAACTCGTTTTCCCAACCCGAAACTGTCCCCGCTTCCGCTTCAGGAACCTCCTCTAAGGAAGTGGCCTCCCGCTCTATTTCTCCTTTTTGTGACTGGCTTATTTCACTGAGCATCACATCCTCAGTGAAATAAGCCAGTTCATCCATGTTGCAGCAGGTGTCAGAACCTCCTTTTTTTTTTGACTTTTTGCCTTTTCTAGGGCCGCTCCCACGGCATATGGAGGTTCCCAGGCTAGGGGTCCAGTCAGAGCTGTAGCTGCCAGCCTAGACCAGAGCCACAGCAACACGGGATCCAAGCCTCATCTGCGACCTACACCACAGCTCACAGCAACGGCAGATCCTTAACCCACGGAGCAAGGCCAGGGATCGAACCCGCAACCTCATGGTTCCTAGTTGGATTCGTTAACCACTGTGCCACGACAGGAACTCCCCTCCTTCCTTCCTAAGGCTGCCTCTTCGTCTCTGGTACTGTTGGACCGAGTTTTGCTTATCCAGTCGTCCATCCATGGACACGGGTGGCTTCCGCCTCTGGCTGCTGTGAGTGATGCTGCTGTGGATACGGGTGTACAAATAGCCCTTCAAGGCCCTGCTTCCAGTTCTTGAGAGTGTAGCCCCGAAGTAGAATTGCTGCATCATGTGGTAACTTTATAGGGTAACTATATTTTTAATTTTTTGAGGAACCTCTATACTGATTTCTGCAGCATTTCGCATGCCCATTAATAGGCACAAGGGTTTCACCTTCTTTGCATCCTCACCATGACTTGTTATTTTCTGTTTGGGGTTTTTTGTTTTTTGGTTTTTTTGGGCTTTTTAGGGCCGTGCCCACAGCATATGGAAATTCCCAGGCTAGGGGTCGTATCAGAGATATAGCCGCTGGTCTGCCCTACAGCCACAGCAACGCCAGATCCGAGCCTCGTCTGCAACCTACACCACAGCTCACGGCAACGCTGGATCCTTAACCCACGGAGCAAGGCCAGGGATCGAACCTGCAACCTCAAGGTTCCTAGTCGGATTTGTTTCCTCTGTGCCATGACGGGAACTCCGGGGTTGGTTTTGCAATAGTGGCCATCCCGGTGGGTGTGAGATGGTATCTCATGGAGTCTTGATTTGCATTTGTCTAGTGATTAGTGACTTGGAGCATCTTTTCGTGTGCTCGTTGGCCGTTTGTATGTCTTCCTCAGACAAATGACTATTCAAGTCCTCTGCCCATTCTTAGATCCGGGTGTTTTTCTTCTCGTTGATTTTTATGAGTTTCCTGTTCTTCTAGGTGTCTTATTAGATGCGTGATTTTCAAGCCTTTTCTCCCATTTTGTGGGAGCCTTTTTACTCTGTTGATAAGTACCTTTTGATACATAAAATTTTTAATTTATTTGAAGATCAATTTGCCTATTTTTCTTATTTGTTGATGCCTTCATTTTTTAATGGTTTTGTTTCCTTTTTTTTTTGCTTTTTTCTTTTTTTGGCTGCCCCACAGCATATCGAATTCCCAGATCAGGGATTCTCTCTCTCTCTCTCTCTTTTTTTTTTTTTGCTTTTCAGGGCCACACTTGAGGCATATGGACGTTTCCAGGTTAGGGGTCGAATCGGAGCTGTAGCTGTAGGCCTCCACCACAGCCACAGCAATGCGGGATCCAAGGCATGTCTGCGACCTACACCACAGCTCATGTCAACGCTGGATCCTTTGATCTACCGAGCAAGGCCAGGGATCGAACCGGCATCCTCATGGATGTTAGTCGGGCTCGTTACCGTGGAGCCACAACAGGAACTTCCAGGGATTGTATCTTTTTTAAAAAGAAAATTGGTTTCTTTTCTGAGGAAAAACCAATAAATGCTCAGTGTAAAAAGGAACTTAAATACAGAAAACCATAGAGAAGTGAGTCAGAATCAGCCAGATGCCTGCCATCCGGGGATGTTTACTGAGGCACTCTTGGAGCGGGGTCATGCAGCCCACGGCCATCACGTGACCAGACCATCACGTGGTAACTCCCTGCAGCTGCCCCCAGGGAGAGGCCACCCTGGTCATGCGGAGTGGTCCGCTCTGCATGATACAGCTTCTGAGTGTCCATATAAATCAGTTCATTGACTCCCAATTAAAAAAAAAAAGCTGCAGCCCCCTGGCTGATGAAAACGCTCTGGGAGCCCGACTCCACGTGTGCACAGCGTGGCGGCGCCCAGTCGTACTTGGACTGGTTAGCTATGGACCAAGAACAGAACTTGAGACCTTAAATATATCCGCAAGGTTGAAAGACTGGAACCTTGGGTGCTAATGCGCCAAGTGGGGAAACCGTCAGAGGGACGGTGATCTAACTAGACGTCCCTCTTGTCCCAGGACGACCGTGCTCGGCGCAGCGAACAGAGCCGCCTCTGCCGGGGCAGGCTCGGCTCACGGGAGCGTCGAGGGCAGGCCCGCGGCCGACCTCGGGTCCGAGCAGGGGCTTGTCCCCGCGGTGGCCGTCGCTCTGCTCAGTGCTCCGCCTCAAGGACCAGAGCATTTGTATCTGCTGGGTCAGAGAAGCCAGAAACTCCTGTCCACTTGTGACCACAGAGCTGTCAGTGTCTGAACTTCTAAGAAAATGTGGTCCTTCTGGGGCCTCTGTTGACTGGGTTGGGGTTTGAATAGACGAACGTGCCTGTGTGACCTCACCCCTGGGGAGAGCTGCGAAAACATGGGTGTGTGCATGCGTGTGTGGATGCGTGTGTGTGTGTGTGTGTGTGTGTGTGTGTGTGTGTGAGAGAGAGAGAGAGAGAGATCCTACAGCGATTCCCGCGTGCGTGCTTATCACTGTGGAATAACCCTTGGTGGTGAGGCTGACAGACAGAACCATGCATTCTCATGCATTCTGTGGGATTCCACTTCGAGAAGATGCTAGAACATTCGGACTCACGGATTGTGACAGGCCACAGATATGCAGCTGCCAGCCTGATTCTGAGGTCCGGGGTAGGCTTTGGGGCTGAGGGAGAGCTTTACTCTCTGACTGTGGTGAGCGTGTCTCAGGTACATACATCAGAACTCATCAAATTGTACCTTTTAAGTAAGCACAGCTTGGAGTTCCCGCTGTGGCGCAATGGGATAGCAGCAACTTAGGAGTGTTGGGACACAGGTTCGATTCCTGGTCCGGGAACTCCATAGGCCACAGGGCGGACAAAATAGAAAAACATTAAAAGTGCAGCTTATTGTGTGTCTGTGACATCTCACTAGAGCCCTTCGCAAGAAATAGTGCTTTTAACAGTAAGAAAGCTGAGGGGATGTGGGTGGGGCATGACCTTGGGCATTCTACTTAATTTTCAGATGCTGACCTAACACCCCCGGGGCTCAGCTTCCTCCACTGTAAGAGGGTTATGCTGCCCTTCCTGGGGTTGCATGCAGGGGGAATGAAGCGGCAGCTGTGAAAAATGCACCTCTTAGTGCTCGGCACACAGTGAGGGCTCATTAAGTGGCAACTCTTGGAGTTCCCTTTGTGGCTCAGTGGTTAACGAACCTGAGTAGGAACCATGAGGTTGCAGGTTCGATCCCTGGCCTCACTCGGTGGGTTAAGGATCTGGTGTTGCCGTGAGCTGTGGTGTAGGTCGCAGATGCGGCTTGGATCTCCCGTTGCTGTGGCTGTGGTGTAGACTGGCGGCTACAGCTCCAATTCGACCCCTAGCCTGGGAACCTTCATATGCTGTGGGTGTGGCCCTCAAAAGACAAAAGACCAAAAAAAAAAAAAAAAAAAAAGGAAAAGAAAAAAGTGGCCGCTCCTAGTAATAGGATATTGTCAATATATAGTAATGATCCTAAAAATCATTCCTTTTCCTTGCAGTTAAACCAAAGTCGTATTAAATTATTGGTAAAGAGGATCAGGGTTCTTGCACCCCCGAAGGCAGTGGCATCTATTGGTGCAGATGCTACTGTTAGTGCAGATGCTACTGTTAGTGCAGATGCTACTCGGCTGAAAGGAAGGAAGGCATTGAGGCGATGGGGCCGGGAGTTCTTTCTATTGGTGCAGATACTACTATTAGTGCAGATACTACTTGGCTGGAAGGAAGGAAGGCATTGAGGCGATGGGGCCGGGAGTTCTGATTCTCAGCATTATAAATCCATGCCCGGTGGCCCAGTCTTTGACCCGTGGCCGTGCCCGTGTCCACAGATCTGCCCGTGACCCGAGTCATTTCCACTCTTTCCGTGAGTCTGGATCTTAGAATTGAAAACCAATCTCATAAATCCCTTGACATTTTACTCTTTCCCTTTGTTGCTTTCTCCGGCTTAGACAACCCTTTTTTTTTCCTTTCAATTTGGTTTCACCTTCATCTTTATTTATTTATTGTCTTTTTTGTCCTTTTGGGGCCACACCCACGGCATATGGAGGTTCCCCGGCTAGGGGTCCAAATGGAACGGTAGCCTCTGGCCTACGCCAGGGCCACAGCAAAGCCAGATCCGAGCCGAGTCTGTGACCTACCCCACAGCTCACGGCAACGCCAGATCCCTAACCCACGGAGCGAGGCCAGGGATCGAACTCGCAACCTCATGGTTCCTCGTCAGATTTGTTTCTGATGTGCCAGAACGGGAACTCCCACCTTCATCTTTATAAGCTGTTCTCCCTCTTGCATCTTTGAGAAGGGATGGTCTTGAAAACTTTAATGACGTGGGTATTTATGATCTCGTTTTAAAAATAGGCTGTAAAATTGCGTGATTACACCCATTAAACGGGTATTAAAAACGGTGGCAGCGCTGCTTGTTCTTATGCACTCACACCCACAGCCCACTCGAAGGGAGCCAGCCCGCATACCAGCAAGTTGTGCAGAGACCACAGGGTTTTTCCCTGTAATGCGGTTTCCTAGCTCATGATTTTTGCAGGGTAGGTATTACCTTTACCACGGGCAGCAGCTACATGCTGACTCTGTAACGTGTAACCAATGTCTGCCCTGGCTTGACAGTGCTGAGCGGGCGGAGAGGGGAGGTGTGATCACACCCCCAGGGTAGGGGTCACCAGATTCCTCAGCGCCTCCTCTTGCCCTGGGGCACACCTAGCGCCCCGGGGGTGGGGTGGGGGGGTGGGGCTCAGGGACGCTCCACGAAGGTGAGGATGACCAGAGAAGGCTCTTTCCTCCGTCAGGTGGTCATTTCGGCTCCTTTCATGAAAAAGCCCACCCCACCCCTTGTCTGCCGAGCTCTTTATGGAGACTATGTATTACTTCCTCCATAGGAGTAAACAGACGCTGCGCAGGTGCGTAGAGCTCGCCCCCAGATGGCTGCCTAATGGCCTTTTAGATTCGTTTAATGAGAATGTATCAGATCCCAGGTTCGAGGTCGAATGCCCACGAGCAATGTGGACCCGGCAGTGTGTGCTGGTGAATGGTGTCGCAGAGGGTGCGCCGTGCCAGACTGACTCCCCAGAGCACCCCAAGTGTGCTCCGTCTGAGCCCCGTGCAGCAGGGACAGACGTCCCCCCCGGCTTTAAAAAGCAGCCCCTGAGGGTTTGGCCCACTCAGCATTATTCTTCTTTCCTGGGGCTCCACTCACTTCCCTCTTTGGAAGCTGCGCCCTCTCCACGGGCCGGCGCCCCGCCCGGCTGCACCCCGACGCAGACCTCCTCCAGCCCGAGCGGCCTCTGCCCCTGCGGCCGCCCGGCTCACCCGGGCTGGGGGCGCTGAGGGGCGACTTCGGCGTTCTTCTCCGCGTCGCCGGTCCCGATGGCCCCCTTCCCGCTGCGTGCGCACCGCGCCTCTCCTCCACCCTCGGCCCCCTGGGCCCAGGGGCCTGCCTTCCCGCCCAGGGCCGCTTTCTGGGCGGTGGGGAGGGCTCTCCCGCCCCCTCTCCAGCCACACGCGTCCTCCCGGCCTCCCTCAGCCGCGTGGGCCCCTCCCACGGAGAAGCCCGGCGGGGCCCACCTGGGAGACGGGGGGAGGGCGAGCGGGGACGCGGGGTCGGAGACCAGGGCGGCAGGTGCCGGCCGCCGCCGCCAGGATCGCAGGCCGCGAGGAGACCTTGGTCGTTAACGTGGCGTCTCTTGCCTTCCAGCCTCCCCAGAGCCCAGCGTGCAGCCCCTCCATGAAGCTGAGGTGAGAGGATCGGGACAGGATGGCCAAGAGCCGGCTCCTCCGCCTGTGGCTGGTCTTGGGCTCGGTCTTCATGGTCGTGCTCATCATCGTGTACTGGGACAACGTGGGCGCCGCCCACTTCTACCTGCACCCGGCGCGGCCGCGGCCGCCCGCCCCCGAGCCCCGCCCCTCGGGCGGCCCCGCCCCGCCGCGGCTGCTCCCCGCGCGGCCCTTGGAGACGCTGCTGCTCGGCGGCCGGCAGCCCGGCCTCGCGGGGAGGCCGGCAGGGCAGCCCTGGCCGCGGGCGTCGCGCAAGCCCGGGCCGCCGGGCAACCTGGAGGAGAGCGTGAGGGGCTACGACTGGTCCAGCCCCGCGGCGCCGCAGAGCGCCGACCCCGACGGGCGGCAGGCCGAGCGCAGGAGCGTGCTCCGGGAGCTCTGCGCCAACGCCAGCTTCGTGTTCCCCACCAAGGAGCGCTCCTTCGACGACATCCCCAACTACGAGCTGAACCACCTCATCGTGGACGACCGCCACGGCGTCATCTACTGCTACGTGCCCAAGGTGGCCTGCACCAACTGGAAGCGCGTGATGATCGTCCTGAGCCAGAGCCTGTCGGACCGGGGCGTGCCCTACCGCGACCCCCTGGACATCCCCCGCGAGTACGTGCACAACTCCAGCACGCACCTGACCTTCAACAAGTTCTGGCGGCGCTACGGCAAGTTCTCGCGCCACCTCATGAAGATCAAGCTGAAGAAGTACACCAAGTTCCTGTTCGTGCGCGACCCCTTCGTGCGCCTCATCTCCGCCTTCCGCAGCAAGTTCGAGCTGGAGAACGAGGAGTTCTACCGCAAGTTCGCCGTCCCCATGCTGCAGATGTACTCCAACCACACCAGCCCACCCGCGTCCGTCAGCGAGGCCTTCAGCGCCGGCCTCAGGGTGTCCTTCGCCAACTTCATCCAGTACCTGCTGGACCCCCACACCGAGCAGCTGGCGCCCTTCAACGAGCACTGGCGGCAGGTGCACCGCCTCTGCCACCCCTGCCAGATAGACTACGACTTCGTGGGCAAGCTGGAGACCCTGGACCAGGACGCCGCGCAGCTGCTCCGGCTCCTCAAGGTGGATAAGCTGCTGCACTTCCCCCCGAGTTACCGGAACAGGACTGCCAGCAGCTGGGAGGAGGGCTGGTTTGCCCAAATCCCCCTGGCCTGGAGGCAGCAGCTGTATAAACTCTACGAGGCCGACTTTGTTCTCTTTGGCTACCCCAAGCCCGAGAATCTGCTCAGAGACTGAAGGCGTGAGGGGAAAAACCCCCCGACGCCACAAAACCACGGGCCGGGTTGTTACTCTACACCCGAGCGAGGGGCCTGTGGTACTGCGACCAGAACATCTGCCTGAGGGGGGGCTCCGTGGGGGCCACACATCTCTTTTTACGGCTGCGTTTCCCTCCCGGCAGGACGGGTGTCGCCGCATGCCCCCGCCCCCAGGCACCTGTTGAGGCAGCTGGAAACACCAGGAAGGGGCCACACCCACACTCTCGTTTGTAAAATAACCTATGATTTTTGCAGTCTAGACTTACCGTTTCCTCCCCTGCTATATCATCGAGAACTGTGTGAATACTGTTTTTTAAGATTAATATATTTCAGATATTTAATATGAAACACGGAGAGGGAAACGGCGGAGTAAAAAGTCGCATCTGCCCCTCTGCCTGTGCTGGTGGTTCTTCCCGCGGCGTGACACCTGCTCGTAAGGGGCTCTGAGGGACGTGCTGGCCGCGGCAGAGGCCTCGGAACCTTGATTGCAGGAAGGGAGGGTTCATGGTGGTTTTCAGCCGGAAGGAGGAAGATCAGGCCGTACTGTATTGGTGTCGGGGTGGCAGACAGATGCTTCAAGGCAAAAGCACTCTGAGGAGGTGACTCTGAAAAGGGAAGGCTGTTAGGAAGGATTTTCCATTTGAGATAACATCACACAGAAATCCTACGTCCAGGTCACAGAGGCTGGACCGAAACTCCAGCCACCCCTTTAATTTATCCAGCCCGGGAGTTCTCGTCGTGGCTCAGGGGTTAGCAAATCCAACCAGGAACCATGAGGTTGCGGGTTCGATCCCTGGCCTTGCTCAGTGGGTTAAGGATCCGGTGTGGCCATGAGCTGTGGTGTACGTTGCAGACACGGCTCGGATCCCATGTTGCTGTGGCTCTGGCGTAGGCAGGTGGCTACAGCTCCAATTCGACCCCTAGCCTGGGAACCTCCATATACCGCGGGAGCAGCCCTAGAAAAGGCAAAAAGACCAAAAAACAAAACAAAACAAAACAAAACAAAAAACAAAAAAACAAAAAAAACAAACGTATCCATCCTAGACGTGAGGATATGCAGTAGCAGGGCCAGTGTGACAAGTTTCTCTCTCAAACGTGTTCCTAGTGTTACAGAGTGAGGCTCGCGTGAGCTTCTCATCATCACCCTGGCTGATTGGGTTCCGTTGCAGGAACGTTTGCCCTCAAGGACCTGACTGATGCGGGGATCCGCCTGTTCGACGGCCCTGCCTTGGTAAAGGTGTTTGCTAGTCCAGGAAGGCTTTTTTTTTTTTTTTTTTTGTCTTTTTGTACACCATAGCTCATGGCCACACCGGATCCTTAACCCATGGAGCAAGGGCAGGGATCGAACCCGCAACCTCATGGTTCCTAGTCGGATTCGTTAACCACTGAGCCACAACGGGACTTCCCAGGAAGGCTCTTTTTGAACATCTGGTTCAAATCCCTTTGCAGGTTTTGCCGAGAACCTGTAGTTGGTGAGATGTGCGCAGGTGATTCATGGTGTTCGGGCTTCACATTGGACCACGTCTTCTTCATCTGTAGCATTTGGTCCTGAACACCCAATTCTTGAAGAGCTGGCAGCGCACATGAAAACCCTCCCTGGGTGTCCTGGGCAGGTGGTCCTTGACCTTGCTGTTTTTCCTGGTTTCGAGGTGGTACAGCAGCTGGACCTGGGCCTCTGGTGTCCACCTTGCAGGCTCAGGATCCACAGTGCTGGAAATCACGGCTTCCTTTGGAAGCGTCCCTGCTTCTCTCTAAGACAGTCGGCAGCCGATACACAAACTCCATTTGCGTGTCCATTTTTCAAGTCGTTGTCTGCAGAGCCATCGTCACCTTGGGGATCCGTGGGACACCTGTTCAGTCCTCAGTTGTCTGGACTACATAGGGGGCGGGGCTGTGGCTCTGTCTTCTGGTGACTTTGTGGTCTTCTGGTGCGAGATGAGGGCAGGTACCCGATCCCAGCGGGCCCCGGAGGCTGCAAGGACAGAGCGGAGAGGAGTGATCTCGGGGAGGGGGGCTTCCTGACAGAGGCAGCGTCTGAGCTCAGCCCGAAGGGTGTGCGAGGCAGCTCACGGGAGCGGGCGTGGCATCAGCAAAGTGCCGCGCGTGTGTGAGGACCAGTAAGTCACACCTGCCAGCAGTTATCACGAGGTGCCTTTTGCCAGTCACGGCACTGTCAGGCCCGAGAGATGAGAATTCACTTGGGAGACAGCAGTGAGCCACAGAGGCCTTTGGACGGAGGAATCTGGCTCACTCAGGTGTTGGAGTGTGGAGTGGGGGGGACGGAGGCGGGGGGGAACAGTCGCGGGAGATTGCGAGGAGGGAGAGGGCCGTGCCCTGGGGGTGGCCGTGGGCTGCTGGAGGGGCTGCAGCACAGGCGGGAGGCGCCCTGGTGACGGGAAGAAAGCGCTCCACTCAAGGGAAGTGGCCGTGCCTTTTCTTGGCTCCTTTGGTCCTTTGGCTGCGGAGCGAGGCTGCAGTGGGAGACGCCTCCTTCATGTCATTCTATGTTCTCAGGGGCCCTCGGTGAGCACAGGGCGGCTTCTCCACGCGGCTCCCTGGTCGGGTCCCCGCCTGAGCTCTTGATAAATGTGAGGAAAGGCAGAAGCAGGAGCCCGTGGGGAAAGTGGAGCAGAGAACTTTCTTCAGACCTGGTAACTTTGTTCCCCCCCCATTTTTTTGTTTTTAATCGCGGCCAGATACACATGATGTAACATTTACCTTTTTAACCATGTTTTAAGTGTCCGGTTCGGCAGCATTAGGTACCTGCCTTCACCTTGCTGTACAGCCGTCGCCACCGTCCAGCCTCATGACTCTCTCTACCTTCGCAAATTGAAACTCTGTCCTCCCGACACACTGGCTCCCCCGCCCCTGGCACCTACCCGTCTGCTTTCCGTCCCCGGGTCCTCGTGTGAGTGCGCGTCTAGCGGGTTTGTCCGTCTTGAACAGGCTCATTTCACTTAGTCGTGCCCTCAAGGCTCATCCACGTTGTCGCAGGTGTCAGACTTCCCTTCCTTTCTGAGGCTGAATCGTACTTCATTCTATGGCCGGAGCCCCGTCTTGTTTATCCCTTTCTCTGCTGATGGACACGTGGGTTGTCTGTACCTAGGCGCTCCCCTGAAGAAGGCTGCTGCTAGCAGCGGTGTACAGAGTTCTCTTTGAGATTCTGTTTGCAGTTCTTTTGGGTGTAGAGCCAGGAGTGGAATTGCTGGGTCACACCTGACCGGATAGCTTTCCATAAACGGCGTCCACATGGAAAAAGACGCACATCTGGTATGTTTCCCAGTGTAAGAGGTGAGTTGAAAAAATATCCCGGGAAAACAGATCCACTTTCAATACACTGTGGATTTCAATAAGGCATTAACATTTGGACTAACTATTATTCTTCAAAGCAAGCCATAATATTTACAGTAAATAATGCAATGATTCTGAAGTGCTTCTGTAGCTGCCCTTGGCATGGTGCTGGGCATCTTGTCTCGGTGAGGAGTTTCTCACCGAAGTGTGTCCGTTTTAAGACTATTCAGACAAACATCAAACCTCACTGGGTCGTGAGCTTAATAAGGAAAGGACCACACCTCCTTCACTTCTTCATTCCTGCTTCTTCCCGAGTAGTTACCATGTAGGTTGGTCTCTCTGTGTGTTGGGGGCATCTTTGCAGGGAGGCGGAGGCCCAGGGACTGTTGGAATGGATGCCAGCTGCGTCCACACACCACCTAGGCTGGGCCCTTTAGAGCTGCTCGGGCAGTGTCCCCGACATCAGCTGCCTTGGCTGTGCCTTTGTGGCAGGGCCCTGCTCTGGACCAGCTGTGCTGCCCTGGTTGTTAGGCGTGGCTCCAGCTGGGTTCCCAACAGCGAGATTTCAGGGGCTGCCCTGACAGCCGCAGAGCCTCCTGAAGGGTCCTCGGAAGGAAGCTCGGTTTCCAGGGGGACTTGCTCCTCAGCCTGCGTTCTCCCCACGTGGACAGGAGAGCATCTCAGAGGGGTGGCGTGGGCTCCTGACACACGGCTTGGGGTGGTCTGTTTTCTGCCACGGGCCTGTCCTGCAGAGCAACAGGCTCCCCGAGCCACGGAGACGCGAGGGGGTCTGCTCACCAGGCAACTTAGCCAGGGCTAATCATTGCCCTTTGCCCAAATACGAACAGGTAAAATTTGGATAACGTAGGCATAATTCACCTAAAATGTTTACCTGCTTCTCCCAAAGGGGGAGTTTAGAAGAACTATTTCCGGTGGGTGTCTGTTGTTTCTGCCAACACGGCTTCTCCCTTCTGGTCAGAGAGCCCAACTCTCTCTCCCTCTCAGCCCAGGAGACCTGAGCAGGTCCGTCCCCACCCACGCCTGAGCGCTGGCGTGGCTCACCGCCCAGTGTGCACCCACCAGTCCCAGTGTCCTCAGCTGGAAATCTCTGGGGAGGGCCTGTACCAGTCTGACTTGACCGCACGGTGAGGGCACTTGACCGCACGGAGAGGAGCTGCACAGCCTGGGGGCCATGCCCAGTGGGGCTGGGTCCCCTCGCACTTTGAGTGTGTGTGTGTGTGAGAGAGAGCGAGCGTGAGTGAGCGAGCAAGCAGTCGTTCCCACTCGCTTCAGCTCCTTTTAGCAGAATTTCTGGCATTTAACCCACAGGATCCTGACCCCTCTGTTTAATCTCTGCCCGGGATCTCACCCTCTGGGGTTAAAGGGGCCCATCAGTGAAGAGGCGCCATTGACCTTCTGAGCGCATTGCTCTCGGTCATGTAGGCGTGAACCTTTTATCAGCATCAGGAGACTTTCGCAGCACTTCCTTACTCTGCGGAGACCAGCGATGGGGCACAGGTCCCCGTGGCGGTGCTGGCTCGGGCCAGCAGACGGATGGCAGGGCCCTGGGATGCTTTTCCCTTGGGAATTCTTGGTGCCTCGTCTGGGGGGGCTGAGGAGGAGGACACCTGCTCTGACCTGGTCTCTGCTTCTGCCCTCGGCTGCGTCTGCTGCGAACCAGCCCTGCCTAGAGGATTCAACTGGACTGTCCCGGTCGCCATCTGGAGGGCACTAGCCCGTGGGGATGGCACCGTCACGCTGGCGGGCAGCGGTCTGCCGGGTGACATTGTCGGTGATGAGTGAACATCACTTGTCGCGTCCCTGCCCGATGGACTCTGAGCGTTGGAGCTTGCCGTCCTGGTTGGAGGCTGGCGGGACTGTGGGCGTGGGCTGTGTCTGGAGAGGTGGATCGGAAAACTCCAGCTCAGGTCTTGGGGAGCGCTTGACTCAGCTCAGCGCCTGGGCCTCCAGTGCTTTCCTGGTTTCCGCGGGATGGTTTCCGCAGGATGCCGCTGCCCTTTGAAGGGAAGGACGCTTCCTCAGAGGGCCAGGGGATGGCACCGGCCCTCGGTGTCAGCACTGGTGCCTGGAGCGGGAGTCTGGTCTTCTGCTTGCAGGTTCCTTCTGTTTTGCGTGGCGCTGCAGCAGCACCACACAGTAGGTCTTTGTATAATCAGAGTGCAGGGAAAACCCTAGGTAGATCAGCTAGAAGGCACGACGTGACAGCAGCCCGGAACTTGCCGCCAACCCTGCGTCTCTCTGGCTTTGCCTTGGGCTGGGAGAGCTGACACTTCATCTCATGCTCGCGTCTCTGCGTTTGTGTGAAATGACCTCATCTGGGTGGTGCTGGGCCCGGTGCCTGAACCGCTTGGAGTTCTCGCGTGGGAAAGGTGGCCTCCGCCTCCCCCGTCTCTCAGCACATCCAGAGCATCAGGTTGCTTAGCACAGACAGTGGCCCTTCTGGATTTGGGGCCAGTGTTCTGCCGATCACGTTTCAGGGGCTTCGGAGCACAAGAGCCGTGCTCAGCCAGTGCCCTGGTCCCGGGTCAGCGGAGGCCGGCTGGCCCTGCTCATCTCAAGAATTTCCCCAGGCTGGAGGAAAGACCAGAGCAGGAAGGGAAGAGCACGTGATGGCCGGGCCACCATCCAGAGCTCCCCAGATGCCAGAGGCAGGCCGGTGGCCGCAGCCAGCACACTCACCCTCACGTCAAGCTCAGAGGCCCAGCTCTGCGGGGCCCAGAAGCCGTGTCCCAGGGGGTGGGCAAGGGGGCCAGCAGGGACTTTCAGCTTCAGAGTTTCTGCCCAGGGCTAAGCAAATTTAGAGTAGGAAGCTTTAAAGTGCTTTTTTTCACCCAGTAAAATAATGACCATAATAAGACTTTATTTTATCATTAGGTGGCTGGCCATCCTATTTAGGACAATGGGTTTCTCACAAGACAAAGTTTTGGGGGTTCTTTTAATTGTTTTTATTACCTAATTGTATTACATTTATAGGTGAACAGCAATCATCACAACCAAATTTTACAGCACTTCCATCCCAAACCCCCAGCGCATCCCCCCACCCCCAACCTGTCTCCTTTGAAACCACAGGTGTTTCAAAGCCTGTGAGTCAGCACCTGTTCTGCAAAGAAGTCC
The DNA here is from genome assembly GCF_054392235.1 of Sus scrofa. Classification (NCBI taxonomy): domain Eukaryota; kingdom Metazoa; phylum Chordata; class Mammalia; order Artiodactyla; family Suidae; genus Sus; species Sus scrofa. Next base: position 1,721,251 of record NC_139385.1, read on the forward strand.
ATTGTGTCCTTTTATCGGATTCCACACGTCAGTGCCGGCAGTGGATGCTGGTGTCTCACTGTCGGCCTGACTTCGCTCAGCAGGGTCATTTCTGGGTCCATCCACGTTGCTGCAGATGCTGGTATTTCCTCCCTTTTAATGGCTGAGTAATATTCCATTGTGTCTATGTACCACATCTTCTTGATCCACTCCTCTGCCGATGGACATTGAGGTTGTTTCCCTGTCTTGGCTATTGTAAATAGTGCTGCAATGAACATCGGAGTACATGTGTCTTTGCGAGTCGTGGTTTTCTCTGGATCAATGCCCAGGAGTGGGTTTGCTGGATCCAATGGTCGTTCTATGTTTAGTTTTCTGAGGCATCTCCGTACTGTTTTCCACAGTGGTTACACCAATTTACAATCCCACCCACAGTGTCATAGGGTTCCTTTTTCTCCACACCCTCTCCAGTACTTACTGTTTGTAGACTTTTGGATGATGGCCATTCTGGCTGGTGTAGGTGGTGCCTCATCGTGGTTTTGATTTGCATTTCTCTAATCATGAGTGGTGTTGAACATCTTTCCATGTGTTTTTGGCCATCTGTATGTCTTTTTGGAGAATCGTCTGTTTAGATCTTCTGCCCATTTTTTGATGGGGTTGTTTGTTTTTTTGGTATGGAGCTGTGGGAGGTGTTTATAAATTTTGGAGATGAATCCCTTGTCAGTTGCTTCATTTGCAAAGATTTTCTCCCATTCTGTGGGTTGTCTTTTTTTTTTGTTTAGGGTTTCCTTTGCTGTGCAGAAACTTTTAAATTTCATTAAGTCCCATTTGTTTATTTTTGTTTTCACCGTCATTATTCTAAGAGGTGGATCTGAGAAGATGCTGCTATCGTTTATGTCGGAGAGTGTTTGGCCTGTGTTTTCCTCTAAGAGTTTGATAGTGTCTGGTCTCATATCTAGGTCTTTGATCCAGTTGGAGTTTATTTTTGTGTCTGGTGTTAGGGAGGGTTCTCATTTCATTCTTTTCCATGTTTCTGATTTCCATTCTTGTGCAGTTTTCCCAGCACCACTTATTGAGCAAGCTGTCCTTTCTCCATTGTATATTCTCGCCTCCTTTGTCATCGAGGCGTTGGCTGTAGGTGCGTGGGTTGAGCTCTGGGCTTTCTGTCCTGTTCCATTGGTCTCTATTTCTGTCTTTGTGCCAGTACCATGCGCTTTGGATGACTGTTGAAGACAAAGAAAGTTGACCTTATTATATTTTCCGGGATGAATCGGAGTTGACAAGGATGGTTTCAGTTGGTGCTAATTTCAGATCTTTTAAAAACTGGGGGAAAACACACGTAACAGAAAACTCACCCTTTTACAACTCTCGAGTGTCCAGTTCAGAGGCATCGGGGACGTGGATGTTGTTGCACAGCCGTCAGCACCATCCATCTCCAGGAATCATTTCATCTTCCGAAACCCAGACTCTGTCCCCGTGAAACACTAACCCCACCCCCACCCCTCCCCCAGACCCTGGCAGCCGGTCTTCTACTTTCTGTCTCTGTGAATCTGATTCTTCGGGGACCTCCTGGTGGCATCCCATGGTGTTTGTCCCTTGGGCTTATTATGGTGGCTTGTTTCACTGAGCACAGTGTCTTCAGGGTTCGTGGTGTAGCACGTGTCCTTTCTTTACAAGGCTGAAGGAGCTCACGGCCTGGATGGGCCACATGTGTCCATCACATGTCCGTGGACACTTGGTTGCTTTGCCCTTTGGCGACGGTGAGTAATGCTGCTGTGAACATGGATGCGCAAACCTCTGCCTGAGTCCTGCTCGCGGTGCTTTGGGCTGTAGACCCAGAAGTGGTCATTCTGTGTTTCTTTTTTGCAAGAACTGCACCTCCGTGCCCTTCAGTGTCACAAAATGCTGGCAGATGATAACACGTGAGTGCAACTCATAGGAGGCTCCATCGCTGGGTTTGCTTCCTCGAGTCCATGTACATTTACAAGAACTAAGGCAGAGCCGCCGCCGCCGCCGTCCATGCATTAGCTGGGATGGGGTGCCCCCATGTTTGCTGCCCCCCCATGCGCGGGCAGGGTGCTGCTGTGAACAAAACACCAGCCTCAAGGCCCAAGCCAGGGTGGCTTCTGGCAGGTCGTACAGAGGTCTCGGCTCCTACCCGTCAGACCGCAGCTTGTGTGTCTCTGAAGGAGGTGGCACCTTCGCTGGGGAGAGGCCACTCCTGACGTATGGTTGGCCCCGGAGACCCAGCCTTGGTGATGCTGCCCCTGGACTGGGAGCACCTGGCTGCTGGTGGTCTCTTGGCAAAACGGGGCGGGTACTCTCTGCCCCGAGAAAACAGGCCCCCCCGGGGTCGGCTCTAGGCTGACAAAAACTATAAAGAAAAGACGTGTCATTCAGAACCCAGTATAGCGACGCCCCTGAACCGCACGCCCTGCCCTCCCCAGCCTTGTGTGTGTCCTTCCCTGCTCCTCACCCGCCTCTGCCCCAGGAGCCAGGGGAGCGGGGGGCAAAGAGCCGACGAGGCACCCCCACCCCAGACCCAGGACCCAGTGGTGCTTCCTGGGCCTGTGGGAGGAACAAAGTGGGCGTGATGGCACCTCAAGTGACAGGTGTGAGTGTGGGGAGACCGGTGATTATCTCCGCTCAGCCCCCCACCCCCCACCCCCGTCACCGGGTTCTGGTACTTTGGGCCCTACCTCCAGCACCAAGGCTGGAACGGCCCACCCAGACGCCAGGAAGGAGGAGGCACGGGCTAGCTGAGGCATTCGGATGCATTTGGGGTGGGTTTTCCACCCCGGTCTCTAGAGGAGAGCAGCATGGATCGGACAGATCGGGGAGGTGTCTGGGCAAAGGGTTTGAGAGAGAAGTGTGTCCACCAAAGATCCGAGACTCCAACCAAGATGCGGGCACGGCCCCTGTGTACAGCCTGGTGTGTGTCCTTAAGGAACGGGCAGGCCCTTCCTTGAGCCCAGTCCAAGCATCTGAGCTTCTTCCCAGGAAAATTCTAGCGGAAACCCTGGCTTTGACAAAACCGCTTTGACTTCAAAGCAGTTTACAAACATGGGGGGCTTAAAAACAATCCACATGAAACTGCTTGGCCATTTTCCACTGATTTTCTTCCAAAGTAGCTTAGCTTCCAGGAGGTTTCCAGAATATTTTTGTTTCAGAACTTTGGGGCATACATTCGAAAAGTGGATTTTAGTGTTGGGTTTCAAAGTAGGCTGGCTTAGAAAGTGGTCTGGGTTTCTCAAAGATTTGGCTGAAGCATGATTTGGTTATAAAATCCTCTGGAACTGTTTCCCAGAGCACAGAGCTCCCACGGGGGGGTGTGGGATGGGGGCTGCCGTGGGTGGACTGGGGTGAGCGGGCCCGTCCCGGCCTTGGGAAGCCCTGCTGCCCCGCCCGTAGTCGGGTGGAAGGGGCTGGGCGCGCCCGGTCTCATGTCTGGCTCAGGCCAGTGTCTTCAGAAATCCGTCCCCGTGTGTCGTTTCTCCTCCAGCTGTCTGTCCCCTGTGGGGCCCTCTGTGAATGGGCCCTTGTCGCGTTCATCCTGACCTCAGGTGGTCCCTGATCTTGGGTGTCACACACCAAGGGGAAAGCTGCCAGGGGATTAGACTTGCCAAGGAAGAGGGGCTCACGCGGGAAGAGGCGCGTCGGCGGAAGCGCCGGGGCTTCGGGAAGGTCCCTGTAAGGTCCTGAGCGAAACCGAACCTCCAGCCATGGATTATTGGGGCCGTTTACCCGATGGGGGCCTTGAGACCCGTCTGATGGTCCCACCGTTACTCAAGAACCGAGATGCTCTGACTCGAAAGCCCTGCCGAGTCCGGCCTTTCATCTGCCACCACTGAGGAGCCCTCCCTGCCCCCGAGGGGCCCCCCCACCTGCCCCGTCCGCTTGTGGTCCCGCAGGCCCCCGGGGGCTGTGGCGGCAGGGCCAGCCTTTAGAAGAAGCCAGCCCAGGGCTAGACAGTGGCTGGAAGACCACAGGCAGGACCTCGGGAGGCCCTGGCCCTCAGACTGGTGACGATGAAAAAGGGGGGAGCTGGCGGAAAGGGCACTTAGCCGGCAGCCAGCCGCATGTCCTGGGGGTGGAGTGGTGTGGGTGACTGAGTGTTGGCAGAGAGGCCCGGAGCAGAGGGGAGGAGAGAGGAAAAATCCAGCTCTTAGGAGGACCTCGCCAGCCAAGGGAGCAGCCACAGCGTTAACCCCATCACGCCTGGCGGGGCAGCCCCACCCTGGGCAGCAGCGCCGGTCCACGGAGCCAGGAAGGTCTGGCTTGAAATGGGCAGCTTAGTTCGGGGCCCTTCCCGTGCTGTGGAGCTCACCCCGCTCGGGCCGCAGCCAGGGAGGGCCGGGCGTGCCGTCCTCGAGGCTGCTGGCTCCTCCTCTGCCAAGGCCTCTGCTCTAACTGCCCATCAGCTCCTCCTCCCAGAGCTGGTTCTGATGCCCCCTGAGGTGCAGACCTCAAGGGCGCAATCAAAAGAAAACCGTTCTGCTACCGAGCTCCTTGGGCAGCTGCCCGCTGCTTCCCGCACGCCCTTCCATCCCACTGGGAGGTGGGAACCCGGTGCCCACAGCCGGTGAGAAGCCAGGCAGCCCTCCCTTCTCCCAGCTGGAACTTCTTCCAGCCTGGCTGATGGACCCACGTGGCCTGGTAGTTGCCTGGCCTGGCCTGCAGACGGGCTCAAGTAGCTAGCCTTGAGTTGTTCTGCTAAGACGGCCCAGAGACATGCCCTTTCTGGTTCCTCGAGGCTTTGGCCCTGGGCTTCTAAGCCCCGAGCAAAGATGGTCCCCACACACCCTCCTGCTGTGGCCCCGCAGGCTGTGGGGTTTGGGGTTCCTAGAACCTGGCCTGGCGCCTCTCTGCCTTTGCTCTCTGCTGGCTTCCTGGGGACAGTGTCCGGATGAGCCGGAAGGACCCAAATGTCACCAGGGCAGCAGCTGGGCAGCAGGGAGGCCAGCAGACGTTGGTTTGGCGCCGACCCTGCCCAGGGACTCGGACATGGGCACTTGTGGGCGCTCCCACCACCCCAAGCCCTCGTGAGCCTATTTCCACCATGTCCGAGGCTACCCAAGGCCACCGTCTCAGCTGGCGGAGGCCAGGCCCGGGTGGCATCACCCACACCTGGCAAACGGCCTCCTCTCGGTCACGTCCAACGGTTCACTCCCCCAGGACGCCTCCTTCAGGCTGTCCAGGCCCGGGCGGCCCAGCCACAAGCTTGCTTTCTTTCTTTCTTTCTTTTTTTTTATTTTTTGGTCTTTTTGCCTTTTCGAGGGCCGCTTCCCGCGGCATATGGAGGTTCCCAGGCTAGGGGTCGAATTGGAGCTGTAGTCACCGGCCTACACCAGAGCCACAGCAATGTGGGATCCGAGCTGTGTCTGCAACCTACACCACAGCTCACGGCAACGCCAGATCCTTAACCCACTGAGCAAGGCCAGGGATCGAACCCGAAACCTCATGGTTCCTCGTCGGATTCGTTAACCACTGTGCCACGACGGGAACCCCGCCACAGGCTTTCTCGAGAGCCCCGTCCAGGTTGCTTCTTCCCACCCCATATCCTGTGCTCCCACATGGAACCACACGGGGAGGTTCTTGGGCAGGTCTCTCTGCAGAGGTGGCTCCTGGTGTCCCCCCACCCCCACGAAGTTGACTTGCCGATTGAATAAGCCCTGGCAGAGTCTGTGCGGGTGAAGAAAGCAGAAAAACAGAAAATGTTCGAGGGGGAGGACATCTTTGTGTCGCCCTGGAACCATGGCGGCCTCCCTGCACACCTTGCACACCTGCCGTGGCAGGAGGCTCACGCCTGCACTTCTCCCCTGGCGGCAGGGTAACTGGGGCTTCTCATCTCTTCCTCGTACTGAGCTCCTCGAACTCGGGGGCCGCACAAACCTGGGGCCTCTTCCACTTAGATGGGTTAGGATCTCAGAAGACAGCTGCCCTGCTTGTCTATGCCAGGTTGAAGAAAACCTCGTATAAAAGCCTCGAAGAATAGTGGTCAGAGCCTGACCCCTGTCCCAGCCCGGCCACCACCCCGTTATTGCCTCGGAAGAATCCGCAGTCTTAGCTCAGCTCCCGTCTCTGCTTCCTGAGGAACTTCTGAGACATGTGTGCAAACGATGCTGTAGCCTTTCCATAGGGGTTTTGAGCAATTCCAAGTCTCTCAGCTGGTGAAGAAGCCAAAGTCTGCTCCGTTCCATAGACTGGTCATGCCTTGAATGGAAACGTGTTCCATCTTGGCCAGACACCTTGTGTATTGTGTAAGAATTGGCTGCTGGCGGCATCCACTTTTCCGAGCCTTTCTCCAACCCCTGTGCACTGGGGGGGTGCAGGGCAGCCACTGGGCATGGAGCCTGGCCACAGAACTCAGAGCTGTGCGTGCGCGTGCGTGTGTGCGTGTGTGTGTGCGCGTGGGCTCCAGGCAGTGGGAGGGAGGACGGACACAGACCAGCTAGAAGTGCAGGGAAGTGCAACCGCACACGTCATCTGGCTGTGGGCAGGGAGGCAGGGAGAGAGCGGGCAGACCTTTTCCTCAGGAGCGTGGGCAGGGCGGGGAGTGTCCACCTGCAGAGGTGAAGCTGGAGCATCAAGAGACACTGTCAAAAAAAAAAAAAAAAAAGGAGTTCCCGTCGTGGCACAGTGGTTAACGAATCCGACTAGGAACCATGAGGTTGCGGGTTCGATCCCTGGCCTTGCTCAGTGGGTTAATGATCCGGCGTTGCCGTGAGCTGTGGTGTAGGTTGCAGACGCGGCTCGGATCCTGCTTTGCTGTGGCTGTGGCGTAGGCCGGTGGCTACAGCTCCGATTCAACCCCTAGCCTGGGAACCTCCATATGCCGCGGGAGCGGCCCAAAGAAATAGCAAAAAGACAAAAAAAAAAAAAAAAAAAAAAAAAAAAAAAAGAGACGCTGTCACCTGAGTGAAAAGCTAACCCACGGGATGGGAGAAAATACTGCAAGTCGTCTATCCGATAAGGGATTGGTATACAGAATATAGAGACTGCTAAAATTCAACACCAAAAAAAAAAAAAAAATCCCATTCAAAAATGGGCAAATTGGGGGAGTCCTGTTGTGGCTCAGCAGTTAACGAACCTGACTGGTATCCATGAGGACGTAGGTTCTAGCCCTGGCCCTGTTCCATAGGTTAAGGATCTGGCGTTGCCCTGAGCGGTGGTGTAAGTTGAAGATGCGACTCGGATGCTGTGTTGCTGTGCCTGTGGTGTAGGCCGGCGGCTGCAGCTCCAGTTCCACCCCCTAGCCTGGGAACCTCCGTAAGCCACAAGTGTGGCCCTAAAAGGACAAAAAAAAAAAAAAAAAGGACCACAGTGACAGGAGTTCCTGTTGTTGCTCAGCGGGTTAAGAACCTGACCAGTGTCCATGGGGATCTGGGTTTGATCCCAGGCTTCGCTCAGTGGGTTAAGGAGCTGGTGTTGCCATGGGCTGTGGTGTACGTCGCAGATGCAGCTTGGATCCCTCGTTGCTGTGGCTGTGGTGTAGCAGCTACAGCTCCGATTCCACCCCTAGCTGGGAAATAGCCTACGCTGTGGGTGCAGCCCTAAAAAGAAGAAAAGACCAGCGCATGCCCAGCAGGATGGCTGTCGTCATGGCAGCAGGTTTGGTGAGGATGTGGGGAAGTCGGGCCCTTCGTGCACCGTTGGCAGGAGTGTAAGATGGACCTGGCGGGTCGGCCGGAGCTGCCCAGAGGCCTGGCATCCAGGGCTCAGGAGAAGTGGGCTTCTGGCTCCATTGGTGCCCAGCTCCCCTCTGAAGCGTCTTCTAGGGTTTGGCTGGCAGGGACCAGGCAGGGTGCCCCAAGGAGGGCTTTGTTTCTGGACTTGCCTCTGGTAACTCCTCAGGGGACCCAGTGCCACCCGCATTCTCCAGAATGTTGTCATCAGGCTGGCTGTGCTCACATTGCCATGTGCAAAGAGGCCAAGCGTGTGCCTGGCAGCGCTGGGTGAGCGCTGCCACAGAACGCGGCTTCTTCTCTAGCTCTGGCTGGGCCCCCCGCGGACTCTGCAAGGAGACCCCCAAGCTCCAGCTTCTTTACCTGCAAGCTGGCCATTGGCATGGCCCAAATCCCCAGTGGGGGAAGGTGGAGGGGAAAGGGCTCTGCTGGCACAGGAGGAACTGCGGCTCCATGCCACCCGAGAGGCCAAGGTCATGTCCGCCTGGAGCAACCCCACGTGGCCAGACTCTCCCCCCAGGTGGCATCAGCTCCAAGAGTTTGGAGCAACGGAGCTGGCGCAGGGAGGCCCCTGATGAAATCAGCTGCGGGAGGGGGAGCCTCCCTGGCCTCCCTCAATCACAGCCTCCAGGATGGCACCACCTCCTCCCAGAAGCCTCCCCTGGTTTCTCTCCCTGTTCCCCTGACGACAGGGACCTCGCCTCTCCCCGAATCTCAGCCACAGTTGGCCTCTGCATCCCTTGACCTTGACTTCCACCCGTGGCTCGTCTGTCTCCATGGTGGACGGTTCCAGAACTCACCCAGACGCAGGTTCTGGTGGGTCCCCTCCCTTACTTTCTTCTGTGAGGAAGGTCTGTTCTGGGCCCCTCTTGGGGGGCTCCAGAGATTGTGGCTCAGTCTCCCCCGGCCCCTCCTGAGGAGTGGAAGCAGCACAGGCAGTTCTTTCCCGTGTGGCACCAGTGGGATGGGGCTGCGCGCAGGTGGGCTGTGAGAGTCTCGGCTCACGGCGGCCCAGGCCTCCAGCCTCCTCTGAGTACAGCCTTGGCGCTGACCCACTCGTTAAAAGGAGGCACGTCTTCCTGAACTAGTGACTTTGATTCAAGTTTTGCTAAAAAAAAATTTTTTTTTTATGAAAAGAAGCACAAGAATAGCATTCAAAGTTATGAGTTCTTTTTTTTCTTTCTTTTCTTTTTTTTTTTTTTTTTTTTTTTTTGGCTTTTTTTAGTGCCACACCTGCAGCATATGGAGATTCCCAGGCTAGGGGTAGAATCAGAGCTGTAGCCACTGGCCTATACCACAGCCACAACAACGCCAGATCTGAGCCACATCTGCAACCTGCACCATGCACGGCAACACCGGATCTCTAACCCACTGAGCGAGGCCAGGGATTGAACCAGCAACCCCATGGTTCCCAGTCGGATTCATTTCTGCTGCGCCATGACAGGAACTCCCCAAACTTACTAGGAGTTCTTAATAAAACACAAATTTGGAAGAAACTGCTCCTTGTAGTGGCCACTGTGTGCTAGTAAGGATAGGATTGGCTACCGTTTATCAAGGTTTACTGGTCACCACGTGCTGTGTCATTGAATTTCCCCTACAACCCTTTGGGCCACATGCCAATGTAAAATTTTAGTCTGGTAACCTCCCAAAAACTAAAAAATGAGTAAAATTTTTTTTTCTTTTTGGTCTTTTTGCCTTTTTTTAGAGCCGCACCTGTGGCATATGCAGGTTCCCAGGCTAGGGGTCTAATCGAAGCTGTGTCTGCGACCTACACCACAGCTCACGGCAACGCCAAATCCTTAACCCACGGAGCAAGGCCAGGGATCGAACCCGCAACCTCATGGTTCCTAGTTGGATTCCATAACCACTGAGCCGCGACGGGAACTCCATGAAATTAATTTTCACGGTATATTTCACCCAGTATATCCAAAACATTGTCACCTTGGGAATCACATGAAAATTAGTTGTAAGATATTTTACAGTCTGGGTGTTTGTTCTGTTTGAAGACTGACAGGCCAGTGTGTATTTTACACTTAACAGCACGTCCCAGCTCAGACTAGCCCTTTTCACGTGGTCAAATAGCCACTGGCCACCATCGTGGCCTGTGTACCTTTGAGGGGTGGGTTCCGTATCCATTCCCATTTTATAGAGGAGGAAAGTGAGACCAAGGTCACAGGTGCCCGAGGCCGCTGCCCTGCACCTGCCCCAGGGGCCTGGCTCTGTCCCCACGGGGGGGCCTTCCCAGGGGCACTGTTGAGCCCCATTGGTTTGGAGGCCAGAGGCTGAGCCGGCCCTGCAGCCCTGGGAGTGGCCCCCAGCGCATCCCCCGTCCTGGGGAGGGGGCAGGACTCATGCCTCCTCTCCTGCTGACCACGTGTACAAGGAATGTCCTCTCCGGGGAGCTGTCCGGCTCTGCATTGAGGCCAGCAGCCAAGGCGGCCGGGGTCCCAAGAGGGGCTGCGCGGGGCTGGGCTGGCCTGTCCTCGGAGCCTCCCAGCAGGGGGCAGCCTCGGGTCAGGAATCCCGCCTCGGCTGGGGTAGGGCCCTTCCCCAAGCCTGGCTGTGCCCCAGTGCACTGGTCCACGTGCACAGGCACCTCCACCGCCCGGAGCAGCTTTCTGCAGTCGGGGGCCAAACCTTAAGACCACCTGAGATGAGCCAGGGTCCTGAGGGCGTCTGTTTGGCAGAGTCTCTATTAGGGCTGCGGTGGAGGGGCCCTGCACAGACACCAGATAAAATTGCCTGGCCAGTGGTGGCCCCTGGGAGCTCAGAGCCCTGGATGGTGGAGCCAGGAGAGCCCAGGGGGGCCCCATCGAGGGTGAGGGCGGGTTGCCAGGGACCCGCTGCGCTCGCATCCCCATCTTCGGGGTGGGTGCTCCTGGGTCCCCCACCCCAGAGCAGAAGCCTGGCAGGAGGTGGCCAAGCCCAGGCTGGCCTGGGGTGGGATTCCCCTCATGAGGCCTGAGTTCACACTCTGCTCATCACTTTTCTCTCTGAGGAAGGCCTCCCTCAGGTCCCGCCCTCCCACGGACATGTCCCCAGGGCCTCCTCTCTTCTGGGGGTGACCCAGAGTCAGACCTGTGCCCATACGCCTGATGCTGCTGCAGGACTCAGCCCCACCCGCCCCGAGTTGGGGACACAGCCCCACCCTCCAGCACGCACTTGTTAGCGGGCCCCAAGAGAAAAGTCTCTTTGTGTCTTCTGTCCATCTTCTCAGGGTTCTTTTTCTTTTTCCATTGCATATGGAAGTGTCCGGGCCAGGGACTGAATCCAGGCCACAGCTATGACCTACCCCACAGCTGCAGCAACACTGGATGCTTAACCCACGGTGCCACGGCGAGAACTCCCTCGAGGATTTTTTAATGTAGACGGGCAGCCTCTAGGTAGGAGTCCCTTGTCTGCTGTGTGCGTTGTAAATATTTGCTCCCACCCTGCAGTTTGTCATTTTGTCCTTTAAGTGGGTTTTCTACGGAGCAGGAGGTTTTTTTATTTTGATGAGTTTCAGCTTGTTGATTTTTCTTTTACAGACCATGATTTTGGTGTCAGTTCTAAGAACTCTTCGCCAAGCTCTGGGTCCTAAAGAGTTTCTCTGATTCTATCATATAAAAGTTTGGCTTTTTTTTTTTTCTTTTTTTTTAGGGCTGTACCCACAGCATATGGAGGTTCCCGGGCTATGGGTCGAGTCGGAGCTGCAGCTGCTGGCCTACACCACAGCCACAGCAACTTGGGATCTGAGCGGTGTCTGCAACCTACACCACAGCCGACGGCAATGCAGGATCCTTAACCCACTGCGCAAGGCCAGGGATCGAACCCATGTTCTCATGGATACTAGTCGGGTTTATTTCCACTGAGCCACCATGGGAACTGCTAAACGTATTGTATTTTACATTTAAATCCATGATTAATTTTGAGCTGAATTTTAAAAATAAAATGCAATGTTTAGATTGAAGTTTACTTTTTTGCCTGTGGATATTCAGTCATTCCAAGGCTGTTTACTGAAAAGGCAATAATTGGGGTTCCCAGTGTGGCACAGCAGAAACGAACCTGACTGGTAACCATGAGGAAACGGGTTCAATTCCTGCCCTCTATCAGTGGGTTAAGGATCTGGCGTTGCTGTGAGCTATAGTGTAGGTCACAGACGCAGCTCAGATCCTACGTTGCTGTGGCTGTGATGTAGGCTGGCAGCTGGAACTCTGATTACACCCCTACCCTGGGAACTTCCATATGCCACGGGTGTGGGCATTAAAAAAAAATCAGCTGGCTGTGCTTATGCAGGGCCTTTTCTAAGATCTCTGTTCCGTTCCGTTCATCTGTGTCTATCCACCCCCCATGCCGCACAGCATGGATTGTTGTCACTATTTAATACGGCTTGAAATCGAGTAGAGTAATTCTTCTTACTTTATTCTTCCAAATCATTTGAACTATTGGAGTTCCTTTGTCTTTGCATATAAGTTTTAGCATAATCTTGTCTATTCTACAAAAACATTGCTGGGATTTTTTACGGGAAGTGCACTAAATCCGTATGTCACCGTGGGGAGAAATGCCATCATTCTATGTTTGGCTTTATAATCCAACATCAAGGTGTGTCTCTCCGTAATTTAAATCTTTTTTTTTTTTTCTTTTTTTGTTTTTATAGGGCTGCACCCACGGCACATGGAGGTTCCCAGGCCAGGGATCGAATCAGAGCTGTAGCCACCGGCTTACCCCACAGCCACAGCCACACCAGATCTGAGCCGCATCTGCAACCTACACCACAGCTCACGGCAACGCCGGATCCTTAACCCGTGGATCGAGGCCAGGGATCAAACCTGCGTCCTCAGGGATACCAGTCGGGTTCATTACCGCTGAGCCACAGCAGGAACTCCCAAATGTTTGTTTCTTTAAAAACAGCTTTGTTGACGAGGTGAAATTAACACCGCATAGCATTTACCCTTCGGGAGGGATTTCTAGTAAACTTACAGGGTTGTGCAACCGTCACCACAATCCAATATGAGTACATCTCCATCGTGCCCCGAGTTCCCTCAAGCCCATTTAGCCGATCCCTGCTTCCGCCGGAGCCCCAGGAAACCGCTGACCTGCTTTCTGTTTCTACAGATCTGCTTTTTCTGGACCTTCACAAAGACAGAACCACGCCGTCTGTCGTCCGTGGCGGCTTCACTCGGCATCATGTTTTTGAGGCTCATTCAGTCGACGCAGGTATCAGCGCCTCATTCTTGTATTGCTGACCCGAGGTTCCTTGTCTGCACGGCCCCCAGTTTAGCCGTTCCCCAGCTGATGGTCATTTAGATTGTTTCCGGTTGGGATCTCTTACGGAGACCCCGCTCTGAGCATTCCCACACCTCTGCGGGTCCCCATATGTTCTCATTTCTCTGGGGTAGATTCCTGAGAGGGGAAATGCTGGGTCATACGGAAGTTTATGCTTAACTTTTCAAAGAAACTGCTGGCCCGTTTTACAAGTGACTGCCCCATTTTGCATTGTCAGCAGAGATGCATGAAGGTGCCACCTGCCCCACATCCTCAGCCACACTGGTTATTGTCTTTCTGATTCTAGCCATCCTAGGAGGTACGAAGTGGCATCTCACTGTGGCTTTAATTTGCATTTCCCTAATGACTAATGAGGTTGAGCCTTCTTTTAGGTACTGTTATCCTTTCATGTATCTTCTTTCATAAGCTATTCAGGTCTTTTGCCCATTTTTAACATGAGGTGTGTTCTCACTGAACCGTGTTTGTTATATATTCTGGATGCTGGTCCCTTATTAGATACTTGCTCTGCAGATATTTTTCTCCCCTGTCTCTCGCTTGTTTTCTCATTTTCTTTTTTTTTCTTTTTGGCTGCACCCACGGCATTTGGAAATCCCCCAGCCAAGAATGGAGCCCTTGCCACGAAAGTGACCTGAGCTGCAGCAGTGACCATGCCAGATCCTTATCCTGCTGTGCCACCAGGAAACTCCTCATTTTTTTTTCCCGCATTGGTTGTTTTAGGGCTGCACCTGTGGCATATGGAGATTCCCACACTAGGGGTTGAATGAGAGCTGTAGCTGCTGGCCTAGGCCATAGCCACAGTAACACCAGATCCGAGCCACATCTTCGACCTACACCACAGCTCACGGCAACACCAGATTCTTAACCCACTGAGCGAGGCCAGGGATCAAACCTGCATCCCCATGCATGCTAGTCAGGTTCATTTCTGCTGAGCCCCAACGAGAACTCCAGGGAACTCCTCATTCTCTTAACAGTGACTTTTGAAGAGAAGTTTTTTTTTTTTATGATGAAGTCCAATTTCTCAATTTTTCTATATAGATTGTGCTTTTGGTGTCATGCCTAACCCGAGATCACAGAGGTTTTTTCACCTGTGTTTTCTTATAGAAGTTGTATAGTTTTAGTTGTTACAGGGAGTTCTCTGTTGCATTTTGAGTTGCTTTTTGTATATGGTGTGAGGTTTTATTGTTTGTTTGTTTGTGGAGAGTCCAGTTGTCCCAGTACCGTTTGTTGAAAAGACTATCGTTGTGCCATTGAATTGTCTTTGTATTTTCATTGAAAATTGTTCGACCAGAGTCCCCATTTGTGCCTCCGCGGGTTAAGAACCGAATAGTATCCATGAAGACGCCGGTTTGATCCCTGGCCTTGCTCAGTGGGTTAAGAATCTTGGCATGGCTGCAAGCTGTGGCGTAGGTCACAGATGTGGCTCGGATCCAGTGTTGCCATGGCTGTGGCATAGGGCGGCAGCTGCAGCTTCAATTCAGCCCCTAGCCTGGGAACTTCCATATGCTGCAGGTGTGGCCCTAAAAAGAAAAAAAGAAAGACAGATGGAAGGAAGGAAGGGAGGGAGGGAGGGAGGGAAGGAAGGAAATCATTTGACAGTAAACTCAGTGCTGGTTTCTGGGTTCCTAATTCTGCTCCATTGGTCTTTATTCCCAGATGCCACTGTCTTGATCACTGTGGCTTTACAGTAAGTTTTGGTCCTCCAACTGTCCCCTTTCAAACTTGTTTTGGCGATTCTAGATTCTAGGTCCTTTTTGAATTTCCGGATAAATTTGGGGCCAGCTTGTCAATTCCTACCCGAAAGAACCAACCGGGAGTTTCACAGAGATTAGACTGAATGTGTAGGTCAGTTTGGGTAGAACTGAAAGAGGACCGTCTCCATGTACTTAAATCTTTGTCTCCACAGTGTTTGGTCACTTTATTGATACAAGTCTTGCCCTTGTTTTGTTACAGATATTCTTAAGCATTTTGTTATTCTTTTTGCTTTGGTGAATGGAATTGGTTTCTCAATTTCAATTTCAGAATGTTTATTGCAGTTGCTTTTTGAATACTGATCTTAAATCCTGCTCCCTTGCTAAACTCATTTATTAGTGCTAATAGCTTTGGGGGAAATTCCGTAGGATTTTGTGCACACAGGACTGTCCTGTGTGAATAACAATAGTTTAACTTCTTCCTTTGCCATCTGGATGCTTCTCATTTATTTCCTTTGCTTTATCTCATTTGATGTGCGCTTCTTCCCCCGGCTGGAGCCTTCGGTGTCATGCTGAGTGACAGTGGCAAGAGCCGATACCCTTCTTTTGTTCTCGATGTTGAGGGGAAAACGCAGTCTTTCATCCTGAGTGGGACAGTAGCTGTAGGTGCCTTTATCAGCTTGAGGAAATTCCCTTCTGTTTCTAGTTTGTTGTGAATTTTTATCACGAACGGGTGTTAGACTCCGTCAAGTGCTCTTCCTGAATCTGAGTTTATGTCTTTCATTCTGTTAATGGGATATATTACATGCATTGTTTCGTGCATGTTGAACCAACTTTGCATTCCTGGAATAAATCCCTCTTGGTCATGGCGTATGTATGGTCCTTTTTACCTGGCACTGTATTCAGTTTGCAGTATTCTTTGTAGGATTGTTTATATCCATGTTCACAAGGCTCTTGGTCCGTGGTTTTCTTGAGACATCTTTGGCTTTGGTATAAGATAATGCTTTCCTCATAGAATGAGTTGGGGAAATGTTTCCTTCTTTACATTGTGAAAGATTTCGTGCTATGTCTTTAAAGAGTTGGTAGAATTTATCAGTAAGACTATCTGGGGTGGACTTTTTATATGTGGGAAGATTTTATGTTACTGACTGAAGTTCCTAGCTAAAAGTCTTTTCCAATTTTCACTTGCTTCTTGAGTCAGTTTAAAATTTGGAGTCTTTATGGGAATTTGTCTGTTTTATCTGTTTATTTTGTTAACATAGAATTGTTCATAATATTCGCTTATGAGCCTGTATTTCTGTAGAGTTGTGACAGCCCCTCTTTCGTTCCTGAATTTGATCATTTATACCTTCTCTCCTTTTTTTGTTTTGTTTTGTTTTGTTTTGTTTTTTTGAATTGATGTTTTCAAAGAACCAATCTTTGGTTTCACTGATTTTCTCCCGTGTGTTTCTGCTTTCTGTCACTGATTTCTGTGTTAATCGTCATTATTTCCTGTCTTATGTCTGCTCTGGGTGTAATTGACTCTTCTCTTGGTAACTTTTATGGTGGAAACTGATGTTACTGATTGGCGACTTTCCTGATCTAGGTGTTCAGAGCTGTCATTTCCTGCTAAGCACTGCGTTAGTGGCAGTGCTTGATTTGCGGCGTTTTCATTTTCATTTGGCTCAAAATAGTCTCTATTTTCCCATGCAATTTCTTCTTTGACTCATATTTTCTTGCAATATGTTCTTTAAGTTCCAAATATCTGTGGGTTTCCCAGATTGTTTTCTGTCGCTGGTTTCTAATTTAATTCCTCTGGGGCTGGAGAGCAGGCTCTGTGTGATTTCAGTCCTCTTAAGAGTATTGAGACCTGATCTGCCCTCTGTTCTGAGACCTTTCCAGGTAGGCTCGGGAGGAATGTTTTTGCCTTTGCTGGGCGGGGCGTCTCTACCTGTCAGGTCAGGCTGGTTGCAGCGTTGTTCAGATTTTCTCTGCCCTGGCTTACGTTCCAACGAGCTGTTTTCTCATCATCAAGTGTAGGGTATAGAAATCTCCAACCGCATTGTTTAATCTTTTCAATTCTGCTGGCTTTTGCTTCATGTATTTTGAGACTCTTAGGCTAGAGATGTGTGCATTTCTAACTGCTGTGTCATTAGAAACGTCCTCCTTGTCCTAGGAATATGACTCTCCTTAGTGTCTATTTGGTCTGATATCAATATAGCCACCCCGGCTGTCTTACGGCTGGCTGTTCGCACATGTATCTTTTTCTGTGCATTTACTTGCATCGATTTGTGTCTTTGAATCCAAGGTTTAGCTCATGTAGAATTGGATCCTGAATTAAAAGATCCTGAATTAAAAAAAAAGGGGGGAGTTCCCGTCGTGGCTCAGTGGTTAACGAATCTGACTAGGAACCATGAAGTTGTGGGTTCAATCCCTGGCCTTGCTCAGTGGGATAAAGATCCAGCATTGCTGTGGTGTAGGCCAGCAGCTACAGCTCCGATTTAACCCCTAGCCTGGGAACCTCCATGTGCCTCGGGTGCGGCCCTAGAAAAAGACCAAAAAAAAAAAAAAAAAAAATTAATATAGTCTGAAAAGCTCTGTCCTTTGATTGGGGTGTTTAGACCCAACCTCACATTTAATGTAATTAAAGACATAATTAGTATCTATCAATCTAATTCTCTGATGCTCCAACACCAGCTGCTTATGTTCCAGCTTTATCACTTATGGAATTCCATTCAATTCTGATGAGAACTACCTGGTGTCAGCACAGACCCTGCAGGTAAAGGGCCCCAGCCCACAAGGCTGCCCCCACTTGAGATGCCAGTTGCAAGTCCCGGGTCCCCAGGCTCCTCATGCTTCTGTCTGACTTGGCTGCACACGCAGAGGCTCCCACAACCCCGTCTCAGGTTCAGAAGCTCAGTGGAATGACTCAACGGAACTCACCTAGGATTACAGGTCTGCTGCGGAGGGTGCACCCCAGGAACAGCCCAATGGAAGAGATGCACAGGGCAGAGTATGGAAGGGGGCACGTGCCGAGCTTCCTACCTGCTCTGGCTGCGCCCCCCTCCGTCCATCCATATGTTCACAACCTGAAAGCCCTCAAGCCCTGTCGTTTAGGGGTTTAGGTGGGGTCCCATGACATAGGAATGTGGATTACATCGTTGGCCATTCCTGAGTGAACTCAATATGTGCCCCCCCCCACCCCCCAAGGGTGGAGGGAGGTGGCCACAAGTCCCAGCCCTCTAGTCCCTGGGGGAGCTGGTTCCTGGGGCACCCAGCCTTCATCCTGGAGCTGTCTGGGGCACTGGCCCAGCCAGAGTTAGCTCATTCGCATAAACTCAGGTTTGGCCCAGAGCGCTTATTATGAACCACCAAAGGCAGTCCTCGCACGCGGGGATTCCAAGGGTTTGAGGAGCGCAGAGTCCAGGGCCAGGGACCCGGGACGCAGACACTTTTTTGTTCTTCTCCACTTAGGTTCACGTTTTTGACTTTGCTGTGTATTTTCTGTCCGTCTCCTTTTTCCTTCCTTGTCTCTTCTCTTGCTAAGTCCTTTCATGTACTTGGGCAAATATGCATTTAGTGTATCACTTAAATTTCTCTGTGGATTTTTTTTTCTTTGTCTTTTCAGGGCCGCACCCACAGCATAGGTTCCAGACTAGGGGTCGATTCAGAGCTGTATCTGCCAGCCGACACCACAGCCGCAGCCACAGGGGATCCGAGCTGCATCTATGACCTACACCACAGTTCACAGCAAGGCCAGATCCTTAACCCACTGAGTGAGGCCAAGGGTCGAACCTGCGTCCTCATGGATGCCAGTCAGATTCATTTCTACTGAGCCGCCACAGGAACGCCTCTGCTGATTTTTTAAACTATATCTTTAGTTCTTTTATTAGTGTTTGCTCTGAAGATTATGTATGCATCTTATTAGCATCTCCTCTGATTAATCCTGCCTTAATTCCGTAAAACGTAACTCCATCTCACGCCACTCTTTTGTGCTGTTATTGTCGTGTATGTTACACCTACGTATGTCCTAAATGCAATGACACAATTGTTTGTTATATGATACGTGTGCATATATAGCGTTATACTTGGGTAGTTGTGCAGTCACATGTTGTAAAGAAGTTAAGAAATGGCAATATATTTACGTGGTTTTGTACCTCAAGACGCAATCACCCTCCCAGGCTTCTCACGTCTATAGACTGGAGTCACCATCCTTTGTCCTTTCTTCTCACCCCGAAGGACCTCTTTTAGAGTTTATTGTAGGACAAAGTCTGCCAGCACCATTCTCCCTTAGACCTGCTATTAGACCTGCTAAACCTGGAAATGTTTTTATAGCATGTGCCTTTTTTTTTTTTTTTGTCATGTGTGTGTGTTTTTTTAAATTTTTTTATTACTCAATGAATTTATTAGGCAGCATGTTCATTTTGGATGGTTTTGCGGATGTAGGCTCCTGGGTCGACTTCTTTCCCTTTGACCAGTTTGAACATATCCTTCCCTGGCTTCCCTTCTTTCTCGTCTTTTCTTTTCTTTTTTTTTTTTTTTGGCTTTTTAGGGCCACACCTGCGGCATATGGAGGTTCCCAGGCTAGGGGTCCAATCAGAGCTGTAGCCGCCGGCCTACCCCACAGCCACAGCAACGTGGGATCCAAGCCACATCTGCGACCCACACCACAGCTCCTGGCAACACCAGATCCTTAACCCACGGAGCGAGGCCAGGGATCGAACCCGCATCCTCATGGATGCTCGTCGGGTTCGTTCCCTGCTGAGCCACGATGGGAACTCCCCCTTGTTTCTGATAAGCGAGCCATCGTCGCACTGTCCCTGTGTATGTACGAGTTGTTTTTCCCTTGCGCTTTCGTAATTGTATCTTCGTGTTTGATTTGAACCTTGTGGTGGCCACAGGATGGTGGGTAAAACCACAGACTCATCCTTGCGCCCTTCCTTCTGGGCCCAGGGCCCAGGGCCCAGCAGACAACACTGAACAGGGCTGGTCCAGGGGACCAAGGGGGGTCCAGCCAGACCTTCCAGCGCCTGCAGCCTCTGAGATGCGCTCTCCGCACGCCAAGGCCCCACAGCACGGGGGAGGGACAAGTTTCCAAAGAGAAGCTGGTGTGTGTGGAAAGGGGCAGGCGACAGCGTCCCTCCCGGCCGCACGGGGAGGAGTTAAGGAAGGCGACAACTTCTAGGGAGGATTCTTGCCAGGGATAGAATTGGCAGACGGGCCTCAGGCCGAGTGGTCAGTGGGAGCAAAGGCTCGGAGGTGCCAGGGCGTTCGAGCATCATGGGGTCCTGTCTGCCTGGGAACGGGAGTTGGTGAGGCCCCCGGTGTTAGCTTGGGCGTGTTCGTGATCTTAGCAAGGCTGTCATTGTGCCGCTGCTCCCTTGCAAATGTGGGGCGTCTGCTCATCGCCTGTTGCCTCGTCCCAAGGCTGGCCCCGACACCCCAGCGCGCTTCTCCAGGCCTCAACCTCCCGCCCACCAAAGCCAGGGCCCCGCGCTCGCCGTCCCACTGCTGAGGGGCTGGAGCGTGGGAAAGCACTCGCCCTTGTGCCAGCCCTGGCTCCTGCATGCTCGCCACACTCTGCCGCCCAAACAATGCCATCCTCTGAGCAGAGCCATGGGTGGGCCGTAACCATGGCGAGGGCCTTGCCAGGCAGCAGAGCCAACTGCCCGTCCGGGGTCATCCGGGCCCGCGGCCCTGGTTACCGCTTTGTCCCGCAGGCTGGAACTGGTCCCGGGCTAGCAGGCTCTGAATGGCTGGCTGTCCGGGAGGGCAGTGCTTCCTGCAAAGGAACGAAGCTCTTGGCTGGAAAGGTGAGGTGGCAGAGTCCTCTCTGGGGTCCTGAAACCGCAGCCAGCTTCAGGTCGGAGCACAGCCGGGTCACTGTCCTGCTGGTGGTGCCTGCTTGCAGGGCCACAGGAACACCCCACCCCACCCCGCCAACAAGGCACAGGGCCTGGTGCTCCCGGAAGGAAGCTGCCCCCTTCTCCAAATTCTGGGATGTTCCAGGCAGCTGGCCAGGGTACGTGGGGCCCCTCCGGCCTTCCGCCAGGCTCCTTACAGCCACTGGCTCTGCCCGCTTCCCACTCCCTGCCTGTCCCAGTGGCTCCCCTCAGACTCGCAGGCCCTGAGCATGGGCGTGAGGCCTCCGCCAGGGTCCAGGGAGACCAACTCCTCCCTCTCTGTGAGGGTCCGAGTCCCCCCAAAATCATCTTTCCAGAACCCACCATTGCAAGCGCAAAACCTCATTTTTTAAAAAATGAAGAGAAAAGCCACAAAAATGGCACTGAACCGATAGATGTTTTTCCAACCATACCCACTCAAATATCTAGAAGACTCGAATCAGATTGCCTTGGGTCTGCCAGCGGCATGCTGTGTGACCTCAGGTAGATGTCTTCCCCTCTCTGTGTCTGAGACGCCTCATCTATAAAAATCAACAACGGGACCAACCTCACAGGGCTCCTGTGTAGACAAATGAGGTCACCTCTAAGAGTTTAGAAAGGACATCTGAGCCCCTGAGAGCCTGGCCCCATGTCCCAAGCCTCCAGTGTTCTCATATTTTTCACACATGACCCGCTTCTCAGCCACATATACTGCCCACCCCGACCCCCCACCACCCCGTGCCACAGCTGGGCTTCCTTTAACCCCTGAAGTCCTCACTGGGACATCAAGTTCGGAGGGACAGTGAAAGGAGAGGGAAATGGGTGTGGGGTTGGGGGTGGCCCAGACTCTGGGGGAGGGCTGCCCCTCCCCCAGGGAACAGGACTGACCTGTCAGAGATGCTACCCCTCCCCCAAGCTGGGAAGGGGACCCTGCCCCCCCTGGAGGGGCCTCAGAGGAGGCGGGCGCCAGGGAGGCTGGCAGAGGTGGTGTCTCTCTCCCGCCCAGTTTATCGGCTCCCAGCAGGTCTCTCCTCTTCTTGGGGCACCTTGGCCCACCCGGGCGGGTGCTCTGGGCCATCCCGCCCCTCCCGGCCCTGCTGGCCGGCTAGGGAGGTCTGGGGAGGGGACTTTTCCCCTGTCTGTCCTCCCTTCCCGTGGGGACCAAAGACATGGCCAGGAGGTGGGGGCTGCAGCACAGAGAGGTCAGCAAGACCCCATCCGCAGAACAGAGGCCCTGCCCCCAGCAACAACCAAGGCCATAGCTCGGAGAGGACACTGAGCCCACTTGTCTGTGGGACCCCGCCCCTCCACGGGCCTCCCTGGCCTGGGCAAGTCATGCCCCAGGACCCGCCAGGCTGCCCGCCAGAGTGGACGGCCCCAGTCAGGCACCTGCACCAGCACTACATCCGCCTCCCGGAGGAGAACCGGGGGCTGGGGAGACCCAGGGCTGGGGGCTCGATGCCAGCTTGATGAGCCCACTCCCACCCCCACCCCAGCCAGTTGGCAGATGCCCATGGGGTGCCCTGCAGGGAAGGGCGGCCGCTCACAGGATGGGCTGGGGGTTTTGCCTTGGCTGGAGCGGAGGGCCCCCTGGTGCTGAAAAGACAGCTCCAGCCCGCAGGATAGGAAGGGGTGCTCACGGGAGGGATGCACCCCCTACTCATGGCCACATGCGTGGTGACTCAGGGGGTCCAGGGCTCCAGCCCAGGTGGGAAGGGCAGCTGGGACAAGTGACCGGTCAGACCACGGCCCCTGGCTATTGTTGATGGACACTCTGCTCCCCCTCCCCCTTCTGCCCTAAGCAGACAGGAACCGCACTGGGGATGTCACTGGAGCCCCCTGAGCAAACTGCCCTGGTGGCCCCTAGTACCGGGTCAGGCCGAGACCTAGGCACAGTTGGAGCTCGGTGTAGCCTTCCTGCAGCCCCTGCGCTCACAGTGGCCGTAAAGGAGCCATGGCAGCCCTACCCAACCGGAAGCAGGAATCAGCTGAGCGGAGGCACAGGAATCCTGGCTGGGGCGCAGTGGGGGACCCTCAGCTGTGCCGGGTCAGGCTGGCGACGTCCAGGGGGCCTGGCAGGCAGCAGATGTGGCCCGAACCTGTGCCCCTCGGTGGGGAGGGGCAGGGGCGTTCGTCGACCGCATCCTATTGCACTAGCCAAGTGCCGCGGGCTCCTTGCAGCCACCCCCGTGCCTGGAGCTGGAAACTGAGGCTCGGAAGTCGTCATCTGCTCAAGGCCTTGTTCAGCCCAGGGCCAGGGCCTGGGTTCGGCAGGAGAGCTGACCGGGAGGGCCTGGCCGCACCTGATCTCTGTCTCAGCCTCTGGCCTCAGACCCAGTGTGTCATTCTGCGTCTCAAGCCCAGGAGTGCATACCCTCCCGCTTCCCCGCAGGAAGCAGGTTTCTGCAACTGCAGTTGGGGTTGAGGAACCCCATGTCTGGCGCCCTCTGCTGACCAGTCTGTTCATCCTCTGGTCGAGAGGCTTTAGGAAGGCCATGGAATTGGGGCTGCGTGGGGTGGGGTGGGGACAGGAAGGCAGCTCCCCTGTGGGGTGACCGATAACCTAACCCTGTCCCAGTGGGACAGGACAGGACAGGACTAGAGTGGACTTTAGAGCAGAGGTCTTGAACCAGTCCCCCCGGGGCTGCTTGGAGGTTGATACCCCGTTAAGTGTCCATTGTGGCCAGTCTTTCAAAACAGAGCTTACTGGACCGCATCTTAACTTCAGGTTTTTTTAATCAGGGTATCTGCCGACTCTGGACCACATCTTCCTGCGCCTGGTTGGAAGGAGCTGAGCGTGATGGGGTGAGTCCTGGCCTCATTCAGTCCTGTGGCCCCGAGGGCATTTGAGCTCTCTCCTTGACCATCAGGCAGTGGTGGTGGCAGCCTGTGGACCTAACGCTCTGAGGGCCAAGCCTCTTGCGAGGGCAGCTGCGTCTCCTCAGGCAGGGCTTGCCTGGTGGATCTGCCTTCACGCGTATACCAGACCCGACCAGACTTGGGGGGCCCTCGCAGAGATTCGGTGCAGCCGGTCAGGAGCAGGGGGGCTTCCAGGCTCCACTCTTCCAGCTCCTTTAGCTGGAGAGCAGCACCGGCTGCGTCAAGGGACTCGTGGGCTCCTTCCAAGGGCGTCTGCCATGGCACGCGGGAGGGTGGGGGGTGGGAATGCTTGGGGGCAGGAGCAGAACTTGCTCCCAGCCAGCAGGAAAATGGGCTACGATGGTAGGTAGTGAGCTTCCCGTCCCTGGAAGAGCTCAAGAGGGTCTGGTTCCAGTCATTTAACCGATACGCATGGTGCCTCTGGTGTGCCAGGCTGTGTACCAGGCATGAGAAGTCCCCTGGTGAGCACACAGGCCGGCCGGCCCTTGTCTAGGGGCTGACCTTCCAGTGGGGGAAAGAGAGCTGGCAACCTGTGAGCAGGTAAACCTCTGACCCATAATTTGCTGCCTGGGAACACATGCAGCAGTGATGGAGGATAAACTCAGCCAGGGAGGCTGGAGGTCCCCCGAGGAGGCAGCGGCTGACCAATGAGAGGAGCCGTCCAGGCTGAGCGCTGGGGAAGAGTGTGCAGGGAGGTGCAAAGGCCCTGGGGCAGAGAGGGCTCAGTGTGCCCCAGGACCGGAAGGAGCTGGACGTGCCAGGGGAGAGGTGAAGCTGGAGGTGCAAGGTTCGGGAGCCAAGGGGAGGTGTTGGCTTTGGGCTCATCTGCCCAGGGCAGGAACCACTTTAAATGGGACAGGAGGTGGCAGTGGAGGCTTCTATGATTCTCCAGCTGCCATCGGGAGGGGGCGTCTCTAGCTCGTTCAAGGCTCTGAGTGGTTTTCTCCCAGTCAATCATTCATTCACTTATTCATTCAGCAAACATTTCCAGAGCTAGAGGGGCTCCGGATCATCTGGGGTGGGGCTGCTGTAAGACCTGGTCCTGGGCCTCTGGAAGAGGCATTGTGATGAGGGCGGCAGATAGAGACAAGCCCAGCGCGTAGGAGCCCGGCCCAGGGTCAGGCAGGGCTTCCCAGAGGAGGTGTCATCTGAGCTGAGGGAACCCCTGGCAGTTCTGGCCACAGGACTGCAGTGCTGGGCTGAGCCACAGTTACAGAGGGCACCCCACTTGGTGCCCAGAACAATGGGGGTCATGGAAGGGTTAACACAAGGCATGCAGCTCCTGCAGCAGGACCCTCTGAGACTCTAGCTCCTTGCACCCACTTCATAGCTGAGGAGACTGAGGCTCAGGAATGCATTGGTTCTGGGGCCCCTGAGATCTGATTTGCCCCACAGAGGGGCTGGTTCGAAGCTGACTCGGCTCAGGCCAGTGGTAAGGGATGGTGTGTGTGTGTGTGTGTGTGTGTGTGTGTGTGTGTGTGCACGCGCGCGTGCATGCGTCTCTGTGTGTGTGTGCACCTGTGTGTGAGAAGTCCGTCAGATCTGGATTTTTTGGGCTCCACCCCTTATCTGCTGAGCAACCCTAGGCAAGTCACTTAACCTCTCTGAGCCCCTTTCGCATCTGGCTAAGTTCTTAGGAGTTGGTCTAGACCTAGCCCTTGGGCAGAGCCCAACAAAGTGGAGAGTCAGCGTGTCTGACTGAGCCCAGGCAGTTCCCAGGCTCAGCAGCACCTGCTCCAGACGGAGCTAAACCAAACCTGGTGTATTCTGTGCTCCCCCCGCCCCTACTCCCAGCTCGCGTTGCTACCGGGGAGCCAGTTTCAACCCCAGGAGGGGAGCCCTTTGTCTCCAGGGAGGCCAGGCCCAGAGAAAGTGAGCAGCCTGCTCAGGTCCTGAGCAGGGAGGCCCCGTCAGTGGGCTTGGGGTCCCTAGAAAAGCAGGAGCAGCCTGGCCTGATCACAGCCCCAGGCCCCTTTCCTGCCCCCCCGCCCCAGTGCTGTCCAGGGCCTGGCTGGCTGCATGTCCACTAGCCCACCGGTCCCCGGCCCCTCCTGGCTGATATAAAAGGCCAGGCCTCTTGCAGGAGGGGGCGGGAAGGGGCTCTTGGGCCAGCTGGGCAGGGAAGTGAGCGGAGACAGGAAGGAAGCCGCACTGCTGGAGTCTGGGGCCACCATTGTCTCACCTGGGGGTGGGGGCGCCATCGTCTCCCCTCTGTCCTGCTCAGCTGCCTCCCCGCCACCTGGGATGGCTTCTCAGCTCTGGAGGGCAGGGGGTCGCTGGGCCCTCCCCTCTCCAGGCCCCACCCTGCTGCTGGCTTCTTCACCCACCCAGCCTCAGTTTCCCCCTCTGCAGAACCTTAGAGGGCAGATCTGTGTCCTGCCCGGAATTCCTGCAGGTGACATCGTGACGAGTGCCAGCCATCTCTCTAGTGCTTCTCCTAAGTCAGCTCACTGGAGCCACATGGTTCCCCATGCACTGAGGGCTCTCCTTCTCCCCAGGTGTTCAGGGACTTGCCCAGGGTTGCAAAGGGAGCAGAGCTGGCCCTCAGGCCCAGGCAGCTGGTTCTACAGCAGCCCCTCGCCTGTGCCATAGCTGACCTGCTCCTTTTCTCTGAATGACTCACTCGTAAAGGTTAAGTACCTATGAGGCTTCATCCTAAACTCTGGCATTGCCCGTTTAATTAAGATAGAGAGAGAGATGGAGTTCCCGTGTCGTCTCAGCAGTAGCAAACCCAACTAGTGTCCATGAGGACACAGGTTCCATCCCTGGCCTCGCTCCGTGGGTGAAGGATCTGGTGTTGCTGCGAGCTGTGGTGTAGGTTGCAGACTCAGATCCCGAGTTGCCGTGGCTGTGGTGTAGGCTGGCCGCTGTAGTTCTGATTCAACCCCTAGCCTGGGAGCTTCCATATGCCGCAGGCGGGGCCCCAAAGAGACAAAAAAGAGAGCGAGAGAGAGCTGGATGGATGAGCTGGGGGTTCTGAAATCAGGGCTGGGAGGCTCCCAGCTGTGCTCCCTCTCCCCAGACCTGCACCCGCCCCCCAGGCTCCCCCCTCCCCCGCCACCAAGACACGCACAGAGCACAGAGCGGGGCAGGGACAGGAGCACTCCTCCCTTCCTGGTGGGACCCTTCCCTCCCTCCTACAGGAAGTAGGAGAGGAGAAAGTTTGGGGACCCCCTTGGCGGACCGTCCTGACCTGGCGGGATGCGTCCCCTGGGTCGGAGGGCAGAGCTGCAGGGCTGTGAGCCCGGGGTCCTGGGTGAGGACCAGCTGGGACCTTCTGGCCTATGACCGGGATGCTCCCGTGCTCAGATCCCATCACCATGCCCGCCCCAACCCAGGCCGTGGCCTCCCCTCAAACCTGTGTCCACCTGCCCCACCGCAGACCATCAGTGTCCTGGGATGAGATGAGGGGTCAGACTGTCCCCAGGACATAGGACTCAGGGATGCCTGGCCCTGGCCCTGGCAGGAGTATCTGGGGCTGCATGGAATCGCCCCGGCCCCGCCCCAGACCCCCTCACCGTAGCCAGGATCCTGCAGCCTGCTTAGACTTTATTGAAGGTAGAGCTGGAACGGGGGCGGGGGGCGGGGGGGTGCCCAGGACTGCAGAGCCCTCCCCCCAACTTCCCCAAGGTGGGCTTCACTGGACGTGGGGTGGCCAATGGCCACGGCTCGCTCCTGGGACTTCAGGCACAGCTCAGTAGCCCCCTTCCCTGCAAACATCCAAGACGCCGCCTCAGCCGCAGCCCCCCGCCCCAGACTCGCGGGGTGTGGATGGCGGACCCCGCAGGGTGGGAGGACCCCACCCACAGCCCCCACCCCCACCCGGCGGATGGGGTCCTGGGTAAAGATGTTGCCGTGGGGGGGCACTGGGGGGGACAGGAACGTTACCCCCAGCTCAGGCCTCTCCTGGCCAGCTCCACCTGGGCCAGCCGGTGGTCACTCAGCACCTGCACCCGGGTGATGGCGGCCAGCGGCCTGTGGCGGTGGGCGAACTGCAGCACCTTGTGCTCCTGGGCGTGGACGTGGAAGTGCTCCGCGTCCGAGCTGACCTCCATCTGGGGGCAGGGGGACAGTGACCACAGCCCCCCGGGCCTCTCTCCTGCCCCTGCATTGAGCTCAGGCGGCTCTGAGTCCAGGAAGCACAGCCGGAGGCCCAGGGTCCCCTCCGCACGTGGAACCCCGTCATGCAGTCCCCCCCACCCAGGGCAGTTCTGAGGCCCCTGCTGGGAGCCCTTCCTCTCTCCTCAGCGGGGTGGCTGGGGGCCCGCAGTGAGACTCCTGCCCTAGCCGGCTGACCTGTAAGCACCTACAGTTAGTCCCCCCTCCAGGGGCCCCGGCTGCTACGCAGCATCCCTCCCACCGCAGCGGGCACCTGATGCGACCACAGGCGCCCCTCCCCCATGGGCCTCCCCCACCCCCGTCACCTCGAAGGGCTCCCCGAGCACCAGCGGGAAGACGGTGGACACCTCCTCCTGGCCCCAGCGACCGCCCTGGAAGGTGTTGGCCACGATGCTGGCGCTGGAGAAGCGGGGCTTGATGTGGAAGACAATGTCCCCCGCCTCCGACAAGAAGTTGATCTCGAACCTGGGGGCATCATGGGGTCCGTGAGAGCTGCAGATGCCTGAGCCGTCACCCGCCCAAGGCCGGGGGGGGGACCCCGGGAGGGCGATGTCCCTTACTTGTCCTCTCCAGAGTCAGAGTGTCCCTGGACCAGCAGGTTCCAGCCGGGGGCCAGGCCCCCTGCATAGAAGGCTTCAAACTGCAGACAAAAGAGGGGACAGAGACCCCTGGCGTGTGGCCACCCACTTGTCCGGAGGCTCCCCTCCCACCACCCAGTGTGCTCTTTGCTGGGACCCTGGCCCCCTGAGCAACGTTCCCTTCGCGACGAGGCGGCAGGGGTCTAAACGCAATGCCTTCGCAGCCTGATGAGCGGGGGGTCCTGGTGAGCAGGCAGCTCTGGGCGGGAGGAGCGCAGCTGACTTGGGGACCCCACCAGGCCCTGCTCCCGTCGCCCGAGTCCAGGTCTCACCCACCTGCAGTGCCATCTCCCCAGCTTCTGCTGGGCGCAGCGCGAGCCTGGGGATATATGCGGGCTGGGCGGGGCGGGGGTGCGGGAGCCCCACCCCGGGATGGCCTGGTGAGCTCATTGCCCTTCCCTGCCCCCACTCCCCACCCCCCCATCCTCGGCTTCCCCCTCCCCCACCAGCAGGTCCTCCATTCAAGCCCCGGGACGGGGCGGCCCCCTCCTCACCCTCCTTTCCTCAGGGGCCTGCCTGGCTCTCCAACTCCACTTCTTAGGATCCTCCACCCACCCCGAAAGCAGCTTCTACCCATTCTTGTGGGAAGGGCGGGGCTGAGGCAGCACCCCCCCCAGCCTTGACCTCCAGGATCTCAGGGGCCCAAACCCTCCCATCTGGTCTAGCGAGGGGGCCGGGGGATGGCTCTCAACCCTGCCCTGGGCTTCGGGGGCCATTTGGCCACCTGGCACCCCAAATCCGCGTCCCCCAGCCCAGCCTCCCCTGGCTGCCCTGTTCCAGCAACTCAGCTGGCCCCACGGGGCAGAGTCGGGATTAGGCTGGGCCGCTGCGGTCAGCGCATTCCAGGGCTTGGGTGGACGGACGGGCTGGGGGAGGGCCTTTCCCACACCCCCTCGCCCCTTCTGGCCTGGCTCCTGGGCCCCTCGCAGCCGAGCTGGGGAAGGGGCCAGGCCGGGGGCCCTCGGGAAGCCTGCTGGGGAGACAGGCAGAGTGTCCCCAGGCTTTGGGGGCGGCTGTGGGGGGAGCTGCACTGTCCGGGACCCAGAGAGGAGCCAGGCTGGGCGCAGAGCACCAGGCTGCTGTGTGTGGTGAGCATGCCGTGAGTGTGCCGTGAGCAGGTGGCTGAGTGTGTGAGCAGGTGTGCAGGTGAACGTGTGTGTGGGTGTGCTGAGCCAGGGACCCAGTGGTGGGAAAACTCGAGTGTGCGTGGACAGTGAGCCTGGGTGTGCGGGGTGTCCTGTGCCAGGGTAAGCGTGTGTGGCTCTGGGTGCTGCTGCTCTTTCCCTGCCCAGTGAGTCTCGGGATAGGCATGTACCTGGCTCGCCAGCCCCTTAGGGGTGATCAGCCCGGAGTGCCAGGCCCTCAGAACCCCAGCACTCCCCTTGGGCCATTATTCCCTCCGACCCCTGGTGGTCCCGCCTGGCCTCTCTCCGCTGTGCTGGTGATGGGCGTGTGCCTGTCATTTTTGATGAAGGGGGTGATGCTAAGGCCAAGGCTGGGAAGGGACACGGAGGTGGCCGCCACCTCCAGCGGGCAGTGCGGGCCGTTCCATCCAGCCCTGCCTGCAGGGGGCAGCCCTGAGCAGCAGCCCTGCCTGCCTGAGCCTGCTCGCCGTGGAGTTTTGGCTCAGTTGCACATCCCTGTGGAGGGTCCCGGCCCAAGGCGAAGAGCTTGAAGACCCCTGATTCAGGCAAGCCTGTCCCTCTGAACCTCCGCCTCCCCGTCCGGGCAGGGGGTGTGTGTTGCAGGGAGCACGCTGGGCTGGCCCAGTCACTGCAGCCTGGAAGGCTCAGAAAGCCCAGTTGGGACAAAGCCGGCTCTGGGCCTCCGCCCACCGTGACACCTGTACCTGGCATGAGCCCCCGCCTAGCCAGGCCTCTATGCAGGGTAGGAGCCAGGAGCGGCCGAAGCTCTCAGTGACGGGGGTAGCCAGGGGCCCAGAGGGCCCCAGTGAACCCAGGCCCCACATGGCCGGCCCACCGCAACGTTGTGGAATGCAGGTCGGCCCCGCCCGTCCTCTGGGACAGTGCCCCCACATTTAGGTGCTGGCCGGCGGGGGCTGGGAGCAAACAGACCTGCCCAGACAGACACCGCCCTCCTTTCCCGGATGTGTGGTTTTGCCCTGGGCTGTACATGTCCATGGGCTCCTGAGCAGCCAGCAGGGTCTCCACCCAGCTCCATGGGGGACCTTCTCCAGGATGGCGGCTTGGGCTCAGGGACCCACCTAAGCCCCGCGGCCGCCATCGCCAGGTGGCGCCAGGCCTGGGCCAGTACTCGGGGACACCCCCATGGTGTAGAGATAGCGACCATCCACCAGGAGCCCGCTCCGCCGGGCACTCAGCTAAGCGCTTTGCAGGCAGCCTCACAGGTCCTGCACCAGATCTAAGGGCACAGAGAAGTTAAGTGACTTGCTCAAGGTCACACAGCTAGGGAGTGGCAAAGCCAGGGTTTGCACTCAGTGGTCTGCTCCTGGGTGTGGAGCCTCTTGCCAGGCCAGGATGGAGGGTGATCAGGGTCGGCTTCCTGGAGGTGGAGGCATCTAAGTACAAATTAGAAGGTGGTAGGAAGAGCAAGAGCAGCGTAGCTAGCCCAGGGCATCGATGCCAGGCAGGGTCTGACATACCTCAGTGGTCCCAGAGGCCTCAGGCATAAGCCCCCTCTTCCTGGGACAGTTGACATCTTTTGAGGAGGCCGGCACAGGCTTCCTGGGCTTCGCGGGGTCAGGCACCATTGCGCCGACCCGCGTGACGAGGAAACAGGCGCAGATGGAAGGAAGCTCCGCCAGAGCCCTGGAGTGAAGGACAGTGGCAGCGGACGTCAGCACCCCCTCTGCACCCCCAGTCCAGTGCTCCCAGCACGCCCTGTTGTGTCCCGTGCCCCCACCCCAGCACAAGCACCCAGCCCGGCCCACCAGTGACCGACTCCAGGTCCAGGGTGGGTGGGTCTCGGGCTGGGCCAGGCTGCCCTCAGAGCCCTCTTCAGGCTCCAAGTCCCTCCCAGGACCCCCCGTCCCACCCCCAGCCCACATCTGGAAGCACTCAGTGACAGGTCAGCACGGAAATTCTCAGCCTCCACTTGGCAGGGAAGCAGGGAGCTTCTGCCAGGCGGGGGCCCTCTCGTGCCCAGGACACACAGCTTCAGGCCAGCTGTCCCCAGCTGGGCGCGGGTGGCCTCGGCACAGAGGCCTCACCTCTTCTCCCTGCTGCTGCGGCCGTGGCGTGAGCGTGCCCCGGGTCAAGAGAGAATGAGGACGGTTGGAAAGCCCTGCGCACCCTTGCACAGCTCGGGGGACAGGCCGGAGGCGAGGGGCTGGCTGGGAGGCAGCTTCGGCGGTGGCAGCTCTGGCTCCTTGTAGGACGCTGACCGTAAGGCCTGTGAAAAGATGGAGCTGCCCAGGGCTGGGGAGGGCTGCTGCAGGGCCGACGGGGACCCTGGGGCTCCGGGGAGGGACAGCAATGTCCCGATGCTCCCTCACCTGAACCTTCTGAATTCTCTTCAGCCACACCCTGTCCCGAGTCCGCCGCTCTCAAAGCTGAGTTGAGTCTCACAATATCGCCCTGGGTCTCTCCCTCCCTGAACTGCACTCTGTCAAGCACGGCAGAGGTCATTTCCAGTCCGAGCCGTTCGCCGAGGCCCTGCTTCGTGCAGGAGCTGCCGTCTGTAGGAGGAGGCCCGTCTGGGCCTGATGCATGCGGGCGCCTCTTCCCCCTCACCTGCCGGTACCCATGCAGCTCCCGGCACACAGTAGGTGCTCAGGAAAATGCAGTGACTGAGAACCATGCCCCTCGGGGCAGACGGAGGCCCCAGGCCCAGGGAAGGGAGATAAGAGGGAACACAGCTCATCTTGGCCACAATTGCTATTACTTGCCAGCTGAGTCCCTACTGTGTGCTCAGTACTGTGCTGAGTGCTCGTCATTCAGTCCTCCACCAGGTGGGTTACCAAACCCACATCACAGCCAGCTGCCCATTCGGTCACTCAGCAGATGTTAGCTGAGCACCTGCTCTGTGCCAGGCCCTGCGCTATGGTTCACAGGACAGACAGACACACAGAGCCCGTGCCCTCACGGAGCTGCCCGTGTCTGAGGAAGGGAGAGAAGATTAACTGTCAAACCCGGCATCCCATTATTGAATTATTATTAGGATAAAAGTCCTGAAGGGAAAATATGGGGAATGGTAATCGTGTACGGGGTGGGGGGACCTGGACTGACATGGGCTGGTCAGGGGAGGCTTCCTGGAGGAGGTGATATTTGAGCTGAGCCCTCAAGAGAAGGAACTAGCCAGAAGGGATGGAAGAGTGTTGCTGGCAAAGGGAACAGCATGTGCGAAGGCCCTGGGGAGGGAAGGGCCAGGATAGGGAAGACAACTCCCCAGCCCACTTCTGCTGCCTGGCTGAAGTCCCGCCCTTCCCGTCCCCCACCCAGGCACCATTTTCCACTCCCTAATGTGGCCCCGCATTGTCCCGGCCAAGCCACCCACCCAGTGCCTTGCCATTGTCTGTGTCTCATGCTTTCCACCCCTGAGTCTCTTATCAACAGAGAATCGTGGACTTGGTGGCACATGGGTGCTGATAAGGCTTTACTGCAGCCAGTGCCAAGCAGGGGCTGCCAGACCTGACACCACCCCTCTTGCTGGCATGGGCGTGCCAGTGGCGGCCCAAAGACACTGGGCAGCAGCCTGGCCTTCCCTCCTGTGGGGACTCTGCAGGGCTGACCCCTTGGGGTCACCCCTCCCACTCCCCACCTCTCCCGCCACACCCTTGCCAATCCAGCCAGCCAGTCCTTGCCCCTCCCCGGGCCTCGGTTTCTCCATCTGAGGTTGAAAATGAGACAGTGAGTGTGGCCTGTGAGCTCAGCGGGGGACAGAAGCAAGCTTGGCCTTGGCCCCAAGGAGGCAGTCCAGGCCACTGAGACGCCATGCCACTGGGGGTGAGGCTGGTGTTGTTCCCTCCCTGCCAGGCCTGGGCCTTAGGCAGCAAATAGGGGCTCCTGCCCAGACAAGGGCTCTCCTGTTGGGGGCGGGTGCAGAACCTACTCCCCAGCAGGCCTCAGCCCCTGGGAGGGGGGCCACACCCCACTCTATTTCACCCTCGTTTATAGAGGCGGCAGCTAAGGCTCAAGGGGAGTCCTAACTGGCCCAGGTCCATGCGGCCAGTTGCTGGTGGAGCCAGTGTTCTTGGTCGCAACTCTCAGAAGTGGGGCCAGGACTGGGGTGGCAGGACAGAGTCCCCCAGTGTCCCTCCCTCATTTTCCAGCTCCACGGCTACAGTTCTTGGCTCTGCATGTGTTAGAAGGGGCCCCTTCCTTTGCAGTCTTCAAAGTGAGTTCATGTCTGTTCGTGGCCCTGCTTGGAGAGGGCTTTGTGCCCATTTTACAGATGGGGAGACTGAGGGCACTGAGGGCAGCGTGCACGTGTCCCTGGTGAGGCATTGCCATGACCTTTCGAGGGGTCCGTCAGGAGCCCTGTCAAAACGATGCGCTTGAGAGACTCCAAAAGCCCTTGGTGGTGCCACCTTGGGGTCTGGGGCTGAAGGAGAGGCCCCCCTCCATGGCCCTGGATTGGGTGGGGTGGGACTTGGCTCGACCTGTGGGACCCTCTTGGGCTTTGGGCCACCACCAGCCAGGGGTGAACCCATGAGGGCAGCCATCTTTGAGGAAGCTCAACCAGCCCAGACAGGTCTGTCAGAAAGGCGGCCTGGGCTCTGTGGCCACTGGGCAGGCACAGTAACGGGTGAGAGACCTTGCTGGCAGGACAGGGGCCGGGGGCCAGCTGGGCTGAGCAGGGTGGAGCCGCCGGCTGACATCTGGCCTGGAGGAATGTAATGCTTTCTGCAGCTGGGCTCTGGGCTCCGGGAGCCTCCAGGGAAGCAGGCTGGGCCAGGTTTATAAACAGACACTGCAGCAGCCCGGATTTGAGGAAGGAAGAGCTGGGAATCCAATTAGATGAGAAAGTGGCTGGGGCATCCTAGAGTGGACCTGAAGATGGAGCTGCCGGAGCCTCAGGCATCCTGAGAGCCCCTCCCCCAGCACCAGGCCAGTGATGGGGACAACTAGGAGGACACAGGACACCAGCCATGGGTTCAAGCCCCCATTCTGTAGAGTGTAGACCTCCACGTGCTGTGCTGAGACCTGGGGCCCTGACCCCTCCCTGGGTGGAGGCGAGGCAAGGGGAGAAGGGCCAGACCCATGCAGCCCTCCATCCCTCACTCCCAAACCTTTCCAGAGCGCCTACTGCGTGGCATTGTGGGGGCGACATAGAGCACGCACTGCATGGGGGAGACAGATACAGCTCCACCAATCCTGCATGTTCTAGATGGGGATTTGTGCTGGGGAGAACGTAGAACAGTGCCGTCCAGTTCAACAGCCCCCGATTGCACTTAGACGTCATGCCCTAAGATGTGTGAATTGAGATGTGAATGTTAAAAAAAAAAAAAAAAACACTAGGGAGCTCCCGTCCTGCGCAGCAGAAACGGATCCGACTAGGAACCCAAGAGGTTGCGGGTTCGATCCCTGGGCTCGCTCAGTGGGTTAAGGATCCAGCGCTGCTATGAGCTGTGGTGTAGGTCGTAGACGCGGCTCGATTCCCTCATTGCTGTGGCTGTGCTGTAGGGCGGCAGCTGTCGCTCCGATTAGACCCCTAGCCTGGGAACCTCCATCTGCCATGGGTGTGGCTCTAAAAAGACAAAAGACAAAAAAACAAAAAACAAAAAAACAATAAGATTTGCAAGACTTGGTGCAAAATATCTCAATAATTTTATGAGTCACTTGTTAAAATATTTTGGATATACCCGGTTAAATGTAAGATATGACTGAAATTAATTCCACCTGTTTTGAAAACTTTGTTTTTAACGTGGCCCCTGGAAAACTTTAAATTGCATCTGGGCCTGCGTTGTATTTCTATGGATGAGATGGTGGGAGGGCAGGGGTAGGAGGCAGCTGCAGCTGGAGCAGGAAGGGAACGTCCTAGGGAGGTGGCCGCCGCCTTGAGAAAGACCCGGCCCAGGAGACTCGGAAAGAGTGACCCAGGCAGAGGGAACTGTCGGTGCAAAGGCCCTGAGGTCAGAGCAGCAAGGGGGCTGGTGCGGCTGGAGGGTGGGAGCGGAAGGGGCCGGGGGCAGAGGAAAGCCACCGTGGGGGGATGAGCTGAGGCTCTGCCTGTGAGGAGGACGGGCTAGGGCTGGACCACGTGAGGAACCCCCAGGATCCCCACACCTGCAGCCCCGCCTGGCGTAGCCGCCACACGCCCCCCCACTCCACTGGGCTGAGCCCCGCTCGCTTTGAATGCTCTCGCCAAGGCTGTTGGGAAAGGCCCACGGGAGCCGCCAACTCCCCACATAACTTCACGCCAGTTCCAGGACATCTGTGGGGGGCGGAGTCCGTGGCCCCAAGCTGTGAGCCCCGAGGTCCCATGCAGGGGGGGCGGCTGGGAGGGGGAGAGGCGGATGGACAGAGGCCGGTAAAGGCACACGGAGAAACGGGCCGAGAAGGGGGTCGAGGCAGCAGGGGGAGTAGGGGGGCCTCCCAGAGAGCTCTCCTCTCAGGCTGGGCAGCCCCCAGCCCCTTCAGAAGGGCCAGGCCAGGTGGGCCTCCAGGGGAGGGGGCTACACCCCGAGTCGAGGTCTGGCTGGGTGGGCAGCTGAACAAAAGATGGGGTTGGATGGACGGTGGCTGCCAGGGGGGGGCCCCCACAGCCACCAGAGCCCAGGAGCCTGGTCTGATCCAGGCGGGCCTCACGGGGCCTCGGAGGGTCATCTAGGCTCTTATTTTCTCAGACGGAAACCGAGGCTCAGAGAGACCGAGAAACTTGCCCGAGGAGCACAGCACGCAAGTGGGAGCGGCAGGCGAGGGCACGTCCCCCCGTGTCCTTCACACGCTTGGTCTCCATCCCCCAGCCGAGGCGCTGGCTCTGACGGAACGTTCTTCCCCTGCCCTGCATCCCCAGGGAGCTGGGAACTGTCCCCTGAGCTGTGTGGCCAGCCCGAGCCAGGCCTGTGGAATTTCCCCAGCCCAGGGGCCAGGTCGGGAGAGAGCCACGGTGGGCTGGTGCCTGCAGAGTGGGCTTGGGGGGAGGCGGTGGCCGAGGGGGCGCTGCCTGGGGAGCCTGACCCTCCTCACCCCAGGGCCCAGCTTGGAATTCTGGGAAGTGAGACCGAGGGGGTGGTCCTTTGAGATTAACGTATTGTACTGCGAGACCCCCATCCTGGGCCACACGATCCAGCCAGCCAGCCCCTCCCTCAACAAACATTTACCCAACACTCACCATGTGCTGGGGGCTGGGCTGCCACAATGGTCAAGGTCAGCTGTGATGGAAGGCGAGCCTGAGCCCACCCAGCCACGGTACACGGGGAGGTGGGCAGCCGTGGACTGGTCTGGAGTCCGCGTGGTCCAGGTCAGGGTCAGGACTCTGCAGGGTCTGGGGTGTCCCCGACCCACAGGTCTCAGAGAAGACAGGCATTTTCTACTGAAAACCAAGACTGGCCACTAAATGACCCTCTGCCATCAAGGTCCTTGTTTGTTTGTTTTTGTCTTTTTGTCCTTTGTAGGGCCACACCCGAGGCATAGGGAGGTTCTCAGGCTAGGGGTCTAACTGGAGCTGTTGCCGCTGGCCTACACCACAGCCACAGCCACGCCCTATCTGAGCTGCATCTGCGACCTACACCACAGCTCACGGCAATGCTGGATCCTTAACCCACGGAGAGAAGCCAGGGATCGAACCCGCAACCTCATGGTTCCTCGTCAGATTCGTTTCTGCTGCGCCACCACGGGACCTCCGGTTCTTGTTTGTTTGTGGTGGTAGAAATTTTGCAACATCTTTCTTGGGAGAGAAAAGACAAGAAAGTAAAGGAAAACGAAAGACCACTTGTGTGCCTATCTGCACGGGTGCTGGGGGCCTTCTCTGGGACGGGGAAGCCCCATTGAGGGCCAAGTTCAGGAAGCGAGTGCCCACCCGGTGCCCAAGGGAGCGGCAGGACACGGGAGGGGCAGGCCGACTCCAGGCAGGCGTCCATCTGTGACGGTGCCTGTCCCCTGGGCCGTGGCTGAATGTTCCAGAGAATGGCCAGGGTGGGCAGGACTCCGGGGCCAGGACAGAAGCCAGGGCACCCTCAGGGGACAGGAGAGGGTCCGTGGAGAGGCGAGGACGGGAGTGCTTGGCTGGCAGGGTTTCTGCAGGTGGCCTGATCCCCCACATGGTGGGAGAGGTCCCTGAGAGGGGACCCCAGCTGGAGCTTGGCGGTGGGAGGCGGGGTGGTGGGGGCAGGCAGAGGGCCAGGCCGAGTGGGCGGGGAGGAAGTGGAGACCCTTGCTCCCCCCTCAGCTCCTGGCCCTTCCTCGGCCTCTCCCCTGCCCGCCCCCTCCCTGCCCCAGACAGCGGCTCAGGGCCCGGGTGCAGCAGGCCAGCTCACCCCCGCCACCAGGACCCCAGGCCACCCCACCCCTGTTCCTGCGCTGACTGCAGCTCCCACTTCCCCAGGCTGGGATGGGACACGAGATTCTTTCAAAAACATTTCCTTTGCAAAATAATCCTTCGAAATATGTTTTTGGAAACGGACTCCTGATCAGAACAGGAAGAGGCTAATTACAGTCGCTCCCAGAGGGGCGCGGGGGAGGAAGCCCAGTGGTTAGAAACGGGTGAGGGCCGGGACACCGGCCCGGACGCCCCACCCACGTGTGGCCTCAGCCCCCCTGCCCCTCTCCTGCTGGCCCCCTGCCCCCTCCGCCCACCACTGGGGAGACAGTGACCCAGAGAGGCCCAGGGATGTGGCCAGAGTCACAGGTTGCAGGCCGAGCAGCCCCTCTCCCCACTGCTGCGTGGTGCCAGGTGGCAGCGGGGTTAGGCATGTGCCTGTGCCAGGTTGTGCCTGGTTGGGGTGGCCCTAGGGGTCTGCAGCCGGCTTAGCTGGAGGTGACCCCCGGGGTCTGACTTCCTCACTGAGCCAGGGCCCCTTTCAGGTATGCAGGGGCCGGACTGGGACCACCGGGGGGAGGGATGGGGGCCCCTGCCCTTAAACCCTGGGTACCCTCCAACCGAGGACCCTCTGGGTTCCTGGGGGACCTAGAGCGGGGCCCACTGCGGACCCCCTTCTGGGTGTCCTGTGTCCCTCTCGGTAAGCTCTCATGCTCGGGTTCCGGGTCATCTCTTACAGGCACTGGGGCTCTGCTTATCTTGGGGGTCAGGCTGTCTAAACCCTGACCTTTGCTCTGCCTCCAGCCAGGGGTCTTTGCTCCCAGCCAAGACCAGATTTAAGCGGAAAGCTAAGGAGTGAGCCCTCGAGGCCATGCCTCCGCACGCCTGTCCTTCCCATCATCCATCCGCTCGCCCGTGCATTTCTCGTGTGTCTGTCTGTCCGTCTCTGCTAGCTTCCTCTTGCTGTTGTAATAAATTACCGCAGTAGCCTGCATGGCTTAAAACAATGCTTATTTGTCACTGCGCTTCTATGGCTCAGAGGTGCGTGCTGCAGGTTAAAATGCAGTCCCGGAGCTCCCGTCGTGGCGCAGTGGTTGACGAATCCGACTGAGAACCATGAGGTTGTAGGTTCGATCCCTGCACTTGCTCAGTGGGTTAACGATCCGGCGTTGCCGTGAGCTGTGGTGTGGGTCGCAGACGCGGCTCGGATCCCGCGTTGCTGTGGCTCTGGCGTAGGCCGGCGGCTGCAGCTCTGATTAGACCCCTAGCCTGGGAACCTCCATATGCCGCAGGAGCGGCCCAAGAAATGGCAAAAAGACAAAAAAAATAAATAAATAAATAAATAAATAAAAAATAAAATAAAATGCAGTCCCTTCTGGAGGCTCTAGCAGAGACTGTTTTCTGGCCTTTTCCAGCTCTTGGAGGTGGCCTGCGGTCCTTGGCTGGAGGCCCCCGCCCCAGTCTTCAGAGCCAGCCTCGGCCCCAGTTGTCACAGCGCCCCTGGGTGTCCTGTTCCTTTATAAAACCCTCGTGGTCACACGGGGTCCACTGGCGGGGTACAGCATAATCTCCCCATCTTACGATTCCTAGTTGTCACAGCATCCAAGTCTCTCTTGCCCGTGATGACGACATGTTTCCAGGTTGCAGGGTTAGGATGGGCCGAGTTTGCTGGTGGTGGGAGGGCGCTGTTGTGCCTGCCGCGTCATCCTTCCGGGTCCCTGAACATCGGCTCATCCGTGCGCCATCCTCTCGCCATCTGCCCAACGGTACACCATTTACCCATCGGCCAGCCAGCCAGCCTGGCATTTGTCCATCTGTCCTTCTCTGCATCTTTCCCTCTTCCCATCTATCCTTTCGTCCACCCCCCCAGCCCGTCCCTTTATCTGATCATCCGTCCATCTACCTCTCCGTCTGTCAGTTCAGACTTCCATCCATCCATCCATCCATCTGTCCGTCCCCACACACGCACACCTGTCCATCTGTCTGTCTAGATGGGGCAGGAGGCCAAGGGACGAGGATCAGAGAATCATGGAGGATGTGGTGGGGACACAGGGCGGAGTCCCGACCCTCCCAGACTCTGCCTGGCTCAGTTTTCCTCTTGCTCACAGCTCAGCTCCTTCCTGGAACCACCCGTTGTCACCACCGCCGCCCCCCAGACGAATGGCTTCCTCTGCCACACCCACATGCCCCGAGTGGAGGCTCTCAGGAGACACAGGCCGTGGCTGACCTTCCCCGTCTCTGACCCAGGCCCCGAGGAGCCGGTGAGTGTCTGCTGCATGGACCTGGACGCATGCTCATCATCGGGGCGGCCACACCCCCTTCCTTTCAAGCGCAGCCCCTGGACTGCGGAGGGGACCCGCTGGCCTCACAGACGGGCCGATGCAGGAATGAGCGGGTCCTCGCTGACCCCGAGCCCCCTGGTTCCCCTCCTGAGCTCAGCGCAGGGCTCGCCCTGGGCTCCGGGAGAGGCTGTGGGAAAGGCCCCTCCGCTGGCCTCAGGGCGTCTTGTGGAGGAGTAGTGGTCACCCCAGGGCTTGTGGAGAGGCCCCTGGACCAAGCCCAGGATGACTTGATGGGGAAAAAATGCCCCCAAGAGGAGTGTCAGGCTTTGGCTGCCAAGACAGTCTGTGCTTATCACAGCCACATCCTTCTTATCTCCCTGCTAGGACCCGGGCGGGGGGCTCTGGGCTCACCGGCCCCGCAGTGGGGACCCCAAACCAGGGGCTAGGACCTGGTTGACCTCGATCGTCTTTCTCTGAATCTCGTCGTCTCTGGGTCTCACTGGATTTTTATCTCTGACTCCCTTGGTCTCCAAACACATCCTTCCTTGCAAGGGCTCGCTCTGCAACAGAGCCCCCCAGAGTCAGGCTGCCCAGGACTCTGCACTTAAGGCACCCCAACCCTACCCTCCTTCCCAGGATGGCCTCCTAGTGGCTTCTAGGAGTGACCCCATTTACACCCCACACCTTGGACCTACATCCCCCAACTGCCTGCCTGGATGCTGAAGTGCGGCCAGCCTGGGGTCCTGGAGCTGGACCCTGTGTGGTCAGGGCGTGACCCAGCATCACCCGGGGTCTCCGGCAGGAGGCGCTTAGGTGGAAGCGCCAAGTGGGTGAGCAGGTGGATGGAGGGCGTGTGGGTGGGTGTGTCGGGAGCCGGGTCGGTAGATGTGTGAGTAGTAGCTGGGCTAAGACAAAATGGATGATGACCCGAGCGTGGCCGTGCTGGCCACCTGTGCCGAGAGTCTGCCTGCTCCCATGGCCAACTCTGTGCCTCCCGGCTCCCCATGTGACCTCCAGGGCGCAGGCCAGAGAGGCTCCTGGCACGTGTGCTCCGGGGAAGCCGGCAGGAATGGGTGTGCCCGCCTGGTGGGCCAGGGCCCCAAGGAGGCGGGCAGGAAGGGGAGCGGGCATCCCTGAGGGCAGCTGGGAGGCAGGGCTGGGTGGGGCCCACAGCAGCTCCGGAACTCCAATCACCCCAGGCCGCCTCCACAAT
Source organism: Sus scrofa (assembly GCF_054392235.1). Lineage (NCBI taxonomy): Eukaryota > Metazoa > Chordata > Mammalia > Artiodactyla > Suidae > Sus > Sus scrofa. Next base: position 1,762,260 of record NC_139385.1, read on the forward strand.
GCCTGGGCCCCTGGTCCTCCCCGTGCCCCCTCCCCCAGACCAGCCACCCCCTCTGTCTGGGACCCAGGCTGGGGGACACTGGCCACACCCTTGGGGGTCCTGCTCCAGGGGAACCCCCAGCAGCCTTGCAGACCCGGTGGGGGGAGGAGCCAAACTGGGGGGGAGCTCCATGCAGTGTCAGGATCTGGCCCCTGACTCCGAGCCCCCGTCTGTGTGACCCTCAGTCAGACAACCAACCCCGTGGGCCTCAGCGTCCTAACTTGTAGCCTGGACCCCGAGGCTGCACTGCCTTCAGACAGGCAGGTCTCTGGCTTCCCTCCCTGCCCAGCGGTGCCTGGCTCAGCTCTGCGCCCAGGAGGCTCCATGCGCACTCACACGCACAAGGCCTGAGGTTTCAGCCCCCCTGGGTGGTACAAGACCCCTCTGCTTGCCCAGGGGAAGCTCTGTCTCCTGAGGCCCTCAGCAGCCGCTGCCCGCCCCCCCAGGCCAGGAGTCCCGGCGTGCACAGAGGCCATTATTCAACGAGGAAGGGGGTCCACCAGGCTGTCCTCGGTCCGAGGCCGGTCCCAGGGCCCCAGCTCTCCTGCAGCACCCAGAGCAGGTGTGCGGGCCCCCTCCTCTTGCTCCCTGGGGCCCCCGGAGGCTGGTGGGCCGGGGCCTGGCACAGTCTCCTCTGCACATGTGGGGTGATCTCCAAGTGGGGGTGCGGAGGGGCTGAGGTCCGAAAGGAAAGGGCTGGTGGGTGCGGGCAGGGGTCTGGCAGGGAGGGTCGCAAGCCCCCTCCTCTGTCCCCAGGCTGCTCTCTCTCACCAACCCGCCCATCACACACATGCACGTGCACGCACACGCACACACACACCAGGCACACATGTGTGTGCCCAGGCAGCACCGCTTGCACTGGAAGCACTGGTGCCTGGGGGGGTAAACCCCGGGTGGTGATGGACCCTCAGCCACACCTTCCTCCCCCAAGCACCGGCCCCGGCTCTCCTGCCGTTGGCCAGCAGTGTACGGGGGGCCTGCCTGGCCCTCGGTCTCCTCATCCAGACAGTGGGCCGGGCTCCCAGATCTCGAAGGGCAGCCCCACGCCCACTGTCAGGCGAGTCTGGCTTATGCTCCCATGCCCCCCACCCCAACCCCATTCTTTGTGGCGGGAGGAGGGGACGTGGAGGTGAAGAGGGCCCTGGCGCCTCGTGGCCAGCGGAACTGTCCCCCCGGCCAGCCCTCCTGTCATCCACTCAGGCTCGGCCCAGGGTGGAGGCTGTGTCCTGTCGTCCTGTCCGTCTGTCCATTGTTCCTAGGCCACTGGGGCCTGAGCGACCACCCCACCCCCACTGCAGAGAGGAGGAGCTGGGGGAGGGAGGGGGGAGGGCCGGACCTGTTAACAAGCTTCTTCCCAGCCCCCACCCCGCCTTAACTCCCCAGGCCCTTCCCAGGCGGAAAATTCAATTAGTTTCGAGCAACTGCTTTGCTGAAGAGCCAGAGAAAGGGGCAGGAGAGAAAGGGGACCCGCCCGGCGGCTGGTGTATGTGCTGTGCGGGGGCTGGGGGGGGGGGGACGTGGGAGGCAAACGACCTGCTTGTGTCTGTGTGTTTCTGCTGAGTCCTTGGGTCCCTGTGTGCCCACATCTGTCCCCTGCAGAAACATGGCCCCATAGCGCTCTGCACACCCTTGTGTGTCTCCCACCTCAGCCATACCTGCAAGCCCTCATCCCAAAGCCCAGGAAGGAAGCCTGGTTGGGGTCGGGGGGCCATGCGCACAGAAGGGTGAGACCTCCTTGCAAACTGCACCAGGCGAACCTCCAACTCACAGGGGGTCCTCCCACCCTGCTGGTACACTGACCTCTGGTCCTATCCTCAAACTCCCTAGCCTCCTGGCCACAGGGCCTTTGCACACACTGTCCTCCCATGCCTGGCCAGCTTCCCTGCAAGAACCTTGCCCCAGCCTGGGTCCATTCTTTCCACTCTCCCGTCATCCCTGGGCTTCAGAGCAAGTAGCCAAAAGCCTCCCCCCTGCAAGGGAGGCAGAAGTAATTCTGTCTGGATCCCGCTCTGTCCCGGTGCACAGCGTGGGGCCTAGCATACAGCAGGTGCTCAAGCGGTGTTGGCTGAGAGGATAAAATACCAGGCCCACAGTTTAGGAAACCATGAGTCCTGCAGCAGACACACCTGTCTCTGCCTGGCAAACTCCTATGCACCCTGCTATGGCCTGACTTCTAGGAGCCCTTCCTCCAGGATATCCAGAGTGCTCTGAGGATCAATAAGAAAGCGCATCGCATAATGACCCTCAGCTTGGGGTGTCTGCACTTCCCTCCAGGACACATTATCCCTTGTCGCTGGCCCACGGTCTCCCTTGACCCACCCAGGTACCCCTTCTGGAGAGGCCTCCACGTCACTGGGGTGCAGGATGGGGGCAGAGGCGCCCTCCAGGCAGGGCATGCAGTGGGTGTGCAGGACTCAGAGCTGCGGCGGGACGCGGGTTACCATGGGTTGGGGGGCTGGGTAGGGAAGGGGCACTGCCCCTCTGAGCACTACTTTATGGGTCCCTGTTACTGGACAGGGGGGCTGCAGCAGGTCTGGGCTGCGGCGTCCTGGGGCTGCTGGGAAGGAGGCGGTTTGGGAAGGCAGATGTGGGGAGGCCCCGTGCGGAGGAATGTGGGCTGGCCCCTCCTCTTTCCCCAGGAGGGACAGAGGCAGATGGCAGCTGGGGGCTGAGAACAGAGGGGGCCCAGCCCGCCTGGCCCAAGGCTCCGATGGGCGCCTGTGCCCCTCCTCGGGATCTGTGGGGGCACAGCCTTCTCAAGTTCCCGGCCCCCCAGCCCTTGCCAGCTGTGTGCAGCTGGGGCCTCGCCCTGAGAAATCCAACACCAGTGGGGGGCAGGGGGCCCAAGGCTGCTCGCGGGCTTCCCCCACCAGGGCCTCCGGCCATTTGTGACCTGCTGTGTCTGTCGCCAGTGAAAGGGGTGACCTGGAGCCCAGGGCTGGGCAGGGCCCAAGACTCAGTTTCCCGTGATCACACCTCTAGCTCCTTTCTGCCGAGGGAGCCTCACCGCCACCCCGCGGCTCCCGACCCTCTCCATGTGCCGGGATGTGGGGCTGAGGCTTGGGGACACGCCCAGCACCAGGGCCAGCGGGCTTCGCCCTCCGAGGTGGATGCAGAGTGCTCCTTCCTGCCCTCAGCCCTCCTACCCGCCCCGTGCCCATGCCCCCCACCAGCCCACTTTGCAGACAGGGAGACTGAGGCCCCACCCAGGGTGCCAGCCACCCAGAGCCACCCTGCCCTGGCACCCTGGGTCCCACCCAGAGCCTGGAGGGAGGGAGAGGGCTGTGAGGGAAGAGGGAGCCACCAGATGGCTGTAATCCCACGTCAACAGGGCTTAGACACCTGCCCGGCCTCCTCCCACCCTCCCTGCGGGCCCGCCGGCATTTCTGCACATCTCTGCTTGCAAGGGGCCTTCCCCACGGTGGAGGCTGGGCCTCCTGCTCCGGGGGTGGGGGGGTGGCGGGGCGCTGGCTCCCCACCCCCGCCCCATTCCCGCCAGATTTCCCCAGCCCAGGCACAGTCTGAGCTCAGTCTCAGGGCTGCCAAGGGCCGTCCTGGGGACAGACTGGATGCTCGAGCGCCTTTTCTGGACCCGCTTGGGGCTGGAGATGCTCAGGTGTTTGGAGCAGGTGGCCTGGGGTGGGGTGGGGGAGGGGAGGAGAGCGAGAACAGAGTCCTGCTGAGGGGCCAGGATGGGGGCGCCCCCGAGGAGGGGGCCAGAGTGATGAGAGGGCCCAGAGCTCCCCGCGGCCAAGGCCAGCCTTGAGACAGTCTCCCAGTGAGGGGACAGGTCACTTCGGAGCTGGAGGCAGAGACAGGACAAGGGCCAGGCTAGGGCGGGAGTCAGGCCACCACAGCCAGCCCACACCTGCACCCACAGCTGTGCCCGGGGTCCCTCCCACCCCCAACGTCTGGGACCGAGCTGGCCCACCGCCCCGCGCCTAGGCCCACAGGCCCCGCTCAGCCAGCATCTCGGAAAATGTGGCCTCTGCAGGTCTCCCCAGGGGGCCCACTCTGCCTGCCATCGCTCGCCCAGGGCCCAACAGACCGTCTAGTGGGCGTCTGGCTGGGAACCCTCAGCCCTCTGAGACCTGGCATTCCCGCCAGCCCTGGGCACACGCCGGGCTCAGGGCTCGGCTCCGCAGGCCCCGTCAGCACCGGGCTGTGGGGGAACGCAGGGTGGGAAGGTGGGAGCTCGTCTGGTCCTGGCCCGGCACCTGCCCCCGCCCGCCTGCACACCCCGCCAGCCCACGGGGCCCTCCTCGCCCGGCTGCCTCCTTTCAGGGTCCGACAAGCCTTTTCAGGGCTGACTGATGGCAGGTCTGCATTTCCATGTCAATGGGCCAGGCCAGGCCGCCTGGTAAGCTGGTTAACAAGCCCCCAGCCCCTTTGGGGAGGCTGTGCGGGGTGTTAACACAAGCTCCATTCTCCGGGGGCTCCGTGGCCTTGCGGTTGCCATGGCGCCCTGCGTGGCCTTTTGGGCCACGGCTAATCCTTTCTCTGGGCCTTTCATCCTGGCCGTCCCACCCCCGAGCTGGTCGCTGGTGACTCGCCGTGCCCAACAAGGCTGGTTTCTCTGCCGGGGTCAGAGGAGGCCGTAAATCCAGCCCCCTGGCCCCTAGCCCCCTGGCCCCAGGCCTTTGTCCCTGGCATTGTCCCTCAGTCCCCAGCCCTCCCCTTCTGGGAAAGCCAGTGGCGGGAAGGGAGCCTTTGCCAAGTGGTCAGCTCCTGACCTGGGGAGTGGCAGGTCCCCAGGCCCAGCCATGGCTCTGTCCTGTTCCCCCGTATTCTCACTTCTCCTCTCTGTTCCTTCTCCTGTGTTCCCCCCCCGTCCCTTGGCCTGGCCTCCGTGCTGTCCCCGGGCTGTGCCAGGCCTGCTCCTACCGCAGGGCCTTTGCTCCAGCTGTTTTCTTGTCTGCAATGTACTCCCCCAGACGTCGGCATTGCGCCCCCACTTCACTCGAATGTCCCCTTCGCTGTGAGGCCGCAGGCCCTGCCCTGCCCTCCTCGGCACCAGCTCTGTTTTCCCTGCAGCCCCGTCCCTTCCAACATGCCTCCAGGAGCACAGGGTCCTCGTCCACTCTGGAATGCCAGCTGCAGGAGGGCAGGGACCCAGCACCACGGCTGGCCCCTGGCGAGGGCGGGGGCGGGGGGATGCTCTGCATAAAAGGAGGGGGAGCTCTCAGCTCAGAGAGGGCGCCCGAGCCCCAAGGACGCACAGCATCAGGAGGTAGATGGTCCCAAGTCTGGGCTGGTCTGACTTCACGCTAGAGGTCCCCGCTGTCCCAGCTGCCTCCTGGGCCCAGAATCTCTCATCAGAGACCACCTCTCCCCCCTGCAGCACCCTCTGTCCCCAGGAGACGGAGTCCCAGGGTCCTGAAATTTTAGGATTCAGTTAGCCTGGCCGCCAGTCCCATGCTGGGCTCCCATGGCACCTCTCCTGCCGAGCTTCTGCTTGCATGCATCCAGCAACGGGGATCTCACCACCTGGGCGGTGCAGGTGGGATAAAGTGAGTTCGTGCACAGATGTGCTCCAGGGAGCAGGGAAGCTCAGCTTGGCTGCCCCTCGCGGGGGCTTCTGGGGCACATGGGTGACCAGTCGCTGGCTGGGCCCTGGATGAGTGGCTATGAGCAAGGATCCAGGCCTGATGTGTCCAGAGCGTCCCCTGAGACTCCCCGCCTCCCTCCTTCCTCGCTGTTCCAAAGCCAGGCCTCTGCTAATGCCCTCTGGCGCTCACGACAATCACGTGAGGCAGGAAGGCCTGGCTCCATTTTACAGCTGAAACCACTGAGTCTTAGGCAGACAGGGCTGGAGATGGCTGCGGGGAGACAGAGCCTGACTTCTGACCCTGAGGCTTCTCCCCAGCGCATGTGGCAAAGGGTGACAGGCCAGCCTCACGGCCTCTGGCTGAGGGACCTCATGCTGAGCCGGCTCTCTGAGACGCTCCGTGTACTGACTGTGAGGTGGGTGCGACTGGGGCCCAGGTCCTCCTCCCACAACCACCCCCCCCCCGGGCTCTCAGCTCCCAGGGCTGTGGGACTGACAGGGGCCGGGGAGGCTGCCTCCCCAGATTCCTGCCCAGTATAAAGTTGGGGTCCGTCCATAGGAGGCCCAGGTCATGCTGGGGTGAGGGGACAGCCATGCAGAGATGGGGTGAGGGTGCCGGCTGGGCAGGACCCCGAGAAGACGGGCCACAGCGAGGGAGGCTGAGGCTCAGAAGATGCGCTTGTCGAGAGGTGCGGTGAGATAGTCCGGCTGGGGGAGCTGTGGGGGCCTTACAAGCCTCCGGCCGAGGTGGGAGCCGCCCTGCCTCAGTTTCCCCATCTGTCCCAGAGACAGAGGAGGGAAAACCGCCCCCCCCCCATCCGGACGGGAGTGTGGGGCCCAGGGCAAAGGAGGGAAGAGGAGGGGGGCCAGGCTGGGAGTGTCTCTGGAGCGTGTGGGCGAGAGCCAGATTCCGGAACCCCCGCGGGACTGAGGAAGAGCTGGCTTTGTAGCGCCACTGGCTGTGCTGTGGGGGCTGTGGCTGTCCCCACCCCGCACTTCCTGCCCCCCACTCCCCCTGGAGGCTGCAGACAGGTCATGAGGGTCGGGCCCCTCCTGCTCTGCAGGAGCTGCCATCACAGCCCGGAAAGGATGAGGGGGGCCACACGGCAAGAGCCGTGCCTGTCCACAGGGGGGCTGAGCGGAGGTCCCAGCAGAGCGCCCTGTGGGTCGCGTGCGCCCTGGGCTGCCTCCCTGCTCTGGGCAGGACAGCCTCGGGGCAGGGGCAGCTCACTTAGGGGCCAACACCAGCTTCAGTGGCCTCTGCCCACCCCTGCCAAGTCCCATCCAGCACCAGCAGCAGCCCTCGCCCACAGCCACCCTGGACCCTGGCACTCTTGGAGGGTGCCTGGATCTGCTGCTGTGTGGGCGCCCGCGGCCTGGAGCGGGGCTGGACTGCGAGTCGGAGCAGGCCCGGCCACCTGGAAGCTGGCCCAGCTTCGTGCCTGCAGGGGCCCCAGGCCCACACCCGCCAGCCCTGCCTTCCTCCCCTGCCCTGACCCCGGGCCCAGCCCCCAGCGGCGTGGACCACCCAGCAGCTCCCTGGCACCCACCAAAACCAGGTCGAGAGGGTCTGCCTTCTCTGGCCTCAGTCCCCAGTCCCAGAGGGTCCCCAGCAGAGGCCGCGGTCTCTGGAGCGAGGCAGGTTTGGGTTCACCCTCCTGCCCCAAGTTGACAAAGGAACCCGAACATACCCCCGGCCCAGCCTAGCGATGCCGAAGTGACCAAGACAAGCTCAGGCTCGGAGGCTCGCAGAGCAGCAGGGCCTGCCTGACCGTGGCCACGGCCACGATGGCCACGGCCTCTCACCTCCCTCCCCGTGTACCAGGCCCACGCGGGGCCGCTCTCACTGTCCTCCCAACACTCTCTGGAGCAGGCTTCCTCATTGCTCCCATTTTAGAGCTGAAAAAACCACGGCACAGAGAGGTTGAGTGGCTCACCTGAGGTCACCCAGCTAACAGCAGAGCCCGGCCCTAGACCCTGGTGGGGTGGCTCCAGAGGCAGATAAGCTGGGTGCCCTGGAGCCAAGCTTCTAGCCCCGTCTCATCTTCCATTTTCCCAGCCCCCCTGGCTTGAGGTAAGGTCCTGCTGGCCAAACCCAGGCACAGCAGGAAGGACAAGGGGCAGGTGGGCCGTCCTGAACACGGGTTCGGACGGCTCTCAGGCCGTGGGACCCCCGCCCCGTGCTGAGCGTCCCTCGCAGACGCATCAGAATGCTGACCCTCCAGGAAGAACCAAAGGGCTGAGGAGTGCAGCCTCCTTAGCCAGGGAGATTTCCAGCCTTCAGTCCGGCCATCTGCAGCCAGCAGCCTGCCCGCTGGCCTGAGCCGGTGGACACCACACGGGCCTCACCCCCACAAGCAGAGCAGGCTGGGTGGGGGCAGGCACGACGGCATGTGCTGCACCCTGGGGGGCAGCATGGAGGTCGTGGGAAGGGGCAGCAAGGGAGGTCCCTGTGGACACACCTGGGCAGCCCAGCCTCCTGTGGGACCCAAAGATGGCATCAGAGCCGGCCCAGCCCACCAGAAGCCAGACGGCCGCCCCTCCCGCCCTCCGTCCTCGGTGTCCCTGCGGAGGGACCCTCCCTCTGGCTCCACAGAGGCGAGGGTGGGAAGAGACAGAGGAACCGGCTGTGCGGGACACCTGAGCCCGCTGACCAGGCCTCCCAGGGGGCGGCCGCCTGGGGGCTGGGAGGCTGAGCCGGGGCTGGTTCCCACCGCCTGCCCCCAGAGGGCCTGGGAGGAAGCAGGTCAGCAGGTGGCGGCCAGCTGGGGCCTAGGCTTGCCTCGACCCGCTTCTGCCGGGCAGGGGCAACTGGGCCAGGCCCTTCCTGGCCTCAGTTTCTGTATTTGTGACTCGGGATGCAGTCCTTCCCCTGCCGGGTCCCTGGAGCAAAGCAGAGGTGCAGACCCTAACCCCAGGGTACACACGGGCTCACGGGAGACACCGTGGAACTCCCAGCTCTGCCGCAGCAGGGCCAGAGCTCGGAGCCAAGGAAGCTGCCTCTGGCGTGGGGGCCCACAGACCCGGCCGCAGTCCCAGCTGGGTGAGCTCAGAGCCCAGCATCCGCTGAGCTGGAAGAGCGGCTGGGCCTGTGTCTTGGCACAGCGATTACAGTGGAAGGCGCCTTCCGCCGTGGAGCAGTCACGGGGGGCAGGCCCTGGGTCTCACTGGCCTGGGGCCTGGCCACTCGCCCGGCGCTCATGCCCAGACCTGAGGCTGAGAGAGAAACGTCCTGCTACTGAGAGGCCTGGCAGAGCCCCGGCCCTTAAGGGGTTGTTGGCCCATCAGCCTGTGCCCCCCCGTCTTTAGGCTGGGCAGCTGCCCAGGCCCCCCAGAACCAGCCAGGGGCAGAGGGGTAAGGCGCCTGTCTGTCCACCTATCCCGGGCAGAGGTGGGGACCACAGGCCGCATTCCCAGTGGGCAGGCCTGGTGCTGCCTGCTCTCTAAGCCGCCACCCCCGCCTCCATCAACTGGGCTCTCTGCCCCTCCTAAGTCAAAAGGCGCCCTCCTTGGCCCCGAGGGACCCTGGCGTGACAGTGAGGAGATGCAGCCTCCTGGGTCCTTGGCATTTAAGGGTGAGCTGGGCTGAATGGTGGCCAGAAGATAGGTCCAAGCGAACCGCAGAACCCATGAAGAGAGCCTTATTCGGAGAAAGGGGCTTTGCAGATGAAGTTACAGGAAGGACCTTGGGACGAGGTCATCCTGGACTTAGTGGGTCCTAAATCAGTGACCTGAGTCCTTCAAAGAAGAAAGGACACAGAAACACAGAAGAAAGCGCGTGTGCCAACAGAGGCAGAGAGTGGGAACCTCAAGGACCGGGCGGTCACCAGAAGCTTGGTGGGAGCCGACCCGGGAGGAGCCCCAGTCAGAGTCCCCGCTGAGCCTCTAGAGGAAGCCCCTCTGCCCGGCTTGATCTCGGACCTGTGGCCTCCAGAGCTGGGAGACAGTAAATACCTGTGTTTTAAGCCAGGCTCCTGGTCCTTTGTTACAGCATCCCTAGGACGCTGCTATGGGAGGAAGGGGGTCTGAAAAGACTCATCTCCCAGAACCCCAGTAGGCAGCGGGTAGGGTCAGAGGCCCGGGGCACTGCTTGGGTGAACGCTCCCCTGGCACCTCCCGTGGACCCGAGGGGCTGCTCCGCAGATGGTTTTCAGCTCATTGGTCCAGGTGAGCTGTGGGAGCATCTGGGGTCAGCCGTCCAGGGAGGGTTGGTGGCTGCCGCAGTCGCAAGTGCCCTGGACTGGGAGCTGGGCTCCCCAGGGTCCAGCATATGCTTCCAGAGCTGGCTGCGTGCCCCTAAACAAATCCTGCCCATCTCGGGGTCCCCAACCCCTCCTTAGGGCCGCAAGAACTTGGGGACTGTGTCTACCAGGTCCCCGGGTCTCAGGGAAGCAGCCATTCAACCCAGGAGGTGCCGGGGGCTGCTCAGAGGGCCGAGTGGCACCCCGCCCCTCAAGTCCTGCACGCAGGCCCACGGGGCAGATGGAGGGGGCTCGGTGCCCAAGTCGTCCTGGGGACGAGGCCGCTGGGGCAACAGTGGAGGGAGGTCAGGGAAGGCTGGACGGTGGAAGAAACGGTCAAGGATTAGGATGAGCTCTGGGGGAAGCTGACTCAGCCTCCAGGAGCCCCGCTTCTCCAGGCAGCGCCTTCCTGATGGGGGCCAACCTTCCGTCCCACGTTGTCGCCACCAGCCGGACAGGAAGCACGTGGCGCAGGCCACACCTCAGCCCTGGCCCCCGCCCAGCACTCTGGCCTGGCCTCGGCCCGCCACCTTGGCCTGGCCACCTCTCTGGGGAACAAGGCTGAGGCCGGCCTGACCCGCCTCCCCCTTCCCAAGTCTCCAGCTGCAAGGGAGGAAGGAGCCGGCTCAAGCTGCAGGGGCCAGCTCCGGGTGTGTGTGTGTGTGTGTGTGTGTGCGGCGACACATGTGTCCTCCTGTACAGCCACACGCTGCCCGCTGGCACCTGCGGGCCTGGAGCCGCCATGCCCCCAGCACGGCCAGTGCCCATGGGCTCATCCGCACGTGCGAAGGCGTGCACACATCTGCACAGACGCACTCCGTCTGGGGCACTCGGAGGGGCACAGCTGGGCCTCTCTTTGCCAAACCGTGCACGACGCCCCCGGAAAGCGGGTCCTCGGGACCACAGCTGGGGCAGGTTGACGGTGATGGAGGTGGGGCGGGTTCGGCCCTGCAGCTGAGGCAGCTCACGCATTTCCGCCTTCAGGGAGGAGCAAACGCAAGGCCTGGCAGTCAGGGCCTAAAGTTGTCTGCCTGTGGTCCCCTGCTTCCTCATCCCTCCCGCTGCCCTGTGCAGGGGTGGGGCCCTGGAGCCTCGGGCCCACAGGACCCTAGCATTTCCTGGGGTGCAGGAGACGCGAGCCCACAGATGCTCAGCGGGGACTCACCTGGTGACTTTGTTGGCTGAGGATGGGCCTTGCAGTCGGGGAAGGGGGCTGGCAGAGAACGTTGCCAAGAGGGTCGGAAGAGGCTGAAGGAAGCCTTGGGAGAGGTAGGGGGGCTGGGGGCCGTGCCACAGCTGCCATGCACATCTGCACAGGTCGACCTCTGACCAAGGATAAACGCCTGAAATCCAGCCCAGGCCCTGCTCACCAGGCGGCAAAGGCGGAGCACCTTTTCCCACGCAATGGCCCTGGGAGGCAGGTAAGAAGCCTGGCAGGGTTCTGAGGACCCAGTGAGTGGGCATCTCAGCCCTCATGGCCGGGGTCCCTGCTTCCCCAAGACCCCACGTTGTCTCAGGGCTGTGTGTGCTTGTGTCCACGGGCCTGCCTGCGCTCTTACTCTGGAGGGGACCCATCTGCCCCTCAGCCAGGGCTCCCATGGGCAGGGAAGCGCATCACTGTCTGGCCCAGGATGCTGCGGTTCCCACGCTGTCACAATGGCCACACAACAGGGCGCCCCCGGGGATGGAACCTAATCTCAGCCTATTGAAGACCTGAAAACTGTGGCCCCTGCCCTGAGCCAGCAGACGGCCCCGCCTGGGACACCTGATCCACCACCGCCCTCGCCTCAAAGGGGGACACTGTCCCCCCAGGGTCCCCTCCCCACCGGCATAGACAGAAAAACTGGGTCGCTGGGATAGAGTGACAGCAATGGCAGACAGGGAAGAGACGGGGCTTGGGGGGACCCAGCAGGCACAGCCAGCCTCTGAGGACACTCTGGCCTGGCCCAAAGAAGGTCTGCCTCGGGGCAGCCAGCTCTCCCAGGGCAGGGGTCTGGCCCAGGTCTCCAAGGAGGGGCTCAAGTTTAGGGTGCAGCTGAGAGAAAGCACCTGCCCAAGACCCCAAGAAGGGTTGGGGACAGAACCAAGACCGAGGACTTCCCTCCCCCCACCCAGAGGGGCACCCCAGGCCATGCTGCAGGCTGGGGTGTGGGGACTGGGGCTGGGCACAGGCTCCGGCCTGCCAGCCCCCGCCCCTCCTGGAGCACCCAGCCAGCAACTAACTGCTCCTCAGCCTGGGTGTGTCCGACTCCGATGCAGCTTCCTGGCCGGGACAGAGCTAACCGGGGGCAGCCAGGGAGACTCAGGCCTAGGCACGAGCCCCTCTTGGACCAGCGTCCTGGACTGTCACTGCTCTGAGTGCCTCGCCCTCCCGCTGCCCTGTGCAGGGGTGGGGCCCTGGAGCCTCGGGCCCACAGGACCCTAGCATTTCCTGGGGTGCAGGAGACACGAGCCCACAGATGCTCATGCTCGGGGTGGCTGGAGATGCACGCCAACTGCTGTGTGATGCCTGGGGCCTCTGTCTTCCCACCTGTGAAATGGGACCTGGCCCTTTCAGACTCTTCTAGCTCTTGGCCCATCCCACAAACGCAGCTCTCTTGGGTTGTCACCACTGTCAGGCACTTTCTGCTTCCTCGTCAGCTAGAGGGAACTCAGGACAGACGAGAAGGCGGTGAACCTGGCCGCCTGCCCCCAAGGAGGAGGCAGCTGAGCAGGGAGGCTGAGCCGGGGTTGGGGAGACACAGGCTCTGGCGGGGAGGCAGGATGAAGACGGGTTGGCTGAGCCCTGGGGTGTGTCGGGAGCAGGGAGAGGACGATGTTGGGAGGCTGGCAGGCAGGAATGGCAGGGGCAGGCCAGCCCTCCCAAGAGGACAGTGAATGGGGAGCCAAGGAGGGTGTCAGACTGTCACCCCACTTCTAGGTTTCAGGGGCCAACGTGGTGCCCATCCAAGACCACACTGCCTGCTCCTCATTCTACTCCACGTCCGGGCCAGACCTCAAGCATCTGGGCATGGAACTGGCCCGGCATTTTCATCTACCTCCCACCCCAGGCAGCCAGGGAAACTGTGGGCCCTCCTGGAGAGGCGTGTGGGCTCTGCAGCGTGGTCCAGAGGGTGCCCTCAGCCCTGCCCACTGAACCTTGGTCCACCCGACCGGGGTGCTTGAGAGGAGACAGGGCTACGGGGCCTTTGCAGGGCTGACATGGCTGCCTCCAGAATGTCCCCAGAGGTTGCCCGTGGGCGACCTGCAGGCCTGCCCCTTCCTGTCGGTGGCAGTGGGGAGATGGATGACGTGGGCAGTGGTTGCTTGGCAAACCTTCATGGTCACGGCAGCCGTGCTGAGCCCAGGGCAGATCCTCCCTCTCAGCGCGTGCCCTCGGGAGGGGGCGGACAGGAGGGCACCCGCAGCCTCTGGGGCCCTGCTTCTCTGCTCGGAGGAAGGTGCTGGTGGACAGAACCCCACCCACAGGTGTTCTAGACCTGGGCTGGGGGCACCCGGGGCCGACACCCCCACCTCCTACCGTGGATCGCAGGCCAGCTCACTTCCCTCTCTGAGCCTCAGCTTCCTCATTTGCAAAATGAGACCGGGAGACACGCCCTGCTAAGCCTGTGACCCTGTAGCCCCTCCCCCCCTCCACTTTCCTGCCCCCCCCCACTGCCCCTGCCTCTGCCTCCAGCCCTCCCTGCGGTTGGCAGACTGGACTGAGATGCCCTCTCTTCAAAGGCCTGGCTGCCATCAAGTGGCACAGCCTAGAGGCTGTGGGAGAGGGTGGAAGCCCTGGCCTCTGAGGGCGGGCTCTGTGAGAAGCCCCCAGCATGCGGCCAGGAGTGGGGGCCCCAGGAGCTAAACCTGGCAGACACATCGGCAGGCAGTTCCGTCTGCTGCTTCTGTCAATATGAGCCTTCCTGTTTTGGAGATTAAACCTCGGCTGAGCAAACAGCTTTCAAGGCGGCCCCTCCCTGCCACCTCCCATCCCCAGCCTGTCCTGAGCCCAGAACCACCTGGAGGCTGGGGGGATGGGGGCAGGGCCAGGAAGAAGCCCCCTTCCCCTCACCAAACCCTGCTCTGCACCCTGGCCAGCCCCCCAGCCCTGCCCCAGCCCCACTGACCCCTGGCGAGGCCTCTGCCGGAAGCCCCCTGTGTAATCCTTCCGCTCGGGGCGGGTGCACTGTCCCGGTGGCCCTGCCTGCTGCATCCTCTGCCCTTGTGTGACCTCCCCCAGGAAAGGGGACGCAAGCCACTCCTCGAGGCCTCGCTGCCAGGCACATGCCCGCTGGGTACCGACCCCAGGCATGGCAAAGAGCCACCCCCGAGCGCTCCACGGAGGACCCAGCCCAGAGAGACCCGTCATGACAGATTTTTCCCTCGGCCTCTTGACACTCTTTGGGGCCTGTCTTGTCCATCCTAGGATGTCTAGCAGCATTCCTCCTGGTTCTACTGGCGAGATCCACTAGCACCCCCTGAGCCCACAGGTGTGACAACCAAAACCGTCTCCAGGCATTGCCAACCCCCACCCTGGCTGAGAACCATCAGCGAGCCCTGCAGGCAGTGCACAGGCTGGGAAGCCAGCCGGGCTTGCAGAGGGACGGCAGAGCCTCAGGGGCTGGGGCCAGACAGCCCCTGCCCTGCCCTATCCCTTCTCACCACCTCCTAGCAACCCAGTGCTGCCCTCTGCCCAAAACCCTCCCCAGCCTCAGCTTTACTGCTGGCAGAGCCTCCGAGGGAAGGGAGGACTGAGCACAAAGGCCGAGCTGGCCCCCGGCTGCCTCCCAGCTCCCTCCCTCTCTGGCCACAAGGACACAAGGCCCAGAGGGACAGACAGACATATAGGGAGGACCAGGGTTAACTCCTGATATCTGGGCTTAATGGCAGCTGCTTCTCTTCCATCTTCAAAGCACCCTGGGCCAGAGTTCCTTCTGTGATGCAATGGGATTGGCAGCGTCTCTGGAGCGGGTTCAATCCCCGGCCCCACACCGAGGGTGAAGGATAAGGCGGCAGCTACAGCATAGGTTGCAACTGTGGCTCAGATCAGTTCTGATCCCTGGCCCAGAAACTCCATATGCCGTGGGGCAGCCAAAAATAAAATAAGTTAATATAATAAAGCAACCTGGACCACCCCCCTCCCTGCTCGCACACCATCTGTGGCTCCCCAGTGCCTCCCTCTCCCACCCAGGGGAACAGGTTTCCTTTCCTGGAAGCCCCTCCTGAAGCCTTGTACCGCTGGCCCTGGCACAGGGTGGATTCCTCTTGCCCAGGCTCCTGGCACCCTTGGGCTTGACCCGCCTTCCAGCCCCTCCCACCCCCTGCCTACTTGTGGATGCGGGGTAAATCCTCCCCACGGGAAGGTGAGCTGCCTGGAGGCAGGGGCTGTGTCTGAGTCACCTCCTATGCTGCACTGGAGCCAGAGCCAGGGATGCAAAAACTGCCTAGGGATGCCGCTGGGTGGGAGTGTTAGTGGACAGACAGGTGAACAGATGCGACCCATGGCGGCAGCTTTCTCCCTGTGGGTGCAAGTGTCCCTCCTGGGCACAGAACCTCCCCCACCCTCTCTTCCAGGGCAGCTAGGAATACCCAGGGACGCCACGTCCCGTCCCCCCCATGAGTAGGGAGAAGACAGTGCTATCCGGGTCCCAGAGGAGGGGCCTGAGATCAGGGAGAGACAGCCCAGCTCAGGGTCACGCAGGAAGCTGGTCTTCCTTTAAGCCAAGTCTCGGACGCCTGCTACCTCCATTCGGCCCAGAGCTGCCTCGTCGGGGATCTGGTCCCATCGACATGGGCACGGGGTCATGACTGGGGCAAGGGACTGTCCCTGGAGCCTGGCAGGCACCAGCACCGTCATGCCCCACCCCTGGCCCCGCACAAACTAGCCATTCTTGGCAAGACAAAGGCGGGCTGGGGCGGAGTGGATCTGGTGTCTCTCTGGTGGGCGTCTGGCCTCTGCAGGATGTCGGTAATGGGTTCTGGTGGGGGGGCTCTGCCACTGGGGGCTGCAAATCAGATTAGCTCTGTCCAGTCCCACGACCAAGGTGGCCCCAGCATAGCCACCAGGAGGAAACCCAGCTGCCAGCGCTAGGCCTGCCGCCCTCCCTGTGCGCACAAACCCTGGTCCCAAGGCTGAGACCCCCCCGACCTTCCTGTGGGGTCAAGGGCATGCCTCTTCCCCTCTGCGGACCCCCATGTCCCACCTGTAAGACCCATAGTTTGAATGGTACCCCGGGGGGTGGGGAATGCTCCTGTTTCCCAGAGCAGGACAGGCATGTGGCCTATGGCCACTTTTATGGGGCCAACCCTGCCCTCAGGCCCCACCGCCAGCGCCAGCTCTGAGTTCAGCGGGCAGTCCTGCCGGGCCTTCTTGCCCTGGGACCATGTTCCCCTGGCTGGGAGGGGCCTGGGGGGAAGGATTGTTCTCACGAGCCTCTGTATGTCTGCCTGATCACATCCATCCATCCATCCGTCCGTCCGTCTGTCCCCTTCCTCCTCTGGTCAACCAGGGATAATGGAGCACCTACTTTGTGCCAGGCTCTGATGAGAAGCGAAGCATCACTTCTGCCCTCACGGAGCCCCCAGGCTACTGGGGAGGTAGGCAGGGCAAGGGGCAGTTACACCCTTAGGTGGGCAGTACCAGACCAGGGGGAACCCTAGGGGCTTGGGGAGGACTTCCTGGGAAAGGCAGCACTTGGCTGGCCTTGAAGGGGGCTCTCCGAAGCCTTGCTCAGCCACCCAGGCAAAGTCGGCCTGGCCACTCTGAACGCACCAGGCCCAAGGGTTCAGGCCACAGGGCCAGGCCCTCAGGGTCCACAGTGCGGGGCTTTGCGTCTGCAGAGTTCCAGCCCCCAGTGGATCCAGGGTGGCCTGATCCCTGCTGTAGGGTCGAGGGAGCTCCTGAGACTCATGGAGAGAAGGGCACTGGCCCAAGACCACACAGAGCACGGGCCAGGGGTGAGGGGTTCTGGCGGAGCAGAGGCAGGTGGACGGGGCTGGGGGCTCCTTTGCAGCTGTGGGCTGTCTGTTCTCACAAGCAGCGTCCCCCTGGCAGCAGTAAAACGGAAATCAGCTGCCATGGAGCCCGTTCATCCAGCATCTAAGCCAACCCCTCTCCATTCCCTCCCCTCCCTCCTGCCAGCGCTGACTCTTCATCCAGAAGCTTCTGGGCTGGACCCTCTCCGGGCCACTGTGGCCATGCCACCCCCTGCCTCTGAGCGAGCCCACAGCACCTTGACGTCTGGGGCTCCTCTGCTGCCACTTCTCCTCCTAGGACGATCCAATGGCAGCCTTGAGGACGGGCCTTCTCAGCTCTGTGTCCGACAGGGCAGTGTGAGGCCCCTGCCTGGCTCCACCTTCCTGCCACCACCTCGTGGAACTGGGGACAGTGCCTTCCTCCCCTCGCTGGGCTCTGCTGCCGGGTTGGAGGAGGCTGTTCCCGGGACACTGAGCAGAACTGCCTCGGATGACTGCCCTCGAGTTAATGGGTCACCCATTATGTTTCCTGGATCTTGCAGGAAAGAGACACCCAGGGGAGGCCCCAGGAGCCCATGGGGAAGGGGACTGCTAGAACCCGCTTCTCCATTTGCAGAAGGCCCCAGGTGATGGGTACACAACACCGCCTCTGAGCCTGACGGGGGAGGCAGAGCCGAGCCCCAGGGGCCTCACTGGTCACGCGGGCCCCTGTCCTCCGCCGTCTCCACCCAAGCCTCGCTGGGCAGCTCTCAAGTCATTCTATTACCCAGCTCCCCTCGGCGGTGGGTGGAGGGGCCGTGCTGAGAGGAGGTCGGCTGCCCAGGAGGCGCCCAGACCCCTGGCCCAGAACACGAGGCCCTCATCACTCATGAGCAGCTTATAAGATGGGTCCTCGCGTCCTGAGTGGGGAAACTGAGGCTCAGAGGAGGAATACCCCAGGTCCAAGGTCATGAAGCTGAGAAGTGGCCCCTCTGGGATTAGACAGCAAGCAATCTTTCTCCAGAAGCTCCCAGCCTGGGTCTACACTCCCGTGCCCGTGTCTGGGGAGGGCCCTGGCAGAGCCTCTCGCCCATCCCAATTCCCAAGGACCCTAAGGCCCCAGGGGGCTTCCTGGCAACCGGGTCAGCCCTCCCCACCCACCTCCTTCTCCCGGGCCCAGCACCCCCTGCTTCCACCCCACAGCTGTTTGGCCCAGTAGGTCCCCTGAAGGGGCCTTTGGGTCTAGGGTGAGGGCAGGGGAGGGGAGCATCTCAGGCTGGAGCCGAGCCTGGGGAGGGGGGCGGGGGCGGCTGGGCCAGCCACCCTTCTCCAGTTTTCAGACCTCAAGGAGTCACCACGAAATTCCATTCTCCTGACAGCAAAGAAATTGAATCACTCTTGCCAAAGCCCACGGCCCCACAAGAATGCTGCAAAGCTTTGTCCTGCTGTTCCCAGACAGGCAGCTGCACCCAGACCCCCCCACTCCCACCAAGCCTGGCCTCAGAGAGGTGGTACAGACACTCCCTGCCGCATCTAGGCCACGCCCCTGCCAGGCTGAGCCCCAGCCCCTCTGTATAGTGGCTCCTCCCCCTCGCTCCCCGAGTACCATGCAGCAGAGCTTCCTGAGCCCCGACTTGCATTCTGTACAGTGGGCACGTCACTGCCGCTTCCTGGTGTATCAACAGTGCAGCAGCCAGGGCTAGGCAGCACCAGCTGGAAAAAGCAGGGAAGCTCTGGGGCGCAGGGCAGGGAGTCCTGCCCCCTGGGTGGGGGCCATGGAAGGGTGGGTTCGCAGGACCTCCAGGTGGGACTGCGGGGTGACGTGGCTGCACGCTGCTGTTCCTCCTGCCTCTTGCAGGATGCTCAGCACCTAGTGGGTATCATGGAATGTCGGTGCCAGTGACAGAATCCCAGGGACAGAGCACAGCTCGTGCAATGAGTCAGGGCTTGACAGTTTGGGGGCTGTTAGAGCATGGGGAGGCATTGCAGGGAACAGCAAGAAACAGAGCCGGAACCAAGTTGGGAGGTACGTCAGGCCAGGACTTGAACTCACAGGTGACGGGGAACCACAAAGATTTCGATCTGCGTGTGTGCGTGTGCAGGGGGTGTGGGGGTGTGATGAGCTGCGTGGAGAATGCGTACAGCAGATAGATTGGGGACTGGGAGACCAGGGTGGAGGCTGCTCGAGAGGTCCAGGTCCAGCAGGAGCGCAAGGTGATTGACAGTGTGTCTGCAGCAGCAGGGACACGGGTTCAATCCCCAGCCGGCACCGTGGGCTAAGGCTCCAGCGCTGGTCCAGGCCTGGGAACTAGAATGCCTCAGCCGGATGGAAAAAAAAAAAAAAAAGGTCCAGGATAGAGGAGGGTCTCTCTCAAAACAGCCCAGACCCGGGATAGATAAGAGTTGGTGGTGGGTGAGGGACACGCGGGCACAGAGACCTTTCAGATGAGAGGCTGGAGCTGACCGTCTGCCAGCCTTCAGGTCCATTTCTCCCCTGCCCACCCCCACCCCTTCAGCTGACTAAAGGCTCCCAGGCTGGGCTCTGGCTGATGGGGGAGGGGTTTATGGCAGGAGGTGACTCTATGGGAGTCTTGTCACTTGGACCCAGTAGCACCATCTGCTCTGGCATCTGCCTGCCTGAGGTGGTGCCTGCTAATTACCTCGGAGGCGGGTACAGGAAGAGGCCTGGGAACTCTCACTCCCCAACGCCCCATCAGAGGGGCAGGGGCCCGAAGAACAAATGGGCCAGGCCCCCTGGGCGCAAGTCTGGAAACTGGACCAGACATTCACACAGTAAATCTTTATAGAGCACCTACTGTGTTCCCGTTCTTCAGCGGTGGACATTCAGGTGGAGGGAGCGGGACCACGAAAGGGGAGCTGCTGTGAAGCCCACGGCCACCGGGCAGAGTGAGCCATAAGCGGGGGACTGGTTAAGCCACGGTGGTCGCTGGGAGGCTGCTTAGGAGGGATGGGGAGGAGCTGAGGAGGGAAGGGAAGGGGACGAGGAGCAGCCAAGCGGAGAGCCACCCCTAGCTGCGCTTCCGGAAGCGGCTGCAGGCAGGGGCTAAGACTTGAATTTCTCGGCATGGGGCCCTTGGCCACTTCCTCGCCCCTCACCCTCAACCTGAGCAGCCGGCACGCATTCCTGTCGCCCCAGCTCGTGCGGTGGGCCGGCCCGGCCCGTGGGAAGGGCCGGGGGCCGGGGGCCGCCGTGTGCCGGGGAGGCGGGGCGGGGCACAGCTGGGCCACATCTGGCCCGAGCGGAGAAGGACCAAATGGGACAGAAGGCCGCCTTTCATCCCGCGCGACGAGGGGCGCTATCGGTTTCTTCTCACCCTGGGCGCCCAAGGATTTCTGGGGACCAGTCCCCCGCCCACCCCCCCGACGTGGGGCCGTGACGAGGAAATTAGCTCGAGGCCTAGGGAGGGAATTTATAAGGTGCTTTCTCCCTGGAACCTCGTGCTCAGGTGACTAAGTTCCTTCTCGATATTAATAACAGCTGCTCTGCACCGAGAGCGCAGGTCTCCGCAGGTGCAGACCCTGTTACCTGGAGCGCGCTGCTCTACGCAGGTGCAGACCCTGTGACTTGGCTGGCACCGTCCCTGTGGTAGGAAGCTGGGTTTGGGGAGGGGAAGTGCACAGCGAGGAAGTAAGGACGGCCCCCGCGCGTCGATTGAGCCCTAAGTCCCTGTCCCAGAATCCCAGTCACAGCGCCGAGGGCGCGCCCCTCTGCCAGCCAGAAGCCCAGTACGGCTCCAGCCGGCGCTCGGGTTTCCCCTTCAGAGTCACTGGGGCGGGGCAGGCCCAAATCCCCACGCCCCCCGGCGGCCTGCTGGGGGCGATCCAGGCGGGGCCCGGCGTGCACGTGCGCACAGGGGGCGGGAGCCCACGGCGCCCGCCCTGCAGTTCCCAGACCCCAGCTGCGGCCCCACGTGGGCGCTGCCGGGCGTCGGGGGGTAACCCGGTGAGGCCCCGCCCCAGGGTCCGGGAGCCAGTGAACTCGCGCAGAGGGCGGGGCCTAAGGCCATCCCCCGCCCTCAGGGGGCGGAGCCACCCCGAGGAGGTTTAAGAGCCCGGGGCGAGGGCAGTTCCTTGCTGTCGGTGCCGCTGGACGCTAGGTCCTCTACGCTGGTGTGCGGGGCAGGGCGCGCGGGGTAGGGCGCTCCGCGCGGCCGCCACCCCACCATGCTCAAGCGCTGCGGCCGACGCCTGCTGCTGGCGCTGGCGGGCGCGCTGCTCGCCTGCCTGCTGGTGCTCACGGCCGACCCGCCGCCGCCCCCGGTACCCGCTGAGCGCGGTCGGCGCGCGCTGCGGAGCCTGGCGGGCCCTTCGGGGGCGGCCCCGGCGACCGGGCTGGAGGCGGCGGCTGCGCCAGCGCTAGTCCGCGAGGTGCACAGTCTGTCCGAGTACTTCAGCCTGCTGACCCGCGCTCGTCGAGACGCGGGCTCACCGCCCGGGGGCGTCCACCGCCCTGCCGACGGCCTTCCTCGGCCCCTGGAGCCACTCGCGCCGCACGACGTCTTCATCGCGGTCAAGACCACCAAGAAGTTTCACCGCGCGCGTCTCGACCTGCTGCTGGAGACATGGATCTCCCGCCACAAGGAGATGGTGAGCCCCCGAGGCCTGGGCAGGTGGGCAGGGGACGAGGTGCCCTCTTGTCCAGCTGGTGGCAGCATCCTGTGGGCACCAGGCTGCATCTCTGTCCAGCCACTGGAACTGTGTGGGGGCCAGTGATGCCAGTCCATCCACCTACAGCCTAGTTTGCCTGGTGTGGCCACTCTCCCCATACAGTTGTGGAAGTGGAGTGGGTATCTGGTCCCCCCACCCCAACTTCCAGGGCCCTGAGTGGCCTGCACGGACCCTACCCCAGGCACCAGTTGCTGGGGCTGGTGCACTGTGGTGCTTCTTGCTCCTCAAACATTGGAATGCATTTATAGGGAATTACACTCCCCAAACCTCCCAAAGCAGATTCTGCATGGGGCATCCACCCAGGACCCAAAACAGGACTCAGCCAGGCCAGGAGATCCTGACTGTTTAGGTTAGGTCCCCGGAGCACAGGGCCAGTCCCGTCCCCCATGGGATGGGGACAAGTCATTATTGACGGTATTCCGGAGTTGGGGGGTGGGCATGGGTGGGCCCTGGGGAGTACATCTCAAGAGAAAGAAAGGTTTCTGGGTTGGGGGGCCCTCTCTCCACAGCGCAGAAGTCTCTAGAGCCTGGAACCTTTTGCACATCCTAGTCAAGCATCAACTTCCTACACACACATAATAAAGACACACCCCACTTTGAAAATCGCCCTCTGGCTGCAGCAGGACGGTTGGGTTGGGGCAGGACCAGGGCAGAGTGTGAGCCCTGCTTGGGGAGGGGTGGGGGTGAGGGGAACATCCCTGAGCTGGGAGATTCAAGGGACCAGCTGGGCATTTGGGGTGAGGGCGAAGGACCCTTCACTGGGGTGAGGGCTTGGAGAATACCCCACCCCTCTTCCTCTTTGTTTACACCCCTGAGGTCTGGGGATCTTCTGGCCTGGCTGAGCCCTCTTTGGGGGCAGGGCTCTGGTGAGGTCATGATGGGGACCGAGGGGCAGGATCCTATCTGGTCCAAGCGTGGGGAGGGGGCCCTGGAAACCCCGTGGCAGCCTCCCGGGAACACAGCGTCCCTTTCCCAGGGGCTCAGCAGGCTGGTGGGAGGGGGCCGCGGGGGCCGAGGGTTTTGTTTGGCTGCCGGGGCCGTTAGGATTCCCAGCGCCGGGCGGCTCTCACGCCGGCCGCTTGGGCAAGGTAACAAAGCCCCTTTCTCCAGTGGAGAAAGGCGTCCGGCCTCTTGTGTGCAGCTATGTGCTCCATGGGAACCGCCGCCGGCGTGCTGGCCACTCAGGTTGCCTGGCGATGAGGGCCTGTGCCCCCCCCCATGTCCCCGAGTCACAGCACTTGTGGGGCACAGTCACTGAGCCAGGCACCACCCCCTAGAACTCTGCCTCCCTGCTGTGTGACCTTTGCCAGTGTTCAGCCCCCTCTGGGCTGCCATCAGCTCTGAGCACCTCTCTTTTTGAACCCTGGAGGCTTTGTCCAGCAAAGGGGATATGGTCAGTGGGGCTCAGGTGGTCTCAGTCAAGCTAGGTGACCGTGGGCAAGACCTGGGGCCTCTCTGACCCTCAGTCTCCTCCGAGACTCTGAAATGGGGCAAGCATTGCCCTGCCAATAGGGGGTTGGCAAAGAGGACTAGCAAAACCTGGAGATGTGGGGAGTGAGCCAGGGGGCACTCTCAGTCAGAGCGGGGACCATCACGTCCCTGGACCCTGAGCTCCCCAGTGAAGGGCCACTCACGTGTCCTTCTTGCCAGCCGACCCCACCCAGGAGAGGCGGAGTCTGTCCCTGTCCCTGATGGTTGATCAGTTCATGTGTCACCGCAAGCAAGAGCCCCTCTTAGAGTGTATGGGGGCAGGGGTCCTTGAAACTGTTTCAGCGGAGGGTCCTTCTTTCCCAACCTTGTTCAGTGATTCAGAGCCAGTCTAATGGGGGAGACTCAAGGAAGTCAGGGCTGCAGCGGGGGAAACCCAGAGAGGCTGTGCGAGCTGAAAGTGGGCATCTGACCCACGTCGGGGAAGGGGGGACTTCCTGGAGGAGGTGCCATTTGAGCTAGACTGAGAATAGAAAATGCCCAGAAAGGGCAATTGGGCATCTTGAGCACAAGCCTGGTGGGGGGGGGGCGGTGTGTGCAAGAAGCTTCCAGCAACTGGAGTGACTTGGGTG
The DNA here is from genome assembly GCF_054392235.1 of Sus scrofa. NCBI lineage: Eukaryota > Metazoa > Chordata > Mammalia > Artiodactyla > Suidae > Sus > Sus scrofa. The sequence goes on from NC_139385.1 coordinate 1,785,773, forward strand.
GGGGGCGGTCAGCAGAGGCCGGACCATGACAGGCCTTGAAGTTCTAGGATGAGGGGCTGGGCTTTGGCCCACACGTTCCTCCCCCATCCCTCCCAGCAGTGGGCCAGGCTGCCGCGGCTGCCACCACAGCGGCCACAATAGTTGGGGGGAGAGCTTGGCATCCTGTGTTTCTTTGAATCGCAGCTCCAGGAACAATGCTGCTTCCTGTGGGTGTCCCCCCGCCCGTCCTCAGGCAGCCCTGCTGCCCTCGCTGCCCCGCTCTTCCTCCTCCAGCCCTGTCATCGTCAGGGAAGTGGGGAGGGCGGGATGGGGGGGTGGTCTTGGTCCCTGGAGGGCACGGCTGGGGTGGACTGGTACCAGCTCCGTCTCAGGGTGTGCCTTTCAGGGCCTCAGTTTCCCCACTTGTGCACTTGGCGGTTAACCTGTCCTCCTCCCAGGGCTGTTAGATGAAAGAAGGGGGCACCTGTGAGCCCTGGTTACCCCGTTGCACAGGGGGGGAAACTGAGGCCTGAGCAGCCGGGGAGGCCCACGGCAGGCAGCCCATCCCCTCCTCTCCTGGTTGCTCTGCCGTGGGGAGACAGGAGGCCCGGCACCCTCACACCCCCGCAGCCCCACGCCTCCGCCTCCTAGTGCTGCTCTCTGAACAAAGGTGACTTTAATCTCCGTAGCCTGGGGCTGGGTTTTTAGGACACCACCAAAGCGCGGGAGAACAGGCCTCGCTTGATCTCATTAAGAAAGCATTTTCCTTTTAATCCAGTGGCGGCAACAGGGCGTCTGCACGGGCCGGCCTCAGCCTCCCACAGCATTCCTGGGCTGAGGTGCTGGGGAGCAGGTGGGGGGCTGGATGCGAGTCTGTGCGTGCGGGCCGCCCTGGGGTGTCTGCTCTGGAAGGAGAGGGTGCATGTGCCGAAAGGGTGAGGAAGGAGTCTGCCACCCGCTTAGCTCTGTCTGGGCTCACCCGGCTTGTTGCCTCTGCCCAGCGTGTGCCCAGGTGTGGGGTCCGGCCAGGCAAGGAGCTGGGGCTGCCAGTCGAGAGCGGCCCCCAGGTCCCCGGGTGTGTAATGTGTGCCAGACCTGCACATGCTGGACCTAACCTTGGACCTTTTTGTTCCCAGAAGGAGACCGAGCCCTGGTGGGCGAGGAGGTGGGGGGTCTCCTGCGGCCTGTGCTCAGAGCACCCTCTCCCGGGCCCCTGGCTTTGCACTCAGCCACGCCTGGGTGCACGGGGTGGCACGCGCTGGGCGGGCCGGGCAGAGGAAGGAACATTCCTCCCCGTGTGCCGACGGGCCCAGGCGGGCGCCGGCAGCTCCGGGCCCCTCCTCATTGCCCCCCCACCGCCCGCCCGCTTCCGCGGAGCGATCCTGGCAGAGGTAGCCCTGTGCTGGCACAGGTGGAGCCTTGATGTGGCCTTGAGGGAGGCCGGTCTGCGCGCCCGAGTTTCCTTGCCTGAGCAGCGGGCGGGGCGTTGGGGGCGCCGATCCCTGCACTGGAGCAGGTGCGGTTTCCTGCCTCGACCTTGCTGACCGTTGGAGTCTCGTTAGAACCCTGGAGGATGCTTTGGCTCAGTGAAAGTGACCGGCTCTGCTGGCTGGTCACACGGCCAGGGTGCGGGGGGCCTCAGCTTGAGGGCCCAGCCCGGGGGACTCTGCAGGCTGTGGCTGCACCTCTGCCCGCCGGACCTTGTGCCCAGCCCGGCCCAGTTAACCAGGCCAGCTGTATGGTAATGCGCTGCGCGGCCACTCCCGCTTAACGCGGCCGAGTTCCCCTGCCTCGCGCGGCCCAGGACAAAGCTGGCGGACAATGCCTGGTGATTCACCCTCCCTCCGGGCCCTTTGTCCGCCAGGGCTTGGCAGCCGCCCAGCAAAAGCCTTTGTCCCCGACTGATTGAGACTTGGCTTCCCAAAGCCAACCTCCTCCGCCTGTCCCCCCACCGCCCTCTGCCCCTCCCAGAGGCCGGCCACTGTGTCAATAAGGGTGTGTGCCCCGCCAGGTGCGTGGGGCGGGCGGGGAGCCGGTTACCTGGCGGGTGGGCGGGGCGCCCCACCTGGCTCGTGCGGGCACAGCTGCCAGGTGACCTTGGGCCCAGCTGCCCAGGTGGAGAGGGGGTTCTTCCTGAGCCCCTGGCCCACGTCTCCTCAGGCTGGGCACTCGAGCCCCATGCTGCCCGTGGGGAAATTGAGGCTCAGAGAAGGGTGGGGCGTGGGCGCCACGGAGGGTCCTGTGAAGCCACAGGGTGCCCAGCCCTGGACCCCACTGTGACTGCCTGTTCAAGGCCGTATTTCTCCCTGCAGACGTTCATTTTCACCGACGGGGAAGACGAAGCCCTGGCCAAGCGCACGGGTGAGCCCTGCGTGTGGGGAGGGAGGGGGGCTCCACCTCCTGGAAACCCTCCCCTCTGGAGAGGTCACCGAGGCCACGGGCCTGGGAGGGCAGTTTACTCAACGGGTTTGCTCATGGCCCCGCCCCCCCACTCGCCCCCCCAATTTTCATGCAAATGAGGCCCTTTCAGCTCCCAGGGCCCTTTGAGCTGCTGTGGCGGCAACAGGTGGCTGGTGCTGGGAAAAGCTGCCTGAATGGGCGGGGGCGGGGCGGGGCGGGGCGCGGCGCCTGGGAGGGGCTAGGCTGGGGGGGCGGGGGGCTCGCCAGGCCCGGGTCCCGCTCCTGCGAGGGGCTGAGTCGGGAGGCCCGCTGTTGCTCGCCCAGCTTGACCGACTGCCACCCCCTTACCTTGCTCTGCTCTCCGGGGACCTGCTGTGTGAGCCCAGGCCCCGGCGGCTCTCTCGCCATCGGCTGGGACCCACTCACAGCCCCTCCCCTTGTCCGCAGGCAACGTGGTCAATACTAACTGCTCGGCCGCCCACAGCCGCCAGGCGCTGTCCTGCAAGATGGCCGTGGAGTACGACCGCTTCATCGAATCCGGGAGAAAGTGAGTGCCGGCCTTTGGCTGGGGCCCAGCGGTGTCCCCGTCCCCTCGCAGGGCTCCTGCCCCGGCTGCGCCCCCCCCCCCCCCAGCCCGCTCCGCCCCCGCACGGCGCCCTGACGGCCTGCCTCTTGCCAGGTGGTTCTGCCACGTGGATGATGATAACTACGTGAACGTGCGGGCCTTGCTGAGGCTGCTGGCCAGTTACCCGCACACACAGGACATCTACCTGGGCAAGCCCAGCCTGGACAGGCCCATCCAGGCCACGGAGAGGGTCAGCGAGACCAAGGTGGTGAGTGTTCCAGACACACAGGCCTGTGCCGCGGGGGTTGGAGGGGCGGCGGCCCCCCACAGCCTGGCAGTGGGGTCTGGGAGTCTCACCACGCTCCCCCTCCCACAGCGGCCGGTCCACTTCTGGTTTGCCACCGGCGGGGCAGGCTTCTGCATCAGCCGAGGGCTGGCCCTGAAGATGAGCCCATGGGCCAGGTGAGTGCACTGGGGCACAGGTGGGCCCGCCCCACGTGGCAAGGTCACCACACCGAGGGGCCTGGCTTGGTTCATCTTCCCAGCAGCAGTGGTGCACGGGCAGGTTGGGCTGACCCACCACCGCCCACCGGTCACTAGGGTGGTCAGCACCCAGGTCGGGGAGGACCCCTTCCTGCACCTGGTAACCCCCTCCTTGCAGAGAATCATCAGGCTGGAGTGGAGGAGGGGGCCGTCCTGTGGCTCAGGTGGGGGGGAGCAGCCAGGCGCCAGAGCGTGTGAGGGACACAGACGGGGCTGCGAGCTCCGCTGGGCATGTCCGCCTCCTCCCGGAGCTTGACCAAGCGCTCCGTGTGACATTCTGTCTGGCGGGGTCCCGCCCAGCCCCCCACTTCTGCTCACTCTGGCCCCCTGGTCCTTCCCTCCCGCAGCGGAGGCCACTTCATGAGCACGGCCGAGCGGATCCGGCTGCCGGACGACTGTACCATCGGCTACATCGTGGAGGCTCTGCTGGGCGTGCCCCTCATCCGCAGTGGGCTCTTCCACTCCCACCTGGAGAACCTGCAGCAGGTGCCCACCTCCGAGCTCCATGAGCAGGTGCGCCTCCCGGGGGCCTGGGAAGGGACTTGGGACTGAGCAAAGCAGCAGCTGGAAGAGGAAGGAAGGGGCAGCCGGGACAGAGGAGTGAAATGGGGTGGGAGAGGAGGGGGGGAAGGTGGGGGGGAGAGGAAGGTGGTACCGCTGTGTTAAATAGGTCACCAAAGACCCTACCGCCGGTTGCCACCCACACATGGATCCCTCTACCGGTGCGCCCCCGCCTAAGTCCTGTTGTCCATCCTTCCCGCCTCTGCCTTCAGCGGGACCCCTGCTCTGCTTTTTGGGTCTCCCCTGTGTCCACAGAGATTCTGGTCACAGCTAATGACACTGCCAGCCCCGGCCGAAGCCCCTGTGGACTTTTACTCCCCGGGGGTGTGGGCAGTGGGAGCGTGGATCTTCCTTGGTCCGAGGGTGGGCGGAAGGCAAGGCTGTTCCCTCATTCCGAGCCGTGGGCAGAGCCGGGCGGAGGGGGAGGCACTGGGATCCCTCCTGGCATCACTCTGTCCCTCTCCCTGCAGGTGACCTTGAGCTATGGCATGTTTGAAAACAAGCGGAATGCCGTCCACATTAAGGGACCTTTCTCAGTGGAGGCGGACCCATCCAGGTGAGGAACCTGAGGCCCAGGTAGGGGCGGGGCTTCTGTAGGGTCCCCTGGGGGTCTGCTGCCGCCAAGCAGCATGACTCAGCAGTGCCCCCAGGAGCCTGCGCGGGTGGAGGAGGGCCCCTGCCCCCGCGCTGTGAACTCAGCACCCCCACCCCCCACAGACCAGCCCCCCACTCTGTCCCCACAGGTTCCGCTCCATCCACTGCCACCTGTACCCGGACACACCCTGGTGTCCCCACACTGCCATCTTCTAGCCATTATGGCTGAAACCCGGTCCCTGGGCACCCCTGGTATCCAAAGGGCCCGGGGACCCCTGTTGTGCCGCCCTGGCCTTGGCATTTGAGGCTCTCCCAGGGCTGTGCCTGTGTGTGTACCGTGTGCCCGTCCGTGCAGCAGACTGCTGGGCAGCTCTGCTCTGCCGAGGGCAGGCCCGGTCCCGGCTGTCTTTCCCTGCTCCACCCCGGGAGGATTGTTAAGTCACAGTGACCTCGGACAGCGGTTTTATTATGACTCTGGGGTCTTTGGGGCAGCATGGGGACCAGATGTGCACGCGCCTTTTCTTCCTGCTGAGCACAGGCCTGCCTCTGCGGGCACTTGCACCCTGGGGTCCTGCGTCTGCCTCAGAGCCCCCAGGACCACTCACCAGGCTCAGGGCCAGGAAGCTGGGTCTTGGGAGGTGTGGCCCGAGCCCCCTGCCCACTCCCGAGCTCTGGCCTGGGCACCGTGGCTCAGAGGAACAGCAGCCGCGGTGGTCTTGCCACTGGGTGAAGTGCAGCGCTGTCCGGGCAGGGGTCTTCCCTGGCCTCTCAGCCCTCTTCCCTTTGTGATGGGGAGTCAGCTGAGGGTTTTATCTCCTCTCCCAAGTAGAGAGAAAGTCGCCCATAGTGGGTGTGTCTGTAAATATTGTGACAGTATTTTTTACTGTGCTTGTTTTTGGAAAGGGGCTGGGTAAAAAGTAGGGTGTTTTTGTCTTTGTTTTCGGGGCTGGGGGAGGGTGTTATTTTATCTTTTCTGTGGATCAGAAAAAGCAGAAGCCAAACTTGGGATAATTTTTGTGTTAAAGCGGATGGCAATGTCTAACACGCTGTGTATTTATATGTCGTGGCCCCTGGCCTCTCCCCGCCCACCTCCTGCATAGCCCGACTCCCACCAGCCCAGCTCCGCACACCTGGCCCGTGGGGTGTGTTTTGTCTTCTGTTTTTCTTTCTGCAAAGACACAGCTAGGAAAGTGAATAAGGGAAAAGTTCTCAGGGAATTCAAGTGTGTTGCTATGGTGACGTCCTTTGCTGTGAATAAAGATGCTCTTTGGGACAACGGGGGTCCTGGTCTTGGCTGGAACTTGGACCAGCGTGCAGGTTTGTGAGAGGTGGCTCCAGGGAGGCTGGGGGCCTGTTTGCACTCTCGTGGGGGAGGTGGGTAGGCCCCTCTCCGCTCCAGCCTACTATTGCGGGAAGGGAACATGTGCCATCAGAATAGTAACTTGGAGTTCCCTCTGTAGTGCAGTGAAATCGGCGGCATCTCTGCAGCGCCAGGATGCAGGTCCGGTCCCCAACCCAGCACAGTGGGTTAAAGGATCCGGCATTACCCCAGCGGCAGTGTGGGTTGCAACTGTGGCTTGGATCTGATCCCCGGCCGGGGAACTCCATATGCCACGGGGTGGGGGTGGGGGGGCAAAAAAGGAAAAATAACTTGCAGTGGCCTGGGAGGTGTGGCCACCCCAGGGCCCCCTTGGCTGTAGGGGAACCTCACCCAGACAAGCAGCTCTAAGGCTCTGAAGCCCCAGTCTGTGCCAGCCTGGCCCTGGAAAGCTGCCAGGGAGTCCAGCCCTTCCTGCAGGAGGACAGGGGCTGGCAGCGGCTTGGCCTGGCACCTCCTTGCCTGGCTTCTTCCCGCTCCCAAGCTCATACTCTTAACCCACTTTACAGAGGAGGAAACTGAGGCTCAGAGCGGGTGATGCCCAAGCTTGGGCCTCTGGGCTGGTGGAGAGTCCAAACGCTGAGGCCAGGGGGCCCTGGGTCCCAGGCTCACCCCACCCCCACGCCTTCAGCTCTGGAGGAGGATTTGTTCTGCCCTGTTTTCTGAACCCAGCTCGAGGCCCTTTCTTCCTCAAATCCAGCCTTTGTGACGGTGGGAGTGGGGAGGGGCCGCTGGGGAATCCCCTCCCCCGCCCGGTGGCCGCGGGGGGCGGTGGGGGGGAGCCCTCACTTCCTCTTCCTCAAACCAAGCCCACACACCACCCCCTCCTCCCCGCTCCCTCCGGCTGCCACCCCCAGGGGACGTGCCAGGACCTGGGGCTCCCTCTGCTCCAAGCTTAGCCCTCTCCACATGGCCCAAGGCCCAGTGGTTTGAAGAGTGCCTTCCCCTTCCTGCCCCACCCCCACCAGACACCCACACTCAGCACCCCCAAAGGGGCGGCAGAGGGCCTCTTCCTCACTGGGGCCTGACCCGGCCAGCTTTGCACGCCCTGAGTCAGCAGCGCGGTTTCCACGGCAGTGCCCCGGAGGGGTGGGCAGTGACTGGGACCGTGGGGGAGAGGGAGTGCCCCTTGCCATCACACAGCCTGGCTCCCCCAGACTCGCCTCAGCACCCCGCTCTGTGGAGGCATGGGGGGCGTACGGCAGCGGAACTGCTGCCACCTGTGGGCAGAGGCCGTGGGCCTCCTTCCTGCCTGCCTGAGTCACAGGAGCCTCTGCCCCCGGCAGCGTGTGGACCCAGGGCCCCAGAGCCGCCCCCAGCGCCTGGCAGCGCCTCCTCACAGGGCTGGCAGGGCCCTGGGACACAGGTGTGACCACAGCAGGTGGAGCCCGCGTCGGAGTTGGGACCCTTGCTTGATCACAAACCGTCCCCGCACGGGGCAGGGCCAGAGCAGAGACAGCAGAGCCGAGGCGCTCAGGGCGGGGTGGGGCAGAGGCCTCCATCTGAGCGAGGGGGAGCCCGGGGTGGGCAGGGGGGCATCAGGAGAGGCCCGGCCAGCAGCACCTCGACCTTTCCTCTAGCGCAGCTGAGGGAGGAGGACGTTCTGCTGCCGCAGAAGAGGAAGCAGGTCCAGGAGGCCTTACGGGAACTGGGCAGCCCCGAGCCCTCCATCCGCTGCCCTGGGTGCTGTAAGGAAGGGGGCCCTCCCCCCAGAAGATGAGTCACGGGGCAGAAGAGGTGGCCTCCCTTCTGGAGGCATGACAGGGTGGGGGCGGGGCAGCCATACCCCGTCCTCTGGTGGCATCGCCCTCCCCCCCTGGCACTGCCCCCCCCAACACCAGGCCAGTGGCTGGCTGCACAGGGTCCTGGCTGGCTCCATGGGCTCCCCATTCCCCAGCCTGGCCTCCCAAACTGCCAGCCACTCAGGGACTTTCAAAAATAAAAAGTAAAACCGCACCCTGGGGCTGCTGGGCACTCAGCACCCCCCACCCCGCCCCGCCTTGGCTTCTGTGCTACCAGGCTGGTGCCGGAACAGAGGCAGAGCCAGGTCCTGGAGGGGGCAGAGCCAGCCCATTTTTTGTCTGTCAGATCCACTGGCTGGTCCTGCTGCCACCCCAGGCCCATCTGCCCGCCCGACCCCAGCCTCACCAAACATTCTTGGATGTGACACCTTCCCCAAGTCCTTTCTGAGCCCAGGGCTGGACACCCACAAGGCACTGGTCCACTCCTAGAAGGGGACCCCGGGACCAGGGGGCTCCTTGTCTAGGCCCCTGGAGGGTGCCCAGATTACGTCGCCACGCTGAATCTGGGGCTCAGAGTTGAGGCTGCCCCCTACTGCCCCTGCCAGGGCCTCTGGCGGGGACACCGCCCTGTGACCCCCTGCAGCCCTTGTGCACTGCCTGGTGGTTTGTCTCCCACCCTCATCTGCCTTTCTCAGGGTCTCTACCTGGGAGTCGCTGTGGGCAGGGAGGCCAGCCCTCTTTGAAGCCCCTTGCTTGCTCTTAAAGGCTCGCACCACAAATCTTTGGTATCAGCACCATTTGGTGCATGCTGTATGGTGATGGCAAAAGGCAAGCTTGAGCTGGCCACTGCAGGCCACTCCTGCCACCGTCCTGGCCCCCCACTCGGGTGTGGGGCTGGCTGCTGCTGCATCTGCCCACAGCCCACCCAGGTGGAATCCCCAGGTGCTGGCCAAGAGACCACTCACTTCCTGTTTTAACGAGGTGGTCACAGCAGAGCCTTAGACGGGCAGCCTGCAGTCACTGGGAACTTGGTGGTAATGCAGATTCCGGGGCTGCCCCGGCTCACTGGGGGCTCCCCATGGGTCCTCTGAGAGTGTAGGTCTGGCCCTGCCCGGAATCTTCTGTCCGCCAAGGACCTGGCGCCCCCTGCCGGCCATCTGCCATCCCTGCGCCTCCTGGAGATGGTCCTGCCGCGCTGACGACGCCCCTCCTCGGCCCTGGCCCGCCCCGCCTTCTCCCCCTCCCCCCTTAACGGGATCACACCTGCCGCCCCTCCACGCAGGTACCCACAGGCGCCTCCTCCTGGTATGATGTTGACTCGACTCCTGGCTCACGGCCACTCCCACACTGCTCTAGTGACTTGGCGTCCTGACCCTGCCACACTCCTGGCGTCTGCTTCCCCAAGACCCCGCCCCCTCCATGGTCACTCCCCAAACCTTGGCCACCCCGTGGCAGCAGAGGGCCACTCTGCCTGCACCTGCTGTTATCCAGCTCACTCCCTCCGATTTCCTGAGTCCGCTGGGCCCCTGGGCCCCTACCCCTGGAGGGCTTGTCCCCCCCGCTGCCTGAAACCCCAGGGTCTGGTCACCCGCTGCAAGTCACCGTCACCTCCCTTGGCCTCTCTCACCTCCACACCTTCTGTAGTCTCTGACCTGCTGCTTTCAGCCTGCTGCCCACTCACCACCCACACCTGGGCGGCTGGAGGGCCTGCCTCCCCGCCTGGTGAGTCTCACCTGTGCCAGACCAAGCGTCGCGGGGGCCTCTGGGCAGACCCACCATCTCTGCCCCCCACCCCCGCTCTCCCACAGCACCCCACTTCCTCTCTGCTTCAGAGACCTGCCACCCCAGCCCCCGTTTGAATTGTTCTTCTCTGAAGGCGTCCAGGTCACCAAATGGCCGGTCATTTCCTAGTCCTCGTGGAACCCGGCCATCAGCAGCATCCGCTGGGGTCCCTCATCCCACGACACTGTCACAGCTCCCAGGACACCCACTGTCCTGGGCTTCCTCTGGCCTCCCTGGTCACCCCTCCACCTCTTAAATGCCAGATTGGAGGCCCCCAGCCCGGTCCTTGGCCCTGCCATCTCCTCGTCCACACTCACTCGCTGGGAGATGTCACCCAGGCTTGTGGCTTTCAACACAGGTCCAAGCCAGACTCCACCCGACAGTCTCCACCCAGTGCTCTCCCAGAATCCCAGACGCGTTCATCCCGCCACCTCTCCTGTCGGCTGCACCCCACAGGCCTACAAGGCCTTGTGCTCGCCTGGCTACAAGACTGAAGGAAGCCTGGAGTCAGCGACACATACGGCAGTGGTTTAATGGATGGGGGTGCTTACATGTCTGCAGCAACGTCCTGGAGCGACGAACCACCGCGGGCGTGGGCAGGACAGGGCAGTGGCAGTGCTCTGCTCCAGAGAGGAAGGGGAGCCTGCCAGTCATAGGCGGAATTGACTTCAGGTTAGCGCGCTAGTTAGCAGAGAAACCAGCAAGGCACGCCCCTCACAGCCCGCTGATAAAAACAATCAGCAGCTGGGGCCTGCGCAGGTCTGCAGGTAGGTCAGTCCTGAGCGCGGGTACAGGTGAAGCAGGTACAGGTCGGGCAGCGGATGTAGAGAGAGCAAGAGAACAGCCATCTTGAGTGGCCTGACCATACATCTCCAAACCTTCCCTGGGTTATTTCACGAACACCTCGGGCTCCACATCTCCAACACTGGACCTTCCCCAATCCTGTGTCTTTGTGACAATACCTCCCCGTCAACTGCTCAACCCAAAGCCCCCGCCTACACGCAGTCTGCCAGGAAGTCCTGCTGGTGTCACTTTCCCAAGCCCAGTCCCTTTTCACTGGCCTGGGCCACCCTCGGCTCTCACCTGCATCACTTCTGCCCTTGCTCCTGTCTTGACTCAGCAGGCAGGGCCATCCTTTAAAGTGAGTGTTAGGTCACTTCAGTCTGCTCAGACCCTCCGTGGCCTAACCCTGAGTCAAGGTCAAAGTCCTTACAAGGCCTACAAGCCCTTGGCAGTCCCCACCCGCTGCTTCATTTCTTTTTCTTTTTTTTTTTTTGTCTTTTTGCTATTTCTTGGGCCGCTCCCGCGGCATATGGAGGTTCCCAGGCTAGGGGTCCAATCGGAGCTGTAGCCACCAGCCTACGCCAGAGCCACAGCAACGCAGGATCCGAGCCGCGTCTGCAACCTACACCACAGCTCATGGTAACGCTGGATTGTTAACCCACTGAGCAAGGGCAGGGATCGAACCCGCAACCTCATGGTTCCTAGTCGGATTCGTTAACCACTGCGCCACGACGGGAACTCCCGCTGCTTCATTTCTAACCACTCTCCCCCTTGATGCTTCCGCTCCGGTCACCTTCACCTCCCTGCTTGGACATGCTGGGCGTGTAGCTGCCTCAGGGCCTTTGCTCACTCTGCCTGGAATGCTTTTCTCAGATAGTCTCCAGATCTTCCCACAGTACGCAGAATAATGGCCCCCAAAGATGTCCAAGGGCTAATCCCTGGGATCTATGACTTTGTCGCCTTAGGGGGCAAAAGGATTTTGCAGGTCTGAGAAAATTAAGGCTCTCAAGATGGGAAGAACATCCTGGATGATCTAGGTAGGCCCGATGCTCAGAGAGGTCCTTTAAAGAGGGAGGCAGGGAGTTCCCGTCGTGGCGCAGTGGTTAACGAATCCGACTGGGAACCATGAGGTTTCGGGTTCCATCCCTGCCCTTGCTCAGTGGGTTAAGGATCTAGCGTTGCTGTGAGCTGTGGTGAAGGTTGCAGACGCAGCTCGGATCCCCCCATTGCTGTGGCTCTGGCGTAGGCCAGTGGCTACAGCTCCGATTCGACCCCTAGCCTGGGAACCTCCATATGCCGTGGGAGTGGCCCAAGAAATGGCAAAAAAGACCGGAAAAAACAAAACAAAACAAAACAAAAAAACCAGTTAAAAAAAAGAGGGAGGCAGGAGGGCCAGGGTCAGAACAAAAATGACCTAAAGGTGCTGCGTTGCTGGCCAGGAGGATGCAGGAAGGGGCCGTTAGCCAAGGAGTGTGGCAGCCTCGAGAGGCAGGACGCCACTGTGCCTGCCCTGATATGCAGGCAGGAAGCTGAGGCCTCAGAGGGCCAGGGTCTTTGCCTCTTGGCCCCTGGCTCTCATTCCAAGCCTGGGGCTCGCTCGCCTTTTTTGGCTCCTAGGCCCAAAGGTCCCCAGTTCACTCTCTTCCCCCCATGGCACCACGGCAGCACAGAGCCCCAAACGTCTCCACCCCTGGGTGCTCAGCGTCTCCCCTTCAGAGCTTACGTATCCTGGGCCCCCTTCCTCAGAAGCCAGTCAAATCTGAACCACTGGGCCAGGCTGCTGGCGTGTGCCCAGTGCCCCTGCAATGCCACGGGAGCCTGGTTGTCCTCAGCGGGGACTCACAGCCCCCTCCCCACCTGTGCACCCCGCATGGGAGAACATGCCTCCTCCAACTCGCCGCCTTCAGGTCTCCCTGGGTGGTGAGTGGTAGGCCTCCCCCTCCCTAGGGTGATGTGCTGGGTTCCGTGGCCTCGGACAACACAGCCCCTTCCCGACGGGAACACCTGGGAGCGCCGGCCTGGGCTCCAGCGCAGATCCCTATACGGGCTCCGGGGAGGCCCGTCGCGGGGGTGGGGGTGGAGGTACCCCTGCAAGGACGAGGAGGTACCGCAGTGGGGGCTCGGGGATGCCCATTCTCCCATTTGGCCTCTCTGCCCCCTCTCCTGGGCCAGGTCTGTCACCTCTCCTGGTGGCTGGAGAAAGGAACCCTCCGCACCGCAAGCCGCATCTCGTTAGGTCTCTTCGGCGCAAGCGCAGGCTGCACACCGGGCTTTTACGACGCCGCGGAGACCGTCGCTCCGCGCGCCTGCCGCCCGCCCCGCCCTCCCGCGAGACCCCGCCCACCGGGGCCGACCCCGCCCACCGGGGCCGACCCGGCCCTAGTGGCTCCCGGCACGTGGCCGCCCTGCCCACAGACTTGGGTGGGAGCCAAAACAATTCAGTGAAAAAGGCCTGTTCTTTAAAATTTGTTTATTTTAAAACATGAGACCCAGGCTGAATAGAAACCACAGAAATTACATTGACGAGATTTTTAGTATCTGCCAAGAAAAATAAAGGCCCCAGAGAAATAAAAATCAAACCCCAAACCCAGTTTAAAAAGAAAGAAAAAAAAAAAAAAAACAAAACCAAAAAACTCCCCCCAAAACAGAAACACAGCGACAGCACATACAGCCATGGCCCTAGAGAGGTTGGAGAATGCCTAGCGGTTCAGGCCTCAGTTCCCCGGTCTGGACGCTGAATCACGTTGGAGGGGAGGGTGCAAGGGCCAGGAGGGGAACCCGTGGGGGGGGGGTTGGTCTTAACAAAATTACTCGGAGAGATATATCATATTAAACAAATATAAAGTGGGGTGGCACACAACCATTATGGTTAAAGAAAAAAATCCCACACAAGAGGCCCTGGTCGCCGCCCGGCACAGCAGTTGGGGCTGCCACCCACGCACCCCTCCCGGGTGGGAGGGGGCTCTGGGGTAGGGGGGAAGGAACGGTGGAGATCGGTCTGGAATTGCATAGTGAGATGGGGTGGGCGTGGAGGGGGACATAGGGTCAGGGGAGCCTAGGGGGACGCGCACCCGCGCTGCAACTCCTCCTGTCCGCCTAGCCCGGCAGGGGGTCCCGGGGCCTCTCCCTCCCATCCACGTGGTCAAGGACCACCTCCCAGGATGCTGTGGGGCCTGCGGGGAGCAAGGCCCACAGGTGCAGGGGTGGGAGCAGATGTGGAGAGGTCACCGGGACGGGGCTGGTTAGCAGAGGGCCTGAAAACTTGGAACATAAGTAAAACCGAGGGCGGATGCGCGCCCCTCCAGGGCCAAGGCCGCTCTTGCCCCCCATTTGGCGTCCCCCTTTTCCTTTGTTCAGCCTCGGTGAACGGAAGAAGCTCTGCGGAGTCACAGACGGGTGGCCACACACGCACACGAGGCACGGGGGGCTCCGAGCGGCGCGGGCCCGCAGCCCGGCTCTCACGCTATGTACATTCACATTTCGGCGGCCGCGCGGCGGGGCAGCCGCTTGTGCTTCTGAGCGCTGGCAAAGGGCTCGGCGCCCGGGCGGCACTGCCCGCGCTGTCTCTCCCCCGGCCCGAGACCAGGCAGGAATGCTCCGCCCGGGGTGGGGGACGGGGGCGGGGCCCAGAGACACTGGGCAGGTGGGCCGTGGCTCCGCCCCTCGCTGAGGTTTGGCCAAGTGCTAGGGCTCAGACGCAGACTGGGGGCCTGCAGGCCGACCGGGGGCACCCTCGTTTTTGCCCACGCACTCCCCTCCCGTCCCAGGCCCCAGGAGTGGGGTGGGCGTGGCCTAGTTCCAAGACCACGCCCCCTTTTGGTCCCAGCTACCAGCACAAAGGGATCACGGAGGAAGGGAGGTGGCCTCTCCCAGGCCACCCCGGGGAGGGGGCGCTGCCCTGCTGCTCTGGGAGAAAGAGCCCATGTCTGTAAACTGCTGGGCCAGCGACCGCCTGCCCCTGGGGCCTCGGCCTGGGCCCATACGTGGCTGCCGAGAGACCCTCTGCTGCCACTGGACTGACAGGCCAGAGCCCACCCCTGGCCTCTCCATCTCAGGCTGGCTAGGCGGGCCTGGGGCTGGCAGGGGGCTTCTCATCTTGATTTGGGGGCAGCCCTACCCTCTGTGGCAGGAAACACAGCAAACATTGTACACGAAGCCATAAGCACCTTGGGGAACCCTTGTTCCCACTTCACAGGTAGAGAGACTGAGGCCGCAGGGACCTCGGTCCTACAGCCCAAAGGATGTTCCTTCCTGAGGACACCGTCCCCCTGGGGTACTGCCTGCCCAGAGAGGGGTCTCCAGGCCCTTGAGCTGCCTTTCAGTCTATGACACCCCCTGGCAGTGCCCCCCGAGAAGAAATGCCTTCTCCAGCCCAACTCCCAGCTGGCTATCCTGGGCCTTGTCTCTGGCCTGGACTTGGTGTCACCCTCGCTGGCCTTGGGTCAGCCAGGGGCACTCACGGAGGCTGGAGAGAGGTTAGTGGTTAGTCCCAAGAGGGCCCACAGGGGCCAAGGGCACAGTCACAGCCAGCTCAGGTCCAGCCCCCAGGCCAGCTCTGGGACACTGTGCCTATCCGGGATGAAAGAGACGGAGAAGGGGTGGCACTCGGCCCGCAGCCCCGCCTGCCCTAGAGATGACAAGTGTAGTTAGTGCAAAAAATGAACCGGACGAAGCTGCCAAGTCTCTGGGGTGGGGGAGGAGGTTTTGGCACCAAGAAGGCGGCCAGCACTGGGTGAGCAGCCTCGGCTCAGCATGGCACCTGCTGTCTCCTGCTGCCACGGAGGGCTGGGTGCCACAGGCAGGGTGGGCGCTGAGGGAGAGAGTGATGAGGGGAGGGAAGCAGACAAAGCAGGGACCTCCCCAGGAGGCTTCTGGCAACTGCTGCAGAGGAGCCTGGGGGCAGGCATGAGAGAAGGGGCTGCAGATGCCGCAGAGGGTGTGATGGCGCCACGAGGGGTCTCCACACGTGGGAGACGAGCAGGTGGGTGCACCCAGCTGGCCCTCCAGGTGCCCGGCAGAAAGGGGCACCGCGTTGCCTGTGAACTAAGAGGTGACACGTGGGAGCATCGAGGGAGCAGGAAAAGCGGCGGAGCTGCGGGAGGGAAGGGGGCGGGGCAGGTGGGTCCAGCGGAGGAGACTGCAGGCGTCCGCGGGGGCAGCGCGGGAGCGGCAGGGACCCAGCACCAGCACGACACATCTGGCCCAGAGCAGGGCTCTGCATACCCCCAAGTCCTCGGAGGCAGAGGGGCGTGGGCGTGGGGAGGCTGGGAGGGCCTGGGCCACGGTAGCACACCCCCATGTGTCCAGGCGTGTGACCCGAGGGGCCCCGAGCCCCCACGTCTCCACGGCAGGAGCATGCTGGGCATGTCCTCGCCCCTGCAGGAAGGGAAGGAGGGGCGCGTGGCCAGAGGTGCCTGCCGCGGGCCTGGCATATGTGTGGAGGGGCCGGCAGGCGGCCACGGGTGTAAGCAGCAAGGCTGGCGCGGGGAAGAGCAGGGCGATTGGCACGTGGGGCGGGTGGCTGCCGGGCAGTCTAGTGCCCGCTGCTGCTGGAGTCAGGGCGAGGCTGGCTCGTGGCGAGGTACTTGGCTCTCATGCTGGAAGTGTACTGGAGGGAGACAAGGGGAGGCAGGCGGTCAGCGGGCACTGGGTGTGGCTGGGCACCCCCAGGGTGGGGCAGGGCAGGGCAGGACCACAGCGGACTCGCCCTGGGAGACGCCCCCCCACAGCTGATCCGGGGCCTGGACGCCTGTGTCCTGGCTGGGGCCGGGACGGCACCGTCCCAGGGAGCCCCGTTCTCCAGGCTCAGGATGGGGCCAGCGCCCTCTCCCAGCGAGATGAGCACCCCAGCCCCTACTCCCATTTCGGCACGTGGGTGTTCGCCAGGCAGAGCTCTGTCCCCAGCAAGAGCCGGGGCATGGAAGCTCCCCACTGTGTGCCCCACACGCCCAGGACCTGAAGGCCACACACAGCTGCCTCCTCCTTCCCCTGCGGGATGCTGGCCGGGTGGTCAGGAGGAGGGTGTTGGGCAAAGGTGGGGTCAAGCTGTGTCCAAAGGAGGGCCATTCGGTCCCCGAGGCCCCAGACCATCAGGGCCGCAGGTCACAGGAGTAAGGCTGAATGGCCGCTCTGCCCTGTCACCCAGGGAAAGGAGGGCCCTAGAAGCCACACGGGTCCCTCAGGGTGGGGTAATGCTGCCACCCACTCCAGCGGGAACCCAACTGTGGGCTCCTTACAGGTCTAAGGACAGAGGTGGCTGGGGGCGGGGATGGCTCGCACATCTGGGCACCCTTGTCCAAGCTGAAGCATGAAGGCCTCGCTTGGTGCACACACGTGTGCATGTGTGCTCACAAAGCACCCCTATGGAAGAGATGTGTGCTCAGGCCAGGCGGTGTGCTCAGGGCCTTATGCCCACGTGGGGACAAAAGCCAAGGACTGTGCTGAGGGTCACTAGTGGGAAGGAGCCTGGCCGGCTGCCCCACAGCCACACACCCCCACCAATCCCTGGGGGCTCCAGGACCAATGGCCAGATCAGGGGGGCCCATCTCCCTTGGGCCCCGCGAGCCCTCCCGGAGCTCCCAGCGGGAGGAAGGCCTTGAGCACCTGTCAGTGGGCACAGAGGCGAGCTGAAGGGAAAGCAGCGGGCACTGGGAGCCAGGTCATTCCGGGGACATGCGGAGGGGGTGGGGGCGGCAGGCAGCAGCCCAGACCCCCAAGGGAGCCGAGCAGGCGCGCAGCACAGTGTCGGCGCGGCTGCAGCAGCTTGCACGTTTGTCTGCAGCCCCCATGTGCATTTTCAGACCACAGGGCGGCACCTCAAGGGCTGGGCCTGCCGGCTGCACCCCAGGGCCCCAGCTCACCCGTGCTCTGCCTCCAACCCCAGGCACTGGGTGCAGGCATGCACAGGGACAGGGGTCTGGGTCCTCACTGGGAGGTGACCGGAGGGACAGGGGCCACCTGCTGCTGAGCCAGGGCTGAGGGGGGCACTCTGTGGAGGGGCTCCCTGCCTCTGATGTGAGGGTGACAGCCCAGGGCCCAGGTCTCTGCCTGCTGGGGGCCACAAGGCCCACACGGCTGCACGGGCACCAAGCTGGGGGAGCAGTGAGCAAAGGGTGGCACGGAGGTACGGGTGGCAGGCAGTGCAGGGCAGGGGACCCAGGTGGGTCAGTACCTGTCACTCTGAGAACACGGCCACCAGTGTTCAGGCATTGTTCATGGGCTTAAACTGCCAGCCCGTGTGGCTGCCAGAGTCCAGGGCAGCCAGATAGCGCTAGGAGGGCCCAGGGTGGGAGAGGTGCAGGAAAGAGAGAGAGAGAGAGAGGGTGGCCTCAACGCCAGGGCGAGGGCCAGGCTCAGAGAAGGCCTCGGGGACCAGACCAGAGTGCTGACAGGAGGGACAGCCTGAGTGTGACGACGGCCTGGGAGCCAGTACCGCCCAGGACTGGGGCCAGGTCCCCCCAGGCCAGCTCCGTGCTGCAGGGCACAATGTGGCTGGCAGGTGTTTCAGAAGCAAGGTGACCCTCAGCCCCTCCAGCCCTGTTCTTTGAGGCCCACCACCTCCGGGAAGCCCACCAGGGCCTCTGGCTTCTCTGCAGGCTCCTTTCCCCGTCCTTATCTCCCTGTCTCCCTCCCAAGACCCGAGGGGACACCAGGCCCAGCTGGAAGAGCCAGGCCGAACTCAGGGGACTGAGGAAGGAAAGTAAGAGGAAGCGGGGCTGAGGTGGGACAGAGGCCAGGGCTCCTGAGGACCTTGAAGCTCAGCAGCCTCGTCTATGCAGGCGGATGCCTGCCCCGGCTGGGAAGACCCCCGTGGTCCCGGCACTGAAGGCTCAGGGCAGCGCACAGGGCCTGCACTCCTTCAGACACAAGGCAGCAGGGGGTGCCCCCCCAAACACCGCGGGGTTCCCCACTCACCCTCCTGCCCCGAGACTTACCGACGGTGGCGGGGACTCACGTCCGATGAGGGGGGTGTTCTCACAGCGGGGGTTCTGGAAATTGGCATTCTGGCTCCTGAGGTGAGAGGAGACAGGGCTGTGAGGGACCCCGGCCGGGCCCGTGGGCTGGTTCTGGAGCCAGGCAGGTCCCGGGGTCCCCGAACCCAGCACAGCAGTGAAAGGCTCTGGGCAGGCCCGTGGCCACCACTGCCCACCATGGCATCCTGTGTCCCCAACAGAGACCCTCCACCTGCCAGTGGCTTCCCTGTGGCCTCAGGCCAGGAATATGGGCACAGCCGGCACTTGATGCCAGGCCAAGGCCACCCAGCGCCCGGAGAGGCCAGACCTGCAGCCGCCTTCCCACCACCACAACCCCACTCCCTTCCTGGCCAGTCGGCCTGGGGCCACACCCGCACTCCAAGCCACACAAGCCAGGCCTGCCAGCCCCCGGAGCCCCAGGCACGCACCCCAGGGCTTGGCTCTTCGGTCCCCACCTGGGCCGCCCGCCCCACCCCCAGCACGACTCACATGTACTCAGTGACCGGGGCGTTGCTGACAGTGTGGGCGGCGGCCGGGATGCTGGTCTCGCTGCCGTAGCTGCTCCCGCAGCTGTACAGGCTGGGCATGTGCACGCGGTAGAGGCTGTCGTGCGCCTGCCGCGGCCCCGGGGCGGCCTCCTCCTCCCCGTCCTCGTCGGGGCCCCTGCAGGGAGGGACGCGCAGTGCAGGTGCAGGCTCCCACCAGGGGGTCAGCTCTGGGGCAGGCACGCCCGCCTCCAGTCCTGGCTCAGTCACCTACTCATGATGGCACTGCCAGCGAGTCATCCGCCTGCGCACAGGGACCCTGACTGCCTGTGCGAAGAGGGGACAGCCCCCCTGCCCCAGGGAGCGGAAGCTGGGGTGCTCTTCGGGCCCTGCCATTCCAGCCTGCCCCCGGAGGCCCCAGCCCAGTCCTCAGGGAACCAGGAGCCAGGCCTCTGCTGCCCTCGTGGCTCATCGCGCTCTGTGTGGCCTTGACGGGACCTGGAGCTGGATTGTCCGGGCGTGAGGGTGCAGGCCAGCCGGGCCTGGGCTCCCGTCCCACCTCCCTCCCCCGGCTGGGTGACCTCGAGCACAGGGTCCCTCTGCCGTGCTCCTCGTGGTGAGACGAGCGGGGTGGCGGTAGCAAGTGCCAAGGGCTGATTCCCGGCCCCCAAGGAGCCCTTCCGTGCAGTGCTTCTCACCCGATGCTGAGAGGAGGTACCTGTACAACCCCCATCCCACAGGCAGGGACGCCGAGCCCCGGGGGCTTAAGGGGCTTGCCTGTGGTCACCCAGTAAGTAAGGGTAGACCCAGGGTCTGAATCCAGGCCATGTGGTTCCAGGAATGTGCTCTCAGCCACCCCTGCTCCCACCCCCTTTATCACCGCCCCCGCCGGCATCACTCCCATCGGACCCCTCATCGCCACCAGCAGCGGTCCCCACATCACCTCCACCCCCACCAGCGTCACTCCCGTCAGTCCTGTCACCAGCAGCAGCGTCATCTTTACTGTCACTGCCACCACCACCACCACCACCACCACCATCGCCATCCAACAAAAAACAACGGCGCAGAAATCCAGACAGAGGGAAGAGATGGGAGCTGGGTCACTCTGCATCCAAGCTGGGCCACCAAGAAACAGCCACAGCCCAAGTGGCCCAGGGGATGTACCACGGGGGCCCAAGCAAGGGGGCCCGGCACTGGCTGGGGAGACTGCGGCAGGGGCCACCAGGACCCCCGCTTCAGAGAGAAAGTCAGGGCAGCCCATGGGAGGCGGCTGCCACCCTGGTCACCGAGCTGAGGGAGCCACGGAGGCCAGGGCCACGGGCACTCCCTGCAGAAGCTCCACGTGCCCTGGTCAGCTGCTCTCCCCTCAACGGCCCTGCACACCTGCACCCAGGGGTGGGGGGACGGACGAGCGCTTCTGAGCCCGGCCAGTTGGACGTACAGAGGGGTGGGGGCAGAGCAGGCACCAGGAGGCAGGGAACCGGGTTCTCCCTGTTTGCTCCCTGCCTGCGAAGCGAGGGTGCCCGTCTCGGGCCCTCCAGCCTCACAGTCACCACAGAGGCTCAGGAGGTGAGGAGGGCTCTGGCCCTGTCGCTGGACCAGGACATGCGGGGTCCAGACGGCACAGCCCTTGTGTGCCGTGTGGCCTGGGGCAGGTTCCAGGACCTCCCTGCGCCCCTCACCTCTTCTGCTGCCAGGTGTGCGGGACGCTGCAGACGATGGAGCTGAACATGAGGGCTGTGGCGAAGGAGAACAGGGCCAGGTAGATGAGGCCCTCGACGCCGTCGTAGCAGAAGCCTGTGAGGGCCTGCACGTAGTCCTGAGGCCGGGCCCAGAGGCGGGGAGGGAGACGGGGAAGCACAGGCTGGGACGGAGCACCCCTGGCAGCCTGGACTGCCCGACTGCGGCTGCGCAGAGCCCCCCCCGCCCCCCCCGCCCCCTGCTGCTCCACCTGCCTCCCCCGCTCCACCCACCCCCCCACCCCTGCTCCTCACTCCTCCACCTACCCCCCCCCCACTGCTTCTGGCTGCTCCCTTCGCCCCTCCAGCCACACGCTGGGTTCCAGGAGGCGGTTCTCACCAGATGCAGGCTTCGGCAGTCCACCAGGGCAGTGAGGTGCTGCAGGTTCACCTCCGTGCCATTCAGCACCTCCTGGACACGCAGCAGGGGCTCCTGGGGGCACGCACCACACAAGGTCAGCACAACACACCCCCTGCCGTCCAGACCTCCCCGGGCCCCGCCCCCCGCGGTCTCGGCGCAGCCCGAGGACCCTGGGCTTGGAGGAAGGGTGCCCCTCCAGGCTGCGCGCCGGCTTCAGGGGGCTGCCAAGGCTGCAAGGATGGCAAGGAGAGTGGGCCCCACGGTGCCCGTCTGACATGGGCCCCCTGTGGTCCCTTCGCTATAAGGGGAGAAACAGCAAATGGCTGGGCTTCTCCTGACACGAGCGTGGGTCTTTTAAAAATCCATTTTAAGGAGCACTCGAAGACCAAGGAAGCGCTCCCAATGTTTTAAGGGACAAACCCTGGTCCAAACTACTCTGAAGAGGGAGCTGGTCGCGCGGTGTGTGCGTGTGTGTCTGCACTGCGAGACCCGCCCGAAGCCCTCTGGGCCACGAGCAAGGATGGCGAGCGGGAGAAGGAGGGCCGGACCCCCCGGCCGGACCCCCGGGAGGAGGCAGCCTGAGCAGCGGCCGCGCCGTGCCCCGCTTTGGTGATGACAGAAGGGATCCCTCCGGCTCCAGGGCCCCCACAGCCCCCTCACCTTGGTGGCCGGGTCCTCCCGCGGGACGGTCCTCAGGAGCTCGGCCACGAGGTCCTGCATCTCCACCAGCGCCTTGTGGCTGCCGGACAGCTTCTGCTCCACAGAGAGGCCGGCTGACTCCAGGGGGCCCGGCTCTCCCTCCCCAGGTCCCCACCCTCGCACGGGGTGGGCCTGTGCTGGTGCCCCTAGTTTCTGCCAGCCCGAGGAGCCTCCAGCCTGAGAGGCCACGAGCTCCAGATGGGATGGCTGTGCCCGGGCCAGAGGGGTGCCCGGTCATCTGCTCTGTGGGTCTGTGGGCCACTTCTGCTGCATGACCCCCAGAATGACCACACCCCCCGGAGACAACACGGGTCACCCAAAGTCGTGCTTTTAAGGCAGATAAACCGTCTGGGGACCAGAGGCCACACAGACACGTGGAATGACAGGCAGCGAGCCACACACTTTCCAACTCCACTGCGACACTACCCTCCAGGCCCTCCGCAGGGTGGACCCAGGACGCCTCCCGCAAGGCCACCCCGGGTTCCTCCCATGCCTGCCGGACAATCGGCTTGGGCCCACGGAATGAAGGGGCACGAAGTGGGCCACCCCGCAAAGCTTGCGTGAGGGGTCAGGGTGCCAAGCCCAGGGCCAGCCAGCACGGTCAACAGGATGTCTGCCCACCCCCACCCCCCGATGGCTCCTGGGCCTGACGAGGTGTGAGAGTGGGCCCTGTGGGCTGCGGGCATCGGGGTCGGGGGCTGGGGACCAGACGCCTTGCAGGGGCAGGAGCGGCCGAGCTCTCACCTGCTGGAAGGGGTTGGTGGCATAGGGCGAGCAGGTCACGTAGTACTGCAGGATGTCTGCGGAGAGAGGTCAGGCGCTGAGCGACTCAGCCACGTGTGCGCCTGTGTGTGCTCGTGTCTCCACCCCGCGTGGATGGGGAGTGTGTGTGAGTTTGCTTGCGGCCATGTACGCATGTATCTGTACCTGTGCACACACACGTGTGCACACATCTCTACACGTGTGCCTGTCTGCATGTTAGTGTGTAGGAGCACCAGTGAACACGTGCACGGTTGTATACACGGGTGCCTGCGTGTGCATACATGTGTACACGTCTGTGTGAGTGTGCACGTGGGAGCAGGACGTGGGTGCAGGCCCTTCTGCTCTGGGCCGTGTCCCTAAATGTGCCCAGCCTCTGTCCTGTGGAGCAGCAGCCAGGGCACTGGGGGTGGGCAAGGGGTCAGAGGTCACCTGGGCAGGCATCCGCTCACGGGCCCCAATGGGCCAAACGGTTCTTAAGCCAGAGTGTCACCCCAAAGAGGGGGAACAGAGCCCAGAGGGTGCAGGTGCCCTGCTGGGCCCATGGAAGCAGGTGCTGACGGGGCCGGGGTTGGACAGTGGGGACGCACTCACGATTCTGAGAGAAAAGCTAGGAGATCAAGCTGGGCCAGAGCTGAGGAAGGAGCCTTGGACCTCGGACCCCACCCCTACCCTGGCCTGTGCTCTCTGGCCCTGGCTTGGGGGCTCCTGGGCCCCAGTGCAGGGCGGGGGGCCAGGAGCAAGAGCTTGTGGGCCGGGCCCGCCACAGCCCAGGCTGATCCTCGGCACCACACCTCGCCTGGCCCTGAGGTCTGGGCTCCCGTGCAGCTTATACTGGAAAACGTAAGACAGCAGCACACCCAACCTTGGCCACCTTAAATGGAGCCAGCACGCTGCCTGACCCTGACGGCCTGTGGCCGCAGACAGAAGCTGGCACTCGCGTGGCTGGTACTGCTCAAGCTCGCTGAGGTCCCGAGTGCCCCAGGGAACAGGCCCAGGCTGATGGCACCAAGGCCAAGGGCAGTGGCGGGGACAGCCCCCTCCTGGGGCTCCTCGGGCTCAGGTACACATGGTCCCTTCAACAAAATAAACTAAAAGCAGCTCACGCGCTCACCCCCTGCGCTTCCTCGGGCAAAGGGGACAGGGCAGCCCCACAGGGGTCAGCATTTCAAGACCACTCGGGACCCCCAGCCCTGCGGGGAGATCCCAGCTTTCTCTCAGGCGATGTGCAGTCCCTGGATCAGGGGAGACCGACACGCTCAGTGTCCCCCAACTTCACTGCATCCTGAGCCCCAAAGTCCACCTCCACCTGTCTGCCAGGCCCAGCCCCGCTCTGCCTCCCCCTGGGTCCAGGGCCCCTGTGATGACAGCGGCTCAGACCACAGCCGGGAGCCGGCAGCTCCTCGCTCCTCCACGCCCACCTCCTTAGAGGCCGCCAGCGCCCCCCTCGCGGCACGGCCGGCCCACTCCTCATGCTGCCGGCTCAAAGCACCGCGGTCTCCTGCCAGCGGGAATACAGCCGCCTGCCCCTTCCCCCCCGGCCGCTCCAGCGGCCCAAAGCCCCGAAGAGGAAACTGAGTCATGGGTCACGCCTGCCACCTGCTTCCCACCCCGACAGCCCCCCTAGAATAAAGCCTGAACTTCTGCCGCCTGGCCCTGCGGTCTCCCTACTCTCTCCCGTCCCGACTGCTCGGTTTGCTGTCTCGTGAGCACGCAAGTGTGTGTCTGCCTCAGGGCCTCTGCACAACCTGCACAGCCTCCCTGGATCAATTTCCTTTTCTTTCTTTCTTTTTAGGGCTGCACCGGTGGCACATGGAAGTTCCCAGGCTAGGGGGCAAATCAGAGCTGGAGCTGCTGGCCTACGCCCCAGTCACAGCAATGCCAGATCCAAGCCACATCTGCGACCTACACCACAGCTGCCGGCACTGCCGGATCCTTAACCCACTGAGCGTGGTCAGGGCTAGAACCCATGTCCTCAAGGATACTAGTCGGGTTTGTACTGTTGAGTCATGACGGGAACTTCCTTCCCTGACTCCGTTTTCATGTCACCTCTTTAGCAGGCCACCTGATCACCAGCTCTGAAGCAGGCGTTGTCACCTGCTGCCCTGCTCCCCGGCTTCCCGCCACGCCAGCCTCACAGCCTGTGCTCATCCTCCCCAGAGCCTTCTACTCACAGGACCTGCTCCCTCGTGAGCTTCCTGGCCTGGGTCCTGCCGCCCCCACAAGAGGACCCAGGAGGGTGGGGACACCTTGGCCTGGCCGGCTTAGGTCCCCCAAGCTTGGCCCCAGGGGCGCCAGCCGGGAAACAACGGTAGACTCACCCCCGCTCAGCACCGAGTGCTCCTCCACCATCCTGGTCACATAGGTGTCGGGGTCCACGCAGAAGTCGCTGGAGCCCTGGGGTGGGTGTGGGCAAGGAAGGTCGGATGACCAAGCTGGGCCCCCAGACCCCTCAGCCCTCGGGGGTAAAGCCTGGTCCCCCAGGGTCTGCATCTGGCTCAGGAAGGTGGTGTGAATCTGGGGTGCTGTGTGCCCAGGATGGGTGCCCAGGGAAGATGGGAGAGGAGGGGACCGTGGTGTCTCCCACCCCAGGCCTTGGTCCAGCAGTCAGGGTTTCCCTGTCCTCTCCGTCACTTACCACAGACACGGCCAGCTCCAAGCCCAGGGCACCCCAGCTGATGATCAGGGCCAGGACACCCAGGAGGCAGACCCTTGGGGCAAAGAGAGCCAGCTGGTCAGCTATGCCCCACGCCACATGGGACCCGAAGACAGGAGGGTGGGACAGGGCGGACTTGGAGGACACGAGGCTCCAGGTGTGGCATCCCCTCCCCCGGCCCCCAGACTCACCCAACCAAGATGCCCTTGGAGCTGCGGATGAGGCCGACCAGTACCAGAAGACAGATGGCAACGTCGAGCAGCAGCAGGCCCAGGTAGCCCAGCCACCTGCGGGTACACCGTGCATGTGGGCCAGGCCCTAACACCCAGGCCCAAGGCAGGAGAAAGGGGTGCTGCGGCAGGCCAGGCATCAGGACCCCAGGTGGAGCAGGGCCAGACAAACAGCCCCGGATCCAGAGAGACATCCACCGGCACTTCTGGGATGGGAGACTGGCCTCAGCTCTTGCCACAGGCACCCTGACGGCCACTCCTGCTGCAGCAGCCCCCCACCCCCCCCACCCATGAGACCTCAGGCCCTGGGAGCTGACCGGCCCATTGAGAGGAGTGGGGCGGGCAGGAAAGAGGACCGCACCTGTACCAGTCATAGAGATCCACCTGCTCCGCCAGCACCTCCAGGGACACAGCTGGGTTCCTCCAGAACGGGATGGCAGCTGCATAGCCCAGCAGCGTCTTGAGCAGGCCTTGCAGCCGCTGGACCGCCCGCAGAGGGTCCGGCCGAGTCGCCAGCTGCCTTTCCAGGCTCTGCAGGCTGGGCTCCGCCGTGAGGTTCAGGGCCGTAGCGGTATCCCACACCTGCGACAGGTTGGGGGTGGTGTCAACGGGGGCAGGGAGCCGCTCCCGCACACGCCCACCCCTCGCACACACGCGGCTTAGGAGCAGGAAGCGAGGCCCCCCTCCCACGTGGCCACTCACGCGGTCCTGGACCCCCGCCACCGTACGGTTGGCGTGGCGGAGCGAGTAGGTCGCCCGATGGATGCCGTCGCTGGTTTCCCCGTTGCCATAGAATCCCACGGCGATGCCGGCGCTGGGACAGGGCGGGGCCGCATGAGGGCACAGGCCTGGGAGCCCCCGCGGGCCCCCGGCCTGCCCGGGCCCCAGCCGCCCGGACGGTTCCGTCTCCTCCCAGTTACGCGTCCATCAAGCCGGCCCCTTCCGCCGGGCCCCGCCCCGCCCCGCTGGCCCCGCCCCCGGACCCGCCCCGCCCGCTGGCCCCGCCCCGCGCGCTCACCTGCAGACCAGAGTGGCGATGATGACGCACCAGGCGGTGCAGCAGCAGTCGGCGTCCAGGTGCTCCTCGCTTTTGCGGCGCCGGCAGCACAGCCAGAAGGAGTAGAAGAGCAGGAAGAGGAGGTCCAGGGCGAGGCAGGCCAGCGCCGCGGCCCCCAGCAGCAGCAGCGCCTAAGGGACATTGGGAAGTGGGGCTGGGGCTGCGGACTCCCCGCCCGGCTCTGCGCCCAACTCCAGGACCGGCAAATCCCACCCGCGCCCGGGACCAAGGGGCACAGACTCCCACAAAACCCTCCCTCCGCCCCGGGGACCGAGGCTCCCAACACCTGAGTGATGTGCCTGTGGTCACCCAGGGACCCAGCCCGGGTCCCCAGACGCTACCCAAACCCCACCTGGAGGGGCCAGGTGGGCAAGGCCACGGGATCGCTTCTCCGGAACCCTCCCCTCCCTCATCGACCACCTCCCGGCCCCAGAGCCCAAGGCAGATGTTTGAACACGGGTCTCGGACCCAGCCCTGTGCGGAGGTGCTGGGTGGGTGGGGGCTCCTGGGCAGGTCAGCACAGTGGCTAAGTGGCCACCCACTGGTCACGTGGCCAAGGAAGGCCCTTACTCTCCCTGCATCTCAGTTTCCTCTTTTGTGCTGACTCCCGGGGAAGAGGGATGCGCAGTCTCAGTGAAGGCCACACCTGCTGCAGGGGCCGGCACACAGCAGGCCCCTCGGAGCTGAGACTGCTCTGGATGTGACGGCCTTCGTGAGCCCTGGGCCAGCCACGCCCCAGGAGGCACCAGTGGAGGAAGTGCCCCCAGCACCCTTCTGTCACTGAGGTCAGCATCCCCCACGGGAAGCCGCTGACGTGATCCAGCAGCGACATCCGCCCTGGGCTGGGGAGCGATGGCCTGAGCCTTCATCTGTCCGCAAGGGCACCAAGCCAGCCTCCCCTGGGCGCCGCAGTCTGCAGTTGGCCTGGCCTAGTGCTTCATCCTCACTTCAGGGATTAGAAAACCAGCTTCAGAAGAAGGAGACACGTGCCCACGTCACGGCCCTCTGGGAACTCAGCCCGTGTCCTTTGTCAGGGTGGGTGCGGCCGCTGACACAGGGCTGCAGGGCAGCGGGCTGCCTCTGCCCATGTGCATCTCTGGGACGGGGAGTGGGGTGGGGGGCGGCGCCAGGACCAAATAAATACCACCCAGAGGTGCCCACCCACAGGGGTGCAGCCATGGGACACCCTTAGCTGCACTGCTGTGGAGGCAGTCACCTCGGAGGGGCCTCGCCACGTCTTCACTCTCAGCGATGTGGCCAGGAGCCTGGGGGGGCCCCTGGCTGGGGATGGAATGCTCCAGGCACACCTGTCCCCTGCGGGGCTCCCTTGGGACCAGAGGCTCAGCCGCAGAGGCACTGGGACTGCCTGATCACAGCCCCCAGCGCCCAGCAGCTGTCTCCTGGGAGACGGTTGCCAGGCAGCAGAGGCAGGATGGCACTCCCTGCCCTCCCAGGAGGCCACTGGCCCCAAAGGCCTCCTGCCCAGCCCGCCAGCCCCAGCTGACACCACACCTGAGGCAGGGCTCGCCCCCTTCCACCTACTAGGGTCCGCTGCCCCAGCTATGGTCCAAAGCCACACTGGTTCCCTGGGGGCTGATGTGCGGTTTGCAGGCTGGCCTGTGCCCTCCCCCATGAGGCACAGGGTGGGGCCCCCTCTTGGGAGCGGCCAGGGCACCACCATGAGGCGCGAGGGGCCGACAGCACCCGAGCACCCCACTCACCGGCTGGGTGGGGGACGGGAGCCACCGCATCAGGTAAGGCTCCCTGGAGGCGCAGGTGCTCACATCAGAGGGGCTCCAAGGTCACGCAGGGAGCTGGGCCAGGCCCCGGTCATGCGGGAGGCCGCTCACCTCGAGGGGCCTGGAGTGGGCCACACCCCCACGATGCCCTCCACAGCAGCCGGTGCTTAGACCCGCATCAGGGCCCAAGCCGAACACCAACGACAGGGGCCAAAGGCCCTGCAGGTCCCCTCCTCTCAGGTCAGAGGCAAAGGGCCGCAGAAACCATCCTGCCCGCAGGATCCTCCCCTAAAACCTCAACCAGACCGCACCACACGCTGCCTACGTCTCAGTCGCCACGGGAACGAGCCCCACTTGGACGCCCTGGCTCCCCAGGGTCTGTGTGCCTTGTCAACCTGCCCCAACTCGGCCCCGTGCTGGCAGCAACGACCCTGGCCTCACCCACAGGGGGAGCCAGCACTTGCATCGCACCCGGGGACACCTCCTCCCCTGCCTGGGGGCCCCGGCCCCCAGCCCAGAACACAGCTTGCTTGGGGCCGATGCTGCAGTCAGTGCAGCTACCTACACACCCTCTCAAGGAATCCTTCCTGGGCCAGGGGGCCGGGGCCCTGGGCCACCTGGCCTGGCGCTGATGGAGGCTGCTGCGCACACACCCTGTCACCAGGACTCATTAAAGAGCTGGCAGGCCTAGGCCACAGCCTAGTTGGCGCCAGGGCCACCCACTCCCGCTGCCAGATGAGAAAACGGAGGCAAGATAAGCATCACTGGCCAAGCAAGATCCTAGCGCCTGGGCGAGGCTGGGGAGGGGGCAGCTGGGCTCGTGCTTGTTTGTGTTAGATGCCAGGGCCTGGCAGGCACCCAACAGACATAGCTCCCATCCTCGGGGCCACGAGGCCTGCAGGACCCGAGCCGGGCCCCGAAAACCAGAAAAAGCGGAGCGGGCGGGAGCACCAGGGCAAGTCTGCGAGGGCACGCCCTCCTCCAGCAGGTCAGGGAGCCGCGCTCTGGGCAGAGGCCAGCACAGCTGACAGTGCCCAGAAGGCGCCGTGCCAGGCCCCGGCCCCCGGGAGGTGCACGTGGATGTCCCACAGCTTTGATTTGGTTTGTTTTTTTGTTGTTGGGGTTTTATTTTTTGCCCCTTTATTGGTGTTCCTGAAAAAAACAAACCAACCATGAACCGTACCACCTTTATAATTAAAACACAAAACCAGAAACCTGTTCGTGGCTCTTTTCAGCCAGGCGTGGGAGGCCCCTGGCCTGCACCCAGCTCTGCCGCCTGAGGGCCTGCTTGCCCTGCCCTGCCGTCTCCCGCAGGCCCTGCTGCCCCTGCCGTGGGACGTGACATCCCAGCCCCTCCCGGCTGTCACGTGGGAGAAGGGTCCTGGTGGCCACAGAGACCAGGTTCGGCCCCTCCTGGTTCGTGGTGATGTTACACAGTTCCTGCCAGTGCCCGGCGCCCGGTGCCCAGGGGGGCGGAGCCTGAGACGAGGGACACCCAGGTGTCACCCCCAGGAGAAGTGCCTGCTGCAGGACAGAGGTGCGGGGGAGGGACGGCCCGGCTGGAGGGGAGCCAGAACCGGAGTGCTGGGCTTCAGACGCTGCTCTGCCTGGTTCCAGAATGTGAGCCAGTGACTCTAACCTCCGTGCCTGAGTGTCCCCACGGGCGCAGCAGTGCCATCACTCTCGCACGCCTCGGGGGGCTCCTGTGAGACGAAATGAACCAGCACCTGCCAAGGCTTAAAGCAGCGCCCCCGTGGGGAGCCCCGAGGGGGTGCTCCCCAGGCCAGCTCTACCCCCAGCCCCGTGGGCTGGGGACGGACGGGCGCAGGTGTCCTGGCTGCCGCAGGGGACACCAGGCCACTCACGCCCACACACGCGTATCCCCGCATTTACATACATGTTCATACGCTCACGTGCCCACACACACAGATATCCCCAGACACGCATGCGCGTGAAGGTGTCCCGCTGAGTCCCCAGC
Organism: Sus scrofa; assembly: GCF_054392235.1. Classification (NCBI taxonomy): domain Eukaryota; kingdom Metazoa; phylum Chordata; class Mammalia; order Artiodactyla; family Suidae; genus Sus; species Sus scrofa. Next base: position 1,815,776 of record NC_139385.1, read on the forward strand.
AGCAGTGGTAACGGTGGTGGCAGCGCTGCTCATGGGCAGGTGGGTGGCGAGCGGAGAAGTGCGCCGGGCAGCTGAGGGCAGCCTCACCTGCAGGCACAGCCACCTGCCCGGGGCCCCGAAGAGCCACAGCCCTGGGGGAGGGGGGACCTCCCACCCCAGCCCTGCCTCGCGGGGCTGAGCCAAGTCACGGGCCGTCGCAAGGCTGGCCCAGCACCGGAAACGCCAGGTCCAAGGTCTTGAGAGCATGTCCTGGGGCTCAGAGAGGGGTACCTGAGGACAAGAGATTTACTTCCAGAAGCTTCCCTGGAGGCAGCGACAGGTGGAGGCCCAGGAGCCATAAGTGCCTCCTGATGCACAGGAGGTCAGGTGTCCAGGCAGCTGGGTTCTGCCCCCTCCACTCCCATCTGTCTACTCAGCTCCAGAAAGCCCTTCCTGACTGCGAGGTCAGGGGTCTATTTCCACCACCTATCGGCCAGGTCTGTCTGCCCACACGCCCCTGGTGGCTGCTGGAATGGCCCCGCCAAGCTCATCCATTTAGCAGGGGTGGTGCCCCCTGGCTCTGAGACCTGGCCCACGGTGGACGCTCAGAAACACGGGCCCCTGGCTCCCTACCCCAAGTTCTGGGCCAGCCTTCTCTGGCAGGACTGGCCTGAAACAGTGACCACACTGGGTTGCTGGTGCGGCCCTGGCATGGCCCCCAAGGCAGGTTGTGGGGCCTCCACCATGACTGCCTCGCTTAGCCCCCCTGGGGAGGTGACAGCACCCTCCTGCTTTACATGAGGAGGCTGGCGCAGGGGGCACAGGGTCCTGGCCCACTGCTGCAAATAAGCAGAGCCCGTGCCCGTGCGGCTGCATGAGCCGGGCACGGGCGCCTGGCACCGGGCAGCTGCTTCCTCCTGCCCAACAGCCTGGGTGCCTGAGGCCAGGTTCCCAGAGAGCAGCTTTGCTCTGGCACTGCCGTGCCGGTCCCGCCTCTTTTCAATGGCCTGGCGTCCCCTCTGAATGGGAAATGTTTGATCAGCATCTGGGCTCTGACCAGATGGAATTTTCCACTTGTGATGGAAGTGATGTCAGCACGCGGCCAGGCAGGCGAGACGCCGGGGCCCACATCCCGACCACGGGCCCCAGTGCTGGCCACCAGCCACCTGCAGCGCTCCTCAAGCACGCATGCTCTGAGGACTCAGCACGGACACGCGCGCGTGGAGATGGGGGACACTGGGTCCACCCACCCCTCCTGGCCCTGTGGCTGCCGTCCCTCGGCCCGGACCACGCCGTCCTTCCCGAGGCCCTGCAGCCCCGCCGTGGAGAGTACCCCCTGAGGTGGCCCCGGCTCAGCCCTGCTGCAGGGGGAGCCCAGGCCAGGCCTGGAAGGGGAGGGCCACGCGTGCCACCAATCTGCTAACAGAGGCCCGCTCCCTGCAGAGGGGAGGCCACGCGTGAGCGCTCGAGGCTGCAGGCCTGTCCCGTCTCGATGCGCCGCTGGCCTTCGGCTCCGTCAGCGCAGCCTGGCCCCGCCTGTCAGCGCCCAGGCACATGCACCACACACAGTGCCAGCCACCAGGCAGGGAGGCCCACGCGTGACCCTGGGGCAGCACATCCATGTGCCACCTGCACAGGCGGCTCCTGCTGGGTGTCCTGGCAGCATGGGGTCCTGCGAGGGAGCATGGCACATGCGGTGGGCATGGATCCACAGACGCTCTGCCTACTGGACCCGCGCCCCACCCAGGAGAGTGCCACCGTGCCATTAGCAACAGACCCTGAGAGCCGGCCGCTCCACTCAGCCCCTCTGCAGCCACCGCAGCCCTCGGCCAGGCCAGGAGCTCCTCAAAGAACTTCCGATGGGGAGCGTGGGCCTACAGCCGCCTTCGACCACAGCCCCAGAGGCCATATCCCAGCCGTCCCCCTGGACGGCCTACTCGTGGGAAACCACAGGTACCCAAGCACCGGGAGATGTGGGACCAGCGGTCCAGGGGTGGCTCGGGGAGGCTCCGGGGGCTTGGGGACTTCCTCGCCAGCATGTGGCTGGTGGGGTGGAACCCGGATCCCAGCCCAGGGGCGCGACCGCAGCCTGAGGTCCCCCCACTGCCGTGATGCGAGAGGGACCAGCGAGGCCTGCGAGCCTGCCAGGATGGGAGCCACGGAGAAGGTGGCAGCAGCTCGGTCCTGGCCTCTGCGTGCCACCTCTCGCAGGAGCCGGCCTGGCCAAGCGGCAAAGGGGCAAGGCTCCAAAGAGGAGGCAAGTCCAGATTCCACCAGGGGTCTGGGGACCTCGCCACCCTGCACTCACGGAGAACAGGCCGGCTCGGCACACACGGGGCCCTCAGCCCAAGACTGACCCACGGCGTCTGTGCTCACAGCGGGCCTTGCCCTGAGCGTGGAGTCCAGGGGATGGGAGGGCATGGGACCAACAAACACAGCTCCTGCCTGCTGGGCTGGCACCTCCCGCGTCCTGAGGGACCTTGGCAGCGCGACCGGGAGGGGTCAGGGCTGAGCCTGGAACCCCTGACAGCAGAGTGAGGCTCTGGTGGATAGAGCTGCGGCACGGGGCGAGGTGGGAGGGGAAGCCATGGCCCCTGTGGGAGCCCACATGTCCTGGCTGGAGCCCTGGGCCTGGGAGAAGAAACGGGGGGCGGGAGCGCCAGGCTGAGTTGCTGCCATGGCTCCTGTGTCCTGGGTCCCCACTGGGAAGGACGCACAGCACGAGGCGCTGCCCACTCCCCTGGGGCTGGGCCCCTGCTTCAGCACCCGCTGTGGTCTGGCTTCACACGTGGCCTCGTTGGTCCCCAAACCACCTGGCACAGGGGTGGCGCCCATCCTCCAGGCCAGGGGCCACGGGCTTGAAGGGACACCTGGGGCTCCCACACCGAAGTCGCAGAGGCGGGGTCTGAGCCAGCCCAGGCCCCCCTCACCTCCTGGGGCCAGGCTGGGTGGGTGCTGAGGGCCGGGGCCGAGGAGCTGAGCTGGCTGTACAGCCTGCAGCCCCCCACCCCCATGCACTTGGCCGTGGCTCCCAGATGCCGGCCAGAAATTAAGAACAGATTTCCCATCAAGCCGGGCTTGGGTTTCACGAATTCCATGATGGTGAGCTCGTGGCCGAGCCTGGGGGAGGAAGAGCCTGCGGCCAGCGTGCAGGAGCCCAGGAGCGGCCCAGCTCTGCATTCAAGGCCCCGCCCTAAGGTCCTGGGTCCAGGCCACCAGGCTGCACACGGACACGCAGCGGCTACACCTCGCATCCTCACAGGCACGTGCCACACTGCCCCCCAGGAATCACCGCGACAGAGGCCAGCGAGGCGGGGCTTGGGCTGAAGCCCTGGAGGAAAGCCATCATGGGCCACCCCCAGGCCTGTGGGCCACGTGGAAGGAGACAGAGGCCCGCCACCGGCTCACAGAGGGAACAGACACCAAAGCACACAGCACCGCAGCTGCCCTCGAAGCTGCAGGTGTGTCTACTTTGGCCCCAACGCCCTAACAGGTCTCCCAGCTCGACACCCAGAAAACTCCTTCCCCAGGCCGGCTGCAAGCACCTCTTCACTGGCCACCCCTGACAGGCCTCAGATGTCACCAAGAGCCACTAGACAGGCCTGGTCACATCGCCAGGCTGAACCAGAGCCACGTCCCAGGGCCTGCCTTCACTGGGGGGGCCGAACTTCTGCAGTGCCCCTCGCAACGGTCAGGACCGCAGCCCAGAGGGCATGGCCCAGGGCAGGGGAGCCAGGCAGGGTGGCACCCCGCCTGGCACTCTCCTCGGAGACAGAAGGAAGTGGTCACCCAGTCCCACCCCACAGCCTTGGCCAGCACAAGACAGGCCCAGCCACAAAGGCTGCCTGGGGACAAAACCAAGCCTCCTTTGGCAGGCCGGCCCCTCAGAGCCCGCCTGCCCCACTGTGGGGACCCAGGCCTCAGGGGCACAGCAAGGGACCTGTGCACCTGCCCGCCTGGGACACGAAGAGCCCCGTGCAGCCCCCTCCTGCAGCCCGCCCAGCCCACGCAGACCCTGACTCGCCTCGGCTCCACCGCCCGGCCCACCTGGCCCTGCTCCCCGAGGGCACACCTTCCTCTGGGGGCCTGCCCCTGGCTCTGGACAGGAACACGGGCAGCCTCGCGGCCAGCTGGCACCAAGTGCAGGCCCCATCCTGCCTGACACTGGGCTGGTGGCCTGGCCTTGACCAAGGCCCATGGCCGCCTTCGCAGCCCCGACCACGGCGTGAAGGCCACCGGCTCCCTCGGCAGATGTCCACTGAGCCTGAGCCCTGCCGGGCCGGGGGCAGACGCAATTCTGGGGGCATCTGCTAGCCCACCTCCAGCAGCCCTGGGACCTGAGCCTCCTCTGGTGGCATGTGGCTCCCTGCTCTGGGTGACAGCGCCCAGTGTGCCCATCAGAGCCTCGCCATGCTGAGGCGGCCACAGCCTGACAGTAGGGCTGGGTCCTCACCCTCCCCAAGACCCTGCAAAGCCCCCGAGAGCCACCCGCGGGCCACGTCTGTGTCCTGGTCCAGCACAGGGCTGAGGGTGGACTCCTGGCAGAGGCCGGAGGCAGCCTGGGCACAGCCAAGCGCTCCTGGGGTCCTCCCGTACCCACACCCGCACTCTGTCACGCGCCCCAATTCCTCAGGGGCCACGTGGGGCACTTTCCACGTCCGTGACCCAGTCCCCGGGCTGCAGCTTCAGTTCCTCTTCTCTAGACAAGGACTCAGCAGAGCTGCCTTGGAGGGTGGGGAGTCTGCTCCCCACATCCTCTGAAGCTTCCGGAACTGGCACCTGCCGGAGGACCCAGGACGGTCCCGACCAGATTGGGGAATGGCTCTGGGGCTGCGTCTGCAGGCGGGGGGGTGCGGGGCTGGAGCTGGAGGCTGCCCGTGGCACCCGGCCCGTGGAGGCTCACTGGGCAGTGGCCTCACTTTCGCTTCTGCAGGGGCAGCGGTGCCCACCTCCCAGGGCCGCTGCGAGGTTTCCCAGGAAAATGCTTACAAAACACACAGCATGAGCCTCTGCGGGAGAGCAGCTGGAGCTCCGGGGCCAGAGCCATGGCCAGAGCCAAAACAGCTGGTGTCCCCTCCTCGAAGGTCCCCTGACAGAGCAGTACAGTGCTGGGGACAGAGCTCATCATCACCTCCTCAGGCCCAAGAAAGCCAGGAGCCTCCAAAAGGCCCAACACTGGGGCCTGGGGGCGTAGACCTCACACCGACGCCAAGGCAGAGTTTGGTCCCAACACCTCCCCTCGCGGGTGTAGACCGGTGGGAGAGGCAGCCTGCAGCCACCCTCCCCAGCCACAGGCACGCACAGGGTCAGATTCTCCCCAGCACCGTGACACGGGCCAGAGGGCAAAACACCAGGGCTGATTTGGCCTAGCGGGGGCTTCCCTCCCTGGCACCCACAATCAATGCATGGGCCCTGCACCCCCAACGCCCAGCGCACAGCTGCTCTCCATGCAGAGGGTGCTCTGTCACTTGCAGCCTCAGAATCCTGACTGGTGCTGTGGGATGCCGAGCACACACCGAGAACCAAGGACCAAGGACGCGGTGCAAATTCGCGTCTTAGGTGGCACCCCTCCCCCAGGTCTAAGCACATGGACAGACTCCAGCTGGAGGGACCTCCGTCCTCCGAGCCACATGTCCCCTGGACTGCACTACTTTCATAAACCACAAGAGAGGTAATAAGATGTTGTTTTTACTCGGACTGGACTTCCTTCCGACTGCGGACAGGATGACAACAGGGCAGCCTCACCCCCAGGCACGCGCTGACCCTGCTTGAGTCTCAGCAGGAAACCATGCTTTCTTCCAGGAGCCTGGTGGTCCTGTGGGTTCTGGGACCCAGGCTTCTCTCTGCCTCAGGGCCTTTGCACGTGCAGGTCCCCCACTGGGGACCCTCTTTCCCAGCGTCTCTGCACAGGTACCGCAGCCGGATCTGAGGGTCTCGATGGGAACAAGTGAACACTCGGGGCGCTAGTGGGAAAACAGGCCCCACACGCTGGGCTGAGCTGGAAGGCGAGCTGGTTCACCGGCCAGGCTCCAGGCAAGTCCTCGCCCTCTGGGTGTTCACAGCCGGCCCACAGCCTCCCTGGCAGCACCTCCTCCAAGAAGCCGTCCCTGACTGTTGGGTTCCCGCAGGCCTTGTCCTGACCACACCACTCCCGTACGAGGATCTAACTATGCTCCACCTCGCAGCTTCCAGCCTCCCCTGGACTGGCAGAGACAGTGGGCGAGACTGAGAGACAGGGCAGAGAGAGGGAACTGACCTCTGCCTCAGGACGCCAGGAGTGTGGGAGGCTTGGGAGGGGGCGTCGGGAAGGGCTGGGAGCAGACCCTCCCGGGTGAAGCCCAGAGAGGGGGATGGACTCACCCAAGGTCACACAGGTGTGAAGCTACAAGCTACAAGCTACACGTGCACCTGCAGGGAAGGCTCTGTGACCCCCGCCCACAGCCATGACAGTCCCGACCTTCACCGCAGAGCAAAGACTGGCCTCAGGCCACATCAGGTCGGGGGCCAGGCAACCACCAGGGACCTGCAACCCCTCCCCTGTAAAACGAGCACCCCACTCATCAGCTGCCCCTGGCTGGGGCGCTCCTGGCAGGCGGGCAGCAGCCCAGCTCCAGGGGACTGGCAGCTAGACGACCAGCCAGGCAGGCGGGTGGTGTGGCAGAGAGCAGACCCCAGAAGCCCCTCTGCCTCCTCCCAGCACCCGCCTGCCCACCAAGGCCATCGGGCCCCACAGAAGCACCCTCCTGCAGCCTGTCCATTCAGCAAACATCACCGGCCCCCACGAGACACGTGTGATGGCCAGGGCACCCTCCTCTCTGGGACGAAGGCCTTGGGAATATGGGAGCCTGAGACCCTCAGTCCCAAGAGAAATCACAAGCCTGTAGGATGCAAAATCCCACCCCCAGTCTTGCAGAGGCTCCAAGCCCCCAGCATTGGGCCAGCCAGGATTCTGAGATCCTCCAGAACAGCCCCCATCAGTTCCTAATTCCTGCAGTCACAGCCCTGCAGGGGGCTCAGGAAGCCCCTGCCCCACACGGCTAACTCTGACTCCTCGTGGGGCAGGGGCTAGAGGCCTGAAGCAGGATTCTGGCCCTACCACCCACTCCCTAAGTGACTCTGAGCCCATCTCCCCTTTGGGCCCCAGTTTGCTAATCTGCACAACAGGGACAACTGCCCTCCTCGGCCAGGCTCGTGTGAGAAAAGGCTAGTGAGAGCCCCAAACGGTGCCCCAAGGCCGGGCCTGGCCCATGGCGTTCCTGGTGGGTTTCACTGGGCTCCCAGCAGTGGATCGGGGGGGCAGGAAACAGCAAAACCCTGGTGTGCCAGGCCGCACCACCCCCGCCTCCTGCACCCCCTCCTCCCCTCGACAGCCTAGGAAGCGGAAGCCCCCTCCCCAGCTGGGCCCAGCCCACGTGTGGGGAGAAGCCAGCCAGGCCCCTGGTGGGCGCCAGACACGGACAGGCTGCCAGGCCAAGAGGGGCGCCTCGAGTGAGGAGGGTAAGGGTCCCCACACCAGGGCGATGAGGGCAACCGCCCTCCCTCCGCCCCCTCCCCGCTAGGAATGCTCCACTGGGGAGGCAGGGAGGGCCCCCCTCCCCGAAAGGGAGCGCTGTGGGCGGCACAGCCAACACGGAGCGGGAGCACGGGGCCCTCGCTTCCCCACCAACCCTGCAACGACCTCCAGAACGAGGCAGTGAGGGCTCACGGAGGCTGAGCACCTGCCCACGAGCACGGGCGCGGGGGACCGGGCGGGAGGCACCCGGGGCCAGCTCACACCACAGCCCGGAGCCAGCAGCGGAGGTGGCGGGGGATGGAGAAAGGCTGGTTGCCACACCGTGAATTATTCAGCAGCTAATTCTGCTCCTCGGAGAGGAGGCAGGAGAGAGAGTGAGTCAGAGCCTCCCGCGGCTGTGGAGGAGGTACGGTGCTCTCGGAGGTGGTCAGAGTCCTCCCAGCAGGCCAGGCTGAGCCCAGGGGCCTTGGCCACCACTCCCGACGCCTCCCCGGGCCACAGGCGTCGGCCCCTCACTCACCTCCCACCACGCGTCCAGGGGCCCCGGAGGGCAGAGGGAGGCAGCCGGGTCAACGGGCAGCAGGTTGTCTGTGTGGGTCACAGACACCCTGCGGCTTCAGAACTGACAAGTGGCACAGAACTTCCTACGGGAAGGCACGCTCTCCTGCTCTGTGGAAGCAGAGCCCCGCGGACAGGTGTGGCAGAGCCACCAGAGGTGAGGTCCCTGGGCCCACGGAGGAGTGGCGCTGCCCCGGCCCTGGTCAGCCCCCCGGGGCTGGGCTTCTAGAACATGGGTGTCTGGTTTTATAAGAATCCGGCTGTCCCTGGGCGTGCCTGGGCCCATCCCCTGCCCCCTCTATAATCTGCTTAGAAACAGAGCAGCGGGCAGCCTGTGAGGGCAGGCTCCCCTGCAGAGCTGGGGTGCCTCAGGACCTCCTCTTCCAGATAAGGGAGGCCCCGAAGGCCAGAACCCTGAATTGGTGAGGGGTGACACAGTCCATGGATACTGGACCCCAGGCCATCTTACGAGCAAAGCTGTCCCCACCCACGACCACCCACCCCAGGGCTCTGTGTTCATCACCAGAGAGAAACCCAGGGGTGTTCTAGGTGACAGGGCAGCCCAGGCATGGGGCTTCTGGAATCCAGATCCCCAGGCAGGACGGAAATGCCCACAGCCTGGTCCCCTGCCCTATACTCCAATGGCTGTGGCTCAGGGACAGGGGTGGCCCTGAGGCTTGGCATGACCCCAGACCTAGGGCTCCGCTGGGAGACCCCGGTCACTTGGGGAGATGACGGTGAGGGGTTGGTACCGCCCCCAGCCCTGCCCAGGCTCAGCCCCTCTCCAGCCTTCCAGACTGAGGCCCATCTTGCGGCCACAGGGCCGGGCCTCCGTCCCTCAGGGCTACAGCCCGCCAGGTCTCTGGGCAGGCACCGTGTGTACATCCCACAGCCTGGCTGCCCAGGAGGGAGTCAGTACCAGCCAAGGCGGGCTGGCATGTACCCAGACCACTCACCCCCAAAAGCACGGCAGTGAGTGGGATTCCCCGGCTGGGGGTGAAGAGCAAGGGATCCCCTCCTGGCTGCACCCAGTGCGCTCAGGCACTAGCGGTGGTCTCAGAGCCCTGGAGTTCTCTGGGTGGGGGGCTCTGCCCGGCGCAACACTCCAAGAGCTGCCCCTGGTTAGGGGCCCTGGCAGGCACTGACAGGTGGCAGAGGGGCTCCATGGAGGGGAGTGACGTGGCCCCTCCTAACCCCAGAGAGGAGGGTCTCAGTGACTCCAGAGAAGGCTAGCATGTGCAGAAGAGCTGTGGGCCCTCCATGGGGGTGGGGGTCCTTCAACTGTCCAGCAGGGGAGACTCCTGACCCAGGAGATTCTCCGGAAGGAGGGCTGTGACCCACGAGGAGGAGTGGGCAGTAATCCTCAATGCAGGGTGGGGTCTTTAAATCCTCCAGGAGGAGGGCCCCCCACCCTCGGGGAGGAGGGTTCAAGACCCACGGAGGAAGAGGGGGCTGGGAGTCTTTAGACCTTGAGGAAAGAGGGGGCCGTGTTCCTGGTCAGGGGGATCGTGAGCCGCCGGGAGGGGGGCCCCGACCCTCGGAATGGAGGGGCTGTGACCCGGGATCTGACCCCCAACCCAGGGGGCCCGTGTTACCTGCTGGTAGTCCGTGTCCTCGGGCCGGAACTGGCTGCTGGTGGTCTCCCAGTGCAGGTCGAAGTGGGGCAGCCGGTGCAGGAGGCTCACCCACCAGGGCGCCGAGTAGCTGACCCCGGCCATGGCGGGCCGGCCGCTGGGGCGCGCGGCCGCCGCAGGGCTCCCTGGCTGGCCTGGGGCGCGGGGATCAGGGGCCCGCCGACCCCGGCCTGGCGGCCCGCATCGCCCGCGCGCTCCTGGGCCTGGCCCGGCCCGGCTCGGCCCGGCTCGGCCCGGCTCGGCTGCACTCGGCTCCGCTCGGCCGCCCGCGCCCGCCGCCTCTTTGTTCGCCGCCGCGGCCGCCGCCGCCGCCGCCGCCTCCGCGCGCCCCCGCCCACCGCCCGTCGTCCCGCCCCAGCGTCGTCATTGGCGAGTCGCTCTCCGGCTCCGCCCTTCGCACCTCGTCCCCGCCCCCGCTCCTCCATTGGCATCCTGGGAGAAGCTCCGCCCACCAAGGCCCCTCCTCGCCCCGCCGTGGGGCGCCGGGAGGGGAAGGCTGGGAGGGCCCGCGAGCTCCTCCGCCGTTTCCAACGCAGATAGGCCGAGGGTCGGAAGCCTGCCTGCACCTGGGCGCGCGCTCTTTGGTTCTACCGTTGCACGTTCCCTGAGCTTCTGCGGGGACTGCCTGGAGGGGCTGCGCTGCGCTGCCCGCCCCCCGACCCCGCCTGTAGGCACGGCTCACACTTAGACCGCAGCGCCCCGCAAGGGACCCAGTGGCCTGTCTGTAGAATAAGGGTGATTCGAAGGCAGAGCCTGGCTTGGTGACCCAGAGGTTTGTGGTCCTGAGCTCTGAGCACCAGTGTCCGCACCTGTAAAGCGCTCAGAACGTCGGAGTGTGACCCAGTACAAGTGGGGGTGGAAGGTGGGGATCAATTTCCGTTTCTCCGCAGCCTTTGTGGAATGTTGCGTCTTTTGTCAAGACCTAGGAGAGAGACTGTGCTCTCTCCTGGCATCCTCGGGCCTGGAAATCCAGGCAGCTGCCAGAGAGGGCCGAGCGTGTACTTCGAAGCCACAGAGCCGCACTTCCTAGTGGAATATCCTCATGGCTCTTATAGGGATGGGGACTCCCCACCCCCACGACAGACAGGGGAGGCTGGAAACCCGCTGGTGCCTGGCCTCAGCACACTCCTCTCTACACAGCCCAGGGGCAATAGAGGCATCCTCTTGGCTCTAGCTTGGTATCGCCGTGGGCCATTGTTTCTGGGCCTCCTGCACTCTGAGAAACAGGTTTCCACACCCAGGGCTCTGGTGTCTGCCATGCTTGGGCTCAGCCAGCTCTGTGGCTGGGCTGGGTTCTTGCAGGCAGGGACAGCGCTGGGCCATGGCCTTCCAAGCCTGTCCATCTGCTCATCCGACTGCCCTCATTTGCCCAGTTTCCTGTGATACGTCCACGGAACCCCAGTGAGCCTCCTGCAAAGAGGCAACCACAGGACACGTGGGAAAAGTGGCCTCTGCATTGCTGTGGTTTCCACTTCCGGGTGATTCGGACACCGTCCAGTTGAGGGCTAACAGCCGGGCAGCAGACTGCACAGTCACCAAGTCCTGGCTTTGCGGTGATTCCCGTGCCCCCAGCACAAGCGTGGCAGGCGTACCAGGGTCCCCATATGGAGGCATGAGGTCCCTGAGCTCCTTTCCATGTCCCCAGAGACCTCACCAAATTGTGCATTGCCCTCTGGTAAGGCCAGACTTTATATGACGTGGTAACTCCAGTGTAAGGTGTTGAATCCTGTCCCCACCAAAGACAGGTCCAGGTCCCAAAGCTTGGTCCCTGTGACTATGATTTTATTTGGAAGTAGGGTCATTGCAGATGTGATCGAGGTAAGATGAGGTCGTCCTAGATTACAGAGGGCCCTGTCCAGGGATCCCCATCCATATGAGAGGGAAACTTGAACGTACTGCTCCGGAGATTCAGAGAAGGGGAGAGAACACCGTACAGACACAGAGGCAGAGCTCTGGGATGGAGCCGGAGCCTAGAAACAACTACTGCTTGAGGTCCCGGTGTTGGTGAGAAAATCCCGGTGGAACCGAAAAGCCCCTGTAGAAGCACGCTTTCCCGGGGTCAGGAGGACCCAGGGCTTCTGGAGTCCGACATGCGCAGCTGTTGGATCTCAGCATCTTCACTCTCGTCTTTAACCTGCAAAATGGGGTCCCGGTGCCCAGGAGGGGAAGGGATGGAGAATGCCAGGTGGCAGGGGCAGGGCACAAGGGAGACCCGCCCTCACCCTGCCCTCCTTTTGCCTGGCATGCACTAGCTGGGGCTGCAGTGGCTCTTCCTGTCTGTCCTGGGATCACTGTTGCTGGACGTTAGCCCCATTCTACAGATGGGGCAACTGAGGCCTATGGGTCAGGGGAATCACCATCCAGGCAGGGAACCCAATTCAGCCTTGTGCTGTTGGCCGCAGACCAAACGACCAGCAATAAGGATCCAAGGGGCCCTAGCAGCCAGAGAAATCAGAGAGGACTCAGTCTGCAGTGGGGGCCACTGACTGGGACACCTAAGGTCATGCCCTCAATGACTGGCCGGTGACTCAGGAGGAAGCAGCTGATGGGGAAACCGCTGGTCTTGCCCCAGCTGAGGAAGCAGGCCAGACAGTGATAAGGAGCCACAGCCTCCCATCCCCCACGCTCTGGGGACCTGCAGCCGGGGAGCCCGGAAGGACCCAGCAGGGCCCAGCCCTCATGGGCAGGAAGGACCAGCGGAGGCCCCCTGAGAACCCACACCCACGATCTCGTCCAACCCCGGCCAGGCCGTCACATCACAGAGCGGATGTAAGGGGGTTTTCGAGGCTCAGAAATGCAGAAACTTGCCCCTAATGCAAGCGGCAAACAGTTGGGCCTCAGTTTTGTTTCTGTGAAATGGAACGAAAAATGACCCCACCTCCCAGGGAGGCCGTGGGCCCCGGCTCCCTTCGGCTCCACCTTTGGGGACCATTTTTTTCTCGCACTCACCAGAGCTTCTCAGCTCCAATGCCCTGGTCTTTCATTTCTTTTTAAATTAACTACCTCCTACTCCAAGTCACAGGTCTTCTGAGCCTAGCCTTTTCATGGCTAAAAGGGGTAGAGTCCTATTTAGCTCCCAGGGATGGGTGACATATATATAGAATAACGTGACACCGCAGCGCTATTCACAACAGCCAGACGATGAGGCAACCCAAAGGGCCCTCCGCCGGCGGACGGGCCCGCGGGATGCAACGGGGAACATTATTCGGCTCTAAAAAGGAATGAAACTCTGATTATGTTGACACCCTGGAGAGAGCTTGAAAACCTGGTGCACAGGGAAAGAAGCCGGTCACAAAAGGCCACCAAGGCTACGATTCTCTTCACAGGCAGGATCCAGAACAGGCAGATCCATGGCGACTTCGGGAGGGGATGAGCTGCTGCCAGGCGCTGGGAGAGGGCGCGGGAGGGACTGCTTCGGGGGTGAGGCGTTTCCCTTCCGGGCGAGGGGAAAATTTGCAAAGAGTTATGGTGGCACACATCGTGGACATACTTAATGCCACGGAACTGCACCCTTAAAAGGGGATGAAACTGGGGGTTCCTGCGTGGCTCAGCAGGTGAAGGATCTGGAGTCGTGACCGCTGTGGCGCTGGTTACAGCTGTGGCATGGGTTGGATCCCTGGCCTGGAGACTTCCGCATGCTGCTGGTACAACCGAAAAAAAGAAAAAGATTAAACTGGTTCATGTGTATGTATTACCTTCACAAGTCCCCAAGGTGGGTTGCCGCTCCTGGGGCGCCCTGGAGGCCTCCACTCCCCAGGGAAATGGGATGCCAGCCTTTGTCGGGACTCCTTGTCCGCGTCAGCAGGAGCTTGGCCCAGAAGGGCTGTGCCCTTTGCACTGAGCCCCGCCCCGCCCCGGGCCTCTGTGAAGGAATCGCCTACCAGCCCCTCCCTGGCTCCCAGGCCTCAGAGCCATGTCCAGAGTCGCCCACATGTGCTACCCCTCTCTCCAGGAGAGGAGCAAGGCCGTGACGGTGACATATCACAGTCAGGCCCTTGTTTCCGAAACAGATGCCAGGGTGGTCTCAGAGAGCAACCCTGGCAGGCACAGGCCACCCTGGCCACTGGCTCACAGCCACCAGAGACGTGGCCGCTGACACTCCCTGTTTACAGATGGGGAAACTGAGGCTTGCCCCTGGTCACCAGCCAGGATGACCTTGGCCTGGACTCTTCTGCCTCAGGCCCAGGGACCCTTCCCCCGTCCCAGACACCCCAGCTGTTCTGCAGCGTGGGGGAGGGGGGAGCGTGAAGGAGCAGGGGGTCCCACCAGGCTTGCCTCCTCCTCTGCCCAGGGCTGCAGCCTGGCTCTGTGGGCACCGTGGACTCTGTGGGCACCCTTGGCTCTGCAGATGCCCTGCATCCCTGCTCTGCTGAGGGCCTGGGGGTGTGCAGGGCCCCTGATGGAGGGCTGGCTGGACATGTGCTCTCCATGTGAGGCTCCCCTCCCCCGACCCCAGGGGATGCACTGAGTGCTGTCCTTTTGGCGGGGGTGGCTGGGGTGGGGGGCTGGCTTCACTGGGCTCCAGTGGGCACCGGGGGTGGGCGGCATTCGCAGAGTTCCGCCCCAGCCCATGGGGCCATTGTGTGCCCTCCCAGCTGCCAGTCCTTCCACCTTCTGAAATGCAAATCTGACCCTGTCATTCTCCTGCCAACAGCCCTTCCCTGTTCCCACGGCTCCTGGGGTGAGGGCCAAACGCCTCCACAGAATGTGCGACACCCCCAGCCTCTGCTCCCTCCTGAGCTCCGTGCCCCCGCCTCAGCCTCAGCTGCCTTGGTGCCACTTCCATCTCTGGGGTGGGGTGGGGGTGGGGGCTGATGGTTTCCTATTGGGTAGAGGGGTGGGGCGGTGGGCAGCGAGTTCCTGACCCGGGGGCCATGGCCCTCTGCATGCGGTGCCCCTGGGCCTCTCCCGCCTGGGCCTGGCAAGGAACCTCAGCTGGAGTTCAGCCCACGTGGGGCCCCACACCTGGGCAGGTGGGTTATCCGGTGGCGGAGGAGGAATTTACTCCAGTGCCACAGAGCCCAGCCTGGCTGAGAGACAGACTTGCAAACAGAAGAAACACACCTTGATCTCGTGCACCCTGCCTTCCTCTCTCCGTGCCTGGCATGCTGCAAACGTGCAGCAAATGTTAAAACACACGAGCTGGTTTTGCAAGAACACAAAGAAAGGAGAGAGTGGTCCCAACGAGTGTCTCAGCGGCGGGGCCAGCTTGGCGGGAGGACATTCCTGGCTGGGAAACAGCTTGTGTGAGGGGCCAGCTGAGGTAGGGCCTCCTGTTTCTGGAAACAGCGGCAGTGTCTGGCTGGAGAGGGGACAGTGGGCCATGCTGGGGCGTGGAGGGCATCCAGGGGGCCACGTGCAATCTAAACGAGTCTGTTGAGTGAGGGGCAAAGGTGTATGTTTCCCAGGCCGGTGATGCAATTCGAGCTGCAGCTGCGACCGATGCCACAGCTGCAACACCACCAGATCCTTAAACCACTGCACTGGGGTGGGGATGGAACTTGGGCCACTACAGAGACTGTGCTGGATCCTTAACCTCCTGCACCACAGTGGGAACTCCTGTTCCCACTGACTCTAAACCAAGGACCACGGAGGCAGTAGGGGGAGGAGGACCAAAGGGCCTGATGCTGGAGGGAGATGAGGAACAGGGAGGAGAAGGCGGGCCATCCCACTGGATCTATCCTCTTCTTCCTTAGTAACTGGATCTCCCATTTTTATTGAAAGTATGCCCATCTAGAATAAAAGACATTTCTAAGCTTCCTTGTAGTTGCTTGTGCAACTAACTCTGTTCTGACCAATGGGATATGGGTGGAGCTGTCCTCAAGGGAAGACACGCCTTTTTCTTCCTTCCTTCCTGTGGGCTGGAATGTAGACGTTGTGACTGGAGCCCAAGCAGCCACTTTGGACCGTGAGGTCTTGTGTTCAGGAGGGGATGAAACACTAAGAGCACAGATCTCTGAACATCATCCGTTGCCCCATACCGTACCTGCACTGCTTTCCTCGGGACTTTGGTAACTTCCAACTTGTTTGGGATGTTGTTATTTTGGGTGTTCTCACACTCCGGCCAGACCTAAGTCTAACAAACAGAAGGAGGGGCTGGAGAAGGGACTAGGCTGTAGAGGGACCAGCTGTCACCAGGCTGAGTGGACCAGGCCCTCTGAGATGGGATGGCAGCAGGTGAGGCTATTAGCAGCGGCTCCCCACCGTTTCTAGAAGCTGCCCCAGCCCACCTACCCCCGGGCTTTCCGGCTTTCATTCCCTCTACGTGGGGCCCCGGCCGGAAGGGAAAGGCTGGGGGGGCGGACTGAATGGAAGCCCAGGAGCCCTGGCACACATCGGCCCCTCTGCTTTGAGTCCCAGGCTGTTCTGGGCTTAATTAACGAATAGCTCGGGGCACCCCCCCTCCCTGTATTCAGAAAGGACTCGGCACCATGGAAACGTCCCCCAGGTCCCCTGGGCAGGCCCCGTCTAATGGGGCCACCCTTGTGGGTTGTAGCTGCCGGGCGGTTCTGGGATAATGGAAGGCGCTGGCCAAAGGCCATTAGCTGGCGCCCAAGCAAAGCGAAACAGACCCGTTCCCCACGCCCACATTCATGTTCTGAAACCAACAGCAGCTAGAAGAAGCCGGAGATTTAGATTCTGGCGTTTTTTCCCCCTATATGCCCCTGTGATTTTGAGGAATCTCATATTTAAAACCATCTTATCAGGGACCGGGGGGGTTACTCCCCATTGTCAGCCTTTAAAGGCTCACACGCTCCTTGCAGGCCAGGCTGGGCTCCACTTCAAAGTGTTTGGATGGAGTTCCCTTCACGGCTCAGCAGTTAACGAACCTGACTAGCATCCATGAGGTTGCAGGTTCAATCCCTGGCCTCGTTCCGTGGGTTAAGCATCCGGCGTTACCCTGAGCTGTGGTGTAGGTGTCGCAGACGAGGCTTGGATCCTGCGTGGCTGTGGCTCTGGCGTAGGCCAGCAGCTGTAGCTCCTATTCGACCCCTGGCCTGGGAACCTCCACATGCTGCAGGTGCGGCCCTAAAAAGCAAAAAACAAAAAAAAGTTTGTGCACGTGTGTATGCACGTGTCCACACGTGCATGCCTTCCTGCCGGCTTTCCCTCTGCTGGGTGGAGGCTGGGGGCATGGCGGGTGCATACTCTGGTCTCCTCTCAGCAGCTCCAGCTAAGACCACCTCCCGCCGCCCCCAAAGGCAACATCCCAGGACAGCAGGTGGCAGCAGGCTTGTGGCCGGGCTAAGCGTCTGAGGGACTCTGCTCACCACTGTCACAGCCTCCTCCAGGCCAACCAGCTCCTCTGAAAGCGCCAAGCCTTCCAGAGGAACCATTCGCCAAGGATACACACAGAGATCAGGGCGCAGAGAGGGGCTCGGGCAAGTGCTGGAGCCAACAAACCCGTCCCTGTAAGGGCTTCAGCCGAGTTCGAGGGCCCGGCAAGCAGCCGCATGCACGCAAAGCCACAGGTGCACCTTGCGCTACAAACTATTGGGAAACAATATTTTTGCAGAAGTTGGGAGTTCCCATTGTGGCGCAGCAGAAGCGAATCCAACTAGGAACCATGATGTTGCGGGTTTGATCCCTGGCCTCGCTTAGGGGGTTCAGGATCCAGCGTTGCCATGAGCTGGGGTGTAGATGGCAGATGCGGCTCGGATCTGGCGTTGCTGTGGCTCTGGCATAAGCTGGTGGCCACAGCTCCGATTAGACCCCTAGACTGGAAACCTCCATATGCCGTGGGTGCAGTCCTAAAAGGACAGAAAGACCAAAAAATATGCAGATTTTTGCAGAAGTCAACTTTTTGAGGGGTCACTGGCATCTGTTTGACTCCTAATTATTTCCTCCCTGCTCCAATCCCAAATTAAGTAGCATTGGGGGAAACACCCCTCCCCCATTTCCCTTTCTTTCTTCTTTTTTCTTTTTCATCTTACTTTTAGGGCCACACCCACAGCATGTGGAGGTTCCAGGATAGTGGTGGAATCAGAGCTGTAGCCACCGTCCCTGCACCACAGCCAGAGCAACGCGGGATCTGAGCCGCGTCTGCAACCTACACCACAGCTCATGAGAACACCGGATGCTTAATGCACTGAGCGAGGCCTGGGATCGAACCTGCATCCTCATGGATGCTAGTCAGATTCGTTTCTGCTGAGCCACGACGGGACCTCCCCCATTTCCCTTTCTTGAGCCTCAAGAAAGGGCATCAAGACAGATACCCTGAAAAACAACTTTTATTTACAAAGGCCAATAGGGAGCAGCACAGGGGGAAGACCTTATCCCTTCTGAGATTCATGTACGAGTCACGCATAAGGCGAGAATATTACTAAACACAAACGTGGAAGACCAGCGAGTCCACCACCTCCGACCACGGCCACCCGACGGTTCTCATTCCAACTCTGAGATGCGCATTCTTTCAAGGAGGCTCATTCTGCAGGAGCAGCTGCCAAAAGACCCGTGGGAACTCTGGAGGTCAGCACCTGGAGAAGTCGCCCGACACCCCTGGCTGGTTTGTGTGTCCACTCTCCCGTCCTCGGAATCTCTGAGCCACACGAGAGCAAACCCTGCTTCCAAAACCACAGGAGGGGTTTGACTTGGCCCACACGGGTTCTAATGGAACTGAAATTTTATCCTGATCTTATAGGTGTATAGGGCTTTCTGCAGAGGGTTCTTTGTTTCTTTCTTTCTTTTTAAATTTTTTAGTCTTTTCTAGGCCCGCAACTGCAGCATATGGAGGTTCCCAGGTTAGGGGTCTAATCGGAGCTGTAGCTGCCAGCCTACACCACAGCCACAGCAACGCGGGATCCGAGCCGCATCTGCAACCTACACCATAGCTCACGGCAACACCAGATCCTTAACCCACGGAGCGAGGCCAGGGATCAAACCCGCAACCTCATGGTTCCCAGTCGATTCATTAACCATTGAGCCATGACGGGAACTCCTGCAGAGGGTATTTATTTCTTAAAAAATGAAGCAGAGCCCTGCAGTCTCGCCCCGTAGGTGGGAGCTTGGTGGCTGACCGTTTCCTGGTGCAACTGGTGTTTTTGGCTGGGATGAGCCTTCTGGTCTGTCTGGTGGGGCAGCGCCACAGAGACAGGCGCAGGGGAAGGTGCCTCTCGGCCCCAGGCCCTGCTCCCGTCCCTCCCTGTGCTGTTCCTGCAGCCGCGGGTCCTGCACGCAAGCCGGGCACCTGGCCTTCTCCAGGGAACAGATCACACAGTGAGGGTCGCAGAGCTGCCGCAAAGGGCATGGGACCTTGGACATCGGCCGAGGTCGCCGCCTTGAGGGGCGTCATCTCCCGAGGGGGCTCCAGTTCACTTTTCCTAGATCAGCCCTGCCGGAGCCAACGAGCAGAGGCAGGCAAATGCTCACCTGTACACTGCTTGGGGGTACCTGCTTGGAAACCTCAGGTCCACGAGCTGACCTAGCCGTTCTCAGCGGTGCCTGTGGCCCGGCCCCTGCAGGTCGCAGTGCACAGGGCGCTTCCTCCAGGTCCAGGCAGGGCGGCCCTGCCCGGGATCTACTGGCCGCAGGACCCAGACAGTAAGGAGGAATGCAGAAAGGCCAGTTTTTGAATGGGGCGGGGGGAGAAGCGGCCCCCTGGGGACATGCAGGCCCAAGGTCATGGCCCCCTGGGTGCCTTACTGGGTGGACGGGTGTCTACAGGCCTTGGGCTGAGCCAACAGCCCGAAGAGGAACAGACTCAGTGCAGGAGACAGGGATCAGCAAGGAACTCAGGCAAGTCAGCACTCAGTCCCGAGGGAGACGAGAGAACAGACGGACCTGGCAGCTCACAGACCAAATAAAGAACGACCCCCACAAGCCTGGCCCCCCGGCCGAACTTTCTTCCGCTCCCTGTATGAAGAGCAGCTGTGTGGAGAGGCGCTAGGTGGGACCCAGCGAGACTCAGGCTGGGGGACCCCTCCCTCTCCCACGGGACAGGGCCCCTCCTGGCCACGCGCCTCGCGAGTGCCGCGCCAGAAGCTTCTGACCACTGTGAGGAGGGCCCGGGAGCCGCCCGGAAGGACGAGTCTGAGCTGGGCTCCCTGAATTTCAACATCAGAAGGGCCGCCGCACTGCCAGGGTTCTGGGGTCCCCCTGTGGGGAGGGGGAGGGTCACCCAGCGAGCGAACCATCCCTAGAGTTCAGGCCACAAGCGAGCTTTGCACCCTCGGCTCTCCCCTGTGGTGCCAGCCGTCCCGGGATGCTCAGGCGACGGTCCGGCACCAGGCCTGGGGTGGGGGTGGGGTCTAGGTGCCCTTAGGCTGCCACCCAAGCCTGGGCTCTTCCTTTCCACCCATCAGGAAGGGCTAACCTCAGACAGAGAACCAGAACCAGCTGCTGGAAGGACCTCTGTGCCACACCCGTGGGGCTGGGCCTGCACCCAGCGAAGGTGGGGGGCCTTTCCCTCCCTTCACCCCCTGGGCCGCCCCGCAGGGGCCGTAGCACCTGCCCCTGGGCTTGGGGAACAACCTCGTGCTGCATGTTTCCAAAGCAGACCTGATGCTGCTTCTGTGGTTATAATTGGGTATTTTGTTGACTTAATCTACTCAGCGACAAAATCCATCACCAGACTCCTTGCTGGAACAGCAGCTCTTGGGGACAGTGCCCCCAGGGGTTGGGGAAGATGACGGAAGACAGATCTGTGTGGTGAGGGGCAGGAGGGGGAACCCCAGGAACCCGAACCCGCTTGGGGACCCCGACGACATTCATCTCGTAGCTTCTGAAACGGCCAAGTTTTGTCTCGGGGCTGCGGGGGCCCACCCACTGCAGGCCTGGGTGCTCGCCCTTCCCAAAGGCACAGCTTCCAAAAAGAGTGGCTGGCTTGCCTGCCGGGCTGCCGCCAGAGCAGGTGCCAGCTGGGGGGGGGCTGTCGAGGAGCAGGGGGAGGGGGAGAAGGGGCACCACCATCCAGGTGAAGCCGCTCCGCCCAGTCTCGGCCAAAGGCCCCAGGAGAAGGTGTTTTTGCGGGGCTCCCTGGCGGCCCCCCCAGTCTGTCTGGCACTAAAGACCATGGGGTGCGGACAAGGCGACCACTTTCCAAAGAGAAAGGCCTCTGGGACCCTAAACAAACAAGCAAACAGGTAACACGCAAAAGAACCCCAGGGGAGGGTTAAACGGGTGGTGTTCTTTCCCTAACTGGGTAAGTTCCTTTCCAGTGGTGGCTACTTGTCCTCTAGCCTAACCTGACGGAGCATCGCCGCACCGGGGCAACGAGCAGAGGCCTGGGGCCGCGAGGCGCTTCTCTTCGCGGGCAGAGGCACAGCTAAGACGATCTCGTCCGAGTCGTCGGAGTTCACTTCCTCGGCGGCAGGGGGAGGCCCCGCGGGCGGCTGCCCCGGGGGAGGGGGCTCTGTGGAAACAGAAAGGAAGCAGAGACAGGGAGGGAGGTCACAGCTCCGGAGCCACCTGACGCCGTGCCCCAACGCCAGCCTCGTGACACCTGCCTCCGCCTCGAAGCTCAGCACCAGCATGCTGGCCTTTTTCCAAAAGCAAAGCACCTGCAACAGGGGAAGGCTGGCCAGCACCGAGGAGACTCAGGCCCGGGGCAGGAATTCTCCATCACGCTCCCAGCAGTGTCCGGGAGGCTGGGCCCGGGGGGCCGGCTGTGATTCGTGGGCGCCAGCTTCCTTGGAGGGACACGCGACCTTTCAGAGTGCACGCCCCCCACAGGGGGCTGGGGGCCGGGGCCGGGGACCGGGCCTTGACACGCCAGCACCCAGTGACCCCCTACCAGCTTTCCAACAGTGGACTCCGCACCCCCCCAGCCCCTGCAACGTTCTTCTCACACAACCAAACTCTCCAAATCCCATAATCGACGCTGGTTGGGATGCCATCTCCAGACCCAGCATCACCCCAAGGGGCCACGGGGACAAGAAGCAGGTCCCCGCTGGGCCTGGGGCCCGGGAAGAGGGCTCTGCTCTTACTGTTTCAGAGAGTTAAAAAAAAAAAAAAAAAAAAAGAGAACCAATCACTGATTCAAGATAAAAGAGGGAAGGAAATTACACTCTGTGCTGCTGATATTGTAACTGTATCAGCTTTTTTTTTTTTTTCCTGTTACTTTCAAGAAAATTATGAAAGGGGAACCTTATGAAATTAAAAACATCAGTTTTCAAGGATAGCTTCAGTGTTTTCCCTTTAAAAACACTTCCGCAATCAGCTCCAACAAGGGCTTGATGGCCCCTTGTCACAGAGACCGGTTCCTTGTGTAGACAAGAGCTGAGGGTCTGAACACCTTCCGATGGTCCCTTCTGGGCAGCAGGACGGGCTGCCGCTTTAAAATGACATGCATTTCACGAGAGCAGGAAAAGGTAGCGTAAAGAGACATTTAGCCCTGCTCAGAGAATCTAAAGGTCACCAAACAGAGCGTCTGGTGAAATCAGACTGAAACGGGTTTTTGGAGAATAATGTGCAGCCTTTGGGGAGCTGGAACGTTCTAGGGCGGCCCCTGCGCTCCCCGCATCCGCCCATCTTTCCTTTAAATCCCAGGGCTGCTGATCGCTCTTTGCTGGGCTTTGCAAGTGAAAGCAGAGCCTTTGGAGAGAAGAGCAAAGTTCAAAGTTCGCCAGCTCTGGCAAAGCGAGAGAAGGCGGTGAATTGGAGACAGTGCAGTTTCCCACGCGGTGATGATTTCAGGTCAGAAGGGCAGTGACCCCCACACCCCCCAGGGCAGGGCGGCGGGGCTGCCGGCTTCCCGGGCCCCATGGCCTGGGCGCTTCATCCTCAGGGGCCGGCCCCTCCCTGGCCTCGGCGCTGCTCCCGTCGCTGTGGTCCTGCCCTGAACTGACAGGCGAGCCAGAGGCTCCCGCCTGCGCAGGCTCGCCCACCCACGCGTCTTCCCACCCTCACACCTTTGGTTCAGAAAAACTGCTTCCTCCTGCGGTTTCTCCTTGATCTGAAGCCCCAGTCCCTGCCCGTACCTGCCCTTCTCTGACTCCGTCTTTGCAGCCTCAGCCCTGCAAGCCCTTGCCTGCAAGGTTCTCCAGGGCCAAGTGCAACCGTGTTGAGCCTGCCCGCCACGCTCACGACCACCGCGCTTCCTGCTCTAGGGACAGTCCAAGAGCTCAGAACACATCTCGAGCCCCACACACAGTCCGGGCAACTGCAGATGGCTTCGCAGGTACCCTTCGGGCTAGGAAGGGCCGGAAGCAGTCAGACCCACAGATGTCAGGACTGAAAGCGAAGCTCAAGGGACCTCTCTCCATGCTTCGTCTTACACGTGAGGAGTCGAGGCCCGGAGGGGACCCCCCCTCCCAGTCCACAGTGGGCAGGGCTGGACCCGGGCCACACCCGGGGTTGTGGCGGCCCTGCCCATTCCAGGGCTTCTCCACGGACTGTTACTGGATCTTAATGAAGCAGAAAAGGAAACACAAGCAAAGTTTTACTTAAAACCAACAAACAGGAGAAATACGGGCGCAAGGGCGGGCAACCACCTTGCTGCAATGAGAGTGAGAATAAAAATCAGAGCCACGAAGCTCCAACTGCACGGCCTGTGGAAATGATGGCACAGGCCGCTGTCACCCACTCTGGCGCTAGCTCCAGCTTGGTGAGTGCCAGGGGGTGCCTTAGGGGCCCGTCTCTTTCCCCCACAACCCATGGGACAAAGGACAAAGCTGTGACAGGGAGGCTTGGCCACGGTACCTCCCGGCTGAAGCACTACTCAGCTTGCAGGGGGTTGCATGGGACAAGCTCCTTTGGCTCAAACCTTGGAAGGCCAGCGGCCCCTCGTGTGAAATCCAAAATGAAATGGGGAGCTCCCGTCCCAGCGCAGCAGAAACGAATCTGACTCGTACCCATGAGGTTGCAGGTTGGCTCCCTGGCCTCGCTCAGTGGGTTAAGGACCCGGCGTTGCCGTGAGCTGGGGTGTAGGTCACAGATCTAGTGTGGCTGTGGCCAGCAGCTGTGGCTCCGATTCGACCCCTATCCTGGGAACCTCCATATGCCGTGGGTGCGGTCCTAAAAAGCTAAAAAAAAAAAAAAAGAAATTACCGGGAGAAGCCTCTGGAAAGGGTGGAGCGGAGGGCTCGTCCTGCAGGGTCCATGCGGATCTCTCAGTAAACGTGGCGGTGGTAGTTCTTGCACCGGCAGCACTGGGAAAAAGAGAGAAGCTAGCTGATTCTGATCTAAGTGAAGGCTACCGCTGGGCTCACTGGTTTGCTAAAGGCACCTGCCCTGGGGAGGTGTCTGGCACCGCCAGCCACACGCCAGACGCGGGCTGGGTCCTGAGACAGGCTGGCTGGGAGGGGCCTGGGTGTGTCCTTTCCACCCCCTGGCCACGGCTGGCTGTGCCAGGGCCGGCCCCTGACCTGAGCTCAGCCCCTGACCCCTCCCAGGTTACATGGAGTCCAGACCCCGAGATCCTGACTCAGTCTCTCTCTTTCTCTCTTTCTTTGCTGTGCTCGGGACATGATGAAGTTCCCAGGTCAGGAACTGAACCTGCACCACAGCAGTGACCTGAGCCACAGCAGTGACAATGCCGGATCCTTAATCCACTGAGCCACAGGGAGCTCCAGTCTGTCTCTCCTTTTGCAGAGAGAAATTGGAGACATCACAGCAATGGGTGGCTGCCGCTTCTGCCACACGGACCGAGCAGCAGGTGTCTGCGCGAGAGGGGGGCTGCGGCTGGAGGGCAGAGAGCAGCCCCGGGGCAGGGGGAAGGGAAGCCTGGCTCTGGCCCCTCCTGGACCCCTGTCCCCTGGGAGGGGCTCTCTCAGCCTCGCTGCAAATCCACACTCTGCCCGAGTCAACTTATATGGGCTTCTGAACTGCTGCAGCCAGGACACTGTCCCGACTAAGCTGCGGGAGACCCAGCAGGAATGGTGCCGCTGACAGTGAGGGTGTGGCTGCAGGAAGGCCTCTGATAACACCCTGAACACCTGAACATGTGTCATAGTCCCGTATCCTTCAGCAAGGGGCAGGGCTTGGGACAGGCGGAGGAGAGCCAGTGCGCAGACGGATGGTCCCGGAACTGCGCAGGTCTCACCCGCTCCGTGTCCTCCCAGCCACAGGAGAACGGTTCTAAAGAGGCCTCGTCCCGGGGACCAGAACCTGTGGCCCACCCACCTGTGTGGCGGGGGTGTCACTTACCTTCTGGCGTCGCGCCCGGGGCCTGGGCGCTCGCTACGGCCTGTCTGGCACTGCCCTGTGATGCAGAACAGAGAGGGGCCCGCCAGGTGCGCTTACCTGTGCCTGGCCCGTGCCAGGTGTGCCCGGAAGACAGACTGGATGATGGTAATGGCCTCTTCTTGCCCTGGGTCACCCCCGGCCTGGACGTCGGGGCTCGGGACGAGAGGCCGTGGAGGGTCCTGTGGCACAGAGAGGACAAACCGTCTGAGGCTCTGCCACCTTCCACATGTGGCACGAACGCCGCCCTGGCCCCTCAGTCCAGGGGAGAGCACGGTTCCCGTTCAGGCTGCCCTGGTCACTACCCTCAGCAGTTTCTGAGGGCAGGTTGTCTCTTAGACCCCAAAGATTCTGGAAGTGTCTTTGCTATGTTTTATTTTATTTTTGTCTTTTCATACCCATGGCATATGGAGGTTCCCAGGCTAGGGGTTGAATTGGAACTACCGCTGCCGGCCTACGCCACAGCCAGAGCAACGTGGGATCCGAGCCGCATCCGAGACCCACACCACAGCTCAAAGAAATGCCGGATCCTTAACCCACAGAGCAAGGCCAGGGATCGAACCCACGTCCTCACACATGCTAGTCGGGTTCGTTGCTGCTACGCCACAGTGGGAATCCCGCCTTGGCTGTGTTTAAGGCCGAGTCTACACTGCGAGGTGGGCCCGCCTTGGCTGTGTTTAAGGCCGTGTCTACACTGCGAGGTGGGCCCGCCTTGGCTGTGTTTAAGGCCGTGTCTACACTGCGAGGTGGGCCCGCCTTGGCTGTGTTTAAGGCCGAGTCTACACTGCGAGGTGGGCCCGCCTTGGCTGTGTTTAAGGCCGAGTCTACACTGCGAGGTGGGCCCGCCTTGGCTGTGTTTAAGGCCGTGTCTACACTGCGAGGTGGGCCCGCCTTGGCTGTGTTTAAGGCCGTGTCTACACTGCGAGGTGGGCCCGCCTTGGCTGTGTTTAAGGCCGTGTCTACACTGCGAGGTGGGCCCGCCTTGGCTGTGTTTAAGGCCGAGTCTACACTGCGAGGTGGGCCCGCCTTGGCTGTGTTTAAGGCCGTGTCTACACTGCGAGGTGGGCCCGCCTTGGCTGTGTTTAAGGCCGTGTCTACACTGCGAGGTGGGCCCGCCTTGGCTGTGTTTAAGGCCGAGTCTACACTGCGAGGTGGGCCCGCCTTGGCTGTGTTTAAGGCCGTGTCTACACTGCGAGGTGGGCCCGCCTTGGCTGTGTTTAAGGCCGTGTCTACACTGCGAGGTGGGCCCGCCTTGGCTGTGTTTAAGGCCGTGTCTACACTGCGAGGTGGGCCCGCCTTGGCTGTGTTTAAGGCCGAGTCTACACTGCGAGGTGGGCCCGCCTTGGCTGTGTTTAAGGCCGAGTCTACACTGCGAGGTGGGCCCGCCTTGGCTGTGTTTAAGGCCGTGTCTACACTGCGAGGTGGGCCCGCCTTGGCTGTGTTTAAGGCCGAGTCTACACTGCGAGGTGGGCCCGCCTTGGCTGTGTTTAAGGCCGTGTCTACAGTGTGAGGTGGGCCCGCCTTGGCTGTGTTTAAGGCCGTGTCTACACTGCGAGGTGGGCCCGCCTTGGCTGTGTTTAAGGCCGTGTCTACACTGCGAGGTGGGCCCGCCTTGGCTGTGTTTAAGGCCGAGTCTACACTGCGAGGTGGACCCGCCTTGGCTGTGTTTAAGGCCGTGTCTACACTGCGAGGTGGACCCGCCTTGGCTGTGTTTAAGGCCGTGTCTACACTGCGAGGCGGACAGAGTGCTTGATGTTTCTCAACATCCACAGCATCTGCCTGAAGCGAAACCCAGATGGAGCCATGCTAGCTGCAGCCTGGCCGGTAGGCGCTGCACAACGGGGGGCAGGCAGACCCGGGCAAGGCGGGGCATGCGGAGCCAGGGGTGCAGCGCTCGACCTGGGGCTCAGGCGTGAGAAGAAACGGAGAGAGGGCACCAGAACTTAGGATGCGTGCAGCCCTCTGAGGGTTACCTGGCGGGGAGGGCTTGGCACGCTGGGGGGTTCTGAGCCGCACGCTCTGCTCGACAACAGCTTCACCCGTGCTAGATGCCCCCTGAAAGCCGCCTGCAGCACCACAGCCGCCTGGCAGGAGATGAGAGAGGGGTGGGTGTCAGTGGATTAACGGGATTCCAGAGGGAAAAGCTCCAGCAGGGGAGAGGGTGACTCCCCTTCGTCCTGCACAGGCCCGGGGACGCCGTGCCTCCCACGGTGAGAAACACACCAATCACGCCCAACCTCGGGGACAAACAGGCCCAAGCGCCCCGAGCCACCGTGAACCAAATCTTGGAATAAATGAATTGTCTGTTAAATGCTCTTACATTGAGCCGCTGACTTTACCCTGCATTAACGCACAGTTACGTTTTCATGTTGAGATGGTTATTCCATGTCGGGATAGTAATTCCATGCTTTCCACGTTTGTCTTCCAAAATCAAGCGGGGTAAAGCAGGATCTCAAACTATCACCAAGAATTATTTGTCCTTCAACCTTGATCTAAAACGATTTTATTTTTTGTCTGTCTTTTCACCCGTGGCATATGGAGGTTCCCAGGCTAGGGGTCTAATTGGACCTACAGCTGCCGGCCTCCACCACAGCCACAGCCATGCCAGATCTGAGCCTGGAGGCACCGGGGCAGCAAGTGCAAAGGCCCCGTGGCAGGAATGGCCTGGACAGTTTCAAGGACGCCAGAGATGCCCCCAGACCGAGCAAGGCTGGAGAGGGGCCCCAGGAGCGTCTCAGGTAGGGTTTTGGGGAATAACCCTGGGTTTTGCTCTGCGCGTGAGAGGGGGTCATTGTGGAGGGATGTGGTTTGACATTTAAGAATGTCCGCCTGCGGCTGTGTGGGGAAGAGGCCGTCACGGGCAGAGCAGAAGCAGGGCGGCCGGCAGCTGAGGTCTGCACCGGCAGCTCTTGGGCGTTGGCAACACACCAGCTGGCCCTTCGCTCTGCCGTGCCCTCCTCTCCCGGGGCAGCCATACCATCTCCCTCCCCCAGGATTTCCTTCCTCTCTCTCCAGCCCAGTCCTTAACTGGCTGAGCCACCAGGGAACTCCCGGCTTGTCTGTCTTAGTGTCTGTCTCCCAAGGGCCCACACTTGCTTGACCCAGAACTGATGACCAAGAGAAGCCGTGGTGAAAGAAAGACGGACGATTGGGTGAATTGTGAAATAAAACTTGCTCACCTCATCCAGAGCAGCCTTCTTCTTCTGAAATAAAGAGATAAATTATAAGTGACGGCGAGGATGAAGTTTTTGCAATAGGGTTCGTTTCTTGACCCTGCCCGCCACGGTCAACCAGCCACAGGAACACGGAGTCGGGGCGCCCTCCCCTCACCGAGAGCCCCTCCCCAACGCCCTCCCCGTGTTCCACGTGCGGCCTCCTGCCCACCCACCCACCCTGTTCCGGAATCTTCAGCTGCGTACATTCTGCCTCCCCTCCACTTTCCTACATGTCAATTGCAGGTGGCACAGAGCCTGGCAAAGGGACCCGGGAAGTATGTGAGGATGTGGGCAACAGAGGGGCCCCTGCTGCTGCACGTGTCTCCATCTGGCCACGTGGCGCGGGGACACCCACCTGGCGCTGGTACATCTTCCACCTGCTCTGCAGGACCCTGGCGGCTGCGTCTCTTCTCCTCTCGGAGCAGGTGGCGGGAGGCAGGGGGGAGCCCCCCGCACTGGTGCCCGGCTCAGCGTCTGGCTGGGAGCGGCTGGCAGTGGCATGGGGAGGGCCGGGCTCTTCCTGGGGCTGCGAGAAATTGAAGGTGTGACGGATGAGTCAGCGGGCCGAGGAGATGGGCATCAGGCGAGGCGGCAGGATATGCGGATATTACAGGCGGAGCTTATCAGACAGGACTTTTTAATTTAGAGGGAGAAGTCCTTGTCCACAGCTCTCTGCGTGCCAGACAACAAAGAAGTCTCTGGAGAAACAATATGTGCGCTAGAAAATGGGGTGAAACGTGGCTTTCGTTAACTGGCGCACCCCCGGTGAGGAGAGGGCAACGTCCCCAGCAGTGTCGCTAGAATAACGGTAACAAGCTTTCCAAGTTCAGTGACACCTGTGTATTAGTGCAAGAATTATCTGCTTTTTTGGGGCAGGGAAGGGATCCGTTTTGGTCTTTTAGGCTTATACGGAATTACAAAAATGGGACTTGTGAGATAAAAGGCAATAGATTCGTCGCTTGGTTTTAAGGTATTAAGAAGTAAGAACTGGCTGTATAGCACAGGAAACTATATCCCATCACTTGTGATAGAACATGACGGAAGATGATATGAGAAAAAGAATGTATGTATATGTATGACTAGGTCACTTGGCTGTACAGCAGAAATTGACAGAACATTGTCAATCAATTATAATAAAAAAGTAAAAAAAAAAAAAAGAAGTAAGAACTGCTATTGTGGCCACCAAAGCGACACTCGCTTCTACCCATTTGCACTGTTCTCCTCATGTGAAGCCTGCAAGCTCAGTGTAGACACGCGTTTCTCAGCGGAGGGGGCCCTTGAAGACAGAAACAGGTGCAAGCGCTGCAAGTCCATGCCTGGGAGACGGTGAAACCACAGCCCCGGCCCCTGGCCCGCGTGGCCTGCCCGCCAACCAGGCTGCAGCGGCCCCCCGCACCAGCCTCCTTAGGGCGAAGAGTGCCTTCCGCCAAGAGCCCGCCACAGCCTGGCCCTTTGACTCTGTTCCCCAAAGGCGGGCCTTGCCTTCTCCCCCCAGTCCTACTGAATCTCCAGACCTCAGCTCCCCGGAGGATTCTGGAAAAGTCCGCCACGGGCGGCTGGTGCCACAGTGAGCAAGAAGGCAAAACCAGTTATTTGGACGATAAAGCGCCACTTATTCCAGCAACTCTTGGCAGACAGCTGAAAGGATTTAAAATGTGATTCACATAAAAATTCCTTGAAGCCCTGCGGAAAGCGGGCTCCCGTCACCTCATTTAAACCCACGATGAGTCACTCCCATCGCCACGCAGGGAGCCGGGTCCCCGTTTGGAGCAATGCAGAAGCCGCCCAATTAATCCCATTCTTCTTTGCCCTGAAAATGGAAATGCTTTTCAAGCAGGAACTAAAACCCAAAGCAAAACTCAACTTTTAAAATAAATAACGAGTGGAATCTTGACACCAGGCACATCCGACGCTTGCCTCCGTCAGGAGAGACGAGAGACGACAGACGCAGTTGCTCGAGGAGCGGACCTCCGACCCGGGGGTCCCCGCGACCGCGGCCGCTGGGGCCTGCCCTGAGTTAGTGGTGCCGGTCTCCGAGAACAGAGGGGACCCTGTGGCATCGTGCCGGGTCTGTGCTAGCTGATCGGCGTGCGGGGCCCAGGGACCAGGAGGCTCCCCCAGGCTCCTCTTCCTGGAGCCACTGGGGTCCCGTTAGCACACACGCAGGGAGTGAGTCCTGAGATGACTTTTCCTCTGTCTCCAAACCGACAGGTTGCTGAGACAGCAGGACAGACCTGCTTTTCTTCTGTTCTCCGTGTCCACAGGGAACCCGAGCAGGCAGAAGAGTGGGAGGGACCCTCCAAACCAGACGACCCCCCGGGCAGACCGTGGCTGCCGATTCCGCGCCATGAGGCGAAGATTTGCCCCCAAGCGCTATATGATTTGGAGGGAAAGCTTTCAAAATAAGCACAAGTGTCCACATTCACCTGCGCTGGGGGCCTCCCAGGGCCCAGAGCTGCCCGAGGCACGTGGGTCCTGGGCGGGAAGGCACGTGAGCACCCCACTTGGAAAGGAGCGTTCGACGCCACCCTGAAAGTGACACGGGGCCTTGAGAGGACACACAGGCCCGCTCTGGCTGCGACACTCCCTGGTCAGCGCCCAGGGGCCGACAGCGCGGGTGTGTGGGTATGCAGGGGTCTCCTGAAAAGGGACGGTCACGCAGAGGGGCCAGTGTCCTGGGCACGGGGACAGTGATTCTGCAGGACTCCGAACATTACCCGAGACACCGGAAAAACCAGGACGGAAATGCACCGCTATGGGTAACACGGGACGTCTACCTTACGGAGTGACAGGTTTCCAAAGGCACTGGGCTGGACCCCCACTGTCCAGTCCACGTTTGGCCATCAGGACGTGTGGGATCAAGGGCACTGCCGACCTTCGGGGCCCCAGCCAGCACGCGCCCAGCGAACCACCTTCCTTTGGCCAAACGGGTGGAGCCGTGCTCGGTCTCCACTTGCACTCAGGGCACGCTCAGCAGCTTCTCTAAGGTCCCTCCTGTGTCTCCTCTTTTCCCCCTTCGCTGGGGTTGAAGCGCACAGAGTGTCATGCGCTAAAAGAAGGGGCCTGGCAAGAGGACTCCAGCTGAACAAGGAAAGCGTGGAAGAGCGAGGCGAGTCTAGATTAAAACAATTATTTTCAACTCCCAACTCCCAACTTCGGCCTGCCCCTTGCTCATGGCCAGGTCAGTCCCCGTCAGGCTACTGGCTACTGAAACGGCAAGCGTCTTCTGGCTAAAATGTGTGCCAGGTGAAGCTGCGCCATCCTGGGGGATTCACTGTGTTACATCTTTAGCAGGGGGGGCAGAGGGGGGCAGGAGGGGGGGCAGGAGGGGGTGGCGGAGGCTGCAGCCCGGGCTGCCTGTCTCAGCGAGTGCCCCTGCTGGACCCCTACCACACACTCATGTGACACACATCTCTGGGGCAAACTGCAGCCACCGGAGTTGAAAACTCCAGCTCTGAGTGTTGGGTGTTAACAGACACAAGATTACAACCGCCCTCTAGAGACTCCTTTAACTGGCGGGGGGGGGGTGGTTATTGAGGAGACACACTCCAGCCACTGGAAGTCCAAGCACAGGAAGCCCTGGGTCACTGGGGACCAGAGGCACCCTCGGTTCCAGGAGGTGCCAGGGGAGTCCCTTGTCTTCGTGTCCACGGACATGGAGGGAGCAGGGGACAGGGAGGCGGGTCTTCCGAGACACCTCCTACCTCCCACCGGCCCTGCAGAGGGGACGGCCCTCCCGCGCCCACCCTGGTCACTCAGCACCCAGCCCAGCACCCGCTGGGAGGAGAAGCCACAGTGGGCAGTTCGCCCACCAGGCCTGAGTCAATGCCAGGCTCCGCAGCGTTCATTAAGCCACGGGCTCCTCACTGCATGTCCACGCCTTCCCTCTGCGGCCTCCCCAAACTCCCGGTCACTGGTCACCGTCTAACGGCAGCCCAGGCCTTGGTGGCTATTTAAACTTCTTACACACTGAAAGTTCTGGGAAGAGCTTTACTCAGCAGCCTGTCTACGACGTGACCGCTGGCTTGAAAAGTCGATTAACTGACAGCCAGTGGGCCCAGAACTCCAGGATGCAACACGCACACTTCAGAGAAACCCACTGGGGTGACACAAGGAAATTGTGTGGTCAGTGCGGGAGTCAGGAAGCACGCCGGGCGTGGCGACAACCAGAGCCGTCACGCCTCCGCCTGGAGTCCCACCCGGCTGCACGAGAGGTAAAGCACAGGCCGTACCTCGGGAGTCGTCTCCACGGGCCCATCTGCCTCCTGTTTCTTCCTTTCTTCCAGTTTTCGAAGCTTCTCCGTAAGTGCTCGAATCTCCTCTCTAAAGTGGGGGGGAGAAGATGACACCTTACTTGTCGTCATGCTGGACGAGGTGTCTGTATGACAGTAGGGGCGGCAGTCTGCAGGCCTGGCAGGGGCGCCCTCCCGAGCGAAGGGGGGTGCCTGGCTCCACACACCAGAGACCCCTCTGGACCCCACTCCTGACAGGCCGTGTGCCTGATAAATAGGACTTGAAAGGTGAAGGAAAAATAATTCTTCACTGTATGCCTGCCATTCTGACTGACTTTATTCCTGGCCTTCTGACAAAATCTAGCCACATTTAGTCTGAAAAAAAATTGTTTTGTGCATTTCGGTGCTCTGGGTCATACTAATTATTATTAGCACTAAATATTTCTGCTCAGGTTTCTAACCTACTTCTGGGGGGCATTTGCTTTTGAGATGAAATTCACAGAACACAAAATCCGCTACTTATTTATTTTACTTTATTTTTTTTAGGGCCATACTCGCGACACAGGGAGGTTCCCAGGCTAGGGGTCCAATCAGAGCTACAGTGGCCGGCCTACACCACAGCCACGGCCACATCAGATCCGAGCTGCGTGTGCCATTACACCACAGCTCAAAGCAACGCCGGCTCCTTAACCCACTGAACCGAGCGAGGCCAGGGATCGAACCTGAAACCTCACGGTTCCTAGTCGGATTCGTTTCCACTGCACCACGACGGGAACTCCCCAAATCCAGGTGGTTTGGGGCAGTCACCATGTTGTGCAACTAACATCACTCTAATTCTGGAACACTTCTCTCACCCCCGAAAGAAGCCCCTTGCCTGTCCCCCCCACCACTGGGCAACCGCTCATCCGCTGTCTGTCTCTAGGAATGTGCACATTCTCGCTGTTTCCAGACCCTGCATTACGCGGGCTCTTCTGCCTGCCTCTCTCACGGGGCAGCATGTTTGTGAGGCTCATCCACGGGCAGCAGGATATAGTTCAGGCTTTTAATCGACCCATCAGCTGATGGACCCTTGGGTCATCTCCACTTCCCGGCTACTGTGAACAGTGATGCCACTGACACCTGGGCTGCGTCTGGACCGGCAGGTGCCGAGACTGTCCAGCAGATGTGCCGGCGGACGTGGGCAGCGGTGCTGACCGTGATGCCGAAGACACAAACACGGGCCTAACCACGAGGAGGCTTCCCTAGGGGTGGGATCCTTGCTCTCAAGGAACCAGCAAAGCCCTGGGAGCTTTCAGGAGAGGCGTGAGGGGATCTGGCTGGAGCTTTCTCAGAGCCTCTCTTATAAGGAGAGCAGCTGGGCGGGGAGTGGGGGCGGCAGGAAGGGTCTGGGACTGGGTGTCCTCTGCCTCGGGCCACTCACCTCAGGCCCTCCTCTCGTTCTCGTCTCTCCTTCTCACCCTCCTGCATGGTTTCCAGCTCCCGCTGCAAATCAGCCTTGGTCTGCAGTAGCTGCTTCACTTCCAAACTGAACGAGGAACCAGAGACATTTCAGCATTTTTAAAACGAGGCTCACAGTTACGTGGGTCATCACAGAGCAGGAAGAGATGCCAGGAAAAATAGAACGTCCTACCTCCTTACTTTTTATTTTATTCTATTTTTTGTCTTTTTGCCTTTTCTAGGGCCACTCCCGTGGCATATGGAAGTTCCCAGGCTAGGGGTCCAATCGGAGCTGTAGCCACTACCCTACACCACAGCCAGAGCAATGCAGGATCAGAGCCGAGTCTGCGACCTACACCCCAGCTCACGGCAACGCCGGATCGTTAACCCACTGAGCAAGGGCAGGGACCGAACCTGCAACCTCATGGTTCCTGGTCGGATTCGTTAACCACTGCGCCACGACGGGAACTCCCCCACCTCCTTACTGATGACGGATGATGATGGGGGCAGGAGGGTAAAGAAAGGCCCTTCTTTGTAACTGCGGGGAGCAGACCGGAGGCCCGATGCCCAGCTCACTCAGGGATTTACCTGCTGTGTCAGGTGAGGGCTGCAGGGCTGGCTCTCTCGGGCCTCACCGTTTCATGGGGCGAGGCACTGACCCAACGGCCACACAATTAGGTCCCTTATCTGTACTCAGATGCGTGTTCCCAAGGGCTCTGTGGACTAGAGGGTGGCTCAGCCTGTGCTGAGGCCTCGAACACAAGGCGGTACCCAGGCACCTCCCACCAAACCGCTTCCAATGGGCTTTGCTGTGCCCCACAGGTAACATGTGGCTACGAACGTGGCCTTAAGACGTTCCACTGCTTACTGTGGGGGTGGCCTCACACGAATGAGCTACGTCACCCGAGTGTCACACAGGAAGGGCTCAGTGAATAGAAGCTCTTATCCTGCAGTGAGATGGCTCACGAGCTAACCAGACGTGCTACGTACTGTCAAAGTGACCAGCCTGATTTTATAAAGAACTATCCCATGAATGCACGATTAGACCTCAACTGGAGGTGAAGAAACAGGTGGAGTCGGAGTTCCCATCGTGGCTCAGTGGTTAACAAATCCACCTAGGAACCATGAGGTTCGATCCCTGGCCTTGCTCTGTGGGTTGAGGATCTGGCGTTGCCGTGAGCTGGGGTGTAGGTTGCAGACTCGGCTCGGATCCTGCATTGCTCTGGCTGTGGTGTAGGCTGACTGCTACAGCTCTGATTGGACCCTAGCTTGGGAACCTCCATATGCCCCGGTGCGGCCCTAGAAAAGACAATAAGACAAAAAAAAAAAAAAAAAACCCGCAACAACCGAAACCAGGTGGAGTGTGAAGGGTTTTACCTTCTGCTGTGAACAGGAGGCAGCAGAGACAGGCCCTTCTCAAATCTAAACGTGCACATGAATCACCTGGGGGTCTGAGCCAGATTCAGGAGATCGGGGCTAGCCGAGGGAACCAGCCCCGGGTGGGCGGGGCCTGCCGTCCGCATCTCTCATCAGCCCCCAGGTGGGCGGGGCCTGAGGGCTGCCTTTCTAACCAATCCCCGGGTGGGCGGGGCCTGAGGGCTGCCTCACTCATCAGCCCCCGACTGATCCTGAGCGTGGCTTCCCAGGGCACACTCTGAGCAGCCAGGTCTGATGGGTTTCGCTCACTCACTTTGACAACTGCACCTAGAGAAGTCACAGGTAAACAACAGGAGGAGAAAGGAGCCTTTTAAGTGCGCTACAGCCCGAGACACTAGAGAGCAAAGAGTAAGCAAAACCTTGAGGCTTTGCCTGCCAAATGCTTAGGTCCCACTGCCTCCTCCACCTTCCACAGCAGCTGTGTCTTAACTGACACGTAGGTCAGATGTGCTAAACACAGTCCGGAATCTTTCAACTCTTCTGCCTGAGATCGGATGGATGGCCTATGTTCTACACAAACCAAAGTAAATTCTTCCCTAAAAAAGAACTGGGAAATCCCTCTGGAAGTCCCTGGAAAGAGGTGTAAACGGCAGCCCACACGCTTTCAGCGGTGGCCAATTCGTTTCTTTTTACCAGGAAAGCTGCCTTTATTTCACAACTACAACATGAGAAGTTTTAGAGTCACACGGAAATATGTGTGGACGATTACTCCGAGCTGAGCATTCCTCGCATGCACAGGATCGGCTTCACCCCAGCAGCAACGCCTCTCCATGGGAGCGGGACCTCTCCCGCAGGCCGGAGGCCACGGGGGCCGGGCCGTTGGGCCTGGCTACGTACTCTCTCTCCTGCAGCTGGGCCTGCAGGGCGCTCCGCTCGCCTTTCAGGCTCTTCACCGCCCCCCGAAGACGCTCGCTCTCCTCCTGGCGGTCCGGTCTGGGCTGCCGCTGCACCGCGGAGCTGCACGCCGAGTAAGCCGGGGGCGTTGAACTGGCCCCCTCGGAAGCGTGGCATGTGGGGCTTTCCATCGAACTTATTTTCTGGAGGCAACAGAGGCATTATTTCTTAGTTTACTCTGCCGGAAAAGAGGCGAGTCCTGGGGACAAGGGCAGGGTGCCCGGCTAGCAGTCCCCTCCTCTGGATCGGGGAGCGTGCAGACCCAGGCCGGAGGGGGCAGGGCGACCCCGTAATTACACAGAGAAGGGGGATAGGGCGGGGCGGGGGGTGGGTGGGGGGCGACGCCATGAACTGCTTCTCTTTGTGCTCCGATGCCCTCTTACTGCCCTAGGACGTCTGGGGTCTTCAGCCTCTGGGTTTTGACCCGACAGTGACCGAGACGCTGAACCCTCGAGTCTCAGGGTCGTCAGAATCCCTCCGCGCGGGGAGGCGCGGCCCTCTGCCCCCTGGACAGGCTCTGGGTGCCCTTTTTCCTAATACGCTTTAAACTGCCCACGATTTATAGAAACGGCTGAAGTTGTCTGCTTTGAAAACATGTGAAATGACTATTTTCTCCAGTCCCCCTCTAGGTTTGCTCTGCTCAGCCAAACAAAGGACAGCTTTATCTGGGTGTTTTACCAAAACTCGAAAGGTACTGACATTTCTGACCAATTTCAATAGAATCAGATGGATGACATTCGCAAATTCACACGGGGGAGAAGAGGAGGAAAGTAACTCTGCCGGCTGGCAAAGCGTGGACGAAAAGTTTCTCGAAATTCAGATACTGTACACGCGGTGAGAAGAACCGCCCGCCGTAAGAAGCCCACGCATGGTTACACACCAGAGTCGGACACGGTGTGTTGTGGGATCCCCTTTGCCGTCCGTGACATGGGGACAGGGATGACACGGCCCTCAGGTCCTGTCTGGACCCGCAAGAGTCTCCTCTTGCCAGCGTGCCCCGATTGGAGACAGACGGCGGTGGGGTACACATGGCCTGTCCCCCGCCTTCAGAGACCCCGCTCCCTTCACGCAGGCAGGTCCTGAACAGGCAGGTGACACTCACTTTTTCCAGCTCTGCGATCCGCCGAAGCAGCCGCGGCTTGCTCCACTCCACGTAGCCTGCGGGAACCACGGGGTGGGGGGGCGGGTGAGGGACACACTTTGTACAGGTGTCCCGACTGCCCCTTCGGTCCTGACCTTCTGCCTGGAGCCTGGCCTGACGGCCTCCTCCCACCCCAAGGCTGGCCCCCAAGCCGGGAGCCCACGGCCGGCAGCCCCACGGTGACGGCATCTGCTCTTTTTCACTGCAGTCAGCGACCCCAGTGGTCTCCTGATGCCTCAGGGTGACCTTGCCCCACCCTGATCCCACCCTGGCGGGCTCTGGCCCCACCAGCCATCAACACGGTTCTTCTCAAGCTCACCAGTGAGGCCACACTGCCAAACCCTAAGCTCCAGGCTCAGCCGTCCTCCTCCCGGGCCCACCAGCACAGTCTCCCAACACCTCAGTCCCCCAGCTTCCTGGACGCTGCACTCCCAGCTGGCCACCCCACTGGGGCTCAGTCCTGGTCCCCTCCCCTCCTCTCTGCTCACTCTGGGGTCTGCCTGCCCTGACTCTCTGACACGCCCGACCTGCACTCAGCCACTGACTTCGCCCGCAGACTCTCTCTGTTCCCGCCTCTGTCCTTCCTGCTGCTCAGATGAAGGCTGTGGCCGCCAGCCCCTCCTCTCCCCTCCAGGGTACCCCCAGTCTGTCTTCTGAGTGGCTTCAGGGCCCTCTTTCTCTGCCTGCTCCCACTTTTGTCCTCATCGCCACGACTCTCGCACTGCTTTCCTGGGCTGGGCACACTGGCTGCCCCGCCGTCCCTCCAACACACCAGGCATACGCAGGGACTCTGGAGTGCCCTTCCCCTGGCCATGGGCAAGGCTGTCTTCCCCTACAGGCCTGTGCTGGGCTGTCGCCGCCTCGGGGGGCCTTCCCCGATGACCCTACTCTCAGGTGCACACCGCTGCCCCCCCCGCCACTGCTGCCTCCTCCTTCTCTGTTTTGCTCCAATGACCATCTGACCTGCACCTGACCTGCTGGCTTCTCTGCTTTGTGGGTTCCTTCACTGCTCCACCTCCACGGCCTAAAACAGCGCTGGGCACACAGCAGGCCCAAGTGTTTGGGACACACTGCAGAGCAGCACTGTCCAGTGGCCAGTGGAAAAGGGCCTTGGAGGCTGGGAGCGGGCAGGGCATCTGCCCCCAGAGAGCAGGAGACTCGAGCCCTCCCCTGGTGCGTCCCCCGCCCCGCCCCCGGCCCACCCTCTAGGGAAGTAGTCACCCTTTATCTTGGAGACGGTGGGGGAGTTGCTCAGCACGCGGTCCAGGTCCTCCTTGAGGCTCTGGTTCTCCTCCGTGAGCTCCTGGACACTCCGGGACAAGCTCAGGAGGGCACTGCTCATTTTTTTCTGCCTTTTAAGGCCGATTTTCTTCTCCACTGGGGGCCTAGGAGCAACAAGACCAAGCGGCTAAGGTTGGGGTTCCTAACCTGGTTTAATACACATCCTTTTTTTTTTTTTTTGGCTGTTTGCTATTTTATGGCTGCACCTGCGGCATATGGAGGTTCCCAGACTAGGGGGTCTAACCGGAGCTACAGCTGCCAGCCCGCACCAGAGAGCCACAGCCATGCCAGATCCGAGCTGCAACTGCGACCTATACCACAGCTCGGGGCAACACAGGATCCTTAACCCACGGAGCAAGGCCAGGGATCGAACCCGCAACCTCAGGGTTCCTAGTCAGATTCGTTTCCGCTGGGCCATGATGGGAACTCCTAATACACGTCTTAATTGAGGGTAGGCACACGTGGCCTGGGCTCCAAGTGGCTTCTGCAGGTGAAATCTGTGCAGTTGAACAGGGAATATTAACTTTGAACCTCAGATGAGCAAGCTGTGAGCCCCCCAAATAGAACTCCATTCTTGTCCGGAGCAAACCTGGGTAGCAAAATTCTGTATTCAACCGTGAGGAATGGGCGTTAAAGAGTGTCACTAAAACACTCGTGGAAATTTATTCGCTCTTCGGTTCCATCGGAGTCTCGGTACGAGCTCCGGCTTTGCCTCTTACTCCACAGAGTCTAAGATTGACGCCCGTTACTCACAGATCCTTATCTGCAAATTCACCTACTCACTAAAATGTACTCGTAACCCCCAGATCGATGCCTGTGGCGCCTCTGAGGTGGCTCTGTGGCCACTCCTGGGCAGGGTGGGGCAGGTCTAAGCCAGAGAGGGCGGGTTCCGGCTGCAGGCCAGGCACTGCCCACATCTGATCTCAGATCTTGTGTTATCAACAGAGTGGCTTTTGTGGCCTGTCAAGGGCAGCTTTTCACGTTCCTGTGCTTTTCACTGGGATGTCACCGCCTGAAAGGGTTCCTGCAGCGTGGTTCCCAAGTGCTAGAGGCTGTGCTGGAGGAACCCCGGGTCTTAGAGCTGCTTTCAGGTCTGAGTCAGCGCGGTGGCCGACCGGGTCAGCCTTAATGAAGGAGCAACAGACACTAAATAAGGTGCCTTTACGCAGAAACACACCCAGAGGCCGGTTGGTGGAGATGCTGCGGCCGGAGGCTGCCAGGGACGGAGCTCCGTGCTCCCCGGGGAGCTGTGGTTCGGTACCCGCCTGATCAGGGCTCGCGGACACAATCGCAGCAAATAACACGACTCGACTGGAATCCCTATCTGGCCCTTTACAGAAAGCTTGCCGACCCCCATTTTAAACTTCCGGTGGTGAGGGGAGGACGAAGGGGAAGGCCACGCGTGGCACAGCGTCGGAGCTCAGTGACATTAATGATTCACAGCAGAGGCCAGGGCAGGGCCAGGTCTAGGATAAGGGGTCACTCCTTCTCTAACGTGTGGAGATCCTGATGTCACCCGAGAAAGGGACAGAGGGTACGGGCAATCTATGAGATAAGGAAACTTCTGATAAACTGCCCCGGTGAGATGAACTCTCTTGGGACTAAATGTCTTCCTAAAAGGATCTGCCTTGAAAAAAAAAGAGGGTTTTCAGAGTTCCCGTCGTGGTGCAGTGGAAACGAATCTGACTAGCATCCATGAGGATGTGCGTCCGATCCCTGGCCTTGCTCAGTGGGTTAAGGATCTGGCGTTGAGTGAGCTGCAGTGTAGGCCAGCGGCTGTAGCTCCAATTGGGCCCCTAGCCTGGGAACCTCCATATGCCATGGGTGTGGCCCTAAAAGGACAAAAGACAAAAAAAGAAAAAAAAAAAAAGAAAAAAGAAGATTTTCTAATTCTGGCTGGAAAACTATTAAGCAGCAGGAACAATGAGAGCCCAGAGCTCTGAACGGGCTGTTAATGGGTCAGCACATGGCAGCTGTGAGGCCGCGTCTGAACCGCCGCAGAGGGAG
The DNA here is from genome assembly GCF_054392235.1 of Sus scrofa. Taxonomy (NCBI): domain Eukaryota; kingdom Metazoa; phylum Chordata; class Mammalia; order Artiodactyla; family Suidae; genus Sus; species Sus scrofa. Next base: position 1,856,224 of record NC_139385.1, read on the forward strand.
ACACACCAGCTCTAACCACGAGCAAAACCGGCGCAGGGGCCGGATGCTCCAGAGCCAGGCCAGGGCCTGCAGGCTCCATGCAAGGAGCGTGGCGCTCTGAGGGAGGTTTAGCATGAAGACAGCACATGAGACACGGCTCCAGACGGGGGGTCATACTTCTTTCCTGTCGTTTCTGAACTCGCCAGGAGAGTCTGGAGACGATGAATCTGTAAACACCAAGTGAAAACGCACTGAACACAAAATGAGCACGAGGAAGACCTGCCTCTGAAAGCGAGCGCCAAGTTGCGGATCCGAGTTCAAGTCCCCCCCCCACCCCCGTGCAGCCAGCCCCCCCCCCCCACCCAGGGCGGGGGGGGGGGGGGGGGCTCGCACCTCCTCGTAGTAGGTCTCCATGGCGATCCGCATCTCCTCCAAGTTAGTGGTCTTCATGTCCGTCTGCAGCTTGCTGAAAGCCCAAGTTCAGAGTTAAGGAGCAGTGCCGGCTTTCCGGGGCAGAGCCAGAGGAAGAGTGCCTCTCAGCAGACCAGAGGAGGCCGGGCTTTGGAAGAGAGCCGGGCTGGGAAGGGAGGCCTGGGTGGCCCTCCGTGGCGGTGGCCTTGCCAAGACCGAGGAGAGAATTCCGACACCCACAGGGCCCTTCCACGCTGGACCGGCCGCTTTCCAGATGAGGTAACGGGTTCCCTAGGGATACTCTTTGCTAATAAGAGGCTGTCTTTAAAACTCGGAGTGATTAGGAAGAAAGACCTCAGGGTTAGACAGGACAAGCCATTTTTTGGGAAGGTGGGAACAATGATTTTTTTACAGCAAAGAGAATCGCTTTCTCTCCCTGTACCGTCTGTGCGATTCTCCTTGTTCCCAACATTGCACAGACTTTAGACAAAAGGTTTTAATAGAGAAACGAATGTCAAGGTAGCGTGTCCAGGATTCTGAAACACAGAAGAAATAAGCAAATAATAAAAAAAATTTTAGGCTGACAATTCAGCAAGAAACCAAAAGGGGGGCACATCAAGAGGATACATGGAAAAATAGAAAGTGAAAACTCAGATCTCCTGGAAGTTCCTGTTGTGGCTCAGCGGTTAAGGAACCTGACTAGCATCCATGAGGACTCAGGTTCGATCCCTGGCCTGACTCAGTGGGTTAAGGATCTGGCGTTGCCATGGGCTGTGGTGTAGGTTGCAGATGCAGCCTGGATCCTGCATTGCTGTGGCTGTGGCTGTGGCTGTGGCATAGGCCAGCGGCAACAGCTCCGATTCGACCCCTAGCCTGGGAACCTCCGTATGTCACCGGTACGGCCGTAAAAAGACAAAACAAAAGCAAAAACAAAGATCTCCTTATATAAACTCAAACACAGCTAGGAAGGACTCCCATTGCGATGCAGCGGCAGCAAAGGAATCCGTGCAGGTGCACTAACCAGCCCCGGGACAGGGGCTGCAGCAAGGGAGGTGGCTGGAGGAGCTGTCCGGGCATTAAGGCTCCGATCGAGGTCCACGAGGCTCATACTGGTCATAAGAAGGGACCCCAGAAGACAAAGGAGAGAAAGCGCCTCTTCAATGTAAGGGGAGCAAGAGAAGATGGAAGAACACGGCTCCTGAGCGACGTCTGGAAGAGGCGGCTGCTGTTCGCGTTCATGTTTTGGTAGGAAGGTGAAACTGGCACAGGGACGAGGAGGGGGCTGCGGGGGGAACTGCAGCTGGAGCGGAGGGCCCGAGGCGGGACGGGCGTGTGCCCGTGAGCGTGGCTGTGAACGGGCGCGCCCCTCCCGGCCGGGCCCGCCGCCCCTGCCCGCCGCCGCGTCTCCGTACTTGATCGTGTTGTCCTTCTCCTTGCACTGCTGCTCCAGCTTGAGAATCCTCTGCTTTAGCCCGTTAATCACCTGCCAAAGGGACACCACCTCATCAAGCCCGCCGTCTGCTCGGCCCGGCCGCCCCCTCCCCGGAGGTCCTGTGCCCAGGGTGGCTCTGGAGATCCCGGGTGTCCCCAGCCCACCGACTCTGCAGCACCCACACGTCCTCTATCGGAGCGCGTTGGGACTCGACTGTTCCCCCTGTCAACGCTGGCGTCTCTTCCAGCCTCAGCCGAGAGATGCTCCCGGCAGAGGCGCAGCCGTTCTCCAGCCACATTCCGCACCCACCGGGGAAAAGGGCCAGGACGCCACGCTCTGATTTTCTGGGAAGCCCCCTCAATCACTGGATGCAGCAGTCACCAGGCCAACCCGCCGGTGACAAGCCAGCGCGGGCCCTCCCCTCCACGCTTCCTGCTCTGGATTAACACCGCAGGTGGGAGAGAACGGCCTTACACTCTTGCGAGAACTTCCCTCTGCTCTCCTGGGGAGTCCAGCAGTTTTACATTGGATTTTACATTACATTGGTTATACGAGCAATACAAGAATACATTTTCTTGCTAAAAAAACAAAACGCTATAGATGCAACTATCCCCTTTGAGCTTGCCCCTCTCAACTACAGTTATCAACTTACTGTGTCTTCTCTAGATCTTATATGCACATGCATATGCATACGCAGGGAAATTCTGGCATTTTGCTGTTGTTTGCATAAACGGTACCCTCCCACACATATCATTCTGCAGCTTTTTTTTTTTCCACTCAACAAACCATCGTGGTGATCGATCCCACCTTCCAAGGTATGACCGTTCCTGGAATAGTTACTTATTCTTCTATCGATACTCAGTTTGTGATCAGTTTTTGCTATGACAAAAGCCCCTCAACAGCAACCCACGGCCAGTCCTCCTGTGCACACGGGCCAGGGCTTCCTGAGGGTGGATGACGACACAGAAGTGAGCAGTCACAGGACACAGCCCCTCTGACGGGGGTTTGGCAGAGGCAGCAGAGTGAAAACGGCGCACGCCCTGCGGTCTAGGATTTCTGCTTTTAGTCAGCGAACACACACACACGCACACACACGCGCGCACACACACACACACACGCACACACATGCACCCAGCAGCAGAACAACAAAAATACAAAGAGCCTGTTCCCTCTAAAAGCATCTATTATTTATAGCCTTCTACACCCTTATCCAAATTAATGAGGGAGACATTTCCGAACATAGTTGTGCTGTTTTACATATGTCTAAAACATTTCTTTCTGAAGCTGTTTTGTGATAGCCGTATTCCAATTTGAAAGGCTTCTCCTCAATTTTCCTCCTGATGGGGCAGCTATAAATATCCTTGTGCAAACAGCTTTGGGGACTGAATTTTTTCTCGAGACATAGTCCTAAAAAGAACATGTTTAGACAAACAACGGCACAGGGTTACGGACGGTGGCTCCTGCATGATCACACCGTCCAGTGCTTCACAAAGCCTGGTTCACTCAGTCTGAACCCAATGTGGCCAACCCTTTTAACCTCAGTTTCCCGATTTTAAACATGGGGATTCAAGGAAAAAATCCAATGAGATTCTGCACATATGCAAACTATACAACTATACAGTGTTTAAGAGCTGCAAGTTATTTAAAGACTATTTTTTGTGGACATGCATGGATTCATTCTCAAGCACTTACGTATTTTACTCTGTGCTCTCTTAGGCTCAGAACTGGGCTGTAATCATTTATTCGGAGCAGATGGCTTTTATTTTCTTATTTTTTAGGCCGCGCAGGCAGGATGCAGAAATTCCCGGGCCAGGGATTGAACCCGTACACGGCAGTGACAACACTGATTCCTTAAGCACTGGGCCACCAGGGAACTCCCAGACTGCGTTTATTCTTTATGTATGAGTAGAGTTTCTGCGCACCCAGGATCAGAACTCTGTTGTATGGATCAGTAACGGTCTTCCCCTTACCCGCTGCACTGATACACTTTCCGTGGCAGCCCGTGGGTTTCTATTATAAATTCTAACTTTACGTTATCACACCCATGCATCACATCATTAATATGATTGCATGCTCAATCATCTCAAAATTGAATCTCTGCCAGTGTTCTTTTAGCATTTCAGATTTTTTACCAAATGTGCTTCCTTGACTCGTGGGAGGTTTATGAGATACGTTTTTCTCCAACTGCTGCAGTTTATTGCTACAGCATGAACCATAAAATGGCTCCGTTTCCCATACTTTTGTTTCTCCCTGTGATGTATTATTTCGTCACATCCAAGAGGGGTTTGTGTGCGTTTTAAGGACCTAATTCAATTCCTGCTTTGTTTCTGCCTTAGGTCAGTATCCCTTGCTAAGCCTGATGCATTTTTACATGTGACGGGGTAAGGCACCCGCTGCGACGACCTTTCTCTGCAATAGATTTTGCCGTAAAAGCCTACTCAGTTCCCCCCTGTCCCGGCTGAGAGCCTCCGAGCATCCTCCTGCAATCCCTCCAGCACCGTGAAGAATGCTTTTAGGGAGTCCCCAGCCCTTTCCCGATCCGTTACTACTCCGGTGGGGGCGCTCGAGAGCAAAGGCGGCTCTGCAAAGGCTCTTATTCATCAGCCCTCAGCCGACGGCTGATCTGCTCTGCTGATCATACTCACCCAGCCAGCATCAGGCCTTTTCTCTGCCAGAGTCCGAACAAATTCCGGGCCCTGTGGTAAGCAGATCGAGACATGAAGACAGGTTGGGGTCGAGCCTTCCCCCCGCATCCGTCTGCGCAGAGGGGCCGTGGCTCCCCGCGCCTGCGTCCGGGGCACCGCCATGCAGGGCCGGGGACTTACTCGGGATGGCTCCAAAAGCTGCTCTATCTGCCGGTCCTTTCTGCTGTTCTCCTCTTCTAAGCGCCGAAGCTTTGTCCTCATCAGATCCACATCACTTTTTTGCGTGTGTAATGACTGCAGGAAAGAAGGACCACACACACGATGCGCACGCGCACCGTGCACACGCAAACATCCGTGTCACACGCTCAGCTGGAGAGGCGCGTAAAAGCTGTCTGGCTCCCAGTCAGGTCTCGGTGGTGCGGTGGGTGAGGGAGGGCTGGATGTCGCAAGGGAAGCGGGGCCGGGGGAGACGGTAAACGTCCCATCAGGGGCAGGACCACCCGCGCAACGAGGAACTCTGCCCGCCACAGCCCCGACGGCACCCCTGCCACAGACAAACCCTGCGGCGCGAAGCACTGACAGCGGCAGTTGGGGAAGGTGCCGAGGGTACAGGGTCTCCTCCACGTCTGTGTGAGAAAGCGCATGTTTTCCACACCACACGGCATCAAAGCCTCATGTCCATTTAAATTTCTCATCCTCCACTAAGACTTAGCTGGTCAGAGCAGTGGTTCCCAAACGTTTATCTGTAGATGAATTTTTCACCCATCTATAGTGTGAATTTGGAAGAAAGACTGTCGATTTTTCATAAAACTAACTTTAATCCATTTTTACAACCATCCGTTTTATGAAATGGGGTCCTTCCTATTATTTTGGACACACCGAGTCCTCCAAGAAATGCTGATGGTATTTTTAACTGTGTGTGTGTGTGTGTGTGTGTGTGTGCCCTTATTTAGGGCTGCACCTGCGGCACATGGAGGTTCCCCGGCTAGGAGTCCAATCGGAGCTACAGCTGGATTCAAGCAATCACAACCACGCTGGATTCAAGCCTCATTTGTGACCTACACCACAGCTCACGGCAACGCCGGATCCCCAACCCACTGAGCGAGGCCAGGGAACGAACCCACATCCTCGTGGATTCTAGTCAGATTCGATTCCGCTAAGCCATAAAGGGAACTCCGGTATCGTATTTTTAAAATTTATTTTCAGCGTCCTCACTTGAGAAAGCTTTTCCTAGTCTGTGAAACCGCACAGCTTGAAAGGCATGAGGTTAAAACAGTGCTCGCAGGCCTCACTCAGAAATGCCCACACCGGGTCACTGGCTTCAGCACCGGCTGCACCCGATCAGCCCGTTTTCATGGAGACGCCCGTCTCCCTACAGTGGACTCGTGGTGCTCCAGAGTCTGAAAGTCTGGACAAATCCAGCCGCCAGCACTGCAAAGATCACTTGAAGGGTGCATCCTGCTGAGGAGGCCTGGGAAGCCAGCTCCACGGCCGCGGTGGGCAGGACAGACACCTGGCCCCAGGTGCGTGTTGAATGCATGAGTCAGTTAATGCACAGTCGCTGGGAAAGGTTAGGAAGGCGATCACGGGAATTCTGCTTCCAGGGATGTGGAGACGCGTGCGTGCACCCCACCCGCCCTGCTCGGCACAGCTGAAAGCCTTGGGCGCTGCATGCAAGGCAAACACAGAAGACCCCGAAAAGCGGACAGAAGGAGGCTGACGAGCTGGGGACCTCCAGACCCAGGGAACGACACGCAGGGGGCTCCGCGGTTCCCTTTGCCTCACGGATCCTGAACTGGGTGCTGGAGGAGCCAGCACCTGGACAAGCTGGTGGGCACAGACGAGAAAAGCCTGCTTTCTCTGCCAGGACAGGGGCGGCCTAACGAGGCAGAAAATGCAACACAATAGCTGCTCCACCCCGGGCAAATAGTGCAGGAAACAGTTTCCAGGAGTGCGGGGCGGTGGGCTGGGGCAGCGGGGGGCGGGGAGTGTGACCATCACCGGCCAGCGAGAGAGGCTCTCTGGGGAGGGGACCGTTCTGTGTCTTGACTGCACTTGACTGCAGTCCTGGCTACACGGATCTGCACACGTGCTAACACAACACAGAGCTACACGCACATTTTGCACTGAAATCCATCTCCTGGCTTTGATGCTGTACTGCAGCTACGCAAGGAGTAGCCAGGGGAGGAGACGGGGTGAAGGGTACCAGGACGCCTCTGCCCTGTGTCTGCAACCACCTGGGAATCTGTAATTATGACAAAAATCACTGTTTTTACAGATCGATCTTGTACTGTGTCAGGCGCGGTACGGAAGCCCGGTCCTGGGTTATTTGATGGAATCCTCACACCAACCCAAATAGCACCGTCATGACCCCCATTTTTCAACAGGAAACCCAGGCATTACTGGCCAGAGAAAAACTTGCCTGGGGCTCCAGCTCCCAGAGCAACAGCGCACCGAAGAGCAAACCCTCTCCTCTCTGAACTGAGCAGCCCGGGCTTACTTAGTGTGAATCAGGTCAGCGTCACGTTGCCCAGAGACCCATGTCTGGCCCCGGGAAAGCTCCTTCTGAGGGCGGTGCTGCGGCGACTGTGGGGAGCTAGGGATGCTCGGAGCTCACAGACCACAGCCTCCTGACCAAGACAGGAGCTCCCCCTGCAGCACCCCTGGCAAGCGTTCGCCCAACATGTTGGGGCTTGCTGACTCCTCGGGCGGGACTTCCAGTGCTACGTGCGGGGGCGCATCCCCCGGACCCACGGGGCAGGGCCAGTCTGCTCCGCCCGTGAGCAGGCTTCCGGACTCCTCACCCTGCTCCGGGCACAGCGGCCGCCAACGCCCTGCTTAACCTCTGGTGCCCAGACAGATCAGAGCCCCTGGGGCAGGGGGCGGGGGCGGGGGCAGGTCCGTGAACGACTGATGTTCGGGAAGGGAAGGACCCCCAGTCGCTTCTCCAGCGGCACAAGAGCGGGCGTGGCTGCTGAAGCCCAGGCGGGAGCAGTGGGACGGTGAAGGCGAGGAGGAGGATCTAACCCGCCTCAGGGCGGTTCGTGCCTCGGTAAAAGGGGCCTCGGCCCCGGGGGAGGATGGCCCGGACGGGAATCCTGGTTTGGCCACTGGCTATCCCTGGATGGACAGCCGGCCTCTCTGAGTCTCAGGAGCGCTCTCCCACGGGCGCGCGTCGAGACCCACGGAGATCAGGCGTGTGCAATGCCCTTAAGACCAGAGAATCACACTCATGCGGGGTCCCTGGGAATAAGCGCACTCCTGACGCATCATCGCGCCAGGTCTCAGGCGCAGAGGGACCTGAGGCGACCTTGGCCTGTCCCCCGTGCTCTCCCCGTGCTGGAGAAGCCGAGCACAGACCGGCCTCTGCCCACGGGCGGGGCTGCCACACAGCGGGCGGGAGGCCCTCGGCGGGCCAGCATCGCCCAGCTCCTCAGGCACCGTGCCAGGGGGTTAACCCAGGGGTCACCCGACAGCTCCTGCTCTTCCCAGGGCACACCCCAGCGCAGGAGCACTGTCCATCCACGGCCGCCGAGGGCGCGCCCTGCTTAAACCCACAGACGACAGGGGAAGGGCTACCTTCTTCAGCTCAATGATCTCGTCGTACATGTCCTCCTTCTCTCTGTAGACGGGGGTCCCGGGAACGAAACCTGGAGGAAGACACACGGGCTCTTAAAAGACCGCAAGGTCGAGACGGTTCTGGGCCACGCCGTAAGGAAAACCTGCAAGTTAATAAAATGATCCTTTTTTTTTTTTTTTTTTTTTTTTTAAAGGGAGAATAAACAAGAAGAGCAATGATGTTTCAACATTTTTCACCTACTTGCCATCTTTGCCCAAAAGTAAGGAAATCCACACTGGTAGTGACAGAGAAAGCAGCAGCATGAGAAAACTAAAAGATGAGAACACAGGGCTTCATTACAGTAAAAGGAGTGAGAGAGAGAGTCAGAAGGAGAGGTGATGTGTTTAGACCTTAAAATGCAGACAAGGAGTTCCCGTCGTGGCGCAGTGGTTAACGAATCCGACTAGGAACCATAAGGTTGTGGGTTCGATCCCTGACCTTGCTCAGTGGGTTAAGGATCCGGCGTTGCTGTGAGCTGTGGTGTAGGTCGCAGATGTGGCTTGGATCCTGCCTTGCTGTGGCTCTGGCGTAGGCCAGTGGCTATGGCTCCGATTCCACCACTAGCCTGGGAGCCTCCATATGCAGCAGGAGTGGCCCCCAAAATGGCAAATAGACAATAAATAAATAAATAAATAAATAAATAAAATAAAATGCAAACAAACAAAAAGACAACGAAAACAGACATGCTGGTGGCACCCAGCCATCAGCCGGGACAGCGGTCAGGGCGCTCAGTTCCAAAGTGCTCCCTACCTGGTCAGGACCCTCAACACCCTAGCCTGAGACAGAGCTGCCAGCCAGCTGTGCGGCAAGGTGACACCGCCGGCACCGTGACAAGGTCCCCCTGTGCTTCCCGTGGGGCCGACAAGAAAAGCAGTGAGAGCCGAGGGAGGAAAGACGTGCATCAGAAAGAGACAGCAAGGCAGAAAAGTGAAAACCAACCCAGTCTTTCTGGCGACACTTTGGGCTTTTCATTTCTAGGATTGTTTACACAATAGACAGCAGTACAACTCTACGCTTAGGGAAGTAGGGGCCACTGAAGCCTGGGGGTGTCCCTGTCCCCATCAGGAACGGAAGGCAGGGGGGACTTTCAGGGGTCGCTGTCCGCAGGGTGCCCCAGACGTCACTCTGTCAGAAGGCACCCACGAGGCCCCAGGCTCTTCCTCTCTGCTTTTCCCCGATGGTCACGGCCACGACACCATCGACGTGCTCACCGTGGCTGGCAGAACGCCTGAGATTTGACCTCTTCGTTCTTAGCGCTTCTGTCAGGTCGTCGGGGATGCTGCTGGGGGGGTGGGTCCATGCACGCTCCAAGGTGAGCTCTGATTTCAGGGCTGGGGTCAGGCTTCCTGGTTTGAATGTGCATGGATTTAATGTGACAGCTATGAGCAGATACAACGGAAGGCGGTGCCTCTAAGAATCAGTCTTCAGGGCTGAAGAAAGCTTAAGGCCACCGGTGGTGCGTGAGAAACGTCCAACCACCAGCCCTCGAAATAAATAAAAACTTGATCTGTAGCATTTGCCCATTTCCCTGGTGTGAATATTCCCACCACGTCCAGTTTCCAGCTGCCAGTGTGATGCCGGCCAGCCCGCCCACATCCTAAGAATTTCACGAGTGGTTCCCTCGAGCCAGCAGGAGCGGCTCTAACACTCCATGCCAGCAGTGCCAAGACACCACGACACCACACCACACCCTGCGTAACAGCCAGGAGGAGGCGCAATGTCTCTGAGAAGATTAAAAACAGGACCATTCAAACGCGTATTAAAAGTTCCATCTCAAGTCACCTCCCGTAATGTCTCAAACTCTGCTCTTGAGGGGGGGGTGGTGACCACATACCTTGCTTTGAGCTTCCCAGCCACAGCTTCTGGGGCGTCAAGGACATCCTACTCCCAAGAGGCATGCTGGCTGGCGTCCTCAGAGCTCTCCAGGAGGCCACTTTTCTCGGCTTAGAGTGATAAGGGGACTCTAAAAGGCCAATACATGGTTTTAGCGGTTCCAAGTATCAATGCACCCTCAACATAAGTGCTTTAGAAAAACCAAACGAGGAGTTCCCGTTGTGGTGCAGCAGAAACAAATCCGACGAGGAACCATGAGGTTGCGGGTTCGATCCCTGGCCTCGCTCCGTGGGTTAGATCCGGTGTTGCCATGAGCTGTGGTGTAGGTTGCAGACACGGCTGGGATCTGGCGTGGCTGTTGCTGTGGTGCAGGCTGGTGGCTACAGCTCCGATTCGACCCCTAGCCTGGGAACCTCCCTATGCTGTGGGTGCAAGCTTAAAAAGACAAAAAAAAAAAAAAAAAGACAAAACGATAAAGCAAAATATTCACAAGGGCATAACAACCCCAGATGAACACATTCTGACAAAAATAAAAAATAGTTATGATATGTACACAGACTTATATTTGTTTTAATATTTTTATTATAAAGAAATAATGGGAAATTAATTTTCAAATATGAATCTAAAATTCTACCAATATTATATCACTTAATTTCCCATTTAATTGTTTAAGACACATATGTATTTTTACCCAGTTGCAGTTACAGTGAACACATAGCTTTGTATCCTTTATTATTATTTTTCTCTTTTTTTTAGGGCCGCACCTGCAGCATATGAAGGTTCCCAGGCTAGGGGTCCAACAGCTCACAGCAATGCCACATCTTCAACCCACTGAGCGAGGCCAGGGATCGAACCTGCAACCTCATGGTTCCTAGCTGGATTTGTTTCTGCTGCACCATGATGGGAACCCCTTTGTATCCTTTATTTAAAAACATTTAAAAGTTTTTATTTTTATTTTTATTTTTTGGGCGGAACATGCATCAGCTTGATGTGGCATCTCAGTTTCCAGACCAGGGATTAAACCGGGGCCAAAGCAGTGAACGTGCTGAGTCCTAATCACTAGCCCACCAGGGAACTCCCTGTATACTTTACACTTAACGCAGTAACTCTTTTTTCATTTTTCATGTTGCAACATAATGTGCAAGTAATAACATTTAGAACTTGATGTGAAAAAGAGCTAGAAAAAGTGAGGAAAAAATTGGACTTTTCCTGGGCATTTTTGATTTCGTCATCAAAACGGGGGAAAAGTTTTAAAATTTTATTTTAACTTGGAATTTTACCTCTTTAATTATATAAAATATGAAGAGGATGCAAATCTATGCAAAACCGAGTTAGTCATAAAACGTGCTTATATTTCTTAAATACCAAAGACATTTATATCTGCAGAAGGTCCTGAGACTCTAACTCAACACATTTAATTTTAAAAGGGTTCTAAGATTCCCCCATGGCTTCAGAACACAGGGAACATTTCTCATTATTTTTTAGGACAAGCAGCAAAGACACATGAGACTCCGAGGCACTTCCACTGACCCAGGACCACGGTGCTTCACTTCAGGGTGTCTGGACAGCCTTCCAAACAAGCACCTACGTGCTCATTGACCAGAGCAAATTAGTCACCAGAAGAATTCACAAATGACATTTCCCCCGAATGTATGGATTTATCAGTAAACAGAAAGAATTCCCAAACCTGCACACGTGCGGATCAAGCTGGGAAGGAAGAAGAAAGGGCGCAGTAGGAGGTGGAGATCTTGGTGGCCTGATGCCACCTTAACAGCAGTGACCTCAGGAGTTCCCGCTGTGGCACAGCGGGTGAGGAACCTGACTGCTGTGGCTCGGGTCGATGCAGAGGTGCAGGTTCAATCCCTAGCTCGGGCCGGTGGGTTAAAGGGTCTGGCGTTGCCACAGCTGCAGCGTACATAGGTTGCAGCTGCAGCTCGGATTCAGTCCCTGCCCAGGAACGCCCGTGTGCCACAGGTGCAATCATAAAATTAAAACACACACACACACACACACACACACACAAAGAAACAAAAACCAGTGACTACGGGAGGACCAGAAATCTCACCACCCTCCTCAGAGCGCTGTCAGGATTGAAAACCTACAAACCCATGTGCGTCCGGATTGGACATTAAAGAACAATGTTTCCTCAATGGGCAGGATCCCCGCTGCTATGGCTGGGAAATCGGAGCAGCAGGAAGGATGCGGCCGGAGTGCGGGAAGGGGGTCCGGGGAGGGGATGCGTCCTGTCATCCCATGGTCCTACTGGGTGGGCCAGGCGCCTGGGATCCGTGCTGGTGCAGGGACAGGCGGGGGCCCCGCTGCGGGGAGCACGTGGGAAGCAGAGCCACTGAGTGACAGCGCGCCTCGTGGGGGCTTTTGTGTCTCGGCGGTTCTGGCCGCTCTACATTATGTGAAACACGATTCTGACATTTGCAGAAATCAAGGAGAAAGCAATTGGATTAGGAGCATTTTCCGACACTTGAAATGCCTGACTTCCAGGAAGAATGAGGAGAGATGCTCTAACATCTCCCGTAGGCGCCACCCAGACAAAAAGGACGGTCCGAGGTGAGAAGGGTTAAGACACAAGCATCACTTTGCACCATTCTCGGTCCTCTCCACAGCAGCGGGGGAACCACATCCCAAACCAAACTGCCCGAGGAGCTCTTCCCAACGCTTATCCTCACCGTGGAAAACGTGCTTTCTTTTCTTTGCAGGAATTTATCCTTCTAATTGTTTTGGGAGGGCTAATATGAAAGTTCAGTTGCACTCTCTGAGTGTGTCACACATGACAGTATGTTGGAAGAACACATGTATATAAGAAGTGTGCACACACACACACACACACACACACTGTCAAGTCAGGTGAGGCCACAGGTCTCTGAAGCAAAAGGAAGCCGGTCTAGGATTTGCCCTGCTCTTCCTCCCAGCACACCAGGGAGGGGGGCTTCCAGGAACCACTCTCCCAGTTAAACTGGGAATTTGAGGGACGGGGGCCTGGTCATACTTACTCGGTGACGTGGGCGGAGGTTTGTGGAAACTCTTCCTTTTTGCTTTCTGAAAGAGAGAAGAAACGATGCAATGCAGGTTAAGCCTCTGGAGCAGCTGGAACGGGCCCAACCGCGAAGCCTCGGTGTGTCCCTGAGGGGCGGGGGTGGTGGGGAGATGAACTAAGCCCGAGCAAAGTAAGGAACTGGCACGGGGAGGCACCACTGGTCGCCAGCGCGTCCAGCAGAGACCGAGGGAGGGGTGCCGACACAAACCCACCCGCAGGGGCCACCAGCGGCCTCACTCAGCCCTGGAGCCCCGACGTGGATTCCACAAGAGGAGGCGGGGGAGGTGCAGCAGGACCATCTGGAAGAGAGCTCCCCCTTCGGCCGAGGCCAAATGTGGGCGTGGGGACCCACTGGCCACCTGGGGTCTGAGTCTCCTCCGGGAGACGGGCTTGGATCCCCACTTCTCCCGGAGCACCCCAGACCCATGTCCTCAGGTCCCTCATCCTGGACAGCAGACCCAGGATGCTGCCCTGGAGTCCTCAGAGCTGGGGTGAGACGCACTGGGGCCAGAGTCCCCCCTGCTGGGAGATGTGCTCCCTGCTCCTCCACCGCTGCCCAGCACAGCTTTGCAAACGAGCCCCGAGAGCCGAGAGCCGGGTTGGGGGCACCAGTCTGCCTGTGGACCCCGGACCTGCCTGCTCTCCCTCAGGCCAGCGCGGTGGCTGTCAGTGGTTTCTGACAATATCACGGAGCTCGGCCCCCTCCCCTTGGGGGTTAGGACTGCGACTGGGGCTGGGGGGGCGGGTAGTAAAGCCCCCTACCAGGTGCAGGACAGGAAAACCTGCCCTCAGCCTTATGGACATCAGGGCAGCTGATGTCCGGGTCAAATTTTTACTTATTTTTTAAATTTTTATTTATTTATTTATTTATTTATTTATTTATTTATTTTTGTCTTTTTGCTATTTCTTTGGGCCGCTCCAGCGGCATATGGAGGTTCCCAGGCTAGGGGTCGAATCAGAGCTGTAGCCACTGGCCTACGCCACAGCCACAGCAAAGCAGGATCCGAGCCGCGTCTGCAACCTACACCACAGCTCACGGCAACGCCGGATCATTAACCCACTGAGCAAGGCCAGGGATCGAACCCGCAACCTCATGGTTCCTAGTCGGATTCGTTAACCACTGCGCCACGATGGGAACTCCCGGGTCCAAATTTTAGTTATAACTGCAGTTGTTCAAATCCACCTGCAGGCTGGGTGATGGGCCCTGCATTGGTGGGGACACAGGTGTGTAAGGGACACAGGCCGGGGGAGCTGCCTCCCCACTGCACTCACCGTCTCAGAGTCCGAGTCGAAGGTGATTGCAGACAGACTGTCATCCCCCTGGAGGAAGAGATGCAAACAGTGAAAACTTCAGCTCCCCGCCTGGCTCCACAGTCACCCGTGCAAAGGGGAAACAGCCCGGCCACACTGCGGAGGCAGAGCCCCAAACCCAACAGAAGGTTCGAAGTGGCGCAGCAGCCAGGCTGTTCCATTGAGTGCATCCAAACAAACAGGTGGGGGACACCCAACTCTGCCGGCAGGGCCGCTCCAGGCCTGTCAGTCCAGCAACATCACGTCCACAAAACTGCCCAACGGCTCTTTTTTAAAAAAATTACATTAAAAAAATACATAAAAAAATTTAAAAATTACATTATAGTTGGTTTATGAGATTGTGTTAGTTTCAGGTGTACAGCAAGATAATTTAGTTATATACATATATATATAAAGTAGGTTTTTCAGGCTCTTTTCCATTATAGGTTATTATAAGATACAGGACATATTTCCCTGTGCTCTACAGTAAATCCCAGTTGCTCATCTATTTTATAAATAGTAGTTGGTTTCTCTTCATCCCACACTCTTACTGTATCCCTCTCCCCAACAAGACGACGATAAAAGCATTTCATCTTCGCTTCGAAGCACAAGGAACGGGTGACTGCAACCTGCTGAGAATTAACCAGAGCCATCTAGGCATCCAGAAAACACGTGCGTCATTCTGACCGCCGTGACCTGCCCTGGCCCAGGGACTCAAGCAAACTCTGTGCTGTCTAATGTCAGGACTAGCTGTCGAGGAGAAAAGGGAGCTTTCCCAAGAGACCCATGTGTCCCTGTTGACTGAACACACTCAGGTTTAAATCCTAAAAGGAGAGGAAGCAGACAATGCCTTCACCATGCTGCACAGCTGATGGGCAAAGCTGGTACTGGAGGAGGACTGAGTGTCCCTCGCGTGGAGCAAGCGTGCCGCGTCTGGGGGCTGGGGGCAGGCACGTTTCAGGGGGCTGCTGCCTGCGGTGGGGCCCCAGAGCCGGGTGGAGGACTTGATCGCACTCTGGAAAGCACACGCGGCGCCTATGAGGTTAACCATCAGTGTCGTGAGCCACTATTCTGCTAGCAGCCTGAAATTTCACTGGAAACGTACGGCCACACAAGAACAGGGACAAGGGGCAGCTGTCCCGTGGGACGCCCGGCCCGAGCGTGCCCCCTAAGCAAGGACAGTCCAGATTAAAGGTGCAGAGTGACTGCATTTGCGGAAAGGGGGGAAGGCAGTACGTTCCAAAGAAACAGAGTCAGCCGCTGAATTCGATTTTTGTTGTCATTCGACAGGGGACATTTTAAGGTTAAATAGCGAATGACAGTAACGACGAGAGGTCTTGTACGACTTAGGAAGGGACGGCAGGGGGCTGGTATCCAAGGCACGTGGGCGATCAGGAAAGGAAGCCCCCTGCGAGTTTCCGTTTCCTGGTATCAAAGAGGATGTGCCGGCCAGTGACCGAGGTGAGTTATTGAAAACTGTATAGAAAAGTAGCAAAGCGTTCTTGAAAAGTTAACAAAAAATGCTGGCGCTCCCTCTGTGGCGCAGCAGGGTCGGCACTGTCCTGGGAGTGCGGGGACTCAGGTCTGGGTTCCATCCCTTGCCCGGCACAGTGGACTAAGGATCCAGCATTGCCGTAGCTGCAGCTGGGATCTGATCCCCGGCCCGGGAGCTCCGTATGCCTCGGGGCAGCCAAAAAAATTAAAAAAAAAAAAATTATCGAAGTAAGGTTGATTTGCAATGCTGTGTTAATTTCTGCTCTACAGGAAAGTGATTCATACATATATACATATTCTTTTTCAGATTCTTTTCCATAATGATTTAACACAGGATATTGAATATAGCTCCCTGTGCTGTTTGGTAGAATTTTGTTTATCCACCCTCTAGGCGATAGCGGCTTCTGCTGACTCAAGGTAACCCCTAGGTAGTTGGGATAAAAGGTTTAAACAAGAAAAACTTCTGAGCAGGGAGTCAGAGGCTGCACAGGGTGGGGAAATTGACTTCACAGAGTTAGTTCAGCCAAGTCACGCACCAGATAAACAAACCACCCAGCGAAAACCACATCAACCCTGTGGGTAGGAGTTGCTCTAACATAGGAGCGAAACTTTTTTTTTCAACGAAAAACCTATGAGACATACAGAGAAACAGCAAAGTGTGACTGAAACACAGGGAAAAGAGCAGACAGTGGAAACTGCTTTTAAAGGGTCCAGATGATGGACTCGGTGGACGAAGGCTTCCGAGCAGCCGTTATCAGTGAACCCAAGGAAGCAGCTGTCGTGAGGCTGGAGGAGGACCCGTGAGGCAGGAGAGCACAGTGGTTACAGGCAGGAGGTCCGCAGTGGGGACACCTGAGCAGTAGAGCAGGTGACACAGAACCCTATAAGCAGTAACTTCTCTACAGATGCTCTTACCGTATTGTTCTGAAACGATGAGCCCTTTACAAGTGTTGGCTCCTTTTTTTGGGCTGCGCCCATGGCCTGCAGAAGTTCCCCGGCCAGGGATCGATCCTCTGCCACAGCAGTGATACTGCTGGGTCCTTAACCCGTTGAACCACCAGGGAACCTGGAGGTGGCTCTTAAATCGCTGGTGACCACGCCCAGGCTCCACTTCACCCCCGTGACTCTGCACTGGGGCCTTGGGCTGTGCTTCCAGCCATGGCGCCACAGTGAGTGCTTTCTGAAGTTCACGAGCAAGCCCAGGGGTGGCTCCACGCCAAGGGACTGGGGGGGGCTGGACAGACTGGACAGTGCCGGCCCTCAAGAGGTTAGCCTGGGCGTAAATGCCCTGAGAGCCTGTGCCGCTCTGCTCCACAAGACTGAACTCCTTGAGACCAAGGCACTAGCACTCAACTTATCTTGTGTCCTCAGAGCCTGGCATGTATAAGGGGCTTTTACCAGATGCTTCTATGGATGAGAGCATCCACGGCAGCTTTGTTTCTAATGGCACACATGTGAAAACAAGACAGTAAAAGTGAGGAAATGAAGAGCTAAGATAGGGATATCCCATTAGGTTAGAGTTTTTAAAACCCTGTGTTTGAAAATGTGTGGCTATGGGAAGATGCGAGCAGCAGATTAAATGTCAAAGTGACAAAACAATATAAATATGATCTCGATTTTTAAAACGCATACGGAAAAAAAAAGATGCACTAAAAAGTACTGAAGGCAACACCAACAGATTAACTGCGGTTTCCTATAGCTAGTTAGATAATGGGTAATTGATTTTCTCTAAGGGGCATGACTAACTTTTTTTTTTTTTTTTTCTGTCTTTTTGCCTTTTCTTGGGCCGGTCCCGCGGCACATCAAGGTTCCCAGGCTAGGGGTCCAATCGGGGCTGTAGCCGCCGGCTTATGCCAGAGCCACAGCAACGCGGGACCCGAGCTGCGTCTGCGACTCACACCACAGCTCGCGGCAACATGGGATCCTTAAGCCACTGAGCAAGGCCAGGGATCGACCCCACAACCTCATGGTTCCTAGTCGGATTCGTTACCCACTGCGCCACGACAGAACTCCACGACTAACTTTTATAATCGCAATATGAGAAGGTACATTTTAAAGATGGAGGAGCAGTAACTGCGGCCAGCGTAGACTGGCAGGCCTTGCAGACGAGCCAGGACTTGGTGCCTGGAGGGTCAAGCAGGAAGCTTCAGCAGCTCCAAGTGGCCAGCGGCTCTGAGCCCTACTAGGGGTGTGCTTGGTACAGCCCTGCTGGGTACAGCCATCTCCGGGAGAAGGAAGCAAAGCCGGCTAAGTTCCTTCTGTCTGGAGCCATGCAAAGGCTTCTCACTGAGGCCTGAATAAATTCAAACACTGTGTAAGGCCTGCAAGGCTCTCCACCGTCAGGCCCCTGCCTCCCTTCCATCCGCACTCATCCCCTCAACCAGATCCCAGCAACCTTGCTTTCAGGCCCTGGAACCACTGCACTTCCCTACCTCAGGACCTTTGCACCTGCTGGTCCTGATGTGCTCCGATCTTTACCAAACCGCCTCCTTCTCCTCTGTGGCATCAGAACATTTAGAACTTCTCAGAGTGGCGGATCCTGGGACCTCGTTTAAAGCAGACTCTCCAGCCCACCTCCCTTCCAAGGGCTGTTTTATTTTCTGCACACGCCACTTCCCACTTTCTCACTTGAGGTACACGGCCTGTTTTTGCCGTGTTCTCCCCCCACTCCCACCCCCACTCAAACGTAGCTTACTCATCCACAGTGTTATCTCCAGCAGATGGCTGGCGTGCCAGAAGCCCGCTTGCCCTGGCCCGGGGGAGTGAACCTGGGCCGCACCTCCTCCAGAACGCCTTCTCGGCTTGGTGCTGGGTAGGGCCCCGCTCCCGGAGCCTGGGGCTCCTCCCTCACACCTGAGCAGTCGCCCCGGCCACGTCCCCCGCTCGGGAAGCACGGGGTGGGCAGGCACTTACGCAGGGAGCTCCGTCCCCAGGCGGGCCGCGGTCGCAGGCTCGGCGCAGGCCCGGCTTCGCGGGCGCCGAGCGGCGAGGGCGCGGCGTCCGGGAGGGCTTCCTGCAGGCGGCGGCCAGCGCAGGGGCGAGCGGGGAACCAGAGGCGGCTGGAGGCTGGGCGACGGGCGCCGGGGACGCCCGGCCAGGCGCATGCGGGCGGGGGCCGGAGGTCCGCTCTTATGCGGTAACAATAATGTCAGCTGTCACCCAGCGGCTGCCCGTCCTGCGCCCCCATCCTCCGGCCCGCGCCCAGGCGAGGGGAGGCCGCGCGGGGGTCCGCCCGCCCTCCGTCTTACCGTCTCCGAGGCCGGGTCCCCAGCGCCCAGGGACATGGCGGCGGCGCTGCCCGATCGTCCCTCGGCGCTGCCGTCCGGTTCCGGGGCTTCGCCGGCCGCGGGGCTGCCTGCAGCCTCCCCGCCTGCCCGCGCCGAGGCCGCGACCCCGCTGCCATGGCAACCGCGCCGGCCCGCCGAGCCCCGGATGTGGCCGTCGCCCGGCAAGGGGGGCCGACAGTAGCCATGCGCTGGGACTCCAGCGGGCCGACTGGCTGTGCGCCCGTGGTACCCGGCGGAGAGCCCGGCGGAGTTGGAACAGTGCAGCCGCCGCGCTGGACAAGGGCCTTCTGCAGTGTCCACAGTCTGCAAGCTCTGAACGCCTGGCATTCAGAAAACCATCTCCCCGACCTCATCTTTTAGACTCAAGGGTTCTGATACAGCCACGGGACCACACAAAATAACAGAATTTGCGCTCAAGGTACCCAGTGGCCATCACGAAGATCTTAGGAGCGGTGGTCTGCAAAGTTCCTTTAAGTTATTAGCGAGTATAATCTGACCTTTCTCTTCATCCGGGCCTCCAAGAGCATTGACTCTGTCCCCCTCCCCTGCCTTATTTTTCCAGCCCCCGGTCTTTATTATTAAAAAGAACATCCCACCGCTAGAATGCAAGCTCTCTGGGGCAGGGCTTTGTTCACAGCTGTATCTCCATCCCTTAGAATAGGGCCTGACCCATAGCATGAGGTCCATCAATAGGTGTTTGGTGCCTGGCAAGTCATGTAACTTCTCTGCACCTGTAGCCTCACATATAAAGTGGAGAAACGCGTTGTTGTGAGGCTCAAATGAGTCAATACCTCTAAAGAGCTTGGTGCAGTTGCTGGTTCCAGAGAGGGCGCAGTGTGACAGAGTTAGTACTGTTTTGTGGTGAACAGATGAATGGTCCCCACACAGGAGAGCCTGGTACTGCAGGAGGAATGTCTGGCAGGTTATTACTGCCCTCCTTCTGGCACCACCACCTATTAAGAGTCTATGACCCTCTTGGAGTTCCCGTCGTGGCTCAGTGGTTAATGAATCTGACTTGGAACCATGAGGTGGTGGGTTCGATCCCTGGCCTTGCTCAGTGGGTTAAGGATCCGGCATTGCTGTAAGCTGTGGTGTAGGTTGCAGACATGGCTCTGGTGTAGGCCAGCAGCTACAGCTCTGATTAGACCCCTAGCCGGGGAACCTCCATATGCCACGGGTGTGGCCCTAAAAAGGCAAAAAAAAAAAAAAAAAAAAAAAGAGTCTATGATCTTCTTTTCCTCAGTTTACTCATCTCCACAACAAAGGGGGTGAGCCACACAGTGGTCCAAGTCTATTTTCCAGGATGCAGGGTAAATTGAGTGGGTTAATGGTCAGGAGCTCAGGTTTAGTAGACTCACTGTCATCTCTGTGTCTGTGAAGTGAAGACAGTTTCAGGGCTTTCGTTGGCACTGAAGGAGATTAGAGATAAAATTCAGCACAGTGCCTGGTACATGGTAATGTTGGGGAAATGGCTTGGATCGTTGGTGCCAGAAAATGGGACACATGAACACGGGGCGATCTCGACAAGGCAGAAGGGCGCTGGGACTCAAAAAGCACAGGCTTAGAAGAAAAGCCCCTCCCTATTTATCCCTAGCGCAGGTGGTGGACCTGTCCTCTTCCCATTGGTCAGGTCAGGGCACACATTCTTCTCTGTTGGCTCATTTGAAACAAATTGTTACTGGGAGAAGAGGGAAAGAGGAGGGGTGTCCCAGGAGGGCATTTCAGCCAAAAACAGAGCAAAATGGAGTCACCAAGGTTTCCTTTGATAGAAAAGACATTATGTTACTTTCCACAGTAACACCTCAAAAACCAGATACTACCAGATAACACTTTGCTGCTGGTGCAATTATTTTTATTTCTTCCGAAATTATCCACTTCACTTATTGGTGCTCCTTTGCTCTGTGAAGCCCTGTTAGCAGGCCTCTCACTTTCTTAATAACGTCCATCTGCTTCCTCCAGGTACTGTCCGTGGGGCAGGTGAGTGCTTTTAGGACTTCAGCTACCCACGCACCAGTGCCTCTTGCTCCTCTCCCACTCCTGGGTTTCTGCAAACCCCCAGCCCTTCCTGCATCTATTAATTCACTTACTTTCTCTGATTTAATTACAGACGCAAATTCTCATGATTCCACTTATAACTTTTTGATTTTACACTGGTGAGAAAACAGCAATACATTCGGTGGAAACCGGACTTCGAATTTTGAATTCCGATCTTTTCCTCAGCTGGGGGTATGCGCTAGGATACATTCCTGGTGCTGGACAGAGGCGGGGAACTGCAGCTCCCCCTCAGTCATGCAATCATCAGGGTAAACAACCGGACACTTACAACCATTCCGTACCAACAACCACTCTGCTTTTCACTTTCAATACAGTATTCCACCAATTACATGACATAGTCAATGCTTTATCATAAAATAGGCTTCGAGTTAGATGATTTTGTCCAACTGCAGAGCGAGTGTAGGGTAAACCAGGCTAAGCTATGTACAGGGGGAAAGGTGCATTCAATGCACCTTGGCCTCTGAATGAAACCCCATGGACCAGTACAGAGAAATCACCAGCCTACCGCCAGGTGAGGCATTGCTTTCCTTGCCAGCCCAAACACGTGGGCCCTCGGCTGCCGAGGCCACGCCCCTTCCGCCGGAAGCTCCGCCTTCCAGGCGCAAAGCCTGCTGGACGCCCGAGCGCGTCCAATGAGCGTCCAGGAGGGCGTGATGGGCAAGCGCGGCGAGTTTGGCGGCGTCCGGTTCCCCGCAGCCTGAGCTCGTTCCCCGAGCCTGGGCGCTCTGGGCTTTCAGCGTGGCCTCCAGCGGCGCTTCCCCGGATCCCTACGCCCGCCGTCCCCGTCCTCGTCCCCCCCAGGCACGGCCGGTGGCGCGGTCCGGGGCGGGGCCTGCGGCGGCTGAGGGGCGCGAGCAGGTGAGACGCGCGCCGGGACGAGGATTGCGGTCGCTGTAGTGGGCTTGGCTGGGAACCGGTTCGGGGCCCGGGCGAGGGCAGGGAGCTCCGTAGGGCCCGCGTGCGCCGCCTGGCCTGGGGTCTGTGACCACCGCCGCCGCCGGCCTGGCGCCCTCAGCGGCGTTCCCAGGGAGGGCGCCTTCCGCAAGGACTTAGCCTGGGCAGGGGTGGACAGACGGACACCCAGCCCAGGCAGGCCTGCTCCGGACCCTGGCAGAGTCCCACCCTCCCGCAGGAGCCCCCTCTGCCCACAGCCCGCCGGGCTCCCCAGTCCTCTCCCGGGCCGCGCACGCAGGTGCACTTGCCGCGCCCAGCTAGGAACGGACAGTGGGCAGAGTGCCTTCCCCACCGCACACGCCGCTGGCTGCAGGGTTTTCACACTGACCCTGAGAGGGACAGACAGACACTTCCAATCTGGCCTGCCCCCTACAAGTGGCTGGCCCC
Source organism: Sus scrofa (assembly GCF_054392235.1). NCBI lineage: Eukaryota > Metazoa > Chordata > Mammalia > Artiodactyla > Suidae > Sus > Sus scrofa. The sequence goes on from NC_139385.1 coordinate 1,878,662, forward strand.
AGAGTGTGCCCACGTCCCTCACTGGCTCACCTGCAGCCTAGGTCAGCCTCACCCTCTTCTCCCACCGAAATCTAAGATTGGCCGATTTTCGTCTCCTGCGGCCTCATGGTTTACTCCAGACTCCCTTCCATCTCTGCCTCCACAATTGAGGGCTCTGCTTGCTCGTGACAATCTCCCATCCTACCCAAGCTGAGGCTTTTCATCCATCCCGGCAGCTTAGAGTTTCCACCTGAGGTTTGCGGTCCCCTGGCCTGAGATGAAAGGGGAGGCCTGGGGGCTTCCCGTGACCAGGGCAGGTGGGACCTGGCCCTGACATTTCCTTTTGCAGGAACTGCAGCTTCATCATGGACCCGGAGTGCTCCCGGCTCCTCCCGGCTCTCTGCGCCGTCCTGGCAGACCCCCGGCAGCCTGTGGCAGATGATACTTGCTTGGAGAAGCTGCTGGACTGGTTTAAAACAATAACTGAAGCAGGTGAGGGTGAGGCTGCCTCTGTTGACTTTCCCTAGAGGCTAGAGGGGGTAGGGCTGCCCTCTTCTGTCTCTCTGGTGGCATTCTGTCACATCTTGAAGATTCCTCCTGGATTTGGGGAACGGCAAGCTGAGCTTGAGGGGTTGATGGGGACAGCTTGAGCTGCAGGCCTCCCGTTGTTCAGGCCGTGCTCCGTGGCTGCTGAGGACACAGACCAGCTTATTCTGTTGTTAGCATTGCGTTTTTCTGTTCTAAAAAATCGGTTTTTCTTTCTAATTGTGCAATACATATTTTTAAAATACAACTTGAGCAGCACAGAGGAATAAAGAGAAAAATGAAACCACTCTGAACCCTTTTATTTCCATCCAGGCTTTTTCTTGACACGTCATAAAGAGGTAGTTTTCTATAAAAACGAGATCATACCATATACATACAGACTTTCTCTCCTTCTGTCCTAGTGCGTGTTTTCCCCACGGACGCACTGGTGTTATTGACTGTTATTTGCTCTATGAATAGACCTTAATATTATAATTAGTTCACCATCGTTTGATGTTTGTGTTTCTGATGTGTCATCATTATAAATAACGGGAGTTCTCTTGTGGTGCAGTGGGTTAAGGATCTGGCATTGTCACTGCAGCAGCTTGGGTCACTGCTCTGGTGTGGGTTTGACCCCCAAGGAACCTCCATACTGTTCTCCATAGTGGCTGCACCAGTTTACATTCCCACCATCAGGATAGAGGGTTCCTTTTTCTCCACACCCTCTCCCGCATTTGTTATTTGTAGACTTCTTAATGATTAAAAAGTATTTCTGAATAGCTTTATTTGTGATATAATTTCCATACCATGGAATTGACCCATTTATTATCTTTTTTTTTTTTTTTTTCTTTTGACACTACACCTGTGGCATATTGAAGCTTCTGGGCTAGGGGTTGAATCAGAGCTGCAGCTGTGACCCATGCAGTTTGTGCCAACACCAGATCCTTGAGGCACTGAGTGAGGTCAGGGATTGAACCTGTATCCTCATGGACACTTGTCAGGTTCTAGCTGAGCCACAATGGGAACTCCAGAATTGACCCATTTGAAGTGGTATTTATTTATTTATTTATTTTGCCTTTTTTTTGCTATTTCTTGGGCCGCTCCCACAGCATATGGAGGTTCCCTGGGTAGGGGTCGAATCGGAGCTGCAGCCATCGGCCTAGGCCAGAGCCACAGCAACGCAGGATCCGAGCCGCGTCTGTAACCTACACCACAGCTCACGGCAACGCCAGATCCTTAACCCACTGAGCAAGGGCAGGGACCGAACCCGCAGCCTCATGGTTCCTAGTCGGATTCGTTAACCACTGCGCCACGACGGGAACTCCTAAAGTGGTTTTTAGAAGTCCCCTGGTGGTTAAGGATCCAAGCATTGTCACTGCTGTGACTTGGGTTTGATCCCTGGTCCAGGAACTTCTGCATGCCATGGGCGCGGCCAAAAAAGTGAGTATTCGTAAATTCATTGCTGGCCTACACCATGGCCGTAGCAATGCAGGATCTGAGCTGTGTCTGTGACCTGCACCACAGCTCACAGTGACGCTGGATCCTTAACCCACTGAGCGAGGCCAGGGATTGAAACCACATCTTCATGGATACTAGTCAGGTTCCTTCCCACTGTGCCACATTGGTAACTCCCACTTTCATCTTCTTAAAGGAGACCTGGTATCCCTTAGCCGGTCATCTGTCCCTCCTCGCCTAGCCTGTGTTTGTTTTCCTCACTATTCTCCCTGATGAAAAGAGAATAGTCTTCCTTAGTTCAAGTTTAGGTCATTAAAACCGGTTATGTTTTTGCTAATCTGAATCGTTTTTGAGAGAGAAGTGAAAATCTTATACTTTAAGATTTTGGGTCGACAGTTTTTCTTTGAAATTCTATCTCCCCCCTTATATATTTTGAAGTTAGATGAGGTATGTGCAAGCTTAGACTGTCATATCTTCCAGGATTTGTGTCTTTGAGCAATGACTTGCTCGAGCCATGAGGAAAGATTTTTACTTTAAAGTCAGTTTTGTCTGATCGCACTCTTGCTGCCGCAGCTTTTTAAAAATTAGTGTTTGCCAACTATCTTGTTGCCCTTTCCTCTGGCCTTCTGTGCCGTCAGGCTTCATCGTTTCTTTCTTTTACCCTTTACTCTTGTTTAGCCTTTGATTCTTAGTGTAATCTGAGCGGCTCTGTGTTCTAACACAATTTAACTTGTTGTATTTGTTGAGCTTACTCTTCTACACGAACCTGTTTTCACCACAGACTTTTGAAAAATTTCTCGTGCCTCGTCATTGCTCCTTTTGTCTCCTTTTCTGCCCTCCACGGCACTGATGAAGCTTGTGTTTTTTTCAGTCTTTCTTCTTCTGGTTTTGAAGTTAATGGTTACTCTGAGAAACTGGATTTAAAAGGTTGAAAGTCAGTTGGACTCTCTGTTCCAACAACGTGAGGATCCTCGAGCACTTTTTTTTACCTCCAGTCTTCCACGGTTGGTTTTCTGGTATTTTGATTCTCTTTTGTCTCAAACTCCTTCAAAAGTTAACTTTTTTTTTTTTTTTGGCTTTTTAGGGCTGCACCTGTGGCATATGGAAGTTCCTAGGCTAGGGGTGGAATTGGAGCTACAGCTGCCGGCCTACACCATGGCAGCACGGAATCCTGTGACCCACTGAGTGAGTCCAGGGATCGAACCTGCATCCTCTGGAACACCAGTCGGATTCGTTTCCGCTGCGCCACAGGAGGAACGCCTAACGTCAGAGCTTTTTCAGACTTGCCCACATGTTTCTTTGCTTGTGGCTTCTCTCTCTCTTTCACTCTGTCTTTTTTCCTCCTCACTGAACTATGGTGCTTTTGCAAAGACCTCTCCGTGGAACCTCTCCCAGGCTTCCTGCAAATTGCCTTTCCCCCCCTGGCGCTTTTGATCAGCAGTGCAGTTGCATGTGGGCATTTCAGATGCTGTGTCTGGACGAGAATGGCTGTTCCGCTGTGCTGCCTGCTTTCCAGTTCTCGGTTTAAGAAAAAAGGATCCACGGGAGAGGTGAACATTGTCTCCTGCTTTGATTTGCATTTCTTTCTCCCAACCAGTGGGTCAGAACATCCTTGCAGGTTTGCTGGCCATCTGTGTCTGCTGTCCACGTCCCTTGGCTGTTGCTGCGGTGTTGGCTTTCTGCTTTGTCCCTCCTCGTTGAATTAAGTTATGGAGCCTTTGCTGCAGTTGTTGCAGATATTGCCTCCCAGTTGGCCTTTGTCTGACAGCCCGAGAGAAGGTCTGGGAGTCGCCAGAATGGCCCCTTAGGGAGGTGCACCCTGTGCCCCTGGTGACACGCTTCCCAACTGGGCTTGTCTCCAGGGTCCAGTCTCCTGGTGCTACAGGAAAATCCCTGCCTGGTGGAGCTGCTGTTCCATGTGCTGAAACCCCAGGACCTGAGTCCCAGAGTCCTCTCCTTCTCACTCCGCCTCGCAGGCATGTTCGCAGCCCAGGAAGACTGCTTCCAGTACCTTCAGGTGAGCCTGGGCCTCCCACCCGAGGGACCCCCACCTCCTCCTCTTGCGGGTACACAGAGCAGTGGTGGCTGTCCTGACCCCCACGTCTCTGAAACTTGCTTCGTCCTCATGTCTTGCGTGCGTGTCCTGCAAGGCTTTTATTCCTGACTGTGAGCCCCCTGTGAAAAACTTGCCAGGAGTGGAGTTGGGGTGAAGGGCGAGCTTTATGGAATAAGACGGAGCAGGGCTCGGCTTGGCTCAGACGCTGCCCTTGGCAGATGCACCTCAGTTCAGCGGTGTGGGCTCCAGGCTCCAGGAGCCCAGCCTGGCACCAGCTCACCGTGGGACAGACTTCCCCGGATGTTGTGCCCTGACGTGCGCTTGAGGAAATGACCTCGCGTATGAGAATCCAGCCACACCTGTGGTGTTTGGCCGTGTGTAAATCACCTCTGAGTTGCCAGAGTCCTGTTCACATGGTCTTGGCCAGTCAGCAGCTTAGGAGTCGCATCTGTTTCCCGGATGAGGACACGGTGACGGCTCAGCACAGGAACCCACACAACTGGCAGAGCTGCCGCTGGCCGCTGAGGCGTGGCACTGCGGAGTGAGCCGTCACAGCGCCGGCTGCTCTCAGCAGAAACCCTCAGTCCCGGGCAGATGGCTTTTCCCAGCGCCACTGCGTCCTGGGCGCGTCCCTGTTCCCGTCCCTGCCTCTCCACGTCCTCCTCCTCTCCGAGGCTGGCCGTGGCCCTAGAGGCTCGGAAGGCCGCAGACTGGCCCCTGCGTGGGGGGATGCGGGACACAGGCAGGTTCGGGCTCAGAGTCTCTGGCCGCTTGGCTCTTCGTCCTGTTCCCTTTGCACCTGCCCCTTCACAGAGCCCGGGGGGTCCGGCAGCCCCAGGGGCCCCCCCATCAGCCCGTTGCTCAGCACCGGCCCCGTCTGCAGTAGATGCTGTCTGGGCAGGGGACCCGTGGACAGACTCCTCGGGGCAGGGGCTGAGCCTTTGTGCCCTCCCACTGGCTACCAGCTGCCCCCAGAAGCGGCTGTGCCTTTTGGGGGCCATTCAGCTGTTGGGAGAGCCCACAGAGGGCCCACCCTGGGGGCTGCCAGCAGCAGCAACGCCCCCCAAGGCCTTAAGGCCACTGTGGAGTTAGACTCAGCCTCGAGTGCGTGGGAACATGTCTGCCAGGCCCCTGGTCCTCCCCTGGAGTCGGGGGTCATTGGAGGATTCCTGTCCCTTGAGGGTGGGGACCGGCATTTGGATTGTCGAGATAGACGGGGCTCAGAGTTAGTAACTACACCAGGCCTCCGTTGCTAAGAGACGGGTCTGCCGCCTCCGGTGTTGCCACCTCACGGTGGACAGGAGTCTCTTGCACGTGGCAGGACATGAGGACGAGGCACCATTGTACTGCGGACGTCCCTAAACTGGTGCGGGTTGAGTCGGGGTTAGCCGGGGGTGGGGCTCGCAGCTGGGGTGTAAGGGGGTTGAGCAGGTGTATGTGGCAGGTGGGCCAGACTCGTGGGGTGTGCTGGGGATCTAGGGTGGGGGACCCCATATGCCAGGTGCAAGAGCCCAGCGGGCTCTGGAGACTTTGGGGGTCCTTGGGCACAGGCTGTCGTGGTCAGAGGGGCCTCCTCGGTGCTGAGGTGGGCGGCATTTGGGGGGAGGGTTTCTAAGGTGAACTGTGACAGGGTCTTTGAGACTCTGTGTCCAGCCCAGTTCTTTGCCTGAGGTTCTCTCCCTTGGAAGGCAGCATCGGCGGTGCTGGCACTTTGTGGCCACCTGCCACCTCCCAGAAGCACAGCTGCCCATAGGCCCTTGGGTCGGCAGCTCACAAGAAGGTTCCCCCAAAGAGGTGCTTCGCCTGCCTCTGAACCGCAGAAACGCCGGCCCGGGCACGTGCTCAGATCGCCACTTGCTTCTCTGATTCCCAGCAGGGGGAGTTGCTGCCCAGGCTGTTTGGGGAGGCGGGCCCCCTGGGAGGAGCGGCCTGGACGGCCCCAACCGTGCGCAGCGGCTGGATCCAGGGCCTGCGCTCCCTGGCACAGCACCCTCGCGCCCTGCCCTTCCTTGCCGACTGTGGTGAGTGCCGTCTGCCCTGCCTTCGCCCCTGCTCTGCGCGTGGTGTGCCCGATGCTGTGTGACTCCGGGGGGTCTGCCCCCTGCGGGGCCTCTTCCCCGATGGCGATGGCGGCAGTGGCCGCGGTGTCACAGGGCCATTGTGAGGAGCACGCGGGGTAACCAGGGCTCGGAGGCCCTCACCCCTGTATGTGGGTCAGACCTGGCGGCAGGGGTGGCTCTGAAGCGGACGAGAAACCATCAAAGGTGGCCGGGCTCTAAAGCCCCTCGCCCTGTGGACCCTCGGCTCTGGTTCCGTGGCCTCTGACACCGCCTCTGCCGTGGGCGGTGCTCCAGCTCGGTGCACGAGGTTCTGCAGTCTGGGGTGTGAGCCGCTCAGTGGCTGCCGCGTCCCCGCTGTCTGCCGTGGGCTGTTGCAGCTGAACCGTGCCCGTTGTCCCCTCCCCAGGTGCCGCTGACACCATCTTCTCCCTGCAGGGAGATTCCAGCCTGTTTGTGGCCTCGGCAGCCGGGCAGCTCCTGGTGCACATCCTGGACTTGGCGATGCGAGCCCCGCCCCGGGGACACCCCGGCCCGCAGGCGTGTGACGGGCCAGCGTGCGCCCAGAAGATCGTGTGTCACCTCGAAGACTCCCTGCGCGCCGCAGCCGCCCCGCAGCTCACGCAGGCCCTGAATGTCCTGACCACCACGTTCGGGCACTGCCACGGCCTTTGGACGCCGGGCCTTTGGGGGCGGCTGAGCCCTCTTGTGGGGCACCTGCTTGAGAAAGACCCCGTCCCAGCCTCGCACGCGCTCGTGGACCTCCTCCTCAGTGTGGCCCGGTCAGGCCCCGGGGGGCACCTGCCGGGACGGGCAGGAGTGGGGGGGTCCTTGTTTTCCTCGGCAAGTCTTAGGGCAGGTGTTACACCTGCGTCCAGACCTCAGTGGCCCCCCCAAGAATGCTACCTCGAGTAGAGGAGCACCGTGGGGTCTGAAAGCTCCCATGCCTGGGAAGGGCCTTCTGTCTCGCCCTGGCGCCGTGGGGCCTGGGTGGAGGGATAACCCTCTCTTCCTGGGCCGCTCCTCTGCAGGTCCCCTGTGCTGAGTTCTGAGAGTGGCCCGTGGGAGACTTTGGCGCTGACTCTGAGCCGCTTGAGCCCGATGCAAGCAGGGCCTCTGGCTTTGGGGATCCTGAAGCTGCAGGACTGGTAAGAATTGGGGTTCATGTGTGGGGGCAGACAGAGGTCGGAGGACTTCAGGGGAGCTCCCAGCACCAGAGATCCGTCCGAGGCAGCCGTCCGGGGTGTGGCTGGGCAGCGTGTGGGTATCACGGAGGTGTCGGAACAGGCTTCGGCCTCTCTGTTCTCTCTGGCGATGGAGTAACTTTTCCTTAGGCTTCCCAGGGATAAGAGAGGCTCTTGGAGCAGCTCTGCTCAGAGCAGGGCTGGGCTCGTACCCAGGACCTGCCCAGCTGCCTTCTACCCCCCTCCGTAGTGGCCTCAGCTTGTGGATCCCAGGCCACTCTGGCGTGCCCGCCCCTGGGGTGGGTACTAGGGGCTGTGGGACGAGGAGGGGGACCCAGTAGACAGGAGTGGCAGGACGGCTTCCCAGATGTGCGCCCAGCCTGGAAGACTGTGCGGGGTCTGGAGAGGTGGGAAGGAGGGGGAAGTCGTTCCGGGGAACTGGGGCTGGTCCTGTCGGCCCAGCCGACACAGGACCCCCGCACAGGGCACTAGGGGTGCAGTGCAAGAGACCTCTGGGCCCAGGGTCTCCGAATGTTCAGAGAGAGGGAGTGGTTCGAAGAGAGAGGGAGGCCCGGGAGGCTGGCTTGGAAGGAGAGCGCCTGCCAGCTTAGTCTCCCATCCGCCCGGGCCCAAGCACACGGGCGGGACTGTTCCAGACCCCAGGAAAGACTGTCTCAGCGGGGAGTGCTCCCAGCAGGTGGGGCCTCCCGTCCCCTTGGCCCTGAGCAGCCACTGCCCAGGGGAGGCGGTGTGGCCAGGCCTTCCCAGGGCTCCTGAGGCCTGGGGGTGCTTTCCAGCAGCTCCGGGGGAGCCCCGTGCCAGTGGCGCGAGTGCTGGTCACGCAGCTTGCAGGGAAGCATTTCTCAAGGGGGGTGTCCGGATCTCCCGCCCACCCCTTGCTACAGACTTGCTGGGGATATTGGGGGCAGTGCTCACTGGTCCCCTGTCCTCAGCCCACAGGCCTTGAGGACCCAGGCCTCTGGCGTCCTCCTCCAGCCCCTGGCCTGTGTCCTGAAAGCTGCTGTGCAGGGCCCCGGACGCCCAGGTAGGCTGCTGGGGAAGGGGGGCAGGTGCAGGATGGCAGGACCGTGGGGGCCTGAGCGCATCCTTGGGGCCGGCGCAGGCTGATGGGAGCAGGGTACCTGGCTTGCCACCCTACTGAAGAGCAGGTAGCTGCAGTGTAGGCTGTCATCCCAGGTGTGACTGCTGCTCCTGTTGCCACCCTGGAATTACTAGGGCAGCACTGCCCCCTGTGGGCACATCTAGGGTGGCCCCCTCCTGTGAATCAGTGACCAGGCTGCAGCAGTCACACAGCAGGTGCCCGCTTAAGGAGCTGTTTCTGGCCGACCTCCAGGCTTGCCGGATGGGGCCGCAGGCGACTCAGTGACAGTGGACACGCTTTTCTCCTCCAAGTCGGCCTGTGTGGGTCTCCTGTGCTGTGCTCTGGCCCACCTGGAGCTGCTGCAGCTGCTGGTAGGTGTGGCCCTGGCCTGTGTCTACACTGGCAGTGGGCCTTGCAGCCTGCACTGACCCTCCCTCCCCCTCCAGCCCCAGTGCCCCTCGCCCTGGCCCCAGGAGGCCCTGCTTGAGGCTGTGGTGACAGTGCTGCGGTTCTGCAATGGCTCAGCAGTCCCCGCCTCTGACCTGGGGGGCCACCTCTGTGCCACCTTGGTGGGCTGTGTCCGAGTCCAGCGAGCGGCCTTGGATTTCCTGGGGACGCTGTCTCAGAGGGCGGGTAAGTGACAGTGCTTCCTCTTGCACAGCCCAGGGGTCGGGCGAGCCCTGCAACTGCCCGGAGACGTCCCGAGACTGCTCTCCCTGGCGTCTCTTCTCGGGCCAGGGCTGGGCTCCGGCTGACCCCGCTTCCCTTGGATTGACCCCCGCCTGGGCTGGGGAGGCCCCAGGGCTGGGAGGTGGGGTGCTTCATCTGTCCGCATGTGTCTCAGGCCCCCAAGAGCTGGTGACGCAGGTTTCTGCTGTCCTCCTGGAGTACCTTTCAGGCCCTGACTCCAGCCCCACGGTAGGTGCATGGGGTGCAGGGCAGAGGGAAGTGGGGAGGAGGGCGGCAGAGGTGGGGGCAGCCTCGGTGGGCTGCTCGGGCCGGAATTGCTTCTTAAAATGAGTTTCCAGGAGCGCGTGGCTGCCCGGGGTTCAGCCCAGGGCTTGGAGCTGGTGGAGGTTGGGTGCGGGGCTGCTGGGCTGTGGAAAGCAGGGAGGGGGCCCGGCCTTACAGGGAACGCTCCACGGGGGACGTGAGCCAGAACCGGGTGCCCCCCTCCCCTTGGCGTCCAGACTCTCGTTGTTGGCCTTTCCCGTGAACGTCCTGTTCTCATAGCCCTGGGTTGAGTCGTGCTCTGCGGGTGGAGCATTAGCAGCACGTGCACCGAGCAGGCAGTGGGGAGATTGCATGACAAGCCTGGTGGATTCCCAGGGGCTTTTTAGGTTGTTTCTCATGTCTTGCTGCAGAAATTTCCTGTCCCCAGTATCGGGGGGTCCTTATGGGAACTGCCCCCTCTTCTTTCTCTTGTCTTGGCTCCCAGTCTGCCACTTCCAGGTTTCTGTCTCGTGAAAGTGAAGCCCTCTTCCCACATACCCCATCCTCGCCTTAAACCCAGAGCAGGGGCAAGGGCACAGGGTGTGGGTGGGGTGGGCGGTCAGCTCTGTCCTCCTGGCCCTGCAGCCCTGCCCTGCCCTGCCCTGCCCACTCCAGGTTCTGAAGAAGGCCTTCCAGGCCTCACTCGGGTGGCTCCTGAGCTCACCCAAGACCCCCGGCTGCTGCGATCTGGACCCCCACGCCCAGCAGTTCCTCAGAGGTAATCCCAGCCCCTCCTGGGGAAAACAGGGAGGCGCGGGGCTGGACGGGGAGGCAGGTGAGTGTGGCTCGGGCCCCTCTGAACTGCCCCGCCTTCTCCAGAGCTGCTCCCTGTGCTGCAGAAGCGCCTGTGCAGCCCCTGCTGGGAGGTGAGGGACTCAGGCCTTGAGTTCCTGACCCAGATGGCCAGACACTGGGGAGGTGAGTGCAGGGTGTTGGGGTGGGGCTGGGGGGTGGGTGGAAGGGCTGGCCTGGCCTTGGAGTAGTTGGGAACTCGGACCACCTAGGTGGCCTTTGGGGGACGAGAGGCTGTGGCCTCAGCTCTTGCTCACAGCTGGTTGCGGCTGCTTGGCCCCCCAGGGCAGGCCGCCTTCAGACAGGTGCTCCTTGCCTCCGAGGTGCCCAGGCTCACCAGGCAGCTCCTGCAAGACCCCGAGAGTTACGTCCGCGCAAGCGCAGTGACCGCCACAGGGCAGCTGTCTAGCTGGGGGCTGCATGCTGCCCCCGCCGGCCCTGAGCAACCAGGGGTCCAGCAGGTAGGAGGCAGAGGGTCCCATGGGCATACAGCCCACATCTGGCCACTGTCCTGGTACCCAGGGTGGAATGGGTCTGCTGCCAGCTGTGGGCACTCTGGGGCTGGGGCTCTTTTGGGCACGTTCCCTGAATCTCCACTCAGTCTCCTAGCACCCCTGTCCCGTGGACATGGTCACCCCCATTTGACAGATGAGCACGTAGGGGGCCGAAGGGCACGTCGCCTGCGGGAGGCAGAGCGGACCGAGCCCCAGACCTGCATGACAGCGAGGTCTCCCAGGTTCTCCCTGCTGCACCCCGAACCCATCAGCAGGAGCTCCGCCTCCCCGGCCCCCTCCCACCCCCTCACTCTCTCTTCCAGAAGAGCCTCCTGTCGGAGCTCCTGCACGTCCTCGCCACAGACTCGGAGGGCTTCCCCCGGAGGGCCGTCATGCAGGTCTTCACCGAGTGGCTGAGGGGCGGCCATGCTGACGTGGCCGAGGACCCAGAGCAGTTTGTGGCCGGAGTGCTCCAGGCCGCGAGCAGGGACCTGGACTGGGAGGTCCGGGCCCAGGGCCTCGAGCTGGCGCTGGTGTTCCTGGAGCAGCTGCTGGGCCCGCCCGGCGTGCGCTGTCCCTACGCCGTGGCCCTGCCCAAGGCAGCCCCGCCTGGCACGCTGGCCCAGGCCTTGCAGGCACTCTGCCGAGTGCAGCTCTTCGAGTTCGCCTTCCGTGCCTTGTTCGACTGCGACCGACCTGTGGCGCAGAAGTCCTGTGACCTCCTCCTCTTCCTGAAGGCCAAGGCCACTTCCTGCGGCACCCCCCAGGAGGAACGGGACAGCCCCGACGTGTCCTCCGTGGAGGCCACACTGCAGAAGTGGCAGGCAGGGGAGCACGGACACCCCCTGGGGGACCTGGAGCCCGCGGCTGTTGTGGCCGTGCTCAGGTCCATGGACTTGGAAGGCCTTCAGGACACACTGGCCGAGAGCAGTGACCACGTGGAGAGGAGCCCCCAGTCGCTCCTGCAGGACATGCTGGCCACCGTGGGCGTCCTCGGGGAGAATGAGGCCGACTGCTACTGAGCAGCCTGGTGGCAACCTCCCCAGGACCCTGCTGCTGCACCACGTGCCGTCCTTGGGCCCTGCCGACCTGAGGGCTCCAGCCTGGCCCGGCTGCACAAGGGACCCCCAGGGAAGCGGGACCAGGCGAGCCCAGCAAGGTCAGAGAGTCCCCCGTTTTGGTGTGTATTGAGGAAGTGGCTTACTTTTTACTCAAAATAAATGTCATTTGCCAGCGTCGCTGGGTCAGCACAGTGTTCTAAGACTGCCCAGGGGTAGCCCCAGGCCCGGGGCAGTGGCGGGGGGCAGGGGCGCAGGGTGAAGCATCTGGGAGGAGCCCTCTGCACAATGGCCTCGAGCTTCGTGGGCACGAGGGCAGGTCCCTCTGCTTGGACCCCTCGGTGCCGCAGGGACACCCAGGGTCAGAGAGCAACGTGACTGGCCTTGGTCTCCGGCCCCCGAGGATCGCCTCCCCAGGTCCCACCACGCCAGGTTTTCCGTCTCTGAACCCCAGGGTCACCCCGACCTTGTAGCAGTCCACCAGTCACTGTCTCTGCTGACCAGGCAGGCAGTCACTGGTGGTGACATCAGGGGAGCTGAGCTCCAGGCTGGTCCTCGGGGGCCAGCAGGTGAGACACCAGTCCCAGCTCTGCTGTCTCCCGGCCGTGTGTGTCGATTCCTTTTGAACCTGTTTCTTCATCTGCCAAAGGGGGATTTTACTATTTACTTCCCAGAGTAAGTGTCTCACTGTTTGGAAGCATCTCGCGCAAAGAAGAAATCTCAAGAGAAACTTAAAAATAATTTTGAACTGAATGAAAATGAAATTATATTACAACATATAAAAATTTGTGAGGTGCAGCAGAAGCAGTGCCCAGAGAGCTATTTATAGCACTGAACGCGTATGTGAGAAAAGAAGAGACATCTAAAACCAGTAAACTTCCACCGTAGGAAACTGGATGAAGAGCAAACTCCACCCAAAGTAAGCACAAGAAAAGAAATAATGAAAATGAGAGCAGAAATCAGTGAAATTGAAAAGTCCGTAGAGGAAACCCTGTAAACCAAAAACTGGTTCTTTGAAGAGATCGGTAAAATCAGCAGGCCTCTAGCCAGCCGGGAAAAGGACGCAAATGCCTAGCGTCAGAATGAGGAGGGGGCATCCCTTCCGACCCCCGGCAGCTGAAAGGGTAATGATGCTGAGCGACCCTGCCCACAAAGTTGATGATGTGGCCGAGGTGAACCAGTTCCTTGAAAGGCGCAGCCTGCCAAAGCGCCCCTGGAAGAAATAGACCTGAGTAGGCCTGCCTCTGTAAAAGAAATTGCATCAATAGTTAACAGCCTTCCAAAAAAGCTCCAGGCCCGGATGGGTTCATCGGCGAATTCCGCGGAACATTTAAGGAAGAAAGGTTACCAGTCCTCTACCATCTTCTGGGAGACAGAAGCAGAGGGGACACTTCTATGAGGCCAGCACAACCCTAAGACCGGAACCAGCAAACGTCCAAGAAAACCAGGGACCAACACCTCTCATGATCATAGAGGCAGAAGGCCTTAAGATACCAGCAGATGTAATCCGACAACGCATAGAAGGAAGAAAAGGGTTATACACCAAGATCAAGTGGGGTTTATCTCATACATGCAAGGCTGGTTCAGCATTTGAAAATCGAAGCCATCCGTGATGAGGCTAAAAGAGAAAGCACATGATCATACAATAGACGCAGGAAAGGCCTTTGGCAAAACCTACCGTTATCCCCAGTTTTAAGAGCGGGCTGAGAGGTGAAGCCCTCACAGCTTCTGGAAAGCCTGCGTCCTTTCTGGCATCAGAGAAGCTTCTTGGAGAGATGTGTACAGAGGGAGCCCATGTTTTCAGTGGATGCTGTCTTGCTGCACCTGAGGCGCATGGAAGTTCCCGGGCTAAGAAGCCCATCTGAGCTGGAGCTGCGGCCTATGCCACAGCTGCGGCGATGCTGGATCCTTCACCTGCTGTGCCACCTGGGGAACTCTGCAGTGGATGTTTTTTAAAATGTTTCCTGTTGTCTTTGTTTTTCTGTCATTTTACTGCCGTGTGTATATATAGCTGAGAATTTCTTTTTCATTGTTCTTGGGGTTCACTGAGATGCTTGAATCTGGAATTGGTGTTTTTCGTTGGTTTTGGCAAATTCTCGGCCACTCTCCTTCCAAATGCTGTTTCTGACCCATATTTTCTCTTTCTCCCTCCCTCCTTTTCTTTTTCTCTCCTCCTCCATCTCCAGTATATATCTGAGATCTTTCCTTTGCATCTTTAATCTCACTTCAGTATTTCCCATCTTTTGATTTTTGTTATGTTTTATTTGTGCTTTTAAAAATTTTGTTGCCACTTTACATAGCTTCCTGCTCTGTGCTGATATTTTCAAGCTCGTATTTCACCGCTTTAAACCTAACCAGCTCAGTTGTTTTATAATCCCTGTCTGTATTCGTTATAGTAACACTAGCTGCTTATCAAACAGACCTCAAAATTTCATAGCTTAAACTAGCAGACGGGAGTTTGTTTATTCAACACAGAGCAGTGTACTGCAGGTGTTTCTTAATCGGGCAGCTTTCCTCCAGGTGGTGAAATGTGGACCCAGGTCCCCCCATTCTGGTGCCTTCTCATCGTCCACCTATGGTTCCTAAGGGTTTGGGTCCAGGCCAGGCATCCAGAAAGGAGAGGATCAGATAGGGGAGGGTTTTTTGGGCGAGTCCCAGAAGGTGCACGTGTTAGACCTACGTAATTTGGCCCAGACCTCAGCCATATGGCTGTGCCTAACTACGAGGGACTCTGGGGACTGCAGCGAGGCCAAGTGCATGGGGCCACTGACCCCGGCGTCTGCTGCCCTGTGCCTGCACACAGTTCCAGGACCTGGAGCCTCTACGGGTCTGCTCACAGCCTGTTGTTTTCACCGGTTTTTAGTCGTCTTTAAATGTGTGGTGATCACTGGCTTCAAAAATGTACACGTGAGGATTCTTGGAAGCCTAGGGCGAAGGGGCCCCCTTCCATCCAGATTCACTGCTCGGACTTCTCCGCACAGCCCGGTTTGCCTCGCCCTGCGTCTCAGGTCAGTGCAAGGGCAGGGCTGTGGCTCCGAGTTCTCAGGAACTTCTTTTCATTTTGATTTTTCTCCTCTTAGCACCAGGTCCATCTTCCCTGCGGTTCCCCGAGATTGGGGGCAGGATGGAGGGGACAGGCTTAATTCTGATTTATTCCTGCCCTGAGTGCCGAGCCCTTCAGATCTTCAGTTTATTTTGTTTTTTTGAAGTACAGTTGATTTACAATATTGTATTCGTTTTAGGCGGGCAACATAGGGAGTCAGTATTTTGTAGATTACGCTCCATGTAAAGTTGCTATTAAGTGCCGGCTATATTCTTGGTGCTGGACGATGTATCCTTGTAGCTGACTGACTTTGTACCTCGTAAGTACCTCTTCCGCCCTCCCTCGTCTGGTCCCTCCCTCCTTTCCCTCTCCCCACCGGTAACCACTAGTTTGGTCTCTGAATCTGTGCGTCGTTTTGTTTTGTCACATTCACTCGTTCATTTTTTCCGTGTTTCTTTCGATCCCACGTATACGTGGGAACTTACGGTGTTTGTCTTTCTCTGTCTGACGTATTTAAGCGTAAGCCCCTCCAGGTTTCCAGTGGGAAAATGCAGTTCTTTTGATGGCTGAGCAACATGCCGTCATGTGCACACCACAACTTTATTCCTCTCTTGATGGACACTTGAGTTGCTGCTACATCTTGGCTCTCGTAAATAGTGCTGATATGAACATGGGGGTGCATGTGTCTCTTCGAATTAACGTTTTCACTTTTTCTGACTATATACTTAGGAGTGTAATCACTGGGCCATAGGATAGTTCTGTTACTAACTTTATGAGAAACCTGCATGCTGTTTTCCATAGTGGCTGCACCAGTTTACATTCCCACCAACAGTGTACAAGGGTTCCCCTTTCTGCATAATCTTGTCAACACTTGTTACTTAGAGACTTTTTGATGGTGGCCATTCTGAGACGCAGAAGGTGATACTTCATTGCGGTGGTGACTGGCATTTCTTTGAGTAGCGATGTTGAGCATTTTTTCACATGCCTTTTGGCCATCTGTATGTCATCTTTGGGAAAAAATGTCTAATATTTAGGTCTTTTGCTCATTTTTAAAATCAGAGTCTTTTTTGATACTGAATTGTATGGGTTGTTTGTATATTTTTGATATTAACCCCTTTATTGGTGAATATTTGTAAATATTTATTAGCCCTTTGTTGGTTAATGTTTGCAAATATTTTCTCCCATATGTTAGGTTGTCTCTTCATCTTATTGATGATTTCCTTGGCTGTGCAAAAGCTTTTAAGTTTAATTACATTCCATTTGTTAATTTTTGCTTTTGTTTCCTTTGCCTTAGCAAACAGATCCCCAAAAAGTATTGCTATGGTTTATGTCAAAGAGTGTTCTGCATGTGTTTTCCTCAAGGAGTTTTATGGTTTCTAGTCTTTCATTAGGTCTTTAACCCATTTTGATTTTATTTTTGCACATGGGGAGTTCCCTTGTGGGGCAGCAGGTTCAGGATCTGGTGTCACTGCAGTGGCTCAGGTCGATGCTGTGGTGTGGGTTCAGTCCTTCCTTGATCCAGGAACTTCCACATGTTGTGGTTGTGGCCAAGAAGGTGTTGAACATAAAAATATTTTTGTATATGATGTGAGAAAATGTTGTGATCTCAGCTTTTTACATGGAGCTGTCCAGTCTTCCCAGCACCACTTATTGAAGAGACTTTCTTTTCTTTTTATATTCTTGCCTCCTTTGTTGTAGATTAATTGACCATAAGGGCATGGGTTTATTTCTGGGCTCTCTATTCTGTTCCATTGATATAAATAGCTGTATTTATCCTGTACCGTACTTTTCTTTACTGTAGCTTTGTGGTGTAGTCTGAAATCAGGGAGTGTGATACCTCCAGTTTTGTTCTTTTTTTTCCCGAGATTGCTTTGCCTATTTGGGGTCGTTTGTGGTTCCATATAAATTTTAGGGTTATTTGTTTCAGTTGTGTGAAAAATGTCATAGGTATTTTGATAGAGAGTGCATCAAATCTATAGATTGCTTTGGGTATTATGGACATTTTAATGATGTTAATTATCCTAATCCATGAGTATGGGATAGCTTTCCATTTCTTTGTATCCTCTTCCGTTTCCTTCATCAGTGGTTTAATAGTTTCCAGAGTATAGGTCTTTTACCTCCTTGGTTAAGTTTATTCTTAAATATTTTATTCTTTTTGTTGTGGTTAAATGAGATTGTTTTCTTGCTTTCCCTTCCTGGTAGTTCATTATTAGTGTATAGAAAAGCAACCGATTTCTGTATATTAATTTTGTATCCTGCAATTGCTGAGTTAATTTACTCTTAGTAGTTTTTGTCTTTTTTATTTATTTATTTATTTTTGTCTTTTTTGCTATATCTTGGGCCGCTCCCGTGGCATATGGAGGTTCCCAGGCTAGAGGTCGAATCGAGCTTAGCCACTGGCCTACGCCAGAGCCACAGCAACGCTGGATCCGAGCCGCGTCTGCAACCTACACCACAGCTCACGGCAACGCCGGATTGTCAACCCACTGAGCAAGGGCAGGGACCGAACCCGCGACCTCATGGTTCCTAGTCGGATTCGTTAACCACTGCGCCACGACGGGAACTCCAACTCTTAGTAATTTTTTGATGTTTTCTGTATATAGTGTCCTGTCATTTGCAAGTAGTGACAGTTTTACTTTTTTCCCTTCCAATTTGGAGCCTTTTATTACTTTCGTTTTTTGCTTTTTAGGGCCACACCCTCAGCATGTGGAATTTCCCAGGCTAGGGGTTGAATTGGAGCTGCAGCTGCCAGCCTATGCTGCAGCAGGTCACAGTGATGCCGGATTGTTAACCCACCGAGCAAGGCTGAGGATTGAACCCGCATCCTCATGGATATTAGTGGGTTTGTACTGCTGAGCCACAATGGGAACTCCTGCCATTTATTATTTTTCTTGTCTGATTGATGTGGCTGGGACTTCCAATACTATGCTGAATAGAAGTGGCAAGAATGGGCATCCTTGTTCCTAACTTTAGAGAAAAAGCATTCACTTTTCACTGTTGAGTATGTTAGCTGTGGGTGTGCCATAATTGGCCTTTAATATGTTGAGATATGTTCCTCTATACCAACTTTGATGAGAGTTTGTGAATGGATGTTGAATTTTGTCTTATCTTTTTCTGTATCTATTAAGGTGATCATGTGAATCTTACCTTCCTTTTATTAATGTGGTCACAAATCATTGATTGATTTGCAGATGTTAAACCATCCTTGTATCCCTGAAATAAAACCCACTTGATCATAGAGTATGATCCTTTTTATATATTGTTGAATTCAGTTTGCTAATATTTTGTTGAAGATTTTTGTGTGAATATTCATAAGAGATTTATTGACCTGTAGTTTTCTTTCTTCTTTCTTTTTTTCTTTTTCTTTTGTTGTACTGTCTTTAGTTTTGGTATAAGGATAGTGGTAACTTCCTAGAATAAATTTGGGAGTGTTCCCTTCTCTTCAGTCTTTTGGAATGGTTTGAGAAGGACAGATGTTAGCTCTTTATATGTTTGGTAGAATTCCCTTGTGAAGTTGTCTGGTCCTGGACTTGAGTGTTTTGGGAGTTTTTAATTACAAATTCAATTTCATTACTAGTGATTGAGCTATTTAGCTTGTCTGTCTCTTCCTGATTCAGTCTTGGAAGGCTGTACATTTCTAGAAAATTTTCTTTTTCTTTATGCTGATTTGTTGGCAATATGACTGTAGTATTCACTTAAAGAGTTACATCTCTGTGATACTGGTTGTTACTTCTCTTTCGTCTCTTTTGTTTATTTGGATCCTCTCTTTTTTCTTTATGAACCTGGCTAAAGGCTTTTCAGTTTTGTTTATCTTTTCAAAAAACCAAATCTTGGTTTCATTGATATTTTCTATTGTTTTTAAATCTCTATTTATTTCCTCTCTGCTCTTTATTTCCTTCCTTCTGCTGACTTTGGGCTTTGTTTGTTCTTTTTCTAATTTATTTAATTATTTAATTACTCAATGAATTTATCACATCTGTAGTTGTATAATGATCATCACTATCCAGTTTCACAGGATTTCCATCTTGTAGTTCATTTAGATGTCAGGTTAGATTATTAGAGTTTTTTTGTTTCTTGAGGTGGGCCTGTATAGATAGCTATCAACTTCTCTCTTAGAACTGCTTTTACTGCATCCCATAGATTTTGGAAAGTTGTTTTTATTTTCTTTTGTCTTGAGGCAGTTTCCTACCGCTCTGATTTCTTCATTGATCCATAGGTTTTTGGGGGGTTTTTTTAGTAGCATATTGTTTAGTCTCCATGCGTTTGTGTTTTTCCCATTTTTCTTCCTCTAATTGATGACTAGTTTCATATTGTTATGAGAAAAAATGCTTGATATAATTTCTTCCCTCTTAAATTTGTTAAGACTTGTTTTGTGGCCTAGCTTGTGATCTATCCTGAAGAACATTCCATGTGCACTTGGAAAGAATGCATATTCTGCTGTTTTTGGATGGAATGTCCTGTAGGTATCTACTAAGTCCAACTGATCTCACATGTCATTTAAAACCACTGTTTCCTTATAGATTTTCTGTCTGGATGATCTGTCCCTTGATGTCAGTGGTGTTAACTACTATTGTATTGTTTTTCTTTTTATGTCTGTTAATAGTTGCTTTATATATTTAGGTGCTCCTAAATTAGGTGCATATATGTTAAAGAAAGTTAAATCTTTTTTTTTGTATTGGGCCCTTTAACATTATATAATACCCTTCTTTGTCATTTGTTAAAGACTTTGTCTTAGGTCTGCTTTGTTTGATATAATTATTGCCCCACCTTTCTTATTTCCATTTGCATGAAATCTTTTTCCATCCCCTCACTTTGAGTCTGTATATGTCTTTAGCTCTGAAATGAGCCTATTGTAAGTAGCATTTAGAAGAGTCTTGTTTTTTTTAAAAATCCAATCAGCCACTCTGTCTTTTGATTAGAGCATTTAGTCCATTGATATTTACAGTGATTATTGATAGAATATACTTATTGCCATTTTGTTACTTGTTTTCAGATTGTTTTTGTAGCACATCTTTGGTTTTTTGTTTTATTTTTTTTTCCTCTTCTTTTAGTTTCTTCCCTTGGGTTTTGATGATTTTCTTTGGTGGTATGCTTGTGTTCCTTTCTTTCTAGTTTTTGTGTATCTGCTGTAGGTTTTGATTTGTAGTTGCCATGGGGTCATATTTGTTGACCTATAACTTTACTTGTTGTAAAGAGGCAGTCACTGAAGTTCAAACACATTCTAAAAGACCTGTTTTTTAATCCCCTCCTTCATGTTTTGTGGGGTTTTTTTGTTTGTTTTTTTTTTTTCTTTTTAGGGCCACACCTGTGGCATGTGGAAGTTTCCAGGCTAGGGGTCAAACTGGAGCTTCAGCTGCTGGCCTACAGCACAGCCACAGCAGTGTGGGATCCAGACGACCTACACCACAGCTCATGGCAATGTCAGATCCTTAATCCACTGAGTGAGGCCAGGGGTTGAACTCACATCCTCATGGATACTGGTTGGGTTCATTACCACTGAGCCACAGTGGGGACTCCCAGGTTTTGTGGGGTTTTTTTGTTTTGTTTTGTTTGCCTTTTAGGGCTTCACCCATGGCATCTGGAAGTTCCCAGGCTAGGGGTCAAATCAGAGCTACAGTTGCCGGTCTACACCGCAGACCCAGCAACGCAGGATAAAAGCCATGTCTATGACTTACACCACAGCTCACAGCAACGCCAGATCCTTAACCCACTGAGTGAGGCCAGGGATCGAACCTGCATCCTCGTGGTTACTAGTTGGTTTCGTTTCCACTGTGTCACACCAGGAACCCCTTGTTTTGTGTCCCTTAACTGTTCATTGTAGTTGAAGTTGATTTTATAACTTTTTGTCTTTTAATCTTCATGCTCTTTTATTTCATTGGTTGATCCACTGCCTTTACTATGTATTTACCTTTACTAGTGGGATTTTCTTCCCCTTGTAGATTCTTACTTGTTGTAGCCTTTTCTTTTCCATTTACAGAAGACCCATGAACATTTCTTTTAATTAGCATCTCTTTTTAATTTTCACTTTTCTGAGGTGTTCACTACTTCCCCTTGCATCTCGAATGGTAATCTTGCTATAGGTGGAGTATCCTAGGTTGGAGGTGTTTCCCTTTCAGCACCTTGAATATATCATGACACTCCCTTCTGGGCTGCAGAGTCTCTGCAGAAATACCAGCTGATGGCCTTGTGGGGATTCCCTTGTATGCGACTCCTTGGATCTCTCTTGCTGCCTTTAGATTCTTTCTTTTTTTCTTTCTTTCTTTCTTTCTTTCTTTCTTTCTTTCTTTCTTTCTTTCTTTCCTTCCTTCCTTCCTTCCTTCCTTCCTTCCTTCTTTCTCTCTCTCTCTCTCTCTCTCTTTCTTTCTTTCTTTCTTTCTTCTTTTCTTTCTTTCTTTCTTTCTTCTTTTCTTCTTTTCTTTCTCTTCCTTCCTTCCTTCACTGTGCTCATGGTATGTGGAAGTTCCTGGGCAGGAGTTGAACCCACGCCACAGCCTGAGCCACAGCAGTGCCAATGCCAGATCCTTAACCTGCTGAGCCACCAGGCAACTCCTAGAATTCTTTATTTAGAAGTCTGACTTTTGCCATTTTATCTTGTTTTTGTTTGTTTGTTTCATTTTGTTTTTTGCTTTTTGGGCTGCAGGTGTGGCATATGGGAGTTCCCAGGCTAGGGGTTGAATCAGAGCTACAGCTGCTGGCCTGCGCCACAGCCACAGCAACACTGGATCTGAGCTGCGTCTGTGACCTACACCACAGCTCACGGCAATGCCGGATCCCTGACCCACTGAGCGAGGCCAGGGATGGGACCCGTGTCCTCATGCATATTAGCCGGATTCGTTTCCACTGTGCCGCAGCAGGAACTCCCGGTTTGGCCATTTTAATTATGATGTATCTCGGCCTGGGTCTCCTTGGTTTCATCTTTTTGCCCCTGCGCCACGACGGGAACTCCTCTTTTTGGGACTCTCTGTGATTGCTGTGCCTGGACGTCTGTTTTCTTCAGGTTCAGGAGTTTTCAGCTGTTGCTTCATCAACTACATTTTCGACCCCTTGCGGTCTCTTCTCCTCTGAGACCCTTCTGATGCGAATGTGAGTGTGCTCGCTGTTGCCCAGAGCTCCCTTAAACGGCTCGCTTCTCTCCAGTTGCTTTTCCTTGCGCTGTTCCTCTAATGGGGTGATTGCCATTGTCGGATCTGCCGGATCTGCTGTGTGTTCTGTGTCGCTTCGTCTGCTATTCGTTCCTTCCAGAGTGTTTTTCGTTTCCGTTGTTGTATTCTTCGGTTCTGTTTTCCTTTTATATTTTCTAGTCCCTTGTTAAAATCTTACGGAGTTTCCACTGTGGTTTAGGGGAAACGAACCTGACCAGTATCCGTGAGGATGTGAGTTTGATCCCTGGCCTCGCTCCGTGGGTTAAGGATCCAGCATTGCCGTGAGCTGTGGGGTAGGCAGGCAGCTGCAGCTCTGATTTGATCCCTAGCCTGGGAACTTCCACATGCTGCACGTGCAGCCCTTAAAAAAGTTTTACCTATGTTCATCTATTCTTTCCCCCAGTTCAATGAGCATTCTTACTACTAACGAACTCTGTGGTAGATTATTTTTATCTTTTTCATTAGTTGTTTTTTCAAGTTTTTCTCCTTGCTCTTTCATTTGAAACAATTCTTCTGTCGTCTGGTTTGCTTAGCTTTCTCTACCTCTGTGAAATAAGTTGAAGCAATTACCCGCCCTGGTCTGCAGGGGGCGTCCTTGTGTGGGAGCATCTCTGTACAGCCTGTGTGCGCCCAGGGGCTTTGGTGCGAGAGCTGGAGCTGAAGCGAGCAAAGTCACACTCTTCAAACCTAATACGTGGTTTGAACCACTCCCTCCCCAAGCTGCCACCTTGATGGGATGTGGGGCTGGACGTGGAGGGGCCAGAGCCAGAGCCAGAGCCAGGTGTGAGCTGAAGTTTGCTCAGTGGCCATCGCTGCCCTGTTAGGCAGGGGTTGGGTCCCAAGGCTGGAGCAGCAGCCCTGAGGGTCCAAGCTGACGGTGTTCCCTCTGAGTGGTGCTCTCCCCTCTGCCAGCACTGGCACCTCTGCAGGGCAAGCAGAGCTGAAGCAAGAGGTGCTGGAGTGGATGTTTGGCCTGTGTGCTGCTGGCATACTGGCCCGAGTTCCGGACGGTTCTTAATCTGCTGCTCCTGCGGATGCCAGGAATGGCTGCTCTCTCCCTGTTTGGATGTCGTGCAGGACCCCAGCTGGCTCTGTCCCCCACAGCCGCACACTTTTTCAGCTGCTGCAGCCTTTGCCCCAGCGTGGAGCTGTACCATGGAACAAAGGGGCTGGAGCTGGTGCTCGGCTTAGGCCGGGCCTGGGGCGTGTGATGGGGTGGTCACGGGAAACCACCCAGAGCCCCAGGCTGTCTTAATCGGCTTCCTCCGCCCTGGTCCAGGAGTAAGCGTGTGTGTGTGTGTGTGTGTGTGTGTGTGTCCAGGAGTAAGCATGTGTGTGTGTGTGTGTGTGTCCAGGAGTAAGCGTGTGTGTATGTGTGTGTGTGTGTGTCCAGGAGTAAGCATGTGTGTGTGTGTGTGTCCAGGAGTAAGCGTGTGTGTGTGTGTGTGTGTGTCCAGGAGTAAGGATGTGTGTGTGTGTGTGTGTCCAGGAGTAAGCGTGTGTGTGTGTGTGTGTGTGTGTGTGTCCAGGAGTAAGCGTGTGTGTGTGTGTGTGTGTGTGTGCAGGAGTAAGCGTGTGTGTGTGTCCAGGAGTAAGCATGTGTGTGTGTGTGTTTGTGTGTGTGTCCAGGAGTAAGCATGTGTGTGTGTGTGTGTGTGTGTGCTCTTCCCAAGTGGAGTCTGGGTTTCTTAGTGGCCTCCTGGCAGTCCCGCTGGTTTTCAAACCCGCTCAGGCGCCTTGTCCTCCTGCTGTTGGACCCGAGGGCTGGGATGCCTAATACGTGGTTCGAACCACTCACTCCCCAGAGAGGGACTCCACGCCCGCGTCATCGCCCCCTCTCCCAGCTCCCCTCCCAGGGCACTGGGCCTGATCTGACCCCTCTCTTCCCTTCCCACGCAAGTCCGCGTGGATCTGCCTTAGGCCTTGTTTCGCAGGAGTCTCTCTGCCGGGCTCCAGCTTGTTTCCAGTGAGAACTGCTCTCCACGTAGACGTATTTGTGATGTGTTCATGGCGGGAGGGAGCTCTGCGTCGTCCTACTGTCATCTTGATGTCCTCCGGGTTTTCACTTTAAGATGAGATACTGCCCCTTGGGCAGGACTGGCCCTGACTTCGGCACCCTAACTCCACGAGGTCACCAAGCAGGAACCGGCAAATGGTCTCGGGACAGAAGCGCCCCAGCCAGTCAGAATGAGCCCTGGCTCCTGCGCTCCACCGGGCTGCAGCAGCTGTACGCCAGCACGGCCGCCACGCAGCGTCCTCTTCCCAGGGAGAGCGGGCTGGCTTACCCGGGCAGCCGTCCCACTGCAAACGGTGAGCAGTGCTGGGTAAAGTGCCTGCAACGGCGTAGGACACTGAAGGGCCAACAGGAGAGGGGGGAGATGGGATTGCTCAGGTACCAGTCCCTGCAAGAGGGGCCTGGCTCTCAGCTCAGAGAGGGAGGGGGCCCTGCCCTTCAGATGCCCCACTGGGCAGAAACAGTAACTCACGGTCCTCAGTGAGTAGGGACCGAAAAACCAGACAACAGTGGCCTAATATGTGCAGTCACCCAGGAAGTGAAGGTCTTTCCAGGGAATTCCTGTTGTGGCTCAGCAGAAGCGAATCCAGCTAGCATCCATGAGGATGCGGGTTTGATCCCTGGCCTTACTCAGTGGGATAAGGATCCGGTGTTGCTGTGAGCTGTGGTGTAGACCGGCAGCTGTAGCTTCAATTCAGCCCCTAGCCTGGGAACTTCCATATGCTGTGGGTGTGGCCCTAAAAAAGCAAGGGAAAAAAAGTTTCCAAGCAGATGTCCAAGGGGAGAAAATCAGAAAGCTGTAGTCCAGCCAGGTCCTGTGGCCACACCCACCGGCTCCTACATGTCACAGGCCTTGGGGCAGGTCACCCAGCATCTCCCACCTATACGCTGGTACTCGTAAAGCCACCCTCTCTGTGGCCGCAAGCTCCTAGGTTCCAGGGCAAGCCTGGCACCCAGTAGGTCTGTGCACAGCCCACATGCTCTGGGCCAGTCCTCAGCATCCTGCGGTAGCTTGTGGGGCATGCAGCACAGGCTGATTGCCTGAAGTTGGGTGGCTGCTGGCCAGGGCCCTGCAAGAGGGTATATCCATTTGCTACTGCTGGGCAGCAAGCAATCTCAGGCCTGTATCTGGAATCGATGTTTTATTATTTCCGAAGGGTCTGGGGGCCGACCAGGCAGGATTGCCACCCAGGGCTCGCTCTCCTGCGTCTGCGGTGGGTTGGCTGGGGGCTAGCTTAGCCTGTGTGTCCGCTCACCTTCCAGCAGGCCCACCCAGGCTCTTTCACGTGCTACCACAGGGCCCACGAGAGCACAGAAGCATGTCACCCTTGAGGCTTAAGCGCACAACTGGCATAGTGTCAGTGTCATCATTCTGGCCAAAGCAAGTCGCAGGGCAGGCTTAGATTCAAGTGGGGAATAGGCTCCCCTACTCGACAGGAGCAGAGGGTACCATGATTCAGGGAGCAGTGGAGAATCAGTGTCACTTTTAAAGCTGATCTTCCACAGAGGGGAGCCGGGCATCCTTGCCCCAAGTGGGCCGAAGGTGAGTGGCGAGGCCTTGGTCCTCAGGGAGCCACTGACCTGTCTGAGCTGGGCCTTCACCCCGGTGTGTGACAGTAGTCCAGCCTCAGGACACAACCATGAGCTCTGGTGAGCCAGGCTTACTCCTCAGGCAGCTTTGCAGCCTGGACACGCGGTTTGCCGAATGACTGAGTGACCTGTGTCCTGGAGCATGTAGCCCAGAGCATGTCCCAGAGGCACCTCCTCGGGTGCAAGCCTGGTCCAAGGTGGGGGTGTCTCCCCTGGTGGGAGCATCTGCCCTTGCCTGCTTGGGCGCCCGAGGATGCAGAGACCTCGAGTCTCGTCCCCTCCATGGAGGCTGTCTTCCCTGCACTCGGCTGCTCCTGTCAGAGCCAAGATGTGTCGCCATGGAAACTGCTTGGCAAACACGCCGGCAGGCAGAGGCGGCAAACAGCAGCTCAGGCGCTTGTTGGAGTGAGGGTGGCGGGGACGGCGTGAGCAGGCACACCCGGCTGTGTGTGTGTGTGACTGTGTGGGGGACGTGAGTGCTCGGGGCAGGGTGCCGGGAGTGAGCGGGAGCAGGCATGCGGGTGCACACGTGTGCATGGAGGCAGGTGTGTCCGTGTGGGTGTGCTCCGAGTGCTGTGCACGGCGGGGACGCTGGGCGTGAGCAGGGATGTGTGTGCTCCTGCTGTGATGCGGGGCAGCACGCCCACCTGGCTGAGCGCTCACTTTGGACCGGGCGTTGCACTGGGCACTAGCGGAAACGGCCCTGACCCCCAGCGAGCGGTTGCCGGTGAAGACAGACACTGGTCAGGTAATCGTGTCACTGGCGCGCGTGATGGGGGCTTCTGGGAAGCAGCCCTGGGCCTGAACCCCAGGTGTGGAGTGGGAGTCCTCCCTGCAAGGGGAGGGGCCCGTGCTTCGGGTGGGGACCTGCCCGGGGAGGGGCTGGCGCAGATGGGGAGGGCAGCTGGGGGTGGCGGCCAGGGCTCTGGTGGCACCCCCATAAGGTTGGGACTTACCCTAATTCGGGAAACCCTAGGGTGGTGTGGTGCCAGGAGAGGAGGGTGCCCTCCAGACAGAGAGACCCCGGAGGGAGGAAGAGGGTGGTGTTTGGGTTGGAGCGGGGGCGGGGGCATGGCAGCTGCCAGGGCGAGGTGTGGGTGGGGTGGCCAGGGCCCCGAAGGCTCCTTGGGAAGGTGGGGCTTCATACCAAGAGCGACGGGGAGTCCTTGACAGGCTCCTGTGGCCACTCGGCTTCGTCTGGCTCCGGTGTGTGGCTTGGAAGGGGCGTGGTGGGCGGCCTGGCCTGGGGCGGGGGGCAGTCAAGAGCTGTTTCAGAGGCTGATCAGACGCAGCCTGGCCTCTGCAGGCTGACTCTGGCCCGCCCAGGACCTCCGCTCCTCACCTTCCCTGCCCGCCTCCCACCCCTCCTGTGCCTGCTTGCAGAAGCTTCTGGGCCGTGGCTTCTGAGGATTCAAACCGGCCACAAAGCTGGGACCCCTCAGGCAGGGCTCAGTGTGGCCAGGGGCAGTCCGCCCACCGCCCTGCACTGGACTCTGGGGCTATGGAAGTCCCCTGTCCAAGGGCTGTGGCCCCTTGGCCAGGTGTCCCCACGCTGAGCCCTCAGGACCGCTGTGTGCACCGAACAGGAGTCCTGGCCCGAAACCTTCCAGAGCGTGGTGCTGGCCCTCCCCACGGCGCCATCAGCCCTGTGACCTCCCAGGTGGGGGCAGGATGGCCTCGTCCTACAGTCGGTCGAGGAGATGGGGGTGGGGCAGCCCATCTGTCAGGTGTCACCGCGGGGCTCAGGCTCAGTCCTGGAAACCCCCGAGTCTGCCCTGCTCTGGGCACCCGAGGCCCAAGCTGTCGTTGCTCTTGGGGACCAAATGCTGGGGCTGTGGTTACTCGGTGCGCAGAGGGGTGACATCCAGGTCCAAGGGGGACGTTGTCAGGCACCCAGCGTCCAGACTGAGCCTGCTGGGGACCGATGTCAGCAGGCCTGGCCCCGTCCCGAGGAGGCTCCTGTGGTCCGGGAGACTTCTCCGAGCCCTGCCCTGCTCCTCCGTCCCTGTTGTAGAAGTGGCAGCTGGGGACTCTGTGTCCCCTGACCGCACAAACCACTGAGGGGAAGGGAGGGGGACATGGTGGGGGGAGATTGGCCAGAGCATCCCTGGACGCCAAGGGCCCCCCACCCCCGAGCCTTGGCTGAGCCAGCGGGAAGCCCGGGCCTCCTGCGCTGCCACCGGGAGGGTCAGGGCCTCGGGGTGTGTGCATGTTTGGGGACCTGCACTGAGCCCGCCCCCTCGGCCCAGCAGGCCTGGCTGCCCTCGGGAGAGAACAAGGGCTTTCGGACCTGGGCACCCAGAGCAAATACGAATTGGAGCTCAGAGGGCGGCCTCACAGGCTAGGGGCAGGAGGCTGGCCTGAGCTGGAACCCCCCACCTCGCTCTGCACCCCATACCCTCAGGAGGGCCCTTCTCATGCCGGGGGTGCAGGCCAAGCCCCCTTGTCCTGCCTCTAAGGCCAGGGGCTCCTGTACCCCCCCAGGCCTGAAGGGATCCTCAGCCAGCCCTGGACAGGGGATGGGGCCCCAGCACGAGTGCAGCCTGGCACTGAATAGGCACTCAGGAAATGGTCCCTTTAGAGTGGCTGCTGGGCACCTGCCCAGGGGGCCTGGAGGAGGCCTTGACTGTGTCCCTGCCCCACTGCAGCAGACCCTGAGGCCCGCAGGCCCGAGGTCCTCCCCACGACCCCTCTCTGGGCCGCGCCTGACCCCCTCCCCAACCCACCGCTCCCAGGTGACTAGTGAAAGGCGTGGTGATGCCTGCTTGGGCCATCTGAGCCCCCTTGTCCTTGTTCCAGAGCCGGGACCCCATGCCCAGTCCCCTGTAGCCCTTGCACGCTTCACTCCAGACCCAAAGGCCCTGCCCAGCTGGGTGTCCCACCTTTGCTCACGCTGTCCCCTCTGGCGGGAGGACCCCATCTCTGCCCAGAGACCCCAGCTCGGCTCATCTTGCCCACTTCACGTGGCATAAGCTCCACAGAGCCTGTCATGCCTGCCCTTGCCCTTGTCTGCTGCCCCTGGGCAGAAGGGACACGCCGCCCCCAGCTCAGCCCCCAGCACACAGCAGGTGTCGAAGTGTTGGCTGAGTTAGTGGCTGCTGTGTTCTAAGGACCTGCCGAGTGCTGAGAACGTTCTGGATGTTTTCCTGATCCTTTCAACAACCGTATGAGACATTTTCTTATTTTCCAATTTGTATAAGTTTCCTGAGGCTGCCATAACCTGTGACCGTACACAGGGCAGGAGGGATGGGGAACACTGAGAACGCAGATATTTATTTTCTCTGTTCCGGAGGCTGGAAATCCAAAGTCAGGGCGTTGGCAGGGCCGCCCTCCCTCCAGAGGCTCCGGCAGGTCCTTCCTGCCCTTCCAGCATCTGTGGCTCTGGCGTTGCTTGGCTTGTGGCCAAGCCCTCCACCTCTGCGCTGCTGTCACTTGGCCTTCTTCCCTCTGAGTCTCTTCTGTGTCTTAGAAGCACTCCTGCCCTTGGACCAAGGGCCCACCGTAAGCCAGAAAGAGCTGATCTTGACGTTCTTACCTTGGTTATCTCTGCAAGAACATTATTCCAAATAAGATCCCATTCTGATGGTCCAGGTGGGCACAGCTCTCGGGGGCATCTAGTCACCGCCCTGCAGGGAAACAGATGCAGCGTTGGCTGCCCGAAGCCTCAGCTGGCTTCGGCCTGGGTTCAGTCGCTGCTTCTCTTTTCTGGGGGGTCTGGTATTGGGCACCTCCCAGTGTAGGGCAAGGATCCTTCTGGATGAGCAGGGGGCTTGCTTGGATTTCCAGCTTCGCATGCAAACCAGGCAGCTGAAAGGAGGAGAGGCCACTCCAGGCTTTTTTTTTTTTTACTCAGATGAATTTATCACATCTGTAGTTGTATAATGATCATCACAATCCAGTTTCACAGGATTTCCATCCCACAACCCAGCACATCCCCCCACCCCCCAAACTCTCTCCTCCAGAGACCATAAGTTTTTCAATGTCCGTGACTCAGCATCTGTTCTGTGAAGAAGTTCCGTCTGTCCTTTTTTCAGGTTTCACATGTCAGTGAAAGCATTGGATGTTGGTGTCTCATTGTACGGCTGACTTCACTTAGCATGATAGTTTCTAGGTCCGTCCATGTTTCTAAAAATGCTGGTATTTCATTCCTCTTAATGGCTGAGTAATATTCCATTGTGTGTATGTACCACATCTTCTTGATCCACTCCTCTGCTGATGGACATTGAGGTTGTTTCCAGGTCTCGGCTATTGCAGATGGTGCTGCAGTGAACATCGGAGTACATGTGTCTTTGCGAGTTGTGGTTTTCTCTGGATAGATGCCCAGGAATGGGATTGCTGGATCAAATGGTAGCTCTATGTTTAGTTTTCTGAGGCATCTCCATTCTGTTTTCCACAGTGGTTGCACCAGTTTACAGTCCCACCCACAGTGTCATAGGGTTCCTTTTTCTCCACACCCTCTCCAGCACTTACTGTTTGTAGACTTTCGGATGATGGCCTTTCCGGCTGGTGGAAGGTGGTGCCTCACAGTGGTTTTGATGTGCATGTCTCTAATGAGGAGTGGTGTTGAACATCTTTCCATGTGTTTTTGGCCATCCATATGTCTTCTTTGGAGAATCATCTGTTTAGATTTTCTGCCCATTTTTTGATGGCCCCTCCAGGCTTGATAGGTAATTACTCTTCCAGCTCCTCTCCCTTCCTGGCCACAGCCGAGTTGGGGCAGCAGGTGGGGGAGGCGACATCCCACAGCTCTGTGTAACAACTGGTTTTGAGACAGAGCACCACGCATGGCTCAGGTTCCAAGTTCTCTGTCCCCCACAGTAATAAACGGGAACATCCTGACAGCTACTCGTGTCACAAGTCCGGCCTTGTGAGCCAGAATCTATCTGTAGGAATTTATCCCAAGGGGGGGAAATCAGATATCTGCACGACAAAGATTTAGGGAAATAAGACTATTGCAGTGCTGTACATACGCACACATATATTGGCTATTTTCATAATGTATACACACTATCTTACACTATTATACTGGTGTGTGTGTGTGTGTGTGTGTGTGATGTAATATCGAGGCTGGGAAAACCCAGAACGTCCCAAACCAGGTGATTCCTCCATGAAACAAAACAGCGCAGACAAGATGACGATGCCAGTTTCTGGCTATGGACAGGGCGACAGGGAAGGGTGCCCTGTGACAAAGCTGCCGGCAGAACAGGGTCTGCAGTCTGTGCACCTCTTAAAGATACTGTGTGTAAATGTTGAGAACAAAAATTATGAAAAGGATGTCAAAGTTAAGGAGGCTACTCACCTCTCGATGGTTGGACTAGGAGGTCTTTTTCGGTTTTGTTTTTAAATTTTTTTTTTTAAGAACTTTCCAAATCCTCTACAATGGACATCTATTGTTGCCGCATCATTTCTCCAGGCAGAAACAAAATTCCCCAGCCGAGCTGGGGAGGATGGTGACACATCCCTCAGCCATCCGTGGGGGCCCTTCTCCCGATGAGGCCGGGCAGGCGGGGTGGGCGGGCTGTCGGGAAGCTGGCAGAGTCCGGAGCTGGGGCAGCTTTTGGTTCAAAGCCCTTCTCGTAAAGGTTTCCAGGGGGGCAAAGGGCAGCCGGAGGACGTCTGCTCTCTGGGGCTGGAGCGGTAAGGCCGGCCTTCGGGACCAGGCTTCTCTCTGTGCCGGGAGTCCTCGCCCACCCTGGGGTGCTGGCCCCGGGCAGAGGGGTGCTGTCCTAAGGCCACTGGCTGTGGGGGCTGAATGGGAGGCCGTGACCAGCCACCATGACCTGGAGATGGGACAAACGGTGGCCCTCACTGAAGGTGAGTGTCCTGAGAACTGACCCCTCCCTCCCCGTGTCCAGCTCCCTCGGCCCACCCCCCAGGCAGCACCCTTGTGGGGACAGGCCTGGAGGAAGCCGGCCAGGCAGGTCTTTGCCTCCCAAAAGCACAGGAGGAAGCTCCTCCTGGGGTGGCCAGGAGGCGGGAGGGTCTTCCTGGCGACCCCGGTGACCTTGGGGATGACATGGGGTGTCTCCCCCCACCACGGTCCTAACATGGAGCCCAGTGAAGAGCTGGCACTCGGAATAGCAGCTGCTGTATTGGGTCCATGGCAGGAAAGCAGGGGTGAAGTGCACGGCTCAGCTTGTGTGGGGGATGGGACCCGCTTCTGCTCTGTCCACCTCCCCGGAACGGCCGGGCCTGCACGGCAGGTACGTCAGTGCCCTGTCAGGAAGGCCTGGTGACCCTGGGGCTGGGAGGGGGCCCAGGAGGAGTGCTGGGGAGGGGACAGGATGCTGGTGTCCCTTGCGCAGCGCAGCTGGAGGGGGCCCCTGCGGCTTGGGCCGCATTCTCTACCAGGAGCGAGGACAGCTCAGGACAGGGCCCGTGCCACCGTGGGTCCCCACAGAACTGAAGCAAGGAGGGACCCGTGAGCAGCTGCCACCGCCCTCGCTCAGCGGCCTGAGAAGTATGATCAAAAGCACGGAGGCCGCCGAGCCTCCTGGGGCCCAGATGCCCTCCCCGAGCATCGCAGCCGCTGCCCAGGTGGAGGCTGTTCTCAGGAGCCCAGTGAGGCTCCGCAGCCCTCCTCGGCCTCCGCCAGAACCGGCCTGCCACGTGGGAATGTCCCCTTGGCCATGCCGGCCTCCTAGGAGCTGCACATGGGAGGCGGGCCACAGGGCCCTTCTCCTGGGACAAGGGGGCCCAGAGAGGGCGTGTGGTTGAGACTCGGGGGACAGGGCTGCCCAGCCTGTATCTCCCGGGATAGAGACCAGGTGGACCAAAGGCAGCAGGACCACCTCCGAGGAGCCACGGTGTTTGTGCTGTGAACACGTGCTGAACAGAGCCCCAGCTGCTCTCCGGGGGTGGCGGGGGTCAGCCCTGGCTCTGCTCTCTGGGTGGACCTGTCACTCCCCCTGCCTCCTCCTCAGTGTTTTCTATAAAATGGGGACACACCGGATAGTTATCTCCCAGGCTGGAGATAATTCGCTTGGAGCATTTAGTGTATCGTGCCTGGCAGACGAAAACTTCTGAAAAAAAAAAGCATTACCGCATGTTCATAGGGACGATGAAGGGACGTCTCCAGGGGGAGCAGGGGTGACAGGCTAGGCTGCGCGTCCCCACAGTGCGGGGTAACCCGGATGCCAGTGCCGCCGCGGGGCAGCTCTGGTTTCCGTCTCACCTGGGGCTTTTCTCGGTCTTGCGGGCTCACGCCTCTCACCTGTTGGGCTGAGAGCTCAGGCTCCACCCTCCCCGCTCTTCCCCAGGTGTTTCTGGCACAGTCGGGGGCGTGCCACACGTGCTCTTCGAGAACTTAGCAGGGTCGGCGGCGTCAGTAAAGCCGCCTTTCAGGACCGGGGTACCTGCCTGCTGCTCTGCCCGCCGTGGCCCGCGCCGTGGTGCACCCGCGGCGGCAGGAGGGGGTGCGGCGGCCCCCCGAGGCGCCCCCATTGCACTTTCCCCGGGTCCCTCCTCGGTCCCTGCCCCTTGGTGCTGACGTCACGCTGGGACCTCCTCGATTTCCGCGGCCCATGCCACGCGCCCACGCTGCCCTCGGCCCCGCACCGCCTCTGCCAGCTCCCGCGGGCGCAGGGCTGCCAGGTAGGGGCGCGGCGGGGAGGACGGAGGCGCACAGCGGGGAGCAACTGGGGTGCGCGGCCCGCAGGTCGGAGCGCGCGGGGGGAACCCGGGCGCAGCGAGGAGGCCTGGGGGTGCGAGGGAAGGGGTGCGGTGGGGAGGCCGAGGGGCGCCGGGACCGGGGCGGGGACCAGGAGGGACCAGCGGGGTGGGTGGGACGACTCCGGCACCCCGAGCTGAGCGGGGGCGCAGTGTTAGGGCCGGGACGCCCGGCAAAGCCGCAGCGCCGCGTCCAGCCGCGCAAGCCGGGAGGACGCTCTGGCGGCGGCCGCCGGGGTCGGCGAGGACACGGAGGGCGGGCGCGGTGGGGCAGGTGGTGGGAAGTCGGGGACCCGCGTGTCGAGGAGGGTTTGGTGCAGTGGTGAGCTCCGGGCTCAGCGCCGGAGTCAGGACTTCCCGGCGGCGTGGGCGCTGCAGAGAGGAGCCCGGGGACCCCTTCCGGCCTTCTGCTCCAAGGGGAGGGCGACCTGTGGGCTGTTCCCCATCCTGGGGATGGGAGCAAACAGGCCGAGGGAGAGTCCAGAGCGGCGCACGGAAAGGGGGCATTTCCTGCCAGGGCCAGGTGGGTGTGGACCGCCCCCAGGGAGCCTGGGAGGGGCACAGACCGGCCTGACCACCTAGGTACCGGTGGACGAGGCTCAGCTGCTGTCTTCCTGTTTGTCGGGCAAGAAGGCAGCATCTTTAGCCCAGAAACGCAGAGATGCCGAACTTGAGAACGCTTTCAGGGTGGGAGGGGAACAAGCGTCCTGCCTGCTGGTCTCCAGGAAGGGAACCTACACATTAGGGTGGCAGCCAGGGCTTGGAGGGGAGGCGGCTGCACCAGGAAGCGGGGGGTCTGACGCCCAGACCTCCCCTGCGGTTGAAGCCCTGGCGAATGGAAACCTCGGAGATGTGTGAAACCCCAAACCTTCACATCTCTTCTGCGTGGGGCTGCTTGGGAGGCGGACAGTAATGAATAGCTCGATGCAGCTGCTGGGGTGTTTTGCAAAGCGTATTCAGAATCCCAAGAATCAGAGGGTGCTTTCTTGCCAGAGTCGGAGGCAGCAGTCCAGTGGGTTGGGGAAGCAGGTGCCCGAGCTGAGGGGTGTGGGCAGCCTGCCCTTCGGGAGTGGAAGTGGCCTGGACCAGCACATGCCCTTCCCCCGCCTCTGCTGGACAGTGGGTGGGAGAGGGGGCTGTGGGCGCCCCAGGGAAAAGGGAGGAGGGTGGAAAGATGTGGCGGTCGTCCCGGTGTTGGCAGTGGCCGGGCAGAGACATCCCACCGTGTGTTGATGGTGAGACCTCTGCTTCTGGAGGCCCATGGGCATGTGAAAGCTCTGGCTCCAGGGCAAGGCATGGCTTTGAAATCCCGCCTGGCTGCTGCCCAGCCCTGTGACCGTGGCTCCAGTTTCCCCGTCTGAGACATGGGCACCACACTAGGACTTGCTACAGCATAAGGCTGCACATGGAATGAGATGATACAGGCGCGTGGCCAGTGTCCCGTGCTCGGATGAGGAGCAGAGGAGAGCAGAGGACGGAGGCAGTGGGGAGTCTCGGTTCAGAGGTCTCCCTTCAGTGGGGGCAGGGAAGCACCTGCTCTGGCTGCGGCTCCCCCCACGTCCCCCGGCAGCCTTGGTCTCTGCCTGCATCTAGCCTCTGCTTCTGCGCCAGGGGTAGCCTTGTGCAGAAATGACCTGGCAGGACAGAAGGGTCAGGCGAGGCTTTCCCTTAATGACCCAGCAGGAGATCATGGCTGCTTGGGGGCTTGGGAGGAGGTGCTGTCTGGTCTGGGCCGACAGATGGCTGGACCCCGGAGAGGGTGGACAGGGATCCACACCTGCTGGGGCCCATCCTGGGGCGCCTTGTCCTGCTGACCACCAGCCCGTGCTGCTCGGCGGGTAACGTGGCCATGTCTTCAGCTCTTGAGACTCCTGCATGGCTGGCGGGCCAGAGGTTCTGGGTCAGGGCAGGCGTGGGGTGTCTTGGGCTCATCCCAGGCCCCTGTTTCCCATTCCAAGCACGTGTGCCCAGCATGGCCCTGGTGGGCGTGCAAGCGGTTGTCCCAGGAAAGAGGACTCAGTGAAGCAGTGGTTCTCAGAGTGTGTCCGGGGGCCCTGCAGCCAGCCCTCAGGTCAGCACCATGCGCACAGCAAGACGGACATGTGACCTCAGGCGAGCGCTGCTAAGGGAGGCGGGACTCTGTGTCCTTGTGTGTCACACAGTTCTCAGCTTTAAGTTCAGGCCCCATATGTGACAGATAAAGCATGACGAAGGAAAGCTCTCCGCATTCTGGTAAGTGCAGAAGGGCCAGCGATGGAGACACGGAAGCTGCAGCGCTGGCACCTGCGGCCGCCTTGGAAATATCGGTTCTGGCTTGGGTCCTTCTGGTGTACAGGACCTGTCCTGACCGGTTCTGGGCCAGTGACTTGGTCCTCTGCACCGCCGAGACATTTACTTTTTGGGCACAAGTCACTCCTGGGATGGATGTGCCAGGACCTTGAACTTATGATAGAAAACAGCTGTTTTCATTTCCCGAGGCTTTGCCTGGCTTCAAGGTATTTTCCGGCAGCAAAGCCTCTGAGCGGGGCCTGTGGGTGAAAAGGGGCAGTGGGTGCTGGCAGGAAAGACCCTTTGGGGGTAGAAGTAGGTCCTGCAGACGAGCCCAGAGTGGCCCTAGACAGTGTTTATTTTTATTGCCTTTGATTGTCTGCCTGCGTCTCCGCCAGGAGTCAGGGTACCACATCTGAATTCTGGTGGGCTGTGCAACCTGGGCACGTGGCCTGCCCTCTCTGAGCCTCCATCTCCCTGCCTATAAGACGTGTGGATACCGAAGTTGAGGGTTCGGAGGAGATGCTGGGTCAAGAAGTGGCCTTGGGGTTTACGGGATGGTGGACCCGTAAGAAGGGATGTCCTCGGACGTTGGTGTCTGTCCCAGATTCACCTCCTTACGGAAGCTGGCCCTTAGGGACACTGGGCCTCCGAGAGGCCCCCGCTGCCCCAGAGGAGTGATGAGTAGGCCACTCTCAATTACAGAAAGAACCGTTCCTCGCCGACTGTGACACCAGGGAATGATGTAGCGGAAACGGCCAGCGGCGAAGGCTGCTGCCTGCTCCAGCTCGCTGCGGTGAGGGCGTTTGTGAGCAGAGGGTCTGGGGAGAGCCGAGAGCACGTGTGCCTGTCCCATGACCTGCATCCAGGAGCAAAAATAGGTGGGTGTGACGCACGTGGTGTCAGCTGCTCGGGGCAGCTCGCTGGGCTCAGGGCTGACCTTGGATAGGAGCTGGCACCTCCTCCTCCTCCTCTGCAGCCTCATTCTGGGCCAGAGAGGCAGGTGGAATCGTGCCTCCTCGCCTGGAAGGAAACCAAGCATAGTGGGATTGAAGGTCAGAAGGCCAAGTTCAGGCCAGAGCTCCAGGGGCCTTCAGGGCACTTACCCCTCAAGGCTTCCTGGGCACCTCTTTGCAGCCCACAGCCCACTGATCGCTCCTGAAGCTTCTTGGAGGGTCCTTCTGCACCCCGAGGACACCGGGAAAGGGGTTTCTAAAGGCTGGCCTGCAGCCTCACACAGCTCGCTCACCCTGTCCTCCCCACCCCAGGGGGAGGCCAGAGCCCTAAGCAGAGCCTTGGGGCTGGTGATGGGCCCCATGCCCCCTGCACACCCCACTCTGAGCCACGCTGGCCTCCATGCTCCTCCCGCGCCCAGCTGTGTGTGCCTGTGAGCGTAACTCAAGCCAGGTTCAGGCGCTTGCTGCTCATAAACCAGTAATTCAAGAGGTAGGTGTCGGTAGAAAGGACGGCTGCTTTAAAATCCAAAAGCCGGCGACCTGCGGAGGTGGTGGATGCGTGTCCAGAGACCAGCGCCGAAGACTCTGCTCAGCCGTGACCGTTTTTAAGGGAAAAAGGGGGGAGAATCTCAGGGAGTCCTGGAGGCAGGAGCTTGGGCGCTGCATCCTCCTCCATCACGTGCAGACTGGCTGACTCGCTTCGGATGCCATCCTGTCCCAGTGACCTGCCTGCAGGATGGCTAAGGGGGCCACTGGGGTAGAGAGCTGGTCGTTCTGACTCCTGATGTCGTCATTCTTACCTCTTTTCAGCTGGGAAAAGAATAACAGGTGAGGCCAGGTGAGGGGTGCGTTCGGGGGAGCCCAGGTCAGGGGTGAGTTTCAGTTGCTCAGTGGTCTCATTCCCATAATTAGATTCTTTCAAGGCGAGAGGGGAAGAGGAAGGGGCCAGAGGAGCTGCTTTCCTGGGTGCGTGTGCCGCGGGGCCTTTGCACACGCTCCTGCCCTCGGGGCAGCCCCTGCCCCCACCCGCTCCCTCCCTCCCTCCCTCCCGCCTGCTCAGATCCTACTTTCTCGGAACCCCCTGTGGTCCCTCTCTCGGAAAAGGCGGCGCAGCCCTGCCCTCCTGAGCCCCATCCCGGCTCTGCCTCCTCCTCTTCCAGCAGCATCTGTCACCTCCTAACACACCAGACAACTTATTCTATTGCCTTGCTTTTTATGCCAGACGCCTCTGGAACTTAAGCTC
The DNA here is from genome assembly GCF_054392235.1 of Sus scrofa. Classification (NCBI taxonomy): domain Eukaryota; kingdom Metazoa; phylum Chordata; class Mammalia; order Artiodactyla; family Suidae; genus Sus; species Sus scrofa. Next base: position 1,916,281 of record NC_139385.1, read on the forward strand.
CCTGAGGCCGGGAGCCCTGCTGGGTCCACGGGTGTTGGCTGAGCTGCATTAAGGGCAGGTCCTTGGTGTCCGTGGGGTGGATGAAGGAAGGAGGCCAGGGGTGGGGGGGCTGCTGTTGCGCTGGGACCCTGCCCCGCTCCCTTTGGAAAGGCTGACCGCGTCCTCCTGGGCACACGGTCTGTCCTCACTGGGTCCTCTTCGCCTGTTGTCTTGTTACCGACCAGGGTTCTTGGCCTCCTCCATCAATGGAAGTTGATAAGTAGCCAGACAGAAAGTCCAGGCAGGGCTTTCCTGGGGCCCCTGCTGCAGCAGGAGGAGCAAAAACAAGCTCCAGGTTCCCTTGCTCCCTCGCTGTGACCCCTGGGGGGGGGCAGGGGTCAGGCAGAAGGTGGCTCAGGTGGTCTGTGTGCAGGGGCTGTGGCCAGTCCACGCTTTTGCGCCTGGCTCTTTGGAAGTGGCAGTTTTTGGATGTTGTGTATCTCGTCTGTATTTTTACACAGACCGCTATTTTTAGTCCCTTATAGTTATTTTTTTTTTCAGTTGATTCACAGTGTTTTGTCAATTTCTGCTGTACAGCAAAGTGACCCGGTTATACAAATACATACATTCTTTTTCTCACATTATCTTCCATCACGTTCTATCACAAGTGACTAGATATGGTTCCCAGTGCTATACAGCAGGACCTCATTGCTTATCCATTCTAAATGCAATAGTTTGCATCTACTAACCCCCAACTGCCAGTCCATCCCACTCCCTCCACCTCAGCAACCACAAGTCTGTTCTCCAAGTCCATGAGTTTGTTACTTTTGTGTAGATAGGTTCATTTGTGCCCTATATTAGATTCCAGATATGTGATATCATATGGTGTTTGTCTTTCTCTAGCTGCCTTCATGCAATGTGAGAGTCTCTAGTTCCGTCCATGTTGCTGCAAGTGGCATTGTTTTATTCTTTTTTATGGCTGAGTAGTATTCCATTGTGTATATATGTACCACATCTTCTTAATCCAATCATCTGTCAGTGAACATTTAGGTTGTTTCCATGTCTTGAATATTGTGAATAGAGCTGCTATGAACATAGGGGTGCATGTTATTTTTTTGAATGAAAGTTTTGTCCAGCTGTTTGCCCAGGAGTGGGGCTGCTGGGTCTTATGGTAGTTCTATAGTTAGTTTACTGAGGTACCTCCATGCTGTTTTCCATAGTGGTTGTACCACTTTCCATTCCCACCAGCAGTGTAAGAGGGTTCCCTTTTCTCCACACCCTCTCCAGCACTACTAATGATGGCCATTCTGACTGGTGTGATGGGATGTCTCAGAGTAGTTTTGGTTTGCATTTCTCTAATAATCAGTGATGTTGAGCATTTTTTCATGTGCTTGTTGGCCATCTGTATGTCTTCCTTGAAGAAATGTCTGTTCAGGTCTTCTGCCCATTTTTCAGCTGGGTTGTTGGTTTTTTTGCTGCTGAGTTGTATGAGCTGTTTGTATATTTTGGAGATTAAGCCTTTGTCAGTTGCATCATTTGAAACTATTTTCTCCCATTCTGTTGCCTTTTTTTTTTAATGGTTTCCTTTGCTGTGCAAAAGCTTGTAAGTGTAATTAGGTCCCATTGGTTTATTTTTGTTATTTCTATTGCCTTGGGAGACTGACCTAAGAAAACATTTGTGTGATCAATGTCAGAGAATGTTTTGCCTATGTTCTCTTCTAGGAGTTTGATGGTATCTTGTTTTAGGATTAAGTCTTTAAGCCATTTTGAGTTTATTTTTGTGCAGGGTGAGAGGGTATGTTCTAATTTCACTGAATTACATGCAGCTGTCCAATTCTGCCAGCACCTCTTGCTGAAGAGACTGTCTTTTTCCCATTTTTTATTCTTGCCTCCTTTGTCTAAGATTAATTGGCCATAAGTGTCTGGGTTTATTTCTGGGTTCTCTATCTGTTCCATTGGTCGGTCTGTCTGTTTTGGTACCAGTACCACACTGTCTTGATGACTGTGGCTCTGTAATATTGCCTGCAGTCTGGGAGAGTGATGCCTCCTGCTTGGTTTTTGTTCCTCAGGATTGCTTTGGCAATTCTGGGTCCTTTGTGGTTCCACATAAATGTTTGGATTGTTTGTTCTAGTTCTATGAAAAATGTCATGGGTAATTTGATAGGGATTGCATTAAATCTGTAGATTGCTTTGGGTAGTATGGCCATTTTAATGATATTAACTCTTCCAATACAGGAGCATGGAATATTTTGCCATTTCTTTGAATCCTCTTTATTTACTTTTTATTACTCAATTTTGTTACATTTGTAGTTGTACAATGATCATCACAACCAAATTTTATAGCATTTCCATCCCAAACCCTCAGTGCGTTCCCTCACCCCCCAACCTGTCTCATTTGGAAACCATCGGTTTTTCAAAGTCTGTGAGTCAGTACCTGTTCTGCAAAGAAGTTCGTGTGTCCTTTTTTTAGATTCCACATGTAAGTGCAAGCATTTGATGTTGGTGTCTCATTGTCTCACTGTCTTCACTTAGCAGGATAATTTCTAGGTCCATCCATGTTGCTGCAAATGCCATTATTTCTTTCCTTTTAATGGCTGAGTAATGTTCCATTGTATATATGTACCACATCTTTATCCACTCCTCTGTTGATGGACATTTAGGTTGTTTGCATGTCTTGGCTCTTGTATATAGTGTTGCAATGAACATTGGAGTACATGTATCTTTTTGAGTCATGGTTTTCTCTGGAGAGATGCCCAGGAGTGGGGTTGCTGGATCAAATGGTCGTTCTATGTTTAGTTTTCTGAGGCGTCTCCATTCTGTTTTCCACAGTGGTTGCACCAATTTACAATCCCACCCACAGTGTCATAGGGTTCCTTTTTCTCCACACCCTCTCCAGTACTTACTGTTTGTAGACTTTTGGATGATGGCCATTCTGGCTGGTGTAGGTGGTACCTCACAGTGGTTTGGATTTGCATTTCTCTAATCATGAGTGATGTTGGACATCTTTTCATGTGTTTTTCTGTGAGTCCTCTAATTGCCTTGATTAATGCTTTAGAGTTGTTGGTGTATAAGTCTTTCACCTCCTTGGTCAGGTTTATTCTTAGGTGTTTAATTTTGGGGGGTGCAGTTTTAAAAGGTATTGTTTTTTGGAGTTCCTGTTGTGGCTCAGTGGTTAACGAATCCGAATAGGAACCATGAGGTTGCAGGTTCGATTCCTGGCCTTGCTCAGTGGGTTGAGGATCCGGCGTTGCCACGAGCTGTGGTGTGGGTCGCAGACGCGGCTTGGATCTGGCGTTGCTGTGGCTCTGGCGTAGGCCGGTGGCTGCAGCTCCGATTCGACCCCTAGGCTGGGAACGTCCATGTGCTGCAGAAGCGGCCTTAGAAAAGGCAAGAAGACAAAATAAATAAATAAAGGTATTGTTTTTTATATTTTCTAATATTTCGTTGTCAGTATATAGAAATGAAACTGATTTCTGAATGTTAATCTTGTATCCTGCTACTTCGCTGAACTCATTGATCTGTTCAAGTAGTTTTTCTTAGGGAGTCCTTAGGGTTTTCTATATATAGTATCATGCCATCTGTCTAGAGTGACAGTTTTACTTCTCTTCCAATTTGGATACCTTTTATTTCTTTTGTTTGTCTCACTGCTGTGGCTAAGACTTCTTATTTTTTTTTGTTTTTGTTTTTTGTCTTTTCAGGGCCATACCTGTGGCACATGGAGGTTCCCAGGCTAGGGGTCTAATCAGAGCTATAGCTGCTGGCCGATGCCACAGCAATGTCAGATCCAAGCTGTGTCTGAGCTACACCCTAGCTCACGGCAATGCTGGATCTTTAGCCCACTGAGCAAGGCCAGGGATCGAACTCGCGACCTCATGGTTCCTAGTTGGATTCATTTCCGCCGTGCCACGATGGGACCTCTTAAGCCTTCTAATACTATGTTGAATTAAAGTGCTGAGAGTAGGCATCCTTGTCTTGTTCCAGATTTTAGCAGGAAGGCTTTCAGCTTTTCTCCATTGGGTATTATACTGGCTGTAGATTTGTTATTAACGGCTTTTATTATGTTAAGGCATGTAACAGTTTTTATCATGAATGGATGTTGGACTTTGTCAAGTGCTTTTTCTGCATCTATCGAGATGATCATGTGGTTTTTGACTTTTCTTTTGTTAATGTGGTGGATGATGTTGATTGATTTGCATATGTTGAACCATTCTTGTGAACTTGGGGTGTATCCCACCCGGTCATGGTGTGTGATCTTTTTTAATATGTTGTTGGATTTGGTTGGCTAAAGTTTTGTTGAGAATTTTTGCATCTATATTCATCAAAGATACTGTCATTTTCTTTTTTTGGCAGTATCTTTGTCTGGTTTTGGTATTAGGGTAATGGTGGCTTCATAGAATGTCTTTGGGAGAGTTTCTTCTTTAATCTTTTGAAAAAGTTTAAGAAGGATCTGGGTATAAGTTCGCCTTTGCTTGTTTGGTAGAATTCTTGTGTGGAGCCAGGTCCTGGACTTTTGTTGGTAGGGAGTATTTTTAGTACATATTCAATTTCATTTCTAGTGATCAGTTTGTTCAATTGATCTATTTCTTGATTCAGTTTTGGTGGGCTGTATGTCTCTAGAAGGTTGTCCATTTCTTCTAGGCTGTCAAATTTGTTGGCATAAAATTGTTTATAGTATTCTCTTATTGTTTTTTATATTTCAGCATTTTCTGTTGAGATTTATCCTTTTTCATTTCTTATTTTGAGTTCTTTTTCTCTTCTTGGTGAGTCTGGCCAGAGGTCAATTTTGTGCAGCCTTTCAAAGAACCAGCTCTTGGTTTTATTGAATCTTTTTTCTCTTGTTTTTGAATATTTATTAATTTCCTCTCTGATCTTTATGATTCCCTTCTTTCTGCTGACTTTAGGTTTTGTTTGTTCTTCTTTTTCTAATTCTTTTATTCTTTATTTACTTTGTCTTTTTAGAGCCACACCCATGGCATATGGAGGTTTCCAGGCTAGGGGTTGAATCAGAGCTGAGGCTGCCGGCCTACACCGCAGCCACAGCAGTGCCAGACCAAGCCGTGTCTGCAACCTACACCACAGTTCACAGCAACACCAGATCCTTAACCCACTGAGCGAGGTCAGGGATCGAACCTGCCACCTCATGGATACTAGTCAGATTTGTTTCTGCTGAGCCATGACAGGAAGTCCATCTTTATCTAATTCTTTTAGGTGGTAGGTTGTTGATTTGAGACGTCTCTTCTTTTTTGAGCAAGGCCTGTATTGCTGTGAACGTCCCTCCAAGACCTGCTTTTGTGGCATCCCATAGATTTTAAGTGGTTGTGTTTTCATTATCATTTGTCTCGAGGTATTTTTTAAATTTCCCTTTGGATTTCCTGCTTGACCCATTGCTTTTTTAGTAGCCTGCTGTTTAGTCTCTATGTAGTCAGTTTTTCCTCATTTCTTTTCCTGTGGTTGATTTCTAGTTTCATGCCATTGCGGTCAGAGAAGATACTTGAAATAATCTCTACAATCTTAAATTTGTTGAGGTTAGTTTTGTGTCCCACTATGTGGTCAATCCTTGAGAATGTTCCCTGTGCACTTGGAAAGAATGTATATTCTGATTTTTTTGGATGTAATGTCCTGAAAATGTCAATTAAGTCTAACTTTTCTATTGTGTCATTGATTGATTTCCATCTGTTGCTTTATTGATTTTCTGTCTAGAGTATCTGTCCATTGATGTGCGTGGGGGTTAGCCTGCTACTATTTTTTAAATATATATAATGATTTTTTTTCCCATTAGAGCTGGTTTACAGTGTTCTGTCAAATTTCTACTGTACAGCATGGTGGTGACCCAGCTACACATACATGTATACATTCTTTTTTCTCACATTATCAGCCTCCATCATAAGTGACCAGACATAGTTCCCAGTGCTACACAGCAGGATCTCATTGCTTATCCATTCCAGAGGCAATAGTTTGCATCTGTTAACCCCAAGTTCCCAATCCATCCCAATCCCTCCCCCTTGGCAACCACAAGTCAATTCTCCAAGTCCATGAGTTTCTTTTCTGTGGAAAGGTTCATTTGTGCCGTATATGAGATTCCAGATATAAGTGATATCGTATGGTATTTGTCTTTCTCTTTCTGACTTACTTCACTCCGTATGAGAGTCTCTAGTTCCATCCATGTAGCTGCAGTCTCCTGCTATTAATGTATTCCTGTCAATGTCTCCTTTTATGTCTGTTACTATTTGTTGTATGTATTTGGGGGTTCCTGTATTAGGGGCATATATATTGATGTGTGTAATATTCTCCTCTTGAATGGATCCTTCTATCATTAAATATTGTCCTTCTTTGTCTTTATAGCCTTTATTTTATTTTATTTTTTAGTTTTTTTAAAATTTTCCCACTGTACAGCAAGGGGATCAAGTTATCCTTACGTGTATGTGTGTGTATATATATATATATTTTTTTCCCACCCTTTGTTCTGTTGCAACATGAGTATGTAGACATAGTTCTCAATGCTACTCAGCAGGATCTCCTTGTAAATCTATTCTAAGTTGTGTCTGATAACCCCAAGCTCCCGATCCCTCCCATTCCCTCCCTCACCCGTCGGGCAGCCACAAGTCTATTTTCCAAGTCCATGATTTTCTTTTCTGTGGAGATGTTCATTTGTGCTGGATATTAGATTCCAGATATAAATGATATCATATGGTGTTTGTCTTTGTCTTTCTGGCTCATTTCACTCAGTATGAGATTCTCTAGTTCCATCCATGTTGCTGCAAATGGCATTATGTCATTCTTTTTTATGGCTGAGTAGTATTCCATTGTGTACATATACCACATCTTGCGAATCCAATCATCTGTCGATGGACATTTGGGTTGTTTCCATGTCCTGGCTATTGTGAATAGTGCTGCAATGAACATGCGGGTACATGTGTCTCTTTTACGTAGAGTTTTGTCCAGATATATGCCCAAGAGTGGGATTGTGGGGTCATATGGAAGGGTCATATGTATAGATTTCTAAGGTATGTCCAAACTGTTCTCCATAGTGGCTGTACCAGTTTACAATCCCACCAACAGTGCAGGAGGGTTCCCTTTTCTCCACAGCCCCTCCAGCATTTGTTATGTGTGGACTTATTAATGATGGCCATTCTGACTGGTGTGAGGTGGTATCTCATGGTTGTTTTGATTTGCATTTCTCTTATAATCAGCGATGTTGAGCATTTTTTCATGTGTTTGCTGTATGGCCTTTATTTTAAAGTCTATTTTGTCTGATATGAGTACTGCTTTCCTGCCATTTCCATTTACATGAAATATCTTTTTCCATCCCCTCACTTTCAATTTATATGTATCCTTTGCCTTAAAGTGAGTCTCTTGTAGGCAGCATATTGTTGCTCTTGTTTTTTTTAAATTCAGTTTGCCACTCTATATCTTTTGATGGCAGCATTCAGTCTATTGACATTTAAGGTAATAATCAATAAATAGGTATTTATTGCCTTTAAACTTTGTTATCCAGTTGATTGCTTTTATTTTATGCTTGTGTCCTCTTCTTTTTAGTTTTTGCAAATGTATTGCTGGGTTTTGATTTGTGGTTGCCCTGTTCAAGTATGTTAACCTCTTCCTTTATCTGCTTGCTTTAGCCTGATGGTCATATAGGCTTGAACACATTATAAAAAAAAAAAAAAAGAGATTCAAGATTTTCTTACTTTGCTTCCCCACATTTTATGATTTTGACATCCTTTTCTATGTCTTTTTTTTGGTCTTTTCTAGGGCTGCACCTGCAGCACATGAAGGTTCCCAGTCTAGGGGTCTAATCAGAGCCGTAGCTGCCGGCCTGTGCCAGAGCCACAGCAACGCCAGATCCGAGTCGTGTCTGCGACCTACACCACAGCTCACAGCAACGCCGGATCCTCGACCCACTGAGCGAGGCCAGGGATCAAACCCACAACCTCATGGTTCCTGGTCGGACTCATTCATACCCTTTTTCACATCTTCATGTTTATCCTTTTGCTCTTTCCTTGTGCTTATTGCCACTGTTACAGTAGTTGTCCCCCTTTTAGGTCCGTACACTTAGTGATTACTTTCCACTTGTGATTTCCTCCATCCTGTTTTTTCTGCTTTTTTATTTAGAGACGCCCTTTCAGTATTTCTTTCAGAATGGGTCTAGTATTGCTGTACTCTTTGAGTTTTGTTTGTTGGAGAAATTTTTTCTCCTTTTATTTTAAGTGATGCTCTTGCCGGGTAGAGTATTCTAGGCTGCAGCTTTTTCCCTTTTAGAACTTTGAATGTATCCTGCCACTCTCTTCTGGCCTGTAGTGTTTCTGTAGAGAAATCAGCTGACAGCCTTAGGGGGGGTTCCCTTATAATTAACGCTTTGTTTTTTTTCCTGCTGCCTTTAGAATCAATCCTCTCTTTACCTTTTGCTATTTTTCTTATAATATGTCTTGGTGTGGGCCTGTTTGGGTTCAACTTGTTTGGGGGTCCTCTGTGCTTCCAGTATCTTGATATCTGTTTCCTTTAGATTTGGAAAGTTTTCAGCCATAATTTCTTCATTTTCAATCCCCTTTTCTTTTTCTTCGGGAATCCCTATTATGCCTAGATTGGCCCACTTTATATTATCCCATAGATCTCTTATATTGTTTTCATGTTTGTTTGCTTGGTTTTCTGTCTGCTGTCCTGATGGGTGATTTCCATTATTCTGTCTTCCAAGTCACTAATTCATTCCTCTTTAGTGCCTTTAACTCAGCTTGCATCTCTGCAAATGAATTTTCTAATTTTCTTGGTTCCTCCCCATATCTTCTGGTTCCTTTCTAAAGTACTCTGCATTACTGTTCATATCTACTCTCAATTCCTTCACCTTTGCTCTTAATCCCCTCAGTATTTGCACTGTCTCCTTTTTGAACGCAGTGTCTGTTAGACTGCGGAAGTCGCTTTCATTGTTTGCTCTTTCAGGGGAATTCTCCTGTTCTTTTAACTGGGAGTGGTTCCTGAGCTGCTCCGTTTTGTTTATATTTTTCTCATTGTGTGAGCTTAGGGAAAACAATTTCTGTATTCTTGGAGGGCTGTTTATGTGAGAGAGTGCCTCTGGGTGTTTTGTGAGGGCTTTACTATTTTTGGCATGAGGGCTGCTTTTGGTTTGGATGCTTGCTGTCTCTTTGCTCTATGTGTGCAGGCTGTTATGCCCTTGATAGGGAGCTGTGTGTGCTTCCAAGGAGATAGAGGCAATGGGCAGGGATAGTAGCCAGTGCCTGGTTGTTGGACCCTTGACAGTGGCAAGGACTTGTGGGGAAGGTGGCATAGGCTGCTCTTAGCTGTAGGGCCCTGGGAAGTGGCAGTGACCCTTAGGCAGGTGTGGGCTGTGCCTGGAGTGTTTGGTAGTGGCAGGGCATGTGCATTCCCAGGGGAATGAGAGCCACGACAGGTGGTTCTCAGTTATAGTGCCCTCCTGTGTGCCATCCTCGGAGGCGACTGGGGCCACAGGTGGTGCCTGTTCTTGCACCCCAAGTAGTGGCAGGCCATGCCCACCTCTGGAGTCTGAGATGACTGTGGTGGTTTGCCCCCACTGCCTGTAGACCAAGCAAGAGGAAACCCATCACGCTCAGCCCATGCAGGAGGTGCTGCCACCTGTAGCCCCTGCAAGAATCACTGGTTGTCCACAGTCCATGTAAGAGGCATCTCGACACCCACAGCCCCGCCCTCCGAGAGTCTGCATATGTGCGCAGAGAAAGAGATTCCTATGGTGATCTGCCCCACCTCCTCTCACCCTCCCCAACAATGGTGCCTTGCTCCTCCTGTGGGCCCAGAATTCCTGCTGGGTTCCATTGGCCATGGCACACCACTCCCTAGCCCCTCAGGCTGTCTCCACACAACCAACCCTAGTCCTCTCCCTGGAACTGACCCCCAGAGCCTGAGTCTCAGTGCCCAGCCCCCTGTGAGCATCTCAGGCTGTGGTGTCCCGGGAGGTGGTGCCGATGGTGTGTGTGGCTCTCCCTCTGCTTGGCCCTCCTCAGTCCAGCTGCCGTGCTTTTCTCTGAGGCTTTGAGGTCCCTCTGTCTCGGCTGATCTCCCTGTCGCTTAGGTGGCTTCCTTGGGCGTGGGTTCCTTTCCTCTTTCACAGCTCCCTCTCAGGAGTGTGGGTCCCATCCTGATTCCTTTTCTCGCTCTCTTTTTTCTCTTTCATTCTCCCTGGTTATGTGGAGGGTTTCTTGCCCCTTTTGGAGGGTTAAGGTCTTCTGCCAGCGTTCAGTAGATGTTCTGTGGGAAGTGTTTACTTGTAATATTTGTGTGTGTGTGTGAGTTTGTGGGAGAAGGTGAGCACCACGTATGACTTCGCTGCCATCTCGATCCCACCTCCTTCTGCGTCTTTTGTTGCTCAAGGAGATGCTGGTCCAGATGCAAGCCCTGCAGCAAAGGGTCCCGGGCCCAAGATCTCAGGGGACCCAGGAGAGTGAGGGAGCCCACGTCCCTCATTCCCGAGGGGTAAGGAGCTAACGGTCTCTTCGTCTGAACCTTCTTCTTCCTGCTGGCGGGGCCTCAGACCCCCGCAGGGGACGCAGTCCTTCATTGCCTGTTGAAGGACTTTTTAGGGACCTGGGCCACCCTCTGTTGGAATGGCTTGAATTCCTTGAGCCATCATGAGCCTTCCTTCAAACTGTTGGAGCCTAGAAGAGAGAAACTTAACCAAAAGTTTAAAGCAACAGGGGCCATGACAGAGAAGGACAATGGTAGCCACTAGAGGGCCTACAGAGGGAAGGGACCAGGGTAATGGACCAGACCCTGGAGGTGACACTGCCCCATCCAAACTGTGAAGCCCGTCTGCCTGTGCGTATGTTTTCTTAATAGTATTTTCCACCTGTCCTATTGCATTAGTTCAGCTGCAGCAGGACGTGTATTAGCTATTGCAGAAACTCCATCTCGCTCTGCCAGGAGCAAGACAGCCGTCCAGACCCCCATGAGTCAAGAACCAAGGCAGCTCTTAGGTCCCCTTAAGGCTTGTCTGTCGGTTCCATCATATAACCAAGCTCTCTGATGTGACTTCTCAGTGTTGCTTCATGATAGGAAAAGCCTCCCCAAGGAGCTGCCAGCTCTGTGGTCAGCCCTGCCCCCGCCAGGGTCCTCCCCAGCGCTCTCTGGGGTCGGTGGGGGTCTGGGGTGGTTCTGTTATAGATGAAAATCCCTTGTATCCTTGTAAAGCACTCTTCTGTGAAGGGAACATGAGCAGTGCATTTATGGGCTATTGCTTCGCTGGAAAAGACAGGGCCTGACCAAATAAATTCTCTAACAGGTGATGGTTTGGGTGTCTGCAGAGGAAGACGAACTGTTCAGGGGTGCAGACCTGTTTGTCTCGTGGTAGTTAAGCATGGACAGCCCTTGAGGGACATAATTGTTGGAACAGTATGTTGATAATTAAGCACATAAAAGTACAACTTTTTTTTTTTTGTCTTTTTAGGGCCGCACCCGCGGCATATGGAGGTTCCCAGGCTAGGGGTCCAATCAAAGCAACAACTGCCGGCCTACGCCACAGCCACAGCAACGCAGGATCCAAGCTGCGTCTGCGACCAACACCCCAGCTCACGGCAACGCCAGATCCTTCACCCACAGAGCGAGGCCAGGGATCGAACCCAGGTCCTCAGGGACACTAGTCGGGATCGTTACCACTGAGCCACGATGGGAGCTCTTCTGCAGCTTTTCTAACCAGATGTTTGGGTGTGCACCTGCCGAGTGCAAGAGCCAGAATGGCACATAGGCGCCCCACGCCCTGCCTCCTTCCCCTCATCTGTCAGCGGGCCCTGCCTTTGGAATCGGTATCTCCGAGCTGCCACTGGCTCACAGGCGTATCGTCCTTCCATTGCGACCTGCGGGGTTTGGGGACATAAAGGCTTTAGTCGGGACAGATGTCCCCAGCTCACTGTCCCGTGCAGTTTGACAGCAGGGGGAGTGGCTAAAATGACTTCGTAGGGGCTGTTCCGTCTTGGCTGTGGTCTTGGGGGGAACCCCTCTTTCCAGGTTTTAATAAGAACTTGAGGCGTTCTCTCGCGGTGCAGGTAAGGATCTGGTGTGACACTGCAGTGGCTTTTAGGCTGTGGTGTGAGTTCAGTCCCCTGTCCAGGAACTTTGAAGTGCTGTGGGTGTGGCCTAAAAATTAAAAAAAGGAGGAGTTCCCGTTGCGGCACAGTGGAAAGGAATCCGACTAGGAACCAAGAGTCTCTGGCCTTGCTCAGTGGGTTGAGGATCTGGCGTTGCTGTGAGCTGGGGTGTAGGTTGCAGACGCGGCTTGGATCTGGCGTTACTGTGGCTGTGGTGTAAGCCGGCAGCTACAGCTCCAATTCAACCCCTAGCCTGGGAACCTTCATATGCTGTGAGTGCAGCCCTAAAAGCCAAAAAAATAAAATAAAAAAATTAAGAAGGAGGACTTTGTCCGCGGGGCTTATGGGTGAAGGAACACTTTCCTCTGTGCTTCAGGGGGTGCGGGCAGTGCCGTGTGGGCACAGTCCTGGGTGGCCTTCTGAACTTGACCTGGCTTAGTGACACATCGCACGGCCTGGTTCTACTCACTGAGCAGAACGTCAAGGGTTAGGAGAGGCCTCCCCTAAGTCCCTTGACACCGACTGAGCCTCAGTCCGCTCCTGGGGCTGCTCGGAGCCTGCGGAGCCTGGTCGTCGGCGGCCTGGACCGGGCGCCCTGGGCGTCTCGGCAGAGCTTGGCCCGGGTTTGCTCTCAAGCGTGGTTCATTTTCTCGACCTTCGCAGCAGCCTGCGGCTGCCGAGCGCTCCCGTTGTGAGCCCCGTGTGACTGTGGCTGTGAAAGTGGGCGTGTTCTCCTTCGGGAGGGACTTTGGAGTCCAAAGTGACACATTAATTCTTTCGAAAGGGACTTAGAGCTTCCCTCCCGAAGCCTGTCCAGACCGGGTGTGAAAGGCGTCCAGCCAGCCTGTGACAGTAGCAACAGGCAAACAGACAGCAGCAGATGTTGTGTCCTGATCGGCGGGGGCGGGGGGCCTTTGGGTGAAATCGAACTGTCTGTCCCCCAGATATGTCCCTTGGCATTGAAGTGGCCTGAGCAGCGGAGGGGGCGCTGAGGGGCCTCTGGGTTATTGCAGGCACATAAACCACAGACAAGCGTCTAGTCCGGGGTGCGTCTGTCCCGGGGTGCATCATGTCAGCTCCTAGGGAGTGTCCATTGCTGGGCCACAGGGATTAGCACGGAACCTTCCTTATTCCGCAGCCCGTGCTTCCTCTCCCAGAGCCCCATGTCTCGGCACTTCCTTGCTGCTCTGGGGAGCACCTGGGGAGGCTGGGGGGTTCAGGGAGCCCGTCTCTAGGGCCGTAACTTGCTCAGGCTCCTGCACTCAAGCTGCCTGGTTTGCAGTTTGATCTGCTTTGCCGTCCCTCTGGCTCACACAAGATCCATCCCTTCGGCGGCCGCTGGAGTGGGTCACTGCCCCCTGGCTCGGGGGCCACACGGCCTCTAAAAGAGCCAGAGTCAAATCTTTGTTTTATGGGGGAATTTCTAGCCGTTAACAGTCTTCTTTCCAAATGGCGTCATGAGCACAGAAGCCGTATTTAAATTTTTTATTAAAATTTTTTTTTTTTTTTTTTTTTGGTTTTTAGGGCCACACCTGCAGCATATGGAAGTTCCCAGGCTGGGGGGTCTAAACTGGAGCTACAGCTGCCAGCCTGCACCACAGCCCCAGCAGTGCCAGATTTGAGCTGTGTCCACGACCTACACCACACCTCACGGCAACAGCGGATCCTCAACTCACCGGGCGAGGCCTGGAATTGAACCCACAACCTCATGGGTGCTAGCCAGATTCATCACTGCTGAGCCATGACAGGAACTCCCAGGAAGCCGTATTTAGAGTAAAAAAAAATATTTAACTTCTTATTCTTTCCTAGTTGCAAAGCTCTCGTCAGTGCAGTGTGGCTTTCTGGGCTCATGTGCGGGGTGGCAGGGCCTCGGCTTCTGTGACCGCCTGTGGACGAACCATGGCACCCCCTGCGTTTCCTTTTCCCACTTCTCTGAAGCGCCCATCCCTAAACCATTGCACTTCAGGGCTGTCAAGCAGCTTGTCCAGGAGGTCAGACCTGCTGGAGGAAGTCTGTTCTCTGGTCTCTCTGCACGGATGCGCTGTCTCCACTTGGGCCGCAGAGCTGCGGTTCAGGCCCACGTTTAAGGTACCGGCGGGTGTCCATTGGGAGGGACCGGTGGCTCGTTCCCCTCCCTCCACCGATGCCCTCTGACCCCAGCACAGACAGTGCCTGACGAGGGGCGAGCACGTCTCTGTGTCGTCCCGGGGGAGCGCCGACGCCTCAAGGACCAACAGGGCTGTGGCCGCTCCCGCCCGCAGGCAGCGGGGCCATCCCAGCGCCCCAGAGGCCAGGTGTGCAAAGGTAGCCTGAGGTCTGATCAGGCTCCAGCCTTGGGTCAGGACTCCTGGTGCCATCCCTGACTGGCGAAAGCATTGGGTAGAAGCCTTGTTCCCCTTTAGGAGCCCCGGGGCTGGCGTTCTGCTCAGCTCAGTCTCAAGAGACCCAAAGGCCCGCTGGAGGCCCCCATTCCATTGGAGGGGTCCCTCAAACAGCCGTGAACCTTAGCGTCGTGTGGCCTGGGGGCGGTCATTTCCAGGACCCATCAAACGTCTTTAGTTTCTCTCTCATAAGAAGACAAAAGGAGGCAAAATCAGACCTGTTTAGCAATTAATGTTCCAGTATTTTATATTGTTTGAAATGGCCTGGAAGAGTTCCTGTCGTGGCGCAGTGGTTAACGAATCCGACTAGGAACCATGAGGTAGCGGGTTCGATCCCTGGCCTCGCTCAGTGGGTTAAGGATCCAGTGCTGCTGTGAGCTATGGTGTAGGTCGCAGATGCGGCTTGGATCCCGCGTTGCTGTGGCTGTGGTGTAGGCTGGCGGCTACAGCCCCAATTCGACTCCTAGCCTGGGAACCTCCATATGCCGCGGGAAGCGGCCCTAGAAAAGGCAAAAAGACAAAAGACGAAAGCCAAAAGAAAAAAAAAAAAAAGAAGAAGAAAAGAAATGGGCTGGATATTTGATGAATTTCTATCATTTAACTTAATTTAGTTTCAAGTTACCGAGATGTGGAGAGACTATTTTATTATTATTAAAAAAAAAAATTTTTTTTTTTTGCCTTTTTGTCTTTAGGGCCACACTCAACGGCAGATGGAGGTTCCCAGGCAAGGGGTCGAATCGCAGCTGTAGCCACCCGCCTACACCACAGCCACAGCAACGCGGGATCTGAGCCGAGTCTGTGACCTACCCCACAGCTCACGGCAATGCCAGATCCTTAACCCACTGAGCAAGGCCGGGGATCGAACCCGTGTCCCCACAGTTCCTAGTTGGATTCATTTCCACTCCGCCACAACGGGGCCTGCGAGAGACTCTTTTAGATGGATGTTTCCAAAACATAATCATTCCTGTGGAGCTGACCAAAGACCTCTCGTCCCAGTCACATTTACTTAAAAGTTTAATCGTAGCAGGTTATTTTCCTTGTTGACAAATGCTATGATAGAGACAACAGGCATTTTTGCCTTCCGGTAACCGTAGGTGTTGCATTTAAAGTCTAAAGATAGGTCCGCATTCATTGAACCTGCAAGTCGAGGGCAGCCTTCATCCCAGACACTCACTCACTCGTGAATATTTCCCAGGGCACATGAACCTGAAATGCGTTGTCGTGAGTTTTTTAAAATATTTTTGAGGGTGTATACGAGTGGCTCCCTTGGCCTTAAGCCAAGTACTTACAACTCTTTGACAAGGTAATTTTTTTCTTTCTTTCTTTCTTTCTTTTTTTTTTTTGTCTTTATAGGACCGCACCCATGGCACATGGAGGTTCCCAGGCTAGGGATCGAATCGGAGCTGTAGCCGCCCGCCTACGTCACAGCCACAGCAACGCGGGATCCAAGCCGAGTCTGCAATGTACACCATAGCTCATGGCCACGCCAGATCCTTAACCCACGGAGCAAGGCCAGGGATCGAACCCGCAACCTCATGGTTCCTCATTGGATTCGTTAACCACTGCGCCATGACGGGAACTCCTGACGAGGTAATTATTTCATGAAGACAGAACCACAGATTTCATAGTTTTCCCACTTGAATTTAAAAAGGCCTCTTTTTCTTTTTTAATCCTTGGCTGGAGGACCAGAGATGGAGCAGACCGTTCCTGCCAGCCCAGGCCCAACAGCTACATTGCAGAGGCTTCGGAGGGAAATGCAGGCTCCTCTGTTTTTTCTTTTTCTTTTCTTTTTCTCTTTAAAAACCCTGCTAAGTAACCCAAGGCTGGCATCTCAGGCAGCGTGGGCTGCGTGTCTATCTCAAGGCTTAAATACTCCGCCGTGTCCTCAGTTTTGGCAGAGACACGCAATAGCAGTGGGGCGGACAAAGCGGCACAAAAGAAAGACCCCAATGGCAGAAACTCATAGACACACACGAGCGGTGGTCAGGGTGGAGGGATGGGCCTGCAGCTGTGAGGATCCAGGGACAGGAGGAGGCAGCGGGGCAGGAAAGACTGAAAGACAGACAGACAGATTTGCCCTGTCAACCCGCCCCGCCGAGGGTGTCCACTCAGGCACCAACCTGTGCTTCCAGAAAGGGGCGGTGGAGAAGGGGGGCCCTGCCCACGGCCCAGCGGGGTGATCAGGCCCCGAGACCAGCCCGGTGGACGTCGCTCTTGGGCCCCCAGCCACAGGTGGGGCTGTCACCCCTGCCCACACCAGGCACTACCCCTGTATAGAAATCTGCCACTTCAGCCCGTTCCCAGCGGGACGTGTCTCGGTGGCCGGGAAACAAAGATGAGGCTGTTGGGACGGTGGGACTTGCAGCCACTAAACGAAGTGAGGTTTGACCGTCACCCCGCTCGCACCCCTCCCGTCTCTGATCTGCTGGACCGGGATCTTCCTGGCGGGGGCCCGCTCCTCCCGGATTTGCCTGTCACCTGTCAGGTGACCTGGCACGGGCCAGAGGGAGCACGTCTCACACGCTGCCCCAGGCCCACTCTCTGGACGGAACAGGAGGGGACAGAGAGGAGGGGGGAGAGAGGGGGCGGCAGGAGAGCCATTTCAGGGAGGGAAAGCACTGCTGAGAGAGGCACGGAGGCCCCGGGGCCGGGGAGCCTCGCTTCCCAGGAGACCCAGGTGGCCGCTTGTCACCCACAGGGAAGCTGCATTCGGTGGTTCTGGAGGGGCCCAGCTCCTCTCCCAAGAAGGGGACAGTGCCCCACGTTGGGTGGCACCAAGTCCGTTACTGAGCAGGGCTCTTGGCCTCCTTAGCCAATAGGAACGGGTAAGAGGCCGGGGCAGAAATGCAGGCCAGGCTTTACGGGGTTCCTGCTGCAGCAGGAGTGGACACAAGCCCCCGCTGCCCCTGCTGGTTCACTCCCACCCCCGAGGAGGGGGGGCAGGCTGGTTCCTCATGGGGTGCGTGTTGGGGTCAGGGCTTAGGCAGGCGTAGCTTAGGGGGGTCTGCCCACCCCCGTGGTGGTGCTGTGTGCAGGGGGCCTGGCCAGTCCCCTGCTTTTGCTCCTGGCTCTTCAGAAAAGGCAGTTGGGTTTGGGGCCTTTTTGTATCGTGTTGTCCATCATTTGCCCCAGCTCTGCATATTTAGAGTTATTTTTCTTTTGGGGGCTTTTTTTGGGGCTATGCCTGCAGCATAAGGCCCTTCCGGGGCCAGGGATGAAACTCAAGCCACAGCTGTGACAATGCCAGGTCCTTAACCCACCGTGACATCAGGGAACTCCTGTACAAAGTTATTTTTCATCCCTTACAGTTTCTTTGTATTTTGTGGCTTGAGAAGACATTTCTCCAGGTGCCAACCTGTCTCAGTCTGGGCCCCTGGAGAACCTGCCACTGTGGCCCTTCCGATGCTGTGTGATTTGGTTCAATGTCTGGCTTTTTTTTTTTTTTTTCCCTATAGCCCAGAAGCAGGTTATTCATCCCATTTTAGACTGTCAGTGTTGTTCTAGCGACGGGTCGCAGGGATGGGGGCCTGGGCAGGGTCTGTCCTGCTGTTTCCAGCGACAGAAACTGTAGGGTTGAAAAATGGGTGCACCCCAATCCCATTTTTGGTTTTTAGGAGCTCGGTGGCTTTGGTTAAGTTAATTTTCACGGAGTTCCCGTCGTGGTGCAGTGGTTAACGAATCCGACTAGGAACCATGAGGTTTCGGGTTCGGTCCCTGCCCTTGCTCAGTGGGTTAACGATCCGGCGTTGCCGTGAGCTGTGGTGTAGGTTGCAGACGCGGCTCCGATCCTGTGTTGCTGTGGCTCTGGTGTAGGCCGGTGGCTACAGCTCGGATTAGACCCCTAGCCTGGGAACCTCCATATGCCGCGAGAGTGGCTGAAGAAATAGCAAAAAAAAAAAAAAAAAAAAAGTTAATTTTCACCTTACTCTGCCTCAGTTTCACCGTCTTGAAAATGGGGGTAACAGTTGTCCTCACCTCCCCAGGCGTGAAAGGAGCGAAGCGCTGCCTGGGATGCGGTGGGGGATTCCGTGGTCTGGATGATGGTTTTTCTTTGCTGCGGACGCTGCTTCGAGATTTGGGGGCCGATGCCAAGGGGGGTGCCCTTTCTGGAAAGCCGTGTGGCTCTTCAAGTGGAGGCTCTTTAAGCACCCACACACAGTATCTTGTACAAGTCGTTCCCGAGGAAACGGAAACACAGGCCCACATAGAGAGAGGTTCACGGTGGCGTTTTAGGCCAGCCAGTAAAGACGGCATCGTCTACAGGCTGTTGAAGGATTTGGGAGAGTGCCCATATACACCACGTCAAGAGGAGGTAAGATGGCACATGCGATTGGGTTTTAATTTTGTAAACTATACGTGCGGAAAGAAACCCTCAGAGCTCTCTGTTGGCAGGGCTCTCGGCAGGTGTTCAGTCCTGGTTCCCCGCCCTCATTTAAGGGGAGAAAAAATACCCATGTGTGTTTATAAGTGTAACATATGCACATATGTGTGTAAGACCCCTGGAAAAAGCACGTATATAACATTCCGGAGGAAGATGTGTCCGTCACACACGTACCCCGTTTTCCTCTCTATAGGGACACGTGTGTGTATATTCGCATGTACACGTCTGTGTCCATGAGAATTTATTTTCTGCACGAACATTACAAACTGGGGTTAGCTCAAGGGAGCACGGGCTCATTTTTAAAATTTACCCACAAAATCAAGGCCACTTGTGTTTGTCCACCTCGGGCTGAGAGGCCTTGCGACTTTGGGCTCTACAGAGATGTGTGCGCATATCTGGCCTGACTTTCTATTGTAGAGGTCCGAGCACTGTTCTTGCCTTGGTCCTGCTCTCCTGCTGTCGGTGCATCTTCTCTGCTCCGGCTTGTTTTCCCCCGTCCCCTCCCCTCCATGCCTGCCTGTGAGGCCCCAGCCCTGCCAACCCTGCATCTTTGGACGGGGATACAGCCAAGCCCATGGCTGCCAGTCCCTTTCCTGTGGCTTATCAGGGTGCCTGGTAGGAGGGGTGTTGATTCTGATTGATCTGGGTGCACCCGGCCTGGCTTCTGGTTCAGGAGGAAAACCCTACTTTGCAGAGAGACTTTGTCGCCATCCTCTGCAGCCATCTGTCCCCCAGCACTTAAACTGCCCTTTGTTGCTTCCTGTTGGCACACGTGCCTGCCCCTCACTGGCACAGTGCCCCCCCCCCCCCCCACATACGCTTGTCCAGCCCCGGCCGGCCTGGCCACGTGGACTCGGAATCATGGCTTTCTCGCTGGGCCCCTGCCAGGAAAGTTGGTGGCTGTAGGTGCTGAGGTGGCCTGGGTGGCTGGGCACACTTGGTGGCCACAAAGCGGGGCAGGGGTAGCTAGTCTCCTGGTGGAGCGGGCCCTCTGGCTTTGCAGGTGCTCAGCACAAGGGTGGGTGGCCTCCCTTCGAGTGCCCCTGTCTCTGGAGGGCACCGTGGGGGCAGCTGGGGGGGGGGATAGTGGACGCTGGGTGCTGTTCTCCCTGGGGATCCATGAAACGCGTCTCCCTGCAGCAGGGGCCTGGGGGGCTCCTACCCCACACTGGTGCTGGTGGAGCACCCCGTCTGCCAGAGGAGGAGAACAGGGCGTCTCTGACCAGCTGGCTGCAAGTGCCACGTCCCGGGGGCACTGGGTCCCTCCCACGGCACCCGCCGAGCCCCTCGCCCAGGCCTGAGAGACCAGGCGGGAGGCTCAGCCAAGCCTGTCCCCGCAGGTGCCGCCTGGCCTGGAGGCGTCCGAGCTGCGCGCTGCCGAGGAGGCCCAACGCCAGGCAGAGCTGAGCCTCGAGGGCCCTCCGCCCCGGGGCCGGTTGCGCGGAGCCGGCGCGGCCGCCGCTGAGCCCGCGGGCCGGCGGGGGGCCAGCTCGTGGCCGGGCCGCGGGCGGTGCCTGGGCGGCCGCGGGGCCTGCCCGGCGCGGCCGGGCCCGTGATGCTGCAGTGCCGGCCGGCCCAGGAGTTCAGCTTCGGCCCCCGCGCCCTGAAGGATGCGCTGGTGTCCACCGACCCCGGCCTGCGGCAGCTCTACGCGGCCGCCTTCTCCCCGGCCGAGCGGCTCTTCCTGGCCGAGGCCTACAACCCCCGCAGGACGCTCTTCGGCGCCCCGCGCATCCACACGGCCTTCGACTGGCTCCTGAGCCGCCCCGAGGCCCCCGAGGACTTCGAGACCTTCCACGCCGCCCTGCCGCCCCGGAAGCAGAGCCCGGCTCGCAAGCACATCTACCTGCAGCCCATAGGTACCTGCAGCCCCGAGGCACCCGCGGCGCAGGGGTACCAGCGGGCGTGGGCGGGGACCCCGCGGGGATGCAAGTGGTGAGGGCCTGGGGGTGGCGGGCTGGGGCCATCAGGACGGTGGGGAGGGGCTGGGAGGGGGCGAGGAGGGCCCGGTCTCCCATGAGGTGGGGTTGTCTGTGCCCAGACCCCAGGCAGCACTTGGTGTGGGGGGAGGCAACCTGGGGATTTGGGGCTGGGGCTCAGCTCTCCACGCACCCCAGCTCCCACCCTGCGCAGAAAGCCCAGGCCCCATCGCTGCCGGTCCTACCCGTAGATGCCCCCTCAGCCAGTGTGCTGTCCTGGCCCTTGGGCAGCCAGTGCTGCCCCAGCCACTGTATTGGCGCTTGCTCCGTGGTGTGGGGTGCTGCGGTCAGTGTCTGTCCCCTTCACAGGCCAGGACACTGAGGCTGGGAGGGGCCGCTTGATCTCCCCAAGTCACCGAGCTGGGGATTGGTTCAGGCAGGACGTGACCCCAAAGCCCTCCTCTTGAGACACTGGCAGGGCACACGGGGATTCAGGGACGCCTGCCTAGTCACTGTCTTCCAGGGTCCAGACTGGGGACACCAGGGATGAGGGGCTGTGCGCGGACCAAGGGCTGGGATGGCTTGGCCAGGTTCTCCAGGGGCCTGAGGGCCGGGCCACTGGGCTTCTCTGCAAGTCACCGCAGGTGGCCCCCCTGGCAGAAGGGTGCATGGGGCAGAGGTGTTTGGCCAGGAGAGGACGAAAGGGCCTGAGCAGAGCCAAGCGCTGCAGCTACCGCACCACATCCCTGGGGCCAGCGGCTCCAGAGCCAGCCCGGGAAGGCTGGATGTGGCCGGCCGGGCTCCACGCGGGCTCATCTCCCCTCCTGCCCCCGGACCAGAGTCCTGCAGGCGCCCCTCCTTCTCCCTCAGCCCGCGGACGGTCAGCCTCCAGAGCACCCGCGTGGTCTCCCCACTCCCCGCTCATCTTGAGAGGATGCAGGATCCAGTCCCAGAGGTCTGGGGTGGGCCTGGGCTCCTGCATTTCTAACCACCCCTGGGCGAGCCTCTGGTCTGGGACATGACAGCCACTTTCTTGCAGGTCCCTGGCTCTGACCCTAGGTCCGGGTCCAGGGTGCTGGGCACAGGCAGCTGGGGGGGCTCTGAGAAGCGGGCAGGGCCCCTGGCGGGGCTGACGGCACCGCTCTGCCCCCAGATCTGAGTGAGGGGCTGGCGGGCGGCGCGCTTCTGTACCACCTGCGGAGCTGCACAGAGGCCTTCTTCCTGGGCCTGCAGGTCAGGTGCTTGCCCTCGGTGGCGGCCGCGTCCATCCACTGCTCGTCGCGCCTCAGTCAGGACTCTGACAGGCTCCAGCTCCACACAGGTGAGTGTGCCGTGGGCACAGGTGAGCCCCATGCAAGTGCAGGCCTCCACTGCTTGGCAAAGGCCTCTTTTGGGAGTTCCCTGGTGGCCTAGCAGTTAAGGGTCTGGCGTTGTCCCTGCCGTGGCTTGGGTCCCCTGGCCTGAGAACTTCCACATGCCATGGGCCCAGCCAGAAGGAAAAAAAGGCCTTTTTTGGAGGCAAAATATGGAAGGAAGGAGCCCAGAAGAAGGAGGGAATCCTTTGGGGTTTTTTTTTTTTTTGATGGGAGGGACACTTGTTTCCAAGAAGACTCAGAAGTTCCCGATGTGTTACAGTGGGTTAATGATGCAGCTTGTTTCTGTGGTGTTGCTGGTTCGATCCCCAGGCTGGAGCACTAGGTTAGGGATCTGGTATTGCTGCAGCTGTGGCATAGGGCACAGGTCCAGCTCAGATTCAATCCCTGGCCTGGGAACTTCCAGGTGCTGCAGGTACAGCCAAAAAAGAAAAAAAAAACCAAAAACCAAAAAACTAAATTGAGGGTTCCTTTCTTTGCTCAAAAGTACCCAGAGACTGGGCCGCAGAGCGCCGTGGCCGCTGGGAAACTCCAGGGCACGTGGAGCAGGCGAAGCGGCTTTCTAAGGCCCCCTGCAGCCTTTTGTCCTGACAGAGCTCCTGCTAGGGCTCTAGAAGACCCCCGTCCCGACCCCAGCTTTCCCTGGGCGGGGTGGGGGTGGGGGTCTCTGG
Organism: Sus scrofa; assembly: GCF_054392235.1. Classification (NCBI taxonomy): domain Eukaryota; kingdom Metazoa; phylum Chordata; class Mammalia; order Artiodactyla; family Suidae; genus Sus; species Sus scrofa. The sequence goes on from NC_139385.1 coordinate 1,939,050, forward strand.
CAGCAGGGGCGTGAGGCTGGGCTGAGAGGCGCGGATGAACTGGGGGCTCTCAGATGGAAGGACAGGAGACCCAGGCTCAAGGTGAGGGAGGTCCCCAGCGAGGAGCTGGGCCCCCTCTGCCGCTGACGTTGGGTCTGGAGTGAGTGGATGGATGTCCTCAGCCGCGACCTTCTTCCAGCACTGCCTCTGCCTCATCCTTCCCCCCCAGGACCCATCCCACACACGTCCGTCCCCTTCGCTCTCTTCTGTATCTTTCCTGTGTTTCATCCCAGCTTTCTTCTCACCCTCCACTTGCCTCATTTCCTTTAGCTGCACCTACTATGCTTTAAATCCGTAGATAGAGTTCTAGATTTCAGTTCTATAGCTTTTACTTAAGATTTTGAAAAATTAGGAGTTCCTGTTGTGACGCAGTGGAAACGAATCCGACGAGGAACCATGAGGTTGTGGGTTCAATCCCTGGCCTCGCTCCGTGAGTTAAGGATCCAGCATGGCTGTGAGCTCTGGTGTAGGTCGCAGACGCAGCTCGGATCTGGCGTTGTCGTGGGGTAGGCCGGCAGGTGTGGCTCCCATTCGACCCCTAGCCTGGGAACCTCCATATGCTGTGGGTGTGGCCCTGAAAAGCAAGAAAAAAAAAAATTAAAGTATAGCTGATTTACAATGTTGTGCCAGTTTCGCTGTACAGCAAAGTGACCCAGTCATACAGTCTTTTTCTTATATTATCTTCCATCATGTTCTGTCCCAGGAAACTGGATATAGTTCTCTGTGCCATCCTGTAGGACCTCGTTGCTTATCCATTCCAAATGGAACAGTTTGCATCTACCAACCCCAAACTCCCTGTCCATCCCACCCCTCCACCTTACCCCCCACCCCCGCCGCAAGTCTGTTCTCCATGTCTGCAAGTCTGTTTTTGTTTTGTAGCTAAGTTCACTTGTCCCGTATTTTAGATTCCCCATGTAAATGATATCATATGGTATTTGTCGTTCTCTTTCTGACTTCACTTAGCATGAGAATCTCTAGTTTTGCATCCATGTTGCTGCAAATGGCATTATTTCATTCTTTTTTATGGCTGAGTAGTATTCCATTGTATATATGTACCACGTCTTCCTAATCCATTCATCTGTTGATGGACATTTATAGGTTGTTTCCACGTCTTGGCTGCTATGAATAGTGCTGCAATGAACATAGGAGTGCATGCATCTTTTTCAATGAAAGTTTTATCTGGATACATGCCCAGAAGTGAGGTTGCTGGAGCATATGCTAGTTCTATGTTTAGTCTTTCTGAGGAACTTCCACACTGTTTTCCATAGTGGTTGTACCAATTTATATTCCCACCAACAGTGTAGGAGGGTTGCCTTTTCTCCACAACCCCTCCAGCATTTGTTATTTATAGACTTACTAATGATGGCCATTCTGACTGGCATGAATTGGTACCTCGTAGTAGTTTTGATTTGCATTTCTCTAATAATTAGTGATGCTGAGCATCTTTTCATGTGCCTACTGGCCATCTATATGTCTTCTTTGAAAAAATATCTGTTTAGATCTCTGCCCATTTTTTGATTTTTTTTTTTTTTTTTTTTTTTTTTTGCTGTTGAGTTGTATGACGTGTTTGTATATTTTGGAGATGAAGCCCCTGTCAGTTGCATCATTTGAAACTATTTTCTCCCATTCCCTAGGTTGTCTTTTTTTTTTTTTTTTTTTTTTATGGTTTCCTCGCCGTGCAAAAGCTTGTCAGCTGATTAGATCCCATTGGTTTATTTTTGTTTTTCTTTCTTTTTTGTTTTGTTTTTTGTTTTTATTTCTATTGCTTTGGGAGACTGACGTAAGAAAACATTTGCACAGTTGATGTCAGAAAATGTTTTGCTTATGTTCTCTTCTAGGAGTTTGATGGTGTCTTATGTTTAAGTCTTTAAGCCATTTTGAGTTTATTTCTGTGCATGGTGTGAGGGTGTGTTCCAGTTTCACTGATGTGCGTGCAGCTGTCCAGGCTTCCCAGCACCACTTGCTGAAGAGACTGTCGTTTCCCCATTTTCTATTCCTGCCTGGTTTGTGGAAGGTTAATTGACTGGAGGGTTTGTTTCTGGGCTTTCTCTTCTGCTCCATTGGTCTGTAGGTCTGTTTTTATATCAGTACCACACTGCCTTGATGACTGTCGCTCTGTAATATTGTCTGAAAGCTGGAAGAGTTATGCCTCCTGCTTTTTCCCCCATCAGGATTGCTTTGGCAGTTCTGGGTCTTCGATGGTTGCGTATGAAGCTTGGAATTATTTGTTCTAGTTCTGCGAAAAATGTCACGGTTCATTTGATAGAGTCACAGTAAGTCTGTAGATTGTTTTGGGTAGTATGGCCATTTTAACAACAGTAATCGTTCCAATTCAGGAGCGTGGAATGTCTATTTCTTTGAAACCTTTTTAATTTCCTCGATTAATATTTTATAGTTCTCAGTGTATAAGTCTTTCACCTCCTTGGTCAGGTTTATTCCTAGATACTTAATTTTGGGGGATGCGATTTTAAAAGGTATTATATTTTTATGTTCCTTCTGTACTGTTTCGCTGTGAGTATACAGAGATGCGACTGATTCCTGAATGCTAATCTTTTATCCTGCCCCTTTGCTGAAGTTGTTGATCAGACCGACTAGTTTTGTGTGGAGTCCTTAGGGTTTTCCACGCATAGTATCGTGTCACCTGCATAGAGTGACAGTGTGGACTCTTCTCTGTCACTTTGGATACTTTTTACTCCCTTCGTTTGTCTGACTGCTGTGGCTAAGACTTCCAGTACTTTGCTGAATGAAAGTGGGCATCCTTGTCTTGTTCCAGATTTTAGTGGGAAGGCTTTCAGCTCTTCTCCATGGAGTCTTTTAGTAGCTGGGGGTTTGTCATGAGTGGCTTTTCTTATGTTAAGGTATGTGCCCTCTATACCCACTCTGGTAAGAGTTTTTGTCGTGAATGGATGTTGGATTTGGTCAAATGCCTTTTCTGCATCTATGGAGATGGTTGTGTGGCTTTGACTTTGCCTTTGGTGATGTGGTGTGTGATGGTGATTGGTTTGTGTGTCTTCACCCTTCCTTGTGAACTTGGGATGAGTCCCCACTGGTCACGGCACGGCGTATGATCTTTTTATGTGTTGTTGTGTTTGGCTTTGCTAAAAGTTTTTTGAGAAGTTTCACATCTCTATTCACCAGAGTTATTGGCCTGTAATTTTCTTTTTTGGTAGTATCTTCAGTTTCGGTATTATGGTGACGGTGGCTTCATAGAATGTCTTTGGAGTTATTCCTTCTTCTTCAACCTTTCGGAAGAGTCTAAAAAGGACTGGATTGAGTTCTTTGTGTGTTTGGTCGAATTTGGCTATGAAGCCATTTGCTTCTGGACCTTTGTTTGTAGGGAGTATTAAAAATTACACAATCAATTTCCTTTCTAGTGCTCAGTCTGTTAAAATTATCTGTTTCTTCTTGTTTCAGTTTTGGTGGGCCGTAAGTTTCCAGAAAGTTGTCCATTTCTTCTAGGTTGTCACATTTGTTGGCATAAGAATGTTCATAGATTCTCTTAGGATTTTTAAAAATTCCGCAGTATCAGTTACGATCTCTCCTTTTCATTTCTTATTTGGGTTCTCTCCCTTCTCGGTGCGTCTGGCGAGGTTTGTCAATTTTGTTTACTCCTTTGAAGAACTAGCTCTTGGTTTTGTTGATTTTGATACTGTTTTTTAATTTCTGTATCACTCTAAGAACTGCTTTGGTGGCATCCCATTGGTTTTGGATGGTTGCGTTTTCATTATCATTTGTCTTGAGGGGTTTTTAATTTCCTTTTTGATTTCCTTGTTGACACATTGGTTTTTTTAGTCTCCATGTGGTACTTTCTTTTCTCATTTCTTTTCCAGTGGTTGATTTCTAGTTTCAGGCCGTTGTTGTCAGAGAGGATGCTTGAAATAATTTTGATACTCTGAAATTTGTCCAGGTTAGTTTTGTGCCCCAGTATGTGGTCAGTCCTACAGAGAATGTTCCATGTGTGCTTGAAAAGAATGTATATTCTGTGTTTTGTCTTTTTTTTTTGTATTTTTTTATAATTTTTTTAATTTTCCCACTGTACAGCAAGGGGGTCAGGTTATCCTTAGATGTGTACATTACAACTACATTTTTTCCCCCACCCTTTCTTCTGTTGCAACATGAGTATCTAGACATAGTTCTCAATGCTATTCAGCAGGATCTCCTTATAAATCTATTCTAGGTTGTGTCTGATAAGCCCAAGCTCCCGATCCCTCCCACTCCCTCCCCCTCCCATCAGGCAACCACAAGTCTCTTCTCCAAGTCCATGATTTTCTTTTCTGAGGAGATGTTCATTTGTGCTGGATATTAGATTCCAGTTATAAGTGATATCATGTGGTATTTGTCTTTGTCTTTCTGGCTCATTTCACTCAGGATGAGATTCTCTAGTTCCATCCATGTTGCTGCAAATGGCATTATGTCATTCTTTTTTATGGCTGAGTAGTATTCCATTGTGTATATATACCACATCTTCCGAATCCAATCATCTGTCGATGGACATTTTTTTTTTTTTGTATTTTTAGGGCTGTACCTGAGGCATACGGAGGTTCCCAAGCTAGGGGTCCAATCGGAGCTGTAGCCGATGGCCTGTGCCAGAGCCACACCACAGCTCATGGAAATGCTGGATCCTTAACCCACTGAGTGAGGCCAGGGATTGAACCCATGTCCTCATGGATGCTAGTTGGGTTCGTTAACTGCGGAGCCACTATGGGAACTCCGTATTCTGTGTTTTTTGGATGTAATGTCCTAAAAATGTCAATTAAGTCTAACTGTTCTGCTGTGTCATGTAGGATCTCTGTTGCCTATTGATTTTCTGTCTAGAGGATCTATCCTTGATCCGAGGGGGTATTGGAGTCTCCTACTGTTAATATAGTCCCAGCAGTTTCTCCTTTTATGTCTGTTATTATCGTTGTGTGTATCTGGGTGCTCCTGTATGAGGGCATATATATTGACACATGTAATATCCTCTTCTTGATTGGATCCTTTCATCATTAAATAGTGTCCTGCTTTATCTTTCTTTATAGCCTTTGTTTTTGCTGGAGTAAAATGGTTTCATGATATGTTACAGATAATATTATGTTTAGAGTGCTTATTTCGTTTCTTTCTTTTTTTTTTAATTACTCAAATGAATTTATCACATCTGTGGTTGTATAATGATCATCACAATCTGATTTCACAGGATTTCCATCCCACAGCCCCAGCACATCCCCCCACCCCCCAAACCGTCTCCTCCGGAGACCATAAGTTTTTCAAAGTCTGTGAGTCAGTACCTGTTCTGCAAAGAAGTTCCGTCTGTCCTTTTTTCAGGTCCCACATGTCAGTGAAAGCATTGGATGTTGGTGTCTCATTGTATGGCTGATTTCACTTAGCAGGATAGTTTTTAGGTCCATCCATGCTGTAAAAACTGTTGGTATTTCGTTCTTTTTAATGGCTGAGTAATATTCCATTGTGTATATGGACCACCTCTTCTGGATTCACTCCTCTGTCGATGGACATTTAGGTTGTTGCCGTGTTTTGGCTATTGCAAAGAGTGCTGCAGTGAACAGGGAGTACATGTGTCTTTGTGAGTCGTGGTTTTCTCTGGGTAGATGTATGGCCTTTGTTTTAAAGTCTGTTTTGTCTGATGAGTATTCCAACTGCTGCTTTCCTGTCATTTCTTTTTTTTTTTATTATTATTTTCCCACTGTACAGCAAGGGGGTCAGGTCATCCTTAGATGTATACATTGCAGTTACAGTTTTTTCCCCCACCCTTTCTTCTGTTGCGACATGAGTATCTAGACATAGTTCTCAATGCTATTCAGCAGGATCTCCTTATAAATCTATTCTAGGTTGTGTCTGATAAGCCCAAGCTCCTGATCCCTCCCACTCCCTCCCCCTCCCATCAGGCAACCACAAGTCTCTTCTCCAAGTCCATGATTTTCTTTTCTGAGGAGATGTTCATTTGTGCTGGATATTAGATTCCAGTTATAAGTGATATCATATGGTATTTGTCTTTGTCTTTCTGGCTCATTTCACTCAGTATGCGATTCTCTAGTTCCATCCATGTTGCTGCAAATGGCATTATGTCATTCTTTTTTATGGCTGAGTAGTATTCCATTGTGTATATATACCACATCTTCCGAATCCAATCATCTGTCGATGGACATTTGGGTTGTTTCCATGTCCTGGCTATTGTGAATAGGGCTGCAATGAACATGCGGGTGCACGTGTCTCTTTTAAGTAGAGCTTTGTCCGGATAGATGCCCAAGAGTGGGATTGTGGGGTCATATGGAAGTTCTATGTATAGATTTCTAAGGTATCTCCAAACTGTTCTCCATAGTGGCTGTACCAGTTTACATTCTCACCAGCAGTGCAGGAGGGCTCCCTTTTCTCCACAGCCCCTCCAGCACTTGTTATTTGTGGATTTATTAATGATGGCCATTCTGACTGGTGTGAGGTGGTATCTCATGGTAGTTTTGATTTGCATTTCTCTTATAATCAGCGATGTTGAGCATTTTTTCATGTGTTTGTTGGCCATCTGTATATCTTCCTTGGAGAAATGTCTATTCAGGTCTTTTGCCCATTTTTCCATTGATTGATTGGTTTTTTTGCTGTTGAGTTGTATAAATTGCTTGTATATTCTAGAGATTAAGCCCTTGTCAGTTGCATCATTTGAAACTATTTTCTCCCATTCTGTAAGTTGTCTTTTTGTTTTCTTTTTGGTTTCCTTTGCTGTGCAAAAGCTTTTCAGTTTGATGAGGTCCCATGGGTTTATTTTTGCTCTAATTTCTATTGCTTTGGGAGACTGACCTGAGAAAATATTCATGATGTTGATGTCAGAGAGTGTTTTGCCTATGTTTTCTTCTAGGAGTTTGATGGTGTCCTGTCGTATATTTAAGTCTTTCAGCCATTTTGAGTTTATTTTTGTGCATGGTGTGAGGGTGTGTTCTAGTTTCATTGCTTTGCATACAGCTGTCCAGGTTTCCCAGCAATGCTTGCTGAATAGACTTTCCTTTTCCCATTTGATGTTCCTGCCTCCCTTGTCAAAGATTAATTGACCATAGGTGTCAGGGTTTATTTCCGGATTCTCTATTCTGTTCCATTGGTCTGTCTGTCTGTTTTGATACCAGTACCACACTGTTTTGATGACTGTGGCTTTGCAGTATTTCTTGAAGTCTGGGAGAGTGATGCCTCCTGCTTGGTTTTTGTTTCTCAGGATTGCTTTGGCGATTCTGGGTCTTTTGTGGTTCCATATAAATGTTTGGATTGTTTGTTCTAGTTCTGTGAACAATGTCATGGGTAATTTGATAGGGATTGCGTTGAATCTGTAGATTGCTTTGGGTAGGATGGCCATTTTCACAATATTGATTTTTCCAATCCAGGAACATGGAATATCTTTCCATTTCTTTACATCTTCTTTGATTTCTTTGATTAAAGTTTTAGAGTTCTCGGCATATAGGTCCTTTACCTCTTTGGTCAGGTGTATTCCGAGGTATTTGATTTTGTGAGGTACAATTTTAAAAGGTATCATTTTTTTGTATTCCTTTTCTAATGTTTCATTGCTGGTATACAGAAATGCAACTGACTTCTGAATGTTAATCTTATATCCTGCCACTTTGCTGAATTTATTAATCAGTTCAAGGAGTTTTGGGGTTGAGTCCTTAGGGTTTTCTAGGTATAGTATCATATCATCTGCATACAGTGACAGTTTGATCTCTTCTCTTCCTATATGGATGCCTTTTATTTCTTTTGTTTGTCTAATTGCTGTGGCTAAGACTTCCAAAACTATGTTGAAGAGCAGTGGTGAGAGTGGGCATCCCTGTCTTGTTCCAGATTTGAGTGAGAAGGCTTTCAGTTTTTCCCCATTGAGTATTATATTTGCTGTGGGTTTCTCATAAATGGCTTTGATTATATTCAGGAATGTTCCCTCTATACCCACTTTGGCGAGGGTCTTGATCATGAATGGATGTTGAACTTTGTCAAATGCTTTTTCTGCGTCTATTGAGATGATCATATGATTTTCGACCTTTTTTTTTGTTAATGTGGTGTATGATGCTGATTGATTTGCGTATGTTGAACCATCCTTGTGAACCTGGGATGAACCCAACCTGGTCATGGTGTATAATTTTTTTGATATGTTGTTGGATTCGGTTGGCTAAGATTTTGTTGAGAATTTTTGCATCTATATTCATCAATGATATTGGGCGATAGTTTTCTTTTTTGGTGGTATCTCTGTCTGGTTTTGGAATGAGGGTGATGGTGGCCTCATAGAATGTCTTTGGGAGTATTCCTTCTTCTTCAACCTTTTGAAAGAGTTTAAGGAGGATGGGCACCAATTCCTCTTTATATGTTTGATAAAATTCACCTGTGAAGCCATCTGGTCCTGGACTTTTATTTGTAGGGAGTGATTTTATGACCTCTTCAATTTCATTTCTAGTGATCGGTCTGTTCAGTTGGTCTGTTTCTGCTTGATTCAGTTTTGGCAAGCTGTAAGATTCTAGAAAATTGTCCATTTCTTCCAGATTGTCAAACTTGTTGCCGGAGTTCCCGTCGTGGCGCAGTGGTTAACGGATCCGACTAGGAACCATGAGGTTGCGGGTTCGATCCCTGCCCTTGCTCAGTGGGTTGACGATCCAGCGTTGCCGTGAGCTGTGGTGTAGGTTGCAGACGCGGCTCGGATCCTGCGTTGCTGTGGCTCTGGCGTAGGCTGGTGGCTACAGCTCCGATTGGACCCCTAGCCTGGGAACCTCCATATGCCGCAGGAGCGGCCCAAGAAATAGCAAAAAGACAAAAAAAAAAAAAACAAAAAAAAAAAACTTGTTGCCATACAGTTGTTCATAGTATTCTCTTATGGTTTTTTGTATTTCTGCTGTATCCGTTGTGATTTCTCCTTTTTCATTTATAATTTTGGTTATTTGGGTTCTTTCTCTCCTCTTTTTAGTGAGTCTGGCCAGGGGTTTGTCAATTTTGTTCACCTTTTCAAAGAACCAGCTCTTGGTTTTATTAATTTTCTCTATTGTTTTTTGAGTCTCTATTTTATTGATTTCTTCTTTGATCTTTATAATTTCCTTCCTTCTGCTGACTTTAGGACTTTTTTGTTCTTCTTTTTCTAATTCGTTTAGGTGGAGGGTTAAGTTGTCAATTTGGGATCTTTCTTCTTTTTTGAGAAAGGCCTGGATTGCTATAAATTTCCCTCTGAGCACTGCTTTCGCAGCATCCCATAGATTTTGAGAGGTTGTGTTTTCATTATCATTTGTTTCAAGGTAGTTTTTAATTTCCTTCTTGATTTCCTCATTGACCCATTGGTTTTTTAGTAGCATGTTGTTTAGTCTCCATGGAGTAGGTTTTTTCTCTTTGCTTTTCCCATGGTTGATTTCTAATTTCATAGCATTGTGGTCAGAGAAGATACTTGAGATAATTTCTACGCTCCTAAATTTATTGAGATTCGCTTTGTGTCCCAATATGTGGTCGATTCTTGAGAATGTTCCATGAGCATTTGAGAAGAATGTGTATTCTGCTTTTTTTGGATGTAGTGTCCTGAAGATATCAATTAAGTCTAACTTTTCTATTGTTTCCTTTAGGATCTCTGTTGCTTTGTTGGTTTTCTGTCTAGAGGATCTGTCCATTGATGTGAGGGGGGTATTTAGGTCTCCTACTATGATTGTATTCTCATCAATATCTCCCTTTATATCTGTTAATATTTGCTGTATGTATCTGGGTGCTCCTATATTTGGGTCATATATGTTGATGATAGTCACATCCTCTCCTTGGATGGATCCCTTAATCATTAAATAGTGTCCTTCTTTGTCTTTCTTTATGCCTTTTGTTTTAAAGTCTATTTTGTCTGATATGAGCGTTGTGACTCCTGCTTTTCTGTCATGTCTCTTGGCGTGAAATATTTTTCCCCACCCTTTCACTTTCAATCTATATGTATCTTTTGTCCTAAGGTGAGTTTCTTGTAGGCAGCATATTGAAGGTTTTTGCCTTTTTATCCACTCAGCCACTCTGTGTCTTTTGATTGGGGCATTCAGTCCATTGACATTTAAGGTGGTAATTGATAGATGATTATTTATTGCCATTTGAACCTCATGTTCCAGTTGATTCTATGGTTCTCCATTTTTTTTTTTGGTTGGATGGTCTCCTGTTATTATCTGCTTGAGTGGTTTTTTTTTTTTCATTTTTTGCAAATGCAATATTTGGTTTTGGCTTGTGATTGCCCTGTTTTTTAAGTATGCTAACCCCTTCCCATAAATGTGTGTTTTAGCCTGATGGTCCTGTAAGTTCAAACACTTCATTACTATATTAAAATTAAGAAGAGAGACATACATATAAACAAAAAGGGTTGTTTACCTCCTGACATCCCTTGCCCACATTTTATGGTTTTGATGACTCTTTTTTATTTTTTTCTTTTTAATTTTATTTTGTTTGAAGCATGTTCATGATTAAATCTGTATGCTGGCTTATTTGAGTGACTTCTCTCTGATTGCAGTTTCCTCAGTCCTAGTTCTTCCTCTTCTTCTTCTTCTTTTTTTTTTTTTCTTTTCTTTTTTCTTCCCTTTCCTTCCTTTCTTTTTGGTTTAGAGAAGCCCTTTCAATATTTCCTTTAACCTGGGTTTTGTGTTGCTGTATTCTTTAAGTTTTTGTTTGTTGGGAAAAATTTTTATTTCCCCTTCTATTTTAAATGATATTCTTGCTGGATAGAGTATTCTAGGTTGCATATTTTTTCCTTTTAGCACTTTAAATATCTCTTGCCATTCCCTCCTGGCCTGTAGTGTTTCTGTAGAGAAATCAGCTGATATTCTTATGGGGGTTCCCTTGTAGGTAACATTCTGTTTTTCTCTTGCTGCCTTGAGGATCCTCTCTTTATCACTAACTTTTGCCATTTTTATTATGATGTGTCTTGGTGTGGGTCTGTTTGGGTTCAGTTTGTTTGGGGCCCTCTGTGCTTCTTGTATCTTGAATCCAGTATCCTTTAGATTAGGGAAGTTTCCACCGATAATTGCTTCAAAGATATTTTCCATTCCCTTATCTTTTTCTACTCCTTCTGGAATTCCTATTATGTGTAGATTGGCCCGCTTTATATTATCCCATAGGTCTCTTATATGGCTTTCGAGTTTTTTGATTCGGTTTTCTGTCTGTTGACCGGATGGAGTGATTTCCATTATTCTATCTTCCATATCACTGATTCGTTCTTCTGCATTATTCATTCTGGTTTTTACTGCCCCTAGTTCAGTTTGCATCTCTGCCAATGAATGTTCTAGTTTTTCTTGGCTCCTCCTTATATTTTCTAGTTCCTTTCTGAGGGTATCTGCATTACTGTTCCTATCTTCTCTTCATTCCTTCAGTATTTTCCCTATTTCTCTTTTGAACTCCAGGTCTGTCTGACTGCAGAGATCTGTTTCATTGTTCACTGTTTTAGGTGTGTTCTCCTGTTGGTTTGACTGGGGGTGGTTTCTCAGCTTCTTCATCTTGCTTGTTGTTTTCTTTCTCCTGAGGGAGTTGTACTCTCCGTGATCGGGCAGTGTTTGCCTTGTCACTCCCGTGGAATATTTCCTGAGGGCTGGCGTTGTTGGTCAATCTTTTTTGAGGCAGTGTGGCTTTTCTGGAGTGTTGATGGGGCTAACAGTGTTTCTTTGAAGCAAAGGAGGACTTCCTGAGGGCAGACAGGACTGAGAGGTCCACACCGCGATGGTAGCAGATTTCACTTGGCCATGCAGAGCTTGCTCTGGTGTTTTTAGGCTGTGGGGTTCTTGCAGGGGGTTGGCGGTGTTGGGCAGCTGCTTTTTAGGGGTGCATCACCCCCTGGGGGCTGGAGCAGCTATCTGGGGCACTGAGAACCTGAGAGGCTCTTCCCTAGGGCAGCCCAACTCAGAAGGACAGCCTGAGAATGTAGGTGGATCTTTTCACAGTCTGGCTGAGCTTGTTGCAGCTTTTCTGGGCTGCAGGGGGTCCTGCCTGGAGCTGACAGTCCTATGCAGCTGGTCCACTAGAGCATCCCCTGGGGGCTTGGGCGGGTAGCAGGGCCGTTGGAAACCGAAGAGGCTCCTCCCCGGGGCAACCCGACTCAGAAAAACCGTCGTCGGAGAATTAGGCCGATCTATTCACAGCCTGGCTAAGCTTGTTCTAGCTTTTCTAGGCTGAAGGCCTTTTCTCAGGGGCTGGTGCTGTTTGGTGCTGCTCTGCGGAAGTGTAGCCCCTCCAAAGGGCAAGCAGGCCTGTGCAGGGACAGCCCCTGCGGTGGTAGGCTTCAGGCAATTGTTGAGGCCAGCCCTCCTGGATGGCAGGCAGCCCCAGGTCCGTGAGAGCGTAGGGCGTGGCGGGGGTGGGGGGAGGGGATGCCCTGGGAAGCAGAGTTTTCAGCTAGCTAGCGGGCCTGTAAGCTTGCTGTGGCGTGGGGGGTATTCTATGGGGACCCACCCCTTCTTCTCTCCCCTCCCCAGCACGGGCGCAGACCAGGCTCTTCTCCCTGGGTCCCTCTGATGTGGCTTTCCCCTTCCCCACTCCTGGAGTATTGCTCCCTTCCTCTGCGACAGCTTTGTTTTCTAGTCTCCCAGGCAGTCTCTGCTCCGTCAACTGGTTTCTAGACCTCCCAAGCAGTTTCCGCTCTGCCCCGCCCCCCTAGCCGGGGACTAATCTCTGGAGCCGAGGTCTCGGTGCCCAGCCCCCCCCCCCAGGCATCCCCCGGCCCTTTCTTGGGGACTAACCTTCGGAGGCGAGGTCTCGGTGCCCAGCCCCAACCCAGGCGTCCCCCGGCCCCCTCTCGGGGACCAACCTTCAGAGCTGAGGTCTCGGTGCCCAGCCCCCACCCAGGCGTCCCCCGGCCCTTTCCCGGGGACTAACCTCTGGAGCCGAGGTCTCGGTGCCCAGCCCCCACCCAGGCGTCTCAATTTTTGGTGACTGTGCCCGTAGTTCAGATGGTCCGTTGGGTTCTTGATCCGTTTTTCCGTACTCCGACTTACTGCTACACTCTTCTCTGCATCTGGGGATTCCTCCGGTTCGTTTGATCTTTCCCCCGGTAGGTGACTTTCCAGGGTGCGGGGTCCCTTTCTCCTCCGCAGTTCCCTTTCGGGAGCGCCCGTGCCGCTCGGATTCACCTTCTCTCACTCTCCTCTTTTCTCCTGTTCTGCCCAATAATGTCACGAACTTCTTGCCGTTATTGGAGTTTAGGTTCCTCTGCCAGCGATTGGTTGCTGTCCTGTGCGAGTCATTTATTCTGTAGATGTGCTTTTTTTGTTGTGTTTGTGGGAGAGGGCGAGCGTGTCTTCCTACTCCTCCGCCATCTTGTCCTCTCTCCTTTTCCAGTCATTTCTATTCACATGAAATACCTTTTTCCATCCCCTCGCTTTGCATGTGTCCTTTGCCCCAAGGTGAGTCTCTTGGAGGCAGCATCTTGTAGGCTCTTGCTTTTTTAAAATTCAGTTTGCCACTCTGTGTCTTTTGATTGGAGCCTTCAATTCATTGATGTTTATGGTAATTACTGACAAATATGTATTTATTGAGGCTTTGAACCTTGTTACCAGTTGACTCTAGGTTTCTCCTTTGTTCCTTTTTTGTGGTTGGATGATTTCCTTCTATGTTTGTGTTCTTTTTGTGTTTGTGCGAATGTATTGTTTGTTTTTGATTTGTAGGAGTTCCCGTCATGGCTCAGCAGAGATGAACCTGACTCGTGACCATGAGGTTGCAGGTTCCATCCCTGGCCTCGCTCCGTGGGTTAAGGATCTGGCGTTGCCGTGAGCTGTGGTGTAGGTCGCAGATGCGGCTCAGATCTGGTGTTGCTGTGGCCGTGGTGCAGGCCGTCGGCTGCAGCTCCAATGAGACCCCTAGCCTGGGAACCTCCATGTGCTGCGGGTTCGGCCCTAAAAAGATGAAAACAAAACAAAACCAAACCTGATCTATGGCTGCCTGTTTTTCAAGTATGTTAACCCTTTCCCACATCTGCTTGCTCTAGATGGACAGTCATACAGGCTCAAACACATTCTGTAAAAAGGCTCTAGGTTGTGTCTTACTTGGCTTCACCACATTTTGTGACTTTGATCTTCTCTTTTACACCGTCGTGTTTGTCCTTTTGCTGTCCCTTGGGTGTATCATTCCGTCCTTCCTCCTCTCCTTCTGCTTTTAGGGCCACACTCACAGCATGTGGAGGTTCCCAGGCCAGGGGTCAAATCGAAGCTATAGCTGCCGGTCTATGCCACAGCCACGCTGGATCGGAGCCACAGCGCGTGGTAAGGCCAGGTCCCCGACCCACTGAGCGAGGCCAGGGATCAAACCCGCATCCTCATGGATCCTAGTCAGATTCGTTTCCGCTGGGTCACGACGGGACCTCCCATCAGCATTACTTTCACAAGTAGGTTTTCTTTTTTTCGTTTTGATCTGTAGACTGGCTTATGTGATTACCTTCCAATTTTGACTTCCTCCATCCTACATCTTGTTACTTCTTTCCTCCTTTTTTTTTTTTTTTTTTTTTTTGTCTTTTTGCCATTTCTTGGGCCACTCCCACGGCATATGGAGGTTCCCAGGCGAGGGGTCGAATCGGAGCTGTAGCCGCCAGCCTACGCCAGAGCCACAGCAATGCAGGATCCGAGCTGCATCTGCAACCTACACCACAGCGCACGGCCACGCCGGATCCTTAACCCACTGAGCAAGGCCAGGGACAGAACCCACAACCTCATGGTTCCTCATCGGATACTCTAATCACTGCGCCACGACGGGAGCTCCGCTTTTTTCCTCTTTAGAGGAGACCTTTCAGTATTTCTTTGGGGATAGGTTTAATATTGCTGTAGTCTTTTAATTTCTGCTTGTCTGAGACCTTCTCCTTCTATTTCAAATAATAATCTTGCTGGGCAGAGTGGTCTGGGTTGCGCCTCCTTCCCTGTTAGAACTCTGAATACATGTCGCCACTCTGCTGGCCTCTAGCGCTTCCGTGGAGAAGTCGGCGGTCCTAATGGGGCGATTTCCATTATTCTTGCTTCCACGTCGCTCGTCCTTCCTCTGCATCATTCAGTATGCTCTTCGGTGCTTTTAGCTCAACTTTCGTCTCTGGAAATGAATTTTCTAATTTTTCTTGGCCCCTCTGTGTAGTTTCTAGTTCATTTTTAAAGTAATCTGCATCACTGCTGATAGCCGTTCTTTATTTTTTTAAAATTTTTATGTCTTTTTAGGGCTGCCCCGGAGGCATGTGGCGCTTCCCAGGCTGGGGGTCGAATCGAAGCTGCAGCCACTGGCCTATGTCACAGCCACAGCCCCGCCAGACCCCAGCCGCCTCTGTGACCTGCACCCGGGCTCATGGCATTGCCAGATCCTTAACCCACCGAGCGAGGCCAGGGATTGAACCCACGTCCTGGTGGATAGGAGTCGGGTTTGTTACCGTTGAGCCACAACAGGACCTCCTCATCACCTCCTTTCTAAGGGAACTCGGAGCCCGTGAGACTGCAGAGTCTCTCTCGCCCGTTGCTGCTTCGGGGCCTTCTCCGCTTCTGTGAACCGGGCATGGTTCCTCTGCTGCTTCATTTTGCTTTTATTTCTCTTACTCTGTGAGTTGAGGGAAAACAGTTTTCTGCTGTCGCCTCGGAGGGCTGTTTACATGCAGGTGCCTCCGTGGGTCGCTTGTGTGGGGTTCCTCTTTTTTGGCGTGCGGACTGCTTTTGCTGGGGATGCTTTGCCGTCTCTCGTCAGTGTGTGTTACAGGTGTGCAGGTGTCTGGCTTGCATGTGTTTCCAGGGAGGTGGGATGGTGGGTGGTGCCTACAGGTGGGGCCTGGTCCCTGGGCCCTTGGCAGGAGGGGCAGCCCACGGGGAGGTGGGGGCACACCCCGGGCTCTTGGCAGCAGCAACAGCAGGGCGAGTGCATTCCCAGGGAGATGAGGGCAATGGGCCGTGCTCGGCTGCAGGGCCCTCTGTGGTGGCGACCCTTGAGGTCAGGCTGCAGGTGCTGCCTGGTCACGGGACCCTCAGTGGTAGCAGGCGGTGTCCACTTCTGGAGTCCAAGGTGGCTGCAGCAGTTTGCAGCCACTCCTGCAGCCTGAGAGTCTGTGCATGCGCAGAGAAAGAAGTTCCCTTGGCGGTCCTGCCGCCCCCTTCCCTTCCCTCCCCAGCAGTGGCACCTTGCTTCTGCAGGCCCCGGCCTCTTCCCGTGACAGCTCGGCTCTGGCGCGCTGCTCCCTGGCCCCTCAGGCTGTTTCCGCAGAGCCAGCCCTAGTCCTCCCCCTGGAACTGACCCCTGCAGCCCCCGTCTCTGCACCCAGCCCCGTCCAGGTGTCCCGGGCAGTGGTGCCCGTGGTCTGTCCAGCTCGCTCCCTGCTTTGCCTTCCTCAGGCCGGCCGCCGTGCTTTCCTCTGAGGCTTTGCGGCTCCTCCTCTGTCCCAGTTGGTCCCCCATCGTTGGGTGGCCTCCCAGGGTGCCGATTCCGTTCCTCGTTGACAGCTCCCTCAGGAGTGCTGCTCCCATCCTGATGCCTTTTTTGCTCTTTGCTTTTTCTCCTTTCGTTCTACTCATCTATAGGGAGGGTTTCTTGGATCTTCTGCTCACACTCAGCAGATGCTCTGTGCTCATCATTCTCCGTGCAGATGGTTTTTGGTTTTTGACGCGTGTATGGGAGCAGGTGAGCGCCACGTCTTACTCCTCGGCCATCTCCATGCACCTCTCCTCCGTTCTACAACTGTTAGTGGATCTGCTTTCAAATTGGCAGCGTCACTCTTAAAAAGCTGTATTGAAGTAGTATTGGTGCAATATTATATAATTTCTAGGTATACAGCATAGTGACTCACAAGTTATATTCCATTTATAGTTACTATAAAATACTGGCCACACTGCCTAGGCCATACAGTGTAGACTTGTGGCTTATTTGGTATCTAATAATTTTTACCTTTTACTCCCCTCCCCCCTCCCCCCCAGTAACACCTACTTTGTTCTCTATGTGTGTTGCTCTGCCTCTTTTGTTAAACTCATTAGTCTGGGTTATTTTTAAATTTTTTAGATTTTTAATTAAACATTTTTGAATATTATTATCTTTGGCCACACCTGTGGCGTGCAGAAGTTCTTGGGCCAAGGACTGAACCCATGCCACAGAAGTGGCCAGAGCCACAGCAGTGACAATGCTGGATCCTTAACCCAGTGGGCCACTAGAGAACTCCTGTCATATTTTATTTTATGTTTTTATTTACTTTCAATTATTTTCACATATGTAATTTTAATTTTTCTAGTAGCCATATTTACAAAAGTAAAAAAGAAACAGTTGGAATTAATTTTAATGTGCTTTATTTAACTCACTATAGCCAAGATATTGTCACTTTAACTTGACTGATGCAAAAATTATTAATGAGATATTTTATATCCTGTTGTTTTTTTTTGCACTGCCTTCAAAACCCAGTGTGTATTGTACATTTATAGCACATCTCAATTTGAATTAAGCACATGTCCATTTGAATTAGGCTACACAGCCATATGTAGCTAGTGGCTACCACACTGGACAGAGAAAACAGTGCTAAAAATTCCTTTTTTTTTTTGCTTATTTTTTCTTGAATGTTCTTGGTTTCCTTAAGAACTGTACGATCCTTAAGGGCTGGGATCACCTTTTAAATTTACTTGCTATTCTTTTTTTCATTTTTGAAGTTTTATGGAACCATAGTGGATTTAGGGTCACAGACCTTTCCGCTGGACGGCGCAGTGAGTCCCGCACGCGTGTGCACAGTGCCTTCCTGCTCAGCTTCCCTTCTCTCCCAGCGTATCACAGAATTACCTGGTCCAGTTCTCACGGCTCTCGGCAGGTGCCTGCTGGTCCGTCGTTCCATCCACTTCCGAGCACAGACAGACGCCAATCCCAGCCCCCAGTCCCCCCCACCACCACCCGACCCCTTTAGTCACCGGCAGGTTTTCAGCATCTGTGAGTCCGTGTCTGTTCTACACATAAATTCATGTGTGTCTTTTTTTTAGATCCTACATGTAAGTGAGAACAGATGATGTGTCTTTCATTGTCTAACTTCGTTTATTTTTAAATGATTTTTATTTTTTCTGTTATAGTCGGTTTGCGGTGTTCTGTCCATTTTCTACTGTACAGCAAAGCGACCCAGTCACTCACTCACACACACACACACACACACAGAGACACACTCACTCACACACACACGTTCTCTTTCCCACATCCTTCTCCATCACAAGTGACTGGATAGAGTTCCCTGTGTGGTACAGCAGCATCTCACTGCTTCTCCACTCCAGAGCCTGTAGTTGGCATCTGTGAACCCCGAGCTGCCAGTCCATCCCGCTCCCTGCCCTAGTCTGGCAGCCACACGTCTGTCTAACTTCACCTAGTGTGAGAGTCTCTGCGTCCATCCCTGAGGCCACAAATGGTATTATTTCATTCTTTCTAATGGCCCAGATTCCCTCATTGTCTTAACGTCACTTCATTTACTTTGTGTAATGATTTTTATTTTTTCCACTGTAGCTGGTTTACAGTGTGGTGTCCGTTTTCCACTGGACAGCAAGTGACCCAGTCACACGTACATAGATGCCTTCTCGTATGTATGTGCCACATCTTCATCCAGTCCTCTGCGGATGGACACTGAGGTTGCTTCCAGGTCTTGGCTATTGTAAACCGTGCTGCAGTCAACACTGGGTGCAGGGGGTCACTTTTCAAAGTGTGGTGTTCTCAGAGTTCCTGTTGTGGCTCAGTGGTTAACAAATCTGACTAGGAACCATGAGGTTGAGGGTTCGAGCCCTGGCCTTGCCCAGTGGGTTAAGGATCCGGCGTTGCTGTGACCTGTGGTGTAGGTCACAGACGTGGCTCGGATCCCTCGCTGCTGTGGCTGTGGTGTAGGCTGGTGGCTACAGCTTCAATTAGACCCCTAGCCTGGGAACCTCCATATGCCACGGGTGCGGCCCTAGAAAAGGTAAAAAGACAAAAAGACCCAAAAAAACAAAACAAAAACAACAAAGTATGGTTTTCTCCACATAAATGTGGGATTGTTGGATTATATGGTAGTTCTATTTTTAGATTTTTGGAGGAACCGCTATACTGTTTTCCAGAGTGGTTGTAGCAACTTAGATTCCCACAGGCAGTGCGGGGGGGTTCCCTTTTCTCCACACCCTCTCCAGCGTTTGTTATTCGTGGACTTATTAATGATGGCCATTCTGACGGGTGGGAGGTGGTACCTCACTGTGGTTTTGATGTGCATGTCTCTAGTAATGCGTGATGCGGAGCATCTTTTCATGTGTCGTTTGGGCATCTGTATGTCTGTCGTCTTTGGAGAAATGTCTACTTCTGTCTTCTCTCCATGTTTTGATTGGGTTGTTTTTTTGATATTGAGCTGCAGGAAGTGTTGGTATATGTTGGAGATGAATCCCTTGTCAGTCACTTCATTTGTAAATATTTTCTCCCCTTAACCCAACGGGCCACCAGGGAACTCCTGTTGTAATTGTTTAAGATTCTCCATATGCGTGATATCACACAACATTTATTTTTCTGCAAGACTTATTTCGCTTAGCACGATGGCCTCCAGGGTGTCGCTGTGGACGGCGGCTTCGCTGTCGATGGCTGAGGAAGTGGTCTGCTCTGCGCACGCACCATAGCAGTACATTCACCTGTTGATGGGCACGTGGGTGGCTTCCCTGTCTTGGCACTTGCACCTAATGCTGTTAGGAAGCTTGGGCTCCATGTATCTTTTCCCAATTAGAGTTTTTGCTTTCTCCAGATGTATACCCGTGAGGGGACTTGCTGGGTCACACGGTAATTCTACTTTGAGTTTCTCGAGAAACCTCCATACTGTTCTCCGCAGTGGCTGCACTGGGGTACACTCCCCTCAGCAGTCTCTGAGGGCTCCCTTTTCTCTACTTCCTTGTCAGCACTTGCAATTGGTGTTCCCTTGTGATGACGGGCACCCTGCCAGGTGTGAGGTGGCAGCTCACGGTGCTTTGATTTGCTTTTCCCTGACGACTGGAAACACGCTGTCTCATTTCCAGTCTCATCTTCATCGCCTCCTTCATCTCCTCTTTGGAAAAATGTGTATTCAGTTCTTCCTATTTTTAAATCAGGTTGGGTTTTTTTTTTGTTGTTTTTTTCTGATGAGTCGTATGAGCTGTTTATTTATTTTGGATATTATCCCCTTATTTGCTGTATCAATACACACATTTTTGTCCCATGCAGTCGTTTGTCTTTTTTGTCAGTGGTTTCCTTTGCTGTGCAAAGCTTTTAAGTTTAATTAGGTCCCACTTGTTTGTCTTTGCTTTTATTTCCCTTGCTTTAGGGGATGCATTAAAAAAAATGCTATGATTTATGTCAAAGATATTCTTCCGAGATCAGACGAGATCGGGCGCGTTTAGGGTGGTATGGCCGTAGACTATGTCAAAGATATTCTGCCTCTGATTTCCGCTAGGAGTTTGACAGTATCTGATCTTACATTTAGGCCTCTCATACATTTCAAGTTGATTTTTGTACACAGCGTAGGAGAATGTTCTAAGCTCGTTCTTTACGTGGAGCTGCCCAGTGTTCCCAGCACCAGTTACTGAAGAGACTGTCTTTTGTCCAGTGTAGATTCCTGCCTACTTTGTTGTGGATGAATTGACCCTAAGTGCATGGGTCTATTTTGGGCTCTTCATCTTGTTTCGTTGAACTATGTGTCTGTTTTGGTGCCGGTACCATACTTTTGACAGCTGTAGCTTTGTAATATAGTCTGAAGTCAGAGAGCAGGATACCTCCAGCCCTGATGGATTGAAATGGTTTTGGGTATTCAGGGTCTTTTCTGGTTCCAGGTGAACTTTAAAATTACTTGTTTCATTTCTATGAAAAATGCCATCAGTGAGTTGACATGGATTGCAGGGAATCTGCTTTGTTTTCGGCATCCATGCAACCAGTCTGTCTTTTGGCTGGAGCATTTAAACCATTCACACATGAGGTAATTATCAATATGATTTTTTTTTTTTCTTTTTAGGGCCATACCAGCAGTATATGGAAGCTCCCAGGCTAGGGGTCAAATTAGAGCTGTACCTGCTGGCCTGCACCACAGCCACAGCAACACAGGATCCGAGCTGCATCTGTGACTACACCACAGCTCACAGCATCGCCGGATCCTTAACTGAGCAGGACCAGGGATCAGACGTGCGTCCTCCTGAATACTAGTCAGGTTTGTTACCACTGAGCCGTGATGGACTTCTTAGGATGCATCTTCTTATTGCCATGTTGTTAATTGTTTTGGATTTGTTTTTGCAGGTCTTTTTTTCCCTTTTTTTCTTCTCTTGTGATTTGATGACTGTCTTTAGTGTTGTGCTTGGATTTTTCTTTTCTTGTTTTCATGTGTGTATGTATTACAGATTTTTGATTTGTGGTTCCCATGAAGATTTGATACAGCAGTCTATATATACACACGGTTGTTTTTAAGTTGCTCATCTGATTTCAGGTGCCCTGCACCTGTACTCTGCTCTCACAACTCCTGGTTTAGATGTCGTCGTTGTGTGCGGACGACCGACCGCTAACTTTGCTGTGCGTCTGCCTTGACCAGTGAGCCTTCCCACTGTGGAAATTTCCTGTTTCTAGGCGGGGCCTTTGCTCTTCCACTTAGAGAAGCTCCTTTCGCATCCGTTGGTGCTGGTTTGGTGTCCCCGGGTTCTTGTGCCTTTGGGGTGTTTGCAGGCTTTAGATTTCTCAATCACATCTGAACAAGAGCCTTGCTGGGTTGTGTGTTCTTGGCTGTAGGTCTTCCTCCTCCTCCACTTTATGAATAAGGGCCCCTCCCCCGTGGCCTGCAGCGTTTCTGCTGAAAACCCAGTGCGGATTCCCTCTTACGGTACTCGCTGCTTTTCATCCTTTGTCTTTAATGTCTTGTCAGTTTGGTTGCCGTGTGTCTTGGCATCGGCCTCCTTGGGGTGATCCTGAGTGGGCTCCTTGTGTTTCCTCTTCCAGGTTCGGGGAATTGCCAGCTATTCTCTCTTCAAATATGTTCTCAGGCCTCTTCTGTTGCTCCCTCCTCCTCCTGGGACCCTTATCATGTCAGTGTCACATCCCAGAGGCCCCTGAACCTACCAGGTGTCCCATGAACAGTTCATGGGTCATCAGGTGCAACCCGCTGGTCCCACCACCATCTCGCTGCCCTGGATCTATCTGCCTGCTGCCCTTGCCTCTTCCCTTTCCTGTCCATACCTGGGTAAATCCAGCTCTCATCTTCCCTGCACCTGTGTGGTCCCCTCTTCACGCAGGACCATGAACCCAGGTGGGTCCTGGATGGTTCCCAGGTCTCCTCCTCCCTTTTCCTTCTGATGACAGATCTTGGTTTTTCACGGAGGCAATACGAAGGAGGACTTCCTCGTCTCCCTCACGCTGGTTCCGCTCCTCCTCAAGACCCCCTGCCTAGCCCTCTGCCTCCCACTCCCCTCCCACAGCTCGTGCCGCTGTCCCCTCCCCAAGCTCTTGTTTCTCTGCCGTAACACACCTCCCTGCCCTGTGCCCCTCCGGCCGCCACCCTGCTTCCCCGCCCCTTTCTGTGGTCACAACTCTTGGAAAAGGTCTTTCTCTCCTGATTGTATGACCTCCTTGCCTCCCCGCTCCCTCCAGTCCCTCTGAGCCCCTCTCCTGGGTGTGGACCTCACAGCCGCTTTGTCTACACCCGCGGTCCCTGAGCTGCTGTACCAAGTTACTGCAGACCCAGCGGCTTAAGTGATGATTGTTCTCTTACAGTTCGGAAGATCAAGGTCTCTGACGAAAATCAAGGCCTTGCAGGGCTGGTTCCTTCTGGAGGCGCCAAGGGAGACCCCATTTCCCAGCCTTTCCCAGTTTCCTCGACGGGCGGCCCTCCCTCCCCTCCCTCAGCCCTGTCTCTGTCCTCGTGAGGCATTTGTAGGGCCACACTGCCACAGATGGAGGTTCCCAGGCTAGGGGTTGAATTGCAGCCACAGCTGCGGACGCAGCCACAGCCACGCCCGATCTGAGAGGCGTCTGCTGCCTACACCACAGCTCGCGGCAATGCCTGATCCTTAACCCACTGAGCAAGGCCAGGGATCGAACCTGCAACCTCACGGTTCCTAGTTGGATTTGTTTCTGCTGCGCCGCGACGGGAACTCCCGAGACCTTTATTTAAGCACATCTGCCAAGTCCCTTCTGCAACGTGGGGCGCCACATTCACAAGTCCCCAGGGCCAGGTGACATCGCTGGGGCCATCAGTCAGCTGTGATGGTTCCCCCCCTCCCCGAAAACACTGGTCTCACTAGCCCAGCAGCCTTTTTAGTGTCCCCACGTGGCTGCCACTGGGCGTCTTGGACGACCCTGTCCCAAACGACTCTCCCGACAGTTTTGGGAACGGAGACCCAAGCTCTTCCTTGTCCCCGAGGCCCAGGCCCATAGCCCCATTTCAAGTCACATTTGGCTGCTCTGCGTTCTCAGCCTCCGTCCAACCGTCTCTCACGCAAAGTCTCTAGATGGCCTCCGACTTTGGGCTGGGCTGGTCCCCGGCAGAGGAAGGGGGGAAGGGCTCTGCCTGCCCAGATCTGGAAGATGGGGACCCCACGGCTGCCTCACTGTCCCCCAGACGGCATCCTGTCCTTCCTGAAGAGCAGCAAGCCGGGGGACGCGTTGTGCGTGCTGGGCCTCACGCTGTCCGACCTGTACCCCTGCGAGGCCTGGACCTTCACCTTCGGCAAGTTCCTTCCAGGGCACGGTAAGCCGGCTCCCCGGACACTCCTGCTTCGGCCCTGGGGCTCGGGCACAGGGCCTGGAGTCCGTGGGGACGTCAGCCCCTCCCTCGACTCCCGGAGCCCCTCCTGGGGGAGATAAGGCGTGTGGGTGGAAGGGCCACTCTGGAACCTACAGCTCAGCGCCTCTGGGTCAGGGGCTGTTGGTCCCGGGGGCCCCTTTATGTGGACACACCGGCAGGGCCTTTAGGACCTGTGCTTGCTGGGGAGGGTGGCCCTGCCCCTGGGCTCCCTGAGCTGAGCCTGCCCCTGGCACACCCCCCCCCCACGCCGCTCTGTCTCCCCCCAGAAGTGGGCGTCTGCAGCTTTGCCCGGTTCTCAGAGGAATTCCTGCAGCTGGGGCCCAGCGCCCCTGATGTGGCCCTGGCCGAGGTGGCAGCAGACGGCCCCGAGGTGCCCCTGCAGGACACAGGCCAGACTGTGTGCTTCAGCGCCCTGGGGATGCTCCAGTGCTGCAAGGTAGGTGGGAGAGGAGGGTGCTGGTGCTGCACAGCGGGGTGGAGGAGGTGGGGGGGCAGGAAGAGGCGGGAAGGGCCAGAGGTTCTGGCAAGTGCCAGGAAGACGCTCGGATGTGGCGTCAGACAGGACGGGAGGGGACGCCGCCGAGCCCCGTGTGCACCGGTTAGGCTGCCCATTCCTCACGATGTCGAGGCCGAGCCCTGACGTTTTAGGGAGAGTGGACACCAAGGCTCCGACGCCACGTCCTTGGTCCAAGGCCACACAGCTCTGAAGGGTGGCAGGGTTGGGATTTGAACCCTTGTCTGCTGGGCACTCGAACCTCTATGCCGCGAGGCCCCCAGAGCTGACCACACCTGCTTGCCGTTCTCCCTGGAGTCCCGGGTCGGCCCCCTCCTTGGGGGTGGGGGGCGGTGGGTGGCCGACTCCAGGCTGCAAGGCAGTGGGGACCGTCTTCCTCAGGTCACGTGCCACGAGCTCTGCCACCTCCTGGGCCTGGGGAGCTGCCGCTGGCTCCGCTGCCTCATGCAGGGGGCCCTGAGCCTGGACGAGGCCCTGCGGCGGCCCCTGGACCTCTGCCCCATCTGCCTGCGGAAGCTGCAGCACATCCTGGGCTTCAGGCTGGTCGACAGGTACAAGGTGAGTCATGCTCCTGGGCGCTGGCCCCTCGGGCAGGTGGGCATGGACGTGTTGTCACTGTTGGGGTGAACATACCTGCACGGTCAGGTCTTGGGCATCTCGTAGATCTGGCTGAGTCCTCGGCCTGGGGCTTGGTCCATGCTGGTGGCTGTCAGCACGGGGGGCATGGCTTCTGTTTCCCAGGCAGCCTCATCAGAGCCGCAGACCCGGTGCTGGACTCTGTCCTTAGGCCGGTTATGCCGTCACACCGGGGGCCGTGCTCAGCATCACTTTCTCCGTGGCTCCCGGCCCCCGGGGAAGGGGGAAGGGCAGGCCCCCTGGAGGAGGCGGCAGAACCAGACTAAAACCAGACTAAACAAGAAGGCCTCTGGGTCCCCCGGCCCCACGCAGGGGCTGAGCCGGCGCCGTGGTGCTGCCCTCTGCTGTCGGCCCGAGGCACTGCGGGCGAGGGGCCCCAGGGAAGGGGGTTAGGCGGGGGCAGTTTGTTTGCAAACAAGAAACCTTCCTCTGAGTTCATAGGTCAAAGGCAGGGGGTGGCTGTTTTTTCTTCGTTAAAACCCACCTTTGGATGAAAACACTCCGTGAAGTCCGAGGCCCATCAACACAATAGCTTTGGCTTATTAAGACCCCGCCTTTTCAGCCTGAAGCTGAAAGTGAGTCTGTGTTAGAGGCTTGGAGGCGCTGCGAGGCGGGTCTCCTCCTCTTGGACGGGGCTGTCTCAGGGGAAGGGGCTCCAGGTCTCTAACAGGCTCCCAGGTTGCTGCAGGTTGGGGGTGCCACCGTCAGGACCCCTGAACAGAGGGCTGGGCGTTGCAGGTCGCAGGGCCCCTCCGGGAACAGCACGTTGGGGGCCCGGAGGAGATGGCGTGTGTCATCCCCGTCGGGGAGGGAACAGGGGTGGCCCGGCCGCCGTCCTCAGCAGGGCGTGCCCTGCGTGGGGTTGGGGGACTGGGCTGGACGCAGCCCAAGCCCCTCAGGGCGTGGAAGGTGAAGCGCAAAGCTCTGGGGTGCCTCGCCAGGCCCTTTCTTGGGGTCCCGCTCGCCCGTCAGACAGAAGCGTTCATGCTGCCCCTCCCGCGACCCCAGACGTGGGGCCCTGGGCCTGCTCTGGCCACGCAGCACCTGCTAAAGGAAAAGCCTCGGTTTTCCTGGTGTAAAGCCTCCACCGCGGCCCGTTCCAGGGATGTCACTGAGGCCCAGCCTGGGGAGGACAGTGGCAGGCCGGGCCGTGGCCGCTGCCCAGCTGCAGCACGGGCAGGGGCCCCTGGGCCTTGCAGGACGAACACATGCTCTGGCTTGGAGGGGGGTGAACATTTCACGGTCGGGTCTGCATGCCTGAGCCGCGAATCACACGCGGGCGAAGCTCCGGGAAGGCTGTGGGCCTTGGTGTCAGAGCCTGACCCTCGCCCTCGGGGCGTGGGGGCCATGGGAGCCCGTGGGGAGAGGCTGGGGCTCTGGGCGGCTCCCTGGCCACGGCGGGGCCACACAGCCCGCGTTTCTCCCTCTTAGAGACTGTACCTCTGGACCCAAGCGGTGGCGGGGACGCAGACCGGCGAGGAGGCGGCGGGGGAGCCGTCGGCGTCCGTGTCGGAGGACACCCTGCCGTGCAGCGCGGACTCGGGCCTGTGCTGTGAGAGCGACTCGGAGCCGGGCACCAGCCTGTCAGAGCCCCTGTCCCCCGACGCCTGGAGCCACGCCTTCCCCGCGGGCGCCGAGCTGGAGCCCGAGGACGGGCTGGGCGCCCTGGCGGCCGCGGAGGGACCCGGGGAGGCGCTCGCCGAGCACGGGCGGTGGCTGGCGGCCTGCATCCAGGCCCTGGAGAGGGCCGTGACCGAGGAGGAGCTGGCACGGGTGGACAGCGCCGTGGACGCCCTGGCCCGCTGGGAGATGTTCACGGGGCAGCTCCCGGCCCCCAGGCACGACCTGCCCTGCGGCCAGGACAGCGCGGGGCTGCGCCGCATCCTGGGGGGCACGTTCTCCTCCCTCAGGAGGAGGCTGAGCGCCCGCAGGCTGGCCAGGGCCGAGGTGTCGCCCCGGCGCGGGAAGGCGGAGGAGAACTAGCACAGCAGGCGCGTCTTGCCCAGTGTCTGCTTGTCCCGGGACGGGCTTCCTGGCCGCCAGGGCGCTGCGGGCCCAGCACTGGTCAGAAGGAAGGTGTCTCTGGAAGCAGAGGGCAACCCCTCTGCCTGTGGCCCCCTCACTCCCAGGGCCACCCGCAGCCTTGCGAGGTGGTTGGCTGGGGGTGCCCAGCACCCCAGGGGCTGTCCTCGGGCCCCACCCGACGCATGGTGGGTAGTGGGAGCCGAAGCTTGTTTGTCCTGGGGCTTCTCCGGGCGTGCCAGTCCCTCGCGCTGGAGCTCGGAGGCCGCCTTGGGCAGGGAGGCCCGGGGCTGTGCTACTGCAAACGCTGGTGCCTCGGCGCCTCAGCAGGGCCGCCACGCAAGGCGGGCTTTTGTCTCTGTCCTCAAAGCCCACGGGAGGGTCGTCCCGCGGCACTAACTGCTTCCTGAGCCTTAGCGATTTCTCTTGAGCAGCTCGCGACAGTCCGGGATTGCCACCACCCCCTGGAGGCTGGTGAGCATCAGAGCAGGGGGGGGGTCCACATGCAGGGCCAAGGTGCGGCGAGGCCGAGGCCCCTCTGAGTCCCCGCGACAGCCGCCTGCTGCGACTTGCAGAGCAAGCGAACTGGTTCCGTTCTCAGGATGGTTTTCTGACCATGGTGGCCTGGACGCCAACATCACTGAAGGCAAGGGGGTTAGAGTTTGCTCACAACTCCTGTATCTGTGCTTTGCGGTCTAGTTCTACCACTTTCTGAGAGCAAAACCTGGTTGAGATGTTAAGACACCCACCAGTCCGTAGAATTCTGTTTGCCTTTGATTTTGTCAAGCGTTGCTTCCAGTTGTGGATGCTCCTTCATGGGCGCAGGCATTTTCCTGGTGCAAGTGACTCCGTGTCCAGTGTCAGATGCCCTGGTTTGCAGCTCCCGAGGCCCGGGAGAGAGGCCTCTGGTTCCGGCAGCAGAATTCCTGCAGAGTCCTGAGTGGGCTCCGTATTTTCCCGTCGGGAAAGAGGCAAGAACAGGGCAGCTCCTACGCTTTGTGCGTAGCTTAGCCGTGTGGGGGGCCTCCTGAGAAAAGCAGCGCAAAATACAGACCCCCAAGCAAGGAAGCCTGAAGCCTCCTGGTGAATGGGGTTGGGGAAGAACGCGGGTCCGCATCCCAGAAAGTGCAAAGGGGTGAGATCCCCGTGAGGATGACGCAGCAAGGAGGCAGCTCCCTGGAGCCCGTTCTCCTGCCCAGGGTCAGACGGGCATCACAAGGACCCAGAGGTAACCGAGCGGGAGAAGAGGGAGCCGGCTCTGCAGAAGGGTGCTGGGAGTGCCCACGGAGAGCACGGGGGCGTGGGAGGCCGCTGCCTGGGGGTCCGTCGCTGTGAGCCACCGCCCACACCTTAGTGGCTTAAAACCCCAGCGGCCTGTCTGGCTCTGTACTCTGGTGCTCTGCAGTGTGGGCAGTCTGGTGGGGAAGGGCTGCCCGGGGCTGGGCTGGCGAGTCCAGCGCCAGGGTGGTTCACTCACTGGGCTGCTGCGAGGCGGCGGAGGGCTGGGGCCGTGGTGCTGTCGGGGCGGCTCGGGCATCCTGGTCCTGCGGCGCTGGTCACCCGAGGCAGGGTCCCCTAGAGCCACGTGGAAGAGGCACGGCGCCACGCGGCCCTGAAGGCCATCAGCAAGGCCCAGCCCGGCTCACACAGGGAGGGGTCCCACCTGTGTACAGGGGTGCGAGAGGCAGGCGCGCATTCACGGAAAACCTGCCGTGGGCAGGGGTCACTGCTTGGGTTGGTGACAACCTCTTGCCACCTGCTCTTCTCCTGCCAGAGATCCACGACTGGAACCGTGGGGGATACATCCCATGCCGGTGGGAGGGCAGAGTCTGGCGCAGACGGGGAGGGAGCCCGAAGGGTCGCATCCTCAGCACCATCGATCTGTGCCCATGGCCTCGGGCCCCCAAGGGTGCGGAGCGCCCCAGAAAAGCATCCTCGAGTGGGGAGGGACACGCCGCTTCCTCCGTGGCCGCTGCCGCTTGCAGAGAGAGCGCGGCCGGGAGGAAGGTGTTTCAAAGCCACACGTCGAGGAGGAGGAGGCAGAGAGTCTCCCTGGGCTCCGGTCAGAGCCCAGGTCCCACCCCTGCTGGGGGAGCAGCCACGGCCGAGGCGCTGAGGAAGGCTGAGGTCCTGCCAGGCCACGGTGCAGTGGCCCCCGAGCAGGGCTGGGCCGGGGTTTTTTGGGAAACGCGCCACGTCCCCTTCATGGCTTCCTCATCTCCTCTGTCAGGGGTCCCTGTCTATCAGAAGGAGAGGTCCTCGAACCCGCCAGACCCCTCTGAGCCCCTCTCGCTCTCGTGGGCTGGGGGGGGGGGGCGCTTGGACGGAGCTAGAGGTCCTTCGGGGTCGCAGTGACGCCCGTGTCCCCGTCCACGTGCGCCGGCGCTGGGAGCCGCACACCTGCTTTCAAAAGCTGCTTCTACACACGCGTGGACACTGGGAAAGGGGCTGAGGAGCCGTGCCCGCGTCTGAGAGGTGCACCCCCCCTTTCTTCCTCCCCAAGAAAGATTCCGCTCTCCTTGCTCCCGCCTGCCGGTCTGCCCCGGGCGGCTGGGCAGCGAGTTCTCCCCGCGAGCCCCTCTGCCGGCCCCCACGTTTCCAGAGCGTGGGGTGGGGGTGGGGGGGCGTGGTCCCGTTAATACTGTCCCCTGGGACGTCTGATGCAAACCTTTCTGGGAGGAAAGCAGCTCCAAGAGGGCTTAAAAAAAACAAACACAATGGCTGAGCCAAGCAGCTAATATTAAAGCAAAGAGCCCAAATTTAGATCCCACCAAGTTCAAAGGAGCGGCTTTAACATTCTGGGACCCACACACATAGAAAGACCAGTCATGGGGCCACATGGAACGGCTCTCCCGACCCAACAGGCAGGGCCGGGCTGCTCGACCCACATCCGGTTGGGAAAAGACAGGTGGACCTTCCCCACAAATAAACCGCTTCTGACCCTGTTCTAAGGACCAGGGGTTCTGTCCCACCCCTGCAGGGCAGGCGCCCTGATCCCACTCTGTGGCCAAGGGCCCTGAGAGGTCTGGTCATCTCCCTCGGCTGCCAGGCAGGGGCTGAACGTCCAGCCCTGCGCTGTGGGTCTGTCCGGTGTGGGAAAGCCCACCGGCAACTCTGCGCTGCGCTCGCCCAGTTTCTAAGATTCCCGGGAAGCTCTGGCTGCCGCGGCACACTCGGGCTCGGGCTCCGAGTCCGCGGCCGGCCGGGGTGGGTGGCCAGCGCTCCTGGGTGAAGATGCCAACTTAAACGAAGCCTGGAGCTGCTGGGGCTGCACCGGTTTGTTTGCATAAAGAGGGCGAGTCCCCAGCAGGAGTATTTTTACCCTGAAGCCCGGGAGGATCAGGGCTGCAGCGGGCGACTCCCAATGGGAGCTGGGCCTGCAGGCCCAGGCGGACGGAGGCCGGTTCCAGGCCTTCCCTGCCTGCCGCGGCCAGGCTGCCCAGCACAGGCCGTGGCCCCCAGGCCCGGCTGGCCCTTGACCCCTGCCTGCCCCAGAGCTGGAGTCCCTGATGGGGCGGGGTGACTGCTTCCAAGGAAACGCCAGGAAATGGCCAATTTATGGCCCTCAGGACGACAGGCAGCAAAGCTAAACACTGGGAATCGTTGGGGAAGCGCCTACAGCGTTGCTGAGAAGCACCCCGGCTCGGGGCTGTTGAACTCTGTGTGAAGAGCTGGCAGGAAGAGCCGCCAGCCTTGCATTTTCCAGCCCTCCATCGGGGAGAACCCAGAATAACTAGGTTTATTTTTGAACTCGGCTTCTTGGGTAAGGAGGCAAAGGAAAACAAGCTTATGTCAGGGGTTTATGTTATAAAGCAATTTCCCAGAAGTGCCCTGGGGCCGCTCCGGTTCAGTCCAACCCCCAGTGACAACCCCGGGCGGGGGCGGGGCGGGCCAAGGGGGCGGCGCAAGCACACCGGGTCAGGGCCGCGGCGCAGAGGACCCAGACCCTCCAGACGGCAGACACCGGCTCCCGTGTGAGGCCACCAAGGATGCACGGGGGCCCAGCGTATCCTCAGCACTTTCTGGGTGGAGCCTGGCCCAGCCCGGCCTCTGTCACTGGGGTCAGTGACCCTCAGCCTCCCCGCCCTCTGCCAGCTTCCGGCCGCAGTGCAGCCTCCACGTCGCGCGGCCTCCCTCTGGGTACCGATTCGTCTAAGGATGCTTACCTGTGCTGTTCGCCTTGCGGTTGGGGTGACGGCCTCTCACTGGCCTGTGACCAGTAGACAACCAGTTGGGAGGCCCACGTCCAGGCCGTTCCTGCACCCATAGGCCCGCACTCACCTGCCACGTGGGCGAGAGGATCTGCAGAGCCGGGGGCTCCAGGGCGGCGCTGCCCCCCCCATCCCCCGCCCCCGTTGGGACGGACCGTCCCTCTGCCAGCCCTTGTGTCCCGAGGAAGAGTGGTCGAGTCGGGGGTGAGGGACGGGCCCTGCTGGACGGCCTCTGTCTCGCGTGGTTTGCAGGTGAGGCTGGGTCTGCCTGCCTGTCCCAGCCTGACATCGGGGACGGGGACAGGGACACCCCTGGGGAGCCCCGCCACGTGGGACGCCCCTCCTACCCTCGTCTTAAATTGGGGGGTGCAGTGGGGGCAGGGGGCAAAGTTCTCCTGGATGGAGAGGAGCGAGCCCGGGGGCCCGGTGTGGAGAAAGCAGCTCTTCTGAGCGTGTCCACCGGTCCCCACAGCCCACTGTGTGGGAGGGGCTCCCCATCTACCTGCGAAGGCATCAGGCCATTGTGCACCCTCGTCCCTTGGGAAGGACGGGGGGCAGCGGTCCCCCAGCTGCGATGGGACAGGGCCGAGCGACTGCAGCTGCCGCAGGGGGCGCTCAGTCCCCTTCCTTTGTCCTCAGGCCTGATCTCCGTCTCCTACTCCTCCCTGAGCGGCCGGCAGATGGGGGGCTCTCGTGAGCACAGTCCAGGCCCCGAGCAGGAGAGGAACCTCCCACAGGTGGACGGTCCGGGGGGCTGAGCTTCCGTCCCGGTCCTGGCCCCCGATGCCCCCCAGACAGGCCTCGCTCAGTGGCGACCACTCTGTCTGGATCACGTGCGCTTCAGTCACAAGGGGATTAAACAGCTAGACTGGCCTCGTCCTCACTGAGCCGGGGGGACGTGCACCTCCACGCAGGCCCCTTCACACGGGGACTGTGGGTGGCCTCACCGCGCAGGACGGGTTCTGTGTACATCAAGCTTCCGGTGACACGTACATCCCACACTTCCTTCTCAAAACACATACGCGTAAAACCTCAACCGAGGAACGAGGCAGACGGGCTACAAGCCTGAAGGACGAGCCAGTTCATCACGCGGACGCCACGCGCTGTTCCTTCCTGCCCGGGGCGCACGGTGCCGTGACAGTGCTTGTCACGCTGCGCGCCTTCTAGAGACGGGGAGGTCTGGTCTGCGGGGAGGGCTCCCTCGAGACCCAGGTCCGTGGGGTGTGGACGGACGGGAGCGCCCTTCTCTGTGACACGTGTTCCCCCCCCCCACTCTGGGCCCCCCTTCCATTCTGGTCCCTCAGGGCCAAGTTAAACGAAAGCCTCCCGTCACACTGGGTCCCTTCTGCATGCGGGTTCCCGGGGTCCGCGTTGGCCGGGCCGAAGCTGCTGCCGTCGATGGGATGTAACAAAAAGGCTGGCCTTTTCTGTTTGGGGGGAGGCGTCCCTCTGTTTCTATTAGAATTACTTACACACTTTTTCTGCTGGGACTCGGAGGTGTGACATGGTCACTCGGAGGCTTTCTTGGATTCGGTCCGACTACAGGCTGCCCTTGGGGCGGTGGCTGGTTGAGAGGTGGCCGAGCCTGCGGTTGAGCAAACACTGGGGAGTCAGGGCGCTCCCTGCCGAGGGAGGGAGCAGGGACTGGGGCGTGGGCGAGCTTGAGGCCCAGACCCCAGCCCTGAGCACCCTCACACACCCCCCCACACCCCCGCCAGGAGTCCTCGCTTCCAGAAGCTGCCTGCACTGGGGCGGCGTCTCCCCAAAGCTGCACACACTCAAGGCCCCGGGCACAAGCTGCCTCACGCACGGCTGCCGTGGAGCAGCGGGATGCAAGACACCAGGGGCCGGGTGTAAGTGAAGGCAGGTTTTAATAGATTTATACAAATCACATATACAGAGCACGTTAAACGACCCACCGCAGCTATACAATCCTTTTTACACTGCAGAATGGATCCGTCAGCCTGGAACACGGCATCCATTCACGGAGGCCCGTCCCCGCGTCACAGGCGGGGTTGGAGCAGCGACACCCCAGGGGAGGTGCCCAGGACCGGGCCCTGGGCTGTCCCCGGAATCTCCTTTCAGTGTGTAGACACCCTGGGACAGCTCGAAGCTGCTTCTGCAGTGGACGCACTGGCCGACGGCCACCACTGCCTTGTCCCTGTTCTGGGGTCCCCCAGGCACCCCGGGGGCTGCGGCGCAAGGCAGCCAGGAGGGGGCTGAGGGTACAACACTGACTTCCTGGCTGCACTCGGGTCGAGAGAGTGACACGCCGGCCAATGAGAGCGGGTCTGAACGGACTGAAGGACACTTGGAATGTTCTGCGATTTGCATGGTAGGTCAAAGGGGACGTGTTTCGATTCTAGAGGACGGGCTCCCTAGGCACCTGCTGTAAATGTCTTCACAAGCAGGCCTGGTAAAGAGCCTAACAGCCAAGACACGGGGAGAATGGCGCACGTTTCCCAGGCCGCGCGAGCCCCCCCCCCCGCCCGCCAAGGCAGCGAGGGCTCTGACCCCCTGGCTGCAGGTGACCCTGGAAAAGGCTCCAGGTTCATCCGGACAGCCCGGGGGAGGAGGGAAGCCACAGAGGCCCGGCTTTGTTAGTCTGGCTGTCAGGCCAAGCCTGGTTGCAAACACTTTCCCAAGACCCCTGGGTGGCAGGGCTCTCTGCCCACGGTGAGGGCTGCTTTTGAGGGCAGTTGGACAGACGGTGGTGGGGAGACCCCCTGTGTCTCCCCAAGGCTGTGGGAGGCCGCCCTGGGAACAAGGCACTGAACAAGGCACTGAACAGAGGGGGTGGGGCGCCCAGGACAGAGAGTTCAGCAGCTCTGGTGCACCGCAGCCCCGAGAGCCCCCTCGAAGCGCCCAGGCCGCTGAGGAGGCCACCAGGCTCTGTCACCACTCATGGTGGAGGCCACAGATCACATAGTGGGGCCTCCTGGCAGCCCGTCTCAGCCCCCTCCAGAGCCCTCCTGAAGTCAGGTGTTGGAGGCGAGCCCCTGGACCTGCCCTGAGCTGGAGCCAAAGCCTGTGTGCCCTGACACACAGCACAGGGCCGCACTCCTGTGCCCCCGCCTGAGCCGGCGGGATGCACGGTCCATGCTGGCTGGCCACCTGCCAGGAGGTGCCCTCCCGCAGGGAAACCTCCAGCTCGACGGAACGGCTGGGGTTATGTTGGCTCAGGGGAAATACTCAGCTTTTAAAAGTACAAAATAAAGTGAATTTAGTGTTAAGAAAAAGGCGCCCGAGTGACAAGCCTGGAGCAGACAGAGCAGGACGACCCTGGCCCAGCGCAGCCCGGCTGTCTCCGCCCTGCTGGCCCTCGGGTCCGAGCTGCTCGCGGCCCTGGGAGGCGCTGGGGCCTGTCCAGGACCCCCAGTGGCTGCTCTCGGCCCTCCCAGCTGCGGCCCAGCTCTAGGGTTTCACTTTGGTCTGTGTTTTGCACACACACACACACACACCCCCACCACCAGAAGAAAAACTACCTTGGTAACCAGCGTGGAAGCGGAGAACCCAGCTTGCAGGTGGGGCCAGGCTGGCACTTGTGAAGTGAGCCGCTCGTGGTGGCAGCTGCAGGGTCCTCAGGTCCCCTGTAATGAGGACCTCATGACAGCGTGCTGAGGTGTCTGGGTCTGAGGAACAGGTGACACAGCCTGGCCTCTCCCGGCCACTCCACACCCTGGCCAGCTGGCTGGCCTTGCCGCCGTGCACGTACCACTTGACAGGCAGGGGTCTCATTTGGAGTGCCCCTGTCCCCATCCTCACCCCCCTCGGACGCCCGCTCCTGGCAATGCCCATCCTGCCGGGTACCTGCTTGGTTCTGGCCACACCCTGCTCCTTCTGGCGTGAGCTCCGCGCTCCTGGGGCTCCCGGCTCGTGGCCACTGTCGGGTCTGCCCCAGGAGCCGTGCCAGGAGTAAACCCATGTCATCCTGCGCCCCAGGCAGGGAGGGACCTGCTGTGCTCAGAAGGAGGTTTTTGCCTGAGGAGATACCAACCGCCCTGTGGAACCCCCAACCGCCGCCTGGAAAGGGCCATCCTGGGCGCTAGCAGATACCCAGCCTCCGGGCTCTGGAGCCCTCTGGAGGGAGAGCGGGCAGAGGAAGAGCAGCCCTCTGGGGACCTCAAGTCCTTCTCCAGCAGAAGACTGACAGCAGGGCCCCTGGGGCAGGAGGAGCCCGGCCACGCCCGCAGGGTGCCCCCACCTGCCCTCACCGTGAGCTCGGCCTCGCCCTTCCCTAACTCGGCGCCCAGCAGCACCACCTGCCGAGAAGGGCCCTGAACACAGCAAGTGTGGCCCCCGGAACTGTCTCAGGAGGCCCTGGCTGGTGCCTCAAAGATGCCACCAGCAGGAGCAGGCCCTCTCCTAGCTGCAGGCCCAGCAGCACCCTCTGCATCAGGACCGGCGCCCCAAACGCAGGATCCCACACACAAGGCCCACCCATCCCTAGGCTGCTGTGCAAACCAGGCCGACTCGAGAAGGGTCTGCCTCTTCCTTCACACCGTTTCCTAAATCTCCCAGCATCCCTGAAGAAGGAGGGTGCTGAGTGCCCCTGGCGAAGCTTCCAGAAAGGGTGGAGAAAGTGGTGCTGAAAGGACGGCCCCCCAGGTTGTCAGAGGCTCAGTGGGAACACCTGCCGTCACGTCCTTCCCGAGGTGAGTGGTCACAGCAAGGGAGGACCCAGCGGCCACGACACCGGCGACCAGCATTCTCCCCACGCGAGACACAGGACCCCCGGCCCGGAGGGCCCTCCCTCCCAGGCAGGCGCTCTGCTCCACGGCTCTGGGTCCCAGCGGCACAGCCCGCCCGGTGCCGACGTGAGACGTCTGGGCAGGACGGGCTCTGCGTGGCTCTGCCCAGGGCCTCTGCAAAGCCCCTCAGGTGACCCCACGTGGGGGCCAGAGCTAAGCACCCCCACGTGGACCAGCTTCGACAGAGCAGCTGGCCCCCATCCACGTGGACAAGGAAGGGCACAGGTTTCTCTGGGGGAGGGGCTCTGCGGCGCCCACGTGCCCTGCCCTGGCCGTGACCCCCGTGCGGGACCTACGTTCCTTCTCCAGAAGAGGATCCTGAGCAGGATGAGCTGCCAATGACTGAGAGTCACTCGTGCTTTGTGTCAGCAGCTTCTCAGGTTTGCGGTGGGGACAGTGGAGGGGGCGGCGGCTGAAGAATCCCCACCCTCCCTTCCTCTGGCCTCCGGGCACATCCAGGTCCATCACCGGGCCTCTCCTCAGCCCCACCCCCGGCTCCCAGGTTTCAGGGCAGCAGGAGGCCCCCCTCCCCCGCCCTGCACACACACACACACACACGCGTGTTGCTACGTGTGTCTGGCGCTCTTCCCTGAGCTGCAGGCGTGTCCAGGGGGCTTGTGCACTCACAGTGTCTGTGGCGGCTCTCCTGCGTGTCCCACGTGGAAATAAACTGATCGGCGAATAATGAAGCTTCAAGGAGCATCAGGGTTACAGTTATCTATCTGCTCTGAATATCTGGGACCGAAAAATTACTGTTGGCTTTGAACGCTGAGTGGTATTTTCTATTGAAGAAAAATTAAGGATCTATTTTAACAAATATCCAGAGACCGAAAGAGGTCAGATCATCAAACCAGCCCCTCGACCGATGCCAAAGGGCTGGGCAAAGTGTAAGCCGTGAGCCGTTCACCCCAGGGCTCCAGAAAACGGTGCCCACACTTACGACACCAAGGTGGCGAGTGTCTGTCTCCAGGATGCCAGAGTTGGTCACAACCCGTCATCTTGTTGCAAGATTATTTCTTGGTCTTGGAGTTCAAATTACCTGACTCCTTCTTCTTTTATCAAAGAAGTAAAAGAACTATAAAAAGAAGGACTCTAGCGATCTCTATAAATTACAAAGCCACAACGCAGTATCTGTGAAACAAGTTGTCTACAAACAGGAGGGTTAAAAAAATATTTCAGTGAAACACATACACGTGTCTTTGTGTGTAAATGGTGGAACTATGAGGAAAGTATCTTAGTTTAAGGAAGTTTATTGTTAGGTTTTTGTAGTAATAGATGAGGCACAACTATCTCCTGCTTCTCCAACATCTCAATAAAAAAGACAATAATCAGGAGTAACAGTGAAATTAAAAAATACAAAAGCCTAAGGTTTTGGACAGAAAAATGACTATAAACTACGTGCAGAAAAACTGTAAATGGTTTTAGTTTAGCCTTGCAAAGAGTGACCTTCTTCTCTATGACAAATCAGGCCTTGCGAAGCTGCCTGCTCGGCTCGCAGTGGAGGGGCGGGGGCCCAGGCCCTCAGGCGTCCCACCCGCGTCCCGGCCCCTCAACAGCCGCGGCCTCCCCTCCCGGGGCGCGTCTGGGTCTGCAAGGGGACCAGCGCACGTGTCAGGCTGCTTCACTGACCAGGCTGAGCCCAACTGGTGGGAGAGCCGTTCCAACACCTCCGCCGGTTGCACGGATGGCGAGGGCAGAGCCACGGAGACGGTTCCCAGCTGGTGAGGGAGCCGGAGGCCCCCGAGGCCCCCGGGAGCCCCAGGGCCCAGCCGGCAGGGAGAGCGCAGCTGCAGGCCCAGGGCAGGCCCTCGGCCCTGCCCCGACGGAGCCCAAGCGCGTTCTTTTCCCCTTAAACCAGGGTCACTGGCCCTGAACCTGGAGCACGTCCTTTCGGTTTATGAAGAGCCACAGGAAGCAGGACAAAAACAGCAACTTTTCTCCAGCCAAAAAAAGAGCCGAAACTCCAGCAAACGCCGACAGGAAGCCTCGAGCACGAGAAAGGATTTCGTGCTGTCCCCTCGTTCAAACGCTGTGATAACAGGATGACTCAGAAGCAGGCCTCTTCCTCCCCTTCCTGCGGGCCAGCCTCCGAGGCCGCTGCTTATCTGCCGGATGAAAGCGAGCAGGACAGGCCCCAGGACACAGGACGGAACAGCGTGGCCTGGGGCCGGGGCCTGGGGATGGTTCTTCAACCACAGGAACATTCTGGTGCCACTTACAGGGGAAGTGTTTTCTCGTTCACTTGCTCAGAAAAGTCCTCGACAGGCCACACAGATTGTAGCAGAGGAACACCCAGAGGAGGCCAGTCTGGAAGGCAGCGTGTTTTTGAAACGGTGACAGACACCCGGGCAAAGCACCGGAGAGCAGGGTTTACCAGCTCGCAGCGACGTTCACAGCCTCCTGGAGTCTGACCCGGAGGAGACCACAGCCGGTAGTGTTTACCTGTCACGTGTGTGGTAACAGAAGCAACAGACTGGATCCGAGCTTTGATCCTCGGGCTGGCTATTGGAAGGCACCAGTGGGGTGGCAGTGTGGACAAAGCCGGATTTTCCGGGCAGCAGCTGCGGCCCGAGTGAAGGCTGTGCTGGCGATCCCGCCAGCTCCGGAGGCCCCCGAGAGGGCGAGGCTCCCTGCAGCCGCGCAGGTGCTGGGCGACGGGGAGTGACGGGGACAGAGGCAGTGCCCGCAGGGCCGAGGGCGGGAGGGTGGCCCGGAGGAAGCAGGCACCGCCGGGCAAAAGGGAGGGGGGCATGCACCTGCGTCCACACCTCCCACCCCGTGATCTGACGGGGCGGGAAGACAGCGCACGCAGGCTGTGGGGGCGTTAAGGCAGGTCTACACCCGCATTCTCGCTCCCCTGCTCTCAAGCCGGCGCCGGCGCTTCATCGAACAGCCGGGACCAGGGCCTCTCGGGAAACTGGCACAAGAGATGGGAAAGGCGGCGCCCTCCCTCGGGGAGGCCCCGCGCTGGGACCCAGCTCAGCCCGCACGCCCGGCACCTCCCGCGAGGCCCCAGCGGGCGACGCCCCTCCGCGGGGACGCAGAGCTGGAGAGGACCGGCATCGGCCTCCGCACAGACCTGGGCTTTGGCGGCTCTGCCACCAAGGACGGCGCGGGCGCGCGCAGACCCGCAGGCCCCGCCTAAGCTGCGTCCGAAAAGGAAGCGTCCGGAAGAGGGAAGCCGTGTTCTCCGGCGTCGCACGTTCACACCAGGGTGACCGCTTGGATCTCAGTAGTGTCACTCGTCCCCAGGACTCAGTAGCTAATGCCGGCGCGGCGCCGCCTTCGGCCGTGCGCGCGCCGGCGGGACGGAGCGCGCCCCCGGGGCCCGGGCCCGCGGCGCGGCCGCTCTCACTGCAGCATGATGTCTTTGAGGTTCTCCTGCAGGATGGTGTCCTTCACGGCGTGGAAGACGAAGCGGATGTTCTCGGTGTCGATGGCGGTGGTGAAGTGGTGGAAGAGCGGCTTGCTGCGGTTGCGCCTCTTCCGGTCGAAGCACTGCACCAGGTAGCGCTGCACGTCCTCCAGCCGGTGGGGGTCGCCCTTGAAGTCTGGGAAGTGCTTCTTGATGCTGACGGCCTTGACCTTCTCCACCAGGAGGTCCATCTTGTTGAGGAAGAGGATGATGGAGACGTTGAAGAAGAGCTTGTTGTTGACGATGGTCTCGAAGATGTTCATGGACTCCACCAGCCGGTTGGTGCACCTGTCCTCCATGAGCACCTGGTCGTACTCGCTGGAGGACACCATGAACAGGATGGACGTGATGCCGTCGAAGCACTGGAACCACTTCTGGCGCTGCGAGCGCTGGCCGCCCACGTCCACCATCTTGAAGGGGATTTTTTTGATGACGAAGTCGTGCTCCACGATGCCCTTGGTGGCCTTCCTCGCCAGCAGGATGTCCTGCTTGCTGGGAAAGTAGTTCTGCAAGACAGGACAGGGAGACGCTTGGGGGAGGAAGGTATGGCGGCGTGGGGGGGGGGGGGATGCCGTGGAGGGAAAGAGCGTGGGGCTGAAGCGGTCGCCAAAAGCACCTTTCACTCCCAGAACCCAGGGCGGGTGATCGGGAGCCTCCCTCTTGGCTCCTGCTCAAAAACCTCATCCCTTTCTTCCCCACAGGAAACTACCATCTTTCTCCCCCTGCACCATCGCAACCTTTCTATTTTTCTAACTCGCAGGGCACACGCATTCCAAAAGCTTAGTGTGAGCAGATTTAATTGAGGTTCTGCACTGCTCTTTGAATTTCGCCTGCCGTATATTTAATGTGTTTTTCTTGGGGAACTCTTACAGTCTTGAGCACTACGCCGGCAACCGCGGTCACGCAGACCGCCCTGCTCCTGCACCACCGACAACCCTCCCGCGGTTACTGCACACTGGCACTCACGCAGCAGCCCGGCCCCAAACCCAAGCAGGGACAGCGCTCTAGGACCAACCCATTCCCACGGTGCACGGGGGTGTGTGTGTGGGGGGCAGAGAGACACCTGCATTAACACGGTCAGGGTGGCGCAGCAAAACCCAGATGTGAGAAACCCCACAGGAGAAATTGCCCAATCACTCCAACAAATAAAGCCAAAAAAAAAAAAAAAAAAAAAATGAAGGCAGAAGCCTATGGATTAAAGGAGGTTTAAGTGACATGGACCAAATGCGATGATGGACCTTAATAAGAGGTTGATTCCAACTGCTGAAATACAGCAGCGTCCGCAAGAAAACACTTATGAATGAGACATCTGGGAAAAATCTCACAACTGACCAGATATTGGTTGATATTGAGGAACACTGCTAATTTTTTAGGAGCAATAATGGCATTGTGGTTGTGACTTTTAGAGTCTTATCAGTCCAGAGATACCCTCCAAAATATTCTCTTTTTTTTTGGTCTTCTTGTCTTTTTGCCTTTTCTAGGGCCGCTTCTGCAGCATATGGTATGGAGGTTCCCAGGCTAGGGGTTGAATCGGAGCTGTAGCCACCCGCCTACGCCAGAGCCACAGCAACGCGGGATCCGAGCTGCATCTGCGACCTACACCACAGCTCACAGCAACGCCAGATCCTTAACCCACTGAGCAAGGCCAGGGATTGAACCCGCAACCTCGTGGTTCCTAGTCGGATTCGTTAACCACTGCGCCACAATGGGAACTCCCCTCTAAAATATTCTTGATGAAGTAATATGATGGATTTGTTCCTGGGGGTGGGGTGGGGCTGAGGGAACAAGCCGGGTCAGAAGCGACAGGCACTGCATGTGGGGTTTCATTACACTATTTCTCCTTGTATACGTTTGCATTTTCCATGATGAAAAGTTAAAGGAGCTCTTTCGTTTACAAAAGAACTTCCGTCTCCATTTTTGTGCTCTGGGAGAAGGAATCCTTACAGAAACCCTACTTTACATCCGATTTAAGCAGGGACTCGAGGTTTCCCAGCAAGACGGTGAGGAAGAAGAAACCCTCGGCCCCTCCATCCTGACACAGATGGAAGCGGGAGCGTGGCGTCTCCACCGCACTCCTGGTCCCCAACGCAGCGAGGCTGGCTCTCGAGGGCGGCTTCCGTCTCCACACAGATGCTTTCTGACCCTCGACCACAGGCTCCTGGAGGGGGGCTCTTACTCACCAGCTGGCCAATCCGGTCCAAGTTATCCAGGAAATACTTCACCGATTCGCCCTGTCGTGGAGGAAAAAGATTCGCGACTCAGTCTCGGTTGAGGAACGCGGACGTGGTACAGGGAGAACTTAGCAGGGTCGCAAGAGTGCGGTTTTGCCTCTGGGTGAGTTGGAAGGCAAAGTGAAAGACTGAGAGCATGCATGGAATTTTAAAAATTAAAACCAATCCCAAGCATCCAGAAATGCCATTTCTCTAGCGGATCCCAAGGTTCAAATTCCAACTGTTTTTTAAAGTGTCCCCACTGGCTCCTGGCGACGGCAGGCTGCTGGCCCCTCCAACCCAGCTGACGCCTCCCTCGCGGATGCGGAGGCTGGCCCGCTGCAGGCCACGCCGCCAGGGAGCCCGAAGGGAGGACCGTGGTCCTGCGAGCAGCGCTGCCAGCGCAGGACTCCCGGCACTGCTGGAGAGAGGGGACATCTCTGGCAAGAGACACAGGACAAAACATGCTCCAGTGTCGCCAGCAGGCCCTGCCACACATTTGTACAACCTGATTTACACTCTACGACAAGGGACGCTCTGGTCTGGACTCAGGGCTGCAGCGGCCCGTCTTCTTCAGCCCCCAGACGCGCTCGGGACTGGACGTGGACACAGACCCAGACGCTGGGTAGCTGGCAGCGACCTTGAGAATCACCCGCACTCCTGCACCCTTGGCGTTGTGGGACGCGGCTGCCCTCTCGGCCTGAGGACGTCAGCGGCCTCGGCCTGGATGGAGCGGCGGGGGGACGGGCCTGCGGGTAGGCGCCTGCCTGCAAAGGCCGGACGTGGGGAAGGGGTTCTGACCGGTGCAGGGGACGCGGCTTTCTAGAGACTCCGCTGAGCCTCCTTCGGCCGACGGGGACCAGTGGGGTGGCGCCAGGCTCTGGGGGCGTCGCCCAGGGAGCCACCACGTGGGCCGCAGAGGCCACGGCAGATCTTTCGGGGGGGGGGGGCAGTAGAAAGGAGCCAGGGTCCAGCTTGAGCTCATGACCCCATGAAAACAAGGTGAACAAAGACGGGAGCGGCAACTCTTCTTACGAGGATCAGGCCCCAAGGAAGCGGCCACGGCGGGAGGCCCCCTAGGGACAAAGCAGCCTTCGGGTTGAGGCCTGTGCGTGGCGCACAGACAGCCTTCTGCTTCAGGCCAGGGGACACTCCCCCTGGGCACGGACTCTGACTCGTGGCACAGTTCTCCCCCTTGGTGTCCGGCTCTGCTCCAGCAGGTCCAGGCAGTCAGAGGTGGGCCCAGGCAGCGGTGCCCGCATCCCCAGGTCCCCCAAGGCAGAGCCGCAGTCTGGCGTGGTGGCGGCAGCGCGCCCCTGCCCACGGCTGCCCTAGGCGCTCACTGCACGGCCTGCTCCTCCCACGACTCGACAGGACACAGCTGGTGGCGAAGCGCTGCTGGGGGGTGGCTGCTCGCCTGAGCTCTGGCTGCGTCTCCCCCCACAGGGCCTCCCCTCTCACCTCCTGACAGGAGAGCTTAGGAAGACTGAGGACACTGCCGGTGGGTCCAGGAGAAAAGAAAGTGGACAAGCTCCCTGGCGGCGGGGTCTGCGCCAGACAGAGCACAAAAGGTCACGGCAACACATGCCTCAGCCCGTTCTGTCACTGTGATGTGGCAGATGTCCCGGCAACACGGGGGCAACCTTAAGCCCAACACACAGCTGTGGCGTGAAAAGCCCCAAGGACACAATTAAGGACAAGCTAAACACAGGCTCTCTTAAAAAAAGAAGGAATTATGTCCCCCAGTTTGACTTTAAATATTTCCAATACTGAGTCGGAAGTCAGGGTCACCCCAATGGACCTTAGAACGCAGGGGATGCTCATGCTAACGGCCTTTGGGGTTCCTGTGGCACCAGGATGCTTTGTTTAAGAGCCGCAGCAACCTGCTTCCCGACACCGGAGGTGCCTCGTGCGCGATGCCGCTGCACGGTCATGGCCACGGCTCTTTCTAAAGAGAACCCCGACGAGGACAGGGAGACATGCAGGGGACATGCCAGGCAGGGGACATGCCAGGCAGAGGGCGGGGCCGCTCTGCTCTCTGACTCGGGCGAGAGGGAAGGGGACAAGGAGGGCAGACGAGGAGCCAGCGTTCAAACCAGAATCGGTGGGCCAACTCCGCAGCCTCCGCCCTGCTGGCCGGCTGGGCTGGACGCGGCCGAGGACACAGGCTGTGCGGTCGGACCGAGGGGGCCGTCTTCCATCTGCAAGGCTGCCTACAGGATGGGCACGCGCCACAGGCTTGCAGCGTCAGCTCGTTCAAAGGTCGGGGTCACCCTTCTGATCTATCCTCAGCCCTTGTCCGAGAGGAGCGTGTGGGGCACAAGCCGAGATGCCAATGTGAAATTAACCACCCAGACTCCGCTGTAGACACTGGAACAGGAATGTCCGTGTGTGACCCCCTCCCCAGGGGCTGAAACCTAACCCCTGGGG
Source organism: Sus scrofa (assembly GCF_054392235.1). NCBI lineage: Eukaryota > Metazoa > Chordata > Mammalia > Artiodactyla > Suidae > Sus > Sus scrofa. Next base: position 1,982,940 of record NC_139385.1, read on the forward strand.
TGGTGGTGTCAGGAGGCGGGGCCTTTGGGAGCTGCTTGTGTCTCGAGGGTGCAGCCTCATGAATGGGCTCAGTGCCCTTATTAAAGGGACCCCAGAGGGCTCCCTCCCGCCTCCCGCGTTAGGGCACAGTGGGAAGATGCTGTCTATGAACCGGGAAGCCGGCCCCGCCCGACGCTCAATCTGCTGGTGTCCTGACTTTGCAAGACCAGCCTCCAGAACTGTGAGAAATAAATGCTTGCTGTTTAGGTCTATGGTGTTTTATTACTGCAGGCTGAATGGACAAACACAGCACCTTTATAAAAAGAGTATGGAGTTCCTGTCATGGCGCAATGGTTAACGAATCCGACTAGGAACCATGAGGTTGCAGGTTCAATCCCTGGCCTTGCTCAGTGAGTTAAGGATCCGGTGTTGCCGTGAGCTGTGGTGTAAGTTGCAGACGCGGCTCGGATCCCGTGTTGCTGTGGCTCTGGCGTAGGCCGGTGGCTACAGCTCCGATTCGACCCCTAGCCTGGGAATCTCCATCTGCCTCGGGAGCGGCCTGAGAAACGGCAAAAAGACAAAAAAAAGAGTATTATGCGAGGCAAAGCGCCCTGAGGGTCTCCTGGTAGCTGCAGCAGTAACATGGTCTACAAAGAGGAGGACGTGGGAAATGGGCTTTTTATAGCCCTCCTTGGTTTGAAGAATCTCAATCACTTAAGATGAAGAAGAAGATGGATTCATGGATTAGACCCAACACAACGAACACATGAGCTCAGGGGCCACTGAGGCCACACTCCACATGCAGCCTGCCTCCTGCCTCCAGCCCCCAGCGAAGCTCCGGACGAGGATGCTGAGGGGGTCCAGGGGTGGAGGAGCCAGGCTGTCTGATTCAAGCGGCAGCAGCAGGTGCTGGAACAGATGGGCGCATGACACGAGGACAGAGGCAGGGCCCAGCTTATGTGCACGACGCCTTTTTGGCAAATGGACTCTGATCTCGGGCGCCATCGCCCACCCCTCTAGTTGGTGAAAGACACGTTCAGGCTCCATGCCGCCTTGAGGGATCCTGTCCGGCTGGTCAGACGGACGCTCCTGTGCTCCCGCATCCCAGAAGCTGCCCCTCAGGCCACCGCGCAGCCCGCGCAGGTCCGAGAGGACACAGCCTCAGCTCGTTCAGCTGGGAGTGAGCCCAGGCCGTCGAGACCGGGGCACGACGGGCTTGCTCTGGTCACACCTTTCTCTGGATGGGAATCCAGTCTCCCACACCTGGGTGAATTCTGGTCCTTTCTGTCAGTGTCACAGGGGAGGTATGAGCGTGAAAGAGAGCCTGCCTGGGTCAGGAATCACCAGCAGAGGCCCCACAGGAGAGGGGAAAGGCGGAGGGAGGGGTGGGTCAGGCCAAGGGGTCCAAAGGCGGAGGCGGCAGAATTCAAGGGCCAGCGAAGGTTGAGGGGCAGCGAGCGCCGACACCCCCATCTGGCCTCCCAGGAGCCCTCCCTGCCCCTGGGCTCTGGGGAGCTACTTCTAAAGTTGTAACTCAGGGCTCGTCGAGGGCGAGCGGGACTGGAAAATCCAGTTCACTCATTTCAACACGACAAATGACAAAGACAGATTTAAAAACTGCTGTGTGTTAAAAACAACAAACTATCCCGAAGGTCAGATGCTCAGTTCCATGACTTAGTAAACAGCAAATTCAAGACTTTACTTCCACGTGATAGAGATGTTTGGTTAAAACAACCTGACTGAACAGAGTACTTTTAAAAATACTTCAAAAAGTATCATGTAATTCCCGAAAAGAAACTTTCACTGTGAACTCAGGCTTTGCTCAGTTAGAACCTGTGACATCTCCCTGGGATCCCGTGAGATTAAATGATATCATAGCTGTGAACGTATCTGGAAAAAGATAAAGCATCATATTAATATACATTATCGACAGTTCCTGGTGGTCTAATGGCTGAGGACACGGTGCTTTCACCGCTGCAGCCTGGGTTCAGTCCCTGCTCTGGGAACTGAGATCCCACATCAAGCCGCTGTACTCTGCGGCCCCCAAATTAGGTATGTGGGTATATACGTGTGCATGTATATATATGCATGTATCTGTGTGTATGTGTGTGTATATGCATGCATGTGTGTATATATGTATGCACGCACACATGTGTGTATGTGTGTGTGTGTGTGTATGGACACCTTAGAAAAATAAAGATTCTCACATTTTAATTTGGATGCCTACAAACTGTTGGTAATTATAATCCGAAGAAGGTAAAAGACTCACTGGCAAAATGACGGATGCACAGAGCCGGTGGCTGCAGCATTTGGGGACAAGCCAAACGTCCCTTGGGTAGAGGACCACGCAGCTGCGGAAAGGAACGAGGAGGAGCCCGAGGGACAGCCCGCTGGGGAGAGACTCCCACGCCGTCGGACGGAAGCACCCGAGGTGCAGAACGGGGGGCGTACTGCGCTTCTTTTGTCTCATGGTGAGGAAGCCAAATCCCACATACCGTGTGCTCCTATTTTCAGAAGGCAACACGGAAGATAAACCAGCAACCAGTGAAAAGGGAGAGCAACGGGGAGGGGAGGTGCGGCCGGGAGGAAGCAGACCTCTCTGAATGTATTTTGACCCCAGAACCATGCAAACACTGTACATAATTAAAAATGCAATTGAGTTTTACAAAACCACCCCCCCAGAATCGAAGGCAAACGGAAACCAACGGCTGGAACGGCCTATCAGGCTGGACGTGTCCCTCTGGGACGCCTTCCCCTCAGGCACGAGGGTTTGGACCAGCTCTCCCGCCTCCGTCTGCGGGCCGTTGTCCGAGCTCGTGCTCCAGCCCCGTATCCAAGCGCCAAGCCTCCGCCCAAGATCCCAGCAACGGCTGCCCCTTGGCCACGGTGGTGAGACCCAGGAAAAGGCCCAAACAGGCCCTGGAAGCAGGGCTGGCCTGGGTGTGTCTCCTGGGCCTGCACGATGGGGGTGCGGCCCCAGGTCAGAGGGCCAGGCCCTCTTGCCTTTGTCTGCTTCTTAAATTGAGGTAAAACTCACACAGTAAAGTGTACAGCGCCGTGGCACCAAGCGCATCCCCCGGGCTGTGTCCCCCGCTCCTGAACCAGCTCCCGGCGCTTCATTGCCCAAAGTGGGCCTTGCGCCCGCGAGCAGTTAGCCCCGTTCTCCGACCAACCCCTCGGTGCGTCTCACGACGTGCCCCTTTGGAGATTTCCTACACATCACAGTCTGACCCGAGGACTGGGCTTGTTTCACTCGGCATCACGCCCTGGAGGTTCGCCCGTGTTGCGGCCGCTGCCGGGTCTGCATCCCTTTCCAAGGCTGAGAACAGGCCGCCGTGCGGCTGGACCGTGTCGTGTGCATCCGTCGGCGCGCGGATGGAGTTCAGATTACTTCCGGCTTCGGCCACTGAGACGAGCGCCGGGGGCACTCACGCACACGTCTTTGTTGGAACACCTGTTTTCAAGTCTTGCGGGCATACAGCCCACCCGGGAGTGGAATTACGGGTCACAGGGTCATTCCACGTGTAATTTTTCTTTGTTTTTTGGCCACACCTGTGCCCCGGCAGCAACTCGAGCTGCTGCGGTGACAGCGAGACGCCCATGGTGTTTAATTCGCCAAGGAGCCGTCTTCCGCAGTGGCGCCACCGGCTGCACGGGCTCAGTCCATCAGCCAGGAAGAGAGGCTCCGGGTCCGCCCCGACCCTTGCTAGCTTCCGATTTTTAAACCGTAGCTGCCCTGGGGGGTGGGAAGGGGTGGCTCTCTGCCCCGCCTTGGCCGGGTGGTCAGGTGGCTCTGTCCTTGGCACCATGACCCCTGGGTGTCTATGTATCAGAAGCAAAATCTGCTACGCTGGGAACGGGCATGTGAGCCCATCGGGCTCCTCTCTTTGATGTCCCACGCGAAGTTCAGAGTCTGGATTGCAGACGCAGCTTTGAAAACTACAGATTTAGACTCTTATTTGTACCCCAGGGACTAGGACGGAAGAAGGAGCTACAAGGAAATGTCCGAGCATCTTTTAGAGACTGTCTCCCCCGATGAGAAAGCACCTGCATTATGGGGGTGAGGTGGCGGAGGCTTGGCCAGTTTTAGAAGGCGTCCACCACAGACTCCCTAGAGACCGCGTACACGATATACTGGGCAGGGCCGCCTGTCGCCGTCTTCGTTTGGGGAAAAGTCACATGGGGAGCTGTGGACACGCAGGACCAGCGTAAAGTTATCCCGGGTTTGACGGCTGGGGGTCGGCGCCCCAACCCCGGTGCTGTTCATGGGTCGATGGTCTATACTTCTTTCTCGAAACCACTCGAGAGGAAGGCGTCTTTCACCCCTAAAACTCCAGTGGAAGGACATGTGCTCCTAACAAGTGCGATGCCGATGTAATGCTTTTACCCCGTGCCAGCTCCTGGTCCAGCACAGAACTCAGTCTAGAACCAGATATTGCATTGAGCTGTCATCCTCTTTTTCCTCCTTTAATCTGAAACACTGATTTATTTATTTTTTCCTTTTGTGGGCTGCACCCTTGGCATATGGTGGTTCCCAGACTAGGGGTGGCATCGGAGCTGCAGCTGCCAGCCTACACCACAGCCACAGCCACAGCCACGTGGGATCTGAGCTGAGTCTGTGACCTGCACCTCAGCTCACGGCAACGCTGGATCCTTAACCTATGAAGCGAGGCCAGGGATGGAACCTGTGTCCTCCTGGATACCAGTTGGGTTTGTGACCAGAGCCACAGTGGAACTCCTGAAAGACGGATGTTTTCTAAGGATACAGTGGCCTCCTGCCTCTAGACAGGGAGTCTCGTGCTGTCCCGTCCTCAACGGGGCAGTCATACACCAGCTTCCCACTGAGCGCTAACGCCCCTCCCCTCCGCTGCCGGCCTGTGCCTGACCCTCCACTGTAAACGAGAGGCCCCCCGCCCTCCCTTTCTCTCTGTTATCTACGTGGACTCATAGATGCCTGTGTTTCCCAAGGTTTACAATGTGCTACGGTTCGTATTTTGGTCCTTGAATTGGAGCAGGCTATGGCTCCTTTTGGCCCTTTGCATGTCCCTAGTTCTAAAACCAGCTGTCAACCTCTACCCCGCCCCCGCCCCCACCAAAACCAAACAAAACCTGAACAGGCCTTAAATGCCTCCTGGTAAGGCTTCCTAACTTTCCTGCATAGAGGTCTGCACATCTTTTCTTAGACTTATTGTCAGGTATTTAATCTTCCATAGTGCTTCTGAAATGGCATTTTGAAACATCGTTTGGTTTGAAATCTTTGAGGCTCGTGTATAGGAATGCAATTGATTTTTGTATATCGACTTGTGCCTAGAAACTCTGCTAAGCTCCCTCTCCACCCCCAGGCGTACCTGCATCTGTGGTTTCTCGTGCCTGGTCCAGGCTCGTAGTCACAGAGTCTGCGGAGGCAGCCCTGGGGCTCCTGGCCCTCCCTCTCGCTCGCCTCACAGCACCGGCTAAGGGCCCTGACGCTGTGCTGGTGGCAGCGTGCAGCTTGCCTGCTTCCATCTCAGGGAAAACGTTCAACGTTTAATTACTAAAAACAACCCTTGTGGCTCCACTTCCGGCCTGGGATTAAACGCCTGGCAAAGAGAGTGTCCTGAAGAGAACAACCCTAACTTCTGGACAAAATTCAGAAAACAAAGACCGGCGGGTTCTCAAGAGTGAATAAAAGCAGGCGCTGGAGGCAGGACGGGACGGCAGAGGCCAGTTCCCGCAGCTCTGCCCCAGCCAACCAGTCGGACGTCCCGGTGCAAAGCTCACCATCCTTCTGACCCGAGGAACCAGAGGAAGGGGGGCCGGGCCAGCTGGCACGGGCGGGGGGGGAGGCGCGAACCCTCAGAGGCTGTGTGTGCACGGACCACCGGAAGCCGCCCCAACTGAGATCTGAGCCACAGCGACGCAGGCCCAGCAGAGCTGGCACCCCGGGTCTCTCCACGTTAACTCCTGCTAGAGCAGAAATACCAACACCGGCTGGTGAACGTACCGGGATCCAGAGTCCCCAAAACAACGCCCAGTGTCACAGGATATAATCCAAAACCACTCAATCAATACACGGAGAGCCAGGAAGACGGCCCTCAGCCTCAAGGTAAAATAGCATCAGCAGAAGCCAACCCAGGCCTGCTATTGGAACGATTAGACAGAGACATCCAAGCTGCTGTTATAACTGGGTTCAATTAGGTTAAGAAATGCTGGTAACGAATAACAACGCTAAAAAATCTTAGCAGATCAACAAAGTACAGAGAGAACCAAATAGAACATTTAGAACTAAAAGGTAGAGTATCCAACATAAAGAATTTAACGGAGGGACTTAGATTGGAGATGACACGGGGAAGAATTGGCGAACTTTGAAATTAGATCAGCAGACATTATCCAGGGGCTCCCGTCGTGGCGCAGCGGAAACGAATCCGACGAGGAACCATGAAGTTGCACGTTGGATCCCTGGCCTCGCTCCGTGGGTTAAGGATCTGGCATTGCCGTGAGCTGTGATGTAGGTCGCAGATGTGGCTTGGACCCCGTGTGGCTGTGGCTGTGGTGTAGGCCGGCAGCTATAACTCCAGTTAGACCCCTAGCCTGGGAACCTCCATATGCCGTGGGTGCGGCCCTTAAAAAAAAAAAAAAAAAAGACAAAAAAAACAAAAAATTATCCAGTCCCCAAAAGAGAAAAGAAAAAAAGAAGAAGAAGATATTGACTCCAGCATCTGTGGGAGCAATTTCAAAAGGTCAAACACACCTCAATTGGAATCTAACAAGAGAGAACAGTATCAGGCAGAAAAAACATGTTTTTTAAAAAAAGCAGAAAACTCTCCAAGTTTGGGGAAAGACATAAATTAACAGATTCCAAGAAGCTCCACAAATTCCAAACACAACGAACGTGAGGAAAACCACGCCAAGGCTGTTAGACAAGACGCTTCCAAAGGCATCCACGGGTCAGAGAAGAAACCCCACTTTGCTGGTGTGACATGTAAGCAGCCTGGCTGGCGGCTGTCACGCCAGTCCTCACAACAAAGAGGTGAACCAACTGAACGTCGACAGCTCCTCGCAAACCTGCCAGCGAACGGATGCGACGGGGCCCCTGCGGTCCTCCACCCCGCAGCGCCAGGCAGACGCAGAGGACACCTCGCCAGGCCCAGCCCGTCTGGCTCGGGCGGCAACTGATAGACGCACGTATGTCCTGCTTCCACACAACATCACCAGGCAGACGAAGAGGCAGAGCCACGGTCTGCAGACACAGAACGAGGGTCAGACCCAGACTCAGACATGGCAAAGATTCTGCAGTGAAGACATGAGCACATTCAAACAACCTGATCAACGTGCTAAGGTTTACACACAGGGCTGATCTCAGCAGACCGAGGAAAGCGCCCAGGTTCAAATGGAAATGCTGGAAAGCACAAAGAAACTACAACATAAACCACAAAGTATTTTCAGTTGAACAATAAGCAAAGTATCAAAATTTGTGAGATGTAGTTAATGCAGTACCGAGGGGAGAAATGTGTAGCTTCTTTTTATTTTATTTTATTTATTTATTTTTCCTTCTTTTTACGGCCACACCTGCAGCACATGGAAGTTCCCGGGTTAGGGGTTGAAGTGGAACTGCATCTGCCAGCCTACACCACAGCCACAGCAACTCAGGATCCAAGCCGCATCTTCCATCTACACCGCAACTCGAGGCAATGCCAGATCCTTAACCCACTGAGTGAGGCCAGGAATCGAACCTGTATCCTCGTGCTTACTAGTTGGATTCTCAACCCGCTGAGCCACAACGGGAACTCCTTTTGCTTTTTTGTTTTTTTTTCAATCAAGAAGAAAAATGATCTAAAAACAATGACCAAAGTTTCTATTTCAAAGAGCTTAAGAAAGATGAGCAAGATGAGTAGCAGAAAGAAAATAAAGACCAACTATCCCTGAAATAAAAAATGCACCAACAACGGCAAAGATTCACAAGGCCAGAAGCTGATTCTCCAAAAGGTCGACAAAACCGACGCTCTCCTATCCGAGGTCATCTAGTAAAAAAACAGAAACTGAATCACCAGGAGCAGGAATGAAAGAGGAGAGATACGACTGATCCATGGACATTTAGACTCTGAAGAGAACCTTGCAAACTTCACGCTGGCAACTTGGACCTCTCAGATGAAATGGACAAAAGGCTTTAAAAAATTCAACCTACAAAAGTGACAGAGCAGGCACCAAGAAACCGGAATATATTTACTTAAAAAAATCGAATTTTTTATAAAAAACATTTCTCAAAGGAAAATTTCAGGCGCAAATGGTTTAACTGGTGAATTCCATCAAACACTCAAGAACTAACACCAATCTTGTGCAAACTTTTCCAGAAAACCGAAGAGGAGGGAGCACCTCCTTTTACGAGGCTAGCCTAACACTGAGCCCAAACTGACCCGGACGATTCTCAAGAGGAGCATCACGGGCAATCCCGCTCCTGAAGACAGGCACAGCATCCCTCCCCAAACCTCAGCACCTTGTGCTGCTGTGATTTTACGGTAGGAAAGATACACGAATGGTCTTTATCCTACTCTAGGCACAGAGCTCTTAAACCCTTTGGAATTTCTGAAATGATGAGAGCAATTAAGGTGTCTTCTGTAAGGCATACCAAGTCCACGTTCAGCTACACCGCGGTTGATGCGAATGAGGTGACTCTGGAAAGCCCCCAAGGAGGGGGGCTGGTTGCCAGCGGAACCAACCTGGCCAGAGGGTTGGACCTTCCAGCCCCCCAGCCCTCCAAACCTTGGAGGGGAGAGGGGCTCAAAGTCGAATCATTCCCCAAGGTCAATGATTCAATCAGTGATGCCTACATAACAAAGCCTCCGTAAAAATCCCTGAACAGGGGTTTGGAGAGCTTCCAGGTCCACGAACAAGAAGCCGTCCTGTGCCCGGGACCCTCCTGGACCTGGTCCAGGGTGCCTCTTCATCGGCTGTTTGTTCTCATCCTTTGAAACGAACCAGTAATCTCGTAAGGAAGTTACCTTCCTGGGTTCCGTGAGCTGCTCGAGCAAACAAATTGAACCTCAAGAAGGGGTTGGTGGGAACCAGTGACTGAGAGGCAGCCAGTCAGAAGCACAGGTAACCATCCGCTCTCGTAACTGGCGTCTGAAGCGGGTGAGTCGGGGCTGGTCTCGTGGGACGGAGCCTTGAACCTGCGCCACCTGGCGCTTTCTCCAGGTAGATCTCATCAGCGCTGGGTTACGGCGTAGGACACCCGGCTGGGGCCTGGAGATGTGAGCATTGCTGGGTGTGGGGCATCCAGTCTCAGCGGAGTACTCGTGAGTGTCAAAGAGACCCGGAACGTGTTTCCATAGAAGCCAAACCCAACAATACAGAAAAAGGCTGTTAGGTCCATAAAACAGAAAACGAAAACCAGGACAACGAAATGAGAAGAAAACCACAGGAACATTTCATAGATGCAGAAAAAGCATTTGACAGAATTCACTGTGATTCAGAGTTGAGAATGCTCATCAAGCTGTATATTGGGAAAGGAACTTGCTCACACGGATAAAGGGTGTCTTTGAAGAACCTACAGCTAACATCGTAGCTAATGACGAAATACTGACTACGTTCACCCCGAGACTGGGTACAGGCACGCGCACCACTTCTGGTCACCACTGTCTTGGAGGGTCCAGCTACCGCAAAAAAAACCAGGCTGTAAGGATTGGAAGGCAAGACATAAGACTGAATTTGCAGACCACAAAACTGTTTACATACAAAATCCTAAGGAATCTATCAAAACCCAACAATTGAGCCAAGAAATGAGTTTAGCAAAATCACACAAGGCGTAGAAAAAAAAAATCAAGTGTGATTTTACAAGTTAGCAGCCAACAAGTGGAATTTAAAATTCGAAGAGAACAATCCACTTAGTGCTAAGACACACAAAATAGGAATAATTTTTTTGTTTTGCTATAAATTTTGTGTTTTGATGTCAAAACCAGGGAAGTAACGACATGTGTACACAGTTCTTTATCACATCTGTGGACCAAAGTATTGACCCCCCCCCCCCCCGTGTCCCCCAATCAACTGAGCACCAGAGACCTCCCTCTAGCTTCCTTTTTCTAATTTGGGCCTTTTTTTGGGGGGGGGGGGTTCAGGGCCACACTGGTGGCATATGGAGGTTCCCAGGCTAGGGGTCGAATTGGAGCTGTAGCCGCCGGCCTACACCACAGCCACAGCCACACCAGATCCTTAATGCACGGAGCGAGGCCAGGGATTGAACCTGCGTCCCTGAGGATGCTAGTCAGATTCCTTTCCACTGAACCATGACAGGAACTCCTGTTTGGTTTTTTTTTTTTTTTTTGAAGAAACTCCCAAACTGGGTTCAGGATGGCATACTGTACATCCCCACCAGCGAGGAAGGAGGGATCTAATTTTTCCACAACTTCACCAGCCTTCTTGCTACTCTTCATTGGGTCTAAAAAGTACCTCAAAATGGTTTTAATTTGCATCTCCTCTCATGATGCTCAGCATCTCCTCGCCTGCTCGTCTGTCACCGGTCCGTCCTCTTAAGTGAACACTCTTCATTTCTTTTGTCCATTTTCCACTTAGACTGTTTTATTACTGTTGACGTCCAAGGGTTCTTTATATATTTTAGATCTGAGTCCTTCGTTAGCTGTGGGGTTGGCAAATATTTCCTCTCAGTCTGGCTTCTCTTTTCCTCCTCTTAAAAGGGTCTTGATGCAGAGTTCTGGATTTTGATGAAATCAAAATTGAATTTTTTCCCCCGAAAAACGATTTTTTTTCTTTTGTGGGTTGGGTTCTTGGGGTCCCATCTAAGAACTTCACTCAGCCTCAGGTCCCAAAGAAGTCCTACTATGTTATTCTCTCGAAGATTTATAATTTTTACATTTAGCCTATGGATCCAGTTTGAGTTAACTTTTGTATAAGGTGTGAGATTTAGGTCAAGGATCTCTCTCTCTCTCTTTTTTCGGCTTGCAGGTATCCCGCTGCTCCACGCCATTTGTCAACAGGCTACCCTTCCTTCACTGACTGCCTCTGTGCCTCTCTCAGGTCAGCTGGGCGCACCTGTGTGGCGCCATCTCAGGGTCTGTTCCATTGCATGTGTCTACCTCCTTGCCAGCACCCCCCAGTCTTGATGACTGCAGCTGGACACAAAGTCCTCAAGGGAGGTCCAGTGACTCCCCCACGTTATTCTTCAATTTCAAAATGATTTCGGCTCTTCCAGTGCCTTTCCATGTAAATCTTAGAATAGTCATATTTACAAAAGATCCTGCTGAGGCTTGGGTAGGAGTTGTGTTAAATTTGTACATAAATTTAGAGAGAACTGACATATCTACTCTGTTGAGCCTCCTAATCCATGAACATGGTATGTCTCTCCATCAGTTCAGATCTTCTGATTTCTTTCATGAATGTCTTGTAGTTTTTATCCGATCAAGTCCTATTAATGTTTTGCTAAATCTACACCAAAGTTTTACTCTTTTTGAGGGGAGCAACTGTTAATGGTACTGCATTTAAAATTCTATTTCACGTTCATTGCTAGTATATAGAAATAAATTTGATTTTTTCTATTTTGATCTTAAGGCCTGTAACCTTGTTGGACTGACTTCCTAGTTCTGTGACTTTTGGAGTGGATTTCTTGTGTTTTTCTATATCATCTGAGAATAGGAACTACTTTTCTGATTTGTTTAGTTTATATTTCTTTTCTCGTATTTCTTACCTCACTGTACTAGCTAAAACAAAAAAATTTTTAAGTAAAAAACCTCTTCATTGGAAACTGCAGAACATTGGTATAAAAATTCAAGACCTACATAATTAGAGTGATATGCCATGTTCATAAATTTTGAAGGACTTGATATTGTTAAGATGTCAATTCTTGGAGTTCCCGTCATAGTGCAGTGGTTAACGAATCCGACTAGGAACCATGAGGTTGCGGGTTCGATCCTGGCCTTTCTCAGTGGGTTAAGGATCTGGCGTTGCTGTGAGCTGTGATGCAGGTTGCAGACGTGGCTCAGATCCCGCGTTGCTGTGGCTCTGATGTAGGCTGGCGGCTACAGCTCCGATTAGACCCCTAGCCATGGAACCTCCATATGCTGTGGGAGCAGCCCAAGAAATGGCAAAAAGACAAAAAAAAAAAAAAAAAAAAGATGTCAATTCTTCCCAAATGGACCTATAGACTCAATACAACCCCAATAAAAATCCCAACAGGCTTTTTTCTTTCTTTCTTTTTTTTTTTTTTTTGGTAGAAATTGACAAGCTCCTTTTAAAAACATCTTTTTAGAAAATGACCAAGTAACTAATTTTATAAAAGCAAAATGTTCTTACAATGCCTGATTTTAAGACTTCCTATAAAGTAAGAGCAAAAGAGAATTTGGTGTTGGTGAAAGAGGAGGCTTATAATTAACTGAACACATGAGTGGACAACCGATTTTTGAAAAAAAAAGAAAGTTGTCAAGGCGACTCAGTGGAGGCAAAGCAAAGTCTTCTCTACGGATGGTGCTAGAAAACTGGTGATGTGGATGGGAGTACAGGACACAGACCATCCCCATCACGTGTAAAAATGGATCCGATCTAAACTTTTACCTAGTAAACACTAAAAACTACAGACTTGAAAAAACATAGATGCCGATCTTTGTGGCCTTGGGTTAGGAAACGCTCGCCGTGCTGGCAGAACGCTGAAGATGAGCCTCTAGGACGCAGGCCCTGAGTGTGGGAGGAGCCTGTGGATAGGATGGGGCAGCCTGTGATTAGGCTGCTTCGAGCTCTGACGATGGGTGGACCTGATCTAAGGAGGAGGGCCTTTTGAGGAGGCCTTGCTGCTGGCCTAGAAGCAAGCAGCCGGCCCTGCTGCTATGAGAGGAGGGGGCCGAGTGGCAGGGAGCTGAGGGCAGCCCCGGGCAGCTGGGAGTGGTCCCGGCCCTGGAGATCTCAGTCAAGCAACGGCAAGGAAATGAATCCTGCCAAAGACAGGTGGGCTGGAAAAGCCCACTGACACCTTGAACTCAGCCTGGGGGACCCTTGGCAGGGGACCCCATGAACTCTGGGCAGCAGGACTGCTGCCTGGTTTGCAGTATGAGGCAGCACATTCTCAGCTGCTGTGTCACATTGCGGCACTGTAATACGAATAACCTAGCAATTAAACCCATCACTTTCTTAGGGCAAAACCCCATGAACCGTAGGAGAAAAGGTCATTTTCACTTGGAAGTCTGCTTGCATTAAAGATGCATATTTTTCCAAAGCTGACTTTCGCTGTGATCTTAGACAGTGTGTCCTTTAAGAAGGCCAGTGAATTCCTGACCTCTCTTTAGAAAAGCTTGCCTCTCACCCCCATCAGAATGACAGTAAGAAATGATTCTTCCTCCTCTTTCCAATAGAACAGCCTGATGAACATAGAAGAGAAGCATTAGAAACCTAGTAAATATCTGAAGAAATCTCTGGCTTTAGGCATTAGTCATTAGCTAACGCAAAACAAATGGGATGAGTCAGACTCTGGTTTCCTCGGGCTTTTTATGGAAAGCCCCTGTGTTCTTCCTGAGCTATTCAAATAACAGAAAGCAAGCAAGCCTCCACGATCCAGCAGCTCCCAAACTATCAATATTTACCACATTAGAAATTAAAGCCGAGAAAACTGAAAAATACAGGCATAACGCGCGTATACCGAGTCAGCCACCAGTGATTACAACGTCCTGTCGCGTGGCCTCCGGAAAACCCCTCTGTAGCTCTGGGGAAAGGGGCAATGAGAGCAGCTTTGACCTTGTGGAGCCCTTGCAAGGGTCTCGCACGCCGAGAACCCCTGCCCTGGACCACGCTGGGGCAGGGCAGCAGCCAGCAGCAGCCAGGAGGCGCTGAGCGGCGGCGTTCCCGCGGGCGTCCGTCTAGCATTGTCTTTAGGGCGGAAAGCCACAGGGCCCCGAAGGGGCGAGGACCACCCCCGCGGGGCGTCAACACGGGGACTCTCCAGAGACCGGGGAGCTCGAGAGACAGGCGACCGTAGGAGGTGGGCAGCAGTCCTTACTCCCAGGAAGCTTCGACCCAGGCTGATCCCGCGATCGCTGCAGTAGCTACAGCACACCCGCTGCTCCCTGAGGGTCAGGCCCCGCTCCTGGCGCCCTTCACGCGTCAGTCCCCTGAGTCCCCGCGGGGCGCGGGAGGGAGCCGACTGTCACCCCCCTGCACAGACGAGAAAACGGAGACAAGGGGTTTATGGAACCTGGGCCACGGAAGTCCCAGGTTCCTCCGTCCTCCTCAGGGAAACGGAGGTGGTAAAAATACAAAGAGGAGGACAGGGAGAAGGAGCCCACGCCGGAAGGGTGGTTAGGCTGCGGCGGGGTGACGGGGGTTTACGAGCCACCGCTGGTGTTCCTGCTCTGAGCCTGTCTGAATGTGCAGACACAGTCTTGGCTTGTGATTATTTCAGCCGCACCCTCGTGGTTTCAGACCCTCTTCTGCAGTCATGCAGGATGTAACGAACATTTATATATGTTCTAATTTTTAAAAAGAGCACGACAGAGACAGTAAAGGGCATCACATTACGAAACGACTCTTGAGGCCAGGCTCCTCTCTCCAAGCAGCGTTTCAGAAACGTGTGCAGATCGCATTAAATATGATCTTCCGAGCACTTTCTGCAAAGACCCGTGACTGGGGCTCCTTTCTTTCCACCACCCCTTCTCCCACACCCGACTGCCACCAGTGGCTTTGTGCTATGACGACACATTCACACAAACCACACAGACACTCAATTTTAAAATTATTTAACAAAAGAGAAAAGCGCCTGGCACTTTGAGGCTGAGGAACCTGAAGTCAAAAAGAAAGGCCTCTGTTAGCAGTACGTAAGGGGGCTCCTCGGCTGAGAAAGGAAAACCTTTCTTTATTCAGGATTCCCCCAAGGAGGGGGTGACTCGTACCACGCAGGCCATGCAGGCCGACTGCCAATCCAGTCCTCAGTATCCCGGTCACCCCAGCAGCGGGCTCAGGGCGCTCATCACGAGGGCTGATACCTCGGCGGAATCAGGCCTCCGAGGCTTTCCCACACTCGAGATGCACTGAAGAACCAAAACTGCCTTTCCACCCGGACGGCCACACCACAGTTTCCCTTAGTTCCGGGCACAGGGTATCCTCTGCTCTGGCAGATCAGTGCCCACGGGCCTGGGAGGGCCCATCCGCACACACACCCCACATTCCACTAGTCCCACCACCACCATCTTTTCAAACCTGTCCCTGTCCCTTTAAGTCTCCCCAACCCCCTCCCTCCAAGTCCGTCTTCACTTCCTTCTACAGGCAGCTTATCCAGGGAGCTAAGTTTAGCCACCAAATGCTAATCTTTCCTCCTGGGACGTCCCGAGGTCTTTGCTGGTGGGGCTGCCCTGGCACTGGCTGGAAGAATCCGTGCAGAGCGGCCGTCGGACCCCTCCCCTGGAAGGGGTGGGCCACCTCTCCAGCTCATTCCATCCTGTCCAAGGTCGGCCGGTCGGCCCTCACGGTCCGGGTTGCTTCCTGGGATAGCTGGTTATTTCTGACCCCAAACAGGAACGTTTACAAACACAGCATAGGCCTCACAAAACCCACCCCGTTTACTGCAGCACCTGGATCTCAACCGTGGGAATCCTCTTCGAGCTATTCCCAGGGAAGAGGAACGACGGCCTGTACGAGTGTTCACCCCAGGTTCCAGCCCCAGCTCCCGAGGCTCCAGCCCCAGCTCCCGAACTTCCACAGTCCCAGCTCCCGAGGCTCCAGTCCCAGTTCCCGAGGCTCCAGTCCCAGCTCCCGAGGCTCCAGTCCCACCTCCCAAGGCTCCAGTCCCAGCTCCTGAGCTTCCACAGTCCCAGCTCCCGAGGCTCCAGTCCCAGCTCCCGAGGCTCCAGTCCCAGCTCCCGAGCTTCCACAGTCCCAGCTCCCGAGGCTCCAGTCCCAGCTCCCGAGGCTCCAGTCCCAGATCCCGTGGCTCCAGTCCCAGCATGCGGGCTTCGCCGTGGAGGTCAGCTCTGGGCGCCCCAGCCCCGGGGGGCTCTCAGACGGGAGCTACTACTTGAACAGGGGCTGTAAGGACAGCTGACCTGGTGACAGAGTCCGAGGACAAGAAGCCAAGGAAAAGCAGAAAACCGAGTAAACGTCGCTTTGCCCGATGGTGTGAGAAAGACAAGGTTTAAAGAGCCGCACCCTCCCCTGGAGCTGGTGGAGCCGACCGTGTTGTCCTCCAGAACCGTTTCGAGCTCCTCTGTTTAGCGTCTAAGGACAGACAGTTCCCCCTTCGCAAGGACACGCTTCCAGAGCCCGTCTCTCGACCCTCTACTCAGCAATGTTTCACTGGGTGTGCAGTCGGCCAGCTGCTGGCTCTTCTCTCACATGTACTTGAACTTGAAAAAAAAATCATGAACAGTTGCAAAAACACACTCCTGGAAGACAGACTGATCACGAGCTCAGCTGTAATTAAAAAATGTGAACAGCAACTACGCGTGTACGTCTTGGGGTGGCTGACGACTTAAAATTCAAGCCCCAACCACTGCACCTCGTCCCATCTGTCGCACCAGCCAAATGCCGCGACAGGAGACAAGCAGCCCTGTCCAGCTGCCCAGCATCACGGCTGTGACCAGAGCCCTGCAGAGGCTGGGGCCCCCCGCCACCTGACCACAGCCACCAGCCCTACCTCCAGCCCCTGAGGGAACCGCAGAGCCGTGGAGAAACATGAGAAGTCAGGACACCTGGGAGTCCGGATTCAAACAGCGAGAAGCTCTGCCCGAGGTCGAGGGGGCGAGCACAGGCTTCACTTCTGGGAGGAGTCAGGGCCTAGCCGGGTGCCTGGTGAGGAGCTGCTCACAGGCACACGACTCACGAACAGGCACGACGGGCAGAGACCGCTCACCCACCTGGACAACCTCGCCCGCAAGTGTCTCGGGCCGCACTGTGCCACGCACGCCCCGTACATCATCTCAGTTCAGCCAGACGCAGTCTGACCACTCCTGCTCCCCAGGTGAGGAAACCAAACCTCCGAAGTTCACCGGCCAGAGGCCAGAGGCCGCTCAGCGCCAAGGCCAAGCTCCCGGCAGCCGGCGTGCAGGGCTGAGCTGCGACGGGCCCCCCGAGCCCACCCGCCCCCTCCAGAGGTGGAAGCGCGAGGGCCCGTCCCAGGAGCCCAGTCAACAGACAGGAACACGGGGAGGAGTCCCTGCCTGACCTGACGGAGGAGAGGGAGCAGAGGCAGCGGGACGGCGCGAGGGGGAGGCCCGGGGACCCCCACCCCGAGCCGGGGAGGAGCAGGAGAGCCCGAGCGGGATGCTCCCCCGCCACGGCCTCCCCCAGCGCGGCCGAACAAAGCGGGGGACGAGGCTCAAAGCAGCCCTCTGTCTGCCAAGCCCTGACTCATGGGCGGGCTCGCAGCTTGGCTCCCTGAAGCAAGAAAAGGCAGCCTCTGCTCAGGGCCGCGGGGCTGCGGCCGCGGGGAGGACGGGAGGCCAAAGGCAGGGAGCCCCAGACGCTCCCGGCGCCGGGCAGCTCTGCACAAAGGGCCCTTGTGCCGCGTCCGGGCTGACGGGCCTGCAGGCGGAGGGTCGGGCGCGCCCAGGCCACGGGACCACTGACTCAGCAGCGGCCGGGCCTCCAGCCCGCGCCAGGGGCCCCTCGGCCCGCCCGCCCACACCCACTTCCCCGAGTCTCTGCTGCCAAGAAGCCGGCGGGATCTCATGCCCCAGAGAAGCCCCCACAGAACACAGAGGGGTAGAAAGGCCACAGGCGACGGATTCCTGGGAGAAACGTCAGTCCCCAAACCCACACGGTGCGACAGGAGCCGAGGGAGGTGAGACGGAGTCACCCTGCGGCGGGGTGAGCGCCAGCCCACGCTCAGCACCTGCATTCGTTTGCTTCGAGGGGCAGGGCCGATGCCGAGGCCGGCGCAGTTTCTTCCTCCGGCCTTGCCAACCATCCCAGCAAACAGCCCGCTGGACACGGCTGCCCGCAGTGCCCCGGCCTCGGCCGCAGGGCCTGTCTGCCGAGTGGGAGGAGGTTCTGCAGGCGGTCCTGACCTGTTTTCGACTCGACGTGGCCTCATGATCTAGAGCCAGCTCAAGACAAGAAAGAATTTCCCCAGGACGCACAGCACCTGCAGAGAGCTGTCACGGAAAACATGTATGCTTCCTAAGGAGACGCATCAGCAAGGAGAAAGCTGGAGGCGCGCACCGACGGGCACCTGGGTTGGATTTATCCCTGGATCATCCCACGGGGCTTCAAAATCCAGCATTTTCACAGACTCCTCTTAATTAACCGAAAAAAAAAAAAAAAAATCCCACGAGTAGACCTCTGCCTTAAAAAGGGTTATGGCACAAAACGAATCCGCCGAAGGAGGCGGTCAGGACCGCCTCGGCCCTGGCTGGTCACCAAAGGAGACAGTTCGGTACAAGACTGGCAGGTCAGAACCGTCCAGGGGAGGAACACGCCGTGCCAGGCAGACGAGTCTCGTCAAATTACTCCCAGGAAGCCAACTGCCAGGCGCGCCGGGAGCCCACCTCGGCCCGTAACGAGGATTCCCGGTCGGCTCCTCGTCTCGCCTCTGCAGTGAACAACGGGATGTGGCCTCAATATCCCGTCAGCTTTCTTCCTTCGTGAACCAGAGACAGCCCGAGAAGACCTGGGCCTTGGGCTTGAGGAGCCAAGGGCCACGTCACAGCGGGTGCTCCCTCGGAAGCCCCAATCCGGGCCACTTTCGGGGTTCCTCCTTAGAACAACATCAGGGGGCTGTTCAGGAGCAGAGCCAAACAACACGTAAGCCACCCACAGCCTGAGCTGCGGGAGCCTCCTGGACAAAGGGGACATTTGAAAGCTGTCAGTAAACTGCTTCTCAAAACAACATGTTCCACCTTCCCAAACGGGGAATTTTGCTTGATATTTCCAAAAAAAAAAAAAAAAAAAAATTAAGTTCAGTAAATAAGAGGGAGGAGTGAAGGGTTAGCTCACAAAATCTTGCTTTTTAAAGACACGATGTATTATCACATCTGGCCCCGAGACTGGGAGAGAACGTTCCTTTCTCAAAGCGAACATTCACTGAGAAGCCAAAGCATAGATTCCGACGACCCCCCTCCAAAAAGCCGCTCCTGGGGCCGAGCCTCAGGTGAGGCTGAAACAGGACATGGGAACCTGTCTCTCAGGGTCGCCCGGGAGGAGGGACCCAGCCTCCACTCTCAGCAGAACAGGCATCAAACGCTCCTCCTTGAAGAGACCCTAAAGTCCGGGTCAAGCTGGGTGAGAAGGAAAGGCAGGGGACAGGAAATTATCACCGACAGCGAAGAGCACCCCGGCAGAGCAGTTTCAGCCCTCCTGTACACAGCATCAGCACGGTTTTAGTTCCCTAAGGAAGGTGCGTGAGGGGTCACAGCGGCGCTGTGCTGCAGCCCGAGTGGAGCGCGACCCCAGGGCCCAGCCCGCAGCTGGTGAGCAGCCGAGGACGTGTTCGGCCACATAAGGGAGTTCCACCCGGTGCCGCGCAGGAAGGAAGGCCGGATGCAGGCTGCAGGGGAAGGAACCTCGAACACAACAGGCCGAGGGAGAGAAGCCCGGCACACGGGCCCAGCCGCGGACGAGCCAGGACGTCTCCGCGGAGGGAGGGTGGATGGGAGGCGGCGGGGCTGGGGACCCAGGCGAAGTGTGAACCGGCCGTGGACATGCCCCGCAACTGGCCCAGGGGACGCCGCGCGGCCTGCTAGGTTTACGAAAAGTGCTGCGTGTGCACACTTTCAAAACGCCGCATACGATGTATCCAGGTGTTTACTCAGGAGCGCTCCGGGCTCCCGCGGAGCACTGATCCTCTCCCTCGAACACCACCCGCGCAGGGGACGCCGAGCACGTCTAAGAACCAGGTCGGGGGCTTGCCGTTTCCAGCGCAGGTGCCGCTCCAGTTACAAAGTGTGTGTGTGACGGCGCTGTGTTCCTCTTTAGGAAACCACAGCTATTGAACACAACAGCGGCAGGAAGGTCAGCAGACCCCGCAGGTCGAGGACGAGGAAGCGCACATCCCCGAGGGGAACGCCAGCTAACGTTCGAGCCGCTGCCTCGCGTGGGGCGCAGGCGCGGAGGGGGCGGGTGCCGGGCCCCCGGAGAGTTCGAGGCTGACGTTCCCTCCTGCGCAGACGCAACTGCGGGCCTCTGCGAACCCCCTAAAAGAGAGAGGCGAAAGCGGACTTCTGTTCTGGGTTTCCCGTCTAGTCTGGGGATGCCCAAAGCACCCCCTCTCCGCAGTCCCAGGAGAGGCCCCGGGAGGAGGCAAACCGCCCTCCCTCCGGGGCCCAGCGCCCCAGCAGCGGCGCCGCCACAGCCTGCGTAGCTGCGTTTGACCTATTTTTCTCACATTTATTTACTGTCAAAATCGTCCTTCACAGAAGCCGAAAATTGTACCTCTTTCAAAAAGGAGCAAAAAAGCCCTTCTTTAGAACCGTGCGTCCTTATGACAAAAGGGAGAAAAATCATTATCCTTATAATGTATTAAAACACTCTGGTACCTGAATGGACATATGTCAGGAGGCCCACGTCTTACAACGTTGACGGAGGCAGAGGGATAGCGAGGATTTTAGAAAAGAGCATTCAAGGGAAAAAAAAAGCATAGGGAGCAGGGAGGGAGAGAAAATGCCTGGAGGTCTTAGCACTCCTCCTGCAACTTTTCTCTAAGTTCAAAATTATGTCAAAACAGAAAGCTGAAAAACCAAAAAAGCCTAATTTTGTGCTTGTAAACACGAGCACCAGTGCTATCTGAGGAAGCAGTTAACAATACCTGAGAAAGTTGGCCAGTGAAACAGCTACCTGGTCGGCTCTGAGAGCTCCTCCTGCACAGGTAGGAGCATCAGACCGGGCCCTCTGCAGAGGGGCTGTTTTAGGGACTCCCAGAAGCCGCCTGGTCTGCCGGGTCACTGACTGCCCCACAAGCATGTTAGGAGAAGGGGCCCAGAGCCCCCCAAGGATGACTGCCTGCATCTTCTGTCTCCAGAAGGCTGCTGCACTCACAGCCCCTCTGGCTTGTTATTTGTTATTCACGGGTCCCTAAGTCATGTTCCCGGGAATCTGCTGAGCAGACTGCAGCTGAGATTCCGTATGAAGTTTGTTTGTTCGACGATTTGAATCCTCCAAACCACTCCAGTAACAATCAGCTTATCTGTTAATGTCACGGGGAAGCTCACTTTTATTTCATAATCCAGACTCCTCTCTGTTGGCATCTGGACATCAGCTTTGGCTCCTAATAAATGAATGATTTTCTCTACCACAGTTTAGGGATATACATTCATACTTTCATTTATCTCATGCTAAAGAATCTCTTTTCACTCAAGCATTTGCCTTAACTGCGAACTTTAAAAAAATTTCCAAAAAATTTACAAGATTTCCATTCCGACACGCTTCCTTGAGCGAGAGAAACCCAAACCATTGCTAAGGCAGCGCCTACCAGCCAGTTTAATCAAAGCTGCGCCTGTTGGTTCTCCGGGCTGGGGCTGCAGGTGCATGCGTTTGAGTTTTCCGAGGGTCTCTGGATCTGGGGGGGAGCAGGGTAAACGGCCCTGGTCCCGGGGCGGCACCTGAGCGTCCTGTCCTCTCTCACTCCTGCCAGCGAGTCCTGAAGGGGCTGCAGAGATGAATGGCAGCTGGACTTGCTTCGGGCCCACCCTCTTTGAGAGCGAAACCCTTGGGGCCCGGAGGAAGCACGAACTATTCAAAACGCTCCTGCGCAGGCCGACTGCTCCGTGTGGAGGGAATCCCACGACACTCTGGGTGGTGAAAAGTCATCATCCGTGACAGGAAGGAGAGGAAACGCTGTTCTTAAAGGGTAGGGACGTATGGTCCCAGGAACCCCGACAGACTCCCCCGATTTGAATCCTTGGCCTTTAGAATCGCTTTCATTAAAATTTAGGGGAAGAGCAGCAGCCGGTTTGCCAGGCTGAGGGCAGAGCGCTAAGCTTTTGCTAAATGAACACAAGAGCCGGGAGCAGCGGGTGCTCACTCAACCCGGGAGCTCAGTAAAGGCGAAGAGACTCGCCCGCGGGGTGGAGCGCCTACCCTGTCTTCACGCACAGCCACGTATGGTGCGTGCTCCGTGGCACAGTTCCACACACGGGCATCCAGTGCCTCTGAGCGCTCCAAAACACGGCACCCGACCCTCTCCATCCTCAGGCGAGGGTTCGCAGCGCTGAGTCTATTCACACTGTCGGACGGACCTCCAGGATATTTTCATCCTGAAAACTGGAAACCCTGTCCATTCAACGACCCCCGTGCCTGCCCCAGCTCTGGGCAGGCTGCTTTCTGTTTCTGCGAGTCTACCTCAGAGATCGCATGTGAGTGAAATGTCGTGGTCTCTTTGGGACCGGCTTATGCCAGGTGACATGATGTCGTGACGGGCCATCTCAGGTGTGGCATGTGGCAGAATGCCCTTCCTTTCTGAGGCTGTATCATGTTCCACGCTCTGGATGGACCGCACTGTGTTTATCCATCATTGTGGATGGACACCTGGGTTGCTTCCACCTCTTGGCTATTGCAGCGCTGATAGCAACAGGGGCGTGCAAATCTGAGAATCTACTTCCCGCCTTCTGCCTGTGTTTCCAATATGGGCAGAAGTGCTATCACTGGATCCTACTGTGGTTCTCATTTTTAATTTTTGGAGGGCAGTTCATGCTGGTTTCCACAGCAAGTGCACCATTTTATTTTTTTTTTTATAATTTTTTTATTTTCCCACTGTACAGCAAGGGGGTCAGGTTATCCTTACATGTATACATTACATTTTTTCCCCCACCCTTTGTTCTGTTGCAACATGAGTATCTAGACAAAGTTCTCAATGCTATTCAGCAGGATCTCCTTGTAAATCTATTCTAAGTTGTGTCTGATAAGCCCAAGCTCCCGATCCCTCTCACTCCCTCCCTCTCCCATCAGGCAGCCACAAGTCTCTTCTCCAAGTCCATGATTTTCTTTCTGAGGAGATGTTCATTTGTGCTGGATATTAGATTCCAGTTATAAGTGATATCATATGGTATTTGTCTTTGTCTTTCTGGCTCATTTCACTCAGGATGAGAGTCTCTAGTTCCACCCATGTTGCTGCAAATGGCATTATGTCATTCTTTTTTATGGCTGAGTAGTATTCCATTGTGTATATATACCACCTCTTCCGAATCCAATCCTCTGTCGATGGACATTTGGGTTGTTTCCATGTCCTGGCTATTGTGAATAGCAGTGAACATGCGGGTAAGTGCACCATTTTAAATTCCTGCCGACACTGCACAGATTCCAGTTTCTCTACATTCTCATCCACGCTTGTTATTTTTTTCTTAAAAAAAAAAAAATAGCAGCCATCCTAATGGATGTAAAAGATGCTACCTCACTGTGGGTTTGACTTACATTTCTCCCATAATTAGAGATGGTGAGCATTTTTCATATGTTGACCACTTCTGTACATCATCTTTGGAGAAATATCTAATTGCATCCTTTGTTAATTTAAAAACAGGAGTTATTTGATTTTTTTTTGTTGTTGTTGAGTTATAGGAGTTTTTAAAAAATATATTTTAGGTATTAACTTTTATGAGCTATGGGATTTGCAAATATTTCCTCCCATTCTGTGGGTTGCCTTTTCATTCTGTTGACTGTGTCCCTTTGAGGCACAAAAGTTTTTTAAATTTGATGTAGTTCTCTTTACCTAGTCTTGCTTTTGTTTCTGGCGCTTTTAGGGTCATGTTCAAGAAATCGTTGCCAAGTCCAATGTCATAAAGCTTCTCCACCGATTTTCCTCTAAGAGTTTTATTGTTCTAGGTCTTAGGTTCAGTTTTTTGATCCATTTTGAGTTACATTTTACGTGTATCATAAGAGTCCATATTTAAAAAAAATTCTATATAGCATTCAATTGAATATATGTACAAAAATATATCTGTGCCTCTCAATAGCCATTTAGGGTATTTCTAGTGTTTCGCAATTGTGACCATTGATGAAAGGAGTGCCTTTTATAAAAGCTTCTCACGCACATGAGAACAAATATCTCCCAGTCTTTTTAGGAGTCAAAACTAACTCTTGGCTGGCTTTTTTTCTTTTTCTTTTTTTGGTTTTTCTGTCTTTGTAGGGCTGCACCTGCAGCGTATGGAGGTTCCCAGGCTAGGGATCAAATCAGAGCTGTAGCCGCTGGCCTAGGCCACAGCCACAGCCACGCAGCATCAGAGCTGCGTCTGCGACCTACACCACAGCTCACGGCAATGCTGGGTCCTGAACCCGCTGAGCGAGGCCAGGGATCGAACCCGCAACCTCATGGATACTAGTCGGTTTCTCTAACCACTGAGCCATGACAGGAACTCCTCAAAAAAAATTTTTTTTTTTTTTTACTTTTTCACTTCTTCATTTGAAACCCTTAGGACTAGATAAATGTATTTTGAAATTTCAGATTTTGTCAAGTATTATGGTAATAACCCATACACTACAAAGTATTGCCAGCAGCGATTTAGGGTAGCCACTCATAATAGAAGATGCTAATATTTCTGCATGAACATTCTCATCAGTAACACACACACTCACACACACACACACACACACACACACACACACTTACACCAGCAGGGGAGGGAGACTACGAATGCCCAGAGGTAAGTAAGGTCACGCTGTGCCACCTTACTTACCAGCGTCGACAGGTCGGCGTTTGCTGCCAAACAAGTTATCAGAAAGGTTTCCACTTTCTAAGTTTGAATAAATAAATTTAGTGGCTAAGGAATTACTAATTCACACCTGTATCTTTCAGCCTCACTGTCATTTGAGGTAACAAATATAAGCTCCCTTCTTAGGTCCTGCCTTAGCAGGCTGCGGTTTTCCTGGTATTTCTCTAGTGCAGAGGGAACTCGGTGAAACAGCCAGTACACCAGAGAACCGCTCCAAACGCAGACATCCTGGAGTCCTGAGAGTTGCCCTTAAAAATCACGGAGGTAGGATGTTCTCGATTGGTGCAGTGGGTAAGGATCTGACATTGCTCCAGCGGTGGCGCAAGTCACATCTGCGGTGTGGGTTCCGTCTCTGGCCCTGGAACTGTCACACGCCAGGGGGGTGGCCAAAAAAACCAAAAAACCAAAAAAACAAAACAAAACAAAAATCAAGGGCGTAAGATGCAGCCCGAATAAGATTAGAATGAAACCAAATGCGGATGCTGACTCCTTTCTCTCCCGATACTGTTACTCAGTTAGTCACATTTTAAAAAATCCATTCATTGGTAAAACGGAGGTAAAAGATGAATACACTTCTCAGGTAGAACGGCTTTTAAAGCATGGATGGATAAAGGACAGTCCACACGCATCTCCGAAACTGTGAGTCACTGCTGTCACTCCCGTGTCCATCCTTTGACATCTGTGTTAAACACAAATGCACACGCGTATACGGAAACTCCCAGGTTTACCATCTGTCTGGTTTTGCAGAAACGGGATCGAAGGCCACACACTATTTGGCACTTGGTTTTACACCCACCTTGGCTCCGAGACGGGAATCTCCATGGCCTCTAGGGACCACCCAGGACCCTCAAGTATGGACACACATCTTCGACTCTCGCAGGACCACGAGGGGACGTTCATGACGCTGCAGTCTCTGCTGCTCAGGTCCACGCCGCGGGACCCACCCCCTGCCCCGGGGCGTGTGTACCTAGGTCTCCGAGCTCAACTCCTGCACAGAGAACCGCTTACGCAAAGGGTGGGTACACTGAACTTGCAACGGTCTGGCAGACGGTCCCCCACAAAGGCTGTACCAATTTACAGCCCAGTGAACAAAGGTTTACTTCCTCAAGCGCTTACTATGGTCGTATCATCAGCCCTACTTTTTCTTCCCATCTGATGAGTGAAAAGTAGTATTGCATTAGTTTTTAAGTCTGAGTTTTTCCTGATAACGGAGGATGGAGGGGTTAAGCACTTTTTCATATATGCTTCACTTCTGTGAAGTAAAAAAAAAAAAACAAAAAAATATATATATAATTAAAAGAGTAAAAATAGTGACATGCAGAGTTAAGATTCAATTCAAGCTATAGCACAGCTTAGTGTGGTGAGGAAAAATAAGTTTCCAACGTAATTAAAGTATACAGATAGCTACAAATCAAGTCCCAAGTGCAGCTGACGGAAGTTCACTGCTATGGTAGAAGTAAGACAACCACATATATACACACACATCAGAGTTTGCCCTGCAGAGTCTAAGCCTATTGTCCTAGTAAAACCGTCACTAGGGTTTCTTTTCACGCACAAATGCCCCCCCCACCCCCTTGTCTTTCCTTTTTAGGGCCGCACCTGCGGCACATGGAGGTTCGCAGGCTAGGGGTCGAATCGGAGTCGTAGCCGCCGGCCTCCACCACAACCAGATCCGAGCCGTGTCTGCGACTACACCACAGCGCATGGCAACACCAGATCCTGAACCCACAGAGGGAGGCCAGGGATCGAACCTGCATCCTCATGGTTCCTCGTCAGATGCATTTCTGCTGAGCCAGGACAGGAGCTCCAAAGATGCCCTGGTTTTTGTATCAAGTCACATGGTCCCCTGAACTTTACATGTAGATACCTGGGCTCCACAACCTCTACAGCCACACCGAGTGCGAACACTTGAGCAGGGCTCTGCTGCGGAGCAGAGCGGCCGCCCTGGAGTCGGCAGGAGGTGGCAGAGCCCGATTTCCTCGAGTACCTGAGAGCCACCGGCATGCGCGCTGGTCGCTACCTCCACGCGGGATGATGACAGGCCAGCATCGTGGCAGCCTTGCTCCTCTGCTGTTGCCTGCCTGCACGTCAGGCTGTCACTGCGACACCCTGCGACGCTTTACGACTGAAGGGATAGAGACGGAGCCAGCGTCAGGCTCGCGTGATTTCCTGCCAAAGGAGATGCGCAGGCAACGGAACCAGGGAAGCAAATCGCTGAAACCAAAGAAAAGAACCCAAGGGGCCGAGCTCAGGACCCTTCAACGTACAAAGTGCATCTCATTCAGCTTTCCACACAAACACAAAACAACAACATCCCAGGTGCCTAAGAGCCGCCCAACTACAACCAAGCCGACTGCTGAGTGTGGTTCAACGCAACTGCACCAAGGTGGGGCTGCTGGTTTATAACCCACGGTTTCTCTCTCCCTCGAGGATCCTCCAATCTCGCCTGATAAAATACCTTTGCCTTCTATGTTCCCAAGATATGTTTTGTCATTTTCCATAAAAGGAAAAAAAAAAAAAAAAGTCCAGATAATCACATCTTTCCAATGGCCAAACGCTTCAACTTCTGTACCCTGCTTCCCACTCGAAGAACAAATTCTGCAGCAGGTGTCAGGATTGCTTCCATCCATCCAGGAGGAGATCTTTCGAGGAGCTTGTTTGGTAAACACATCCGGCAGACTCCTCTCACCGGCATGTTTTATGTACACAGCAGATGTCAACTTGGAAAGGACTATATAAATCAGCCTTCTGGAACACTTAAACGTGCTATTTAAATCAAGGCATACAACAAACTGGCCTCCGGGGGCCAGACAGTTATCAGGACCAGCACGGTGCAGGGAGGGGAGGTTGGTGTTGGGGGGGGGTCGTGGAGGACCCTCGGAGGACCCCGACCCTGTGGAGAAATCTCTGGAATGACAGCTGTGACTCAGGAAGACGGCACTGTTCCTGGGACATCTTTAAAAAAAGGCAGCTTTTCCCACCCCTTCCCTTGAACAAGTCACACCCCAGGTGTTGGAGAACTCAGTACACATTCAACCAACCAGCCAACCAGCAACATTCAAAAAAGTTGCCTTACTTCCGCATGGCGTTAGGAAAAGAATCCACTAAAACCTGGGGAACTCTTTTTTTTTTTTTTTTTAATGATACCAAGGTCTAACGGACACACAAGAAACCCCACAATCTGGTAACTTCTGACATGTGCTCACACGGGGGGCCACTGCTATGGTCAGGATAACGAACGGGATTCCGTCGCCTCGAAGATGTCCACATGTGCCCTCCTCGCTCCCACTGTCCCCCCCACTGTCCGGCTTCTGTCCCTCCTTGGAAGCCTCGCCCTGCCCCTGCGGGAACGGGTTCCAGGCCCTAGCTTCCAGGTGGGCAGCGTCACTGGTCCAAGGTTGTCCTCCTTCAGTACGACAGGCCTATTTGGGGTCTCTCGTCTCTCCATATGAACATTATAACTGACACGCTGGGATCCTGACTGGGACTACGCGCAGTCTGCAGATCGAGCTGGGAGCCGACCTCTTGCCGAAACCGCGTCTTCTCACCGTGAACTTGGACTATCTCTCCATTTAGTTCTTTCTGAGTTTGGGAGCTCCCCTCACACAGACCCCGTACATGTTGTGTTCCGAGATTTACAGCCAAGTACTTCGTTTGGGGAGGTGTGAAGGCACATGATATTGTGCTTTAAATTTAAAATTCCGCCTGTTCCTTACTGATACACAGGAAACAACTGAATTTCGCAAACGCACCTTACATCTTGCAGCCACGCTAACGCTGTTTACTAGCTCTGGGAGTTCTTTGTCAGTTCCTTTGGATTTTCTGCGAGGTGATCACGCCGTCTGCCAACAACTTTGTGTCCTTCTCAGTCGGTACGAATTTTACTCCTTCCTCTTGCCTTTCTCCATCGGCATGGGTTTCCAGTACAATGCTGAAGAGGAGTGGCGAGAGGGGACATCCTTGCCTCGTACCTGATCTTAACGGGAAAGCTTCAAGTTTCTCACACCTAAGCCTGAGACAGGTGTTTTGGCAGAGAGTCTTTATCAAGTTGAAAAAGCTCCCCACTATTCTGAATTTACTGAGAGTTCTTAATCCCAAATGGTACTGAGTTTCGTCAAATGCGTTTTCTGTAGGTATTGAAATCATCACGTGACTTTTCTTTTTTACTCTGTTATGGCATGAATGACACTGCTTTTTAAAGACTGAAGCAGCCTTATAGACCTGGTATAAAGCCCACTTGGTCATGGGGTATAATTCTTTTTATATGTTTTTTGAATTTGATTTGCTAACTTTTGTTGAGAACTTTTGCATCAATCTTCGTGAGAGACGCTGTTGTCTAGTTCTCTTTTCTGGTTGTGCTATTAGGGTCGTGCTGGCTTCACAGAATGAGTGAGGAAGTATTCCCTCTGATCCCGTCTCCCAAAACAGAGCGCAGAGATTGGCGTAACTTCTTCTTTAAATATTTGGTGAATTCACCAGTGGACCTACCTGGGCCTGCTGCTTTTGGTTTGGGTAAGTTATGAATGATTGATTCCATTTCTTTAACAGATAAGATCACCTATTTCTTCTTGTGTGAATTTGGGCAGGTTGTGACTTCCGATGACTTGTTCACGTCGTCTAGGTCATCAGATCTGTGGGCAACGAGTTGTTCCTACTATTCCTTTATTACCCTTGCAGTTACCCTTGCAATTACCTCTCTTTGCTCTCCGGTATCAGTAATTTATATGCTCTTTTCTTAGATGGCCTGGTCAGAGGATTATTGGTTTTATTCATCTTTTCCAGACACCGGATTTTTGGTTTTGTTGATTTTCTCTATTGATTTCCTGTTGTCCAGGTCCTTGATTTCTGTTTTCTTCGCTTTAATTCTTTTCTTTTGTTATCTTTGGAGTTAATTTGCTCTTCTTCTTCTAAATTTCCTAAAGTGAAAACTTAGACCACTCATTTTAGATCTTTCTTCTTTTTTACTATAATCACTCAATGATCTAAATTTCCCTCTAAGCCCTGCTTTAGCTGCACCCCACAAATTTTGTTGTCATGTTTTCATTTTTATTTAGTTCAAAAAAAATGTCGAAATTCCTCCTGAGATTCCTTCTTTGACCCGTGTGTTATTTACAAGCGTGCTGTTTGACCTCCAGTGCTCTGGGATGACTGATCTAGCAGCATTGCCGTCTGCCCTGTGTGTTATTTTTATTTTCTACTCGTTTCCTTTGTCGTTCCTGTTTTTTTTTTTTTTTTCCCTACTCTTTTTCGGTCTTTTGTATACAAATGCTTAAAATTTTTTCTTGTGGTGAAATAGATGTAAAATGATATTCACCATCTTAATCATTTTTAAGTATGTAGTTCAGTTGTGTTAAATAGATTCATAATGCTTTGTAACCATTACCACCACATAGTTCTTTTAATCTTGACAAACAGAAACTTTGGACCCATTAAACACTAACTTTTCATTCTCCCCAGCTTCCAGGCCCTGGCAACCACCATTTTATTTTCTCTCTCTGTGATTCTGAATATTCTAAGTACTTCATATAAATAGAATCATATAGTATTTCTTATTTTTGTAGACTGGCTTCTTTACAACACTTAGTATAGTATCATTAAGGTTCATCTGCTGTAGCATGTGACAGGACTGCCTTTTCAAGGCTGAATAGTATTCCACTGTGTGTATACACGGCATTGTGCTTATCCTTTTATCTGCTGATGGACACCTGGGTTGCTTTCACACTTTAGCTACTGTGAATGATGCTGCTGTAAACATGGGTGTGCAGACACCTCTTCAAGATGCTGCTTTTGGAGTTCCCATCGTGGCTCAGTGGTTAATGAATCCGACTAGGAACCATGAGGTTGCGGGTTTGATCCCTGGCCTTGCTCAGTGGGTTAAGGATCTGGCGTTGCCATGAGCTGTGGTGTAGGTTGCAGATGTGGCTCGGATCCCATGTTGCTGTGGCAGTGGTCTAGGCCGGCGGCTGCAGCTCCAATTTGACCCCTAGCCTGGGAACCTCCATGTGCAGAGAGAGTGGCCCAAGAAATGGCAAAAAGACGGAAAAAAAAAAAAAAAAAAAAAAAAAAAGCTACTGCTTTCAATCCTTTCAATTCCAGAAGTAGAACTGCTGGATTACATGGTAATTTTATTTTTAATTTTTTGATGTGTTGCCATACTGTTTCCCAAAGCTGGCACACCACTGTATAATTCCACAACAGGGCACTGGGGTTCCAATGTCTCTACATCCTCATCAACAGTCTTTTTTTTTTTTTTTTTTTTTGCTTTTTAGGGCCACATCTATGGCATATGGAAGTTCCCAGGCTAGGGGTCGAATTGGAGCTATACCTGCCAGCCACAGCCATGCGAGATCTGAGCCACCATAGCTCAGGCATAACCCACTGAGCGAGGCCAGGGATTGAACCTGTGTCCTCATGGATACTAGTCAGATTCGTTTCTGCTGAGCCACGAAGGGAACTCCCCCCCTCCTTTTTAAATTGTACCCATGCTAATGGGTATGAGGTGGAATCTTACTGAAGCTTCAGTTTGCACTTCTCTGATAATCAGTGATGTTGAGCATCTTTCTGTTTGCTCACTGGCCTTTTGTGTATCTCCTCCTTTGGTCGGTTCAAGTCCTTTGCTTCAGTTTGGGTCAGATGGTTTTGTTGCTGAGTCTGAAGAATTCTCTACATGGTCTGGATATTCATCGCTTATCACATATATGATTGCAAATGTTTTCCAACATTCTGTGGGTTTTCTTTTTTTTTGGCCACACTCACGGCATATGGAAGTTCCTGGGCCAGGGACTGAATCCAAGCCACAGCTGTGACCTACACCACAGCTGCAGCAACGCCAGATCCTTAACCCGCCACGTCACCGAGGGAACTTCTGTGGGTTGCTTTTTCACTCTGCTGATAGCATCCTTTGATGCACGAAATCGCAGAATTTTCATGTAGAATCCGACTGGTCTGCTTTTCGCTTTGTTGCCTCTGCTTTTGGCGTCGTATTTTAGAAATGACTCTGCCAAACCACACATCCTCAAGTTCTGCCCCATGTTTTCTTCTGAGAGTTTCATAGTGTTCAGTCTCACATTTGGATCTACAATCAACTTTGGATCCATTTTTGGTATGTGGTGTTAGGCAAGGGTCTAACTTCAATCTTTTACATGTGAGTTTCTGGTTTTTCCCAGCACTTTTTGTTGAAAAGACTATCCTTTCCCCATAGAGTGGTCTTGGCATCCCTGTCAAAAATCACTTGAACATATAATAAGCGGGGGCTTATTTCCAGGTCCTCTATTGCATCTCATCGGTCACGACGACTGTCTTTATGCAAATACCACACTATTTTGATTACTATAGCTCTGAAGTGAGTTTTGAAATCAGGAAGTTTTTGAATAGGTAATACAGGCACAAAGCACAAAATTCAAGCAGTTTAAAAAATGGGGGGGGGGTGGACACTCGAGAAGTCCGTCTGCCCCTCCACATACCCAGCTCTCCTTTTCACGGGCCACCACTGTGCTAGTTTCTTGGGTTTCTAGGTTTTATTTATTTATTTGTTGTTTATCTATCTTTTTGTCTTTTAGGGCCACACCCGTGGCATATGGAAGTTCCCAGGCTAGAGTCAAATTCAAGCTGCAGCTGCCGGCCTGCACCATAGCCACAGCAACACGGGATCCGAGCTGCATCTGCGACCTACACCATAGCCCATGGCAACGATGGATCCTTAACCCACTGGGTGAGGCCAGGGACAGAACCCGTATCCTCATGGATACTAGCTTGGTTTGTTAACCACTGAGCCACGACGGGAGCACCCTAGGTTTTATTTTAATAGGCTTGATCCAGTTGTCCATTTTGTGGAGTTAACTACACTGCTTCTTTTGTATTTTAAAACCTCATTCGGGGCTAAATATCACCATCTAAGTTGACTGGACCAAGACAGGGCCGTCCTGAACAGTCTCGGAGACTGGGATTTAAGTACCACGTCCTGGAAGATAAAGAGCAGGTAAAGAACAGCGGAGCGGATTGGATGAGCAGTGAGGTCCTGCTGTACAGCCTGGGAACCAGATCGAGTCACTTATGATGGAGCAGGATCACGTGAGAAAAAGAATGCAAATATGTACGTGTGACTGGGTCACCTCGCTGTGCAGTGGGGAATTGACACAACACTGTAAATCGGCTATGATGGAAAAAATGAAAATCATTAAAAAATGTATTTCCAAAAAAAAAAAAAAGAACAGCAGAGAAGAAGAAAGACCACGTGAAAAGGGAGCCTTGACGGCCCGGCCCTCAGGGGACGGCTGTGCCCAGCGTCCCGGGCAGACGAAGCTCTTCGCCAGCTCCGTGTGCCTGTGCAAAGCCCTGGACGCCGAAGGCTCTGTGTCACAGCGAAGCAGCCCTTCTGAAGCGGGCGATGCTCCTGGGAAAGGGCACGGACTATTAAGTCCTGTGCGTGAATCACAGGAGGAGGAACCAGGCTTTCGAGTCCTGTCGGCCGTGGAAGGGACCGCAGGGGTCAGTCAAGGGTCCTCAGCAATTCCTACACAGGCCCCCACACGGACGGCGGGGCCCCCACCCTCAGCTGCTCAGCCCGAGGACCCTGGGGTCGAGGGCCCAGGTCTTCCGTGAGGAAGGTCTACACAGCAGGCTGCACGGCCCCGGGGTTTTCTAGCGCATCACCACATCAGCGGGTTAGGAACTGGGGCTTTGCCACGGACTCGATCGAGCACCCTCCCTGGGACTTCTCGTAGGGACGGTCCCTTTAAAGAAACTGAATAATAACGTGACTTTGCCCTCAATCCTTGTGTGACAGCCTCAAACATCCAAAACGCAGCGGAGCATAAAGAAATAAACCCACATACACGTGCACAACCAGCGGAGATGACGAAACACACGCAGGTTCTATGGCGACGCCTCCTGATCCGGCTGAGCGGCGCGTGGTGCAGATGTGGCCACACAGCTGTCATGCCCTTCGGAGACGTGAGGTTTCTTGTGTCAATGACACCCCAACAGAGCGGTCAGAATTCCTTTTAAGAATGAAACTGTTCTGCTTTTGAAGAACAGGGTATATGTGATACAGTTCGAAAAGAGCGCCTCAAAAGGGACGTGAGTGAACACTTCCAGTTCTACAACGCTGAAAATTGACCTGATACTCGCTCCATACGACTCACGCCCATCTCTGGCAATGCTGGTTGCATACAGCGCCCGCTGGGCAGCTGCTCTGTCGCTTTCCTTTCCCCGGTGCCTCTGCGGCCAGGGCACATCCCCAGACACCGGCGTGGCGGCAGCGCACCTGTGACGCAGCCGGGAGGTGCCCTCCTTTACGAGAAGGACAGCGGGGCTGAGGAGCCTGAGTGCTCGGAGTCAGCGTCAGAGAAGGACAGTGAGGACCTGGCGCTCCCGCTGCCCCCCCTGCTGCCCCCTCCCTCTCCCAGCACCCCCAAGCCTGCCCCAGCTCCGCCTGGTGCCCACAGACTACAGCTGAGTAGAGAAAGGTGCCCGAAGAGGAGGTAGGCGACACAACATCCGAAACGGGAGACCCCGAACGAGAGGGACAAGGAGAGGCAAGAAAAGGCCACTGCGGATCAGACACCAACACCCCAGGCTCTCACGGCCTGGGGAGCAAGCACGAGAGGGGTCGCGCGGGTCACTGCCCACGTCACCCTCCTCTGGGCTCAACACAGCAAGGAGCGATGCCACGACTCCGAAGACAGTCAACGTGAACCGTGTCCCGTTGTGCAGCTTAAGAAACACAATCTTGGAAAAACGCTCTGGAGATGTTGCGAAAATGCCCCAGAACGATGCAAAATGCCCGCTGCCACAGACCACAGTCCAATGGAGCTCCTTTTGGATCAAACATCGCTTAAGGGGTGAGATTAAAGCCTCGCCAAGTTCCAACCAGACCTGCTCACTGCCATCTCAGTGTCCGTGTCGCCAAAGCACCATCTTCCCACCAGCAGCCCGGTTGGCAAGAATGTCCCCATAAAACGGTCACGGACAGAGCGCACGGCCTGCTGTGAAAGAAAATCAGCGTGTGTTTCAAGGAATAAAACCCGTTCGCTAACCAGAGGCTTCTGTGCTGAGTTTTGTTAATATTATACAAGACCTGAAACAGCAGAGGAAGACGCCAAAGAGCAAAGCATCCCCACGCTGTGGCTCATCCGGGCAGAAGGCGGGCTGGACGCGACACCCGCGTCCTCAACGGCCTGCACCTGCCCTCCCTGGCCAACGCAAACCCGGACCGCCCTGCCCCTCTCTCACTGAATTCTGATTTTCTCAAAAGTCATGGGGCTAGGGTCTCTTTTAAAATAAACAATTTCAATGCAACCTAATACTCTGGGCTCAAAACCCTCGAAAAGGAGGGACATCCCATGTTAAGTATGAGGTGTTCTTAGATTAAAGGATGATGCAGATCTGGCAAAGGAGCTGACCACACAATGAAACATGTTTTCTCAGAGAAATGCAGAGGGACGAGGGGCAGGAGGGAGCCCAGGGCTAAGAGGTGGTGCGTGAGGAAGAGGGAGCGGGGACAGGGACCTGGCTAAGAACTGAGCGTCCGAGCCCCCGGCCCCCCTCGTGATGGTATCAGCGGTGGGCCCTTGGGGAGGTAACTGGGTGTGGATGAGGCCATGGGGCCGAGTCCCCACCCTGGGCTCAGTGTCCCTGTGGGAAGAAGGGGGACCAGGGCTCGCTCTCCGCAAGGGCACCAAAAGGGCACCCAGGCGAGCACCCAGAGAGGGCGGCATCCGCACACCAGGAACTGGGCCCCTGCCAAGAACCAGACGTGCTGCCAGCACCGTGGGCTTGGACTCACAGCCTCCAGGACTGTGAGAAATAAGCACCAGCCCGAGGTTCCGTGTCCAGCAGCCCCAGCCGTCCGACAGACACCAGATTCCTCGGGGCAACAGTGCTGTTGGGAAACGCGCCCACTCAGGTGGCAGAGGCTCATAAATAACACGTCTGGAGAGTGCCCTTCGTGGCTCAGTGGTTAACAAACCCGACTAGGAACCATGAGGATGCGGGTTCGACCCCTGGCCTCGCTCAGTGGGTTAAGGATCTGCTGTTGCCGTGAGCTGTGGTGCAGGTCGCAGACACGGCTCAGATCCCGTCCGTGTGGCTGTGGCTGTGGTGTAGACCTGCAGCTGCAGCACCAATTTGACCCCTAGCCTGGGAACTTCCATATGCCGCAGGCACGGCCCTAAAAGCAAAAAGCAAAAAAAAAAAAAATAAAAAGAAAGAAAAGCCCCAAAACAAAACCACACAACTCTGGTCTACTTTCAAACCTGCAACTTGCAAAACAGAGAAAGTTAATAAACACTTTTGAGGGGCTCCTAGTGGTCCTAGCAAAGATGCTTCCCAACCTCGGAGGACGAGGAGACTTCCAGTCTCCTGGCCTGTGTGTTAAGCCTCGGCTGCCTTCCCCTGAGTCCCTTGGGGACATGCGCTCACGCCCTCTCGCTCGCGTGTGTTCACACACACACACACACACACACACCCTACGGCACCCGAACCTTCCCACGACTCACTCGGACCCACCTGCTCAACTGCTAACACCCATCTGCTGGAAAGGTCTAGTGCCAACAGACTCAACAAAGACAAAGGCACATTTCACCAAAATTTAAAAAAAAAAAAAAAAAAAAAGGCCCAACAACCAACCATTTCGACCGGCTCTAACGGGACACTCTCAGAAAAGCTTTTTTAAAGGCAGCCAGAATAGAGCGACCCTTGCTTTTTCCAGATGCCTCCTCTGTGACCGTTAACTAAGTGCTCAGATTCTGACGGCGACTTCTGGGTTTTAGGGGGCATCCGAAATTTAAGCGGGAGGTCCAAACGAAAATGAGCCAGAAGAAAGTCAGCCTCCAGGCCAGAGTCGGTGGACTCCGAGAAAAACAATTCCCTCCCACTTGACTCTGCCTCAAAAATGGGTTGACATCATCAGCCCTCAGGGGATTGCAAATCAAAACCACAATGAGAAAAACAAAACAAAGCCGGGGGACTCACACTTCCGATTTCAAAACTACTACAAAATTACGGTAATTCAAACAGTGTGTTACTGACATAAGAACAGATATATCAACCAACAGAACAGAGGTAAGATCCAGAAACGAGGCTTGAACGACCAGCTGATTTTCGTCAAAGGTGCCAAGGCCGCTCGACGGGGACAGGATAGATGGTCAACCCCGAGCGCCAGGACAACCCACGTCCACGCAAGAGAAGGAGGCGGGACCCTCCTCTCTCCGCACGCAGACATTCCAGGTGGATCGACAGCCAGACGCAACCCAACAACGCAGGTGTGAGAGGAAGCGCGGGGGGGACCTTCCTGATCTTGGATTTGGCGATGAGTTCTTAGATTTGACACCCAAAGCATGACCAACAAAAGGAAAGACACAACCAAACAAACACACCCAGATTAAATTAGTTTCCATTCGTTCTTGTTTCAAACCCGCCATCTGGAACCGCCTCCCTCTTGCTCCCAGGGTGGCCCTTTCAGTTCCCTGAGGGAGGAATTTGACGGCGGTCAACCTTCTGCCTGAAAATGGCCCCCTTTGCCGTCAGTTGCCCAGACCGCGCTCCATCAGGCTGCTCTCAGGGACGCCAGCTCAGAGGATCCCTCGCTTTTTCCGGCTGCTGCCGTCGCTTTCAGGAAGAAAGCCGTCAAACTGCCGCGACTCCAAGTTCACCTCTTCCTTTCTCCGGAGCTTCTTTCCAGATTTTCCCTGGCGAGTTCCTGTTATGGCGTCGCACAAACAAACCCAGCTAGTATCCATGTGGGTGCAGGTTCCATCCCTGGCTTCAATCAGGGGTTCGGGACTCTGGCGTTGCCGTGAGCTGGGGTGTAGGTCACAGATGAGGCTCGGATCCCGCATTGCCGTGGCTGTGGTGCAGGCCAGCGGCTGCAGCTCCGAGATGACCTCTGGTCTGGAAGCTTCCGTATGCCTCGGGTGCATCCATCAAAACAAAACCAAAAATTTCTGTCTTCAATTTTCCGTAGTTTTGTTACGATCTAGTTACACCTTCTTTATTATTATTACAATCTTGCCTGGAATTCATTGGGACTCTTGCCCCTGAGGTGTGATACACGCTGTCAGCCACACGTTACCTGTGCAAACACCCCAGCCTTCTGCCTTCCTCGGAGTCCTGCGTAAGTGGGCGTCAGACTTTCTCACGCCCTCCTCCATGTCTCTCAACCTGACTTGTGTATTTTCCCTGCTTCTGTTGCTCTGTTCAGCATTCTCAATGCTTCCTTCCAATATTTCTTTTACGCTATGAATACTCTCTTTTATGGGGTACAAACTACTGAGTATTTTGATTCTTGTATTCTTCAATTCTAGAAGTTCTAGTTTGTTCTTTTAAAATGTTACACCACTTTTAGGGACGTTCCTGTTTTTCTAAAGACATTTTCTAACTTTTCTTTATACACATATAAAGTTATACGTGAACAGATGTGGTTTTTTTTTTTTTTCTTTTTATTTAGGGCCGCTCCCACGGCATAGGGAGGTTCCCAGGCTAGGGGTCGAATCAGAGCTGTAGCTGCCAGCCTACACCACAGCCACAGCCACAGCAACGTGGGATCCAAGCCCCATCTGCGACCCACACCACAGCTCAGGGTAATGCTGGATCCCCAACCCACTGAGCGAGGCTGGGGACCGAACCCGAAACCCCATGGTCCCCAAGTCTGATTTGTTTCCGCTGCGCCAGGACGGGAACTCCAACAGAGGTGCTTTAAAATCTGTGTCTGGCAAATCTAACACTGGAAGACTGGATTTATTTCTGCTGTTTGTTCTTTCTTCCAATTGCGGGCATCGTGCCTTTCTCCTTGGGACAGGGCTCTCTCTGTGATGCCCTCTGTCCTTAGAAACGTCGTTTGTCGGGACGCTCCCTGGCTTAGGATTCCAGTGTCTTTTCCAGGGAGGGCTTCCAGTTTCTCCTTGGGCACACAACCTGTCCCCACCTGTCTGCAGTCACTTTAACTGGCTTTAGAGTGCTGGGGTTCGTGAACTGCTCTTGTAAATGCAGGCGGCAGGGGAGCCAGCCCACAGGCGGGGTTTCATTTGCCTCGTCCCCTGCCCTGTCCTGGCTCAGCAGCCAAGCAAGGCTCTCCTTCCCCCTCTCTCGTGGGTTTACTTTTGGCTCGTGGTCACCTTCTGAGGTCAGCTTATTAGGACAGAGTCTCCTGCAGATTCTTCAACCCTAAAGATCTTCAATTTCCACCTCTTTTGAGACTCTGAAAAATCTGTCAAACGTTGCAGCTCATGGAGTTCCCTGGTGGCTCAGAGGGTTAAGGATCCGGAATCGCTGTTGCTGTGGCACGGGTGTGATCCCTGGCCTGGGAACATCCGCGTGCCAAAGGCGTGGCCAAAACGCCCCCGAAACAGAAAACACTGACGCTCAGGTTCACGGCTTCGACCACCAACTGCCTCAGCGAAAAACAGCTGCTCAGCATCTGCTGCTCTCGAGGTTCGACTCTCCCTTGGGGTTCGGCCTGGGACGCCTCACAATCTTGCCAGAGTTGAGACGCTCTCGCCAGGTGATTTTTAGCATTTTATCCAGCACTTAAAATTCTTTTCAGCAGAATTCTCCAGACAACCAGTCCCCGGAAACGAGAAGCCAGAAATCTCACCATCGCTGCTTGAGGAGACATTGCCCGGACGCCGCCAGAGCAGGGGGCACCTGACGTTTTCACACAAACTGGGACCCTGAATGGCCTTATGCTCCTGCCGCCTGCGTGTACGATGGGCCCCCTTGCCTCGGACTCTGTCAGCCGTGCACGCCAGTGACCACCACCAACGAACCCACAAAAAAGGACCCCTGTACTGTTTCCTGTGCCTTTCCAGGGTCAGAAGCCAGGCTGGTCGTCCTTTCTTCTTTCACGCAGCCTTGTGTCCCAAGAGCTCCCTCAGGAAGCCTGCGGCGGCCTTAAAACATTCCCTTCACAGCTTAGAAATACCTGTTACATGTGGCGATTTTTTCCTAAT
The DNA here is from genome assembly GCF_054392235.1 of Sus scrofa. NCBI lineage: Eukaryota > Metazoa > Chordata > Mammalia > Artiodactyla > Suidae > Sus > Sus scrofa. The sequence continues at coordinate 2,022,469 of NC_139385.1, forward strand.
TTGTTATTTGCCTTTTAACCGTGTTTACGCTGACTCTCCCATTCCAAAGCTAAAAAAGTTTACTTGGCCAAAGCCATTTTTCTTCTCCTTTGGGTTTCTAGCCTTGTTATCACGCAAAATATTCCATTATTATTTCCACTACAGATCATACTTCCTCCACCCTGGGCCATGATGCCACTGCCTTACAAACTTGCAGAGGTAAAGTTTGTTTATTTATTTATTCATTCATTTATTTATTTTTTCATTCACTTATTTGTGTGTGTGTGTGTGCGTGCGCATGTTTTTTTTAGGGCTGCACCCCCAGCATATGGAGGTTCCCAGGCTAGGGGTCCAATTGGAGCAGTAGCTGCTGGCCTGCACCACAGCCACAGCCACAGCCACGTGGGTGGGACCCAATCCGTGTCTTCGACCTACACCACAGCTCACGCCAATGCCGGATCCTTAACCCACGGAGCGAGGCCAGGGATCCAACCCACATCCTCATGGTTCCTAGTCGGGTTTGTTAACCACTGAGCCACAACGGGAACTCCGAGGAAAAGCTATACAGCAACGTCTTCCACAAGCATCTACGTTAAAATGCACACGTTCATTTTTTAAGGAAGAGGTTTTGTGAAGCACGTGCACACAAGGCTCTGTGATTAACGGCACGAAGGGAAAGGCCGACGTTCTGAGCAGAACACCCGCGTTTCTCACCCGCACAGGATCCAAGAGCAGCAAACACCTCGGCTTCCTGCTCCGGCATCCTTGGACGGGAGCCGCCCCGGGGGAGAGCCAAGAGCGCCCCCTCTCCGGAGCCGGGGCCGGGACCCAGACGCGCCGCCAAGGGCCACTCCAAGTCTCGTATCCGCATCTTGGCCGGCCGAGCACCAGCTTCGTCACCTTCGTCACCCGGGCAAGTGTCTTCCACCTCCAGGCCTCGGGCCGTCCCATCATCAAAGAGGGTTTGGTTCGAGGGTGTCTCAAGTCCCTCTGACCTTAAGGGCGAGTTTTAAGAAGACCGAGATGTTCCCCTGTGGCTCACACGGGCCAAGTCCATTTCGTCTCAGAGTTAAAAACTCACACTGACCAACCCAAAGACAGAAAGTAATTTCTGGTAACGCCATTTCTCCTAGAAATCACTCCCTAATTGCTGACCTTTCTGACAGATAAAAACATGCATTCTTCACATCCACGTGTCCACCTGTCTCTGCGTCTAACTGCACGTGTCCCTTTATGTGGTCTGTCTGTCTCTCTGACTACAGTTAGATGGAAACTGGGGCACCTCCACGCCGTGGAATACGACTCGGAAATAAGAGGACAGTCTACTGCCACGGCAACAACCTGGAGGCATCTCGGGGGCGCGGACACACGTCGACCTCGCGGTCACCTGCCATACGACTCTGTTTACACCGCAGTTCCCGGGAGGGGAGGCCCAAGCGGGGGCTGTCAGGGTGCGGGAGGGTGCAGGGAGGGCAGGCTCGCCCGAGGAGGGCGGCGGGAGGGGGTCTCTGCGGCGCCCGACCGCAGGGGGGGTTACGCACATCGCCCATGTGGTGACGTGACACAGAACCACTCACACCCTGTACCAACGTCAGGTTCGTGGTTCTCACAGCAGACCGCAGTGCCCAAGATGGAACTTAACCGCTGCGGGCACGGGGCAGAACGTGACGGACCTCGTTGCCCGTCCTTGCAACCTCCTGTGAATCCTTAATTATTTCAAAAGAAAAAGGTTTTTTTTCAAGGTGTTAGAAAAAATGAGCCCCTAGTGACCGACCAGCACAAATCAAGGGACACTTGTTCCCAACAGAAAAAGAGGAGCCCAGGGTCTCAAGAGCACATCACGAAGAGAATAAACGTAAATGGGTAATGAACCCATGAAGAGAACTCAGCACCGGGGCATCCGTCACTTCGCGGCCGGTAGGAACCCGAGGAGAAGAGGAAAGCCAGCACGGCCGAGGCGAGGAGAAGCCCCACACACGGCTGGCGAAGGCGGCTGCTAGGGCTGTAAGGCGGTGCTGTTGGCTGGCCCCAGTTTTCACCATTAAACCACAATCAAACGCGAACTCAAGACCTGTGAGCTCAACTAGTCCCCAGCCAGCCCCAGGGGGCAGGGGTCTCGGGGAAAGCCTGGGTCAGGTGTCCTGGCGGAGAGCACGGACGTCGAGAAGAGGCAGCCAGATGTGTGTGCACGGCGGGCACGGCGGGCAGGGGCTGGTTCCGCGTGCTCTGGGCTCAGGGGGCTGGCCTGGGAGCCACCCTCAACGGGGACAATGGGCTCGCCTCCAGTGGACGGCGTTTAAAAGAGAAATAGGAACTCCCTGCAGAACAGGTCCTGACTCACAGACGCTGAAAACCCTGACGGTTTCCAAACGAGACAGTTCGAGGGTGGGGGGTGCGCTGGGGGTGTGGGATGGAAATCCTGTAAAATTGGATTGTGATGATCATTGTACAACTACAAATGTAATACATTCATTGAGTAAAAAAAAAAAAAAAAAAAAAAGATAAATAAAATACCAGGCTCACTCTCGACCGCAAGGCTGATGCTGAGGGGATCCTCGAGCTGGACCGCCAGCGACAGAGACAAGACCCCTCTCTGGCTCTAAGATACGCAGCCCTGATGCCTCCCACGGCTGCCCTGGAGCCACCATCCATCACCTGTCACCTAGGTGACCGCAAAAGCCTCCACAGGGCCTCCCAGTTTCTACCATCCGTGCAGCTGCCCACGTGACCCAACGAGACTGTAAACCAAGCCGGATCATTCCTCTGCTCAAAGCCAGTCCTGCCAGGGCCCCTCCGGTGCCTCCGAGCCCCTCTGCTCTGCAGACCCGTCCCTCTCACCGCATGGGCTCACAAGGGGACAACGCCTGCTCCCACCCGGGGCCTTTGCTGCTCAGGGCTGGAACCCGTCCCGCCCTCTTCCCGTCTCCTTCAGAGCCGCTCTCCAAACACAGAGGCTCCAGCGGTACGCCATGCGTGCTGCTGCCACGGCTGGGGGTCTTGCCCACTGCCCAGGTTCTCGACACCCGTCCGCCTGCAGGGAGGAGGAGCAGCCGGGCGGTGGAGGGCGCGACCCACGGCGGCACCGGCCAGAGAGAGCAGGAAATGCAGCCTGGCCCCGGGGCCACCAGGATGCAGCCCCGCCTCCCCCAACACTCAGGCTGGGGCCTGCCCCTCGCCCACGACTCATTTATTCACTGTCTGTCTCCTCCCGTCACAAAGTCAGCTCCACACAGGCTGGGAGTTGTTTGGGTGGTTGGATGCTGCTATTTCCCTCGATTTGTAAGAGTGCCTGACACGCGGTGGCTGCTCTGCAAACATTTGCCGAATGAACGAATTCCACAAAATGAAAAAGACACCCCGGACCGAAAGCACCGCTGCGCAGTGTCACCGTCGGCCCACCAGTAACGCTGCGCAGAGCGAGGCGCCCGCTCCACATGCAGCAGCCCCGCCGTCGCAGAGGCAGCAGCTCCCAAAGCGGCCCCGGCCCAGCAGCCAGCCCGGCCCCCCGTCCCCGCAGGGGCCCTGGGCCCAAGCTCCAGCGCACGCGTGGGAGGACGGGCCCGACGCCGGTGGCACCAAGTGGCCCTCAGAGGCGGGCTCTCCTTCCGCCCCTCCTCCTGCCTGGGGGACCCGCCTGCCGGCCACGTCTGGGGAGAGGAGCCGGGCAGGAGGAAGGGGAAGGGTCTGGACAGAAACTCACCGTGTCATCCATCTGCCGTGTGTCCGGGAAAAGGAGGAGTCATGGCAGCTTTGGCTTTTCCATCCCAGGCAACCACAGCTACAGTAACAGGGCGGACGGACGCCCAGGAACACTCGCCACCTGCCGCCAATGGCGGGAGAGCACATCACTTCCAAGCAGAAAGACTCTTTGAAACGTTCCAGACGGCACCACAAGAAAAGCAGCGGCTAAAGGCAGCGTCCCATTCCACTTTCCGGGGGTTTTCCTGTCTCCCCCGACCTGAGCCTTGGATTAGAGTCTTTAAAAAGTCAAGCCCATAGAGATCTTTGTAGCAGAAGAAAGCGCAAAAGGGTCGCCACCAACGGGTGGGCCTGGGGAAAGCTCAGGGCTGGCAGAGACCCTCGGCCCTCTCGGCACCTCCCGAGACACGGTGGAAAGCGCTGTTATCCCAGGCCAATGGGCATCAACCCCCCACGTGCCAAACATGCTGCTACTTCAGGTCTCATCAACCGGCGACCGGGAACCTCTTCCCCGGGCAGCTGAAAGGAACCGCCAAAACCTCGAGAGAGGAGACTTCTTTCCTAGCAGGACGGGGTGCTGGGCACAGAAGATGCCCCAACTGCCTGTTCACTGTATGTCACCGTTTCCTGTGGCCTCAGAGAAAGTCACAGAAAGTTACTGTGGCTGCACATCACCTCCTCTTGCATTCAGCCCCGGGCCCTGGTGTCTCGACAGCTCACGAAGAGAGCTCGGGGGAAGGACGTTTGAAACCCAGTTACAGTCACACCAGCAAAAGCACAGGCACGTTTGCAAAGGACCGTCAGGTAACCTGTGGTGTCCAGCCTTTCTGGAAAGCGACTGGTTCGTTCCTTTTTTCTACAATGATGTAACCCCCACCTGGCACAGGCCGAGGTGTGTTTCTGGGAGGAGAAGGAGAAGCTGGGCCAGTGCTTGAGCCCCGAGCTTCACCAAAGAAACATTCCAAGCCTGAGAACTTGCAGACGGTGCTTCTCCAGCCCTGAAGCACATCCGCGGGGTGACGGGTGGGCGAGGACCCCAGGCAGTGTGGACACGGACCACAACTCCCGAGCTGATGCAGTTATCCCGGAGTCATGCTGGAGCCCCGACGGCACAGCATAGGCGGGTTTTATGTTAGGAGCTGGGCAAGTCATTCCTGATTCCTTTTATAGTTAGCACGTTACTCACCTGGCCGCAGGGTAATTTTCCTCTTGAAACCTCACAGGCGTTGGGTCTGAGGCAGCAGCCGCCACACACACAGCCGTGATGGATAACTCCCTCCACATCCAAAATGCAGCCTCGCCTCTGGCCTTTTCTAGAAATCTCTGGTAACATCACCAAGACTCAGTGCTTCTGAACCCAACAGAAAAAAAGAGTCTCTGCAATAAGCAGAATCACCTGACTTCCAAAAATCAGGAAATATGTGCCGTCAACCAAACTCCCGGCTCTGAGCTCAGTCTCGAACCCCATCTTACAAAGTCCAAAGGATGCAGAAACGTCCGAGAAAGCGTGACCCTGTCGCGGGAACTGGAAGGCAGTGAAAAAGGACCCCACAGTCCAGGGAACTTGCTTAACATCCCAGAATCGGGAAGCAAGAAGCAGCGGAGGAGAGGCGTCCTCTCTGTGTGTGTGAACGGGGTCTCTGCAAAGCCCCCAAACGTCTGGCTGAGCAAATGCTCTGTGGCCAGGCAGGAAGACATGACGAGAGGACTCCAGCAGAGGTACCAACCGCCCTGGCACCTGCCCGACCCTCTAGGCAAAGAGGCAGCTCATCTGCAGTGACGGCAAGTTGCTCAGCGCAGCCGACCGGCTGCAGTTTCCAGCACGGCCCTGGAGAGCAGAGAGCGGCGCACACAGCGTGTCTGGAGGGCAGTTAACTGGGTAACGAGCAAAGGGCTGTGCAGAGGAGCGGCAGCGGTGGCTCCCAGGACGAAGGCACGGCCCACCCCCGGCTCGAGCCAGCCCCTCCCTGCTCCAGGAGGCCCTGGGCGCCACTTAGGCTTTCTGCTACCCCCACCCTGCACCTAGGAAGAGCCAGGCCAGACCTGACCCCCCGGCGGGGCGGGGGTGGAGCCAAGGAAGAGGCAGAGCGGCCGGTTCCCAGCGCACACAAGCTCCCGCCTCGCCCGCTGTCCGGACTTAGCTTCCAGCCACTCAAGGCCCTTTCCTGCTGCGGGCAGCGTGACCTGGGACTCCTCTAACCTGCACACAAAAGCGGCCCAGCTTCCCGCGGGCAGCACCGCTGCTTGGGCGGTGCCGAGGTCCCGCACCCCTCGAGCAAGGCTGCCTCTGCGACCTCACCCCCAGCAGGGCCCCCGGGTCACTTCCACTCATCTTTAGAAACCTCCTCCAAGAACAACTCCCTGCCTCTGTCGGGCGGAATCGCCTGCTTCCCCCCTTAGCCCCGGTGCAGCCAGGTATTCCGGGTGACACTTCTCGGCGCATTTTTAGGCAATTATGTGCTTGTGTCTTTGCCACAGCAGATTTCTGAGAAGGCTGAACGGGACCTCAGCAGAGTGCCTGGCACGCAGAAAAGGCCAAGTGACACAACACCCAGCAGACCGCCTGGCAAGGAGGCCCACGGTGTACACACCCACGGCCACGGTCGGTGCCGCAGTCACACACAGGCTGCCGGTCTAGAACCCGGCCCCAGCTCCAACGGTGGGAGAGAGCCGCTACGTCACGGAAACGCTGCCCAGGTGCTGCAGGATAAGCACGTTCCTTAATAATTCGCCAGATGTCTTTAAAAAATTCAAAATTCTCTTGTATCAGCAGGAGGGCACACAGACACCACTCCGCTCAGCCTCCCTGTGCAGACCCCGTCTGTCGCGTGTTCTGCTCTTCCTCCCTCGGAGCGTTCAGGCAGCGGAGGCCTCACCCGGCAAGGTCACCTCCCGGCCTTTGCTCACGAAGCCAGAGAAGGGCTCCCCGATCCGGGCGCTGGATGACAGCGGACACGCGTGAACACGCGGGGACCGGGGCCTGGAGAGGAGGACGAGGCTTCTCCCTTTGGGGACGGGCAGGGTCCCGCCTCCTCTAGGCAGGACACGCCTCGCGGTTTAAACACCGACGGTGGATGAGGACCCTTGTCAGGTCCGCGCCTCCTCAGAGTCAGGCTGCGGGGGCACGCGGTGAGCACGCCGGGGGGACCGGCTCACCTCGCGCCTCCTTCCCCTGATCACACGGGCTGAGGTCCAGGCTAAAGGCTCTGTGGGGACAGGCGCCTTTTCCAGGACACAGGAGGCGCTCCACAAACGTCCACTGAGCAAACGACTACAGAGAGAAACGCGCGGACGGGCCTCGCAGGCAGACCCGTCCCTCACTGTGGCTGCTGAGAGAGAGGGCGGCAGGCAAGCCACGGCCTCGCCGGGCTCATTTCCCATCTGCGGCGTGTCGAGGGCTGGACGGCCCAGCCAGGAGGGCTCTTCCTGCCCCAGAACGCAGTGCCCGGCGGCGGGGGGCGCAGACACAGAGGTCTGACCAAGCGCCCCACCCCGCGGACGGCCTGGACGCACTGATGTCCTGCGCACACCCCGTAATAAGCGGCTCTGGCTCTTTCTAGTTCCTTCTTCAGTAAGTTCCCAACTGGGAACGGCCATTTCCACCCAAGCCCGGGACGGACTGGCACCTCCCTTCCCAGACCATTCGCGTTGATGGGGGCAGGGGGCCGAAACCCCCGTGCCGCACTTGGACGGCCTGCATTCCCCGGCTGGGGCTGCCCCTCCCGCCCGAGAAGATCAAACCTTCCTTTCTCGGCAACTGCATCTTCGGTACGCTTTGCGTCTTTCACTTTAATCTTTAAAGTTCACTTGAGATGCATGTGCACGTGAAAGGGTGATAAAAATGTCACCCACCAATAGACATTAAAATTAGTAGCAGGCAAAAGCTGGACGAGAAATAGGATATTTGCTTGGGCTCTAAGCCCCCCGCCCCCAGTACTTATTACCAACAGAGCAGAGGGTAACTGCACGGAGAAACCCGGCAAACACCACCCTCACTGAGGGGTCGGGCTCTGGTCACCAGGACTGGGCAGGCGGAGAGCACGCGCCCGAGAGGACACACGGAGTGGACACCACAACGCATCCGTGGCTTTCTTGCCAACATCTCATTCTAGTGACGAGAAAACACCTGGCAAATTCAAAGAGGGACTTTCTGCAGAAGGACTGACCGGGGCTCGTTCAAAATGTCAAGGTCACGAACACCCACGAGCCCAGGGGCGGCCAAGAGCGCGTGGAAGCTGAGCTGCAAGGAGGAGCAGGGCCTGAGCAGAAGCCCTCGCGTAAGCGATAAAAAGACACCTGACCCACCAGAGAAACTGGCCAAAGACGGAGAGGCATCTCCCAGAGAGGAAGCACACAGAGCCTGACACTCAGGGAAATTTCGACAAACACTTAAGGAGATACTTCAAACAGTCTGCAGTCCGCCAGCAGCGAAGACGGGGGAGGTGCGCGCGGGCGGAGCTTCTCGGCTGCTCGAGACGCAGACGAACAGCACACGCGCCGCAGAAAACCACCCGCCCAACCGCCCGCCGATCCGGGGGCGCCTGCGCCCACCACCCCCTCCCCGGACTTCGTCCCAGAGAGCCCGGAACAGGTGCATCTGGGGACGCGCATTTGTGACGGCCCCATGCGGAGGGTGACTCCCAGGTGGACCCGCGGAGGAGGCCGGCACCTGCGGGCCACCCGAAGCGGCGGCGGCGGCGTGGAAGGAACAGCCCAGGAACGCGTCCCAGGGCACGGGGAGGAAAACGCGCATCGCAGGGCAAGACACACGGGATGAAACCACTGACACGAAGCTTAAACCAGCTGACTCAAGACTCCACGACTGAAACCCGACGACAGCCCGTGGCAACACCGTACAGACGGGCCAGAGACGGGCGACTTCGGCGCGGGACCAGCTCTCGGGCAAAGGGGCAGGGAGGCCAGCGGGGTCTCTGGCCCCCGGGGCTGCCGCCACCTCTACTCAGGTTGCAGGAGAAACCAGGTCCGTTTCTTCACATGCAGTTCATGCGGACGGACACTGAGAATGCAGAGCGGCTACACACCCCACATTTCCCGTTTAGAGACTCACACCCTAAATGGGACGGAGCAGTGAAGCGGACTGGGCTGCTTGAAACTTTCAGACCTGAAGACGAAACGAAAGAATCCCGAGGGAACAAGTCCGACGGGGTCCGATTAGCTTCCCGGGCGTCCATCTGAAAACCTGACTTGCCAGGCGGGATCCATACCTTACAAGCTGGAAAGCGGCCGGAAGGAAGCGTCAATTTCCCACCACGAGCAAGATCTAGAAAACACGAGCTCCTTGGGTGACACCCACACGGACAATTTTAAGAATCCTTATATTCCTTGAACCAAAAACATTTTCCGAGCCTGAATGAATCCGTTTTGTTCCCTCCTGAATCATTCAGAGAGCTTAACGAGCCTCTGCTACGTGTTCTTGTTCCTAAAAATCAGGATTTAGAGCAATCAGAGCGTGCCTGTACCTTAAGAGTATTTTTTTTTTCTTTTGTCTTTGTCTTTTTAGGGCTGCATCTGCGGCACATGGAGGTTCCCAGGCTCGGGGGTCGAATCGGAGCTACAGCTGCCGGCCTGCACCACAGCCCACAGCCACACCTGATCGGAGCCGCACCTGTGTGACCTACACCACAGCTCACGGCCTCGCCGGATCCTGAACCCACGGAGTAAGGCCAGGGATCGAACCCGCGTCCTTGTGGATGCTCGTTAGGTTCAATAACCACTGAGCCACGACGGGAACTCCATGGACCTTAAGAGTCTTTAAGGAAGATCTACCAGAGCTGGCACTCGGTCCCGAGAACAGGCTGTGTAGCCCGGAGGCAGGGCTCACTCACCAGCTGGAACTCGCTCCTCCGGCTGAAGGCTTCCCTGATGCCCGAGTCCCTCCAGAGCGCGCTCAGGGCCGGGACGTAGAGCTGAAAGGTGGCGGGCTCCACGGGCAGCCCCGCTTTGCTCTCAAAGGCCATGAGGAACATGCCGTGCTTCTCATTCTCCGAGTACTGCCAAGGAATGCCAAGCTTCTCTCGCGCATCAACCAGAACCCTGGAGCCCTGGGGGGGAGAAGACACACAAAGGCTTTCATTGTGCTCCAGAGACGCCGCCGCCGCCACCGCGAAGGTGGACTCGGCCCTGATGGGTCATAAAGCAGGAAGCTCACAAGCGGTCACATCTGCAACCCGGGTTTGTCTCAGGTGGTTCTTCCTGGCACGGACGCCTTACTCCCAGGAATGTGACAGGACCCAGACAGAGGGACACAGGCACCACATCAGGGTCTGCCCTTGCTGGGCGCTCCCTTGACAAGGCCCCGGAAAGGACACCGCTGAGCAGGGAAGAAGTGGCAACAAACTCAGCAGAGTGACATGTGAAAAAGGAGCGCCGACCGCATCCGTGAAAGAGACAGTGTTTTAAAACCACCACGAGCCCAGGACTGCTGTTGTCACCACTGACATCTGGCAGTGGCTCCACAGGGAACTGGAGAACACACACACACACACACACACACACACACACACACACAGAGTCCCGAGACAGCAGGACTGAAGCGGGACGACGCCCGTGGAGCGGGCGGCCCACTGCAACAGGCGCGGGCGGGCGGGTCACGGTCTAGCTGTGTCTGCAAGCATGAGCAGCACGGCCATTGTCTTGCTGATGTGCGCACTGTTAGCGACGAAGTTTGGATTCTCTGCCTTCCCTCACCCCACTGGCAGGATCAAGGGGATGGAGAAATAACCTCAACTCGAAGAGCGCCAGGGAAAGCGTCCGGCCTGCGGAAAAGACTGCCGTGGCCATGACTGTCTCCCGGGCAGGAAGTAGGTCTGGCCCATCGTCCTCCGCCTGGTGCTTCGAAATCAGCAACACGGCACCCGAGGAAGTTTCTGAGTTTTTCTGAGGGCGCCCTCAGCGAACCAAGAGCCGAAGGGCCCCTCCCCATCTGGGAAGGCCTTGGCAGGCTCAGGGCATGTGCGGGACCCTGCACCACGGACGGCGGTACCCTCCCCCCCAGCACGGAGAGCAGCAGGACATCACTGCCCACCTGGCACTTACTTTTAGGGGATAAAATTGGAAAAAAGAACCGCCGTATGGAGTCTGAGTCCCCTGACCTACAATCCCCCATTCACGTGTGCCGTTCAATGGCTTTTAGCTGGCGGTTGTCCTCAAACACCTCGCTTCCAGAACCCGGAGCAGAGGCGCGGAATGGATCCTGCCTTCTGCACGTCGCCGCCGCAGCATCGGCTCGCTGCCCCGGACTTCCCTTTCTGCCGTGAGCCCCTGGGCTGAAGGGCAACGGCGAGAAGGAGAGTAGCCACGGCCGCCCTCCAGACCTAGGGACCAGGACACTCTGGTTCGAGAGGTTCCTGTAGCTCTCTGCTCGGGGTCCGTGCCTGTCGGCCGTCGGTAACCACACCAGGTCCTACTGATTCACAAACGTGTTTATTGCTTACTCGGGGCAAAGCACTGGGCTGGGTACTGCAGGACAACAAAGCGCTTACTGAAGCATTCTGAGCTCTGGAAACTCAGAAGCTCGCTGAGACAGGGAGAGAGACAGATGGATTAAAAAAGTTAACACCCAGAGTTCCCGTCATGATGCAGTGGTTAACGAATCCGACTAGGAACCATGAGGTTGCTCGCTCAGTGGGTTGATGATCCGGCATTGCCGTGAGCTGTGGTGTAGGTCACAGACACAGCTTGGATCTGGCGTGGCTGTGGCTCTGGTGTAGGCTGGCGGCTACAGCTCTGATTCGACCCCTAGCCTGGGAACCTCCATGTGCCACAGGCGCGGCCCAAGAAATGGCGAAAAGACAAAAAAAAAAAAAAAAAAAAAAAGTCAACATCCATTAAAAACAAACGCTGGGAAAACTGATGAAAAGTCTACAAGTAACATCACACTCAGTGATCAAAACTATGCTTCCAAGAGTGGCAATAATTCAAGGACGCCTACTTTTTTTTTTTTTTTTTTTTTGGTCTTTTTGCCTTTTCTAAGGTCGCTCCCGTGGCACATGGAGGTTCCCAGGCTAGGGGTCGAATTGGATCTGTAGCCGCCGGCCTGCACCACAGCCACAGTAACGCTGGATCCGAGCCGCGTCAGCAACCTACACCACAGCTCACGGCAACGCCAGATCCTTATCCCACTGAGCAAGGCCAGGGATCCAACCCACAACCTCATGGTTCCTAGTCGGATTCGTTCACCACTGCGCCACGGCGGGAACTCCAAGGATGCCTACTTTTATCACTGCTATTCAACACGCTTCTTGCCAGGGAGGTAAGGTGAAGGAAATAAACATGAGGTTCATAGATGAGAGAGGGGAAAAAATAAAACTAAGCCTATCTGCAGATGAAATTAGGGTCTATGTAAGAAAATCCCAAGGGATTTGCCAAAAAACTCCTCGAATACAAGGAAACTCAGCAAGCTCACCAGATACAGAAATCAACCCACAAGTCAACTGTCTTTCTATATGTTAGCGATGAACATGTGGAAATTAAAATTTTAAATACAATACTATTCACGGTCATGAAAAAAATTGAAACACTCAGGTATAAACCTAACAAGACATATAGGACTTGTACGTTGAAAACTAAGAGACGCTGAGCAAAGAAGTCAAAGATCTACTGAATGGAGGGACATACCATGTTCATGGATTGGAAGCTACAACACAGTGAGGCTCTCAGTTCTCTCCAAAGTGCAGGGGTAACACATTTCTTTCTATAAAATCCCAACAAGACCTCTTCTGGATACAGATGTAATTATTCCAAAATTTGTATCGAGGAGCTCCCGCTGTGGTGCAATGGGATGGGCAGCATCTCTGGAGCACTGGGATGCAGGTTCAATCCCCTTAACCCCTTAAGAGTGGGTTAAGGATCCCACATTGCCAGAGCTTTGGTATAGGTGGCAACCGTGGCTCAGATCTGATCCCTGGCCTGGGAACTCCATATGCTGCAGGGTAGCCAAAAAAGAAAAATTAAAAAAAAATTTTTTATATGGAAAGGTACTAGATTAACTACAATAATTTTGAAAAAAAAAATAAGCGGGAGGACTCACTCTACCCAATGTACAGACTTACTGCACAGCTACAGTGATGGAGGCTGCCTTGTGCTGGTGAAGGACTGGACGCTTAGATCAACGGGAGATGACAGGAGACCCAGAGACGGTCCCCCATAAGCACCGCAAATTGACTTTTCTGAAGAAGATCCGAAAACAACTACACAGAGGAAGAACAGCCTTTTTCACAGATGATGTTGGAGCCGCTGGGTATCCAGAGGCAAAGGAAAGAACCCCCAATAACCATGACCGAAACCCCACATCAAAAACTAACTTGAGCTGTCAGAGGACGGCCGGGGAGAAAATCTTCAGGACCTGCAGCTTGGGGAACGGTCCTTGGACGTGACGCTGGATGCAGAAGTCACACGAGAAAAATATCGACAAACTGGACTTCACTGAAGTGAAAGCTGGGGCTCTGCAAAAGACTCTTTTAAAAGAACGAAAAGGCAAGCTAGGCACCGGCAGAGAAGACCTGCCAACCACTCATCTGACAAAGGAGGCCCATTTACAACAGGCACAGAATGCGCAAAACTCCGTAGTTTAAAAAAAAAAAGTCTGGTGAGAGGGTGGGCCGAGACACGAAAAGCTGTTCCAACCAGAGAGCACACAGACAGCAGGAGAGCAGGTGGAAGACAGGAAGCCCAAGTTCACGCCAGGGAGGAGCAGAGCGAGACGCGGAAGACCTTGCCACGCACCTGTGCCCAGAGCTGAGACAGAAGGGCGCAGCCGCACTCGGTGGTGGGAGAAGGCAGAGGAGGGGACCTCGGACGCTCGGCGCGGTGGGGGTGCAAAACGGGACAGCCCCTCCGGAAGGTGGTTCTTCTGTTTCCCCAAACAGTAAGCGCACACGATCACGCCATCTCACTCCTGGGCATTTAGCCCAGAGAAACGAGGGGTTTCCACACAAAGACTTGGGCAGGAACGTTCGGAGCGGCTTTATTCACGACGCCTCAAGACTAGAAGCAACCCAGACGCCCAGTAAACGAATGGTTGAACGGCAGGACCTCCGTCCCATGGAATGCGATTCGGTGATAAGAAGGGATGAACGCCTCAAGTTCCCGTTGTGGCTCGGTGCAAACGAAGCAGACTAGTATCCATGAGGATCCAGGTTCGATGCCTGGCCTTGCCCAGTGGATTAAGGATCCAGTGTTGCCGTGTGCTGTGGTGTATATCGCAGACATGGCTGGGATCCCGCGTTGCTGAGGCTGTGGCATAGGCCAGTGGCTACAGCTCCGATTCAACCCCTCGCCTGGGAACCTCCATATGCGGCAGGTGCGGCCCTAAAAAAAAAAAAAAAGGAATGAACTACAAATAAATACAACTTAGATGGATCCTCAGGAAATAATGTCATTCTCAAAAGGTCACATCCTCTGTGATTCCGTTTATAGAATATTCTCGAAAAGACAGAATCACAGGATGGACAGCAAAGCTGTCTCTGCCAGGGATCGGGGCTGGGCGGGGAGGAGGGTACCTGAGGGAGCTCTCTGTGGTGATGGGGCAGGTCTGGATCTTGAGAAGCAGTGCGGGTTACACGAAACCACACAGGGACAGAGTCACACACACACGCACACGTTGTACCACTGTCCGTCTCCTGGTTTTGAAACCGCACGACAGTTACGGAAAAGGTACCCACGGGGACACTAGGAGACAGCGCTCTGCACCGTCTGTGCGATCACCTGGGAACCTGCACTGACTTCCAGCTAAGTGAAAAAAGACAGAGTTAGCTAGCAATCCTGGCAACGCGTGTTCCAATTACACAGTGTGAAAGGGGGGGGGATACTCGAGGCCGAAGGAAGAGGGTGCAGGAGAAGGTGAGCTGGGCGAACCCCGTCCGAGCTGGGTCTTCGCTGAGCTGCCGAAGGACTGGCTCATTTCAACAGCAGGTTAGGACCCATCTGGGGGGAAGGGGACCCCAAGAAAGCCTCGGCTCTGGCTCTCCTTCCTCCCGGCCCCCGGCATGCTCTCTGACGGCGTTACCCCCACCTGCCCCCTGCCCCAAGGGACAATACTGAAAACACCCAGGCACCCAGGCACCCAAGGCGGCAACGGTGGGGTTTCTTCTCCACGTGATGCACAAGCGTCTGAGCCCAGAGAAGGGGGAAGAGACTCCGCTGGTGAGGTCCTGGGCACAGGGTCACAGCACCTTTGTGCGAGTCGGAGAAAGGAGCTGGCTCAGGACCTCACCCCACCGCCCCCCAGTCAGGCACCCGACCCACCCATTCGTGATGGGCCTTCCCATGTGAAACGCGGCAAAAGCGGCCGGGCACACGCTCTCTCTTCAGCGCGCTGTTTACACATTCAACAGTCCACTTCCCAGGAGCACAGCCTCACTCAGGGGTTAAACGGAGCCTCTCCTCCCCCGGGAGTTCGTGCCGAGGCGGAGGCGAGGGGGTGGGGACCGCACGGCCTTGGAAGCCTGAGCGGTCGTTTACCGAGACGGCTTTCAACGCTGCACAGACCAGGCCTGCCCTAATTATTGGGGTGAACGTAGGTCTGGCTTAAAAAAACCCCGGGGTGTCCAAAAGCAGCCTGTGTTCCCACGGCACACTGCCACCCAGGCAAGCCGGAACTGGTCCAAATTAACTTCACCCAAACGCGAAGAAAAGGCCCCTTATTTCTCTCTTTAGAAGGTCAGGGAAATTGGCACAGCTGCTGACGAACTTTGAATTCTACCAGTGCGCTATGGTCCATTTTCTATATCTTGTTCGTCTCACATGGAGGAAAAAGGAATCAAGAAAGGAAAAAAAAAAAAAAAAAAAAAAGACATCTCTCGTTTGCTCTTGTTTTAAATGATTCTAGTTCCCAGCTATTCTCTGCTAACTTTGTTCTGAGTCTCCAAAACTGAGCTGTAGGCAAGTTTTCTACTCTGAGACAGTTGCTGAAAAGCTGAGTCCACGTCGTCTTTCTTTTTCGTGGGAGCGTAAGGTCTTTGGAGATGCTGTAATCCGTGTATGTTGAAGAAACGCTAAGTCTCCTCATGACAGAGACGCGCTAAGTCTCCGAAGCTGCTAATACAACAGGCGTAACAACGAGAAAACATCTCGCTCCTTCCTCTTCCCATAAAAGATTGATGTCCTCAACAGACAGGGGCCAAGAAAATCCCCAAATCCACATACACACAAAAGGAAAAGCAACAACGAAGGCAGACGCCTTGAACTCGTCTCATTAATAGCTATTTAAAAAGCCCTGCTTTCAGCAACAGTGCTACCAAAGTACTCATTTTCCCGATAGCCGTACATTTTACTCAGTTACCCAAATATAAACAGTTAAAGGATGAAAAGGGTTGATGACTTCATCTCAATACTATGTAACACTTTAAACTGTTCAAAGAACACATTTTTAAGACAACTTATAAATGCAGCAATTTAAACTTCTAGTCAAAAGAACAGCTTCCCTGTCTGCCGGGGATGTAGATTTGGGGGTTTTCGGTTTTACTGGATGAAGCCCAAACACTGCAAATCCCGTTATCTCGTTTCAAAATAGCTTTTGTTAGTTTAGCCCCTAATCAAACCACATCTTTTGAGATGAGTCATTCCTCACTGAAATCTTCCCACAATAAATACTAACACGGAGAGAGAGAGAGACTGCGGGTCGATCAACTCCGCGTTCCCGACAGAAGGAAAGTCACGTTAAGAAAAAGCTAAGGTTTGACATGTTCCCCCAATTCGACAACAACATGTGTACTTGGGAAACCCTGTGTTTGCGTTTTTTTTTTTTTTTCTTTTTTTTTGTGAAACCCACTAGGCTGAGCTGTTTGCCTCTGGCCACCATCCAAATAAAAGAAATGCCGCCAGAAATGTAAACAGGATGCATTTCTTTAAGTTCATGAGTCCGGCAGGCACAGGCAGCCGGCCCGGCTGCGCTTCCGCCTCTCAGAGGCTGCAGGGGAGGCACCTTCTAATTTAGAGTCGGGGAGAGAGGCAGCCAGGGAACCGGCACACGGCAAACCGGTCATCAGAGGGCCATTACTGCTGTGACACGAAGCTGGACGGCCTCCCGGGCCGGGCGGGGTCCTGTCCCCACCACCGCCTCCGGGAGCTGGGAACAAGGCACAGCCCTTCTGGAACAGACCCTCCCTCTTCCCAGGAGAGCCACCTACAGAGCTCTCCCTGCAGCCAGGCCGAGGCTGCCTGGCAAAGAGAGGTGCCAGGGAGGGAGGGCAAGGCCAGCAAGGTGCTCCCGGGGCACCTGCTCTGCGGAGCACCCGAAGCATAGGCCAGGAGAAAGGTCACGGGACCCTCAGAAATGTCACCCTCGGTGAGAAGAGCGGGGCAAGCTAGGCGGTGGCGAGCCAAGACCTCGGGAATCCACTCCGCGAGGAGCGCGGCAGGTCCAGGCTCTGTCTCCAGACTCTGGGGGGAGGAGTGCACGCAGGTGGGGACGCTGGTCAGAGGGATGGCCCGGCGGCCCCGTGAGGAGGTGACACTCAGGAAGGTGAGACGTAAACGCCACAGGACACCCTAGGAGGGAAGAGCGCGGCGTGGCTCAGGAGGGGTGGGGTGTGGGTGAGTTACGACAAAGCACCTTAAGGGACAACGCGAGATTCCAGGTACCGTCTTTAGGGGACAGGCAGGACTCCACGCACGCCGGCTTCAGGAAGCGCACGGAGACGCAAACGAGCACCGCAAGCCTTCTTCAGCAGCCTGGAAAAGGTCGGTCTTCCCTAGAGGATTTTTTTTGAAAAAAAGGAACTCCACGTCAGCTCAGAACTGCTCAGGCCTCCGAGAGCAGAACGCGACATTCCACACTCAACTTCGGAACGAAAAGCCAGGCCACTGGAGGCCGGTGCATTCACCTCCTGGAGCCAGTCTCGTCCGCTCTTCCAGGGGTCAGGCTGGAAGCACTGGAAGCGACTCGACTAAACGTGTCGCTAAATGTTCTAAGGACAAACACCGGTACAAGGGGGCAAAGAAGCTTTCCCGTTAAGTGCAGAGAACATTGAGAGTAACTGCTAAATATCGTGCCAAGGAGGGGCACGTCCGGTAAACGCGACAAGCCGGTCACACAGCTTGATATACTGAATTAGCGAGAATTTTAAAAATGAAACAATGGTAAATATCCGAATAAATTGCCCATAGTAAAGGTAAATACTTCACAGAGGTCTCGTTTCAGTTAAGAGACCTGCGTGGGAGTTCCCTGGTGGCTCAGTAGGTTAAGGATCCAGTGCTGTCACTGTTGTGGTGAGGGTCTGATCCCTGGCCAGGTAACTTGTGCATGCTATGGACACAGCCAAAAAAGAAAAAAGAAAAAGAAAAAGATAAATATGCAAACATAGAGGGAGTTCCCGTCATGGCTCAGTGGTTAACGAATCTGACTAGGAACCAGGAGGGTGCGGGTTCGATCCCTGGCCTTGCTCCGTGGGTTAAGGATCCAGCATTGCTGTGAGCTGTGGTGTAGGTTGCAGATGCGGCTCGGATCCAGAGTTGCTGTGGCTGTGGTGTAGGCCGGCAGCTGCAGCTCCGATTGGACCCCTAGCCTGGGAACCTCCATATGCCGTGGAAGCGGCCGAAGAAATGGCAAAAAGACAAATATATATATGCAAACATAGAGAGCCACACACATGGACAGCTTTGTGCGTGTGCACGTACACCCACACTGGGTTCAGGCGGTCAAAGGGGTGTGACATGTCTGTGCACTGTACTCGGAGCGCCCGGGCCGGGCTCCTGCAGAGGCTGCTCCGAGGCCGGCCCTTTCTCGTGCCTCTTCCACCTCAAATCCAACAGAACTGGGCTGAGGGTCAGAAATCTAAACAGCAATGAGCTGGGTTTGGGGAGGAATGGCTGAGAGTGGAAAGAAGCTGTGCGAGGAGGTGTGAGAAAATCGGGGCTCGCTGTCTTCGGGGGACAGCGTTACTGGGTTGGTTTTGATGACCACTATCTCGGCCAGCGAGTCCGGGTCACCTTGGACGGCACGGCCACCAGGTTTTCTACCCCAAAGACACTGGCGGGGCCAGACTGCCCTTGGACCTGTGCCGTGGTCAGATGCGCGCGGTTCACGCCAGGAGCTGTGCCCCATCAGAGGCACCCTGGACCCCGTTCCTGATGAACCGACTGCCTCCAGCTCCACCAGGCGTGGGGCCCTGCATGCTGCTGGGCTAAATCAGTGCTCAGAGGGCACAAATGCTGCTGCGGGTCGTGTATAAAACCCAAGCTCTCCCGACGATGAAAAAACCATTTCAGAGATGCTATAGGACGTGGCACCATCTCTCATGCTGCGTACCCGCCACGTGAACATCAGTATGTGACGTGCTTAAGGTCCGACAGCTCCCTTTGCCTTCCGGACACAGTGAGGTGCAGTTTTGCAGCCATTCTACAGATGAGAAACTGAGGCTCAGTCATGCAGCCACGAGGCATGACTCAGCAACTCTAAAACCAGTCATCCAGCCACGAGGCATGACTCAGCGACTCTAAAGCCAGTGTTTTTTCACCTATATTCTCTTCCTCTACGGGTGTGTCTGGGAAACGGGAGCAGAGCAAAGCGGCGGTAGTGGAGGCGGTCTCGTCCGCTGCCTGTTTTTCACCCAGCTGACAGCAGGCACTGGGACCAGAGGCATCTGGATCGACCTACGATGGACCCAGTGTTTCTCACCTTCCCTAGAACGTTCTTCTTTTAAAGCCTTCATTAAATCTAGACGTAGGGGCTAGGCTGCACACCTGGCCAAATTAAAGGAAATTTAGTACGTTCAGATCCTACTTTAACCTCCGAACAATGAAAATCCTTTGACACACATACTCTCTCTCGGCAGCACAGAATGAGAAGAGCTTGTGGCCACTCTGTCCAGCAGGAGAGAGGTCCCCTGTGGCTACCAGGCACGGCAGGTGGCCAGTCTGAGCAGACGTGTTTCCAGAGGCTTATGGCGAAAACTAGATGTGCTTTACCTTTTCATATTGATTACATGCTGCAGTGATAACATTTTGGGTATTTCAGGTTGTTAAAATATTATGAAAGGCAGTGCTACGTTTCGTCCACCGTCCCTAACGCGGCTCATTTCAAGTGCGTACATGGCTCAGGTCGCGGTTGTCAGACAACACTGCCAACACTTCTCGAAATGGAATTTGTTTCTTCCTAATTACAAAAACACTTTCAGTACAGAAGACAGACAATTAAGGAGTTCCCACTGTGGTGCAGCGGGACTGGCATCGTCGCTGCATTGTTCGGACACAGGTTCAATCCCTGGCCCCGCACAGTGGGTTAAAGGATCCAGCAGAACTCCATATGCCGCAGGGCGGCCAAAAAAGAAAAAAAGAGACAATTAAATCCTCAAACGTATCACTGTCTGGAAATAACTTGTTAACATCTTAGAATGTTATCTGTATCATTCTGGACACAAATTCTTTTGGGTGTATTAACATTTTATAAATCTTTAAAAAACATTCCTTGGAGTTCCCATCATGGCTCGGTGGTAACAAACCCGACTAGAATCCCTGAGGACGCAGGTTCGATCCCTGGCCTCATTCAGTGGGTTAAGGATCTGGTACTGCCGTGAGCTGCAGTATAGGTCACAGAGGCGGCTCGGATCTGGTGTTGCTGTGGCTGTGGTGTAGACCAGCAACTACAGCTCTGATTTGGCCCCTAGCCGGGGGATCTTCCATATGCTGCTGGTGCGGCCCTAAAAAAAGACCAAACAACCTCCCCGCAAAACCATTTCTAGCAATCTACCATAACCGTTTCCCCATGTCACTAAATACTTCAAAATTTCAAGGTCTGTCATTGCTGCACAGCACTCCATTGCAGGCACGTGCCAGGACGAACCTCTGCTGGACACCTGAGTGGTCCCCAACACGTGGCTGGTGTGCACACACGCCCAGGACGCCCTGGCGCAGGCGTATCTGCACATAACTGTTCTCCTGGGACAGGCTCCTCGAAGCGGAACCGCTGGGTCAAAGTGTGCGCACGTTTGGAGGAGTTCGGTAAATACACTAAACTGTTCTCCAGAAAGGCTCTACCAGTGTACACGTTCGTGTTTGCTAGCTCTTCACTTTCCTTTCCTTCTCCCCAAATTCTTTCTTGTAAGTGGTCTATTTGCTTTGCTAAAATTTTCCTCCAGTAATATTTAACCAGTCACATCCTCAAACCATAGCTCCGAGGGGAATCACGATAATTAGCAACCGAACACGAAGTGAATTTAGTTTGCGTGCGTGCACACCGACAACCCAGGCTGAGAAAAAAATAGAAAAGTCATAAGACATTTGGCCTCTATATTTCAAATAAGCTTTTACCTAAGTATTCATTTTTCTAAGTCCTATTAATAAATAATAAGCCGAACAAGGTAAAATAAATGAATGGCAAATAAAATCAACTAAAGTAACAGAGAAATAATAACAAAGGAATCATTGAAAATAAGACTGCTTGACCTTCCCAAGCATGCCTGAATGTCTAAAGTCTCTCACTTCCAATCAGAGAACGAGGACCGGCGGCCACCGCTTCCAAGAAAACACTCTAGGTCCAGGCATAAAAAAGAATTTAAAACATGTAGCTCGAGTTCGTAGGAGAAGACTCCCACTCAGGAGAGACTTGAATGTGATGGAGACAGAAGTCCCTTTGAATTATGAGGCCTTCAGTCAAGGTGTAAGAAGGGAAAAAACGGCCTGGATACGACGCCTGCTCGCTCACTGTCTCCCCATCTGAAACTCCGTGATGGGAAGTCTGCAGCTGGCTAGGAGACGGACTCTAGGGAAGTTAGGCGGAGATGAGATGTGACTCTTGCAGAATTCGATGACTCTGCCACTCAATAAAACTCAAGGGTAACAGAAACAGCACCGAAAACGCACCTGGACTTCTCAGGAAGTTCAGCATCAGCGTTAGACAGTCTTGCACGAATTGTTAGGACACAGCAGCATCTCAAGCAAATCAAGACTTAGGTGTTACACAGAATCGGTGCCAACAGAGACGGGCGAGGGCAGCTATTCAGCTGAGGAAAGTTCTTAGACCACAACAGACTGAGGCATAAGGTAAAGGTACCCACAAACGATCAATATTTGGGCTCTTCCCTTGATCCTGCCCTTCCAGCATCTCTTCATGGACCAGTGATAGTTCAGGGTCAAGAATGAAAACCTTGGAGTTCCCATCGTGGCGCAGGGGTTAACGAATACGACTGGGAACCAGGAGGTTGCGGGTTCGGTTCCTGCCCTTGCTCAGTGGGTTAAGGATCCAGCATTGCCGTGAGTTGTGGTGTAGGTCGCAGACGTGGCTCGGATCCCGCGTGTCAGTGGCTGTGGTGCAGGCCGGCGGCTACAGCTCCGATTCGACCCCTCGCCTGGGAACCTCCATCTGCTGCGGGAGCGGCCCAAGAAATGGCAAAAAGACAAAAAAAAAAAGGAATGAAAACCTTCATTTATGCTTCATTAGCGCTTATGAAGGAGCAGAGCTGGTCTCCACAAGTTCCAAGTGGAGGCACAGGCAGTGCTGCCTTCGAAACGGTCTTGAACGGGTCCGTTTGCCGCGCTCCCCGCTCTGGCTTTGGTTGAGCCACCGATGCCTCTCCTCCGGATGACCGCAGGCCTCTGACGGGTCTCCGCGTGTGTTCGCCAAGGGAGTGAGTTCAGGGCCCTCTCCGCCCAAACCGACAAGGGTCACCACCTCCTCAGAGGACCAGCCCCGGAGGCCTGAGCTGGCCTGTGAGCTCCCCAGGCCCGATCCCTCCTCCCATCTCCTTGCCTGAAGCTCCGGAGCCCCTGACACCCACACGGCTCCCTCCTGCCTCCCTCCCACTCAAAGGGCAGCCTAGCAAGGCCTCCCCGGGCCCCCGCCCGCCTTCTCCCACCTGTGCCCCCCCAGCACTGAGCGATGTACCCGACAGCCTCCTCCTCCATCTCGCTTGGTGTATTTCTCCCCCCACGGGAACGCCGGGCCCCGGCTGGCCTCCCCTCATCCCAGGGCCGGCACACAGATGACCCACACATGTGGGCAGGACGAACGCCCAGACCTCAGGATCCCCCTCTGCTACACAAGGGTCAGCCCTCCCCCCCCTCCCCCGGTCCGCGGGGAGGCACACCTGCAGCAAGGGACGCGGTGTGGGAACAGCTGGATCTGCCTCGGCCCAAGCTGGTCCCACAGCACCCAGGCCAAACTCCGTTACTCATCCCAGTGTATTTCTCACGGAAATCTCACCCCACGAGGACTCGCTACTGAGGTGAAGAAATTAATACTGGCCCATCGACATGTTATTTGAAAGCAATTTAGTCATAGAATGGGTCTGGGAAGTTCCTTTTAAAACGACCTCCTTTTCACAGGCCAGAGAGAAAAAGTCTGTTTACAGGAAAAGTGCAAGCAGAAACAGCTTAAGTTACTGTAACAAGAAAACGAAACCTGCAGAGAAGCAGTTTAAATACACGTAGTTTTCAGAGTTCGCGTTGGGGCGCAGCGGAAACAAATCTGACTAGGAACCTCCATATGCCGTGGGTGCGGCCCTAAAAAGCAAAAAAAAAAAAAAAAAAAAAAAGGGTAATTGTCACCCGTGTATATTACTTCTTTTAAAAGCATACAGACGCTTTTATGATTAATAAGATACAAATAATCCTTTAAAAGCATCTTGAATTTGGAGGGCCTTCCAGCATGATGCCTTCTCCCAGCAACAGACACAATAAATACCATCCCTTTCCTTTTTTTTTTGCTTTTTGCCTTTTCCAGGGCCGCTCCGGCGGAATATGGAGGTTCCCAGGCTAGGGGTCTAATCGGAGCTGTAGCCACAGGCCTACACCACAGGCACAGCAATGCAGGATCCTAGCCGAGTCTGTGACCTACACCACAGCTCACAGGAAGGCTGGATCCTTAACCCACGGAGCGAGGCCAGGGATCGAACCCGCAACCTCAGGGTTCCTAGTCGGATTCGCTAACCGCTGCGCCACGACGGGAACTCCACACCATCCCTTTCTTGTAGAGAGACGTCCTGACATTCGAAAGACACCAACCCCACAAGCGGAACGGGTCTCTTGTGAACTGTCCAGCCTAAGCGTTCAGGGTTCCCTGCAACGGAAGCAACAATAACAACCGTCCAACGTCCTTCAGGAGGAATCAGCTCAGGATCTGGAAGCAGAAGAGGAAAAGGGAGAAGAAGAAACAGTTGGATCCCAAATAAGAAAGCCTAGCAGTCCCTGGGAAGCCAAGAACAAAAGGGGAAGCGGAGCCGAGGCAGCAGCTCAGCCTTCATGGGCAGCAGGTGCAGGCTCGGAAGACAGAGACTTCTTGGGGAGTCAGGTGAGGGCCCATGAGCCACAGCCAGAGGCGGTCAGAACGTGAACGAGAGCACGGACTGCGGAAAGCCCAAGCCCCAAGGCGCCAGGCTGGGCACCCGGGGCTCCAAGCGCCGGGCAGCACCTCCAGGCCCAGAGCAGGTGGCTCAGCTCCCAGCCGGGCAGGGCTGGCTTCTGCCTCGGCCGCCGAGCTCTCCCTCACCCCGGCCCCGGGCCCACGTGCTCCGAGGGAATCCCAACTCACGAGCGAGGCAAACCGGGACCCCATTTAATGGTGGAGGGACCATGACGTTGGCTGTTACCCAGTTTTTGCTTCCTGTCGGGCTTCTTAGAAAATCATCCGAGAGGAGGCCTCAAGCTGCCATCACTGCCCTGCCCGCGCCCACACGCAGCAGCTCCGACAGCGGTAAGGGAGTGACTGGGCCTGGCTCCCCCACACCCTTCGCCAGCGCCAGCACCCGGGCAAGGCCGGTCCCGAAGGGTCCACGGGGCTCCAGCTGCGCAGGCGCGGAGAGGCTGACAACGCGGTCCAGCAGGCCGCGCCCGACCCCAGGGGCCTCTTTTTAAAAAGCACCTTCCCCCAGGAACCTAGAGAAGCCACACGTTGCTTCCACACAGACCCAAAGGAAATCGGACGCTTTCAACACGTTCGTCACTTAGTGTGCGGGGAGCCTTCCAGAACGTTCTCCTAGTCACGCAAGGCCACGGCCTCAGGAAAGGTTGAAGAGGCTTTCCAGGGCTCGGCAGACCTGGGATTTCAGAGCATTCTTCGCTAGAAACCTGCAAACTGAGCGGATCCCTTTGTTACTAATTCTATGAAAAACTATTTTCAGTTTTTTCAGTCAGGAAGAATCCTTCCTTAAGGACTCACATCTGCTTTTCCTCAAAATATGATAAATCATCCAGACAGTGTTTTTCTTAGCTTACTTTCTTTTTCTTTTAAAGCTGCTAAGACACTAACATAGAGTCCCTGGAACTTGGTAATTTGCTAAATCCGGGTAACTTTCTGCTCCTGGTCATCCGTACCCAGCTTCTACGACTTCTGCCAAAGACACAAAAATGTACAGACGTCTATCACGAACCTCAAAACCCATCTAGATAATGGGGTGGGGGGGGACAGAAAAAGACAATCGAACAAAACCCCCACAAAATCTCTACCTTGAACTAAAGATAACGTTGGCAAACAAAGCAGTTACTCCACATTTGGGGATGGGTTTAGGATAAATACATTATATACAAAATCAAAAGAACTTTAAGTACCTTTAAAGGTAATTGCTCTGGAGTTCCCATCGTGGCTAGTGGTTAACGAATCCGACTAGGAACCAAGAGATTGCGGGTCCGATCCCTGGCCTTGCTCCGTGGGTTAAGGATCTGGCGTTGCCGTGAGCTGTGGTGTGGGTTGCAGACGCAGCTCAGATCTGGTGTTGCTGTGGCTGTGGTGTAGGCTGTCAGCTATGCTCCAATTCAACCCCTAGCCCGGGAACCTTCATATGCCTTGGGTGTGGCCCTAGAAAAGACAAAAAAGACAAAAAAAAAAAAAGATAATTGCTCTGTCTCAAGTAATGAGGTTACAGTTTATGTGTCCTCGCTCTAAGATGAAACAAAAGTTTAAAAATTACCAGCTTTGCTGTAACAGAACCCTCTTGCTCAGCAGGATGATGCTTTTCTTAAAAAATTTTTACAATTATTTAAAAGGTAGATGCTGCCATGCCCGCAGTACGAACTTCATCAGATCCAGGAATTCTTGTCCTGGCTCAGTGGTTAACGAATCTGGCCAGTGTCCTTGAGGACAGAGGTTCGATCCCTGGCCTTGCTCAGTGGGTTAAGGATCAGGCATGTGCTGTGGCCGTGGTGTAGGCGGGCGGCTACAGCTCCAATTCAACCCCTAGCCTGGGAACCTCCATATGCTGCAGGTGCAGCCATGAAAAGACAAAACAAAAAACCGAAAAAACAAAGCAAAACCCTTCATCAGACCCAAAAGGGTATGTGATGACAAGTCTTCCGCCTCCTGGGTCCTGCTGTCTTGAATCCGCTCCACAGAGGACAGGCTCCCAGACACCAAGGAGGCACCGCTGATGCACAGGAAGCACACACATAACAGAAACCGACTGGACCTGCCCCACCTGCAGAGGCCGAGCTTGAGAGCTGGGAGCGTGGAGGCAGATGGACGGAGACGTGAAGGGAACGCAGGCTGGGACGGACCTGGACAACCAGGTGCAGGGTGGGATGAGAAGCAAAGCTGGGAAAGAGCAGGCCGAGTTAGGCGAGTCTGAAGTGGGAGCCCTGGCTGTGCCTGCTGGTTTCAGACTCCTCGGCTATAGGGTGACGCAGCCAGGCCCCAAGCTGTGCCAGGGCTGGAGCTGACCTGCGTCGCCTGCGCTCCAAACAGCAAAGACTTCGGCCGCCATCCGGTCTCAACTCCTGCCCGATAACCTGAATTAAAGACCACTGATGACGCAGAATAAAGACCCCCCCTCTCCACTCTGTCCAAGTTCACAACCAAGGTCAGAGTCATAGACTGAAACTTTGAGGGGATGGCTTTTGCAAACACAAATTCTTTAATAGGCAAGAGTCACCTTCTCAGGGAGGCCTGACCCAAACATCCTATTTACAACCACAGCCCCCACCACAAAACTCCTTATTTCCTTTTCCTGCTGAAAGCCCCAAATGTCACAGAATGTGGGGAAGGAACTCTAAAAGGGGGCTGTGTCAGGTCACCTTGCAGATGTGAACTCCTTATAATCAACAGCCTTCCAGCTATAAAAGGTTATCAGACTCTGTCGGACATACCTTCAGAAAGGATTCTCTGACTCGCCCACACCCCCCAGCACCTGGGCTGGGTCCCCAAGGTGCCCCATCCCCCACCCCGGGCCCACCCCCGCCTCCCCCGCAGCAGAGATGCTCTCCACGCATCCCCGGAGGCCACGTGTCCTCCGAGCACAGCGCCTGTGACATAGTTTACAAGGAAACCATCTCTACCCTGTGGCAGCCCCTCTGGCCCCATTCAGTTCGCCTGACGCCTCCAGGTGCCAGCCTGTGGCAGGTACGACCAAGAGGCAGCGGACAGAGATGGAGAAGCACAAAAAGCAAGGCCACACAAAGTGAGAAACCCTACAACCCAGACCCTGGCATCTGGACTCTAAAGGAGCTAAACAGCCAGTGGCGAGAAGCACAAAGAAGGCTGCTGTCGCGGCTGTCAGATAAGGCCACTAAGGTGCCATGTGAGCTGACCGTGAGGACAGGAAGGAGCTGGCCACGCAGCAAGCGGCAGGATGGGCGTTCCCAGTGCCAGGGAAGCAGAGGTCCTGAGCTCGGCGTTTTGGAAAAACCACGCACCAGAGAGGCTGGCATTCGGCGAGCAAGGAGAGAGGGGGCTAACCGAGGGGTGCCGCGAGCGCAGAGCTGCCGCGGCTGTGAGGCCCACGCGGTCAGGGGATTCTGCCTTGACCACAGCCGGAAAACACTGTAATTCAGAAGGCGGAGGAACGTAACGCCAGAGTGTCACTTTCTCTAAGAGTCTTTAAAAGTTGGCCCGAGTGGACTCAGAAATGGCCCGTCTGGGGTGTGGCGGTGGGGCTCTTTCACAACCGGGCGAGAAGGAAACGAGAGGGAAGGCTCTGTCTACACCTGCCTCGTCCAGAGCAGAGGAATCGGGCAGATGGAGACGCCAGGGAACCGTTTCTATCTGCCGGCAAATTCAGGGCTCTACCTGTATCCTGAGGTCACCTGAGGCCTCACATTCCGAGATGGACTTTGGGAGGCAGCCTGCACACCTCAGTCTCACCGGATCAGACGAGCCACCCCGAGGGGAGGGCACGCTGCTGTGCCTGCAGTGTGGACACAGGGAGAGGCGGGGCCTCCTGGCCCCACTTCGGGGCTGGGCAGACACTCAGCCTGCTTGTGTCAGTGGGGCAGCTCGGCAAACTGAGGCCTGCAGGCCAAATCCGTCCTGCGTCCTGATTGTGTGCAGCTTGCGAGCTAAGGGTGGCTCTTGGAGATGAGTATCTGCATTTGATGCAACGGGAAGAACACTGACTCTGGGCCCCAGCGAAGTCAAAGGTTATTCCCCACAAAAGAACTCCATTCTGAAGAGTACACCTGTATGATTAAAAAACTACCTGCCACTATCATTAGTATAGTATTTTGAAATTATCAATGAAATGTGTGGATATTGGTTTTCTTTCGTGTCACGTGGGTACCTACACTATCCCTGATTCTGACCCCTGGCTCCAAAGCCTGGAATACGGACTCTCTGGCTGACCCCTACGGCTCTGGCCTCTTCCCTCCAAGGCAGCTGAGGTTAGGAATCCTCCCAAGTGACCAGGGTCCGCTCTCCAGACCAGTGCTTCTCAGCCTCGGCTGCCCGTCAATGACCCAGGGGATATGAAGCACCCTTGCGTCCAGGCTTCATCCCGGACCAACGAACTGAGGGTCTCTGGGAGAGGAGCCCAAGCTGGGCACTTCTGAAAGCTCCCCGAGCCACTGCACTGCCCGACGCTGCCCACCTGGACCAGGAGGGGCTCCCCGACTGCAGGGAAAACATGCAATTTCATGTGTCTCGGCAGTCCTAATCCAGGGCATAATTATCTTTGGATTATTCCTCCTTGCATTCACCACATCTTCCCATTTCTGTATTTATGGTGCTCCCACGTCTCAGAAGCCTCGCTCCCCCGGAGAGACTGCCCCTTCCCAGGCTGGCCGATTCCCCTTCGCAGGCAGAGCGACCAGTCCGGAGCCCATTCTCAGCACCACCTCCTCTCTTCGGCGTGGACATCCAGGGAGGCAGGATTCCTCTGGCCTCACCACGCAGTCCGGCCACTGGACTAGGAGGGACCACCCCGGCGGCCGGTGCCCACCACACCCAGCCCCGAGCTGCCGGCCCGGCCGTGGGCGCGCCTTCCCGCAACGACGCCGCGGGGCCTCCTGCCCACGCTCCCTGCTCTCCCTCTGCCCCACTCGTGTTCTGTTCATTGCGGAATCTTTGTGAAGGCTCTTGGATGACGGACGGTCTGAAGGGCAGGCGGAGAACCAGTGTCACTCTGGACACCCCGAGCTTATTTCGGAGAAGAGGCCGCCCCTTGGCAGCGGGAACCCACGGCTGGCTGCGGCTGGGACCCGCCTCGGGCTGCCCAGGCTGCAAGATCCCTGAGTGAAGGGACCAACCAGCACTGGCTCCGGCAGGAAAGGCCGCGGCGTGAGAAAAGGGATGTCCGTCTCCAGCCCACAGCCCGGCTCAGAGCCACGTGTTTTCAGTTACATAGAAGAAGGGGCCGAACGGCTACCCCAGCACCTCCCCACGGCAGGAATGACTCCATATAAGGAAACAAGTGTGGCAACTCCTCACTCACTGGGTGGCCCCGAGCACAAGCCACCCCTGAACGGCCTCCCCAGCGGGTAAAGGCAATTCCTGCCGGCGTTCGATTTCCTGAGCCCTCTGCTCCCCTGCCCCTCCGCCTCGGCGAGACGGCCAGCGACACACAGCAGGTAAGCTGTTCTTCCCTCGGCAGGCCCGCCAGCCCAGGGCTCGTTCCCCGGAACCAGGGGGCTGGCTGGCCAGGGCATCTTCCTGCTCGGCAGGCCCCTGACCCTCGCGTTCTTAAACCATGAAAAATACCATGTACGAAACCATCAAAATTAAAATTCGATTTCCAAGGCTTTTTAGACTTCTGAAAGTATTTATTCACGCATCCAACAAACACCTGACAGCCTGCGGTGTGCTGGTGCTACGCCAGGCCTGAGATTCAAGCGCAGGGACGGGTCCGTCCGCCTGCCCACGGCTGACACCCGCAGGCCCCAGCTTAAAGGTCCAGACGGACACCGACCGTCCTCAACCGAGTTTAAAAAGATCAGAGTGGATCTACTCAGCTTTCCTCTTCTGTTTCTGCAACTTCTGACTTCAATGACCGGTTCTAGAGCGGCGTCGGGAAGCTGCTCTTTCTCCGAGCTGTCCTCCTTTGTGGGTGTTGGTTCGCCTCACCTCCCTGGTTTCACTGGGACGACATTCTCAGAATTCAAAGACGACCTACCTGCCCGAGGTGACACCTGCGCAGGGTCCAGTAACCGAGAGGGGTGATTCTGAATCCTGGGGCCTCGGCTCCGGCGCACCCTACCTTGTCCCAAGTCTCAGATCCCTTTGGGGACCCCGTTCTCAGGGGCCCGTAAAGACCACAGACAGCGGCGTGCAGAGGAGAGAAACACACCTGCCATTCTCAGCCCCATCTCCAAGACGGCCTGCTGAAACCCCTCCCCAAAGCGCTGCCCCAAAAGACGCGACGGGAGGTTCTCATCAGGGTTCCGAGGGTCCATGCTTGGACCTGGCGTTCACCCGACTCCCGTGTGGCTGAAGAGCGCAGAGGCACGCCTTCCAGGGGCACCACCATGACCAGGCACCGCAGCCGTGAAGGCAGGAACTTCAGGTCTCGGGGACGAGTCAGGCGGCATCTGCAGCCACACCACCATCCACCAACATCAGGAGCGCGTCTGAGCAGCCTTTGCTGCAGGGGCCTCTCCCAGAAGCCCTGGTCCTGGTCCAGAGCCGGCCCCACGCGCCGAGGCACCTCCTGCCTTGTGCCTGCCCACAAGGCACAGCTGAGCCCAAGGGGCAGAGACCAGAGGGAGCCGCGCATCCCGGGGGCCACTCCTCTGGCGCTGCAGACAAGGAAGGAGGGCCAAGGCGAGGCCTGAGACGCAACTGCCACGAGCCGGAGTGGAGACTTTTTCATGGTCTGGGGAGCAGCGGGACGGACAGAAGAGAGCGCATGGCCAAGACGACACAGAATGGTTTTGGTCTTTCCATCAGGCTAATAATAAACTTCTGCAGATTTGGAGGGGGGGACTGGAAGAGACCCAGTCACTGCTCAGAAGAATCAGAACAACACGTTCAACAAGCCCTCGGGAAGGATTTACCGCAGGACGGAGCAGAGAGAACATCAACGTGAAACCCTGAGCTTCGCAGGGTCCTGCATCCTCGTTGGCTAGACCTACGGTTAACTGAAAAGGCCAAGTGAAGACGCGGAGACATGGGAGAGCACAACGATCTCATTATCTACTAAGTGCAATACAAATGCCTGATCTTGATGGGAGAATAAAGGGCGTGCAGTAAAGCTACACAGAGAAACAAGGCAAAGTTTCTTATGTTCTATAATCTGTGTGCTTACCTCATAGGCAAAAATAAATTCCCTTTAATTAAAAATAAATACTATATTTTGGTGAAAATCACCATGCCTGCCCCCACCGCATTTTTTTTTTTTTAACATTCAAAATTTGGACCTCAAAAACACAAACAAACAAACAAAAAACAACCCACTCCTTTTTCAGTTAAACACAAACAAAAAACAACCCACTCCTTTTCAGTTAAACACATCACAGCCATGTTTCCACGTCTTAAAAATATTCTTTTCAGCATCAAACACTTCCAGACCCTGAGGACGCCTCAGTCTCTATCCCTAACACCCTGTCACCCGGGAGTGATGCAAGCAGTCACCCCTGGGTGCCAAGCAGACCGTGCCACTCCAACCCCCAGATGGAGCCCAAGTCCGCTGTGGGCCCTCCTACAGTCTGCAAGGCCCCCTTCCTGCACCTGTACCCGTCCCTCCTGGTGTCCCCGAGTTTCCTCTGTTCTCCCCCAGCAGCCTTTCCTCCCCACCCCTCCCTCGGCTCCTCTTCTTGTCCCACTGGCACTTCTCAGCCTCGGACAGTTGGCAGAAGTTACCTGTCTGTTTCCCACACGAACGGAAACTCGGGCAGGACAGGGCTGTTTTGTTCTGGCCGAGATAGCCAACGCCCAAAGCAAACATCTCAGCTGACTCAGTGGCCACGGCCTCTGGCTGTGTGTGCCCATCACAGCAGGAACCAACCTGGAAGCCCTCACTGCGGGCACCAGGCTGGCCCAGGTCATTGCTCTGACTCACGCTTCGATGCACCTCCCGCTATTCAGCGTGTGGTCGGAGGGACACGAACCTCCCCTGGCAGCTCAGAGATGCAGAACCCCAGGCCTCTCACGGCCCACTGGGTGGCATCTGCATGCTCTCCTGGCCAGCAGAGCAAGGGAGGCTTCTCTCAGGCCACAAGAGCCAGGCCTGGCTCTGCTCGTCCTGGCAGCAGGTGCACAAGCCCGTCTTTCATCATCGAACTGCCCGCAAAAGAGAGAGAACACCAATTTACACCAGGGCCGGGGGAATAACCACCCCATCTCAAGCTCCTCTCTCCCGCCCCCAGCCCAAGCAGAGGCCAGAGCACAGGACCTGCACCGGCCCAAGCAGAGGCCACAGCACAGGACCTGCACCATCGGCCCACAGGACAGAGGGCGGAGGAGGGCCTGGGGGCCCCGCACAGGGTCCTGCCCAGAGCACAGGAGCGAAGACACCAGAGAGAAGGCAGCTCCCTCAGCAGACACTGGTGTGGTCACTCTACTTCCAGAAGCAGGGGGCGGCCTTACTAGAAACGTCTGAGAAAGCGCACGCTGGAGTCCCGCACAGCACACGGGGGAAGGAGGAGGAAAGCAGACCCTGCGGCCTGGTGGCTGCCGTGGACAGGCAGGCACCAAGCAGTCAAGACAGCGGAAAGGAAGGAGCCTTGGAGGTGTTTCCGTTCCAATGCAACATTCCCAACACGCTCTTAAAAATAATACGACTCGGAGTTCCCGTCGTGGTGCAGTGGTTAACGAATCCGACTGGGAACCATGAGGTTGCAGGTTCGGTCCCTGCCCTTGCTCAGTGGGTTAACGATCCGGCGTTGCCGTGAGCTGTGGTGTAGGTTGCAGATGCGGCTCGGATCCAGCGTTGCTGTGGCTCTGACGTAGGCCGGCGGCTACAGCTCCGATTCAACCCCTAGCCTGGGAACCTCCATATGCCACGGGATCGGCCCAAGAAATAGCAACAACAACAACAACAACAACAACAACAACAAAAAGACAAAAAGACAAAAGACAAAAAAAAAAATAATAATAATACGACTCTTTAAAAACACCGGCTATTTCCCAATCTCTGGCATCTGAGTGGCAAAAAATGGTCATCAGCCCCCAACGAGATATGACGATGATTATAAAAATGCGACGAATCTTCACATAGGTTTGTTTAAAGACGAAGACGCAGAAGTCACACAAAGTCGAAAAGAAGGGCTTCATCAAAAGCAGAACAATGATAACAAAATAAACCCTCGAAATGATCCTCAAGGCCGCCAGGACGCGCCAACCAAAACCACGATGTCTGTTAAAACAAAAAAGAAAAAGAGGGGTTCCCGTCGTGGCTCAGCAGCAACAAACTGCTAGTGTGCATGAGGATGCACACTCACTCCCTGGCCTCCTCCGTGCGTGAAGGACCCGGCACTGCCGCGAGCTGTGGCGTAGGCTGCAGACGCAGCTCAGACCCCAGGTTGCTGTGGCTGCGGTGGAGGCCGGCAGGTGCTGGCCGGCAGCTGCAGCTCCGATTTGATCCCTAGCCTGGGAACTTCCATATGCCGAGGGTGCGGGCCTAAAAAGACCAAAAAAAAAAAAGACAAGAGCAAGTGTCGGTGAGGAAGCAGAGAAACCGGAACCGCGATCCACTGCAGGCGGGAGCATCGGATGGCACCTCCACTTTGGAGAACAGTTCGGCTGTTCCTCAAAATGTAACCAGAGGCACCGCATGTCCCAGCAGTTTCACTCCCAGGAAAACACCCAGGAGAAGTGAAAACATGTCCCGACAAAACCTATGTCCACACCTAAGTGTTGAGAGCATGCACGAGCGCTGAAGAGGAAACGACGCCAGTGTCCACCGATGGGTGAACGGACACTGTGGTCTCTCCGCACACAGAGTAGCGCTCAGCTGTGAAGACAGGTGAAGCAGCCCCACGAGCCCCACCCTGCATGGCTCTCCCACCCGTGACGCTTGCAGTGAAAAGCCTGGGAGAAAATGAGAGCAGACCACACCTACGATGAAGGACTTGCCTCCAAAATACACAAAGAACTACTAAAACGCAACAAAAACCCAAACAACCCAAATGAATACGGGGCCAAAGATCTGACCCTCACCAAAGACAAGCAGATGGCAGGTAACCCCACGAAAAAGCTCAACACCGTAGGTCATCCAGGGAAATGCAAGTTAAATGCAAATGAAAACGAGATCCCTCGGGGCATGGCTCTCATGAATGGGTCTTGAAGTGGCTAAAATCCCAAGGGCAGACACCACCAAATGCTGGTGAGGGCGAGAAGCAACACCCGCTCGCATTTTCTGCTGATGAGAATGCCCCGTGGCGCAGGCACTTTAGAAGACGGGCTGGTGGTTTCTTACAAAAC
This sequence comes from Sus scrofa, assembly GCF_054392235.1. NCBI lineage: Eukaryota > Metazoa > Chordata > Mammalia > Artiodactyla > Suidae > Sus > Sus scrofa. The sequence goes on from NC_139385.1 coordinate 2,056,661, forward strand.
TAAACTCACTCTTACCATGTGATCCCGAGGAGCTGAAAACGCACGTGTGCACAAACGCTTGCACACAACCATTTCCGGGAGCTTTACTCGCAACAGCTCACACTCGAAGCAGCCAGCTCTCCTTCCGTGGGGGCCTGGGTAGACTGCAGCCCAACCAGACAAAGGTACATGATTCCGCCAGCGAGCAAAATGAGCCCTCGGGCCAGACAAAGACGCGGGGAAAGGTAAATACATACTGCTTGGCGACAGAAGCCCATCGGAGAAGCCTCCACGCCGCATGAGTCCAGCTCCACGACACTGCGGGCGAAGGGAAAATGAGGCAGACGGCCGAAGAGCAGGGGTTGCCACGGGTGAGGGGAGGAAGGAGGGCGGATGACAGGGTGGGACACAGAGGCTCTTCAGGGCAGCGCAACTGCTCGGCATGAGGCTGTGATGGTGGAGACGGCTGTCAAAACCCAATGAACTACGGTAACACAAAGACTGAGCCCCCATGTCAATCAGGGACTTTCTTATTTTTGTGGCAGTGTCTCCATGGGGAAGTTCCAGGGCCAGGAATCGAACTCAAGCCACGACAGTGACAACACCATATCCTTAGCCCGCTGAGCCACCAGGGAACTCCAATTACGGAGTTTAATTAATAACAATATATCGGAGTTCCCATCGTGGCGCAGTGGAAACAAATCCAACTGGGAACTATGAGGTTGTGGGTTCGATCCCTAGGTTACGGATCCGGCATTGCCGTGACCTGTGGTGTAGGTCGCAGATGTGGCTTGGATCTGGCGTGGCTGTGGCTGTGGTGCAGGCCAGCGGCTACAGCTCTGATTCGACCCCTAGCCTGGGAACCTCCATATGCCGCAGGTATGGCCCTAAAAAGACAAAAGACAAAAGACAAAAAAAAAAAAACAATAATAATACACCAATACTGGTTCAGCAGTATTAACCAGGTACTTAACCAATGCAAGATTTTACAGAAACTCAGAGGGGTATGTGGGAACTCTATTTTCTGCTCAGTTTTTCTGCAAATTTAAAACTGTTCTAAAAAATAAAGCTATTCATTTAAAAATGTTAAGTGAGAGAAGCCAGATACAAAGGTTACATACTGTATGATCCCAGTTACATGAAATATCCAGCAGAGGTCAATGCATAGAGAACAGATTAGTGGTTGCAGGTGTGGGACAGGGAGTGACAGCCTAACGAGTCTGGATCCTTGTGGGGTGATGCAAGTGATGGAACTGCACAGAAGTGAGGGTGACACAGAGAGAATGCATGAAGTGCCACCGAATTCTTCACTCCGAAGTGGTTATTTTATATGAATGTTACACTGATTATGAAAAAAGCCGAGTAAAAATAAAGTGGTCACATTAAAGCAACTTTATCTGGTTAGGCGAAATTTTGGATATCCCACAGAAATTCAAACACGGTCATCCCGATTTAAAGCATCTGAACTGACTGTGAGAATAACCACCCGACTCACTCCATCGGGGCCTCCTGGGGGGCCAGTGTCTACCGGCCAGAGGACCCTGGGCTGTCTGGGCTGTCAGCAGAGCAGGAGAGGAGAGGAGCCTCGGCAGGACTTCCCAAGGACTGGGTGCTGGGAAAAGTGGTTTTAAAGATGATCAGTCTCCCAAAGCAACAGAAATAAAAGCAAAAATAAACCATGGGGACCAAACCAAACTGACAAGCTGTTGCACAGCAAAGGAAACCATTAAAAAAAAAAAAAAAAAAAAAAAAAAACTATAGAATGGGAGAAAATAGTTTCAAATAATGCAACAGACAAGGGCTTAATCTCTAAAATACACAAACAACTTATATAACTTAATAGCAAAAAAAAAAACAACAACCCAATTGAAAAATGCACAAAAGACCTGAACAGATATTTCTCCAAAGACATACAAATGGCCAACAAGCACATGAAAAGGTGCTCAACATCCCTGATTATTAGAGAAATGCAAATCAAAGCTACCATGAGGTACCACCTCACACCTGTCAGAATGGCCATCATTAGTAAGTCCACAAAGAACAAATGCTGGAGGGGGTGTGGAGAAAAGGGAACCCTCCTGAACTGTTGGTGGGAATGTAAGCTGGTACAGCCACTATGGAAAACAGTATGGAGGTACCTTAGAAAACTATACATAGAACTACCATATGACCCAGCAACCCCACTCTTGCGCATATATCTGGACAAAACCTTCCTTGAAAAAGACACATGCACCCATTATATTCACTGCAGCACTATTACAATAGCCAAGACACAGAAACAACCCAACTGTCCATCGATAGATGACTGGATTAAGAAGATGTGGTATATATACACAATGGAATACTACTCAGCCATAAAAAAGAACAAAATAATGCCATTTGCAGCAACATGGATGGAACTAGAGACTCTCATACTAAGTGAAGTAAGTCATAGAGAGAAAGACAAATACCATATGATATCACTTGTATCTAGAATCTAATATACAGCACAAATGAATCTTTCCACAGAAAAAAACTCATGGACTTGGAGAACAGACTTGTGGCTGCCAAGGGGGAGGGGGAGGAAGTGGAATGGACTGGGAGTCGGGGGTTAATAGATGCAAACGATTGCCTTTGGAATGGATAAGCAATGAGATCCTGCTGTATAGTAGAGGGAAGTATATTCAGTGTCCTGTGACAAACCATAATGGAAAAAAATCTGAAAAAGACATATATATATCTGTATATCTGTGTGTACGTATATGTATTCTGAAAAAGAATATAGATATGTATAACCAAAACGCTTTGCTCAACAGAAATCAACACTGTAAACCAACTATACACGCCAATAACATTTTTTAAAAGAGAATTCCTACCCACAAAAGGATAATCAGTTTTTTCCAGTCTTTTCTGTTCTTCAGTAAAATGGTATGGCTTTCATCACAGGGGGTGTACTCAGGCCTTGCTTAATTCTAGGCATTTTATCTTTCTGTTGGTGTCACAAATGGGGCTATTTTTCTATTAGCAGAAAGCACACCCACTCATGCCCGTTTTTCTTCTGTACCCAGCCCCTCCTGTAACTATTTTTAATTGCAATAACTTTACAGATGATATTTCGGATTTACTCCCTATAATGTGCATTTTGTGTCTTCCCTTCTAGAAGATACTCCTAATTTCATTTTCCTTTATTTAACGGACTACGATCTCCTGGACATCACTAAATTATTCGATCAGTTGCTCTCGTCTGAAATAAGACGGTCTCTGTGGCGTTCCCGTCGTGGCTCGGTGGTTAACGAATCCGATGAGGAACCATGAGGTTGCGGGTTCGATCCCTGGCCTTGCTCCGTGGGTTAAGGATCTGGCGTTGCCGTGAGCTGTGGTGTGGGTCGCAGATGCGGCTCGGATCCCGCGTTGCTGTGGCTGTGGTGTAGGCCGGTGGAAACGGCTCCGATTCGAACCCTAGCCTGGGAACCTCCATGTGCCGAGGGAGCGGCTCAAGAAGACGCAAAAAGACAAGAAAAAAAAAAAAAAAAGGCAGTCTCTGTGCAGAGGATAACGTCTCCTCAGATGCCCCAAGCCCCTTCAGGCCCCCTACTTGCCAGGTATTTGTGGCCCCATGTGTAAGGGAGCACCCAGCGACCTCCTCTTCCGTCATGTCATTTATATAAAATAGGTCGGATGACAGGATAAGGGCCTAAACTATTTGGGGGAGAAAGTGACACGCAAGGAAACAGTCACCTGAGTGTTAATTATAAAACAATACAAAAGAAAACAACTATTTGTGTATATTCATTATTTCACTAATTAACCCCCAAAACGCTGGACGAAACTCAGGCTCGGCTGAAGACGTCCGTCTTTTCATCTATTTCAAAAACACCTACATTTAAAACTCTCCTTATCGCCAATACTTTAAGAATGTTATTATCCACAAAAATTTGTCAAAGACAATGTTACTTTGTCAGAGGAGTTTTATTTTGTACTAGACACTGGAAGGAGACAGGCAACCTGGTGGCTCTTAAAGTTACCAAAAACTAAGTTCCCACTTAAAATGTTGAAGATGCTGTGGTCTCTTCAGCAAATATTTACACATTCTGAAAATATTCAAGATTACAAAAATTCTAAAGCAAGATTCAAACCACAAATTAAGCTACAAAAAACCCCCCTGTAATTCAAAATGAAAATGTCCTGATTACTGCAGGAAAGTGCATAATGACAGAAGGCTCTAAACCATCACTAGATTATGAAATTATATTCCTTAGGACTCATACTATAAAACTACTATTGCCAAGGCAGCCTCTCAAATAACGTTTACTGTAGAAAGCGTATTTTTTTAAAAAAATTACAATTCGTAATTGTTCCATAGAAATAAGCACTGGGTATTTTAAACACTTCTGGGTTTTTTTTTTTGCTTTTCAGGGCTGTACCCGCGGCACATGGAAGTTCCCAGGCTAGGGGTCTAATCTGAGCTATAGCTGCCAGCCCACATCACAGTCACAGCCACAGCGACAGCCACATGGGATCCGAGCTGCATCTGCGACCTACACCACAGCTCACAGCAACGCCAGATCCTTAACCCATGGAGCGAGGCCAGGGATCCAACCCGCAACCTCATGGTTCCTAGTCGGATTCATTTCCACTGCACCACGATGGGAACTCCCTGATATATTTTAAAGATATGGTTACATATATTCTTACAACAAGATCATAATTAGCGCATGAATAATTTTACAGCGCGAGAGTGTATGGGTGTGAGTGTGTGTTTGCTTGAGTTGTGCGCCGTATCGTACGTGAGATCCGTTGCGACCGTTTCACCTGTACCAAGTATTCTCTGTCTAATTCCCCATCTACTGCCGTCGGCACTGCACAGGAAGAACTAAACTACTGCTGGAAACATTACCTCCATGTAGGCAATACGCCCATTTTTTAAAATTTACTTACTTTTTTATTTATTTATGTCTTTTTTTGCCATTTCTTGGGCCGCCCCCGAGGCATATGGAGCTTCCCAGGCTAGGGTTTGAATCAGAGCTGTTTCCATCGGCCTACACCACAGCCACAGCAACGCGGGATCCGAGCCGCGTCTGCAACCTACCTACACCATAGCTCACAGCAACGCCGGATCCTTAACCCACTGAGCGAGGCCAGGGATCCAACCCGCAACCTCATGGTTCCTAGTCGGATTCGTTAACTACTGAGCCACGACGGAAACTCCAATACTCCCATTTTTAAAAAAGGTGAGCCTAAGTAAATCACCATGGTCCCCAGTCGCCCACTTCCCAGCTGGCAGAGTCACCTGTCATCAGGGGTGGCCCATCTCAGCCTTCTCAGCAGCAGCACAGCCCCCACCATGCCTTCTCCAGTAAGTGTAAGGCTGCCTCAGTTAGCAAACCGGGTAATTATGTGAAAGAGGGTCTGAAAACCATGACGCCACCCCCCCACCCCCCCACACACACACATGCACACACACACATGCACGCACGCATGCAGCCACTATGGTTACACGGCACCAAGGAGGAGCCGGAGAAAGGACCGGGCTCACGCCCGACTCTGCAGGTGCCGCCCCAAGCCCTCTTCTCCTGGGATGTGCGGTGAATCAGCAGGAAAGAGCAGCCAGTGCAAGGAGCCCTGCGGCTGAGGACCTCGGGTTAGCAGGTGGCTGAAGAAACAAAGTGTCCTCAGGGAGGGGGACGGACCCACTCCTCAAAGGCACCCCAGAGGAGGACGAAGGGCTCACAGGGTGATGCTGCAATTGGCTGAAAGCACGAGAGGCCATTCACAGCTCCCGCCCTGGACAGTTTATAGCCAGAGAGGAGAGACAGCAAAGCGGCTGCTCTGCCCCATCAGCAAAAACTCACTTCCCGCTGCAGGCACGGGTGAGAAAGCAGGGCTTCGCTGGACACTGAGGTTGAGCGACACATTTACATGCAGCTCAGCCGTCTCTCCAGGTCCCAAACTATGGGGGGACGATGCTGAGTCCGGCTGGACAAGCCCCCCCACGTCTTGATTAAATTTCTCTTCGGCCCCTTCCTGTTCCCGGCCTGTTCCCGAGCTGGTGGTGTCGGAGGTTTCAGCGTCTCTCTCCAGCTCTGCAGTGTCCCTTTTTATCTCACCGTCCTGTTTGAGCAGACCCTGGAGCTCTGGCTTTGTATCATCTAGATGCTCATTCCAGCACCCGTGGGCAGCCGACTCGTGTTTCAGTTTGCCCTTTTTTCCAAACTTGGCTTGGCGTCGGTCTTTGGCATGCGATCCCCTGCTCCCCGCTTTGGCGGGCTGTCCCCGAGAGGTGACATGCCGTGTCTTCTCACCCTCCCCTGGCTGGCCTAGTCTTCTCACTTTGTTCTTTGACCTGAGGCCCGCTCCCCTGACACTGCTTCTACCTCAGCTGGCTTTCCAGATCACGGCCAGAGTGATGGGAGACGCTCCTTTCAACCCGCGTCTCAGGAAATGCAGGTGAGGAAAGAGGAGCACCGGGGACTCCCTTCTGGAATCCACCCAGAGCCCGGCCCCTCCAGCTCCGTCCCCACGCCCCGAGCTTCGGCCCCTGCCCTGCACGGCCCCTCGGCCTCCAGCGCTGCCCCTCCCTCTCCCTGGGGCATCTCCTCCTGACACCAGGCTCTGCTTCTCTGCCAACGGGAAGGTATCCGTGAGAATGTTCAGAACGCTGCTGACTCACCTTCTTTTTTAAACAACTTGACTCGGGCGGAGTGCGTTTACAACGTTGCGTTGTGTTCATTTCCGTTGCACAGCCAAGCGACCGAGTTAGACATACTTTTTCAGACTGTTTGCCGTGATGGTTTGTCACAGGATCTTGAGCAGAGTTCCCTGCGCTGTACGGCAGGGCCTCGGTGTTCGCCCGTCCTGTATGCGCCCGTTCGCCTCTGCGGGTCCCAGCCTCCCCGCCCTTCCCCCGGCCTGGCCACTGCCGGGGCCGCCTGCTCCGTCTGTGCTGACTCACCCGCCTTCCCGCTGTGTCTTTCAGGAAGAAGAGCTGAGGTTAAGAGATACATTACGCGGCCCAGGAATCTTCTCTTTTTTATCCCTGGCTGCAGTGCTTTTCAAATGTTAGGCTGGACAACATAAAACTGCCATTTTTTAGGTCAAAAGGGGTCCAGTATCAGAATTGCACAGAGTTCAATGTACATGTGTAATAACGTCCCTTTTCCTTCCTTGGTTTTTTCTGGCCAATTTTTTATATTCGGAGGTAAAGCATAAAAGCACACACATCTATGAACACCCTGCCCCACGCTCTCACAGTGCCCCCCCCCCACGGATCCTGGAAACTCAGACAGCAGGGCAATTCTGCTGGAAGCTCTGCAGTCCTCTAGAGTCACCTTGGCCTGGAAGGCGGGGCCAGGTCTGGCCCAGGCTCTGCCCGCGCCCGTCCGTCACTCCCACAGAGCTTGTCCCTGCCCGCGGTTTCTCCCTTGCCGAGCAGTGCCCTCTCATCACGTCTCGTCCCTCAGGATGCCGGATGCTCTCAGCTGCAGGTTGCACAGCTCCCCGCCGATTACAGAGACAGAGCACGGGGCTAATGGCAGCTCAGCCCAGAGGAGAAGGAGCACTGCCTCGGTCTTTGCCCTATCACAGCATCGGGGAATCTGGCAGCAAATTAATTCACTCCAAAAGGTGCTGAGTAGACGGAGGGCTACAGTCTGCGCTGCTCCACAGAACACTGAGCCCAAGGGGCCTGAGTGTGTCAGGGTCTCCGAAACAAGGATTTTCAGTGAGGCGAGTTCCCCGACCGGCGGGATGCAGTGCAAGGCCAGAAACCCAGCGACTCCAAGGTGCTGTCACACGCCAGTATCTCACACAAGCTGGTGAGCCAGTGAGCGTCTGTTTTCTACTCGCAAAGAGAAGGTGATGGGGTCCTTCGGGTACCACTACATTTACTCCGAAAATAAGGGCCACTTGGCTCGTCCCAGAAAAAGACCCCAGCCGATGTCGGATGTCAACAAGGGAGTCCAGCCCAGCAGGCGGCCCAGGCAGGTTCATTCTCCGTGGGGCTCCGTTTTCCTTCTGCTGCTCCCAGGTCCAGAGTCGATTCGGAGATCCAAAAAGGAGTCAGATATAGACAGACAGATGGAGATCAAAATACTGGCTTTCTGACTAATAGAAGCCAGACGGAAGAGTGTGGTTTTAGATTTGCAGCCAAACAGGTCTGCTCCCTGGCACAGCTGGACAAACACAGGCAGGCCCACCTGCAGCTGAGCGCCGGGCACAGACCACATGCTCGCTGAAGGCAGGGGAGCCACCGAGCCTGCTTCCTCCTCCAAGGGGCACAGGCGGGCACCCACGCCCCCTGCCATGGGAGAGAGGATGCAGGGCAGGCGAGAGAGGCCAGAAATGACTGGCCTGAAAAACCAAAGTCTCTCCCACCAGAGTAAAACCCCTAAGGCGGTTTCTGAGAGGGTCCAAGGAGGTAACAGAGCAGGTGCCCTAGACATGGAGATGAAAGCACCCACGCCAAGAGCAGGTGTCGTTCCTTCCGTGCAGAGATGGTCTCGCCAGGTCGGCGGCCCCAGCGCAAGGAGGCACACTTGGGTATTTGCGGACCTGCCCCCGAGACGACTGCTTTCAAGGAGACATCTGCTTCAGCTAGTTAGTATGTTCTGGTAGCTCGGGCGTGTTTGTTTAACAGCACAATCTGGATGCTGCGCCCGTGTGTACTGCTAAGAAGGTAAACCGCCAGGCTCGTGCGCCTCGGCTCTCACCAGCGCGTCTCCCGCAGTCGCCCCTCGCGCTCCCCGTCCCCTCGCCCCTGTCGAACAGAGCCTCCGACCCCCCGCTACTGGCTGATCCCGTCGTCAGGCTCCTGGGGAACACGCTTCTTCCCCCCGACCTAAACCCCAAGCTGTGCAACATCACCTCCTTGGCGGGAAAGAGCGCTAGGTGGCCACAAGAAGGGTGAGTGGTTCGGGGCTCGTCTCGTGTGCCAACAATTATAGGTGGAGAACTCGGTACTCGCAGAAAACACACAGTAAAAATCCTGCTCACAGGCGTTACAGAAAGGCCAAAAGCCACGCGCCGAGGCAGCGGTTCCCTTTTACCCGTAAAGGAAACCAGCAGGAAGGGGAGGCTTCTAAATAATTACTCCCCTTCCGCTCTCGGGAGACGTCAGGTCTTGTCTACCGAGATGCACAAAACTTCACCTTGAAGAGGGAGGCAGTCTGCGCTGCCTGGTCTGTTGTCAGCGACTGTGGCGGCTGCCGCAGCGCCTTCGAGTCACCGAGGACGTGGCCCGGGATGGTTACTGCGACACGCATCCAGCCAAGTCTCACCTGCAACCGGGGGGCGGTCCTGGAGGCCTCCTTCAGCCCGGCCAGGGCTCCCCTGTCCTCCCAGGGGTGGAGCCAGTGCGGTCCCCTCTCCTGCCTGCCCCCTCTGCTTCCCGTCCCCGCAGAGGCCAACCAGGCAGGTGGGCACCCCGAGAGGACGGACCGTCACGCACACAACGCAGCACAGCAGGCTTGGCTCAGAACCACAGGTGCGGCTTCCCATGGCCCTGGCGCCAGACCTGGCCTGCCCCGGACACAGCAGGGAGCCGCCCTGACCGCCCCAGGCAGGCGGCATCCACCGTCACCAGAGCGCTCGCCCAGGGGAAGGACGGTGTCAGGCCAGCACGGGCCGCAGGCTCAGACAGGACGCAGGCTCCGAGGCAGAGCGCTCTGGCTGGGAGCTGGTGCCAAGCTCAGGGACGCCATTAACCCCCGAGGCCTGGGTGTGCCCGCAACACCAGCACGTGTGCATCAAGACCAGTCTTCGCTGAGGCGAGGGCTCCCTGACAGAGCCGGTGCCCCGGCTTTTCGACTGGACCGCGAGACGCATGCCCGGGCTCCGCGAGAAGGGCTGCCCCTGTGGCCTGTGCTTCCTTAACCAAGGGCCCCTGAACAGCCGGCACCCAGAACAAGGGCGGCGCTGCCCTCCAGCGACCTTCCATCCACGCGCAAATCCTCCCGAGAGTAACGAGGGCCCCTTTTCTGCCCGCCTGGCTGCCGCACTTCCAAATCGCGCGTTCCCGACGGTTCCGCTCCCCAAGCCAACGCAGGAGCCACGGCTTCTCTAACCACTACACGGACTCAGTGCTTTCCGCTCCAAGAAACCAACGTACCTGGACCCACCTGAACGTGTATCCTGCTGTCAGACACACCAAGGTGTGTCCCTTCATGCACAAAGAACCGTTCAAAAAGGTGACTATCTCGCGGTCAGCAACCACTCTGCCTACGGCGCTCACTCGAATAGGGCGACACACTCAAACGAAGCAGCTGCGCCGACTCTGTGGCTCCTGCTTGAGTCGTTCCAACGTGAAGCAGACCAGCCTGTCTTTAAGGGATGGCACTGCCCTCGAGGGAATGCAACTGAAGCATCACAGCGCATCAGCGTCGTTGGTTAGAAGATCGCCCTAGAGCTACACCTCTAGACAGGCCTTCGGTTCCCATCTTCTGAAACCGCTCAGATCCACCTCCCCACTCTCACCGACGTCATGACAGAAGAGAAAGAGCAGCTCCCAACAGAGCGCCATCCAGCACCAAGCACAGCTGTATCCTGAACGGCAAGCAACAGATGAGCCAAGGGCAAACACTGCTCCCCGAGGAACAGATCGGGCTAAACTAACGAGCACGTCGACCCGAAAGCTGGAGGGAAAGCCAACCGCCCTGTGCTCTGAATCCCCACCACGGCCAGAGGGGTGTTTCTGGAGCGTTTTAGCCAATGGAAGATGTTGTTTTGTTCTCTGCCATTGCTAGAGGACCAACCATGTGTGCCCCCATTAAAACGTAAACTTGCTCACTTAAACGCCACGTGCCAACAAAGCAACAGAAACCCAACTGTTCTTTCAGACCCCAGAAGCACACGAGGCTTCTGCTCTCACGCAAACCCATGGCCGCGTTAAGCCCAGAGGAGTTTCTGAGTGCTGAAAAACACAGGACAGTCCTGGAGGTTTCTCCAAAGGCCTATTCACCTTAGCAAAGCATGACCCAGCAAGCAATTCTAAAAATAAGAATGACTGGAGTTCCCATTGCGGCTCAGCAGTAACGAACCCGACTAGGATCCCTAAGGATACGGGTTCGATCCCTGGCCTTGCTCCGTGGGTTAAGGATCTGGCGTTGCCCTGAGCTGTGGTGTAGGTATAGACGTGGCTCAGATCTGGCGTTGCTGTGGCGTAGCCCAGTGGCTGCAGCTCTGATTCGACCCCTAGCCTGGGAACTTTCATGTGCCATGGGTGCAGCCCTAAAAAAAAAACAAAAAACAAACAAACAAAAAAAAACCTATAAATAAAAATAATAATAATATAATATAAAAGATCTACAAAAGGTAATGTAATCTTGGTATTCTACAACAGAGGTTCTTAAACTGCAGTCCACAGGGCACAGGTACAACCACTCCTGGGCTTCGGCATGTCCAGAACACTCGTAGAATCTCCCTGCACATATACGAATTTTCTGGGAAAAAAAGTTCTGCTATAAAGAGCATGGTGACATGGTGTCTAGCGATCATGCCATCAGGACCAGCCCTGTGCACGAGAGGCTTCCGTCTCACTCTCACGCTCATCTCCAACACCTTTGCCTATGAGAACTGTCTTAGCTGACGGACGAGTGGATGGTTTTGAGAGTGTTCTCCTCCACCTGCTGAAACCCTATGTTGCCTTCCCAGGCCAGCTCAAGTCACACTTTCTGGACAGGCTTTCCCCAACAATTAAACAGCCCCTTCCCCACCAGCACTCAGCACAGATCTGGGTATATGGTTAAAAACGATGATGAAAGTGAATTCTTTTGTTGCAGTGCCAACAAAAGACCACTAATTCTGACACTCTAACTCTCCCCCAGGTTTTGAAATCATCAGTAAGTGTGTCTACAAGGAAGGCCCAGCTTTGTGTGGTTAGATGGTACACCCATGCGGTTCTGTGCGCGATGTCCAGTCCAGGCAACAAAGGACCTTCACGCAGCGAATGTTTCATTCACCTCCAGCTGGATGTGAAGTGTGGCGACTCAGAAGGCTCTGGAAATCACAGAAGAGGGAGTGGGAAGCAGGGTGAGACCAAGCCTTCCGCACAAACACTGAGGCACCTGCTACCCCCAGAGGCATTATCACACAAGTGCTGCAACATCAACCACATCAACTTTGAGGACAGCCCCCTTGGGAAGAGACAGACTAGCATCGCTAAGCTTTTAAAAATAAAGATGAGGAAGTCTTCCGGGTAACATTTACAGGAAGTCAAAGCAGCTAGTAGATTCCAATACTGCACTGCAGGGGTCGCGTGAGGCCAGCACGTTAAAGAAGCATACGATACGTTCAAGTTCAGGCACAGCTGAGACTGTGAAGGACGTGCCCTGAACCTGGCACTCGAGGGACCAGGATGATGAAGGGGTCCCCCGAGACCGAGGAGCTCCACGCCTGCCAGGCCCTCGCCCCAAGACCGAGGAGCTCCACACCTGCCAGGCCCTCGCCGCACAAGCCAGAAGGCTCCAGACACCACACAGCAAGATGTGCCTGGGAAACGGGTAGAAAGGAGAGCTGCTTGGGACCTTGGGACTTGAGGAATGACGTGGCAGTGCGTCCCCAGGCATCCTGACTGCCCCGACCTGTCTTGGACAGAGTGCTGCAGGCCCTCCCTCAAGCCGGAAAAGCTACAAGGCGGGAGCAAAGAGGTCCAAGAGTGGCCTGCTCCTGCAGGCAAGGACCGGGAAGAGGGTGGCCTTTCAACAGAAAACACTTTTGGCGACACCCATCCTATGCCAGCCAAATACCAAGAGAAGAACTGCATCTGTCATCCTCCGAGGTTCCGGTGAGGCTGAAAGGGAACCTGGCCTTCCACACCCCTTCCCGTCCCTCGGAGTCAGGCGTGTTCCAAGTGGCCCACCAGGAACCCACCTCCCATCCCTGCCTGGACACGCACCAGGGCAGTGGCGGCGGGAGCTGAGCCTCCACCCCCGCCCAGTCCCAGCTGGAAGGAGAAAGGGGTGGGAGGCTGGGCTGACGGTCACGGCTGCTCCCTCCGCTCCCTGGTGTCAGCCAGGCCGAGGGAGAGCTGATGCTGGGACTCCACTCAACGAGGCAGCAGCGTCAGGAACAGAGGGACCCAGAGTCAGGAGCAGGAGCGAACAGACTTATCCCCAGGGCCCCAGAGGAAGGGAGGAAGAGCACGGGGCCGAAAAAGCACTGGAAAAGCAATGGCTGAAAACATCCCCGTTTTTGCAAAAGAAACAAATGCACAGATTCAAGAAGCCGAGCAAGCCCCTAACATAATAAGCTGAGAGATGCCTACATCTAAAACATCATGACGAAACTTGTGGAAACCAAAGACAGAGGAAAAGGTCTTAAAATCAGCCCGAGAGACACGACACGCTGACTTGAGAGCAACTGGATTTCTCATGTGAAACCACAGAGGCCAGAAGGACGTGGCACGTTTTTCAAGGCGTCAAAGAAAAGAAGGGTCAGGTATAAATCGGCTGATGTCCTTCAAGACTAAAGACGACACGAAGGCAGTCTGGGGCAAGGAAGGCCGAGAGAGCGTGTGCAGGCAAATCCACCCTTAAAGGAAGGAGGAAGGGAGTTCTCCCGACAGAAAGGAGAGGCGAAGAGAAGGCCCAGAACTTCTGGAAGGAACGAACACAGTCAGAAGAGGGCAAAGCAGGCGTCACTATAACGAAGTCTGTTTCTCACGAGTTTCTCCGATCTTATCTGATGACGGAAGGAAACCAACCGACGCGGTGCTGGAAGCTTAAGGAACACTTAAGACACAGATGTCTTGACGGTGGGCACGGGAAAGGGCTCTAAGTGGAAGCAGAGCCTCCACCCTTGGCACAAAGCTGCAAAACACAGACTCCAATAGACTGGGATGAGGTGTGTACCGTCAGCCGAGAGCAACCACCACACACACGATACAAAGCTGGAACTGATATACTCAAAAATCAGTCAATCAAGATGGAACCTAAAACACATTTTTTTTTTTTTTTGTCTTTTTTAGGGCCGCACCCGCGGCATATGGAGGTTCCCAGGCTAGGGGTCCAATCGGAGCTGCACCACCAGCCTACACCACAGCCACAGCAACGCAGGATCAGAACCGTGCCTGCGACCCACACCACAGCCCACGGCAACGCCGGATCCTTAACCCACGGAGCGAGGCCAGGGATCGAACCCGCAACCTCATGGTTCCTAGTCGGATTTGTCAACCACTGAGCCACGATGGGAACTCCCTAAAACACATTTAAATAACCCACAGGAAGTGAGAAACAAAAGGAACAAAACCCAAAATGTAAAATAATAAAATGGGAGACGTGTGCGCTAGATTAATAATTACCATTACCTTAATGTACATCATCTAAACATACAAATTAACAGATCAGCAGAATAAATAGGTTGTAACAAGATGCTGTCTATAAGAAACTCACTTCAAAACAACTCTGTGGGTAGGTTACGAGGATGGAAGGCATATGTCGTGAAGGCACTCATTAAAAAAAAAAAAGTGGCTGGAGTTCCCATAGCCTGGGAACCTCCGTATGCCGTAGGTGCAGACCTAAAAAAAAAAAAAAAAAGAGGCTATGTCAAATATCTGACAGAGAAGACTTGAGAGCAAAGAACATCACTAGAGACCAGAAGGGACCTGACATAATGACAAAAAGACCAATCCATCAGGAGGACACATTAATCCGAAATGTTCACACACCACACAGGAGAATCTCAGAACACAGGAAGCACATAAGGATAGGACTAAAGGAGAAATGGACAATTACAGTGGGGACTTCCACACCTTACTCTCAACTACTAAAGAAAAATCAGCAAGGATACAGAAGAACCCAACACCACCATCAACCAACTGATCTACCAAACACATGCAGAAAACGCCACCACCAGCAGAATACGCACTGTCTTAAGTGCCCGTGGAACATTCACCAACATAGGCCCAGAGAACACACACCAAGATAGACCACACTTTATGCCATAAAACCAACCTCAAAACATTTAAAAGAACTGAAGCTGTACAAAGTATATCTCTGACCATAATAGAGCCACATTGCTCAAGAGCAGAAAGATAACAGGAAAGTCTCTCACCTCTTGGAAACTACAACACACTTCCAAACAATTCATAAGCCAAAGAAGCTATTTCAAAAGAAGTAAAAGTACACATGAAACTGAATAAAAAATTACAATTCAACACATCAAAATATGTGGACACAGCTAAAGCTGTGCTAAGGGGGAAATTTATAGCACTTAAAATGCTAACATTAGAAAAGAGGAGAGGGCATTGTGGCACAGGGGGAAAAAATCCAACTAGTATCCGTGAGGTTGCGGGTTTGATCCCTGGCCTTGCTCAGTGGGCCGAGGATCCGGTGTTGCCCTGAGCTGTGGTGTAGGTCACAGATGTGGCTTGGATCCTGCATTGCTGTGGCTGTGGCGGAGGCTGGCAGCTATAGCTCTATTTGACCCCTAGCCTGGGAACCTCCCTATGCTGTGGGGGCAGCCTTAAGAAAGAAAAAAATAAAGAGGAGAGGTCTCAGATATAACCCAAGTCAAGAAACTAGGAGGGAAAAAGTGCAAAATAAAACCAAAGTAAATTGAAGGAAAAAATAATAAAAAGCAGAAATAAATTAAATTGAAAATGGGAAAGCCATAAAGAAAAATCAAAGACACACAAAGCAGATTCTTCAGGAAAAAATAAGTGACAGTAGTCAGCCTCTAAAAGACTAACAAACTAAAAAGGGAAGACCCAGCTCTCGGCCTCAGCACCACCTTCCGAGAAACGCCCCCGCATGAGAGCCCAGGGGAGGAAGGAGCAAACGCGTGGGCTGAGCGCCAAAGGGCCACGAGGCAGAGGTCCATGAAGATGTGTACACCGCAGAAGCCACAGGAGCAGAAACAAGGAAAGCCCGGAGGCTGGGGATGCTGGTGCGATTTGTGGGCTGCCTGCCTTCTGTCTAGAACTCGGCTCAAAGGGTCTAGAACCTCTTTGGCCATTCTGATCGCCGCGGCCACTTTGAGACCACCCTGCTCGTATCAAAACAGTCCCCGTTGGGTCTTTGCCCTGGACCTGTGGCACTGTGGACTAGTTTTGTTCTCAGGTGTGGCTGGTTGGAACACATGCACAATAAATTATCTGCCCTCTTGGTGGAAGAAGAAAAGAAAAAGACAAAACATAAATGACTAATGTCAGGAAAGAAACACAAGCTGTGACTACTCTCACCCCTCTTACTACTGGAAGCTCTACTGCAGTGAGCAAGGAAAAGACATAAAGGCATCCCTAGTGGGGAAGAAGAAATAAAAGTCACCCTATTTGCATCTAGCATGACGACCTATACAAAAAAAATCCCCAAGAATCCATAGGAAAGCTCTTAGAACCATTAAGTATATTTAGCCAAGTCACAGGACACACGATTGAGACACAAAAAGCAATCTCATCGCTGTATGCTAACAAGGCGCAGGTGGAAACAAAATAAAACACACAGTCGATTAGAAATGTGCTGCAGAAAAGGAAATACTTCAGTATAAACTCAACAAAACATGCACAGGATCTGGATGGTGCTAAGTGCAAAATGGACTGCAAGACGCAACACAGCAGAAACGTCAATTCTCCCCAAGTTGACCCCAAGGTTTTTTTACAGCCACTTTTTTTTTCAGGCCCACACCTGCAGCATATGTAGGTTCCCAGGTTAGGGGTTGAATTGGAGCTGTAGCCGCCGGCCTACACCACAGCCACAGCAACGCGGGATCCGAGCCGCGTCTGCAACCTACACCACAGCTCTGATCCTTAACCCACTGAGCGAGGCCAGGGATGGAACCCGCAACTTCATGGTTCCTAGTTGGATTCGTTTCCGCTGCACCACGATGGGAACTCCTGTAGCCACTTTTTATGGCCACGGTGCCATTATATATTTCCACCAACAGTGAATAAGGGTTCTAATTTCTCCACGTGCTCACCAACACCTTTTTTGATAGTTGTCCCTCTTGTGGGTGTGAGAGTTGGTACTTCATAGTTCTGATTTGCATTTCCAAACTCCCCAAGTTTAATGCAAATATTATCAAAGACCCAGCAAGTTTTTTTTTTTTTTTTTTAATAGGAAAGCTTATTCTAAAACTTCTATGGAAAGGCACAGGCCTTAGAATAGCTCAAGCAACCTTGAAAAAGAAAAATGGAGTGGGAGAAATCATTTGATATAAAATCCGCTATACAGCTAGCTACGGTAACCAGCACAGTGACACTGGCAGAAGAGGAGACACACAGACGACTGGAATAGAAGGGAAAGCCCAGAAACAGACCCGTGCAAATATGCCCACTTGATGTATTTTTCTTTTACGGCTGCCCCGGGGCATGTGGAAGTTCCAGGCCAGGGACCAAATCCGACCTGTGCTCAAGCTGCAGCAACCCCAGATCCGTAACTCACTGCACCCGGCAGGGGATCGAACCACCACCTCCGCAGAGACAAGCCAGGTTATTAAGCCACTGCGCCGCAGCAGGAATTCCATGACCACCTGATTTTCAATGACGGTGCAAAGGCAAGTCTTTACAACAGAAAGCCCCAGAACAACTGGACGCCCAGAGACAAAAAACAAACAAAACCTCAACCTCACAACCTTGTACAAAATTAACTGCAGAATATGGATCAGAGACTTAAACGCAAAACATGCCACTACACAATTTTGGAAGAACTGGGAGAAAAAAAATTTTAGACTAGGTAAAGAGTTCTTCGACTTGACGTCAAAGGCATGATAAAGGAAAAAACGGATAAACTGGACCTCATCCAAATGAAAACCTTTTGCTCTATGAAAGACCTCGTTAAGAAGGACACAAGGCCAAGCTACGGACGGGGAGAGAACACTGGCACACCACACCGCTGACAAAGGAGGGCTCCCGGAATCGATAAAGAACGCTCAACACTCAGCAACAAAGAAACAAGGAACTAATTACAAAACGAGTAAAAAGTAGGACGAGACATGCTCCACCAAAGAGAACAGACAGACGGCAAAGGAGCACAGGAAAGAAAGACGTTCAAGGGCATTAGCCACTAGGGAAATAAATGCAAATTAAAATGGCACTGACGGAACACTCAACACACGATCGGAAGGGCTGAAACCAAGAACGGGGACAGCACCCAGTGCTGGCGCAGATGCAGAGAGACGACGGGGTCACGCACTCAGACATTGCCGGTGGGAAGGTAAAATCCTTCAGCCACTCTCACGTCTGGGAGGTTCTTATAAAGCTAAACGTGCAACCACCACACAGCCGAGCAACTGCACTCAGGCATTTATCCCAGATACATGGAAATTTATGTGCTTAACAAAAACGTACACGGACGTTCACAGAAGATTGATTCATAACAGGCAGAACCTGGAAACAACCCAGATGCCCAGGGTCTGGTGGTAAAGCCTTTCCCTGGGTACGACGACGCAGCAATCTGGAGGCAGAACTCCGACCGCGGATGCCAACGACTCCGGTCTAGGCAACTCTGCTGCGTGATAAAAGCCACTTCCAAAATATCACATCTTGCAAGGTTCCATTTATATCGTATTCTTGAAAGGACGAAATGACAGAACTGGAGAACAGATCAACCACCGCCAGGTGAGGGAGAGGGAGAGGGTGGGAGGGGCCATCCAAGGCCACACCAGGAATACGGACTGAAACTCGAACGTCCTGTATCTTCACTTTGGCTACGTCGTTGTCTTGGTCGTGATACGAGTCTGGTTTTGCCAGATCTCACCGTCTGGGGCAACTGGTTAAAGGGTACGTGGGAGTGCTCTATTATTCTCACAGCTGCATGGGACGCTACGATTATATCAAAAGTTTAATTAAAAAAAAAAAAAAAAAAGACCAGGTTGGTTCCCAGCTCTGTCACCTACGAATCGGGTAACTGACCTTATGCAGATTTCAAACCCTCTGTCCTCAAGGTCCCCACTGGCTAAATGGACAATGCCGTCTGAAACGCTACGAAAATTAAGTGCCATATATGAAAAGGCCTAGCACATAGCTAGTGCTTTAAAAACAGCCTGTTAGCACACAGTCTACCTGGAGACACAGATATTATTCCAAACATTACCATTCAAAAGTCTGCGACTAGAGCCACTACAAAGCAATTTATTTAAAAAGTCTCTTCCCAAAGTGATCTGTCCAAATAAAAGTGGGGGGGAGGTAATTACTAGTTTTAGACTGAAAGATGAATTGCTCACTACTTCTTGAAAGAGTCACAATAGACAAGATGAGTTTTTGTTTTTTTTTTTTTTGTCTTTTTGCCATTTCTTGGGCCGCTCCCTCGGCATATGGAGGTTCCCAGGCTAGGGGTCAAATCAGAGCTGTAGCCACCAGCCTAGGCCAGAACCACAGCAACGCGGGATCCTAGCCGAGTCTTCGACCTACACCACAGCTCACGGCAACACCGGATCGTTAACCCGCTGAGCAAGGGCAGGGGCCGAACCCGCAGTCTCATGGTTCCTAGTCGGACTCGTTAACCACTGCGCCACGACGGGAACTCCAGACAAGATGAGTTTAATATAGAACAACAATTAGTGAAAAAACTGACAAGGAAAATAGGATACTGGTTAACAAATCTTATTTCTCGTGGGTAAGGAAGTTAGTAAAAGTTAATGTTTATATGCACTGGGAAAAGTAAGATTCAGTTTTCTAAAATGGACATAAGACACAGATTGAACTTTAAGATTCTGTTTCTAAATGTTTTCTTGGCCTCCCGAGTTGAAAGAAACGGGTCAGTCAGCCGTATCTGTAAATTCTCATAACTTGCCTGGTTCAGAAGTCCAGAAAAGCCAAAAAAAAAAAAAGGAAAAAAGGAGTTCCCGTCGTGGTGCAGTGGTTGACAAATCCCACTAGGAACCATGAGGTTGCGGGTTCGGTCCCTGGCCTTGCTCAGTGGGTTATGGATCCGGCGTTGCCGTGAGCTGTGGTGTAGGTCGCAGACGTGGCTCTGGCGTAGGCGGGTGGCTACAGCTCTGATTCGACCCCTAGCCTGGGAACCTCCATATGCCGCAGGAGCAGCCCAAGAAATGGCAAAAAGACAAAAAAAAGAAAAGAAAAAAAAAATCTAGCTCTGTGACAGAGAAAGACAACACATGCACTTGACCCCAGAAGATGAGGGGAATTTTTAAACGCACAGTTGATTCCTTGAATCAGACTGGGCACCTAGCCTTTCAAGTTCATGAAGTACTGGGCCACAGCTCTGACTCACAGAGAGGCTTTTCAAAGAGGTGAAAAAGCGGTGTTTTATCATTCAAATTACTCTCTTCCCGTCAGGACCCTAAAAGAGCTATTTCTATCAAAATGAAATGTCCTACTAACAAAAACACCACGTGGGAAGGCTGGAGCGGGTTCCGACGCAGGCCTGGGGAGCGTGCAGCCCCGGGTTCCAGGTCTGGTAAGGGACCGCCGCTTCCTCGCCAAGGCCCTGGCTTCCTCACCGATGAAGTGAAAGCAGTGTACCAGTGGGTTGGTCCTACAGCCCTTGGCTAAATTTAGAGTCCTTGGGGCACCATAAAATCCCGTCTCCAGGGAGGCTTCTGGAACAAGCTTGCCTCTGCCTCGGTTTTGAGACAACTTTCCTCATACCTGTGATTTGGTTTCCCCAAAGTGGGCTGGAGAAAGCGTTGGGGAAGGGGCCAGGAAAAAGGAGAGGAAAAAAACTTTAAGAAAGAAAGAAAGAAAGAAAGAAATGACCTTATCTAGATACAGGGAGACTCAATTTTCTCTCGTCATCAGTTTTCTCCAGAATTCCTTTCTCTGCGGCCCTTTAGCTCAGGCACCCGGAGCAAGCACACAGAGGCTAGAACCCACACGTGGTCAACTCCAAACTTTTTTCCCCCCACAAACAAACTGCAAATGACAGAAATGGACCATGGGAGAGGAGAAGCACCTGGAAAGGAAACACCACCCAAGACATATATTAAAAACTGCGACGCAAGGACTGAATTTATATCCTAACGCAAACACAACAAGTCGGGACAATGCAAGAAACCTGAACACTGGCTGGATGCTCGGCCGTATTAAGGAGTTACTAATGTTTAGGTTTGATGAGGATATATCATGGTTATGTGTCTTACATGAAGCCTTATCTCTAAGCCACATAAACAAACATTTTCCAACGAATCTACACCATGTCTGGGATTTGCTTCAAAAATCACAGGGGCAGGATTATAGGTGAAACAAGATTGGCACTGAATCCTGAAGTTGTGGGCGTGGGTACGGTACTGTTTGTTCTCTGTCTCTACTCTGTATATGTTTGAAATTTTCCTAATAGTTTAAAAGGAGAGACTTGCGGCTGCCTTCCTCTCCAATTGACCTCGCTCTCAACTTACTGGGAGGGCAGGCAAGGATGGCACCCGGACCCCAGGAGGCTGGCAGTCCCCCACCGGGAGTCCAGGGGGGCCTCTCCCCACTACTAAAACCCCTGCCCCTCCAAAGCCCCAGAAGGTGTCCGGCTTTTCCGCTTCCATGGCCCCCCAAGTCCCCGAGAAGGGCGGAGGCGAAGCCCACTAGGTCGACGGGGAGACAGGGTGCGCATCCTTGGTCGGCTCCCCCAAAGCTGGGGGCACCTGGCCGCTGGACCAACGTCAGACAAAGGCGTCAGCCGTGGTCCCAGCCGGGCCGCGGAGGTACGAGGGGCCGCACCTGCGCGCACCTGGACGCACCTAGGCGCAGGTGTGCGGGCGGGGACGCGGGGAAAGCGCACCTTGAGGATGTTGTCGAAGATGGTGTCGCGGAACTCGAGCAGCGCCTTCTGGTCGAACTCGCGGCCGTGGATGATGCGCATCTGCTTGAGGAAGGTGGACTTGCCGCTCTCGCCCGCGCCCAGCAGCAGGATCTTGACGAGGCGCCGCACGGCGCGCCGCTCGCGGGCCAGCCCCGCGTCGATGTCCCGGCTGCGCCGCCGCGCCTCGCGCTCCGCGTCGCGGGCCCCGCCGCCGCCCGCCCTGCGCTCGCGAGCCCCGCCGGCCTCGGCCGGCAGCAGGCAGCGGCTGAGGGTCCGCACCACGCCGGACATGGCCGCTCAGGCCATGGACCCCGCGGCGGGCGAGGCGGCAGCCGGCCGCTCCCTCAGGCCGCGTCCGCCGCCGCCGCCGCCCCGAGGCCCGCTCTTGCCCGCCGCTCGGCCCGGCGGAGGGGCGGGGCGGCGCAACCCGAGGCCCGGGGATTGGGCCGGCTGCCGTCCGTTCGGACGGCCGCGCCCTCCTATTGGATTATGACAGGCCGAGAGGCGGGCATCTCTCCGGCCTTGGGGGCGGGGTCGGCGCCGAAAGAGGCGGGACCTTTGGGGTGGAGGCGCTTCTCATTGGGCCCCCCGTGCCGAGGTTCTTTCTTTCAGAATGAAAGGGAGGCGGGGTCGTCGGGGAGGCGGGCCGGCAGCCCGCCATAACCAATTTTAATTGCTCCGGGATCATGTCAATCACGGCAAACGGGCTTAGGATTGGGGATGTCGTGAAACGGGGCGGGACCAGAAGTGCCAGGTGTACAGAAAGAGCCTCTCTGGGTTCCCAGATTGGGTCAACCTGTGAGACCTTGGGGCTCGCGGAGTGGGCTCGGTGTTGCCCGACAGCTGGGAAATATCGATAAGAGGTCCAGATGCTAGTCTTTGGTTGAGAGAGAAAGCTATTCCTTCCAGAAACACTGGCGGGGGGGGGGGGGGGAATGGGCCAAACATTTAAAACAGATACACCCTTTAGGAGTGGCGTGGGCATCTGGGCGGCTTTTCTCACAGCTGGCTGACCATCACTATCACCAGGCGCCCCCCCCCCCCAAAAAAAAGTTTCATGTCGCACACTGATTGAGTTGTGGGGTCTAGAGCTTCTGGGTCAGAGATGGAATCTCCTCTCAACCTATTACTAGTTACATAACTTTTCAGGCCGCCTTCCCTAACCGCCACCCCCAATTTTTAACTTAAATTTCCTCCTCTATAAAATAGGGGCTATGATAGCAACTACCTTGGATTGCTGTAGAGATAAAAAGTGAGAACATGAACTTGTAAAACACTTAGCACCGTGCTTAGATCCAAGTAAGTTCTTGCTAAGTGTGAGCTGATCTTATTACTAATTCTCACCTGTCCCAGATCTGTTGTGAGTCAGAACCTCCAGGAAGGAGCTCCTGTAGCTCTTAATCTCCAGGTGACTGGTGGTCTTTGGAAACCATGATCTGTTAAAAGATAAACTAGGGGATATTTAAAAATGTAAGCGTTTGAGCAAAAATCAATTCTAATCGTGCATCATCAACCCAGTTGGGAGCACTCTGCAGAAGGGAGCCAGGGAAAACACGGAGAGAGAAAGTGCAAACAAAGGCAGGAAATTATTTGTCTGGCTACAGCTTAAAGGCTAGTTAGCTGTTTGTGATTGGCTATCTTTAGCTTATGGTATCCAATTTGGGGATTCGATGAGGTCTCTGAACATATCATTCACATTTGCCAAGAGGCTAAGGTGCTTGAAATTAACAAGCTTACCTGCTTGTGGTCTCTTGGTTTTCTACTCTCGGGACATTCACAAGCTTAAATTTTGGTTTGCTCGTGTGGGGGGCCAGGGTATTAGGGCCACCTCCTCCTTTGATTCAACAGGTCCTAAAGAGCATCCTGTCCAAACCCTCCTTCTCACCATGTGGATAAAATAAAGACCAGCCTACAAATGACCAACTTGAGGTCCCACGCAAGGGCTGACAAAAACAAGGGAGGGGTACACAGAGTAGAAAGAAGAATTAGTGGGAGTTCCCGCTGTGGCTCAGCAGTAACTAACCCAACTAGTGTCCATGACGATGCAAGTTCAGATCCCTGGCCTTGCTTGGTGGGTTAAGGATCTGGTGTTGCCACAAGCAGCAGTGTAGCCAAGCTACAGTGTACGTCAAGGATGTGGCTTGGATCCTATGTTGCTGTGGCCATGGTGTGGACCGGCAGCTACAGCTCTGATTTGACCCCTCGCCTGGGAACCTCCATATGCTTCAGGTGTGGCCCGAAAAGAAAGAAAAAAGAATTAATGAATGTGGTGCCCTTCAGTTCTGCAAATAATTTTTGCATAATCTGAAAACGCCAGGCACTGGGGACTTCCGGAGAAGAAGGTGAATAGGAAAAAGATGCGACCTTTGCATGAAGAAATGCACACATTTTAGTACTGCAGCCAAGCTGCTCAAGTCAGCAGGCAAAGTGCAGATGAAAGGAATCCCTCGTTTCTGCCATAGGACTGTGGGATTCCAGGAGTGGCCTCAGAAATCTAAACTCCCCAGGGACCTTGCATACCCATGGTCTGTGGCATTTGTCAGTTACCGAGGTGTGGAGTTGTACCACTTATGAATTAACACATCATCAAGGACTTTCTCATCCTTCAGAACAATTAAAAAAAAAATAAAGCCTTGTTTCTTTGTGAAAATGGCCTTCTGCAGAAAACCAAACACTAGTATACAATAGAAGTGAGGAGGAAGTGGAGGGGCCTAAGAAAGCAAAGTTTCTTGCACACGAAAAAAGGAATTTTGAACAAATAAAGACAGGAATGTGGAATTCAGCAGTAGACTAGACGTGGCCCCTCATTCAGTAAAAAGAAATTAAGAGAAGATGATTTACAAAACACTTGGAGCAAGTGCTCCAAACAACATATACAAATAACATCGTATATCTTTTTTTTTTTTTTAATTTTTTTGGCTTTTTTTAGGGCTGCACCTGTGGCATATGGAGGTTCCCAGGCTAGGGGTCAAATTGGATTTGTAGCTGTTGGCCTATACCCCAGCCATATCAGATCTGAATTGCGTCTGTGACCTACAACACAGCTCACGGCAACGCCAGATCCTTAACCCACTGGGCAAGGCCAGGGATCAAACCAGAACCTTACGGTTATTAGCTGGATTCATTTCTGCTGTGCCACAACAGGAGCTCCTACATTGTATCTTTATAAATAGCCATGCCTGTGCTTCTGCAATCATGTGATATTCCAATTTGAGGATTTGACAAGGTCTTTGGATATCTTTTTCACATTTGTCAAAGGGCTAAGGTGCTTGAAGTCAGCAAGCTTACACTTGCACTCAATAATAATCTCGATTTTTGTATGGCACGTTATAGTTTGTAAATTCCTTCCACATACAAGAGTTATCTGACCTCTTCCACACTGTGGGGAGGGAGGCAAGGCAGAGGTTATTGTAACAGAAAAATCCGGGTCCCAGGAAGCTGATGTCACTTGTTGGGGCAGCGTGGTCATTAAATTGCACGAACTGGAGTTCCTGTCATGGCTCAGCAGTTAACAAACCCAACTAGCATCTATGAGGACACGGGTTCCATCCCTGGCCTTGCTCGGTGGGTTGGTGATCCAGTGTTGCCTTGAGCTGTGGTGAAGGTGTAGGCCAGCAGCTATAGCTCCGATTCGACCCCTAGCCTGGGCATTTCCATATGCTGGGGGTGGGGCCCTAAAAAGACAAAAAGACCAAAAAAAAAAAAAATTGCCGGAACTGGACTGGAAATCTGATCCAGCGTATTCTCCATGCACGGTATGGAGTGAGTGAAAGCTGAGGACTTTGAAGCTTACCTCCGTCCCCTCTCAGCTGTGTGACCTTGAAGGAGTCACGTACCTGCTCTGAGACTTAACTTCTTTATCTGTACCACCAGGATAAGAACAGCGCTGTGATCAATATTAAATAGGTTAGCACATATGAGGTCCTAGCACATCCTGAGCATTCGGTAATGTCTGATGCTATCATTATCCTCGTTGGGGCGCTTTGGGAATCAGGTACACTGCAAATTTAGAAATAACAGGAATGACGTGATGATGAAGATTCAGAAGGACGGGACATGGGGTGATATTAAAAATCAAAATCTGAGAAAAGGTCAGATTAAATGAGTTAAGGCCCAGCTGTAGAGATGCAATAACACCGAGTTCCTTAAAAGAATAAGCAAGGCCCCTGGCAGAGATGGCCTTCCCTTCGTGGTGCAGTGGAAACAAATCCGACTAGGAACCATGAGGTTGCGGGTTCGATCCCTGGCCTCGCTCAGTGGGTTAAGGCTCCGGCATTGCCATGAGCTGTTGGTGTAGGTCGCAGACGTGGCTCGGATCCTGCATTGCTGTGGCTGTGGTGTAGGCTCGCGGCTATAGCTCCAATTAGACCCCTAACCTGGGAACCTCTATAAGCCGCAGGTGCGGCCCTAAAAAGACAAAAAAGACAAAAACAAAACAAAGCAAAACAAAACCGGCCGAGGGGGTGGGGTGGGGTGGGGTGGGGTGGGGTGGGGCCTGAATATTCCTCCCAACTAGTGTTGAACTCCACCTCCTGGGGGCAGCCAGAGGGAGGGTCCGAAGGCAGGGCCTGGGACATTGAAATGGGACAGAGAGCTCTTCCAGAATCTCTAGAAAAGGATACAGCTGCTGACTCTTTCACCCTCCAGCTGGGAGGGAGTGAGGGGATCAGAATTCAGATCTAGGATAAGGCCTAGGACTCTGGGGTTCCTCAAAGGACACCCTTCGGTGTCCGATGGATGCAGTCACCTGCGAGAACCTCGAAGGGCGTCTCTGACCTGGGACAAGGGAGGAGGGCTGCATGGGTGGGAAATGGGGTGCTGGGGGTGCCCCCGTCCCTGAAAATGGGAGCTTGTCAACACGCTGCAACGACTGCAGCTGGGAGCTTCCTCCTGTGCTCAGCAGAGGAGCAACAGCTGGCCTGTCACCGCCTCTATTCTCATTCCAAAAGAGACCCTAAAAGCTTTCCCCGAAGGCCCAAGAGATACGAGCAAGAAAAAGAAAACTGAAACAGGCTGAAGGGGACCCAGGTGCCAGAGAGAAGACGACAGAACATCTCAGCTGGTGGTGAGCAGGTGACAGTTTACCCCCTCATCACATCACTGCCATCGACACCTTGGGAGAAGTGTCCCTGGTATAAAAAGATATTGTACAGAGTTCCTGTTGTGGCACAGTGGTTAACAAATCCGACTAGGAACCATGAGGTTGCAGGTTTGATCCCTGCCCTCGCTCAGTGGGTTAAGGATCTGGTGTTGCCATGAACTGGGGTGTAGATTGCAGACGCAGCTCAGATCTGGTGTGGCTGTGGCTGTGGCATAGGCCGGTTGGCTATAGCTCTGATTAGACCCCTAGCCTGGGAACCTCCATGTGCCGCTGGGGTGGCCCTAGAAAAGGCAAAAAGACAGAAAAAAAAAAAAAAAGAAAAGAAAGAAAAAGACATTGTACAACAACAAACAACCACAAATGGTGATTTTTTTTTTCATAGAAAATAGAAGGGTGGAAAATGAAATGAGAGAACGGGAAGATAAAGTGAGAGAAATATCTCAAAGAAACAAATAAATAAATAAAAATTAAAAAAAAAACTGGAGTCCCCATCGTGGCACAGTGGAAACAAATCCGACTAGGAACCATGAGGTTGCGGGTTTGATTCCTGGCCTCGCTCTGTGGGTTAAGGATCTGGCGTTGCCGCGAGCTGTGGTGTAGGTCGTAGATGTGGCTCGGATCCTCTGTGGCTGTGGCTGTGGCTCTGATTGGACCCCTAGCCTGGGAACCTCCGTATGCCTCAGATTCGACCCTAAAAAAGCAAAATAAAATAAAATAAAATAAAAAAAGAGAAATATCTCAACACCCAGAGGAAAAGTGTAAAGAGATGGGAGTCTTGAGAGGACGCACGGAAGAGTTACACGCGACGGCTGAGGTCCAGCCGGCAGGGGGGCGACGGAGGAGGGACAGAACGGAGGACGTCCTCTCCCAGCCGCGTCGCGTGCAGCCCCAAAGTACGCAGACCCATCCTCCTAGAGCAACAATAAAAAACACGCTGTGTAAACTATTACAACTTTTTTTGAAGCGTCACCGAGCTACGTGAGGAAGTCTGAGAGGCCAAAATGAAAGAGAAGCAGCAGTTCAGAATTCAGCTGATGAGTGGTGGTCTCCAGCTGCCCTGGGGACATCTGCAGAGCCCTTTAAAGGGATCTTTTAGCTTCCTGGTGGCAGGTGAGGGGCAGGAGATAAAATCCGAAGATCATTGAAGGCAGCGAGACTGGTAGAAGACACCTGCGTAAGTCCAGGACCACAAAGCACGACACGTTCAGTGACAGGGTAAGCTAGTGACATCGGTGGTATGCACAGCAGTCGTCTGTCAAGAAATTACACTCCCTACTTCCCACTGTGGCTCAGTGGGAACAAACCCGGCTGGTATCCATGAGGATGGGAGTTCGATCCCTGGCCCCACTCAGTGGGTTAAAGGATCGGGCATTGCCATGAGCTGTGGAGTAGGTCACAGATGTGGCTTGGATCCATGTGGCTGTGGCTGTGGCCGGCAGCTGTAGCTCCAATTTGACCTTAAAAGGAAAAAAAGAAATTAAATTCCAAGGAGAACGACACTACATTTTTAAAAAATCGCTAAACACATAAGAAAATAAGGCATCCTGAGTGAAAGCCAGCTCAAAATGCATTTGGCAGAACTGCACTCACGAAAGATTTATTTATCTGTTTGTTTTTTAGGGCCGCACCCTCGGCGGATGGAAGCCCAGGCTAGGGATCAAATCAGAGCTGCGGCTCCAGCCTACACCACAGCCGCAGCAACGCAGGACCTGAGCCACATCTGTGACCTACACCAGAGCTCACGGCAACACCGGAGCCTTAATCCATTTAGCGAGGCCAAGGATTGAACCTGAATCCTCATGGATCCTAGTTGGGTTCATTTCCACTCAGCCATGAAAGGAACTCCAGAAAAGATCTGAAATATTGGAATTATCACACAGAGATTATAGAATAAATATATTTCATATCTCTAAAGATGCAAAAGAGGGTACTGAAAGTATAAATAAGATCGAAGATGATCTGGGCAGATGTGAAAAAGAGCTAAATAATATATCCAAAAATAAAAAATGTAACAACTGAAATAGGTGCTTAATAGATATATTAAATGGCAGCTTAAGACAGAGATGAAGCGAATAAACTGGATTATAGATCTGAAAAAAAATGACTTTGAATTCAACCCAGACAAAGATATAGAAGATAAGAGAGAGACAGCAAAGACAGAGGAAGAATATCAACCACGCAAGACGGAGGAAGAATATCAACCACGCAAGAAACCGGAGTCCCAGAAGGGGACAGACAGAATGAGGAAGAGGCAACGTGTGACGTGGTAATGGCTGAGAACTTCAAATGGACACACGACAAGACATGCTTAGCTTGATAAATAGAAGGCCATCCAGCCAAGACACAGCAGCATGAACTTCAAGGACATCAAACACAAAGAGAAGATTTTAAAGGCAGCCAGAGAGAAAAGGAGAATACCTCCTATGTCCATGATAGTTACCTGGTGCCGGGCGCTGAGCTAAGCACGTCCCGACTCATGTCATCTGCAAAAGAACGACATAAAAAGAGAGCCGATCGCGTGCTGAAAATCGTGGAAGCCAGATAGGAAAGAGGACCGCAAACACATCGAGAAAAATAACCATTCACCTCGAATTGTAAAGTGAGTCAGACTATCTTTCGAGAAAATGGAGACCATGAGGGTATTTGAAACAAAGAAAAATAGATAAGTTTATACAAATCCTCTATGGGATGGGCTGAACCCTAACCCCCTGTACCTCAGAAGGGGACCTGTATTCAGAGATGAGGTCTTAGAGAGTAACTGCTTACAGTGAGGTCCCTAGGGAGGGGCTTGAGCCAACCCGGCTGATGTCCTAACAGGAAAAGGAAACCTACCGAGGCAGACCATGCGGGGGCACAGGGAGGAGAGGGCCATTTAGGAGCCAAGGAGAGAGGCCGCAGAAGAAACCAACCCTGGAGTTCCCGTCGTGGCACAGTGGTTAACGAATCTGACTAGGAACCATGAGGTTGCAGGTTCGATCCCTGGCCTTGCTCAGTGGGTTAAGGATCTGGTGTTGGTTTCCGTGAGCTGTGGTGTAGGTTGCAGATGCGGCTCGGATCCCATGTTGCTGTGGCTGTGGTGCAGGCTGGCGGCTGCAGCTCTGATTGGACCCCTAGCCTGGGAGCCTCCATATGCCATGGGTATGGCTCTAATAAGACAAAAGCCAAAAAAAAAAAAAAAAAAGAAGATAAAAAGAAAAAAAAAAAGGAGAAACATAAGAATTAAAAGAGGACAAATAGGGCAAAATAAGAAGATAGAAATAAATCCAAACATATGACTCATCAAAATAACAATACATAGACTAAAATAGTGAAAAGGCAATACTGTGAGACTGGATAAAATAAGAACACGGTCTAGCTACACGCTCATAAAGGACATCCCTAACAATCCAGAAGAGACCAAAGTAAAAAATAGAGACATATTTACCAAGCAGGTAGCAACCAAAGTAAGTCTAGCACATCTATATACAAAGGGGACAAAATAGATTTTGAGTCTAAAAGCATTACTAGCAATAAAGACAATAACCTTGTCCAATTACAGGTTTAATTTGCTAGTAAGATATAACAAGTCTAAACCTGTACACCGTTAACAACACAGCATCAAATATTTAAGGGGAAAAAAAAACTGACCAAATCTCCAGGAGAAACTGAGGAATCCACCATCATTTCTGGGGTGGGGTGGGGGTTAAATACACCTCTTTTAGAAAGTAATAGTTGAAGCAATTGAAAAAATACAATTGTGGTATCCTATTGCATTAGTTACCACCAAAGGAACCACTTCTCCTGGTTCTTCTTCCACTTGAATCTGGATCCGACCTGGGGCTTGTTTTGACACCTAGAATGTGACAGAGGTGACATTCTACCAGCTCCAGGGTTAAGCTTTAAGAAAGGCCAATAGCATCTGTCTTTGTGCTTGTGTAGTCCTGAGTTGCTATTTAAGAAGTTCAGTGACTCTGCTGGAGAGACCTCAGGAAAAGATAGAGGCCATGAGGCTCTTTGGAAATGCAAAGAGCCCCAGCCACCCCAGCATCCCAGCTGAGCCAACCTCTCAGTCAACTGGCAGCTGAACACAACCTCAGGAAAGACGAATAGAACTGCCCAGTTGAGCCCTGCCCTGGTGGCAGAATCCCAACAAAATAAAATGTGTTAATCCTCTAAGCTTTGGAGAGGCTGGTTATGTACCATTAGATCACCAAAGCAACAATTAATAAGTCTGAAGACACACACACACACACACACACATACATACACACACACACACACACACACAGTAATTAGAGAATATTCTACTCAAATACAAGGAACATTTCCAAAAGTTGACCACATAATAGGTCCTAAAACAAGTTCCAACACATTTTAAAGGATTGGTATCATACAGAACACATTCTCTGATTATGCTGCAATGAAATTGGATATCATTAACATAAATACACCTTCTGAAAACACCAAAGTTATAGAACTTAAATATATCCTCTAGGAGTTCCTGTTGTAGTGCAGTAGGGATTAAGAACCCAACTAGTATCCATGAAGATGTGGATTCAATCCCTGGCCTCACTCAGTGGGTTAAAGGACCTGGCATTGCCATGAGCTTTGATCTGGCATTGCTATGGCTGTGGAGGCCGGTAGCTGCAACTCCGATTCGACCCCTAGCCTGGAAACTTCCATAGGCCACAGGTGTGGCCCTGAAAAGAAAAAAAAAATCCTTTCTAAATAAACTCAGCCCCTCATGTTCAACTTTCTGTTACTGCTTTGTAGTGAAAAAAGATTCTGGACTTGTTTGTTACTGTTTGAAAACCTAATATGTCCTTACTGTTACAACTTGCACATGGCAACTTAGGCAACAGTTAAGAGCATGGGCTTCAGGGCCCATGTATCTGCATTTTTTTTTTTTTGGTCTTTTCTAGAGCTTCACTCGTGGCATATGGAGGTTCCCAGGCTAGAGGTCGAATTGGAGCTGTAGCTGCTGGCCTACGCCACAGCCACAGCAACTCAAGATCTGAGCAGCATTTGCAACCTACACCACAGCTCACGGCAATGCCAGATACTTAACCCACTGAGTGAGGCCAGGGATTGAACCTGCAACCTCATGGTTCTTAGTTGGATTCAGTGACCACTGAGCCACGACAGGAACTCCCCACGTATCTGCATTTGAATCTTGGCTCTATCCTCTGCTATTTGTGTGACCTTGAGAAAATTACTCAATTTCGCTATGCCTCACTTTTCCTCGTCTGTAAAGTGGGAAGAGCAAGGGACCACAGTAGTACATGGTTGAAATAATTGATGATTAAATAACACATGTAAAGCCCTAAGAAGAATGACTGACACGAAGTTAAGACCTCACTAAATGTTAAGAATTATTACTATTATTGTCTTCATATTATATACAATTAAAGTGACACTTAGCAATGTAAACTCCCTTGCCATTTATATAATAGCACAGGGAACCTTACCCCATATTCTATGGTAACCTTCATGGGAAAAGAACCTGAAAAACCATGGATATGTGTCCACGCATAACTTTGAATCACTTTGTGGTAGAGCAGGAACATTTCCAAAAATTGACCACATAATAGATCCTAAAACAAGTTCCAACACATTTTAAAGGATTGGTATCATACAGAACACATTCTCTGATTATGCTGCAATGAAATTGGGACATTGTCCATCAATTATACTTCGATAAAACTTTACAAAATGAAAAAAAATGTTTAATGAAAAATGAAACAAAAGAAAATCATACACGGAGGAAGTGGCAAAAGCAGAATTTGAATGCCAGTCTTATGGCCACCCCTGGCACCCTCTGCCCCCTTTGCAGCATCACGGGTCTTCCCCGCACAGCCTGAGAAGGTCAGTATTACTTCTTCCTCCTGCCTCCCCGCAAGCAGACCACTCCTAAGAGGTGGGCAGCCCTGGCTCACATGCCAGGAAAGAACGCTCTTGTCTCAGCACCTTGGCTGCTTGTAAGCTTCCCCTCTAGGAAACGACCCTGCCCTCAAGTCTCTCCCAGGCTTTCACCCTTTACAGCTGAGCTCCACCAATACGTACGTCCCCACCACACGCACCAGACGAGGCTCGGTTCTCATTATCTGTTCTCCTAGAGTCCCATACTTTTCATTCCTAGCATTTATCCCACTTCAACTTATTTGCGCAATGTCTGTTGCATGTCTGTCTCCCCACGCATGTCCACGAGGCAGGGTCTATGTCTACCTGTGCGGAGCTGGTGGTCCTGAGCCTGCACATGGTGGAAATTCAAGTCACTCTTAAGCAGGTGAGAGGAAGGAAGGGGGGAGGGAGGAAAGATGGGAGGATGGATGGCAGGTGGGCATCATCTCGGGGTCTTGAGAGCATCACAGAGGGCCCTCTCTTTAGGACAGGCCCCCTTAGGTCTCTTGGAAGTGGATGAGGGATCCTCCAGGGTGCTGCCAGCCATGGTCTGGAAGAGAGTTAGTTGTTTTGCGGACGCTTATCTCACCCAAAGTCAGCATGTTTTAAAGGAAGCGTGAGTTGGGGGATCAAGTCTCATATGCTCAGGCGCTTTGCTATTTGAACCTAGGATCTATCTACTTACTGGTGCTCCCAGCCCCGGAAAGAGAACATTTATGGGAACTCACAGTCAGCAATTTTAAGAACCAGCTCAGCAGGACGGACAGCTGGGTGACTTTCTATTCTGGTGCTGATGGAGGGTCAAACACTGCACTTTGGTGTGTGTTTATTTCATCCTTGGTAAGAACACATGGAGGAGTTCCTGTCGTGGCTCAGGGGTTAATGAATCTGACTAGGAACCATGAGGTTGCGGGTTCGATTCCTGGCCTTGCTCAGTGGGTTAAGGATCCGGCGTTGCCGTGAGCTGTGGTGTAGGTTGCAGACGCGGCTCGGATCCCGCATTGCTGTGGGATTCGACCCCTAGCCTGGGAACCTCCATATGCTGCAGGAGCGGCCCTAGAAAAGGCCAAAAAAAAAAGAACGCATGGAGCCTCTCATAACATCACCTGTGAGGGTGGGCTGGGGTGTGGGGGTGCCTCTGGGGGTGCTCAAGAAACAGCGAGCCAGTAGGGAAACTGCACAGATGCAAGGTGAAGCAGAGGCCCAGTCTCTTAAGAATTTAGCTTCACAACCGTCTCCCAAATCCAAGGTGTTTCCCTGGCTCCAGCTCCAGGTCCATCAAGGGTGTGTGGGACTCTCTCCCCTGTCATCTCAGTCCAGGACCCAAGCAGACCCATCCCGAGGCAATGGACCCATTCAAGGTGCCATCCCGAACACGGCTGGTCCCAGACGGAAGGAAAGAAGGCACTTTGGAGAGCTTCGTCCCGACAATTAAATGTCCCCCTGGGAGTGGCAAGCCAGCTCTGCACATGGCTTATCTTTGCTTCCATTTTTAAAACGTTTTATTGAAGTATAGCTGATTTGCAATGTTGTGCCATTTTCTGCTGTATGGCAAAGTGATCTAGTCCTACATATACGACACATTCCCTTTCTCATATTGCCTTCCACCGTGTTCTAGCCCAAGAGACTAGATACAGTTCCCTGTGCTACGCAGCAGGACCTCATTGCTTATCCATTCTCAATGTCACAGCGGGCATCTACTAACCCAAAACTCCTCGTCCATCCCGCTCCCTCCCTGCTCCCCCTGGGCTACCACAAGTCTGTCCTCCGTGTCTGTGAGTCTGTTTCTGTTTTGTAGTTAGGTTCATTTGTGCCATAGTTTAGATTCCACCTATTAAAATTAACCATCAGTTAATTTTACGTGCTAGGATGACCAGGGCAGCCTACCCTAGGTGATCTGCAGGTGTGGCTAACGTCCATGATCCACCGACTTTAAGTTAAAAAAAAAAACACCCCTGACAATATGGATGAAAGGCAATCAGTTGAAAAACCTTCAGCTTTGCTGGACAGCAGAAATTGACAGACCGGTGTAAATCAACTATCGTAAAAAAATTTGAAAAAGAAAGGCCTTAGGAGCAAAAACGCAGGTTCCCTAGAGAAAAAGTTCTGCCTAAAGACTGCAGCATGGGAGTTCCCCTCACGGCTCGGTGGTTAATGAACCCAACTAGCATCCATGAGGTTGAGGGTTCGATCCCTGGCCTCGCTCCGTGGGTTAAGGATTCGGCATTGTTGTGAGCTGTGGTGTAGGTTGCAGATGCGGCTCAGATATAGCATTGCTGTGGCTGTGGTGTAGGCTGGCAGCTACAGCTCCGATTAGACTCCTAGCCTGGGAACCTCCATATGCCACGCAGGTACGGCCCTAAAAAGACAAAAAAAAAAAAAAAAAAAAAAAGACTGCAGCATCAGCTCCTGCCTGAGTATCCAGCCTTCTAACCTGTCCTAGACATTTCAGACTTGACCGCCTCACAATTGTGGGAGGCAGCTTCTCAAAATACATCTTTTGACACGTAATAAATATACCATATCTAACTATTACATAATCACCATCTGCATAATAGATTACATAGAACATGATACGTGTATCATCTCCTGCTGGCTCTACTTCTCCGGAGAAGCCCCAGGCTGACAGAGCCAGGTGTGTTCCCCCCAACCAAGGCACCAGAAAGAACAACTGTACCACATACCGCGAGGACACCCCGAATCTCTGGCTCCTGTTACCCACGACCGTGGCGTTACTGCAACGGATTGCGATAAAAGACGGAAAACAGCCAGGGCGCCAAGCTGATGCTGACTCTCCGACACGCTACTTAGCTCTCTGAGCCCCGTTTCCTAGCTTTAAAAGAGCGATGGATGAGAGAGTTGAGCCTGAAGGTTTGTGCAGATTAAGTGGGTTGACACACTTAACCCAGGAACGTAAATGCAGCACACGGCGCGGCGCCCAGGATGCGCTATGTCCTCACTTAATTTGTGCCTCTTACGGGATGGGCTCCCTCCTCGCCCTTGGCCTTTAGACTCCACATGTAAGTGCACACAGCTTACTGGTCACGCCACTGCAGCTGTCTGGAAACTGCCTAACTTCCTGCAGGCTTCTGTGCCGTGACCCGCAGCACTGCCCACCCCACCCCTCCCCCCAAAACGGGCTTGAGCCACCTCTGATGGTGATGACCCCGTCTGCCCGCGGGGCCCCCCTTTAAGTGGTGGAGCCTGCTTGGGCTCAGGGCCCCCCAGAAGGTGCCCTGGGGGGAAGCAGTATGCAGAGGAGACCTGGGGCCTGAGGGTGGTTCCATGCATGGGCTGTGACCTTGGGGAGAAAGGGGCCATCCCAGGCCCAAGTGCATCATTTGCAGAAGGAACGTCTTGGATCCCCGGTTCACAAAGGGCGTGAGACTTTCAAGACGGTGGCAAGACGGCGTCAGGCCAAGCGGGCACTTCTGTGCCCGGGGTCCTGAGTCAGCCGAGAGCCTGAGCCTGGGGGATGGGGGCTCGTCCAGGGCCAGGACCCTCACGGGAGCACCTGGCCGAGGGAGCGCCAGGGCCTCGGGTGCAGCTGACACCCTCCCCTCCCTTCCGCCGGGAGACAAGCTTAGCTTGTCTGGCCTCTGTCAGGAACACACAGGAAATGGTTTATTTTTTCCCCCACGAGTGATTCACTCTCTTCAGCCCTGCTCTTTCCAATCTCTGCTTCCTGTCCCTTGGCCAGGGCTCGGGCAGACTCGTCATTTCCCGGGTACTTTTGAGCAATAAAAAGGCCGGTTGGGTTGAATTGAAAACTTCCGTCTCAAATCCAATTTCACGCTCATCCTGTCCCCCCTCCCCCCTCCTCGCCTGCAGAGCGGTCAGGCCTTGCCCTGTGCTCCCAGGAGGGCGGGACTCAGCCTCTTTCCCCCCACTCCTCCCTCTCTATGGCTATGGGAGGAGGGGGCAGGAAAAAACACACCTTTCTGACTTAACTAGCACCCCCAAGCCCCCCACCCCTGGAGCCCCAGCCCACACCTTCTTTTTTCTTTTCTTTTTTTTTAATGGCATATGGAGATTCCCAGGCTAGGGGCTGAGTCGGAGCTGCAGCTGCCCGCCTACACCACAGCCACAGCAACTTGGGACCCAAGCCACATCTGCAACCTACACAGCAGCCCATGGCAAAGCCAGATTCTTAACCCACTGAGTGGGACCAGGGATTGAATCTGCGTCCTCATAGTTACGAGTCTGGTTCCTAACCTGCTGAGCCCAACGGGAACTCCTGGTCCTCTGCCTCCTCTGCAGTCCCCTGCTTATGGGTAGAGGGCAGGCTGGCATTTTGGCCGCCTCTCCAGCCCCAAGAAGGCTTCTTACCCTTTTGGCTGCTGGTTGGGGTACCCGACACTCCTCTGCCTCCAGCTTGGGGTCCCAGACCACAGTTCGGGGCAAATTCCAGTAAGACACTGAGAGTCTTGCGGGAAGCTGGACACAAAACAGCTGCTTGTCTGGCCTCCAGCCGCAATGTCAATGCCAGTATCAAAACCAACACCAGTAGCCAGATATCAACGGCAGTGCCGCCAGGATTTACCTAACATGTGTTCTGGGTGCCAGGAGATGTGCTCAGTAAGCACTTTACTGACTCGAAAGCACCCCATGTTCACAACTTGGAGGTGCGTGCCATCATAAGTCACGTTTTTCCCTGGCAAGAAAACTGAAGCTAAGACAGTGGCCCAAGACGATGAAATTAGGAAGTGGCAGTTGGGCCTGGACACGAGTCTCCCCAGCTCTAAGTCCAGCGCTCACTGTCAGTCCACTCGCTTACCTTCTAGAAGATTCCATACAAGGTGAATGACGAATAGGCTAGGAGGCAAGAGGGCTGATTCTCCCCATGGAGCATCAGGGTAGGCTTCATGGAAGAGGTGGCCCTTGAGGTTAGCTGTAAAAGACAAGTGGGATTTGTCAGGGGGGTGAGGAGGAAGGGCACCGGACCTAGATGGAACAGCATATGCAAAAGGCACTGTGACCTGGCAGCCCCCCAGATCGAGACTTGCAGGGGGCTTTGTGAGATTGGGGCTTGGCCCCTGCCAACGTGGATATTGGGAGATGAGGCTGAGATGGCCACTAAAGCCCTGAGAAAGACTCTGGACACTAGTCTTTTCTTTCTTTCTTTTTTTAATTTTTTTATGGGTGCCCCCATGGCATATGGAAGCTCCTGGGCCAAGGCCTGAATCTGAGTCACAGCTGTGACCTTTGGGACCTACGCACAGCTGCAGCAATGCTGGATCCTTTAATCCACTGCCCTGGCTGGGATCAAACCTGCATCTCCACAGGGACCCAAGAGGCTGCAGGCCAGTCCTTTTTTTGTTTTTTTGCGGGGGGGGGATTCTTTTTAGGGCTGCACCTGTGGCAAATGGAAGTTCCCAGGCCAGGGGTCAAATTGGAGCTACAGCTGCCGGCCTACGCCACAGCCACAGCCACAGCAACGTGGGATCCGAGCGGCATCTGCGACCTGCACCACAGCTCACCGCAATGCCAGATCCTTAACCCACTGAGTAAGGCCAAGGATTGAATGCACATCTTCATGGATACTAGTTGGGTTCTTAACCCACTGAGCCACAGTGGGAACTCCTGGACTAGTCATCAATGTTGCAAATTCTCATAGTACTTAACACAATGTGAAACTCTCTCATTACTTACATGCTTCTCTGCCCCCCCATTATGGTGTAAGCTCCGTGAAGCCGGGCACGTGACTGTTTTCTTCATCTCTATCCCAAATGCCCAGCATGCCGGGGAGCATGCGCACTCAGTATGTGTCGGCGGGAGTGGATGAATGAACGCCACCTGACGTGGTTGTGGTTCCCATAGCGGTACCCCGCTGCCTCTGTGTGAAGTTCTCGGGCAGGTGCTGCTACGCTCAAGGCCTGGTCCCACCGTTGCCCACAGAAGGCTGGGGTTCCGGTAAGCGGTGTCCCCC
This sequence comes from Sus scrofa, assembly GCF_054392235.1. Classification (NCBI taxonomy): domain Eukaryota; kingdom Metazoa; phylum Chordata; class Mammalia; order Artiodactyla; family Suidae; genus Sus; species Sus scrofa. The sequence continues at coordinate 2,095,209 of NC_139385.1, forward strand.
GCATCCCCGAGAACATGACGTGCAGTTCATGCTTTCAACCACCAGGTGTCGCTCATACTACACCAGGAAACCCAGCAAGGATCCTGAATTGAGGTGCGGACAGTGGGCGAGATCTCGTCTGTGAGTCGCAAATGAGTTTCCCAGCCTGCTATTTGGCCTCATTAGCAACTGGAGTCCCTTCTCCAGGACCAGACAGGTGTGACTGGCGTAGGCTGAGGGTCTCCACACCCTCCCCAGCTACAGGAGCTGTATGGGAGGAAGCAAGATGGCCTTGGGGAGGCGGGGGCTGGGGCTGTCATGTCCATCCATCCAGCAGCCCTGCCCAGCAGCCTTGGCCTTGGCCTTCAGGAAAGTCTGGGGGTACAAGGCCACTCATCAGCCTCCAACACTGCCCCTGCCCAGGCTGCCAGCCCCTGACTGGGTGCTCAGCGGTCCCAGAGGAGCAAGGGCAGACGCAGGACACAGCTCCCAGGGAACTGGCCCTGCTCCCTCTGCAGGGTCTGCTCCTGCCTGCCTTCAGCCACACAGCTTCCTGGATCTGGAAGCTTCCTGGTTGCCGCGGGAAGGAAGGGGGCCCTGGGATGCACTTCTCAGTGTAGGGACGCATGCGAAGCAAAACCAGGCCTGTGTGTGTATGTCTGTAACTCAACCTAACGGCTGCCAAGCCCCTGCTCTGACTGATGGCACATGTCATCCTGGCCAGTTCCAGCAAACAAGTCATTTGAACTCAGAGAGTCCGGAGTGTCCCTTCGAGTTCCTTTGGCCTGGAGGGGCAGGTAGGGGGTTAGAGGGACTTAGGGCATTGGGAGGCACCTGGTCATTCCTTGGCCTGCTGGCATCCCCTGAAGGGACAATGTCACACCTGAGTCCCCTGTTCTAGTCACCCCGCGGTGCCCAGTACCCTGAGGACATACTTCCTCTGCGTTGGCCTGCTCGCTGGCCCCACACCTCCCTGCACCTCTGTCAGCTGCCCTCGTTAGCACGGCGCTTCCACTTACCATTTCCCTGGGCTCCGTCTGTCCCCAGGTGTCCAGTCTCTGGGGGCTTCTTATGCCCCATGACCGCCTGAGAGGGTCAGGCTGCAGGACCCCTTCTCAGAGCCCCTGGGCCGGGGTGCATCCAACCCGCTTGCTCTCCCTGAACGTTTCCTCTTCCTCCCGCTAGAGGGAGCTCCGTCTCACGGGGGAAATGGGAGAATCCGGATGTTCTCTGGATCATACTGTTTTTTTCAAATCTTTCTAGAACCACATTTAAAAAAATATATATTTGCAAGACTGTGCACTAAGTCCTCTGCGTAAGCGTTTGATGTCCTCTTTGCCCCGGAGGGTTGGAAGGAAGTGTGTGCAGGTCCGTTCGTGGGCGTGGCGAGCAGGTGCTTCACGTGGGTTTAGGCTCTAAGTCCTGCCACCTGGTCGCTCTGAATTGCTCTTGTTCCACGTGGCAGGGGTGTGGCTTGTTCCTAAGTTATGGAAGCCGGGAGCGGCCCTGCCAGGGGCTGGGGCAGGTGTGTGCCCGGCCATGAGCACGTGCTACCAGCATGCTTGGCTTCCCGTGTTCCCACTTTTATTTTTATTTTTTGTCTTTTGTCCTTTTAGGAGGTGCGGCATATGGAGGTTCTCAGGCTAGGGGTCGCCGGATCCGAGCTGCATCTTCGACTTATACCACAGCTCACTGCAACTCCGGATCCTTACTCACTGGGCAAGGCCAGGGATTGAACCCGCAACCTCATAGCTCCTACTTTGATGCGTTTCCCGCTGTGCCAGGGGAACTCCCGTGTTCCCACTCTTAGAGTGGAGCTGCTGCCTTACACATAGAACGCAGGCTACAGACTCGGGCCCCGGAAGTAACCTAGACTTGTCTCCTAGCCTCATTAGAAAAAGGTAAAGAAACAGGTGGAATGAATTTTAAAAAGATGCAAAGCATTATCATATTAACATGGAATAAATACACAATGTATTGGTGACGTGGCTTAAATTCTTCCTCTTGGAGTTCCCGCTGTGGCACTTTGGTTAATGAATCTGATTAGGAACCATGAGGTTGCGGGTTCGATCCCTGGCCTTGCTCAGTGGGTTAAGGATCTGGCGTTGCCGTGAGCTGTGGTGTAGGTTGCAGACGTGGCCGGGATCCTGCGTTGCTGTGGCTCTGGCGTAGGCCGGTGGCAACAGCTCCAATTAGACCCCTAGCCTGGGAACCTCCATATGCCGTGGGAGCGGCCCAATAAATGGCAAAAAGACAAAAAAAAAAAAAAAAAAAAAATTCTTCCTCTTGCAGGAAGTCTCTGAGATCTGGTGTGTGTTTTATTTGTACAGCACATCTCCTCTCTGACCCCACATTTTAACGAGTGACATTTGACTCGTATTTGGATATTGCGAAACTGACAGCTGGAAAAGTAGGTTAGCATACAAAAGGTGACCAGACATACCTAAAATGTTTCCCGATAATTGAATCTAATATCAATTTTGACATTAAAATTAAACATGTGGTTCTTCTGTCGCAAAAGGCACATGTCAAGCCCTGACTGGACCATCTCGGCAGGGACCAGAACATCTCAGAGGGACTGGACCCAGGACAGCATTGCAGGAACAAATGAGGGCAGAAATCATGGTCTGAGCCGAGGCTGTGACGGTGCCAAGGGCCAGTCTGGCAGAGCCTGGGGGCCGCCTGTAGGGTTTTGGTGCTGTCCACTGACTCCAATGGCTGGTCCAGCTCAGGCCCAACCTCCTTTGCTGGCTTGGCACAGGCCCTGGCTCCAGGTCCGCCAACTTGCTTTGGGAACGGTGCCCAAAGAGCTGGCTGGCATTCCAAGCACTCCACCCAAGATGGCCTGCTGCCCTAGGATGAGGATTAAGGACCTTCTCTTCAGCCTGGGGTTTGGAGGACATCCAGGTGGGAATGGGTTGGAATCCAGAGCCGCTCAAAACACCATCTGTGGTGCAACTGCATCAGCATCACCAGAGAGTGTATGAGAAATGCAGAATCTTAGGTCTCCCTCTGGATGGGCAAAATCAGAATTCTGGAGATGGAGTCTAAGACCTGGGTTTTGCAAGCTTTGCCTGTGCCCCTTCTACCTATTAGAGTTTGAGAAACACTGCTGGTCCAGGGCCATCTGCATCTCACAGATATGGGGACTTAGGTCCAAAGGCTTGGTCTGGGTCCCACACTTGGAGACGGTGGAATGGGGTCAGCAAGCACATTGGGCCTTTGGACTGTGAAGGATGTAGGTCAACACCTTTAGGCAGAGATCCATCTGGGGAACCCAACTTACAGCTTGTCAAAAACCACCTGGGAGGTTGTCATCGTGAAACAGAGCTCAGAGGATCATGCTTCTGGAAAAGAAATCCATCCGTCTGTTTGCAGTCAGAGGAGGGTGTTCATGCAATGCCAGATGCCATCTGGGGTGCCATGGCAATGGCAGGCATTGGTCAAGACCCATCTGGACTGCGTACAATTTTTGAAGCAAACGAAAACCTTGCCTTGGAAGTTACTGGCCCTTCTGGCCCTGTTTCCGCCCTCCTGGGGAGGTGCCCTGCTGTCCTCTTCTCTTCTGTCAGGCTCCTACTCAACCTTTTATACCCAGCCCGAATGTCCCCTCCTTCCCACTTGAGCCACTGAATGTGTATTTATGTGGCATCCTTCTCTCGTGTGCCCCAGTTTCCCTCTTCTTATAAAGACATCGCCGACTAGATTGGAGCCCTCCCCACTCCAGTGTGACTTCACCTGAACTAATTACACCTGCAAACATCTTTTTTTCCCAAATAAGGTCATGTGCACGTGTTCCAAGTGTTAGGAGGTCTACCTATTTGGGGGAGGATGCGATTCAACCCAAACAGAGGGGGTGGTAGCTGTGGGCTGTTGGGGTTTAGTCTTGCTGGGGAGGCTTCAAGAGCCTGTGTGGAACCTGCCTGAGAACTGTCCCCCAGAAATGAGGGGCTGGGGTCTTCACCCACCCCCTCCCACCTGGTGGAGCCAGTTTGGACCAGGCTCTGAGACTCAGTGGGCATCTCTTCCCAACTTAGTGTTCATCAGCAGCCTGGTGTCAGCTTGACCTTGGCCAAGGTCAAGGGGAGGAGTATTAACACCGCAGAAATTGGGGAACCTTACAAATCACGGTTTTTAGTTTTTCCTTCCATTTACCAGCTCATCACACTGCTCCCTCCCTTCCTTGGTTGGGAGTTGCTGGTGAGTTTCCTCTGGCCCTCTAGTCTGTCCTTGAATCGGCTGGGCGTGCTCCCTGGCAGAGGGTTCCAGAAGGGCGGTGTGGGAACTGCCTCCAGTGGGTCTCTGGGTGTGGCCACGGGGAGAAGGCTATAGGACACCTGTCTTCCCAGGGGACGAGCCAGTGGGGACCTCCTTGGGGCCTGATCTGTTCACAGGTGTGAGCACCCAACTGTGGCTCCAAGCTGTGCCGACAGGTGTGGTCAGAGGGTAGGGGCGGTTATTTGAAAAGAGAGACTGTGCGATTTATGGCAGCGGCCGGCTTGTGGACAGTGGGAAGATGGAAGAGCTGGCGGGATGCTAACAGGATGAAGGATCTGCATTTCATTGAGACGGCGTGCTGGGGCCTGTGCTGGCTGGGCTGAAATAGCCCGTCCCCTGCACACAGAAAGGCAGAAATAAATCAGGCTGTACTGCAAGCAGGGTGGCAGGGAGTTAATTAGGAACAGGAAGAATACATTTCAACTCACAAAGAAGCCAGTGAGCAAGCGGGGAGCATCTCAGCCCCTCCAGGCTCATGGCTCTTGGGGAGAAGCTGCGCTCTGCCCCGCCCGCTGCAGGACCCGGGGGGATGTCAGAGCCCATGGTAGAGGGTGGCACTGCCCACTGCCCCGTGGAGCTGAGCCTGCCCTGCATCCGGGCCAGCTGGTCCTGGCCGGGGCCTGTACCTCCAGGCTGGGGTCCAGGTCTGCTGGGTGCCGGTGTGTCTGGTAGAGGAGTAGCAACCGTGGGTCACGTCCTGTGCTCAGGGCTGTTCCTGGAGGCTCGTCTGCCCTGAATCTCCCAGGTTCCCCTGGCTGCTCTCCCAGCAGCTGGCACGCCCCCCACCTGCTACCCTGGACCGTTTCTGCCTCCCTGCCTTTGCAGAGCCCCCGTCCGAAATGCTCTGCTCCTTTCTCTAAAGCCTCCCCATCGTTCAGAGCCCAGTGCATTTCCAGCTTGTCATTTACCAAACCCCTCTTCTGTGCTGGGTCCCCTGCAGGAAGAGCTAGCAGCCAACAGCCCCGTCCTCGGCAGCTTATAGCCGAACGGACACGTGACCAGGCAGTGCTGACAGGGGACAGGAGGACGGTCAGGGGCTGTGGCTGCCAGAGGAAGGACCGCCGGCCTCCGTTATGGTGGGGACGAGGGGATGGGGTCAGGGACCTTCCAGGATGGATGTGATAGCTCAGGTTACAGTGGCGACCCTCACGTCTCTCTTGGTGACACAGGTGGGCTGTGGGTCCACGTGTCTCAGGCAGGTGCCCTTTGGGTGCTGACCCAGCAGCTTCCACGTTTGCCACCCCTCCTGCCTACCCCTTCCTCAGTGTGAGCTGGTCTGCAGAGGGGAAGGGAGCCGGGGGTCCCCCTTGACCCATTCAATTCCCCACCCCGGACACAGAATAGCCCACTGGCTATAGCTGGTGGAGGGGCGCAGTCAGACCCGAGCGGCAGGAAGGGTCAACCAGCTGTGGATCCAGAAAAAGAAGGAATGCAGTGCAGACAAGCAGGCAGCCTCCACCCTTAGCCGAAATTTAAAGGGGTTGAAAGTAGCCAGACAGGGAGGGGCGGCACGGGCACAGGGACGGGAGGTGGGTAGCAAAGTTTGGTCTCCTGTGGCCAGAGTGGATATGCAGGAGTGTATTGTGTGTGTGACCATGCGCACATGGGTGCGTATGTGAGTATATGTGTGATGGCGTGTGTGTGCACGCACGATCATGCAGGTACGTGTGTGGGCGTATACGTGCATGCACATGTGTGCACATGTACATGCGTGCATATGTCATATGTACAGTTTGTGTGTACAGGTGCACGCTTGTGTACACGTCTGCATGAGTGTGTGTGAAGGTGTGTCTGTGAGTGTGCACCTATGCGTGTGTTTGTTGTGTGTGGGTTCATGATTGTATCATGTATAGTGTGTGGATGAGTGTATTGGGTGCACAAGTGTCTGTGTGCTTGTGTTTGTGGATATGTGTGTACACGTGGGTGTGGGTGCAGGGGGTAAGGTGACACAGCTGGCACTGGAAGCAGAGACCAGACCCTGCGGGGGGCTGGAGATCAGACTGAGGGGAGGATTCTGCCCCGAGAGCGGTGGGGGCCCTGGGGGGCTCTGCTGGGCCGGGCGGGGCTGCGGGGCAGGGCTTCGGAGAGGACAGTAGAGTGGAGGGGCCGGCGTGGGCAGGAGGGGACCCTTGCTGTGTCCAGCAGGGATTGCTGGTGGTCTGGTCTCAGGGTGGAGCCCACGAGGAAGAGAGAGGGCCTGCCCGACCTTGGCGCCCTCCTCTGAGCCCCTGTGCCGGCGGGCTCTCTCTGCTGGACTGCTGCCCGGGGTTGGCACAGGCTCTGCCTGAGCCTCCATCTGACTCCGTGCACTTGGTTGTCGCTCTCCTGAGTCACGAGTCCCTGGAGAACAGGGATCCTGCATGGAAATTGAAACGGGGAGGGAACTGCCTTCCACTGATCCCCAAAGTGGGGCGTGCTGTACTCTGGGCGCTTCCTATCGCAGCAGGAGGCCTCAGCCCGTTTCACAGAGGCTGCGGGCAGGAGCGGAGGCCCGGCTGCTGCAGGCGGAGCAGAAATAGTGACTCGGGACCCAGCATCTCTGAGGGAGGTTGGGAGATGCTGCCCAGGGCCACGCTTCTTGCTTCCTCCCTGCCCGGTGCTTCCAGCTCCGGCGGGGGCTCTGCGGCCCCCTCCCCCAGGCCAGCGAAGGGAGGAGAGGCCTGGAGGCCGCTGGTGCCCAGGTCCTCGTGGGAGGTGCCCGTGGGAGGCACAAACAGCTGAGGCCTCCTCCTGTGAACTCAAGGGACCCCTGCTGCCCAGACGAGAGGGTGGGAACATCCAGCTGCAGCCAGATGCTCTGTGGGCGGGGATGCGGGTCTTGGGAAAAGCTTCGGGTGCTTCCCATTACGGAGGTTTTCCTTGCTCACTGCCACACTCAAACCCGTGCAAGGTGAGACGCGCACGTGCACGGCCCTCCCTGTGACCCACCGGTGAACCTGCAGACGCGATGCCTCCACCCTGCACGTTTCTGTGCACCTGCAAGCCTGCACACGCACCACACGCTGCTTTCGTGTTTGCGTCTCCCAGACAGCTCTGTCCCTGGGACACGCCGGGCTGCCTCGCTGGCATCGCGAGCCCAGAATTCTGTGACCCATTATTTGCTTCCTCGGTGACCTGAATTGTTCCCTTTTGGGCACCTAGTGGGGCTGCGGGGCACACCCGCGGACACCATTGTTTTGCACGTGGGCGAGGGGTCTGCGGGTGGTCAGCCAGCCTGGCGTTGAGGCCGAGATCGCCTGGGCAGGTCACCTAACTCTCCGCCGCGCTGTGCTGATCTGTGAAATGTGATTCCACGGCCTTCACAGGATGAAACGGCTGAGTGTTCTGCCGGCGTTAGCACCCACGTGGGTGGGGCTCTCTGATTTCGGGTGTCTGCCTGGACGTGGGTGGCTCGGGCCCCAGCCCAGGGTCCAGGCTTCCACCCGCGCCTGGCTGGCCTGAGAACAATGCCCCGCTGCGGAGAGCAGCAGGCCCTTCCCTGGCTGTCAGGGCGTGAGGATTAGATGCAGAATAATGCAGTCCCCGATCAAACCTGCAGCTGTAACTCAGGCCCCAGACGCTGCCAGCACCATAAATTTGGGCAGAAAGTGCAGCTCTAGCAGTTTGCGAACAAGAGCGGGGGAGGCCAAGTGAATTACAGCCGCGGGGGAAGCGAGGCCCCCTGCCCGGCATTGTTAGCCAGAGCCAGGGATTGATTGCCCACTGGCTTAATGAAATTGAATTTTAATTTATATCCCAGCCCACCGCGGGGTGTGGGGGCATGCCTGGGCAGAAGTGGGCTCAGCCCCGGGGTGGCGGCTCCTTTGCGGGTGGGGACAGGGCTGCAGCCAAATTCTACAGGAGGGGATGACGGGCCTCTTGAGGTGGCATGTGCTCCCCAAAGTTCCAAAGTCCTGCCAGCAGGGGGCTTTGGACAAGATGTGGGATCTCCCTGTGCCTCGTCCTCTCCATCAGGTGGTACCTGCTTGGTTCAGGAATAAACCTCCTGTGGGCTCAGTGATGGGAAGGTGTCTATCCTGCCCCTTGGTGGGCACGGGAAGCCCCCCCGGCTGCGAGGACCTGGCGGGGAAGAGATGTTGCGGGAGTCTTCGGGAGTCCCCAGCTCACCGGACCCAGGTGTCTAAAGTGACATTTTAAAACCTGTTGCTCTTAGGACCTGCCAAGCATGTGGCCTGCTCCCCGTGGGCACCTGGGCGGCATGGACCTCTCTGCCATGTGCACACGTCACAGGCGTGCTCTTGGGGCCATGGCGTAGAGCCAGCACTGCATGGGGATGCCCGCCTGGGCAGTGGCTGTGAGCCTCAGTTCCTCAGCTGCAGGTGACAAGGGCACCTCTATCCCAGGGTTCTGAGGGGTTCACAGGGTGTGTTTCTAAGCGCCTGGCCCGCCGCGGAGGCCAGGTTCTCAAGGGCGTTTCCTTGACGCTGCTCGGGACTTACTGGATGATAAGGTGGGGCTGAGGACGGCAGGTGCCACCAGCACCCACTTCTGGGGCAAACGGAGAACGAGGGTCTTTTGGGGCCCAGTGCAAAGGGCTTCCAGAGCAGGAAAGCCTGGGCCCCCTGGGGTGGGGGCATCTCTGCCTGGGGAGGGGCCAGAGGGTGGAGGGCTGAGGCCTCACCTGAGCGTGGGGGCGCCGGGAGCAGCACCCCACCTTTCTCTGCCTCTCCCACTCTAAGGCCCCCCACTGAGCACCAGGACGTCTGTCTGGGCCCCAGGGGCCTCCTGTGTGACCCCGGGCAGGTTGCCTCAGCTGCAGACCACAGGGCCCCCATTAGTGAGGCAGGGGGTGGCCTGGCTCCTGAGGGTCTGTGGCCCCTTCTCTGCCTTGTGTCCTGCCTGCCCATCCAGGCACCCACAGGGCCTCTGGGCCAGTCCTGCTCCCAGCCCTGCCCGCAGCCACCAAGGGCCCATGGAGGGCTGGGAGGCAGTGCTGCCTCGGTCAGGAAGCTGGGAGGAGGTGATTAGGTGGTGGCTGATGAACAGGGCATAAATCGCTGGCTTCGGGTGGAAGCTGTTTTCTGCTGGCTGGATGTGTCAAGGAAAGCCATTGCTTTAGGCGCTGGGTGTGTGTGGCATGGTGGTGGTGGGGGGCCTGGACTGTCTGTTGAGGCACCTTTAAAAATCATTAGAAACCAGCTCCCTCCTTTGAATTTACACAGAGACGCAGAGGCCCAGGGAGGGACAGACACTTGCCTGAGGTCACACAGCAAGTGGCAGGAGAGTTGGGACCAGCCTGGGAGACCTTGGCAGGGAAACCAACAGTTCCTTTTCTCCAGGAGTCCGTGTGTGAGGTCTGTGCCTGGGGTGGTGGCGGGGGGAGGCCCCTTCTCTGCAGATCCAGGGAAAAAAGCTTCATCCTTTTGGAGTTGAGGTCACCAAGGACGGCAGAATTCCGGGCCGGGGGGACGGGTCCCAGTGGCCCTTTGCTGTCTCTGATGGAAGGTGGGTCTGTGGACCTGAGGGGTTGGCAGGGGCTGGATTTGCCAAGCTGGCAGCAGCCTGTTTGGGAGAATCTGAAGAGGGTGGGGAGCACTGGGGGACAGGTGGCAGTCACAGCTTGGAGGGGCCTGGGCCACCAGTGGGGCTGGGGTGGTGGAGCAAAGCCAGGGGTGGGGTCTCCACGCACGGGTGTGACCTGTGACCCAGGGTCCAGTGCCCACGTATGACCTGACACCCCACACCCCAGCAGGAGCAGATGCGTGCACACGAACACACGGAGGGCACATGCACAGCAAACACACATACACGTGTGTGTACGCCCAAACATGGCATGTACAGGTAAACGTGTGCACACATGTATACCCAAACACACATGTGCACACACATGCACAGCAGAGTGAAGCCCTTCCCACCACTAGAGGGCACTAGAAGTCTGCCCAGCCCAGAAACTCAAACCCACTTGCTGAAATTGATGGTGCATGGGTGTGTGGTCACACACACACACACACACACGAGTCCAAAAAAGAAAGAAAAGAAAATCTCTCAGAAAATATAGCAGTTGATGGTAATTCAAGCCGACGATGGCTGTAAATTTGGTAGGCTGATGATAAAAAAGCATCAACAGGGCTGTGCAGATTATCCGAGATTTTCAATGCTTTCCCTCCCAGATCAATAGGCTGCACCGAGATGTCCCCCCGACACACGCCTGCGGATGGGGCTCCTCTCTGGATTGGGGGTCTCTGGGACCCTCCTTTCCTACCCCGTCGCAGCGTCTCGGTACCCCTGCCCTGTCGGGGGTGGGGGGTCAGAAATCTCATTTCCGATGGCAACATCCCCCAGCCTTAGCTGGCCATCCTGCTTCTGGCTCACGACCTGAAAGGCAGCAGGAAACTGGTCCTGCAGGTGCTGTGGGGATTCCTGGTGGGTGCGCCCCGGCCCGGTCCATGCAGCACAGGCCCCCCGCAGCCCCCGCCTTGACCCGAGCTCGTGGCATCATTTCCCTCCCTCTCCTCTGGGCCACAGGGCGACTGTGAGTGTCTGGGCAGTTGTTTATTTTAAGCTGTCAGGGCTCCAAGGACAAGAAAGGTGGGCTTTCTCGAGGGGAGATTTGGACCAGCCTCCCAGGCTCGGCCTCTGTCTGAAGGTCTTGCTTTCCTTCCTGCTTAGGGGCTGACAAAGCACCTCCAGCCACGCTCAAGGTCAGATGCACCCTCGGAGCCACTTGCAAGGAGGCTGTAGGGGCCTCTGGGGTCTGGGCCTCCTCGCCAGGGCTTAGGGACTGAGCATGCGTGGGGTTGCGGGCGGAGGAGGGGGGAACTGGTTCTGTCTGCACCTCTTTCCTGCACCTGACCCCATCTCTCCTTCCTCGTACAGCGAAGGCAGGGCTGGCTGCATGGCCTGTCTTGCGGTCACTTGCTGTGATCCAGGCTTTGCTGGGTTTGGGGACAGAAGGATGAATGAGGCCATGGAGGGGCTCCGGGGTGGGGGGTGGCCGAGCCAATGCCGATGGCAAAGCCAGAGGTGAGGCAGCTCTGCTGGGGTTTACATGCTGTGTCTGAGCTTCCCGTGGCAGCTCTAACAGGTTACCTCAAACCACGCAGCTTGAAACAACAGAAATGTGCTCCCTTCTGGGTCTGGAGGCTCGAGGTCTGTAAATCAAGGTGTCCACTGGGCTGGACAGACCCTCAGGAGCCCTCTGCCTTTTGCAGCACTGGTCTCCCCCCCAACCCCCGGCCCCCACATTCCTGGACTTGCAGCTGCATCGCCCCAGGCCCTGCCCCTGCCTGCGTGGTGCCGTGTCCCCTCTGTGTTTCCGGATCCAAATGCCCCCCTTTTCTCTTGTGGGGACACTGGGCCCACGCTTGACCCAGTGTGGCCTCACTTCTCCTTTCTCAGGTTCGGAGTTGTTTGACTTATAAAAATTGTGTATATACAAAACATACCCCCAGCAGAGGGAGCAGCAGTCTGGCAGGTCTCACACAGGAAGCGTTTGGGGCCTCCAGAGGGGCATGTCCAGCGTGGCTGGATGTGGACAGCAGGAGGAAGAAGGTTCTGGAAGGGCCACATGGGGCTGGCTGCCGGGCTAGGGTCAGGCCCTCGCATGCCACCCCAGCACCACCCAGGGGGAAGGTCTAAAGCAGGAGAGGGATGTGACCCAATCGTGGTCCAGAAAGACAGCCCCCGCCCCCCCGCCACCATCACCGGTTCTGTACTTAGGTCCGTGTGCAGGATCTGGGGGGACCCTGACTCTAGCCCTTAACTGAGACTTAGCGTTTCCTTCCATGGGACCTGCTCACCAGTGGAAACTGGGCATCTTCCTGGCACAGGGGGCTCCATCACCTTGTGCTCATCACGACTTTGAAGTAACGACAGCCGTCGGCCCCATTGCTGGGTCCTGCTGTTGAATCTTGTTATTTAAGGTATTCACAGAAAAGCACAGAAATTACCAGATTACAAGGTTGCTCTTTAAATATTGTGATAACTGTATTTCAACAAAGACAGTTTCCTTTGCAAGCCGGTGCATTTTATTTTATGCATTTAAAGCTGTTCCTCGGAGGCCGGAGAGGGTGTGGAGAAAAGGGAACCCTCCGACGCTGTTGCTGGGAACGTAAACTGGTGCAGCCACCGTGGGAAACAGAATGGAGGGTCCTCCAAGAACTGAAAATAGAGCTGCCCTATGATCCTGCAATCCCACTCCTGGGCATGTATCCAGAAAAGACGAAAACTCGAATTCAAAAAGATACGGGCACCCCAGCGTTCCCAGAAGCACTGTTTACAATAGTGAAGACATGGCAGCAACCTAAGTGTCCGTGTGTGTGTGTGTGTACACACACAATGGTATAGGCACACACAGTGGAATACTGCTCAGCCATAAAAATAGGAAATAATGCCATTTCCAGCAACATGGGCAGACCTAGAGATGACCACACTGAGTGGAGAAAATCAGAAGGACAAATATTCTTATTGATTATAATTATAAAAATTAATAATAATGTTATTCGCTATCGCTTGCATGTGGCGTCTAAGAAAATAACGCCAATGACTGTCTTTATCAAACAGAAATGGACTTACAGACGTGAAAGCGCGTTTCTCGTCACCCAGGGACAGAGAGGGAGGAATAACTTCGGCGAATGGGGTTAACACATGCACAAAACCATATACGGAGACAACCAGCCAACAAGGACCTACGATACAGCACGAGGAGCTCTATAGAGCCAATACCTTGTAATAACCCGTCATGTAAAAGAATCTGTAACTGAATTACTTTGCTCTACACCCGAAAGAAACACAATGTTGTAAATCAATTACACTTCAATTTTTTTTTTTTTTTTTTTTTTGGTCTTTTGGCCAGTTCTTGGGCTGCACCCGCGGCATATGGAGGTTCCCAGGCTAGGGGTCTAATCAGAGCTGTAGCCGTCAGCCTACACCACAGCCACAGCAACGTGGGATCCAAGCTGCGTCTGCGACCTACACCACCGCTCACGGCAACGCCGGATCCCTAACCCACGGAGCAAGGCCAGGGATTGAACCTGCAACCCCATGGTTCCTAGTCAGATTCATTAACCACTGCGCCGCGACAGGAACTCCAATTACACTTCAATTTTTAAAGATGTTATTTTGAGAAGGAGGACGTCTCTGGGCTTCCAGACAGCCAAGGGGTTCATGGCAGAGAAACGGGTTAGAATCGCTGCTGGCCGACCAACCGTCAGGGGGAGAGCCGGGCCGGTGGGCTGCGGGGAGCAGGGGTCGGGGCCGGGGCGTGGAGGACTTTGACGGGCACAGCGGGTTCAGTGATGAATAGAGGCTGTGTGTTAGGCGTCCAGTCCGAGGGACCAGTGGGGCATCCCTGGAGCGGAGCGAGGCAGAGGGCTGGGGGGAGCAATGGAGCGTTGGTTTGGTTTTGAACATTTAATTTGGGCAAATCCCACTGGAGCCGCCGAGGGAGGCCAGGCCTCAGGAGACCCGCCGGTAGCAACCACGGAGCGGCAGGTGATGCCCTTTCGGGATTCCCTGCGTGCGCTCACTCGGGCCCCTCAGCGACGCCACGCGGAGTGTCACCCAGTTTGACGTCTCAGGTGCCTTTGGTGGTGGTGGTGGGGGTTACAGAGAGCTATCTTAGAACTCAGATGTCCCTTCCATCCCTGGGTCCTGCCTCCTCCCGCCCCCAGATGCCCAGGAGCCCTCTGCGTGCAGCCCCACCTGGACACAGATGTCACCAAGACGCCAGATGTCCGGCGGGGGCACAGAGGGGAAGAGGGATCTTGTTCGGGAGGTGCCGATGGCTCTCGGGGTCCTGAGCGCTGTCTCTCCGGGTGTCTGTCTCCTTCTGCTTCTCTCCTCCGCTTCATCTCTCCCCACCCCCACCCTCACCCCGAGGCAAACACAATTTCACCGCCTCACACCCCCGGGCCCGTTGGATCAGAGACACCACTGCTGGGGGAGGACACACAGCATCGGGCAAAACAAGATCAGAGCCACACGTGACATGTGATGGGAAAGAGAAATTCCTGTGGTAGAGGTTCGTTTCCAGTCACCCCAACCGGCTCGGAAACTTTCAATACAATTTTCAGCCAAGCACCTGGGGTTTCGCAGCAGCCTCTGCTAAAAGGGGAGTGTGAGGCCTTGGCCCCTCACTCACAGATGGCTAATTTTAGTACCCAAACAAACCAGGTCCTGAAACCCTTCTCTCCTCCTCCTCCCCGCCCGCCTGGCCCACCCCTGAGAGCCTCAGACTTCCTGCTTCGCGGCAGCCCTGCCTGGAAGGGCAAGCCCGGGGACCCAGGGACCCAGGCCGGGGCGCTCCTGGGGGTGAAGGGCTGGCTGGCGCTTCAGGGAGACAGGGTGTTGGGTCAGCATGGATGAGTGGCCAGGGAGGGGACAGGGAGGGACAGAGGCAAGCCCACCTGCATCTCGGTACATGTGGCCTCTCCCACAGGCCCCCCAGCACGGGGGAGGGGCTTCCCTCTCCCTCTTCACGCTTTCCTAAATTTTATCTGACCTTGACCCTGCCCCCTGCCCCCAACTGGAGCCTAACGTGAGCTCCGCGAGAGCCTGCACCCAGGAAGCCACAGGTGGCTCGGACGAGCGTCCCGTTTCCTCTGCAGATGTCAGCTCTGCCCCTTCCTGGTGAGGCCCCTCCCAGACTCAGTTTCCCCATCTGTTAAATGGGGGTGATATGTGCCACTGGCACAGATAGGTGGCAGGCTTGGAAACACCAGGATATGCCTGGCACGGAGTGGGTACACTGGTCCGCTGGAGGGGACGGCACTCTTGGGCTGGTGTGGGGGGTCTTTTTTGAGGTCAGAGGTCTGGGGCCCCCAAAGCAAAGGGAGCAGGTAGTCCCGCGTGGCTTACCTGAAGCGGAGCTCAGAGGCAGGAGCCAGCAAATGACTAGGGGGACAGCAGGCAGGCCCACAGTGTGGGCTGCGGCTGCTCTGCTACCAGCACAGTGCTGCTAACCAGAGGCAGGGGAGCGCCCAGCGAGAGCAGCGGCAACCTGGGCTGACCAACCGCATCCTGACCCAGGCCTGCGAGGGGCCGGACTTTGGCCCCTTAGGAGCCCAGCCAGCCCAGCTCCCTGGAGACCCCCACCAGCAAAAGTGACCTCTGCCTTCCGTTTGCATTTTTCTTTTCTTTTATTTTTTTTTGGTCTTTTGTCTTTTGAGGGCCACACCTGCGGCATATGGAGGTTCCCAGGCTAGGGGTCAAATCGGAGCCGTAGCTGCCAGCCTGCGCCACAGCCACAGCAATGCAGGAACCAAGCCACGTCTGCAACCTACACCACAGCTCACAGCAACACCAGATCCTTAACCCACAGAGCAAGGCCAGGGATTGAACCCGCAACCTCATGGTTCCTAGTCGGATTCCATAACCACTGAGCCATGATGGGAACTCCCTACATTTTTAAAAAAGGCACAAAAACACAACAGAATAACTTGCCCTGGAGAGGGAGTTAGGGGAGCTCTGACGGCTCTTCCAACACCACTCTCCCAGGGTCTGTTTGCAGCCAGCTACCTTGTTGTCAGCGGGGTCTGTGAGTCCCCCGATCCTTACAAGTCACTCTCACACACGACAGAACACCTACTTGTTCTTCAGTTGCCCTAAGCTGGTTTCTGCAACCCACCAAGAGTGGATCTTAACACACCCGCAACTGTAGCAATGAGCATCCCCTATAAACCTTCTGTTATTGTAGTCGTCAGGAGAAATAAAACCCAGTTGTTGTAAAGCATCGATGTTATATGTCGATTTATCAAATCATTGCTTCTGGATTTTTTAAATACTAACAATTGCATGACTGAAAACACTGTTTGTTTGTTTGTCTCTTTAGGGCCGTATGCACGGCCTACGGGAGGTCCCAGGCGAGGGGTGGAATTAGAGCTGCAGGTGCCGGCCTACGCCCCAGCCAAGGAACACCAGATCCTTTAACCCACTGAGCAAGACCAGGGATCGAACCCGAATCCTCGTGGATAACTAATCAGGGTCGTTACTGCTGAGCCCTGAAAGTACTATTTATATAATTTTTTTTTTTGTGTCTTTTTGCCTTTTCTAGGGCCACTGCTACGGCACATGGAAGTTCCCAGGCTAGGGGTCGAATCGGAGCTGTTTCCACCGGCCTACACCACAGCCACAGCAACGCGGGATTCAAGCCGTGTCTGTGACCTACACCACAGCACACGGCAACGCCGGATCCTTAACCCACTGAGCAAGGCCAGGGATCGAACCTGCAACCTCATGTTCCTAGTCGGATTCATTAACCACCGAGCCACGATGGGAACTCCTATTTTTATAATTCAAGATTCTAGGCAAACTAATGCCTCCACACATCAGCCCCTTCCTGCCACTGGTCAGTCTCTGAGCCCCATGCTCCACTGCCTGCGGCTGGCCAAACCAGAGATGGGTGAGAAGTTTAAATGCATGGCCTTTTTATAACCTGTGCCTTTTGAACTCTGAATGTTTGGGCTATTAAAATGGATACAATCAATTCTACTTTAATAAAATACAAATTTTAAACCATGGATACGAAAATTCGACACTAAGAATGAAGGCGAAGCACACATCTTCCTGGAAGCCTCTGCCCCCTCACTCCCGAGGCTCCCAGTGCCGGGCAGCTGGCCTGAGAGGTGACAGGTGGATGCCCCCAGTCCCCATGTCCCACAGCCACTTGGGGATGGCTCAGCAGGTGTTCTGCACTTGGAGAACAGTGGGGGCCGGGCAGGGAGCCCTTCCTGTTGCTTTCTGTTTGGGTCCCTGGGGTTTGAAATGAAAACTAAAAGCCAAGGTTCAGCCTTGGTTGGCGTGGCCCCTCTCCTCCTGGAGATTCCGCGCCAGGCCCTCAGAGCACAGAGGCAAGGCTTTCTGGAGGCTGCTGGAACTGTTGCAGAACCTTCTGGGCAATAAAAGGGGCTGGAGCAGCTGCTGGGAGCCGGGCCACCCCATCAAGCAGCCAGAGCATCCTGGTTGCCCTTGGCGGGCCTGCCAGACACAAACCTTGGAGACGGAGCACAGCAGGCCATGCAAGGGATGCCAACTCAGAGGGACGCACTTATAGGCCAACGAGGCCCTCAGATGCAGCAGCTTTTGAGGGCAGCACGATGGCAGGACGCCACGGCGCAAAGATACTCCTCTTCTCCATCCCCCACCTGCCCCTCCCCGGCTTGTGGCCTTGAGGTGGACACCCAGGCCCGCCCAGGCGGCAAGACCAGGCAGGGGAGGCTGCCCCCATCCCAGAGAGGAAGTCTGCCACCTCTCGATATGATCATTAGGCGACCTGGCCCCAAACCAGACACTGCCCTGGACAGCAACCCCTTCCCCCGTTGCTGGACGAGCAGAGAGGCACACAGATGCCACAGGGCCCCACACAGCACCGCTGAAGGGGAAGATCCAGCCTGGGAGCCTGCAGGTGGCCAAGCAGCCAGGCCTGGGTGGAGTTCCAACTATCAGCTGTGTGACTTTGGTCAAGTTACTTCACCTCTCTGAGCCTCAATTTTCTCCTGCATAACGTGGAGAGACGTTTTGGAATCTGTAAGGACCAGGGCATTTGTAAAATGCTTGGCCCAGAGGAGGAACTGAAAAACAAGTTAATATTTGCCTAAGCCAAGAGCAATGGGCCTTCATCTCTTGGGACTTACAGGATCCCTTAGGAATCTGAGAAATCCTGGCTTTTGTCCCTAGAACAATGTAGGTTGACACACACAGCACGCTTGCTGGGGCTCTGAGCTGCGTGGCTGGGGTCCTGGGAGGTAGACCAAACATTTGTCACTGGTGTTATCGGCCTGGCCCAGGGCACTTTCCAGAGCCTGGGGCCTGGGCTCGCTCGCTGTGTGGGTGGCATGCCCAACGGTGCAGCTCAGAGAGGCCTCCCTGAGCCCTGGGCCGGCTCCAAAGGAAACCCTCAGTCTGCAGGCCCCTGGGTGATAGCTGGAGCCGCAGCCAGACTCTGCAGAGCTTATGCTCTGCCTCCCCGGGCCCTGCTTTCCTTCCCGGGCGGCTGACAAACGGGAGCCTGGGGCTTGAGCAAATGATGTCAGGGGGTCTTCTTTGAAATCATCAGGGGACCGATTCCCCGGGGTGCCACACCCCGGGCTCCTGCCAACTTTGTCTGACCTTCACCCAGAATGCAGAGCCCGTCCTCACGTCTCTTTGCCCACCCGGCTGATGGGCACAGATGCAGCTCCACAGCTCTGCAGCCCGCAGCCTGGCTAGAATTACTTGAGGAAAAAAACACCCGCTACCAATTCTTTTAAGGTATCTTTCTCCAAGGGTGGCCTGTCTTGCCCCCTCCTTGTCGAGCCTGCCCCCCAGTTCTAGGCCAGCTGCAGGTCTGCTTCTTCTGCTCAAGCCTGAGAATGCTGAGGTCAAAGACATACATATAAATAAATCAGAGGGCATCTTCTTACTGCAGGACTCTTTTCCAGGCATGTCTGTCTCCCTGGCGCTCTTGACATACGTTACAAGGAAGCCTTGTTTCTAAGTGGGAACACGACTGCCTCGGTGCGGGGAAAATTTATTGTTGAACTTGGAGCTCTAACAAGATGGAGGAGGAACACCTGCGGCTCTCACGGCTCCTCAGGTGGCAGTTTATCTGGCCCTAAATAATCACTGAACCTCTGGAATCATGGCCTCTCCAGACCCAGCACATCCAACTTGTTCCTGGGGGCTGTTTGGGAAGAAGAAGAATTGCTAACTGGCTCTTGTGGGAATTTTATTTTATTTTTAAAGGCATCACACTTCTGGCAAACTCATTCTAGCGATGTAGAGCTGGTTTATCACAAGGAGAGGACCAGGCCCCCTCCTAGTCAGCCCCCCCCCCCCAAAAAAAACCCCTCATTACTCCCAAGGCTTTGTGGTGCTGATGTGATCTCTAAGAGTCGAAAGGCTAGAAAATGCTACAGGATACATGCTATTGTCTTTTTAGGATGAAGTATTCGTTCGTTAAGAGTTCTTTTATTAACAGTTTATATCTCTAATGTGAGGCAAAAACCTACCAGAAGGTCCACTCATGTCCATGGTATCTGAAACTACAAAGGAAAAGGTTGTTCCTCTGTCTGTGAAGAATTACTCTAGGCTGCAAGTAACTCAGAACCGAAATGAAAGTCATTTGGGACAAAATAAAAATTTACTCCAGTCTCACGTCTAAGAAACTCAAGCATTACCAAGAACATTTTTCAGAGAACACGAACAAAATATTTTAAAGTTTGGAAGCACAAAAGACACAGAATAGCCAAAGATATCCTGAAAAAGAAAAATGGAGCTGGAGGAATCAGGCTCCCAGACTTCAGACTCTACTACAAAGCAACAATCATCAAAACTGTATGGTACTGGCACAAAGGCAGAAATAGAGATCAGTGGAACAGGATAGAAAGCCCAGAATTAAACCCATGCACCTACAGCCAACTCATCTATGACAAAGGAGGCAAGAATATACAATGGAGAAAGGATAGCTTGTTCAATAAGTGGTGCTGGGAAAACTGGACAGCCACATGGAAAAGAATGAAATTAGAACACTCCCTAACACCAGACACAAAAATAAACTCATAATGGATTAAAGACCTAGATATAAGACCAGACACTATCAAACTCTTAGAGGAAAACAGGCCAAACACTCTCCGACAGCAACATCTTATCAGATCCACCTCTTAGAGTATTGACAATAAAACCAAAAATAAACAAATGGGACCTAATCAAACTTAAAAGTTTCTGCACAGCAAAAGAAACCCTAAACAGAACGAAAAGACAACCCACAGAATGGGAGAAAATCTTTGCAAGTGAATCAACTGACAAGGGATTCATCTCCAAAATTTATAAACATCTTCTGCAACTCCATACCAAAAAAAACAAACAACACCATCAAAAAATGGGCAGAAGACCTAAACAGATAGTTCTCCAAAGAAGACATACAGGTGGCCAAAAAACACATGAAAAGATGTTCAACATCACTCATCATTAGAGACATGCAAATCAAAACCACTACGAGGCACCACCTTGCACCAGCCAGAATGGCCATCATCCAAAAGTCTACAAACAAGAAGTGGAGAGGGTGTGGAGAAAAAGGAACCCTATGACACTGTGGGTGGGATTGTAAATTGGTGTAACCACTGTGGAAAACAGAATGGAGACGCCTCAGAAAACTAAACATAGAGCTACCATTTGATCCAGCAACCCCACTCCTGGGCATCTATCCAGAGAAAACCACGACTCACAAAGACACATGTACTCCAATGTTCATTGCAGCACTATTTGCAATAGCCAAGACATGGAAACAACCTCAATGTCCATCAACAGAGGAGTGGATCAAGAATATTTGGTACATATACACAATAGAATATTACTCAGCCATTCAAAGGAATGAAATACCAGCATTTTAAGCAACATGGATGGACCTAGAAATTATCCTGCGAAGTGAAGTCAGCCATACAATAAGACACCAACATCCAATGCTTTCACTGACATGTGGAATCTGAAAAAAGGACAGACTGAACTTCTTTGCAGAACAGATGCTGAGTCATGGACATTGAAAAACTTATGGTCTCCAAAGGAGACAGTTTGGGGGGTGGGGGGATGTGCTTGGGTTATGGGATGGAAATCCTGTGAAATTGGATTGTTATGATAATTATGTAACTACAGATGTGATAAATTCATTTGGGTAATAAAAAAGAAAGAAAGAAAGAAAGAAAGAAAGAAAGAAGGAAGGAAGGAAGGAAGGAAAGAAAGAAGGAAAGAAAGAAGGAAAGAAAGAAAGAAAGAAAGAAAGAAAGAAAGAAAGAGAGAGAGAGAGAGAGAGAGAGAGAGAGAGAGAGAGAGAGAAAGAAAGAAAGAAAGAAAGAAAGAAAGAAAGAAAAAAGAAAGAAAGAAAGAAAGAAAGAAAGAAAGAAAGAAAGAAAGAAAGAAAGGAACTCAAGTAGCAGTCCTGGGCTCCAAAGTCTCACCAGTGACTCTGGTTTTCTGTTCCACCATCCTCTGTATAGAGTTTTTGTCATCAGGGTCACCTCAAGATCTAAGATGACTGCTGGAGCACCAGCCATCACATCTGTATTCTAGATAGGAAACCAGAGGAAGGGCTCTTTATCTGCCCTGTCTCTACCCTAAACTTTGCCTTACATTTCCCTGATCAGCCTAGCTGCAAGGGAATCTGAGGACATTGGTCATTTATCTGTTTCTCAGGATAAAATCAGGATTCTGGTGGTGGTGAGCAAGGGCATGTAGCTATCAGACTGTCAATGAACAGTTGTTCCTACAAGCCCCTTGAACACAGAGATCTAGGTTTGAACCCCAGCCTGCCCCCTACCAGTGGCTGGATACCAGGCAGGGTACCAGGCTGAAGCTGGCCGGGTCTGGCTGTGCCTGTTGGACCTGAGCCTATACTTAGAAACTCGGCACTGAGGAGGTCGAGGAGAACATGGTTCTAGAATCCAGAGCCTTTGCAGTCAGTTGTCCTGGGCCGTGGGCAGCAAACCCACCACGGGCCCTTGGTCCATGTGTCCCCCTCCTGAACCAGAGGATGGAGTGAGGTGACATCAAGGAGGAATGCTCCACGCACAGAGACGGAGGACACGTGCAGGGGGCTCTGAGTGAGGGGGGGCCTGGCCTTGGGCTGGAGTCAGGAGACGCAGGGGCCTAGGCAGTGAGACCTTCCAAAGCAGCCTATTAAAGGGGGGGCCCTTCTCAGGGTGACAAAATAATCTTCCATCCAAACAGGACGCCTCTTCGTCAGAGGGGTTGCTATTAGTAATTAGCCCCCAAGCGGAAGATAAATCAGGCCTGTCTTGGGAAAACAGAGGCAGGTCACCCTATCTTCATGCAGCATGTGACATGGGCCTGAACTTGTAGAGGGGAGGAGGAAGGGCCCTCCCAGAACAGAGGGAAGGCAACCTGCTCTGCCAGCATCTGTGCGCCTGTGCCTGCGCAGTTCTGCAACAATGTAGCATAACCTGTATCCATGAGCGCAGGCGTATGTATAACTGTCTGCTCAAAATTTATGGAACACCTTGTAAGGGGGACAAAGGAATTTAGATGTAGTGGGAAAACTAATGGGGTATATAAGGAGACGTCCCGCTGTGTTTGGGGCTCAGCCTTTGGATATGAATCCGCTGAGCCAGGGCCGGCGGATAAATGATGCTTCCTAGCAAAACGGTCTTGGTGGCCTGTCTCCCTGGCTGAGAATCCTACAACAAACTGAGCTCGCAGGGGGTGGTCTGCACGTTAGCAAGGCGGCAAGAGCTGAAAACCTCTGCAAACTACTACATTAAAAAAAAAAAAAAAAAAAAAAAAAAAGGTTGAAAACAAGGAAATAGAAAGATTTTAATGCAACAAAAATAATACCACGGTGCATGTCCCCTCCTGCCTGGGACTGTGCGGATCGTGTGTCCCGAGGGCCGGCGGGTGCCTGGCTTTCAGGGTCCCCACCCTACAGGCAGCACACCTGTCCCATGCGTTACATTCAACTGCCACTCCGGCTTCCAGGGGCCACTGGCTTCCGACCTGGCTCTGCGTCCTTCGTGGGGGTCCCACCTCCCTGCTCATGCCCGCAGGGCTGGCCACAGACTCAGGAGGTCAGCCCTGGGCAGAGGAGACGACTCGCTGCCCCGACCCGCGTGTGACTGTCCCCCCAGCCGCAGCCGCCCCCGGGGCTGCCTGGAGGGGCTCCCCGACTGAGGACGGAACCCCTAGGCCGTCTAGGCAGTGGGGTGCCGCCTGGCTCCACGGCGCTGCCCGGCGGAGTCCGGACACCCGTCCCGAGTCCTGCTCAGACTCAGCGGCGCCCCCGCCTCACAGCTGGTCCTCATCTACCCAGACGGTCTTGCGCTGCTCTTCGCAGATCTTGTCCTTGACGACGCGGATCAGCTCCTCCACGCTGCCCCACATGTCAGCCTCCACCGTGGCGTACAGGCAGGGCAGGGCCTCCAGCTCCTTCTCCTTCAGCCGGCACAGGCGCAGGAACTCCTCCTCCGTCTCGGGCCGCAGCAGCATCTTCCTGCAGGCGGGGGCAGGGTGAGGGAGACACACGGGGGCTGTGGCATCACTGTCTGCCCACCCTGGGAGTGCCCGGCCACCCTTGCTGGCGCCCACCCACTGACCACTCGGGCCCTCCCTGCCCACCCACGGACCTCCCTTCCCGGCTTTGTTTCTCCAGACGGTCTACCCCTGAGCTTCCTATGTCCTGGACTCTTTTATTCTGTTCTTCGTGGAATCCCAAGAGATGCCCATTTTAGAAAAATGCCCTTGACGGGAGATCAAGATGGCAGAGGAGTAAGATGTGCTGCTCCCCCTTTTCCCACAAACACATCGAAAAAACACATCTACGTGTGGAACGATTCGCACAGAATGTCTACTGAACGCTGGTAGAAGGACTTCAACCTCCAAAAAGGGCAAAAAACCCTCCACCTAACAGGTGGAACAAAGGGAAAAAAAGAGAGAGTGAGAAAAAGAATCAGGATGCGACTAGCACTCCTGAGAGGGAGCTGTGAAAGAGGAAAGGAACCCACACCCCGGGAGGCCACCTAACCGAGGGGGAGATCAGCCGAGACGGAGGGACCTCAAAGTCACTGAGAAAAGCACCGCAGCTGGACTGAGGAGGGCCAAGCAAAGGAAGAGCCACACAGACCATCGGCACCACAGCCCCAGCCGGCACAGCCTGAGATGCTTGGGTGGGTGCTGGGCGCTGAGCCTCAGGCTCCGGAGGTCAGTTCTGGGGAGAGGACAAGGGCTGGCTGTGTGGAGACAGCCTGAGGGGCTAGGGAGTGGTGCACCACAGGCTAGGGAGTGGTGTGCTACTGGCTGGGGAGCAGAGCACCACAGCAGAGGGAACGTGGGAGCTGGGCCTGCAGGAGAAGCAAGGCGCCGTTGTCGGGGAGGGCGAGAGGAGGAGGGCGGACCGCCATAGGAATCTCTTTCCCTGAGCACGTGTGGGCTCCCAGAGGGCGGGGCACCTCTGGCACAGGCCATGGGTGGCAAGAGGCCACTTGCTTGGGCTGCAGGAGACTGGGTGCCTCTTGTGCAGGCTATGGGTGGCTGGGCACCTCTTGTGTGGGCTAAAGGCAGCAGGAGGACTAGCATGAGACAGTGCTTCTTGCATGATCTACAGGCAGTGGGAACAAACCACAGCAGTCATCTCAGAAACCAGAGGGGGGCATGGCCTGCCACCACTAGGGGTCTATGGACAGGCTCCACCTGCAGCCCCAGTCACCTCAGATGTTGGCAAAAAAGAGGGCACTGCAACCAAGCACCATTGATGTTCTCATTCACCTGGGAACACACCCTCCCTGCTGCTGCCAATGCCAAATGCTTGATCACTGTCACTTCCCAGGATCCTGCAACCAGGAGCAGCTTGTGCAGCACTTCCTGCATTGGCTAAACAGGATGGGGTGCTTCTTGCATGGTCTACAGTCATCTCTGACTCAGAGGTGGGCATGGCTTGCCACCATTAAGGGTCTGTGACAAGCACCTCTCAGACACAATCACTTCAGAGGAGGGCATTGCGACTGAACACCACCTATTGTTGCTCTCACTCCCCTGGGAACTCACACACTCTGTCACTGCCACTGCCAAGTGCTCTGGGCACCACCTAAATCTGCCTGAGGCTCATTACCACTTCGCAGAGCCTTGCAACTGGGAGTTGGCTGTGCCACCTTCTGGCAGATCCTTGCTACTGGCAAGAGTGCAGCAACCAGGCACTGACCACTAGCCTTACCCATTGCCTCCTTCTCCCTGGAAACACATTCAGCACCCTATCAAGGGGATAACAGCCTGCTCACACTGAAGAAAGAGACAGCAAATATCCAAACCCCCATGCCAAAAATAAATAGTAACACCCCACAAAATACAAAGGGGTGCTCTTACATAGAAAGACCTTCAAGACTACAGTAGTTCGTTTCCCTAAACTCACAGGAAAAGAAAAATATAAGCAAAACGAAGAAGCTTGGGAACCATTCCCAGTTAAAAGAACAGGAGAATTTACCTGAAGCAGCAGACAATGAAAGAGACCTCTGCAGTCTAATAGGCACTGAGTTCAAAAGGGAGATAGTGGAAATACTGAAGGAATTAAGGGTGAGTATGAAGGAATTAAGAGCAGATATAAACAGTACTTTAGAAAGAAGCTAGAAAATATAAGGAGGGACCAAGAAAAATTAGAAAATTCATTTGCAGAGATGAAAACCAAGCTAAAGGCACTAAAGGGCAGAATGAATAATGCAGAGAAACGAATTGGTGACTTGGAAGATAGCATAATAGAAATCACCCAATCAGGACAGCAGACAGAAAACCAAATGAAAAAACATGAAAGCAATATAAGAGATCTATGGGTTAATACAAAGCAAGCCAATCTAGGCATAATAGGGATTCCAGGAGGAGAAGAAAAAGAAAAGGGGATTGAAAATATATTTGAAGAAATTATGGCTGAAAAGTTCCCAAATCTAAAAGAAACAGATATCAAGATACGGGAAGCACAGAGGGCCCCAAACAAGTTGAACCCAAAAAGGCCCACACCAAGACATATTATAATAAAAGTGACAAAAGTTAAAGAGAGGATTGAGTCTAAAGGCAGCAAGAGAAAAACAAAGTGTTAATTGTAAGGGAACCCCCCCCCCCTAAGGCTGTCAGCTGATTTCTCTACAGAAACACTACAGGCCAGAAGAGAGTGGCAAGATATATTCAAAGTTCTGAAAGGGAAAAACCTGCAGCCTAGAATACTCTATCCAGCAAGAATATCATTGAAAATAGAAGGAGAAATAAAGAATTTCTCTAACAAACAAAAGCTAAAAGAGTACAGCAATACTAAACCCATTCTAAAAGAAATACTGAAAGGGCTTCTCTAAATAAAAAAGAAGTAACAAGAAACAGGATGGAGGAAATCACTGTTGGGAAGGAATCCCTTATATAAGCCAGTATACAGACCTAAAAGGAAAAACAAACCAAAAAAACCCTACCGTAAAAGTGACAGTAAACATAAGGAACAGCAAAAGGACAAAAGGGAGGATGTTAAAAAAGGACTTCGACATCCCCGAATGTGGGGAAGGAAAGTAAGGAAATTTAGACTTTTTTTTTAAGGGTGCACCTGCGGCATATGGAGGTTCCCAGGCTAGGGGTCGAATCAGAGTTGCAGCCACCAGCCCACACCACAGCCACAGCCATGTCAGATCCGAGCCGCGTCTGCGACCTACACCCCAGCTCACGGCAATGCGAGATCCTTAACCCACAGAACGAGGCCAGGGATCAAACCTGCCTCCTCATGGATGCTAGTCAGATTTGTTTCTGTTGAGCCACAATGGGAACTCCATAGACTCTTTTTTAAGAATGTGTTTGAGCCCATATAGGACTATCAGGCTAAAAAGCAGATATAGAAAGGGGTTAACATACTTGAAAAACAGGGCAACCACAAATCAAAACCAAATATTACTTTCCTCCCCCCCAAAAAAAAATTTGAGACATGTCCCCACCCCCCTGGCCCCTTTTTGGCCACACCCATGCCATAGGATGTTCCCAGGCCAGGAATCAAACCCAAGCCACAGCAATGACAACACCAGATCCTTAACCTGCTGTGCCACCAGCGAACTCCTAAAAATGTCTTTTTAATTTAATTTTCTTAAATCTCTCTCTCTTTTTTTAAGGGCCACATGCACAGCATATGGAGGTTCCCAGGCTAGGGGTTGAATTGGAGCTACAGCTGCTGGCCTGCACCACAGCCACAGCAATACCAGATCCGAGCCACATCCGCGACCTACACCATAGCTCACAGCAATGCTGGATATCCTTAACCCACTGAGGGAGGCCAGGAACTGAGCCCACACTTACTGGGAGACCAGTCAGGTTCTTAACCTGCTGAGCCACAATGGGAGCTCCTCTATGTTTAATTTTTGAGGAGCCTCCATGCTGTTCTCCATACAGCTGCACCCTTTTATATCTCCCACCCCCCTGCAGTGTGCAAAGGCTCCGACTTCTCCCCGTCTGGGCCCACCTGTGTCAGTTTCTGGTGTTTGTGCAGCAGCTATTCTGATGCATGTGAGGCGATGAGGTAGGGACTCTGGTCTCATTGACTTATGGTTCCCTAAGCCTAGCACCTAATGGGAAACCCTGGGGGAAGAATGGAGTGGCCTGGCCACCCTCAGTCTCAGCTGCAGCTGGTGTGAGGAGAGGTGGGGACCAGAGACGCCACCACGTGACAGGCAGGCCCCCAATCATGTGACAGGCAGGCCCCCCACCTCGGCATCATCCTGATTTCCTCCTTCTATTAAATCCCACAGCTGACCCCTCCCCCAATCGCACAGGCTTGACCTTGATGGATCCAGGATCGGACTTTCCTCATTGCTCACCAGATGGGACCCAGTCCCGCATCATGGTCCTTTGTCCAGGTTGTCGCCATGCCCGTCTTGGCACAGCAGCCAGTGGGCCTTGCCATCCCACGTTAGATTATGTCATTCCTCAAAACCACCAGTAGCTCTGTCTCACTCAGGAGATGTCACACTGTCCTATGGCCCACATGGGCTGGCGTGGTTGGACCCCACTTGGCTACAAAGTCCCTTCTCATGGCTCTGCCCACACTGGCCTCCTCCAGCTGTCCCACCTCTGGGTCTGGGCGCCTGCTGTGCCCTCTGCACCCGCCCGACCTGGCCTCACTGTAGTGGGTCTGTGCCAACATCAGCTTCCTGGACCACCTGGGTCCTGCGGCGCCCACCTGGCTCTCCTGGCACGCATCCTCCTGGACACCTTCCACCTACGTGTATGTTACTGTCTCTGCTGCTGGAGGTCAGGGCCATGTCCCTGGACTGGGGACAGACACTTGATAAGGATTCACTAAAGAGGTGAGCGGGGCTGGGGGGAACCCAAGCAGCCAGCTGTTCTTGGTGGGACCCCAGAGGCTTGGTGGGGTGGGGGTGGAGGTGGTACTTTAAGGCCCTGGGGGTCCTGGAGACCTACCTGAACTTCTTAATGTTCTTCTCTGACACGCGGATGAAGAGCACGATGGGGTAGATGCGGGACTTGATCAGGTCTCGGGTGCAGCTGATCCCAGCCTCCAGCAGACAGTGCTTGTTCTGCAAGCCCAGGGGACAGAGGTCAGCAGGGCCCATGCCACCTCTGCCAGGCTGGGTGCCTGGGGAGGGGCCCGCAGTGCAGGATGCGAGAGCCCCGAGTGCCCCAGATGGACCCCAACCTCTGAGACACATGGCCCTGCTCATTTAGACCCCTCGCTCCCTCTGCCACGCGCAGGGATGGGCACTGCCAGAGCCCCAGTCCCCAGCCTGGGGTGAATCAGCTGGCATGAACGAGTCTTAATAAAAAGCAAAGACAGCGAGAGAACACCTGCTACTCTGTTCTGCCTACAGATGCGCTCTTGGTACTAGATGGGGTGGAAAATGCTTGGGAGGTGAGGTGGGCTGGCTGTCCCCGGGGGGGTGTAAGGGTTCTCAAGCATGACTCCCTGGTGCCCATGAGCTCATCATTTCTGAAAATGATCCCTGTTTTGCTGCAGGTGCCACTTCAAAAAAAAAAAAAAAAAACCCACAAAAACAAAAACACCTTTGCACTGAAACAGAACAAGAATACCGAAACGTACACATGCTCCTAAGCTTGTAGCTCAGAAGACTTGTCACAAACTGAATGTGCTGGTGGGATGAGCACCCAGGGCCAGAGGCAGAGGTGGCCCTGGTCCTCCGGGTCACTGCTTCCCTGTCTCACCAGTGTAGCCACTACCGGAATTCTAACAGCAAAGATTCTTGGACAGTATCACCTTTGCACCTAAAACCTTCGTGGCTCCAACTCTGCCCACTCATTTTCCATCCACGCTGTCTGTGAAAACTTTAATACCCAATAAACTCTTCAAGGCTGGCTAATAGCCTGGCTGTGCTTTGATCTGTGTGACAATGGGGGCAGGTGCTTGAGTGACTGTTGGTTGGACAGCAAATCTGGAATTCCTGGCTGGACGCTTGCTCCTGCCATCCCCCAGGTCACTGCCCACCAGGGAGCCAAACCCCCAACTCTGGGGCAGCACTCATCCACTGTGGACTGAGAATCTCACCTTCGTCCAGACCTGGAGCAAGGAAGAACGCCATGCTCAGGGCTGCCCAGGATCATGAAGCCTGGCTCCAGAAGACTCTAAACCAAGCGCAGACGCCTTTTCTGCATTACTGCCAAGAACCCTTCCGATGCTCCATTTCCCCCTTTTGGAGAACACAGTCCCGACCACCTGCTCGCTCGCCATTTCCGGCCCCTGCTATCACAGCCAGGCTCAACACATCCCTGAACAATGTGGACCAGAGCACCAGCACCAGGGAGCTACCAGAAACACAAGGGGGTTCTGAACCATAAATGGACATTGGAGCCGGCGAACAGGGCTTGGTGAAATTAGCACGTGGCAGAGGGAGAGGAGGAGAAGGTTCACACGCAGGGAGGTGAGAGCAAGTTCTGCTCTAGTCTGTGGCCCAGGTGGCTCACAAGACGATCAGGCAGTGTCAGCCCCACCAGCCTCCAGCCCACCTCACCTTGGCTGCCACTGCCTCGATGTTGGCAGGAACGACACATTCAAAGGTGTTGGGGTTCTTCTCTCTGGAGTAGATGATAGTCTCTGACTTCTGCTTTCTGAGGAACTCTTCTCTCGTGACAACATCTGCAGAGAGAGGGACCAGTCCTGAGGGCAGCACAGGCGGTCTTGGGATGACCATCCCATCCAGGCGCTGCCCTGCTTCCTGGGCTCGACAGAGCTGCATGGCTGACCCCCTTCTGGCCACGTTTAAATGAATCTCATCTCCTCCACTAGATCCTGAGGTTCTTGGCCGAGGGCAAGGTCAGGGTCACACTTTACACTCCCCCCAGCAGCCCGCTGTCCACACGCTTTCATTAGCTCCTGGGCCCTTGATGGAAGAGGAAGAGGAAGGAGAGGAGGGGAGGGAAGAGGGGGGCCTGCGGGGCACGCACCTGGCTTGCATATGGTGAACTCCATGGCGCCCCCCGAGTTGAGCAGCTTCTGGACCAGCGCCTTGGCCAGCATGGTGGGTGTGAAGAGGACGGGCCGACGGCGCTCGCAGTAGAAGGCGTGCACCGGGCTGTAGGGGATCAGGCTGAGGTTCTTGCCGAGCTCACTCTCAGGGTCCAGCTCTGGGAAGGGACAGCGAAAGGCTGCCTGTGGCTGGGTAGGGGGCACCCCTGGGTGTCCTCTCGGCCCCAGGGAGCTTTGGAAGCCATTCTGGAAGGGTAGATGGGACCCTAGGGGCTGGTTCTCCTAAACCACTACACAGAGCGATGCAAGCCGGCAGCCCTGGACGCCCTTGGGCCACCCAGGAAGTGTATGAAATGACCTGCGGGCAGGCCCTGTTCTGGGAGCTGGGTCGACAGCACTGAGTCAGGCCCTGCTCAGAGGCAGGAGGGATGGAGGTGGCAGGAGGTGGACAAGAGTGGGTGACATGGGTGGACGATGCTGAGCTCCCCACGGAGGAGCGTGGCCTGAGGCCCGCCCGACCAGGAGGAGCCCGGGTGAGGGGGAGCAGGAGCAAGGACAGCTGGGGGCAAGGGGTCCCTGTCCTTCGTCCCCTGGCCTGGCCAGCCTGGAGAGGAGCCCCAGGCCCCCCGGCCATCAGTGCGAGGCCAGCAGGCCCTGGGAGGCAGGCCAGGAGGGCTGGCTCGCCACCAGCAGTGCCTTCTATAGGGGACTGTGGCCCCTCGCTGGCTTTATGATAAGTGGCAAGAGGCACTCAGTGGGGAGAGAAATCAATAAATAAATGCTTCATGGCAAACAGCTCCAATTAACACGGCATCTGGGCTCAAACCAACTACAGCAAGCGTCAGCTGGGGTGAGCTCGGCGGAATGCGGCCAGCAGGCTGCTGGTCCTCCCAGCAGGACCCCGCAGCTCCTCCCCAGGCGGCACCCCCTCCCCACTTCAAAGGAGCAGACAGGCTGGCTCTCGGGGACACTGAGGCTGCGGGCATGCGGGAGGTGGGCAGGGGCCGGCAGTCAGCACCCTACCTTCCTGCTTCTCGGTCAGGAGCTTTGTGGCGTCCAGCGAGGCCCGGCCCAGGCTCCCCCGCGGGCTCCCGGAGACGATTCGGACTCGCTCGTGGCTGTTCATCCGCTTGTACTTGTTCTCAGACCTGCTGACGAACTGGGGACAGTGGGGGCGAGGATGGCTCCTAACCCAGATCCCAGCTCTGCCCCCGGGGCCTGGGTCAGTCACTCCCCCCAAGGACAGGGGCCACCTGGCAGGTGCATGTTCTCCTGCTGTTTGGGAGCTGGGAGTCGGCAGGTAAGGAAACAAACGCCTCCTCTCTCCTCCCCAGATGGGCAGGACCTGCTGGGGGCTGCTCCCGAGCAGGCTCCCAGTGGAGCCCCCTGCAGTCTCACCCACTTCTCCAGAGGCGAAGACCCCTGGCTAGGAGCCTTCAGAGGAAGAACCCTGAGTCTTCTGGGGGTACCTCACCCTCCTATGATTCAGAGCTGAGCCCTGGAGGGCGGAAAGTTTTGCCCGGGGTGGGGGCCTATCCCCTGGGTGACTCTGCGTCTCTCCTCAATGTCCCTTTGCAGGCAGGAAAGTCCAGGGAGCGGGGACGTCAGCCCCTCTCTGTCATTAACCGGCCTTTGGGCGAGTCACCTGGAAGCTCAGGGTTTCGGCCTCCCTCGAGCCACGTGGGCACAGAAACGTGTGGTCTCACGTGGTCCTGTGTCAGACTTCACCACGGTGCCCCTCCGCCTCCCTAAGTGTCTTTCTGCTGCCTGT
Source organism: Sus scrofa (assembly GCF_054392235.1). NCBI lineage: Eukaryota > Metazoa > Chordata > Mammalia > Artiodactyla > Suidae > Sus > Sus scrofa. Next base: position 2,127,104 of record NC_139385.1, read on the forward strand.
TCACCTCTACCTGGTTTTAGGGTCAGGTCACCCACCATTTCTCTGGGTTTCCTATGTTCCAACATGAGGACAGAGCAGTGGAACAAATGCATTAGTCCCTAATGAGCACAGCGCCAACCCAGGACCTCCTCGTGAGGCTACGTGTTAATACTACTCTCAGTTTTTGTCAGCCAGTGACAGGGAAAAAGCCGGCACACACTGCTCCTGCATTTATGTGAAGTCACTTCTGAATGCCTCACCCACTAAGCTGTTCCTCGTATAAAGATCCATGCCAAAAAAACCCACCCCTTTTAGAATCAAGTACAAGGAAAAATCCTTCCTGGTCCTAAGAGCTAAAACGTTTCTGCATCAGCCACGGTTTAAAGTCTCTGCTGGTTTTCCCTTTTTCCCTTGACTGCTGGGATGCTCAGAGATAACAGTGCTGAGTCTGAGGGACGAAACAGGCCTGGTGAGCTGGACTGTTTATTTCCCTCTCCTGATCTTTCTATTAATATTTCAACAGCTAAGGTGTTTCCATTTCTTTTAGCTCTAAGTTGCCCCAAATCTTTCACAGAAGTGAGGTTTGCTTCCAACAGGGACAGAGGCTGTCTGTCGACTTGTCCCTGTGAGGATAAAACGGGATGAGAGAGGGGAGGTGCCGAGAAAGGACAAACACAGCACAGTTGCTCAGATCCAGCCTCCTTTTGCTGGTGGGGAAAGGGCAGGGCAACAGCAAAGTGGGCCTGTAAAGTCAGCAGGTGCTCCGCGTGCTTTACCTGGAGGAGCTGGCCGAAGAGGAAACTTGCTCGGGAGAGGCGGGGGCTGACCCGGGGGTCTGTGGTGGGAAGGGGTTCTTCGGGCTGCAGGGTGTTCTGCAATCAGTTTATCAACCAGTGAGACCCCTAACACAGTAGTGCCACTGAGAACAGGAGCTCCCAAGCCCCCCACCCCCCACCCTCGCCCGCTCTGCACTGATGGAAGCATTTCAGATGGGGAGCAGGCTCAGGGCTAAGAGGGGACTCCAGACCTGTTCCAACAGAGACCAGAGAGCAGCGGGGCGTGGGGGGGGAGACTGCATCCCAGCTCGGAGAGGGGCTCCTTCTGGCGGGGGTGGCCGGCTCCTAAGGAACCTAGTCCCCTACAGTCATCCCACGAGACTGATGGCTCCCCCTTGGGATCACCCCTCAAAGGGCCCCAGGAGGTGGTGATTAGCTGGCAGGGCGCAGGGCGACCTACCCGGAGGGCCCTCAGCGTGTGGTGTGCCGTGTCCGCCTCCTCCCGGCTGCCCCTGTGCATCAGACGTTGCAGCTTGACCAGGAGCAGTTGCTGGGCGCTGGGGAGGGAGGGGGCGGAGCCTCAGGGGCCTGGCCGGGGCAGGGGGCCCTGGGCAGGGTGTGTGCTCTGAGCCCCAGGCCTATCCCAGGGAGGACTCAGCGTTGGGCATCTGGCCTTGAACCCTCCCTCTGGAGCCGACTCCTCATGGTGCTGGGGTGAATTCCCTTAACCTTCCCGAGACTCGGTTTCCTCATCTGGAAATCGGGTCTACTGATGCTGCCCTCGCAGGGCTGGCCTGGGCAGCAGTGTCAGGGGCTCAGGATGCTTTATGGATGCCTGGGCGTCTGGCCAGAGGATGCTGGCTCAGCCCCTGTGTCATCACCGAACAACGAACAAGGCTGGAGAGGTAAGAGGCCACATCCCCGGGTAGGTGGGGAGGGTTTAGAGGAGGAGGAGGGACTGGCGGGGCTCACTCTTCAGCAGGCAAAGGCTCCCCCTCTGCCGAGCTGCTCCATCCCGCTGGACCCGTCCGCCCCGCCGGTTCTGGCCTCACCGGCTGTAGCTGGGGATGGTGCCCATGTCCAGGTCGTGGTCCGTGAAGGGGTCGACCCGCGCACACAGCCACTCGTGCCTGTCCTGGTACATGGTGTCCAGGACGTGCACGACGTCGTCGCACTTCAGGGACATGGAGCAGGCGTCCAGCTGGCTGGAGATGTTGAGGTTCAGCCGGATGTAGAAGGAGTCGCCGGACGTGATAAGCCCCTCGTCTATGTCCTTCAGCAGCTTCCGGTACCCTGCGGGACCAAGGCGTGGAAGCAGCGCTGGCCGGCTGTGGGCCACCCCCGTGCAGCCCCCGGGATGGCCCCTTTGAGTCCGAGGCCGGGGACCCGTCCTCCCTGCCGAGGGAGCAGCTGGGTCGCTGACTGGGTTCCGTCTTTCTCTTGGCTGCCAGGAAGCTCGGAGCACACCTCTGTGCCACCGTACAACAGATCCAGTGATCCTGAACCCAAGTTCACTCTGCTCGCTGCAGGACAGGCCAATACATTGTTGGGGCAGGAACGAGGAATCCCAATTTTTAATCAGAAAGCCAGCAGGCCCAGAAGATGGCAGACTCGTGTCTCAAAAAAAAACCCCATCTTCTCTCAGCCCGAATTCAGGCTCCTTTTACCCAGAGGAAGGGGACAGAAGGGGCCGCTGGTCACTCCCTAACAGTCCTTGCTTGGGGGCGAGCCCACTGCAAGGCCGACCCGTGGCGGAGTAGGACCAGTCGCTCACACTGGGACCTCTGCTACGATCTCCAAGTCCCCCCCCCACAACCCATGGTCACAGAGCTTGTGTATTATCATGCTGTTCTTGAATCGATAGTCCCCCTCCACACACACACACACACACACACACACACACGAGCAGGCATTCTGTGCTCTTCCGCATCCAGCTTCCACCGCACAGCGCCACGCCTGTGAGATTCATCCGCGATGCTGCGCTGCAGCTGCGGGCATTCTTTTTCTTTGCTGTAGAGTATTCCACCCCACCCCCGCCTCGTGCTGACCGACCTGTGCTTCGGTGCACATCTGTGCCGTTGCCCGTTTTGGCTATTACGGCTAGAAACATTCTTATACCTTTGTAGAGCTATGTATGCTTTTTCTTAGGCATCGTCACAGGAGTGGCAGGACTAAGTCACTGACTGTCTGTAGGTTTAGATTTAGTAGACGCGGCCAGACCGGCTTTCTAACGTGGTGGGACCACGGCACGTATTTGAATGTTAGTTAACACTGTTGCCCTTTCATGTAAATTTTCACCAATCCTTTTGGAAGGAAGTATGGCATAAAGCCATACATACGGTAAAGGCGGGGAGCTGTCAGCTAACGTCCAGGCCATAAATCCCAAATTTAAGTCCTGAAATCGGCCTCACACGCAGAGCGCTACTTAACACGGAGGAAGCTAAAGCAGTCCCGGTAGCCAGGCCTAGAAACAAAGGCCCACACCACCCATGCCCCGGAGACTTGAGGCAGCAGGCTGGCCTCCACCTTTGGTGGAGACGGGGATTCGGGCGCCCTTCCCACTCACTTGGTCGGAGTTACCTCGCATCGCTGTCTGAGCGCCCCTCCCCCGCCCCGGAGGAGAGGCCCTGTAAGACCTTGCTAGAGGGAGCTCTTCTTTCCCTGACTTCCAGACGCAGGGCTCCGCAGCTGATGGGTCCACGGGCCACTTCTCACGCTGCGTCCTAGGGCACTGGGGCCGGTGGGCAGGGCAGCGCCCAGAGACTCACTGCCAGGCTGGAAAGCCAGGCCTGGCAGAGGGGAGGAGCCAGCCCGCGGGTTGGCAGGCTGGGCGCGCTATCTGGGGACAGAGGCTCATTATTATCTGCCGCACCGACCGGGCGCTGCCGGGAAGGAGCGGGCAAGCAGGCCGCCGTGTGGAGAGTGGCTATTTATGCTCTGTTGAAACATTCATGAGCCCTGCTGGGTAAAAATAAGATCCAGCTGCAGAGATAATCATGCAGGCAAAAAACCCAGAGGTGAGAACAAGAACTCAGTTTGGGAGGAGGAAGACAAAGCCTGGTGCCCCCTGCCCGGGGGGCTTGGCCGAGAAAGAGGAAAAAGCTGCTGGGGGCCAGACGAGAAGAGGGGTGAGCTGGCCTGGAGCCTGGCCACAGAACAACAGCCTGCTGGACCCGCCACCCCAGAGTCTCTGCCTATGTCAGGCTGGAGAGAGGAAGCAAACCCCAGCCTGGCAAGGAGAGGGGCGGGCTGGCCAGCAGGGATGCGGCCATCGCTCAGCAGGCTGCTTGGGGCTGGACGTGCCACCTGCACCATGAGCAGGGCGGGTGGCCTGAGGCACACCAGGGCAGGTGTGGGTCACACCATCTGCCCTCCCCTGCCTGCTGCCCCACAGTCCCCTCCGATGGCAGCGGGGCTGCGTCTTTGCTCACAGAGCAGATGCACAGAGGGCGCCGACACCAGGTCCCACGCCGGCTGGTGAACTCACCTTCCTGGTTGGCCTTGTAGTGCAGAGTGACGGGGCCGCTGCACCTCTGGATGGTCCAGTGCGCCTCCTCTTTGGTGCACGTGTCCAAGGGGACGCTCTGCCTCTCGCCTTTGATACAGCCCTCGAGCTAGAGATCAAAGACACGCTGTTCCGCTGGCGCCATGGGGAGCAGAGCTGCGGGGGCGAGGCTGCCCCGCGGGGAGGAAGCACCTCTCCCGACAGAGATGGGCTCAGCGCTGCCGCGGGAAGAAAGCGTCCGGCCGAAATGCGGTTCCCGCACCTCCCGTCCATGGCCCGGGGCACGCGCGTGCTGCGGTGTGCCCTGTGCGTGTGCACAGGATCTAGAAACACGAGCAAGGAGTGGCAGAGAGAAGGGCCTGGAGAAGGGCTTCTGACGAGGAAGGGCTGCTCCCCTCCGCCTCCCTCCCCAGCGTAGCACAAAGCCTTGGCCGGGGATGGGGGGGCGGTGGTCCATGCGCTGTCAGCGGCAGATGTGCAGAGGAAGCAGAGGGAAAGCCGTGGGCACTCCGGTGCCCAGCCTCTCACCAGCAGCAACTGGTGGCCCTCGTGGAGGCCGGCCTTCTCGGCCAGGGAGCCCGGCTTGACCGAGTGGATGAAGCTCCCGCTCGCGTTGCCCCCGAGCAGGGTCAGCTGGGAGATGAGGCTGTCCCCGTTCAGCGTGGTGTGCTGCACCGCGGGCCCGGGACCCCGCACGTGCCCCACGGACGTGACCGATGGCCGGAAGGGTCTGGGTCAGGAGATAACGTGGGGGTTAGGCGGCTGCAGGGCGGGCCCCCTGCCAGGACATGCCAGAGGGCGGGGCCCGGGGCTGGTCCTGTTCCTTGTCTCCATCAGGCTGTGTGGCCCTGGGCAGACCCCTCCCTCCCTGGGCCTGACTGGGGGTCAGGGGAGGCGATTTCTGACTCTGGGAGGCTCTGATTCCAGAACGAGGGTGACATGGACACTCCCCTTTGCAGGGGATCGAGGGGTGAAGAGCCTTTACCTCCTCCCTGCCCCCACCCCAGCTGTCCCCTTGCCCACGACCTTGGTACCTTTCCAGCGAGAACTTTCTGAACATGAGGTTGACCTGCTCCAGGTCATAGGCGTCCAGGCCCTCAGACTGGTGGGAGGAGGAGGAGGAGTGGATGGAGGGGGGGCCGAAGGAGTACCGCTCGTGACTGTCATCTGCAAAGGAGGGACGGACGCGTCAGGACCCCAACTGGCCAGCGGAGCAGGGAGGGGCTCCTGGACTTGCTCCAGCCCCTGCCCCTCCCTGCCTGCCTGCCTCCTGGGACATTCTCCTCCGGATGAATGAGGTGGGGGGGGGGCAGCCTCAGTCAGCCAGCCCCCAAGGCCCAGGGGGGCAGAGGGTCCAGCGCTGGCAACCTCTCCTACCCCGCCACTCCCCTGCCCCCAGGAGTCCCTTCTTAGCAGGATGCCTCACCAGTTTTTTTTAAGACTTTTGTTTGTTTGTTTTGCTTTCTAGGGCTGCACCTGCACCATATGGAAGTTCACAGGTTTGGGGTTGAATCAGAGGTGCATCTGAAGCCTACACCACAGCCACAGCAACATGGGATCCTTAACCCACTGAGCGAGGCCAGGGACCGAACCTGCATCCTCATGGATGCGAGTCAGGTTCGTTACCACTTAGCCTCAATGGAAACTCCAAGACTTTTTTTTTTTTTTGGTATCTAGAAAAAGGGTTTCCATCAGCAGGTGCTTGTTCTGCTTTGGAATCGGGTCCGTATTTTCCACTGGGGACCTCAGGTGTCACCAACATGCACTGGCCTCCATGGGGCTGGAAGAGCAGCGTCTGGAGTACAGAAGCCCCTCTCCTCCCAATTCAGCAGGACCCCGAGGCCCCAGGGGAAAGACGCCCACTCTGCTTAGCTGGGGTGGGGGTGGGAAATATGCCAGCCCTGCTCTGGGCTGCCAACAACGGCTCCTCTGCAAAGAGAATCTGTCCCGATGCTGCAAGGAAAAAAACCCCGCGTTGGACCGCTGCCCGGAATTCTCTTCGCAGCGCTCCCCTGCCCAGACTCCTTTAGTTCTTGCCATTACCCAGCCGCTATTAGGTGCTGACCTCCCTTTAACACTTGATAGCTTCTGATGGTCCCCAATTAAGGAGAGCCACTAATCTTTCATTGCATCTGCTGGCAGCCTGAGCCGGTGCGGGGTGGAGGCAGGCTGGGGGAGCACAGGAGTGGGGGTGGGGGGTGGGGCCTGGCAGGCCACACCCGCAGAATTCTGAGCCAGTCTCCACGCTGTCAGCTCTGCACCACCACAAGGCGCCGAGCCAATTCCCCAGAGGCTGGAACCCTCCCTGCTCCCCCCTCTCTCCTATCGGGCCAGCCAGAAGCTCAGGTTTGTAAAATCCTCCCCACTGGCCCAGAATAAAGCCACCACGAGTCTCTGAGTCCCATGCACCTGTCACAGAGCCTGGTGAGGCGTGGTGTGCTAGGCTGACCTGGGCCCCTGGCTGTAAGGGGTGGTGGCTGGAGCTGCACCCATGCGTACTCCCTGGAGACGGAGCTCTGGGCCGAGTGAATATCCCCTCCCTCACCCCCACTCCGCCTGTGGGCTGTTTTAGGGCTGCCACCTCCCCGTCATGTCCCCAGTGCTTGCCTGTCCCACACGTCCAATTTCAGGGAATGAAAACCACCGTATCTCCAGCCCAAGACCCCACCCCATTCCTGCCCCTTGTCTGGGTGAGACTCACTAACAGCTTAATTAATGTGCGGACTCTCAGAGGGTCCCCTGCTTCCAGGCCACCCTCCACCACACTGCTCCTCGGTTTCCCCAAGACTCTGTTTCTTCAGCTGCAACATGAGGACAATAGCATTGCTGCAAATGGGTGCTAAGCGTCACTGGAGTTGATTCACACAGCAAGCACGTCCACATTGCGTGGCTGCAGCCACAAGCACCGTTCTGTCTTAGAAACCCACACCTGGCTCTGAGTCCACGCTCAGCCCCGGGGTGGCTCCCACCACCTGTAAAACAAAAGATGGACTCCTCGGGTGCTTCCTGGCTCAGGCTGCTTCCGACGGCATAGTCAGCTCTCTTCCTAAAGACCTGCTGTGTGCAAGGCTTCGCCCTGGCGGGCCCTGGTGGAGGGTCAGGGCACGGCCGGCGTGGCTGCCACACCTGTAAGGCCTCTCGGATGGGCCGGGTACCCACCGTCAAGGTCTAAGCCGTCGAATCCACCGCTGTCGTTGTCTTCTTCGACTGTGCTGCAAGACATAAGGGAGGAACAGGGAGCTCTCCTGGCTGTGTGTGCAGGTGGTCAAGGGAGGAAGCTTCTGGAATGTTCTGGCTATCCAAGAGGCTTTGGTTCTGAGAGGGCAGGATGGGCGGGAGAGGCAGGTCAGCAGGTGGGTGGAAGGCCATGGGCCAAAGGAAGGTGGTGCAGGCTGGACGCTCTGCTGGGAGGGCAGGATGGCCCCAGCAGCCCGCAGAGGCCACGGTGCCTGAGGACGGACACAAAGAGCCGGTGAGCCGATTCCCAGACACCTTCATCTGCGGTTTCCCACTCACTCTTCTCGGATGCAGACGACTTAATATTTCTCAGATATCGGATGAGCTGCACTGTGCCATGAGCCCCAAAGAGCTGAGCCTCCAGGCAGGACTGGGTGGGAGGGAGGCACATGCTCCAAGAATTCTACGTTGTTCCTGGGTGGTTCTTGCGATGGAGCCGTTGGCAGGACCGGAGACACAAAGCCAGCCCTGCCAGCCACCCGCTGCTCTGGCCTTTCCAGGAAGCCCCTGCCAAGCTCTAACTCTCACTGTGACAGGTCAACCATCAGCTGAAGTGTATCAGGAACATCTGGGTGCCCTAGGGCATGTCTCACTGGGGACACCGATGGCTTCCAAGAGGTGAGGAAGGGGCCCCGGGGGGCAGGAGTGAGGGGCCACTCAAAGGGCCTCTCACCGTTGGCAGAGAGAGCCAAGCCGTGGAGCCATGGGGTGGAGAAACCCGATGTCGGGGTAGCACGGGGCAAAGTGACACAAGTTTCGTCCCTTGCTAGCTAGCGGCGACCCTGGGAAAGCCGTGTCCCTTCCTGGAGCCTCGGTCTCTTCATCTCTGAAGTGGGCACCGTCCTGCTTGTGTCTTAAGCCTACTTTAAGGACGGCCAAGCTAGTGGGTGTTGAGTGGCACAGCAGGCATCGGGCAGCTGCCCTACCTCCTCCGTCGCCCTGCCACTCACCTCCGATGAGGCGCGTCTTCCTTATAGCGCCTGACGATGGAGTCATTTCCTGGGGGCTCGGCCGTGATTGACATGATGCTGGAACGGCTCCGATGTGGCTGCTTCAACACACGCACACACACACACACACATTACAGGGAGCTGGGTATGTCTACGCTGCGCCTCCATGGGCATAAATATTACACACACAGGGACTTAATTTAACTCAGATGGGTCCTGCCTCCTACACAGGCAGTGTGGGCCCACAAGCTGGTTCTCAGCAGTGACCTTGGCCAAAGAAGGCTGGGGTGGTCAGAGCCCCTGAGCTGGGCGTACATCTGCTTGCACATCTGCTGGCCTGGGGAGTGAGGTGGGGCTGGGGGGTGCTGAGATCTGCCAGGCAGTGCCTGGCTTGTGCCCTGCACAGACTGAACTCTCTGTCCCCAGGGCAGTCCGGGCTTGGGCTCCTGCTCCGGAGGAGAGGACCTCTGGGTCTGGTGGTGGTGGGAGCAACACACGGCGACGACGACGCGGACAGCTCAGCTATTGGAGGAGGGTGACCCTTTGGAGCGAGGCTTGCGGGCTGGGGGAAGGGCTGCCTTAAATAAGAGCCTGGGATTTCACCTCCGAGAGCCACGCTCAGACAGGGGTCATTCATGGTCACCTCTCTGTCACCCCCAGGGTCTGATTTTGGAAGCAGAGCTGATGAGCTTCCCAGCGTGTCCCCTGGGGGCTGGAATTTCTAATCCCATGCCTTCGGCTGCCGGCTGGGGGGAGTAGCACCAGGCCGGTGGTATGGTGGTGGGGACCCTGCCTGGCCTGCCTGGGTGAGCTGGAGGGCGGCGTGGGGGCACGGGGCAGGCCCTGCTCTGCCTCGGGCGGCCTCGGCTGCTCCAGCCCTGCCTGCCCCCGCCACCAGCAGAACTGCCAGGGGCTGAGGAGCTGCGGCAGGACTTTCAGTGCCTGTGCCGTGCGCTGCGGCCCCACTGAGGCCCTCTCTTCCTCCCGCCAAGTGTTAAATTGGGAACGGCGGCGGCAAAAGGTGTAAACACATGGTGAGACAGGGACATATCTTTAAATAAACCTAAGGGGGGCCTGGGCCGCGGCCCCGGGAGGGGAAGGCCAGGGGCGCCGGGCCTGTCAGGGCAGATGCAGCCTGGGCTGGCGGGCCTGGGCCGAGCTCTGAGCTGGAAGCAGGGGGCAGTGGGGACCCTGCTCACCATCTTGGAGAAGGAGCTGGTGACAGGCAGGGACCTGGAGGAGCCCGGGCTGACGTCCATGCCGTCTTCTTCATGTCCCCTCCCTGTCCTCGGGGACACACAGGGATGCAGAGGGAGGAAAGAGAAGGGGGAGGAAGGTCATTGAAGAAGGCCACTGGGAGCCCCTGGGCACTGCGCCACTGGGGGCAGTGGGGGCACACCCTTCCTGGGGGGTGGGAGGCGCGTGGAGGCACAGCCTGGTCTTCTCACCAGCACGTCCTGCCTGGCTCTCTGTGTGGAACAGCAGGAAGCAGAGGACGTGTCTCTTGTGGGGCAGGAAGATTACTGCACAGCCGCCCCAACATCAGAAGGGACCCCACTGTCCCCACTTCACAGGCCGTCTGGGGACCGGGGCCCATGGGGGCAGGAGGTGTTGCCTCCAGCAGAGCCCCTAGCGCCCCATGCTCCTCTGGGGCTGCCTGGGGGCTTCTGCCCACTTTTGTTGCTGCAGATGGGGGGTCAGCCCATCCATGGCCCCAGGCCTGTGTGTGCATGTATGTGCGTGCACAGTAGCCCAGACTCTGGCTCCTGCGGGGATGAGCCACAGTTCCCTTCCTGGCCCAGCACCGCAGGCCGGGCAGTCAGCAAGGACTCCGTCCCTGCTGGAGTCCTTCCCTCTTCTTGGCACAAACGCCCTCTACTTCCCGCAGGCCACAGGCCCTTTACACCTCCCTTCCATACGAGGTCCTGGAAACACGTGGTCTGGCCCCTAGGGAGGTAGCCGGGCCCCCAGCTCGGGGCTCTCCTTCCCCCAGTGCCCCCACCAGGCCCAGGCGGGATCTGGACCTCTGGGTCCCCTGCTGTCCTCACAGCCCCCGGGAAGGATGAAGCCCACGGACCCGGGCCTGGCCATCCACGTCTGCAGCCTCGTTCCCAGGCCTGTCCCAAGCGCTGCCTGCTCCAGCCCTGGAAGGCGGTGCAGCCTTCCGTATCACACCCTTTCCAGGCTCCACATCTTGTCTCTGCTTCCTGCTCCATCCTGGGCGCCCCTCCAGAGGCCCTGCCCCGTGGCCTAAGTGCTCCCTCTTCCAGGCCCAGTCTACACGTCCCTTTCGGGACAGCTCCTTCTCCGGCATTCCTCCAGCCGCTCTCTGGGAGTCTGAGCCACTTCCTCCTCCCTGCCGACGGCCCCGCCTGAGCACCTGGGCCCCGGAAGTGCCTACGTGGACCTGCCAGCACCTGGCACACCACAGGGGCTCCCTGCACCTGGGCAAACCCTCGCTAGCCAGCTGTCACTCCAGAGCTGTGCCGGGATGAGGAAGGGGAATTCTGAGCACAGCGTGTCTTGGGAACCAGGGGCAGCTTGCAGGCTGGGGGCCGCCTGGCCAGCAGTCTGCGAGGTCAAGCTGCCCTCCGGCCGACAGGCCAGGAGCAGACATGCAAAGCTCAGCTGAGGGCTCGGGGGCCCTGGATGGACCCCTGGTGCCGGGGGTGGGGGGGTGTGTGGAAGGGAAACCTCAGATAGGACATTTGTGCAGGCAGACTCCTGCCCTCTCCGATGCCGTGTCCATCTGGACACCCCGCCAGCCACCCTGGGACCCCAGTGCCCCCAAGACCCATCCCGAGTTAACCTCACGGGATTGGTGCCCACGATGGCAGAGACAGAGGGACCCCGAGTCAGAGTGACAGCCTGGGGCGGGATCCAGACGTCTCACTAACCTGGAAAATCTGAGGCGCGCTTCAGGCTGATGGGGGACTTGGCTCTCTGCAGCTGGAGGTGGGGAGCAGAAGGAAGAGACAGAGGACACGATCAGACAAGGCCCGAGACGCGTGTCATCGGAGCTCGGGGAAAAAGGAAACTGAGTCGAGCCCACGCCGGCCCTTGCCACGTGGCTGCCGGAATCACAGAAGGCACAGGATGCCCGTCTCCACGCGGCTCCCCGGCCCCACGCGGGCAGCTGCTGGAATAAACAGCCCCCCCACCCCACCCTGAGGGAGGCTGTGCCATGTGGCCTGGATGGTACATGGAGCGGCAGGGGGGAACGGAGGGTGAAGCTGGGCAGAGCTGGGTATAGGACACAGGAGGATGGCAGGAAAGGAGGTGGCGTCGCGGCAGGCTTTGCCGCGCCACGTGTGCGAGGGCGGGGAGCAGAGGCGCTGCCCGGCCCCCTCGTAGGAGACCATTCCCGTCATTCCTTTGCTCACTCGTCCACTCGCTCACGCACACGTGTTCATCCCTCGGCCCAGGGGTGGCGCAGATACTGGGCACAGCGGACGGGTTCGCTGCTGTGAGTCCAGCGCCCGTCACAAGCCACTAACATCCATAAACGCGTGACAGGTACTCAATACCTATTTGTTCGATAAACGAATGAATTCGGAGGTAATGCCTCTTTCATTCTCTCTCCCTCTTGCTCTCCTTTTTTCCCTTCTACTGCAGGCACGAGAGATGAGGGCATGGATAAAAACAGCAAAGGAAAAAGCACAAGGGGGCACGAGTTCCGTTCAGAGCACGAAAACAGGTGGAGAGGCATCTGGGCTCCGAGACCCACCGCGGAACCACGTGGGGGCCCCCCCGCTGCATCCTCGCCCACCCACCCCCATCTCACCGGCCCCACCTGCGACGGTCCCGCCGCCGCCGCCTGCCCTCCTCCCCCGCAAGCACCTGGATGCCCTTGAGGTTCATCCTCCGCTTGGGCGGGTGGTAGGGCAGGAAGTATCGGCTGTCTTCCGGGGACTCCTCTGAGGTTGAAGAATCGTCAGCCTCCTGCCCGTTGGTCCTGGGGCTGCTGTCCCCGAAGTTCTGAGAGATGATGGTCACGGGCAGGTTTCTGGGCAGACTCTGGAGGCAAGGAGGGAGCCGGGTCAGTGATGGAGCCCGAGGAGCGGATGCCAGCCAGGGGAACGGCTCTGCCAATGTGCCATCATTCCCTCAGGCACCCAAGCCTGAAACTCAGGATGACCTGCTCCCCTTTCCCAACCCCCGCGCCCAGCCCGATGCCAGGACCTATCATTCTAGCTCTGCTCTCCTCCCCACAAGCCCTGGTCCCCTCCCTCCTGCCAGGGGCTGGAGCAGCCCTAGTATTCTTTGCAAGAGCAAAGGGACTGCCTCCTTGCTGGTTGCGGCCCCTCCTCTGATATGCCCCCACTGGATCCCTAATTTCTAGCCCTGCACTGAAGCTGCGAGTATAAAAATTGCTGCTGTGTAACACCAGTGCCAGGCACCGCCCTAAGGGACCCATGTCACGATCTGGGGCCGAGGCGCAGGGACCCTCTCAAAGCTGCACGACACCCTTCTGCTAAGTTGCCTCCAAACGCACAGCTTTGGGCCGTGCAAGAAGTACGATGCAAATCATCACAGTCCAAGAATAACTCAGACCAAGGTCCTTGGCTGACGGGCCACTGTGCTCCCTTCTGCTCCGCCCTCCAGCCACACCTCCCGCCTGTCCCCGCCACCCACTCTACAGATGGCAGAACCGCCAGGGGCGGCCCGTCCATGGCATGCCCTGTGTGTCACACCCCCGGACCTCGGCTTGTGCTGTCCCTGTGGCCTGGAACACCGGCCCCATCCCCCTGACCTAGCGGGGGCCTTGGTTCCCGGATTCGGCAGGCGTGCCCGGAGAGTCCACCCCGTGCCTGGCCCCGCGCCACGTGCTGGACAAACAGAGGCGCCTACAGGGAGCTTCTGCATCATCACACACCGTGGGACATGCCCACAGGGACAGCCTAACACAGAGGCTCCTGGTTTCCATTGTGGGGGTCGGGGAAAGCCTCGCGGAGGAAGTGACACTTCAGCCATGCCCAGGAGAAGTCAGAGGGGCAGCTTTCCAAGTGGGGATCTTGGCCTCTCCTGCAGGGAGGCTCTCTGGAACCCTGAGAGAATGGGGGCCCCCTGCCCTGGGCTCCCGCAGCCCCCCTGCACTCATAATTCACAATCTGGGTTGGATGCCGTGTCAGTCTGCCTCCATCGCTGGCTCTGAGTCCTCGGCGGGGGGCGGGGGCGGGGGCGGGGGGTGTTGTCCCAGCTCCTCCAGGCCACGGTCTCGTGATGCCCTCAGGCAGGTGGCTTAGCTATTTGTGTTCCGATTCCACCCTTGGCCACGGGAGACCGTGATCTCACCATCCCGGCAGGTCAGTTCCGTGGCCTAAACGAGACCCTGGCACAGCACCTGCATGAGACGGCGCCCAAACCCACAGCTGCAGGAGTAGCAGCATCTGTTCTGATGGCAGGAACATTCACGTCTGGATGCCTGGGACCCTGCTGTGACATGTGCCCTGAACTTTCTATCACCCGTAAACGGCAGTTTCCTTACGGGCCCTGGTGACTTTAATGGGAGCAGGGCATCTTAAACCCAGCGACCGTCCCGATGGGTTTAAGGAAACCCAGGGGCAAGGCTGAGGGCTGGCAGAGGGCAGCCGAGCACGAGCTGCAGTCCTAACGTGGACGTGGCTTGCCTGAGCCCACCCGGCCAGGGGTGGCCAGGCCAGGGTTTTGCTGCATCTTCCAGCTACAAAACGAGCGGCTTCTGCTCATCGCTACCCAGACGCAGGACGGTCCCGGGCCCCGGTGGGGAAGGGCACGGGTCTGCAGGGCGGGCGCAGGCCCGGCCAGCCCACCTGGTCCAGGCTGCTGCTGTCCTTGGAGAGGCGCCGGAGCTTGCTCTCCAGGTTCACGATGCAGGCCTCCCGCCGGACCATCTCGATCCGCATCTCGTCGTTCTTCTCCTCCAGCTCGCGGATCTGCTTCCGGTACTTGTCCTTCTCGATCAGGCACTGTGAGTACTGCGTCTGCGCTTCGTCCCGGGAATGGAAGGCCTGCAGGGAGGAGGAGGAGCAGGACGAGGAGGTCAAGGCCAACGGGTCCTTCGCTCCGACACACACACAGCAGATCCAGGGCGCCCCTCCCCAGCCCCCGTGGCAACCACGCCGTCCCTGGACCTTTTCTTGACCCTGACACTTAGGCGTTTCGGTGGCTCCTTTAACAACAAGTGCCCCAGGCCTGTCTGCCTGTCCAGCCCTGGCTGGGCATTGGGCGCTGGGTGCGGGGCTCTGATGCAGCCCCTCTCCGAGCCCACCCTCTGCCCTATCAAGGGGTGCTCTTCTTATCACTCCCATTTCACTGATGAGGGGACTGAGGCTTCCAGGGAGTGGCAGCTTGTCTGCAGGCACACGTCTGATGAGTGACAGGGCCTGGACTTGGTCATCTTGCTCCCAGGATCAGGGCCCTGGAGTCCAGCTCAGGCCCCCGTGCTCTGCAAGTGCCTGTGCCTTCTGAAAGCCTTTGGGGATAGAATTCATCTTTGGAAGGGAGGCAAGGAAGACAGATTCGTGAGCGGTTCCTGCGTGGTTAAGGACAGGACACCAGACACCCCCTCCTGCTGGCCCCCGGGACTTGGTGCCTGCAGTTCCACCGCGCAGCCGCCAGGCGGCCCCGTACCTGGTCCCGCTCCCGCTCCACCTCCTCCAGCTGCAGCATGACCGTGTTCATGCGGTGCTTGTACATTTCGCAGTCCTTCCCCAGCGTCGAGCACTTCAGCTCCAGGTCCTCCTTCTCCTCCAGGTACTGGAAGCAGCAGCGAGAAATCAATACGACCCGCAAGGCAGGGCTGCCGGCGTTTTCGAGCTGGGTCGCCCTGCTGGCTGGCCTGAGCGGGCCTGCCCCTCCCGACAGCGCCTGACCTTCTGAGCATCAGCTAGGCGACTAGAAGGGACCACGGCGGGAGGCCAGTCCACCCACTGGACTGGGTCGGGGAACGTGGTGGGGGACAGGGCGGACACCGCGGGTGTCCTCCTGGGGCCGGTAGTGGGGGAGGGGAGGCAGGTTCCAAGCTGACACAAGGATCCCAAGTACCGGCCAGGTGCTGCTGCTCAGGGTGTTTATACAGGCGTCAGACCCAGTCCCTGGAGGAGGGAGGGGCCTGGACGCTGCCCTGACCGCCCTTGGGCTCCCACCTTGTCTCGCAGCTCCTCCGCCTGGCGGACCTCCTCCTGCAGGTTGTAGATCTTGTTAACTAGCTCCTGTCGGTCCTCCAGGGCCTCCTTGCGGTCATGCTCCAGGATGTCCAGGATGGCCTTGTCCGAGTCCGGCAGGCTGCGCTTCCCGGCCTAGAAGGGTGGGGACAGGTAGGGAGGGAACATTTAAAGGTGTGTGTATGGTGGCGGGGGGGGGGGGGGGGGGACAGGGATCAAGGCACCCCGGAAGGTGGAAGGCGGCAGACAAAAGGGCCAGAGGGAGTTCCCATCGTGGCTCAGGAGCTAACAAACCCAACTAGCATCCATGAGGACGTGGGTTCGATCCCTGGCCTTGCTCAGTGGGTTAAGGATCTGGCATTGCTGTGGCTGTGGTGTAGGCCAGCGGTTGCTGCTCTGATTCAGCCCTTAGCCTGGGAACCTCCATAGGCTGCCAGTGCGGCCCTGAAAGACAAAAAAAAAAAAAAAAAAAAAAAAAGAGGCCAGCGACTGACTCTGAGTGAGCAGAAGGTTTTGTGCCAGGGAAGCAGAGGCAGGAATCACTGTCTCTTGGGTCCTTAAGCAGCTTATTATTTATGAGTTTTATCATCTGCAAAGACGCATAAATCCCACCTCTGCTCAGAAACATCCTGACGCCTATTGTTCTGCCCCAGCTCTTATCAGAGCCAAGAGCAGCGACTGCTGCTCCTCCCGACACTTCACGGGTGACAACAAAGAGAGGGCTGATCTGCCTTCCAGAGGCTTCCCCTGAAATATCAGTTAATCTGCTCCGATTAAACTGGGACTCATCCTCTGCTCTGAATAGGAGCCTTACACGCCAGGCAGCCAGTCCTGGGGCGGGGGGCAGATTCTGGGGGGAGGGGTGTATGTTGGGATGTGATTTCCCCGCAGACGTAGGTCGGGATGTCATTTCTCCACACCCACAGATGATTCCCTGATGACACCGGGGAGGAGCTGCTCTAAGTTTTAACCAATCCCGCTGAGCTGAGAGCTGCGTTTCATGGAATCTTTTTTTTTTTTTTTGGTCTTTTTGCCTTTTCTAGGGCTGATCCCATGGCACACGGAGGTTCCCAGGTTAGGGGTCCAATCAGATAGCTACGCCACAGCCACAGCAATGCGGGATCCAAGCCGCATCTGCAACCCACACCACAGCTCACGGCCATGCTGGATCCTCAACCCACTGAGCAAGGCCAGGGATCGAACCTGCAACCTCATGGATTCATTAACCACTGAGCCACGAAGGGACCTCCTGCGTTTCATGAAATCTTTAAGGGCAAGGCTGTTTCCTGGATGTCTTTTCCTTACAGCCCTCGTGCACTGATGTCGTGTGAATTTCACGAGGTGCTGCCACCAAGGGAGCAGCGGCACCAGGCCGACGCACATAAGGTCGGGGCAACAAGAAGCAGGTGGGATGGGCACTCTGCACCTGACAGGCGGGGGAAAGGGAGGGGCCCAAGGGTGACATGAGGTCTGTGCGGTCCTGGGCTCAGCAGGCGGGGGCTCCGGGCCTGCAGCCAACCGGCGGGGTGGGGCGGGGGTGGGGGGTCCCCGGCGCTTGCCTGGATGATGGACTGCAGCTCCTGGATCTTGGTCTTCAGCATCTCATTCTCCCGCTCCAGCTCCAGAACCTGCTCCTTCTTGGGCCGATTCTCGATGTCGTTCTTGAGCTTCAGTGACTGATTCCGCTCCAGCTTGCACTCCTCCTCCATCTTATTCAGCCGGTGCTTCAGCTGATCGATCTGAGACACCCCAGGGGGCAGAGGGGAGAAGGCAGTTGGCGGGGAACAGCCAGAAAAGGCAGCGCCTCCCGGAGCCTCCGGAGCTTCCAGCAGGACCTGCATTAGGCTCCCTTCTTTCCTTCCTCTGGCTGCTGACAGAGGAGGGCTCAAACAAACCACCACCTCCTTCCTGAGGAAGGGGCCCCCGATTCGTGCATTTACTCAGGACACGCTCTTGGGCAAGTTTTGTGTGTGTGTTGGGGGGACAGGTTACAGACGAGAATAGAAGATACCCAAGCGGGTGTTTCCCTGAGGTGGGCTACCCATTTGAAAGTTCTTTTTTGAGGGGTTTCAAACTCTGATCTTCAGAGCCAAGATTCCCCGAAGAACGCCCGTGTGACTGAAGCCAGCAAAGGGACGAGGAGGGCGGGTGAGGCCCCTGCTGCATTTACACCCCAGAGCAGCTCTGCCTGCATGTTTTGGGCTCTTGGTTGCACCCAAGATTTTTTTTTCAGCCATGCCCGCAGCACGTGGACGCTCACAGGGCAGGGATCGGACCTGAGCCACAGCAATGATGACGCTAGGCCCTTAACCTGCCGAGCCACCAGGGAACTCCTCATGCAAGATTTTACTTGAACAAATGGCACTGCTGCTAGTAGAACCGCTTGAGATCCACTGGGCTACAGGTTGACAGGCTCTCTGGCCTGAAGGACCTGCCCAGACTCAGTGCAAGACAGAGTGGCTTCCCGGAGGTGGCAGTGTCTATTCCTGGAAGTGGGACACCTGGAGATGTGCTCAGCATCACCCTCAAGAGGTGTCAGGACCTGGGACCAGGACGAGGCGTCTTAAACCGCTGGGACTACACGTGTCGGCTGCCCCGACTGAGCAGCCTTGGCAAAACACCCCAAACAGGACCGTTTTCTAGGGCTGCAAGGAAGGGAAGCCCCAAAGGGCGTGAGTGTCCTTTTTCAACTCTGGGCTTCACTTCAAGCAACCTGGCAGGGGGAGGGCCGTGGCCTTAGCAAGGAGGGGACTGCGGCTGCACGCCGGAGGTCCGAGGGAAAGGAGATAGAGGGAGGGAGCCCGGGCTGAGAAATGACCCAAGACTCAGCTGCCCAGGGTTCTTTCAAGTCCTAGGAGTGCTTGCTCACTATCAATACATGTCCAGAAAACATGAAACAGAAGATATTTGTCAGAAAGAAAGTTCCAAGTCTCTGCCACAGGTTAACCTCCCCTAAGCCTTGATAACAGCACAGAAACCTTTTCTCCAGGTCATGGGGGGAAAAAAAAAAAAGGCCCTCCCCAACATCTTTGAGGATGAACCCAAGTGCCCTGCTATGGGTCCAGAGCCCCAGCCCTATCCAAGCAGACATGAAGTGGGCACTGACGGCGTCAGCCTTTTTGCCAAAGAATTACTTGTCAGTATCTCAGCAATCCTAGGGCACAGGTATTATTCTAAATGTCACTTACAAATGAGGAAACTGAGGCCAACTAAAAGGTAAAGTGAGACGCCAAAAGCCAGATTGGAACGCAGGCCCAAAGACTGTAAAACTCGTGTTCTTTGCCTGCAAGGCCGCTGACGCAATTCACCCAAATTCTAAGGGATGGTTTACTGATCTGTCTGCTTCAACTAAATTGTAAGTGACCCGAGCAGAAATCAGGTTATTTATCCCTCTGTCCCCCACAGTGCTTAGCACCATGCCTTACACGTGGCAGGTGTTTAATAAATATTCCCAGAGTCTATTTTCCACTCCGCAGCCAGAGTGATCCTTCCAGATATAAATCAGCTGTCACTCCCAGCTCTCAATCTTTCGGAGGCTTCTATCACAACTGGAATAAATTCCAAAGTTCTTACCAAGCCCCCATGCCCTGGACCCCAGCCATCTCTCAGGGCTGCTTTCTCATTTGGCTCCAGCCCCACTGGCTCTCTGGCTGTTTCTCAAAAACACCAAGCATGCCCCCTACCTGGGGCCTTGGCATGCTCCCTTTCCTCTTCCCCTGAGACGTGGTACAGGGCTGGCTCCTCCCCTTTCCTCTGATCCCAGCTGCGACACTGTGTCCCCTCTGGGGAACCTTTCCTGAGCATCCTCCTTAAAACAGCATCCCTCACACACTCTCCCTGTACCATTTTTTCCCTCTTCTTAATAGCACGTATTACTACCAGGTATTGACATGTTTGTTTTCTGATTAGAATGTGAGCTCCGTGACAGCAGGGTTTAATCTTGAGTTATGTGTCCCTGGAAAAGAGCCTGGTGCACGGTGGCACACAATAAATAAAACGAATGAATGAATTAAGCCAATTCCCTTCTCTGTGTCCCTTTTGGAGGTAAACTCATTAACGACGTCCATCATTTGGCTACTGGATTATTCACTGATAAGTGTACTGACCATGCCACTGTGCCACGCAGAGCTTTGTGGGTACAGCTATGAAGGGCAGAGTCCTGGCCTCAAAGACCTCATGACCCGCAGGACAGGTGCTGTGCTCGTTTCCTCACTGATCTCCCGGAGGGCTGCGGTCTGGGTGGGCTCCTGGGTCCTCCACCTCCCCTCTCAGGGCAGGCCCTGTGTGCGCATGTCTGGTACCTCTGGCAGGTGGATCTGGGCTCTGGAACAAGGGAAGCCCTACCCGCCTGGCGGCGCTGGTCTGCACGCAGGGGCGCTGGTCTGCACAGGTGCCTGGCCGATTCTCGGGCTCCTGAGCAGGGTCTGTGTGCGCATGTGCAGACACGTGCGTGGTGGATCCTAAGCTGTCGCGCTAGGCCTCCCTGGGTGGGCGCACGCATGCGCACTGTGGATGCAGGCCCTCCTTGCTCCCCCACCTGGCCAGCTGGGAAATCCGGCACCTGCCTGCCTGGTGGTCTTCACTCTGGCCCGTAGGCCCTGCCCCGGGCCCCTCACCTCGAGCTGGAGGTCTCGGCTCCGCATGACGGCCATGTTTTTCTCTTCGCTGAGCTGGGCGTAGCGCATGGCCAAGTTGTAGTTGTCGTCCTTCACCTTGACCAGCTCGTCGTTGTAGCTGTCCCGCTCCTCCTTCATCTTGTAGTACCGCTCCTGGAAGGTCAGCAGCTCCACGCGTATCAGCGTCAGCTGCTTCTTCTCGTCCTCCAGCTGTCGGGACTTGGCCAGCAGCTCGCAGCGCTGCAGGTCCTTAGCCTTCATCTGCTGCTGCAGCTTGATGACCTCGTTCATCAGGAAGTGCGTGAGGCCCTCGTGGCCCTCCTCCACTGTGGAGAGGGGGCACCCAGTCAGGCCCGGGGACTGGAGAGGGGGAGAAGGGGCTTCTAGACGCGGGGCAGGAATCATTCGTTCACTCATTCGCTCACCAACATTTTACTGAGCTCTCACTACCCATTAGGCTCTGGGGGTTCAGGGTGAGCAAGACAGCCTTGATCCGGGTAGAGCTTACAGTCTGGTAAGGGAGACAGACATTAAAAAAACAAATGATCACACACAGATCTAACTACAGATAGGGTTTCACAACGCAAAGGTATTGGGGTCTGAGCGTGTGTAACAGGGGGACCAGATCCAGCCCAGGGGACAGAGGCATCAGAGAAGGCTCCTGAGGGTGAGCTGGAGAGGTGAGGTGTGAAACACGTTCTAGGAAGATGGAACAACATTGCCGAGGTCTTAGGGGGAGGAACTTGGCACATTTCCTAAAGTGAAGGAAGCCCCAGCTGGCTGGAGCCTAGTGAGGGAGGAAGAGGGAGGGAGAGAAGAGTGTCTCAGGGGCTGGACCATGTAGGTCCTTGTGGGCTGCACCTGGGTCTTTAGATGGAAACAATGGAAAGCCACTGAATGGGGGCTTTAAGTGGGGGAGGGTAACAGGAGGAGGAGAGAAACTATGGGAGCAGTGCAGGAGTGGGTGCAGAGAGTGGGGCGTTGCAGAGGTCTTGGCTATGGGAGGGGTATAGATGGAGAGAAGTCTGGCTCAAGAGTATTTAGGAAGGAAAACTAAGGCAGCAAGAGGGCCATGGGCGCTGGCTCATGGGACACTGATGAGAGAGTCGTCAAGACAAGTTCAAGATCCAGGTGGTACGAATTTCTACATGTTCCGTGAACTCCTTTTGGCTCTGCCTCCGTGTGCTCCTCCATCACCTACCTTTCAGCATCAGGCAGAAATAAGGAGTTGACAGCTCCCAAGTGCCACAGGGGCACGGCCCCGATGTCACAGAGCCATAGCCTGAAAACTGTCCCACCGCTAAACACACACACACACACGCATACACACCTCCCACCACAGTCCGAATGCTCCTGATGGCAAAGCCACTTACCCACAATGGTGGAGAATCTCCGGGTGGGTTCCTTCCCAGTCACCAGTTTGTACAGTTCTGGGTAGTAAAATTCCAGGCTCTCCAAGAAGACCACGTAGCCCCTTTGCCCCTTGGTATGCAGAATGTCCAACAGTCGGCCTAGAGGACAGGACAGATCCCTGAGCGAGGAGAGGTCATGTTGGACTGGACACACGTCTCCGAGTGGAGTCCTATCCTGGCTCAGGTCCCTCGGGACACTCCTGAGAAGACGGTCTCACCCCGTCCCGTGGCTCCTGAGTTATACCAAAGTGCCAAGCCCTCAGCAGGGATCCAGTGGGGGTTCGTTTCCTTTCTCCAGGAAACTGGTAGAACCAGAATAAATGGAACTGCAGCCACAGGAAACCAACAGTTTTAAAGAGCTTCCCAATCGAGCAGGGCTTCAATTAACCACATAGGCATCAGCTCGTCTGTGACGGATGGAGGTACAACAGCAATTACGGAGTCATATATGGTTCTCTGGGATTCAGACCAGGAAGACATATATTTGGTCAGGGAGCTAGGAAAAGTCATAGGAAGCAGGGATAGCTCCATGTTCTATGGGATTTTCGCAGAGTCTGGAAACATCTTTAATCTAAATGTAATCTGCTTGGCAGCCTTCGATTTTTATCCTACTGGTTCCACTGATTGTTTACATTTCTGCCCCTTCCTTAAGCATCTAACTTTCAGCTACTTCTTCCCTTTGGGTCCTAAAACTCTACCTCTCCTCTAGGAGAGACATAATAAATAAATTTCCTCTCGTGTCAACTGATGGTCTGTCAAAGCTGCCGGGAGCACTGTGTTGAAAAGAATTCTGAAGTTACAAGCACGCTGGGTGGGAGAGCATGCTGTGATTAGTGATGTCTGTCAGGTATGCAAAAGAGAGTCACAGCCTATGAGCTGCTTCTCACCAGTCACACTGCGGGCAAGTGATTTCCCACCTCTTATTCCACGGGGAGCCACAGGAAAAAATGTATTTTACACTGTGACCTCGAGCTTACACCGAGACAAATACACACACATTTGTGTGTGTACACACACACATGTATATAAAACCAAAACAAGGCTCACAAACCACCTTATTCCCCTTAATGAATGTGATAAAGTGTGGTGGAGCCCTAGGCAGTCTAGAAAAGCCTAGGTGTCCTTTATCAGAATAATGCTTTAAACAGATAGACTGCACTGGAATACAAAGGGAATCAATTATCATGAAGTCCCGTTATCAAATATTAAATTTGCGACTCTAATAAATGTGCTTCTTTATTAATGCATTAATAATCCAATCTCTTGGCAGGCCTAATAACTATTGTAATTTCAAGGGAGAGATATTTTGGAAGATCTGTGAGAGCTGTACTGTGATAGGAAGCTATCTGTACTGTTTCCTGTTGACAAAGTCACAGGTATTGCTCATCTCTGTGATCTGCCACCTGCCTGCATTCATAATCGGAGGGGATGCAAAGTCTCAATGTAGGCTGGTGAAATCAAGATGCCATCTCCTCACCTCCTGCGCCCCGTCCAAGTTCATGGATCCTCGCTACCCCTGGACAGCTTGGTGGGGGACCGGGGGAGGGCAGAGGTCTATGGATTCTAGTCAAAGCAGTTCCTGACTGAGAGAAACCATGTTGCTACAGCTAACTGTGGCTCCTGAGGTTACCTGCCCTGTTGATCTTGGATGGCAGCATGGGAGCGTTAAGCACTTCGTCTTCATCTTGCTCATCGATGACCTTGCACTGGCGCAGGTAGGGGGTGAGCTTGGCTGGGTTGATGTAGCGACTCAGCATATGCCGGTTGCACTCCACGTTCTCCCACAAGGCCTCCTCCTCATCCTTCAGCGTCTCCATGTAGTCATCCATCTCGGGCGCTCCTCCTTTTAGACACAAACCCCGACAAGGTGAGTAAAAGAGCCTCACTGGAATAGTTCTATCAACTTCGGCGAGACCGTCAGTACCTAGGAAGTTAAATAAAGTAAAGCAAAGCATGCATAGAGTGTTTTACTTTTTATTTAAGAAAGGATGGGATATGAATACAGGCATATATTTCTTAACGTACTAAACATCCACAATGGATGAATAAGCCATAAAATTTTAAAAAATGATAGGGAGAGAGGGAAGATTGTGCAGTTGGAGTAAATCCTTTCCATCCAAGTTCTTCTATCTTCCTAAGAATTTCTCTCTCCAAAAACAGTACATGCTATTTTTGTTTTACAGTTCCCCATAAACGGTGTCAGACTCTATGCTTTCCTGTTTCCCCTTTCAACTTGCTTCTTTCTCTCTGCGTTTATTGAGATTTTCTGAGATTGGTACATGTACACATCATTCATTCATTTTTTTAAAGCCGGGTTTGTTGAGATGTAACATGAATCATACAATCCCATTTTAAAAGCGTGCAAGTCAGTGGCTTTTGGTATATTCAGAGTTGTGCAACCATCAGCACAATTTGTTGCAGAACACTTTCACCCCCCCCACAAGAAACTTCCTTCCTTTAGCAGTCTTTCCCTCTTTTCCCTTCAATACCTGCCCCTCCAGCATGAGGCAACCACTATTCCACCTTCTGTCTGCAGACCTGCCTCTTCTGGACATTTCACATAAATGGGGTCACACGACTTGTGGACTATCGTGACTGGCTCTTTCCCCCATGACTTATATCATTTTCAAGCTTTATCCACGTAGCATTCTTTTTATTGGTGAACACCTTTCCACTGTACGGATATATCACATCGGATTTATCCATCCACCGATGAGCCTTTGGGTTGTCTGCCTATTATGAATTTTGCTACAATGAAGATTCACGTACACGGTTTTTCTGTAGACCCACGTTTTTCTTTCCATTGGTCAGATATGCAGAAGTGGAATGGATGAGCCATACGGTAATGCTATGTTTAATATTTTGAGGAACTGCTAAACTGTTTCCCCAAGTGGCTGCACCATTTGACACACCTGCTAGCAAGATATGAGGTTCTAATTTATCCACAGTCTTATCAATGCTTGTTACTGTCTTTTTCTATTATAGGCATCTGAATGAGTGGGCAGTGGTACCTCATTGTGGTTTTTGTCTCTATTTCCCTAATGACTAAGGATGTGAGCATTTTTCCATGTGCATGTTGGCCATTTGTGCATAGAGAACTGTCCAGTTAAATCCTTGGCCCAGTTTTACATTGGATGGTCTTTCTCATGGAAATTTTTTTTTTTTTTTGTCTTTTGTCTTTGTTGTTGTTGTTGTTATTGTTGCTATTTCTTGGGCCACTCCCGCGGCATATGGAGGTTCCCAGGCTAGGGGTTGAATCGGAGCTGTAGCCACCGGCCTACGCCAGAGCCACAGCAACGCGGGATCCGAGCCGCGTCTGCAACCTACACCACAGCTCACGGCAACGCCGGATCGTTAACCCACTGAGCAAGGGCAGGGATCGAACCCGCAACCTCATGGTTCCTAGTCGGATTCGTTAACCACTGCGCCACGACGGGAACTCCTCTCATGGAATTTTTAATGTGTTTTGGAGACAAGTCACAGATATGGTTTGCAGATTCTTTCTCCTGTTGATTTTCTTTTCACTTTCTTAAAGCTATTACTGGTAGCATGAACGCTTTAAATTTTGATGTGGCCCAATTTCTTTTTTCACTTGTGCTTTTGGTGTAAGAAACCATTGCTTAATTCAAGGTTATAGAAATATACTTCTGTTTATTTCTTCTAAGAGAGTTATACTTTAAATGCTCACATTTAGGCTGCCGATGCATTTTGAATTAATTTCTGTGTGTGGTGTGAGGTAGGGGTCCGACTCTGTCTTTTGCAGGAGGACATTCAGTTGTCCCAGCACAGTTTTGTTGAAAAGATTATTCTTCCCCCATTGAATGGTCTTTGGCACCTCTGTCAAATCAACTGATCAATTTCTGGACTCTCAATCCTATTCCATTGATCTAGATGGCGAACCTATGCCAGTACCACACGATCTTCATTGCTGTACATGTGTAGTAGGTTTTGAGATTGGGAGTTAAGACTCTTGCAACCATGTTCTCCCCTTCGCAGACTGTCTTGGTTATTCAGGGCTTCTTGCAATTCCATGTGAATTTTAGGAATCAGCTTATCAATACCTGGAGGAAAAAAGTAGCTAGGATTTCAATAGTGAATCCATTGAACATGTAGCTCAATTTGGAAAGTATTACTTTCTAACAATTAAGTGTTATGCTCCATGATTATGGGTTGTGTTTCTATTAATTTAATTCCTCTTTAATTTCTTGCAACAATGCATTGTAGTTTTCAGTGTACACTTCTTTTGCTAAATTTATTCCCAAGTATTCTCTTTTGATGGCATTGTAAATGTGAACTGTATTCTTAATTTCATTTGTTGAATGTTCACCACTAACATATCAATATGCAATTGATTTTTGTATATTGACCTTCCGTTATGCAACTTATTGAAATCACTTATTAGTTCTAATGGTTTGTTAGTATATTACTTATGATAAGATTTTTCTATATGATCTTCTTATATATAAGACAATGTTTGATGCATTTAGAGATCATTTTACTTCTGTTTTTTTCAATCTGGATGACTTTTTGTTTCCCCTGTAATTTCCTGGGCTAGAACTTCTAGCACAATGTTACATAAAACTGGCAAGAGTGGACATTCTTGTCTTGTTCTTGATCATGGGAGAAAAGTATCAGATCTATCACCACTGAGAATAATGTTACTTGATTAAGTGTATGTGTGTTTCAGATGTCCTTTATCAGATTGTGGAAATTCCCTGAGTATTTTTGTCATGAAAGCATGTTTGATTTTGTCAAATGCTTTTGCTACAGCCACTGAGAATATCATATAGTTTTTAGTTTTGATTCTATTAATATGGAATATTACATTAGTTGATTTTCAGGTATTAAACAAGCCTTGCATTCTGACATAAATCCCAGTTAGTTATGGACTTGGTTTCCTAGAACACTTTTGAGCATTTTGCCTTCATTTCGTGAGAGATATTAGTCAGCGGTTTTCCTTCCTTGTGATGTCTGACGGGTCTTGTTATCAGGGTAACTTTTGCCTCAGAATAAGCTGGGAAGTGTTTCTTCTTCTACTTTTTGGGAGAGTGTATGAAGAACTGGCATACTTTTTCTTTGGTGGAGCTCACCAGGGAAAAACATCTGGACCCAGGCTTTTCTTCCTGGGTAAGTTTTTGATTACTAATTCTTTACTCATTATAGGTTTGCTCATATTTCCTGTTTTTCTCGAGTCAGTTTCAGGCATTTGTGTCTTTCTAGGAATTTGTAAATTTCATGTAAGTTACCTACTTTATTGGAAACAATTGTTCACCTTATTCCTTTGTTTTTATTTTACCTTTTATTTCTGTAAAGTTGGTAGTAATGTCCCTTCTTTTAGTTCTGATTCTAGTAATTTGAGCCTTCTTTTACTCCTGGTCAGACTGGCTAAGGTTTTATCAATTTTGTTGATATTTCAAGGAACCAACTTTTGGTTTCATTGCTTTTCTCTATTGCTTTGCTCTTCTCTAATTCGTTTGTTTTTGTATTAACATTTATTATTTCCTCCCTTTTGCTTGCTTCAGGTTGGCTTTGCTCTTCTTTTTCTAGTCTATAAGGTGGAAGGTGAGGATACTGACTTGAGATCTTTTTAGAATATTAACATTTATAGCTATAAGTTTCCTTCTGGGTCCTGCTTTAGTGGCACCACTTAAATTTTGGCACGTTGCACTTTCATTTCCTCTCATCTCAAAGTAAATTTTCTGCTTTCTTTTGTGATTTCTTTGACCCATTGGTTGTTTAGAAGTGTGATGGTTAATTTTTCCATATTTGTGAATTTCCCAAGTTACTTTCTGTTACAGATTTTTCATTGGATTACACCTGTGGTTGGAAAACATACTTTGTATCACTTTTAAATGCACTGAAGCTTGTTTTGTGGAGCAGCCTATGGAGAACCTTCCAGGAGGCATGGACAAGAGCGTGGATTCTGCTGCTGGCAGGTGGCTGTGCTGTGGCTACAGGTGTCTGTTAGACTGTGCTGTGGCTACAGGCGTCTGTCAGACTGTGCTGTGGCTACAGGTGTCTGTCAGACTGTGCTGTGGCTACAGGCGTCTGTCAGGCTGTTTGTGCTGTGGCTACAGGCGTCTGTCAGACTGTGCTGTGGCTACAGGCGTCTGTCAGACTGTTTGTGCTGTGGATACAGGCGTCTGTCAGGCTGTTTGTGCTGTGGCTACAGGCGTCTGTCAGGCTGTTTGTGCTGTGGCTACAGGCGTCTGTCAGGCTGTTTGTGCTCTGGCTACAGGCGTCTGTCAGACTGTGCTGTGGCTACAGGCGTCTGTCAGGCTGTTTGTGCTGTGGCTACAGGCGTCTGTCAGACTGTGCTGTGGCTACAGGCGTCTGTCAGGCTGTTTGTGCTGTGGATACAGGCGTCTGTCAGGCTGTTTGTGCTGTGGCTACAGGCGTCTGTCAGACTGTTTCTTTGTAGTGTTCACATCTTCTATTTCCATGTCAATCTTCTGTCTATCGTTCTATCCATTACTGAAAGTAGAGTGTTAAAATACCCATCTATTATTGTTGAATTTTGTATTTCTCCCTTCAATTCTGTCCGTTTTTGTTGCATGTATTTTGGGGCTCTGTTGTTTGGGTTAGGGTTATGCTTGTAATTGTTATAACTTCCTGGCGGATTGACACATTGTCATTATGAAATGTCTCTCTTAATTTCCAGTAGCACTTCTGCTTTGAAGTCTGTTTTGTCTGATGTTATCCACTCTAGCTCTTTGATGACTCTTGTTAGTGTAGTATATCCTTACATCGTTTTACTTTCAACCTCTTTGTCCCTTTGGACATAAGATTTTTCTCCTGTAGATAGAATACAGGTGGATCTTATTTAAATCTAATATGATAATCCCTTAATTTCTATCGGTTTATTAATTTTATTTTTTTTATTTTTAGGGCCGCACCTGCAGCATATGGAAGTTCCCAGGCCTGGGGGTAGAACTGGAGCTGCAGCTGCCAACTGGTGCCACAGCCACAGCAATGCCAGATATGAGCTGCATCTGCAAACTGCATGACAGCTTGCGACAATGCTGGCTCCTTAATCAACTGAGCAAAGTGAGGGGTTGAACCGCATCCTCATGGAAACTAGTTAGTCAAGATGGGAACTCCTGGTTTATTCTTTTTTTTTTTTTTTTTTTTTGGCTTTTTAGGGCCATGCCTGTGGCATATGGAGATTCCCAGGCCAGGGGTCTAATTGGAGCTGTTGCTGCTGGCCCATGCCACAGCCACAGCAACGCCAGATCTGAGCCACATCTGCGACCTACTCCACAGCTCACGGCAAACGCTGGATCCTTAACCCACTGAGCAAGGCCAGGGATTGAACCCGAAACCTCATGGTTCCCAGTCAGATTTGTTTCCACTGGGTCACAATGGGAACTCCACTTTTTTTTTCTTTTCTTTTTTTAAAAGTAAAGTTCAGAATACACACGTGTGGTATAATAACAAATATGTTTGGTCTTGGCCTCCGGTTCCTGGCACAACTCCTAAAACTCCTGGAATCTCCAGAGTGGTCACAGTGGGTTTTTTGTGTGGAATGGAGGTGACGCTTGGGTGAGGGGCCCTGGCAGCTCCTGGATAGAGACTGGCTGCCAGAGAGACAAAGCAAGTGACGAGGGGGCTGTAACTTTCAGTCCCACACTCCCCCTCTGGGGTGGGGGGCAGCCTAGAGGCGGGGAATCCACAGGGGGTGACTTAATCCATCACTATAAGGTAATGAAACCTTGATTAAAAACCCCTCAACAGCGGGGTGCAAAGAGCCTCTGAGTGTCTGAATTCAAGCACAGGCTGGGAGGGTGGGGACAGAGGTTCCTGTACTCGGGGCCCTTCCAGACCTCCTCAGACACATCCCCATCTGCAACCTTGAAGATCAACCGTTACAATAAGTGTCGTGCTTTCCTCAGTCCTGTGAGTCAGTCCAGCTGATTAGTGAACCTGGGGAGGAGGCAGCGGGACACCCCACCTTCCAGTGAGCGCTCAGGTGGACCTGGAGCTGGCATCTGAGGCGGGCTAGGCTCGTGGGGTGGAGCCCGCACCTGGGCGTCCATGCTGATTCTGGACCTCCAGTCGGGTGTCAGAGAATTGGCTCATGTGTGAAAAAATGACACGTGTCTGGTGTCAGGAAAATACTGTTCATTTGATGTCAGAAAAATAACACAATACGGTATAAAATCATTCATGTAATCCAACACTGGTAATGAGATAGGTGTGTGTGTGTGCGCATGCGTGCGTGCATGTGTGCACCCGTGCACATGTGTGTGAAAGGGAGAGAGGAATGGGGAGGGGTGGGGCAACGTGATTCCACTGATACCACGGAGGAAGAGGAATGAATTCTAAGGTCAGTGGTCAGGAGGACTTGGCTGTCACCTACACTGGTCTTTCTTCTTCTTCTTTTTGTTTTTGTCTTTTTGTCTTTTCTAGGGCTGCACCCAGGGCATATAGAGGTTCCCAGGCTAGGGGTCCAATCAGAACTGTAGACTCTGGCCTACACCACAGCCACAGCAATGCAGGATCCAAGCTGCATCTGTGACCTACACCACCCCTCATTGCAGTGCCAGATCCTTAACCCAAGGAGTGAGGCCAGGGATCGAACCCACAACCTCATGGTTCCTAGTCAGAACCATGCAGCCTTGTGCTTTAGGGAGGCTGGGCAACTTCCGACCTGCGAAGAGTGGATATTATCTGGTCTCTACTACTGGCATAAGAATAACTATGTGGAGTGCTTTATAGCCTGGAGAACCCACCAGGAAGGCAGTGCTGATGCTTTTCCTTGATCTTTGACAGGAACACAAGGAAGGAATTTGGTCATGGAACTTTGGGACATTAGCATGTGAAGATGTGTGTGATGTTGGGGGTTTTTGCAGCCATCCTGTGACCTGAGGACTTACCTGAGGACAAAAGCTAACATCCCTAAGATGTCAGAGCAGAGAGATGGAAAGAACCTTGGTCTTTAATGGTGTCACCTGCTGGGCACTGAATTAACCAACAATGGGTCCCTCCCACCACTAGAGTCCTTTGTATATAAGACAATAGATGCCTTCTGCTTGAAGCCATTTAAAGCTGAGTCTATCCTTATTCACAGAGCAAAGCCTCCTGACTAGGAGATGCATCTTCCTAGCACAAAGACTTGCTAAGCACAATGAGTGCACAAGAGAACAGAGGGTCAGATGTTAACATGCTTATGCTTTTGGGGGGTGGGGTCAGAACCCCGTGCTTAGAAATTAGTGAAATGGTTGCTCAAGGTAGGAAGACAAGCAGGCTTGGATGGCCCAGAGAAGTTTTTGTTACTGCCTTCACCCACGAAGGAGATTGTGCCAGGCATGTGAGAAACCCCAGCTACGAGCATGCTCAATGCAATGAGGCTTCCTCCAGGGACCAGTCTGGCAATGCAGCCACAGAGCAGGCCTGTTGGTGACCTCCACCGGGAAGAAGACGGAAAAAACCAAGCAGGGAATGACCAGGGTAAAACAGATGTGAAAGGGACCCTCCTACCTTATATGCAAGGAAATCATGTGACTCATTCTAGCTTAAATCCATCAATACTACCTGTGCACCTCAGCTGCTAGTGAAGGCTGGCAGCACAGACCTCCTGACTTGTGACTGCTTAAGGGCAAATGCCTCAGTAACAGGCCCTGAGCGCTGTGCTAAGAACAGGGCATGTGAACTGTTTGTCCACAGTCCCTGCTCTCGGGAGGTGCTGAGTTTGTGCTAAGAGTGGGGGCCTGCACCACAGCTGCATCAGGTCATGATGAGGCCCGAAGAAGAGGCTGCCGTGGCCCCTGCCAGTGGAATGGGAGGTGCCCTCCAGGTGGGCCTGCCACCACAGTATCAGTCACCTCCTTCATACCCATTATCTCCCCCTCTAGTTCCCTATGGACGGAACCGTGTGCCCCAAAGTCCTAGGTTCAAGCCCTAACCCTCTCTGTGGGGCCCTTTGGGATGCATTAGACTAGATGAGGTCACGAGGATGGGACCCCACGACGGGATTGGTGGCCCCCTAAGAAGCGACACCGGAGCTCGCTGCCATCCACCAGGTGAGGGCGCTGTGAGCAGGTGGGGGCCACCACTCTGATCTTGGATTTCCAGCCCCCACACCACATGACATCAACGTCTGCTGTTTGAGCCTCCCAGTTGGTGGTGTCTGGTTTTGGTGGCCAGGGCTGATGAAGACAAGAGAGCAGCCAAAGAACGTGCTCAAGGTCACACGGCAAGTACAAGGTGGGCTTCCCGCCCGGACCTCCCTGGACCCCTCTGAGGTCCTTCTCCTCGGACAGCAGGTGGTATTCTAAGGGGCGTTCCCTGGGGGAGGGGAGGTAAATTAAAGCGGCCGAGTGAACATGAGAGTTCACCCTGCACAGATCCTGAGCTTGAGAGGAACTATGACCCAGGCCCGCCTGTTCCTCTTCAAGGATAAAAGACTAAGGTGATCGGTGATCCACCAGCATCTGTTAGTGGGTAAAAGAAACTAGGATGGGACGACAGGTCGACTTGACCTAGTAGGGTTGGACGTGCATGCCACACACCCCAGCCTTCCCACGTCGGCATCATGCCCACAGAAACTGCCCTGTACACCAGGAGACTCGTGTGTGCATCACGCAGTGGCATCACGCGCCCCAAACACCTGGACACCACACAGAGCTCTGGACACAGTAGAGAGGACAAGGAATGCGTGGATTCAAGAACGGCATGCTCTGTGCTCGCTTTGGCAGCGCGTAGACTAAAACCGGAATAATACAGAGAAGATCAGCACGGCCCCTGTGCAAGCAGGATGCACAAATTTGTGAGCGTTCCACATTCTTCAACAGACTCACAGACATGGAGAACAGGCTTGTGGTTGCCAAGGGGGAGGGGGAAGGGGTGGGATGGATGGGGGTTTCGGGTTAGTAGATACGAACTATGACATTTAGATGGATAAGCAATGAGGTCCTGCTGCGTAGCTCAGGGCACTATGTCTGGTCTCTTGGAATAAAACATGAAGATTGTATGAGAAAGGGAATGTGTGTGTGTGTGTGTGTGTGTGTGTGTGTGTGTGTGTCTGGGTCACTTTGCTGTGCAGTGGAAATTGGCATGACATTGTAAATCAACTACACTTTAATTAAAAAAAAACAAACAATGATGGACTCTACAACCGTGGGGAGGGAAAGAAACCCAGCTCATCCGGGTGCATCAACATACAACATGAGGCTGTGACATTTCTAAAACATACAGGTGTACGCTACACGGTTGAGGCTATAGAGCGAACCTGTACCAAAGGGGAACGGCGGGAGGGGATGGATTAGGAGTTTGGGATTAAAATGTACACACTACTATTTATAAAACAGATAATCCACAAGGACCTCCTGTATAGCACAGGAAACTCCACCCTACATCCTGTAGTAATCTTTAATGGAAGAGACTGGAAAAAAAAGGAATATACATATTTATATATACGTATATAGGAATATATATATTTATACATACACATAATGGAATCACTTGGCTGTATGCTTGAAACCAGCACAACATTGTAAAGCAACTCTATTTCAATACAAATATAAAAACAAAACCCAAAAGCTCCCACTACACTGAGGAGCAGAGGTCTGATAAATATCAGATGTGTCCATTTTACGGTTCTGCGTTTCATTGGTAGACACATATATTTTTATATGTGTGTGTTACAAGGTATGTGATATTTCATAGGCAAAAACTGTGGCTAGGGTAGCAAGCGGCAACAGAAAAAACTATCTTAGACACGATTTCAAGTGTATTTCTCTTCCTGAACCCTTCCCTGTAACTCAGCCTGACTCAGCCCCTCCGGCTGGATAAACCAGGATACAACAACCTCCTCTGAGACACACTCTCAGACACGGAGGCCCTGACCTTCAGCAGCCTGGCAGGCTGGATCCCTCCTGCCCCCTCGTTGCAGCCAGAGCTGGTGTGAGATGCAACTCTGACCCAGCCCTCAGCAGGCTCCGGCTTGGTCTTGAGTTAAACCCTAGACAACAGCTGTCTTTCTACAAACAGCGGAAAGGCAGGTTGCCTGCTCCCGGCAGGAAGAGGCAGGAAAGGCTACTCTGCTCACCTTTTTCGGTCAAGGAGCCTCCCTGCCCGTGGGCAGGCTCCGTGGCAGCTGTTGGTCTTGCTTTGCTCCCGCATTCACTGCAAACATCGATTGTGGGGCTCCTACTGCTGCTGCGACCCAGCTCAGCATCTGCACCCCGACCTCCGAGGCGTGGTGGTGAGCCTCCCGCCGGCCCCCACGGCCTCATCTCTGCGGATCCCTCTGCTTCTCCACAGACTCCCGCTCGCCTGGAGCTCTCCCCTGGCCAGTCTCACTTTATATTTATTTGATAAAGGGAGGGAAGTACCTGGCATGCAGTCGGCGCTCAATGGATGGGAGGTGCCCTCCTGTTACTGAGGCCCGGTTTCACTCCTTCTGGCTGCGGCGGGTCCCTCCCTGAGCCAGTGTCCTGGACATGGAGTCGTGATGGGCCGAACCTGCAAGAGGAAAGATGATGGGACTTGGCCCAGAGGCAGAGGCGGGAGGGGGAGAGAACCATTCAGGTACCGAGGGGTGCCCTGCTTTGGAAGAAAAGGCCACACAATCCTGGGGCCCGCATCTCTCCAGGTGATGGTGACACGGGGGACAGGGGCTTCTGTCCCCACCCATGGGCAGCCCGGAAATCCATGGGCCCTGGGCCCTGAGAGTCTGGCAGTGGAAGGAAGCCAGATGGTAACTATAGGGCTGCTCGGGGCTGGGTGGACGGTCTTCAGGCATCTGCTCACTAATTCAGCAGGTGAAAGCAGCAAACCATCTCCCGAGAACAGCAGAGCTTCCTCCGCTGTGAATTACCCCTGCTGGCTGCAGGGCTGGGCAGGAACAGGCTGTCATTTATTTCCCCGGTTGGCGTTCCTGATGGTGGCTGACAAGGCGGAGTGCCAGGCAGCCTCTCCAGGAGCCTGGCAGGGGCTGGGGGCTTGGGGAAAGGGCCGGTTCTCCTTCTGGAGAAAGGGGGGCGGGGGTGGGGGTGGAGGTGAGGCACAGACCCTGAGAAGGGGAGGAGGGGCTGACACCTGTCCTGCCAGCTGCCTGGGGACCCGCTGCCCAGAGCCCCCAGCAATTGCTCCAAACCCATGGCTCCACTCGGGGGTGATGGGGACCCTGGGACACCATCGTTTAATCGGGAACGTGCTCGGTTTTGGCTTCGAGGATTAATCACAAGTGACACCAGAGCTCCCAGGGCTGACAGAAGCGCCTCTCGTCGGGTGTCAGCTTGAATCGGGCTGAGCTGTCACAGACCCCATCTCCGGGAGGCGGCGGCCACGTGTCTCTCTGGAGGACACCATCTCCTTGGTGTCCTCACAGCCACTGGCCGGGGTTGGGGAGCAGGGGAGGGACCAGCTGGCGTCCCAGCCTCGAGCAGCAGGGGTGTGCTCAGCCCAAAGGACAAAGGCACGGGAAAGGACACTTGCATTAGAACAGAAGAATGCATTTGCATGTCCCTTCTTTTATAATCAGAAGAAAAGCCTTGAAGAAAATTAATTTCAGAGAGGTTCTAATTGCAGGAAAGGAAAAGCAGGTCTCTACTACCCGACATGTCAACATAGGTTCGGAAAACGGAGGCACAAGACACTCAGTAATGAGGCTGAACTTCCTACGTCTCTGCCCTTGGAGTTCTGAGTACGCCCTTGAGAACGTGGTCCTAAGTCGGGGAGAGTGGAGACGATGTGTCTCCTGGGAGACGGACTCATTGGTAAAACATGCAACTGGTACAAACATCATCCCTGGACTTATGGACTATTTTCTGTGCCAGGCGCTGTGCCAAGCCCAACTGCTCAAGGAGCCTTTGAGAAGGGGGGGTGTGCGCAGGGGGGTATCACCCCCACTCCCACCACCATCACCTCAGTATAGCCAAGAATATAAAACTTGGGGCGTTCCCATGGTGGCACAGTGGTACCAAACCCGACTAGTATCCAAGAGGATGCAGGTTCGATCCCTGGCCTTGCTCAGTGGGTTAAGGATCCGGTGTTGCTCTGACCTGTGGTGTAGGTCTAGATGCGGCTCAGGTCTCACGATGTTGCTGTGGCTGTGGTGTAGGTGGCCACAGTTCCGATTTGACCCCTAGCCTGGGAACTTTCATATGCCACGAGTATGGCCCTAAAAAAAAAGGACAGAAAAAAAAAAAAAAAAAAAAAAAAAGAGGAACGAAAATAAAGCCTGTGAGAGTTCAAAGAGTCATATAATTAGCATGAAAGGCAGGATTTAGATTTCCTCTTAATCCTTTTAATCACTATCATATAGTTCCTCGAAATGACCTTTTTTTAAAAATTTTTACTTTTTATTTTTTTTATTTTTATTTTTTGTCTTTCTGCCATTTCTTGGCTGCTCCCGTGGCATATGGAGGTTCCCAGGCTAGGGGTCGAATCAGACCTGTAGCCACCGGCCTACACCAGAGCCACAGCAACATGGGATCCGAGCCACGTCTGCAACCTACACCACAGCTCACGCCAACGCTGGATCCTTAACCCACGGAGCAAGGCCCAGGATTGAACCTGCAACCTCATGGTTCCTAGTCGGATTCGTTAACCACTGCGCCACGACGGGAACTCCAAAAATTTTTTCCTTTTAAATGACTCTCACCCAAAAGTGAAAAAAAAGAAAGAAAGAAAGCAAGAAAGAAAGCGTATGCACCAAAGCTCCCTGAAACATCACTTTTAACACACAGCTTAAGAGAGAACTAAAACCAAGCTCTCAGAGGGCAGATGTTGGCTCAGGGTTCAAAGGAATAACTTTTGCTTCTCGGAAGAGGAATAGAGGGCTTTTTAGTGAGTTATGAGCTCCCCGTCTTTGGTGTTATTCAAGCACAGTCAGTGAGTATTCTGCCTCCGGGAAGCCCATTAGTCCACAAACAGAACTTAAACACACAATTTTGTTGCCTCGCACATAAGAATAAACAGAGGACCAAGGATCACTTGCTGTTCAAGGAGAGCCTCCAGATGAAAGAAGGGATCAAAAGAGACGAATTGATACATGGAACCTGGAGGGAGCAGACAAGGCACAGAATAAGGGAAAACAGAAAAAAACCACAATCCAATAATTAAAATCCATTAAGAGATTAGATATCACAGCCATAAAGCAATAGTAGGGTGCTTTGATGAGGGAACAATCAAAGAGCAAGAGAGAGTTCTAGCAATTAAAATCACATAGGGGAAGTTTATAAGCCATAGAAAGTTTGGAAGATAAAATGGAGAAAATCTCCCAAAAGTTAATAAAGAATTTAAGAGAAGGAAGAAAAGAAAGGGGGGAGGATGAAGTCAATTGAGAGGGTTTAATATCCAATAAATAGAAATCTTAGAAAGACTACAGAAGTCAGGCTTCTTTTCTTGTATGTCTTTTGGGGATATGATCAATTACAGGATGAAATTATCAGTACAATCAGTGGAAAAGAATATCATTCTGAAATTTCAGGGCAGCAAGGACTAAGAGAGGATCCTAAAAGCTTCCGGGCAGAACACAGGAGGTCACGTGCAAAGGACTAGACGTAAGATCACATCAAATCTTCCAGCAGTAACACTGGACGCGGAAGATGATGAGAGGATTGCCTTTGCCTTGGCATTTCTGATGGAAAAGATTTCCAAGCCTAGTGTTCTAGTCCTACCCAAAATATCCTGTGTGAAGACAGGATTATGATATTTTCAGAAGGGCCTAGGTACCTGTTCTTCGGAAGCTACTGCAGGCTATGCTCCAGGACAAGGAGGGAATAAAGCAATGACGAGGGAGGCAGGACGGGCAGGAAGCAGGGCAGCAAGGAAAGTTCCAGGACGAGAGGGACGTGGCCAAAAACAACTGGCCTAGATTCTGGCAAGATCAGGGAGGAACCACCAGAGGGAGATTGCCAGGGGGAGAACAAAGAAACGTTATCTAGTATATTTGATAATTCGGGAAAAACTATTATTAGGCAAATAGGTCTGAGAGTCAGAAAAAAACTGACCATAGGTACATTAAAAAAAAAAAAAAAAAGCTTGGCAAATACAAAAAAAAAAAAAAAAAAAAAAAGACAGAGAGAGAGGCACTATTAACTTTGAAAGATACAAAAAGATAAGAAAGGAGACATAGTCACAGCATACACCTTGCCCGGACACAAATAATGTGACCTGGTCACAATGTAACACACACAATTGATCTACACGTCTGGAGGGAAAGTGCATGGAGCTGGGAACTAGGAAGAGGGAGCTAAGTTATCGTTTACCTAACGGTGCATCAATAAATAATGTCTTAAAACCGACACATCAATACGTAGCAACGTGAGCGTACTATTTAGGAACAAGGAGGTAAATAACAGAAGGAAACAACATGCAGCAGAGTTAGACCTGCCTGCCTCAGGGGGACTGGGGATGAGGAGAGCCAGGTTGAGAATGGGTGTTTTTTGGGTTGTTGTTGTTTCTGTTTTTTTTTTTTTTTTTTTTTTTTTTTTTTTTTTTTTTTTTGGCTGTGCCCACCGCATGCAGAGATTTCAGGGTCAAGGATCGAACCTGCACCACAGCCGTGACCCAAGCCAGAACGGTGACAACACCAGGTCCTTAACCCAATGAGTGGCCAGGGAACTCCAGGAATGAATGTTTTCATTACATGCCTACCTTCCTTGGTAACACTGCATGACCTATGCATCGTCATGGGAAAGAAAAATCATGAAAAATTACAGGTTGATGGTTAGACATTTGGACCATGCACTTGAGTACAAAGTCTGACAGAATGAGAGGCTGGCAGTAGCAGATGTTAAGCTACTGTGTATCAAATAAACAACAAGGACCTACTGTGCAGCATAGGGAACTACAGTCAATATCCTGTGATAAACCATAGTAGAAAAGAATATTCAAAAAAGAATGTATATGTGTGTATAACTGAATCACTTGGCTGTGCAAGAGAAATTAAAACAGTATACATCAACTATACTTCGGTGAAAAAATATTAAAATAAAATCGGTTACCTCCATTCTCTACACACTTACCGTATTCCACCTTTTGTAACACCTGTCAAACAGCTCACCCCCTCACAGATCAGAAATGCTAGATGCCACCCCACTTAACCTTCACAGGAGCCCGATACGCTTGGTTTTATCATTTCCGTTTCGTGATGAGGAGGTAGGGTCAGACAGCTAAACAATGAGGCGAGAGGCCATAGCCACTAAGTGGCAGAGCAGAGATTCCAACTCCCATCCAAGGGCTAAAAAACGGCGACCCGATCCTGCTTAGCTTCAGAGACCAGATGAGATCGGGGCGTTCAGGGCGGTGCAGCCAGAGACCAGAGCTTCCCACTCAACCCTCGCTGACTCAGCATCACCTGACCTTATTAAACTAGCCACCATCACAGCTAACACTTAGGAACCTTAGCATCTAATCTAACCAATCAGACTCCTCGCGTCCTAGGCTCCATAGCATCCTCTGCTTTGCTTTATTCCTTCATTTTGCTGGAGCGTATCCTCTCAGAGCTGCTTAGGAAAAGGCACACGGGAGCTGCTAGCGGCAGACGCTGTGCTAAATGCTCCATGTGGATGAAGTCCTTTAATGCAACAACCCTGCAGGCTGGATACTGTGCTCTCCCCATGGGATAGAAGAGGGAGCAGGTTAGAGAGGGTCGGCTACCTGCTACACGTCTGCCACATTCTGCATCCTCCCTTCCCCCCATCTCCGCCACAGAGCTCAGCACGACGCCTTCCTCTTAGAAGGTGGTGTTCAGTATGCATTTGTTGGGCGAATAAATAAAAATCCGGTCCTGCATAAAATGAACACCGAGGCTGCTATCACTTCAAATCCAGTGCCAAGCCCTTTGGAAATGCGCTGTCTCTGGGGGACAGACTTCTCCGAGATCCGCCCCAGAGCAAAACCTCGGGAATGAGGAGGGGGTCAACCGTCCGTTAGATGAATGCATCTCTGGTTAATTGATTTGCCTGGATGATTGGAGTGAGAGGCTTGAGATGAAGGGTTTAATTATTCCAATGAAACCTCCACTTAATTGAAAGGACTTCTGGCAAAAAAAAAAAAAAGGAAAAAGGAAAAAGATTATTGAAAAAGATGGTCTAGTGCCTGTGAGAAAGTGAGGGAGTCATGGGTGCGCCAGCACTCCGGTCTCTGGTGTTTACCTCCCAGAAATGAAAGCCTTATGAAAAAGAACAGAACCTGCCTCTCCTGCGTGCCTGCTCCCTGCAGTCCCCCGCCCATCCATACCAAGGGGCACCTGGAGAAGCAGCTAGAAAACTCCCCCTGCAAAGTTCTTCTCTGGCCTTCCAGTTAACTTTTTAACCTCTCTCTCAGCTCACTGAACTGAAATATTGAGATGATAATATTTCCCATGAATTAACATGTGTATGGCAATCAGCAGAGCGTCACTGATACATATTTTGAAAGTAGCAATTATCATTTGACATTCACCGTGGAGTGGCAGACACTGCCAGCTGCCGACCCAGCATCCATCCTCTCTCTTACTTATTAACAGAGCCTTGATTTTGTTTGGAACATGACTGGGCTCATCTCGAAAAACCTTATTTCCAGGCTCCCTTGCAGCCAGACTTGTGGGTGTGACACAATTCTGGCCAATGAGATGTCAGGGGGGCAGAATCAGGTGAGAAGCACCTTTTGTTTGTCTCTGTCTTCCTACCTGGAATGTGGATGCAATGCCTGGAGGCAGAGCAGCTATCTTGTGAGCATGAAGACAAAGGCCACACTCAAGTAAGGCTGCACTGAATGCTACAAGGACTTTGGGTCCAAGCCAACATTTGAGTTCTTGCTTCATGAGAAGAATAAAATCCC
Organism: Sus scrofa; assembly: GCF_054392235.1. Lineage (NCBI taxonomy): Eukaryota > Metazoa > Chordata > Mammalia > Artiodactyla > Suidae > Sus > Sus scrofa. The sequence goes on from NC_139385.1 coordinate 2,167,498, forward strand.
TCACCTTGTATGTATAAAACTCTTATTTTGTTTCTATGCCTTGCAGCCCTGAGCCATTCTAGCAGATACACACGGCAAAGAAGATCTAAGCCTTTTGAGAAAATCCCATAGGTCCCAGCCATAGACTTTCAAGACTACAATCTGGGCAGCTTCCGTATCTATTTCTTCCTACTTCTTTTTTTCTAGATACAAAATCAGAGTAAGCAAGCAATCAATATGGACTGACCACTGCCTGTGAATAAAGTCTTGCAGTGACAGAAATGGCACGACTCCGAGGGCCGAGCCCAGGAAAGGGTAACAAACACTACACCCCCGTCCACCTGCTTAGCCATTCCCAGCTGCCAGTGCAGAGGCAGGACCATCTATCCTGCCTCCTAGGTTCCGCCTCAGATCCCCGCTGAGCCCCTCACATTTCAGCTGATCTCTAGTCACGGTTCCCGCTTCTATCACATCCAGTGAACTCATCTCTTCTCTCCAGCCCTCATTATTCCATGTGCACCCCCCCATCTCAAGTTACAGCGAGACCTCTCAGCCACCACCCCAGGCATATCCTGGCCCTCAGCCCAGGGCACTGCCCACCACCCCCGAGCATCTCCTTGGGCACCAGGCCGCCTATAATATTTCTACCTGACACTCCCCAAGGTGCTTCGTCCATCCACCTGCTTTCAGGTAACCCGGGTGAAGGGCCAATAGCCTCCGTGGACTAAACATGCCTCAACTCAATAGCTTTTAGGAAAGAAAGACATAACGGTGGGCTGTCAGGGTTTGGAGGTGGTGGGGGCACACTTACTGAGCTCAGGAACCAAGACGTGGCAAACACCGCCCCCTCCCCCTCCGCGGGCCCTGCCACACGTCCAGACGTCTGGGGTAGTGGCTTCTGACTTGCACCCAGGAGGCAGGGCATTTTATTTTATTTACTTCACTATTTGTCTTTTTAGGGCTGCACCCGAGGCATATGGACGTTTCCAGGCTAGGGGTCGAATCGGAGCCACAGCTGCCGGCTTACACCACAGCCACAGCAACGCGAGTCTGAGCTGTGTCTGCGACCTACACCACAGCTCACGGCTACACCACATGCTGGACCCGCAGAGCGAGGCCAGGGATGGAACCCACGTCTTTGTGGATACTAGTGGGGTTCGTTACCACTGAGCCACGACGACGGGAGCTCCCAGGCAGGGAATTTTAGAGGGGCGTTCACACTGCCAGTACCAAAGGAGAGGCTTTTTCTCCCCCTCCGGCTCTCACTTTGCCAGCACCTGCAGAGGAGCTGTTGTGAAAAGCACAATTAGGAAGGACAGATTTAAATTGTCCTGAAATGTGTATCAATGTATCGCATTGGTTCTTTTTTTTTTTTTTTTTTTTTTTGTCTTTTTGCCTTTTCTCGGGCTGCTCCTGCAGCATATGGAGGTTCCCAGGCTAGGGGTCTAATCAGAGCTGTAGCCACTGGCCTACGCCAGAGCCACATCAACCCGGGATCCAAGCCGAGTCTGCAACCTACACCACAGGTCATGGCAACGCCAGATCCTTAACCCACTGAGCAAGGGCAGGGACCGAACCCGCAACCTCATGGTTCCTAGTCGGATTCGTTAACCACTGCGCCATGATGTGAACTCCTCGCACTGGTTCTTTAGAAGTGTTTGCTCTGTCTGGTTTCCAGGCCCGTGCACACAACAAGCTGACAGCTCCGATGGTCTCCGTGAGCCGTGCCTGGACACCGCTTTCCAAACCCCCGTCCCAGGGTGTGGGCTCACCCTCCCTGGCTCCTGGGAAGTATAGCCTTGCTCCAAGCTGGGCCCAATGGAGATGAAACTCTGCTCTCTGTGGCTGTCTTCCAGGCCCGATCGGCAAGCCCGCCTTGCCCACGGGGCCCTCAGCTCACCCAGACCGCCGGCTGGTTCCAATCCCAGAGGGATCTGTGCTTTCAGAGAGAGATCCTCGGCTTCATCCACCCGCCTGAGAAAATTCCCCATCACTGCCAAACTCTGTGCTGTCTTGGCCACCATTGGATGATCTGGGTTGGAAGCTCGGAGAGTCCACGGTGCGTCTGTGAATTCTTCACGTCCGCCTCACGGCCTGGCGCTCAGCCACGCTGACGGGGAGTGGGTTTTCCATAAACATTTGTTGAACTGGGGTTTGGGGATGAGCACATTCCGTGGCTGCAGAACTGTATTCACTCAACCGAGAACTGAGCGAGTGCCAGTGGCATGATCTGCCCAGGCTGGCGGTTCTGGGGACTCCAAGGGCACGGGCGCGCCCACCGCCCCATCCACGCTGTGCTTTCCAGCTGGTTTGGCCCTTATTTCTTCATCTGCTGCAAACTTGTCATGCTCCGTGTGTCTCCAGCCGCCGCCCACCTGCGGGTTGGGGTCAAGGTCTCCTTCCAGAATCCACCTTGGGGAGAGACTTGGTTTCCACTACTCAGAAGCAACCCTGAAGTGGGGCACGCAGCAGGTATTTTGGTTTTTTTTGTTTTTTTTTGTTTTTGTTTTTGTTTTTTTGTTTTTTTGCTATTTCTTGGGCTGCTCCCGCGGCATATGGAAGTTCCCAGGCTAGGGGTCGAGCTGTAGCTGCCAGCCTATGCCAGAGCCACAGCAACGCGGGATCCGAGCCACGTCTGCAACCTACACCACAGCTCACGGCAACGCCGGATCGTTAACCCACTGAGCAAGGGCAGGGATCGAACCCGCAACCCCATGGTTCCTAGTCGGATTCGTTAACCACTGCGCCACGACAGGAACTCCGCAGCAGGTATTTTGGTGCAGAAACTGCAGAGAAGGTGAATTCTAGCACAGGAAGGGTGGGCGGAGACCAGGAGCTCCTTTCCAGGTTGGGGTCTACAGGGGGCTGGCAGCATGGAAGGGACAAACCCGGACCCAGGCAGCCCCAGCCGTGAGCACTCACGGGCAGAGTCCTGCCCCAGTGCCTCTGAAGCTGGCATGTGAGTGTGGGGTGAGCCTGGCAGCCCCCAGAATCTTCTCAGTGAGAAGCCTGGGTCCTTGCGTTTGGTAAGAAAGGTCGCCAGCATCATCAAACACGAGCCCTCCTGGAGGGCAGCCAAGAATGAGACCTGGAAGCTTCTGCGGGAGCCACAGGCAGACTTAAATCTTCCCTTTTTATCTTCTTGTCTCGCTTGGCTGCACCGCATCCCACAGGAGCGTGAGACAAGGTTAGGAGACGGGGTGGCCCAGGGCCCCTGGACGTCCACGGGGGCCGAATGCAGAGTTTGCTAAGAGGGTACTTTGGAGGCGTCTTGAAGCAGACGAGGGGGAGCCTCACTCCCTCATTCATTCACTCACTCATTTACTCACTCACTCCTTCATTCACTGGATTCAATGACCATTACTAGCTGCAGACGACAGAAGACTAAGAAAGAGGAACAGACTAGAGAAGGTTCGGGAGAAAAAAAAGACAAGAACAAGTGAGGCTAAGATACAAGGGACACATGTAGGGACATTCGGAGCAGAGCAGAGGAGGCAGGGAAAGAGAAACTCAAAGGGACAGAGGTGAGAAAGATTCACTCGCAGATTCACTGGAAGAAAGAAGAGGAGGCGGGAGAGAGCTGGGAGCGGTGGCTGGGGAGGAGGGACAGAGGCAGAGGACCCCGGCCTGGCCTGGCCCTTGTTTGAAGGCAAGTGCCCTCTCCTCTGAGATGCAAAGCTGAGGCCCGGCCCAGCCCGCCACCAGGGCTGGGAGGGCAGTCACTCGGGTACCCCCTGCAGCTAGGATGGAGTTATCTCCTGTGCCCAGAGCTGGCGTCCTTTGAGGCCTGGAGCCAGCTGCACACAGAACATGCTCGGGTCTCTCTCTTCTGCATTTATAAGCCACACTGAAAATCTACTTAGGTTCGATGCGGTCATCAATTTCAAATGCATTTTCAGCGGTGGGGCCGCCTACTTTATGAAATGCCTTGGGGACAGGGAGACGCAGGAACACTCTGAAAAACCCATTTCCATGTGTTTGAAAATAACTCCACCAGAGAGTTCAATCAACTAGAAGGTTTGTATCTAGAAAGAGGCACATTTTGGGTTTTCTTATATGGGTGCAGGGTGATGGTGGCGGGGGTGGGGTGCCTCTGCCTCCAGCTTTGTAACCCTCCATCATCCAGGGAGAATGCCGGCAGGTGCATCAGGGCTGCTTCCTTGGCAGCAGCGGGGAAGCCAGAGGCATGAAGCTCTGACTTTCCCAGCTGCCAAGGGCTCCCAGGGCCTCTTTTCTTGAGAGGCCTTCGGGGCTGGTGGAAAGACTGAGGCAGGAAGCAGCAGACCAGGCTTTTGTGCAGACCTCAGACTTCTGCCGACACCCCGAGGCGCTCAGGGCTCAAGGTCAGAACTGTGCTTCCCCAGACCTCGGCCCCTGCGAAGAGGAAGGGGAAGTAGGGAGATGGTTTGGGGGCTGGTGGTGGTGGTTGGGGGGTGACTCTGTGAAGATGGGAGTTTCTCCTTCAGCTGTTGACTTAGAGAGCTGGGCTGGGGGAGGCGACAGGTTCCACAAGCGGGTGCCCTCCCCCCCAACACAATGACAATGGAGCACTTGCTGGTGTGAAGTGACGTCATCCCCCCAAAAAAGGCAGGGGCTGTGGGGGAGAAGGACTGCAGGAATTCTATGCTCATCAAGCAAAAAAGAGTCAAACCCCCAAATCTTTGCATCCAGAGAGAAAGCCAGCTCCTGCTGCTTCCCTGGGCTCTAGAGGAAGGGATCCGGCCCTGAAATGAGAGAGTCCTGGGTTCTGCCGTTTTCAGCTGTGTAGCCTCAGGCACCCAGCTTAACCTCTCTGAGCCCCCATTTATTGTTCTGCAAAATTGGGCACGCAGCACCTACATCCTAGGGTTGCTGCCATGCACACAAGGCACTTAATCACTATCACTCAGTTCCCCCTTCAGGAGCCTCTGCCTCGGCGTGCCGTATACTTACCTCCAGATCAAACGGATCTTAGAAAAGCAGCTTTAAAAATCTGTCCTCAGTCCTTTTGCCTGGGCTTCTGATTTGCAACTCTGCCCTCCGGGGTTGTCAGCATCTGTCTCCCGTGTTGCCTACGATCCTCCAGGGACGCCCGCCTCCAATTTCCCTGTCCCCCTGTGGCCTAGCGAGCATCCTGCACCAGGAGGCGTTTCGCATTTATGAGGTGATCACTTTCCAGTGGATAAGTGTCGGTGCTCCTCTCCCATTTGAGCTCCCTCTCTTCAGTGGGCCGGACTTCCATCTCGGCGTGTGCAGGGCGGCTTTCCCAGGCAGCCTGCTGATGGGATCACACGCCCTTCGTCCGCATCTGACTTGTTTTGCTGAGACGGCAATTCAGATCTAAGTGCCAATCTATCTTGTCACCTCCATCAGTCAGGGACGGGAGGCCCAGAAGACCCACCCCTCCAGCTTCTGATCTGCTGCGACAGAGCCATCTCATCACAAGCCATCTCTACGGAGAAATGCAGGAAAGCCAGTGGGCCCTTCCATCCTGCACTGGCTGGAACGGCCAAACCTCAGGTCCAGGTGATGGCAACAACGGATTTCTGCAAGGGGCTCCTTGCACCTTGCAGGAGCAGGAGTCTGAAGGACCTGCTGCATTTTCCTTCTTTCCTTTCTTTTATTTATTTACTTTTTTGGCCATGCCCTCAGCATGCGGAAGTTCCCAGCCAGGGATCGAACCGGTACCCCAGCTATAACCAGAACCACCCAGTGACAACACTGGATCCTTAGTGTGCTGAGCCACGAGGGAACTCCCTGCTGCACGTTCAAGGAGAGCCCATTCCGGCCACTGGCGTGCTGGAGTTCCATGTGTGGAATCCTAACTCTTTGAAAATGGAGAACCCAACAGCAGCCAGCATTTGGGGGAGTCGGCCTAAGTAATGTCCCTCCCTCACTGTAAGAGGTCACAGGACATTTACCTCCTCACCTCCTCACCTGCTGACACCTGGGGGCACTCGTTCCAGGTCAGAGGTGGGGACAGGATGACTCAGCTACAAGCCCCAGGGGTGGGGGCAGGCTGGTCTAAGAAGAGATGCTATAAGGCAAAGAGCTGGCTAACCTGCCCCCTGCAAGTTCCACGTGTGGGACTGGCCAGACCTCGGCCCTGCTTCCCGGCAGGAAAGCAGCAATCCAGACGGCGGGCGACGGAAAACTGCAGGACGCAGCAGCGATTTTTTAGTTTTTAGCGGGGCAGGAAGACAAGACGGGCGCCTCCCTCCCCAGCACATCTGCTCGCTCAGGAAAGGACTCGGGCGGGAACGGGGACAACGGCCCTTTCCCAATCCTTCTGGGACGGACGGCAGCCTGAGGAAGTTCCAGATGCCTGATCTGTGCCATGCCCCCTTTTTCTCTGTGTCTTGTGGCAACATCACCATTTACCGGAGACATTTTTGGAAGAATACAGAGCGATGCCTACAGCCGGCGCACTTACGGCCACTGTTATTATAACAATGAGTGTTTCCATACGACAGAAGTGAAATTCAAACCAGATTTTCTCTCCTGAGATGCTCTGCCAAAGAGACCGCGAGGGAGTAAGTTAGTTTAAATGCATTAATCGAGCATCCACTGCGCTGGGAAAGAAACAGGCGTGTGTGTTCAATTAAGCGTCAGGCTTCAGAGAGGGAGAGAGAGGAGGAGGCTCAGGAAGGGTCTCTCAACTCAGAATTCACTCCGAAATCAATAGCTCTCTCGTGGAAGGGGCCCCTGCCCCTCCTCCCACCCCTGCAGCCCCACCCTTCAATCAGTCCTGGGCTCTTCTGGTTCCCTTTACTTGGGTGCGTCAAGGGCTGGCTGTAGTTACCTGTTATCATGCACTCAGGAGCAGACCCAAACGGCAGCTTGGCGAGGCTGGCTGTGGCTGCAGGCTTCTCCCCCGTCAAAGGGGCCACCACAAAACAGAGCCACCCTGGGGTGGGCGGGGGCCATGGGCCGACTTCCCGCTTCTCCCACCTCCCTCTGCCCAGCTTCCCTGCCCAGACCTGGCAGCCATGAACCTCAGGGCCAGTGACCTTTAAAATGAAGACATCTGTATACAGATGGCCAGCAAACACATGAAAAAATGCTCAACATCGCTGATTATAAGAGACATGCAAATCAAAAATACCATGAGATACCACCTCACACCAGTCAGAATGGCCATCATTCTTAAGTCCACACATAACAAGTGCTGGAGGGGCTATGGACAAAAGGGAACCATCCTGCACTGTTGGTGGGAATGTAAACTGGTACAGCCACTATGGAGAACAGTTTGGAGATACCTTAGAAATCTATACATAGAACTTCCATATGACCCTGCAATCCCACTCTTGGGCATCTATCCGGACAAAACTCTACTTAAAAGAGACACATGCACCCGCATGTTCATTGCAGCACTATTCACAATAGCCAGGACATGGAAACAACCCAAATGTCCATCAACAGATGATTGGATTCGGAAGATGTGGTATATATACACAATGGAATACTACTCAGCCATAAAAAAGAATGACATAATGCCACTTGCAGCAACATGGATGGAGCTAGAGAATCTCATACTGAGTGAAATGAGTCAGAAAGACAGACAAATACCATAGGATATCACTCATATCTGGAATCTAATATCCAGCAGAAATGAACATCTCCACAGAAAGGAAAATCATGGACTTGGAGAAGAGACTTGTGGCTGCCCGATGGGAGAGGGAGGGAGTGGGAGGGCTCAGGAGCTTGGGCTTATCAGACACAACTTAGAATAGATTTACAAGGAGATCCTGCTGAGTAGCACTGAGAACTATGTCTAGATACTCATGTTGCAATAGAACAAAGGGTGGGGGAAAAATGTATACATGTAAGAGTAACTTGATCCCCATGCTGTATGGTGGGAAAATATATATATATAAAATAAAAAAAAAATGCCAACCATCAAAAAAAAAAAAAAAAAAAAGAAGAAGAAGAAGAAGACGTCTGGAGTTCCCATCATGGTACAGCAGAAACAAATCCGACTAGGAACCGTGAGGTTGTGGGTTCCATCCCTGGCCTCACTCCGTGGGTTAAGGATCCGGCACTGCCATGAGCTGTGGTGTAGACTGGCAGCTGAAGCTCCAATTGGACCTCTAGCCTGGGAACATCCATACGCCACGGTGTGGCCTTGAAAAAAAAAGCCAAATAAATAAAAAAAAAATAAAACGAAGACGTCTTGCACATACAATGGAATATTACTTGGTCATGAAAAGGAAGCAAGTACCGATCCACGCTACAACACGGAGGGAAATCTCGCAAGTGTTATAATGAGTCCAAGAAGCCGGACACCAAAGGGCACAGACTGTGCAAGTCCCTCAATGTGACAAGTGCATCAGGGGAAACCCACACAGTCAGAAAGAAGACCGGTGCTGGCCAGGGGCTGGGTTGGGGGTGGTGCTGATGGGAACGGGGTATATCTGGGGGTAATGAGAATGTTCTGGAACCAGAGAGAGGTGGCAGTTGCACCGCATCGTGGACGGGCTAAATACCATGGAATCGTTCGCTTTGAAACAGTGAAGGTTGACATGCAAATCTCGCCTCCTATCAAATCACATCGCAGCAATAAAAACAGCTACAATTCCTTGAGCACATGCGAGGCATCAGGTTGTGAACCAAGACTAACCCCAACCCTTTGAGAGCCCTGCCCGAAGGCATCTGGAAGGCCTGGTTCATTCTGATGAGGAAATAAGGAAATTGAGGCCGGGGGCGGGAAGGGGGGGGTGCGGGGAGGGGAGTCAGGGAGTCCTGTGCTCTGCTGTGTTCTTCCTCCGCTAGTTTTTCACAGCTCAGGTGCTGGAAGAGGTGGGAATCGGGAGCTCGACTTCCGTGGGATGCTGCGAGAGGAGCAGAGGCAGCAAAGGGGGTTGGGGTGAGGGTTTGAAGAGGGGATGGGGCCAGAGAAAACGGAACAGGAACTCAGAGTTTTATTTAGTACCCACAGGTGCGGGGCCGAGAAAAGGACAGAGAAATGAAGCAAGATGCCAGTAAGGGGAGGCGAGCCGGTGGCGGGGAGCACGGCGGGGGGCCGGGGGAGGGAAAGCGGGGTCCGACGAGGAAGGGCTGCTCCCCTCTCAGCATCCCCGTCAGTCGCATCCCTCCCCTGCCAGCTCCTGTGACCCTTGCACTTGAACTTGAGCAACAGCCTGCAGTCCGGCTCACCTGTTTTAAAAGACGCCAGTGAGCTCAAAACACAAATACTGAGACTCACATTTTCCACGTATCTCTGCAAGATCAGGGGCGTCAGAAAGACAGCGTCACAAGACATCTCCAAACACGCGGACTTTCCTTCTGAGGCGCGCTGTGCTGCGACGCCTCCCTTCGCATGGGCTGCTGTGCCAAAGTGCCTTTGAATGGATTTGTCAGGGTTGGGGGCCGGTGGGCGTTTCTTTTTCACTTTCTCTGCCACCAGGAACCGGCAGACAGGAGCCCATGTTTTTCTGATGCTTCACGCTTCCTACACAGTTGTGACGGAAATAACTCGACCACGTCTCTGAAAGTACCAGTGACGGGAATTTGGGAATCGTTGTGCTCAGAGATCACCTCGAGCTTCTCGCTGTGTAAGCGAAAGCTTTTAAATCAGATGCAAACCGGAAAGACTTTTTTTTTTTTTGCATGTTCCAAATGACACCATTACCAATAATGAAGTAAGGCACCCCTCCACGCTGCCCCCAGACACTGTAGACAGATACAGAGTTGAAGCCGTCAGGGAGTCGGGGAGCCTGGTGCTTCTGTGGTCCATATACAAAGGCCAGACGTGCAGGCCGGCTGGGGCTTCATCTGGCAGGAGGTGACATTTCTGCATCAAGGGGTGTTCTCTGTTGCGTGACTGCGATGCCATGAGTTTATCCCTGTTTCTCATTTTAAAGGATGCCTCTGAGACCCAGCTGGCTTCAAACCAGTGTGGTCCGCTGACCTCCCCAAAGTAGGCTCTAGTCTCTAATAAACAAAAGTTCCTGGAGCAGCGGGGCCGGGGCGGGGGGAGCGGGCACAAAAGGTTTTTCAACCCCCCGGGACTCAATGGATTCCTGAAACATTTCATTAGGAAACGAGGGACCTTCTCAGATGCCTCCCGGGTGGGGAGGGGGAGGGGAGACCTCCCTGGGGGCCTGGGCCTCCTGCCTCCCTGGTAAGCCCTTTGCCCCCCTCCAACTGGGCCGGTCCTCCTGGGGATTCTGGATCAAAGGTCTCCTGCTGGGCTCAGCTCTGCCATCTCTCTCTCTCTCTCTCATTCCATCTCACTCGTGGGCAGGGACTGGGCTTCGCTGTTGGACAATGTTTAGCAACAGGCTGGCGTTGGCATCTTAAAACACCTGGGAGGGGCTGATGGACAGGTGCTGCCCGGGGAGGGCAAGCCTGTGGGGCTGTGAGCTTCGGATCAAGGGAAGGGCCCCCGCTTCTGGGAACAGGCGCTCACACACTTCCTCTCCACCCAGCTGGGGCTGGGGGCACCTCACTCCTTCCACAGGAACCCATGGCGGATGCCCACCCCCATTCCTCGGCCCCTTGCACCGGCATCCCTTGGAAGAACGTTAAAAACCCCAGGACGTAAAGATGAGGGCATTTTGGTCCAAATCGCTCATCAGGCATTTATTGGAAGGCTTCTCTGGGCTCCAGTCCACGCTCTGCAATCAAAGCTACAGCAGAAAATAGCTGCCCCGCCACCTGCCGTTGAGAGTCGGCTGTGTTGTTTAGGAAATTAAGACGGAAAAAGAACATGCATGAGCCCGAGAGAGCACATGGCCGGGACGAGGGCAGGACCAGCAGGCGAGCGGCTTGGGAAACAGCGGCAGCCCCCTGACCTGTCGCAGAGGTCACCTCGCTGACCGAGGACGTGGACGCATAGCTTGGCGCACGGGTCCGAGTAAGAGCACCAGCGGGTTGGAAAACATACTCACGTGTTTGCAAACTAGCTCTGCCCCAGGTCTGGCCAGGGGTCTCTCCAGGGTCTCGCAAACTCCCTCTCCTCCAGCGCGGTGGCTGCCAGGCCCCAGAAAACGCTGATGCTGCAGGGACGGGTGGCCTCCCCCGGAAGCCCGCACAACACCCTGCTCAGAGGCTGCCTCTATTTTTAGCAGGGGCAGAGGTGGGGGCTGGGGTGGGCTGCCACACTTCCCTTTTTATTTTTGTTCTGAGCAGAGGCTGTGGGTGACTTTCCGCGGAGGGGGAGGCTGGGAGGAGGGGCTGTGCTCTCTCTGGCAGGCGGGGCACTGCAGAGAACAGGGGGGCGTGTCTGCCATGGGGGGGCAGCGAGGATGGGGGGGAAGAAGGAGAGGGAAGAAGGGCCAGGAGCTCAGGGTCACCCCAGCCCCACCCTTCCTGCTGTCCCTGCCCCTGGGCCAGACCTCAAACCTCGGTCCTGAGTTTGAACTGCCCAGAGGAGGAAGGCCAGCTGATGGGAAGTGCGGGGCCCAGAACATCCCAGGAAAGATGCTTCCATGGGCGTCGCTGGGGCTGCCCAGAGCAGATGCACCATCGCGCCTTCCTCCTCTGGACATCTTGCTCTCCCACTGACGCGGCTCCCCCGGCAACGGTGCCTTCCCTTCCCCTGCTGTCTGGATCTCACCCTGCAGGCTGCCACAGGGTGGGGACCCCCCCCGGGGGGGGGGACCCTGGGCACAGACGCCTGGGGATGGATGGGCTGGCAGAACTCTCAGGCAGAGAGCGAGCTGTTGGTGGGGGATGGCGGTGATGCGTGACAGTCGCCTGTCCGAGGGTCCTGCACGCCTGGGTGATCCCTGGCGCTTGGCCCCGTCCCCTTTCCCCGAGGCCTGCGATGCTTCCCTGTTCCCACGCAGCCAAACCCACGTTTCTCACCTTCTGCTCTGTGGCCCCACACGACAGAGCCCGGAGCTACCCATTCAGCCTGGTTCCTCTATTCTCAGCCTGGAGTCTTTCCAGCCCCCTTTCCTTTTCTAAAAAAACCACGGTGTGATGAGTAAGCTGCACGCATCTTAAACACTCAGCTTAGCGAGTCTGAAGAGAAGACCGCTGTCACCAAGACCCCAGTCGAGAAACAGGGCATGCCACCACCTCCTCTTCCCCACCCCCACCCCAGAGGCAACTTCGACTGAGCTTTCTCAGTTTTGCCTTTTGCTGGACCTCGGGAAAATGCGTCAGCACGGCAGGCTCTCTCTAGGATGTGGCTTGTGCCGCTCAGCACGTCGAGGGCATCAGCAGCAACCTGTCCTTCCGTGTCCACAGAGGTGTGGACCACCGTGTGTCCACTCGCCTGCTGACGGACGTTCGGAGTACAGTCCCAGCTCCCCTCCTGGGACCTCCCCGTACGAATCTTCACGTGTTGTCGGGTCTGTTGCGTAAAGGACCCCACATGCTGGGTCACACGGTCCGTGCGCGTTCAACTCTGCAAGAGGCCCAGCCCTGTCATTCTGCGTTCTCGCCAGCAGGGGGCCAGCGTTCCAGTGGCTCCGCGCCCTGGTCAGCACTTGGCCGTCAGGTTCTCCCATCTCAGGCTTGCCATGCTGTTCCTTCTCTCTGCACACCCCACGCTTCTCGCCTCATATCCCTTCTTGCCCTCCCCCCGCCCACCGGGACCACTCCTCCTGTTACATCCGCCCCTCCCTGCCCCCGCCCTGAGTACAAGGCTGAAGAGCGTCCCCTTAGACCCCTGTCCGCCTGGAAGTTCAGAACGTGACCTTTGCCTGGAATCAGGGTCTTTGCCGAGGTACCTGAGTCAAGAGGAGGGCTTCCTGGATTAGGGTGGGCCCTAAATCCAGTGACACGCACAGGGCACAGAGGCAAGGTGGCCATGTGAGGACGGAAGCAGAGACAGAGTGATGAGCCCACACGCCAAGCGCATGGAGCCACCAGGAACGGGAAGAGGCAGGGAAGGCTCGCCCCTAGAGCCTTTGTCCCGAGCACCGGCCTGCCTTGGTTTCAGACCTCTGGCCTCTAAGACTGTGCTAGAACATGCTTCTTGGGTTTTTAGCCATCCAGTCAATGGGCATGTGTTACAGCAGCTTCCAGAAATGTGCACACACTCAGAAACATCTCCAACTGTGCCCCCCAGTCAACCTCCTATCCAGCCTCAAGACCCTCCCTCACCAGCGCCTCCTCCTCCATGAAGCTCTCCCTGACTGCCCTCATCTCATGCATCTCCTGCCCACCAGCGACCTCTAGAGAGGACCCACAGTGGCTCCAGGCAAGATGCTCTGAGCACCACTGACCAGGTGGGTGACCCTGGGCAAGCCAGGGGCTGCTAGGACACACATGTCATAGAGCTGGGTCTGGGGAGGGAGTGATGAAGGGCCATCTGCAAAGGTGTGGCAGGCAGGTGACAGGGACGGAGTGCACCAGGCCTGCGATCCCTGGAGTCCCGCTAGACTGAAGGGCCAGAGGGAGGGGGTGTGGGCACTGGGACCCCAGAGCTGCCCTTCGAGGACTAAATGCCTGACCTCCACCCCCTGTGCTCTCCCACAGGCCAAACCCAAGCAGAAGCCAAGGTCAAGAAGCCATGGGCGGGCTTGTTCAGGTCAGTCCCGGGACACAGCAGGGGGGCGGGTCTGCAGGGCGGAGGGAGACCCGCCAGCACATCTCTCAGGTCCTGGGTGTCTCCTCTGTTACGTGGGGACAGTGCCTGGGTGTCTCCTCTGTTACGTGGAGACAGTGCCAGTCTGGCAGGGGAGCGTGAGGACAGAGAGATGATGCCTGGAAGAAGAGAGGCCGCCTGCACGTGGTGGGTGCTGGGGCCTAGGAGCCGTGTTCTCTGTCAGGGACGCCCCGCCAGGCTCTGCTCAGCGCCAGCCGCCTTCCTGAGCAGTTTTACGCATCTCCTGCTCATTCTTCCATGTGCTGGGTGCTCCCAGCATGACTACTGCTTTGAACTGGAAGGGAGTGTGGTGGGGTGGGAGGGAGAAGTAAGCCTGCCCGTCTCTGGGCAGGGGACTGGCTTTCAGAGGACCTCTTAGAGATGCTAGAACCTTCTTCCTCCTTGTTCCCAGCTTCTGCCACAGCCACCCCTACAGGAATGCCCTGGGGGGAGCCCTGCCCCACCACATTCTCCAGGCTGCATCCCGCGTGGCTCAGGGGAGGTGCAGGGCTTGCCTGAGGTCATGTGATATTCGGGGTGCCCAGGTGGCTTAGCCAGCAGGTGTGCTGGAGGCTGGATGTCTGGGATCAAGACATGGGCAAGTGGGCATCTGGTGAGAGAGGTTCCTGGTTCATAGACAGCGCCTGCTCACAGTCCTCACATGGCATTTCCCTGGTGTAAGTTCCACTGTCTCTGCTTCTAGGATCACCCATCCCATCGCGAGGGACCCCCACCCCCCCCAAGACCTCATTAACCCCCATCCCCCCCAAAGGCCCCTCCTCCAAGTACCACCCTGCTGTGGGTCTGGGCTTCAACACATGGATCCTGGGACCCAGTGTTCAGCCCACCACATGGGAGAAATGCTGACGGTTTGGCTCCGCGTGGCAGAGAGGGGCTCTCGCTGTGTCCCCCACAGGGTCAGAGCCCCATTGCCACCTGCTACGCTGGGAGCATCACGTTGTCAATGAGTGACAATGCCCTGGGCCAATCGGTGGGAGGGAGGCACGATGCAAAGGTTCAGCCTGACGCGGTCAGAGCGCAGGGAGTGGCGTTTCAGGGCCGGTGGGGGTCTCGGGTGGCAGTTCAGCCCTCGCCCGGCGGTGTCGCAGCCCAGGGAGGGAGACAGACGTGCTGAATTACAACCATCCACGAACCGTTCACGTGTGGAACACGGCCCTCTGCCCTCCGTGCTGCAGAGGAGGGTCTGAAGGTGGGGGTGCGGGACCTCCTCGGGGACCCCCGGGGGAGTGAGGGGACGGGGACCAACCCTGGTCTTCCCTGCCATCACCGCCACCTAACTCTTCTTCCCTCAGAGGACGCTGGACCTTCCAGGCTCAGGCAGGACAGACAGCAATGATGACAGTGCCCAAAGCAAGCAGAGGGACGCTGCCCAGGCTTGGGGGACGTTTCGGGGCACGGGGGTCCAACCACACGCAGGTGGGGCCAGACGCCCTCGAAATCCCTTCCAACTCAGGGATTCTGACACATGCCCTGGCGAAGAGACCAACCCAGATGGCAGGGTTTTTCCATGACGGGGGTGAGGAGATTCCCACTGGCCTGGCCGAGGGCCCTGCACAAGGGATGGAGCTGACACCCAGGGGCCCAGGGAGCTGAGCTCCCGGCCAGCCACCCAGAAGAGAGGTTACTCGAGACCACAGTGGAAGGCGACCCGGGAAGCCCTCGGAGAAGCAGCAGTGACTAAGGGACACATGGAAGGAAGTGGCACCCGAGAGCGTCCCGCACACCCCCCGGGGAGGTTTGCGCCTGAGCGTGGCGGCGAACGTGACTTTTCTGGCACGGCAAGAAGGAGAAAGAACAAAACCAGCTGTCGCTGCAAAAACACAGCCCGACAGGAGCTCAGGGGACGAAACTCAGTGGACATGGACCCTGTCCCAGAGCCCCGACCCTGTCCTGCGTCTGTCCTGCCGAGGACTAGTTAGCTCCCCCCAGTGATGCTTGCTTTATTCATCTCTGCCTTGCAACCGAGGTTCTAAATGGAGCAGGTCCCCCGCTGCTGACTCAGCCGCCAGAGCCCAAACTCATAAAATCCTATTTCAAAAAGGTCCAATGATTTTATTTTCTGATCATAAATATGAAATTTAATTAGCAGCTTGCTGCTAATGAAGTCGCCGAGAAAGCAGACAGGGGACGAGAACGTCCCGGGTAAAACAACCCGCCGCGTGTTCACGCTCGCCTCCCCCTCGTCCCCTCGCCCCCGGCAAGGCCTGCAGAGCAGAGGCGACAAGGACAAGGGCCCGGCGCCCGTGCAGGCAGGGAATCAGGTGTGGCTCTGGCACACGCGTCCCCTCCTTGGGTTGCTGGGACGTTGCCAGGCACGTCGGCCTTGTGAGAGGCCCAGCTCTGTCTCTACAGCAGAAGGAAGGGGCTGGGAAGAAAACGGAGTCTCTGGCAAGAAGCTTAAGGAAAACCCACTAGAGCTTAGAAAGAGCCCAGTTACTCTCTTGGACGCTGGGCATCTGAGGGTGAATGACCCTGTGAGAGCCACATTTCACCCAACACCAGACCCAACACCCACCCTGTTCCTGTGCTATCCATGCCCTCAGTTCTTCTATAAATAGGAACCCATAAATAATCTAGGGACGGTTTATCTATAAAATGGGAATGGGAATGCCCACGGCTGGCAGAACTTCAGTGATGATGAAACACATTTCGAAAGCACCGGCCTGAAATACAGTAGGTGCTCAATACACGGGAGCTTTCATCATGATCATTCTTGCACGAGGTCTTTGGTTAAACCCAAAGTCCAGAACTTACGAACATCTCAAGTCCTATTATGAAGAAACGGACTCTTCTGAGCATCATCCAAGATGTTGAGGTTAAACATGCTTGCTAATTTCTTAAATGTGACGGGGAAATAACTCATTCTGCGTGGTGAGTGGGGAAACACGGCTAACATCGCCCCAAGGGGGTTCTGCATTCCAGTGCCTAAAACCCAAGTATGTATGGAAAGGCTGATGTGTGCCTTTTACACGTGCAGAGGCCACAGGCATGCACACCGGTGTACACGGGAGCAGGTGCATGGACTCTCCAAACACCAGCACCTACTAGCTGTGACAAGGGACGTGCTCCCTCCCGATGGCGTCTGAGGCATCAAACTAGGACCGTGTGTCCTCAAGGAACATGAGTCGATATTCTAGAAAAAGGTTTCTGACAGAAAGTAACAGCATTTTTGTTTGTTTGTTTGTTTGTCTTTTTGCCTTTTCTAGGGCTGCTTCCCATGGCATATGGAGTTCCCAGGCTAGGGGTCTAATAGGAGCTGTAGCTGCTGGCCTACGCCACAGTCACAGCAACGCGGGATCCGAGCCATATCTGTGACCTACACCACAGCTCACGGCAATGCAGGATCCTTAACCCACTGAGCAAGGTCTGGGATTGAACCCACAACCTCATGGTTCCCAGTCGGATTCGTTAACCACTGCACCATGATGGGAACTCCTTCTTTGTTTTTTGCTTTTTAGGGCTGCACCTACGGTATGTGAAAGTTCCCAGTCTAGGGCTCGAATCAGAGCTGCAGATGCCAAGCACAGCAATGTAGGCTCCGAGCCACGTCTGCGACCTACACCACAGCTCATGGCAATGCCAGATCCCTGACCACTGAACGAGGCCGGGGATCAAGCCTGCATCTTCATGGACACTGGTAGGATTTGTTTCCACTGTGCTGTGATGAGAACTCCATTTTTTTTTTTTTAATTGAGGATTATTTCCATTTTCTGGCACGTGGGTTCTGGAAGTAGGGACAGCCCATGTTTTGACACCTACAGGGAATTCTTCGAGGGTCGTGGCTGAGATTCCTGGGATGCTAGGCCCTGATGCCCCTCAGGTGGGTAGAACTGTCAGCCCTGCAGGTGCAGGCAGCTTCAAGAATGAAATGTTTTAGCTTAACTAAATGTGTAAATCAAACCCTCCTCTCTCCATTTACAGGTTTAGCACCGTGGTCTCTCCTGGGGTCCAAGCACCAGCAGAGTCCCCAGGAAGGAGCTGCCTGGTGTGAGCTCTGGCTCACAGGTTCAAAGTCCCCACCAGCCAGAGTGTTGTCTGTGGGCCCCCAGCATCAGCACCACCTGGAGCTCGGGATTCACCTCGGACCGGCTCAGACAGAGTGGGCATTCTCACAGGCTCTCCAGGGGGCTGACCACCCTGCTCACCCCCTTCTGAGTCTCCTAGAACCTTCTAGACCCATGCTAGTCTCTCCTGGCCCATGCCCTGCCTTGTCTTTGATGGTGTTGCTGGCTTCCCATTTTTGGCTCTACACACTCAAGAATCTTTGGGGTAACTGAGCCCCAAGTTGGACCAGGTCTTCACACTTCATTCTGCAGCAGCCCTCGCTTTCTTGGGGCCTTGCTGGTAGGCCCTAGATACCCAGACACGTTGACATTTCAGTGGTACATTAACTTCACTCCTGACTGACAACACCTGAATGCAACGTCCAGGACTTGAGGCTGTGGGGCTGTGCTGCCCGTTGCCTAGCTCTGCTCAAAAATCACCATTCAACTTCCTAAAAGGGTCAAGGAAGAACTCTGTTGGCCTGTGGCTAGCCCTTTTGTTAAGTGAAAGCTTCTGCAAAGTAAGAATTAAGACCCACAATTATTTCCTATGAAAATCTAATATTTCACACACCAAGACGTTGGGGTGTACTTAAAGTCTTACCTGGGGACAAGGTGCTCAATGAACCCTACCTACCAAGTCCTACTTCACTGCCAATCTTTTATGATGCCCTCTTATCTGCCCTGGTAAATTCAGATCACTTGTGAGGTTTGTGGAAAGTAGCACATTCTGAACAACAGTGACAATACTGAACAATGATAAAATGGAATCAGATATCGGAAACAACTGTTGGTAAACGCGGACCAGCAGGTGGCTAGGGATGACCCTGGAGGAAGGTAAATCTATGAGGTTAGCCTTAGGATCACTGCTTTTTTTGCCTGGAGATACTTTACATCTCAGGGGGCAGAGCAGTGGAATGGAACTCAAACTGATCCCAGCAGTCCTGCTGAACTGAGGTGACAGACCAAATACAGGGCTGCTGAGGTCTGCACTTGGGGAAGTGGGGGTACCAGGAGGAGGCAAATGCAGAAAAAGAGAGAGAGAGAGTTTGGCTAAATGGCAAACTATATGTGCACAAGTAGGATTCCACGAGCTGAGCAGAGAACAAGTACCGTGGGGTTGGGAATGGAGAGATTTCAGATGATACGCAGGACAGACAAATGCTGGAGCTCCAACTAGCCAGACTGGGAAGATCACACTGTTCCCTGTGAATTCAGAGACCTAGAAATTCCACAGCTGAAGAGCAGGGCTACTCGTGCTCCAGAATATGGACCACTCTAGATGTAACAAAGTTTAAAAACAAGTTTAGAAAGAATCAAGCCTATTTATGTATAAATTAACTATTTGCCAGATCAAAACTTAACACATCTTACAGACAACAAAATCCAGACACTGGGCATCCGCAATGACTAGAATTCAATAAAAATTTTTTACTGGACATGTGCATAAGCCAACAAATTTGACTCATAAGGAGAAAAACCAGTCAATAGAAACAGACCTAGAAATTACAGCAGTGTTGGAATTTGCATACAAACCCTTTAAAACAGTTAATTATAAGTAGGCCAAAGATTTAAAGAAAAATATGAAGAGAATAAGGAAAAAGATATGAAACAAGAAATAACCAGGAGTTCCCATCATGGCTCAGTGGTAACAAACCTGACTAGTACCCATGAGGATGTGGGTTTGATCTCTGGCCTCGCTCAGTGGGTTAAGGATCTGGCATTGTCACGAGCTGTGGTATAGGTCACAGACTCAGCTCAGATCCTGTGCTGCTGTGGCTGTGGTGTAGGCTGGCAGCTGTAGCTCCAATTCTACCACTAGCCCTGGGAATTGCCATATGCTGCAAGAGCAGTCCTAAAAAAGCATAAAGAGAGAAAGAGAGAAAGAGAGAAAGAGAGAAAGAGAGAAAGAGAGAGAGAAAGAAAGAAAGAAAGAAAGAAAGAGAGAAAGAGAGAAAGAAAGAAAGACAGAAAGAGAGAAAGAAAGAAAGAAAGAAAGGAAAAGAAGTAACCAAATGGAAGTTTTAGACTTAACATTTAGAATTTATGGATTACAAATTCAATAGATGGGCTTAACAATCACTGGAGATTGCAGAGGAATAAAATCAGTGAACTTGAAAACAGAGCAACAGGAACTATACACCTAAGGCATAGAGGGGAGAAAGGCTGAAAAGGCTGAACAGAGAATCAGTGAATTGTGAAATAATATCAAGTGGTCTAACATCCATGGAATGAGAGTCCCAGAAGGAGAGGAGAAGGAGAAATTGTGGAAGAAAAAAGATTGCTTTAATTTTTTTCCAAATTTAATGAAAAATATCAACCCATAAATCCAAGAAATTCGATGAACTCTAAGCAAAATAAACATGAAACCATACATAAGCATATCTTAAATTGGTGAAAATAAAATATAAAAAGAAAATCTTTAAAGCAGAGAAAAGGAGTTCCCGTTGTGGCTCAGTGGAAATGAATCCGAGTAGGATCCATGAGGATGCAGGTTCGATGCCTGGCCTCGCTCAGTGGGTTTAGGATCTGGCGTTGCTATGTGGTGTAGGTCCCAAACAAGGTTTGGATTCCAAGTGGCTGTGGCTGTGGCCAGAAGCTGTAGCTCCAATTCAATCCCTAGCCTGGGACCTTCCATGTCCCTCTGGTGAGACCCAGAAAGCAAAAAAAAAAAAAAAAAAAAAGAAAGAAAGAAAGAAAGAAAGAAAGAAAAATGCAGAGAAAGGATACATACAGTGAAATAGTGATACAACACAAATATAGATTATTCCTCATAAGAAACAAAGCAAGAAAGAAGACAATGGAACTACATCTTTTTTTGGGGGGAGGTGGGGCACTGGTATGCAGCTGCTTTATGTGGGATCTCAGCTCCCAGACCAGGGACTGAACTCAGGCTGCAGTGTTGAAAGCACCAAATCCTAACCATTAGGCCACCAGGGAACTCCCTGGAGCTCCATCTTTAGAGTGCTGAAACAAAAGGTCCACTTGGAATTCTTTATCCAGTGAAAAATACCTTTCAAAAATAAGATGGCACATAGACTCTTTCTTTGATAAATCAAGATGGAAAAATATCCATCATCAGCACACCTGTGGTACCAGAAATGTTAAGTGATACTCTTCAGACTGAGAAGAAATACAATGCCAGAGGGAAACTTGGATCTGTGCGGAGGATTGAAGAGTGTCGCAAATGGCAACTATGTGAGTAAAGATAAATGTCTTTCGTTTGCAACTTCCTTAAAAAATAATTAGTGGCTTAAAGCAAGATTAACAACAATCTATTGAGTCATTTGTAACAGATGTGGGTAGAAATACATGATAATCAGTAACCAAAGAAGGGATGAGAAGTGGAAATACACTGTTCTCCCTCTTCACACTGTGTGAAGTGATGCAATATTAACACGTGGGCTGTGATTAGGTAAGGGTGCATTTTCTAAACCATACGCGACTGCACACATGCACAAATAAGGCAAGGAAGTGGGCTAACAAGTCAACAGAAGAGATAATATGAAGTACCAAAAAAGACCTTGATTCATTCAAAGGAAAGCAGAAAAGGAAGAAAAAACAACAAATAATGGATCCCTCAAAAAGAAAACACTTAGAGGGAAATGTAAATGGATTAAACACTTCAGTCGAACGGCAGCGCTTATCCGTGGATCAGAGCATGATTCGATGACACGCTGTTTCTAAGAGACACTTTGAATATAAAGACTCGTTTCAAAGTAAAAATACGGAAACAGGATTCATAGCAATTGGAATGGCTACACTGATAACAGAAAAGTTGACTTCAGGAAAAAGAGGATTCATAGAGATAAAGAGGGGTTTTTTAAAATGAAAATAGGAGTTTCCTCCGTGGTGCAGAGGAAACGAATCCGACTAGGAACCAGGAGGTTGTGGGTTCCATCTCTGGCCTCGATCCTTGGGTTAAGGCTCTGGCATTGCCATGAGCTGTGGTGTAGGTCACAGACGTGGCTCAGATCCCGCGTTGCTAGGGCTGTGGTGTAGGCTGGCAGCTGCAGCTCCAATTCATCCCCTAGCCCAGGAACCTCCATATGCTGCTGGTGCAGCCCCCACCCCCCAAAAAAGGAGTGAATTTGTTAAGAACATGTAACAATATGACCTGTGTATCACCTAATTATAGAGCTTCAAAACACATATGGCAAAAAAAAAAAAAAATGGGTAAAACTGAGAGAATCTGATAAATCCAAGATCACAGTTATAGACTTCAGCAGTCCTCGCCTGGTACCTGTGTGGACAATTAGATAAAAATTAAGACTGGAAACGACATTCACAAAAGGCGCCTCTTAAGAGCGGCGCGAGGCCCGCGCCACACATCTGCTTTTCACGTAAATGTGGAATATCCCCCAGGACCTTATGTTGGAGAGAAAACAGGTTTCAGCAACTTTAAGAAGCATTAAAATTATATGTTCTCTGACAAAAGGGAATTAAATGGGAAATGGATAATTAAATGGCACCCAGTAAATCCCTGGATATTTGGGAATTAAATGACACAGGCCTAAATAACCCACGGATCAAAGAAGAAACCAAAGGGGAAATCGGAAACTATTTTGAACTGAATAGAAATCAAACCGAAATATCAAAATGTGTAGAACGCAGCTAACGCAATGCTTAGGGGGAAATGTATACTTTTGAATGATTATATCCGAAAAGGGTGGCTTCACATGAATCGTGGGCGTTTCTACCCTGAGAGGCCAGAGGAGCCAAAGTAAAGAGATGATAAAGATACGTGGAAACCAGGAAAACAGAAAGTGCAGGTGCAATAAGGAGCAAATCCGTGAAGTCAAAAGCTTTGGAAGGATCAGCAAAACTGGCAACTCTCCTGTGAGACTGATTACACAATAAAAGAGAGAAACAAAATCACCAATCCCAGGAAGGAGAGGTGAGCTATGACTACAGATCCACCAGGAAGGGAGAGGATGTTACGGGGATATCATGAAAAACTTTGGGCCCGCAAATTCTATGACATTGATGATAGGCGCAAAAAGTTCTCAAAAGACACAACTTTTCCATTAAGGAATTGGAAGTCATGATCAGAAACCCTTCCACAAAGAAAGCTCTAGACTCATATGGCTTCACGGGTGAGTGCTGTCAAACATAATAAGGAAGACACAACACCAGTTTTACGTGAACTGTTTCACTGTATGTGGCCAACATTATGCTGATTCTAAAACCAAACAAAGGCATTACAGGAAAAGTATGAACGAGTGCCCCTTATGAATATAAGTACCGCAATCCTCAAGAGAATTTCCGCACAAAATATCCGAAATATTAAGGATTACACATCATGACCAAGTGGGGTTGACTCATGTCTTTACAATCTCAACGCAATATCTTTATGACCTTGAGGGAGGCAAAGACTTCCCAGGCAAGATCCAGAAAGTCCTAAATATAAAACTGCAAAAAAAAAAAAAATCAATTGGACTTCATCAAAACAAAAAACCTAAAAAATGAAAAACTGCTCATCAAGAACACCAGTAAGAAAATGAACAGGTCAGAGAGAAGAAACAGTCGTAACATATGTATTTGATAAAGGACATGTGCCCAGAACATATAAAGAACGTCTCAAAAACTGAAAGTAACAAGTCAAGAAAAAGAGGGCCAAAGGCTTGAACAAGCATTTCAAAAAGGAGGAACTACAAACAGCCAATAAGCACTTGAAGAAGGGCTCAAGGTCATTAGCCAGCAAGAAAAGGCAAGCTGGACCAAGAATGAGATACCCACACACATCCGGTAGAACGGCTAACATTTAACAGCTCACGACACCCAGTGCAGCGAGGACAGGGAGCAACTGGAACTCTCAAACACAGCTGATGGGGTTGCCAACAGCACAGCCACTGTAGGATGCAATCTGTCATTTCACATCGAGTCAACCCTACACTGACCTCGGGCCCCGCGAAGACCTAGGAACCTGTGACCCAGGACCCCGTCACTCACTCAAGAACAATGATTGCATGTTTGCACAAAGATTTGCCCATGAATGTTTGCACAGCTTTATTCGCGACAGCCCCAAACTGCAAACAACCCAAACGTCTGTCCAAGGAAAGTGGATCAACACACCACAGTCATAAAAGGGAATAAAAAGGAACCGACTACTGATACACACAAGGATGAATCCCCAAAATGTGCTGAGCCAAAGAAACCAGACACAAAAAGCTACATTTTGTGTGATGCTGGTTCAGTGAAGTTCTCAACAGCTCAGCTGTCCAACACGAAAGAAATCAGAGCAGTGGCTTTTCTGGGGGGATCCGAACTGACCAGAGGGACAGAAGGGAACTTTCTGGGGGTGTTGGGAATGGTCTGTATCTTAAGGGGGTTTGGGTTACCTTTGTCACTGAGGATTAAAACGGGATACTCGGCACTTGGGATCCGTGCCTTTCACAGTGTACAAGTTATATCTCAATTTATTTTCATTTTAAATTTTTATTAGTTTTATTTATCAGTTTTATTTTATTTTTTATTTTTCCTATGGATACTCCTTTCACTCACTTGAAATCCGAGACATCTCAGCAGGTGGTGGGGCAGTTAGGTGGAATTTCAGCAAACACCCTGGGGATGGACTCAACCCCATCAGCACCTGGGCACTGTTCACACATGGGAACCCCACGTCCAAAGGCGTGCAGACAGAAAGAGTTCGAACACAGCTACATGCGACGACACCTGAGTCCGCTTCCCAGGGCGGCAGCAACAAATTACCAGAGACAGAGGGGCTTAAAAGAGAAGAAATTCAGTCTGGCTCCCATCAGAACATTTACGACCTCAGCCGGACTGGTTCCTCCCAGAGGCTCTCAGGGACAGTCTGTTCCAGGCCTACGGACTTCTAGGGGTTTCTGGCAACCCCTCGCATTCCTAGTAGATGCAACGTCTCTCTACTTTTGCCTCCACTGTCACCTGCCCCCCCCCCTTTTTTTGACCACACCCATGACCCGTGGAAGTTGCTTGGCCATGGACCGCACCCATGGCGCAGTAGAGACCATGCTGGATCGTGAACCTGCTGAGCCACCAGGGAACGCCTCTGGCCCTCATCTCTGAGTCTCTGTATGTCCTCTTTGCTTTTCATAAGGACACCAGCCAAGGCATTGAGGGTCTGCCCTTAATCACGCGCAGCTCATCTCAACTGAGGAGAGATCTACAAAGACCCTATTTCTAAGTCTGCTCACCTTCTGCGGTTCCAGGTGGGCGTGAATGCTGGACGACACTATCCATCCATGAGTGTCTGCCCATAATCCCCCCAATTCACACCCACCCGACGTGCAAAGCGCGTGCCCCTCCCCATTCTGGCATTCCCCAAAGCCTTCAGCCGTCCCCAGAAGGCCCCTGTGACACTCACACGTTCCTGGGAAGAAAGGCTGCAGGGGGCAACCCTCTTCCAGGTGGGTCCCATTAGAACGGCATCATTTGCCTAGGAAGGCTCAGGGAGCCTGGACCCTGGAGAGAAGCACAGGTCAGGCAAGGTCCAGAAGAGGTGAAATAGGAAGACCCCCCCGGGGGATGAGCACTGAGCATCAACAGCCCCTGTTTGGGTTTGGGATGTGCAGGCCTGGGCAATGGAGAAGCAGCAAATGTGTATTTTTCAGCATTAGCATTCAAAAGAGCAAGATCCGTACACAGTCAGGCCGCCATCCCATCAGATGCAGGGCTGTGGGAGGCACCTGCCGAGGCTCCTGGGAAGAAAGGGGCATTTCCAGTGGTCATCCTGGATCCGTCTCTGGTCCAGCCAGAGGCAACGCTAAAATCTGTAGGTTCTGGGGACACACCTCTGACACCTGTTAGCCCTACAGGTAAGAGGAGGGGGCTGTGCCAGGGCCAAGCTCAACGAACACAGAGAGAGAACCAAAGGCCCGCCCTTCCGTTCTGGCCAGAGTGGCCTCTGCGTTGCTCTCAAGGCCATTGGTTTCCTCCAGAGGAATTAAGCTTGAGCAGGATGAGTAACTGCTTCTCAGCTGGGGAACCTCCTGCGGGTTCGGTGGCAGAGCTGGCAGTCAGTAAACCTGTCCTGACACACCCTGACCACTGACCCCTGCTCTTCTTCCAGGTGGGGGGGCCGGTTCCACCCACCAAGTACTCGGAGTCGTTGTGTCTCTTTAATCTTGTCCCTCAAGCTCCTTGCCCAGAAAAGCATGGAGGGAGCCACAGCCCCCTTCTCCAGGAGGAGCGTGCTCACGACCCCCAGGGTGGCACATAACCCTCTGCTCCTTGGGGCACCAATTCCCTGCCAGGCCCCAGCCCCGCTCAGGCATGTCTGGCTCGGGGCCACGGTTTCAGCAGTTGGCCGTTTCATGTGTCACCTCTCTACGAACACTTGTTTCAAAACAGTTGAAGTTCACTCCCCCTGGCCGAGGATTTTCATATACCAGTGATCTGAGGGTGTGTGTCGGTGGCAGAGGAGAGAATTTTTCCCAAAAAGGGGGCTTCAGAAACATACCACGCTTTACGCACGAGAAAAGATGCATTTAAAGGGTTGAGCCGGAATGGTTTCTGCCTGTGAATGCCAGAGGCTCAGAAATCCCCAGGAATGTTTAAAGACACCCCTTAAACACGCTGGGTTCTCTGTGGTGATGTATGGGCCAGGTGACTGGGTACCAGGCAGCTTAGACAACAGACACTGACTTTCTTACAGCTCTGGAGGCTGGAAGTCCACGGTCAAGGTGATGGCAGGGCTGTTTTCTGATGACGCCTCTCCTAGCTTGCAGGAAACTCCATTCCCACTGTGTCCTCATGTGGCCTTTCCCCTGGGTGCATTCACCCCCTTATCTCTTCCTCTTCCCCCAAGGATGTCAGCTCTACTGGATGAAAGTCCTGCCCTTATGACCTAGGGTAACCCTACCTGCCTCCTTAAAGGGCCCCGTCTCTAGACAGGGTCACGTTAGGGCTTCGGGCATGAATGCATGAATTTAGGGAGGGCACGATTCAGTCCCTAACAATCACAGAGTATCCACCTCTCCCCCCAGCATGACAGGGTTCAGGAACCAAAACAGACTTTTTGAAACAAAGAAGGCGTCATGGATGACAGACACTCAAGTGACCAGCCCTTTAAGATGGCCCTTCCAACAACGCTGCGATTGCTCAGTTCATCTGAAATGCACTCTGTGGGTTTATAGGCAACGGTCCCAAAGCTTGAAAAACAGCTGTGGGTGTGACATCAGCCCTGGAAAACGGGGACAGCCCACTGGCAGCCTCACCTCCGCCACAGCCTGTGCTGCTCCCTGGACCGGAACGCCTGTCCTGGGCATGTGTGCTTGGCAGACCCCTCCCTGCCCACCAGGGCCCAGGGCCACCCCTGGATGACCCCCGCAGCAGGGGGTCCCCGTTCCCCCAGGTCTCTCCAAACCCTGATTTGCAGGGCAGCGCTTGCTGCAAAGGCTCGTGCTTTGCCCGTGTGCCTCGTCCCATCCAGGATTTGCCCTCGAGGCAGGAGACTCTCCTTTTCGCCAGTGCAACCAAGGCCTCATCAATGGGCCACCGTCCCTTTCCTGTCCCTCTGCTCTGCCCTGTGACCCTGGTTCAAATCCTTGCCTCACAGACAGCTTTGGGGGAGCCCCGATGTAGCCACGGTCTGGACGGGAGACAGCTCTGGGCAGGCAAGGCTGACATCAAACCCCAGCTCCGACCAAGGCTCCTGGGGGCTCCGAATTCACACCAGACACACAATCTGCACCCTGAAGTCTTAAACCAGCACCTCAGGCAGATGGACACGCACCATTTCTCAGGGAGAAGGATGCCAGGCAGCCCAGAAGCCTCCCGCAGTCCAGCCCGCGTGGGCTGGTGCAGGTGGGCAGAACTGCCGGAGTTTGGTACCCTGCGATACTGTGGCGGTGTGGACGTGGAGACAGTCCTGGGACCAGCAGGCCCAGAGCGGAAAAGGCAGCTGCTGCCATGCCTCAGGCCTGAAAGGCAAGCTCCCCAGAGCTGAGCCGGCCTGCACGCAGCTCCTGGGGGGGTCCTCTTTGGGAACAGGGTGGTGGTCTGGGCCCTGGGCTCTCAGCTCAGGCCATAAAGGGAAAAGATGGGGTTATTTTCATTTCTCTGCAGACTCAAGCTGACGGGGTCTAACTTTACCCAAGGAAAGATCTAGACCTAGAAAGAGCTCTGTGCTGGATGCCAGTTCTCATAAAGGCCTCCTGCGGCCGTTTTCAACAATGACCCCCGATTCTCTGCCACTCCTCCCAAGGATGGGTCCTCACCTACGCCTCCCCCCTCGGATCTGGGCCCTGCAACTGACTTGCTGAGCACACAGCAAAGAGGAGGGGGGCAGAGTGGAGCCTGGACCCAGGCGCTAGGGGAACTGGCAGCTTCCAAGCCCGACTCTCTGCGACAGTCCCTCAAGGCCCAGCCACCATGCAGGGAGGGAGTGAAAGCAGCCGGGAGACCCCGGCGTGCGGAGGGAGGAAGGTTCCCGGCCTTCAGACCAGCTCCCAGCCCTTGGCCCTGTGAGCCCGCCAGCTCGGGGGAGGGGCCTCCGCCCCACCTGGTGTGCGTGGGACAGACACGCTTTTGCAGCCACGCTCAGCCCAAATGGCAGATTTGCGAGCTCAATAAATGATCGGTGTTGTGTAAAGGCATTAGGTCCTGGAGTCGTTTCTATGTCACAGCATTTAATGAGAACACCCGCTCTGCAGCCTCGGGCAGACGCCTCACCTCTCCAGCCCTCAGTGTCCCCCACGGTAAAGAGAGTACGGTTCAAAGCCTTCCAGCAGAACTTTCAGCTCAAATACTCAGCGCATTCTTTTAGTGGGAATAATCTTTTTCCCTGGTTTTCTCATGAAATAATACCTTTTCTCTAGTTCTCTAAAAAATGCCTTATATGGAGTTCCCATTGTGGCTCAGTGGTTAACAAATCCGACTAGGAACCATGAGGTTGTGGGTTCGATCCCTGGCCTTGCTCCGTGGGTTAAGGACCCGGTGTGGCCGTGAGCTGTGGTGTAGGTGGCAGACGCAGCTCAGATCTGGCGTTGCTGTGGCTGTGGTGTGGGCCGGTGGCTACAGCTCCAATTAGACTCCTAGCCTGGGGACCTCCATAGGCCACGGGTGCGGCTCTAAAAAGACAAAAGACTAAGAAAAATTAAAAAATGCCTTATATGTTCAAGAACACGGTGTCAAGTGCTTCTTAAACACTGATGTGCAATTGTCTCCCTGGGGGATCTAGTTGGGTGCAGACTCTTTATGCAGGAGGCCAGAGACGGGGCCTGGGAACCTGCATTTTTAGGGCCGCACCTGCGGCGTACAGAAGTTCCCAGGCTAAGGGTCGGATTGGAGCTACAGCTACTGGCCTAGGCCACAGCCACAGCCACACGGGATCTGAGCTGTGTCTGTGACCCACACCACAGCCTACGGCAATGCTGGACCTTTAACCCACTGAGAATGGCCAGGGATCGAACCTGCGTCCTCATGGATACTAGCTGGGTTCATTAAAGTTGAGCCACAGTGGGAACTCCAGAACCTGCATTTTAATGCAATGCTAGCCCACCGGTAGCATTTTGAGTGGCAGGGCCTTTGTCCCCTTGTCACCACCAGCAGCCACTAGCCACGGGACTAAATATGGAAAGACAGTCTCTTGTTTAATCCCTGTGACAGCACTCTGAGCAAGGTCTTGGAATCACTTGCACTTGACAGACTGGAGACCGGAAGTCTGGAGAGGTCAGGTGACTGGCCAGAGGTTGCAGTTAGTGCATGGTGTGGCCAGGGTCTGAGTCCAGGTCAGCTCGCAGACACACATTCCCGGGCTGCCGTCTTGTAAACACCAGCTGACATGAGATGAACCATTTTGGGGGGGAGGTTAATCTCCCCCGCCCCCGTGCCTGCAGCTAGCCAGCTGGGATGAAAATCTATCACGTAAGGACAGAAGTGGGGACGTGGGAACACATCGAGAATAACAAAACAGAGTTACCAAAGATAGAGGTGACTTTTTCAGGTTCCCTATCCCCAGCCGTGATTAATTTACAGCTTTTTACATGCTAATGTTTGCCTGCCTTCTGCCAGTAATAAATAACCAATATGCTTTAATACCTAGTTATTATTCATCCCTTCCGGATATCTGGATTTTGATTCTTCGCCGCAGCTCAATCACATTGAATTTCTTTAACCAGGACAGCTCCATTAAGAGTCCCCTCCAAGGACATCCTGGCAGGGCAGTGACAGTAATGGATAATGAATGGGTGACAAGGAAGAGTGGGGAGCCGAGACACAAAATATTTAGCATCAGGGCCGGGGGGGGGAACCTTAATAAGAAATGCCACCAAACGCCACTGGAGTCACGGTAAGGTTATGACACTGACCAATAAAACCAAGAAGCGTCACATTACGGCTGATGTGCCATCTGTCACATGCCTACGTTTGCCTGCTCCTGCAACAGAGACCGGGGTCCGTCTCCTCTCCGTCCGGACGTGGGGGCTCCCCTCTTTCCCTGGAAGGAGTGGCCCATGGCTCACCAGCCCTGGCCGTGTATTTCAGCAAGTTCCTGGGAGCTTTCTGCCTCTTTCACGTCCTCAACGTGTTTTTCAAGCAACAAAGGCCAAGCCCTCCAAGCCAAGGCTGGGAAGAAGGACCATGCTTTTTGGAAGAAGCGGTCCTTCCTTTGTCCTAACCCTCCAGAAGCCTCTGGCCATCTTGTCCTCCATCCAACACAGGGCAGCTCCTATTCTTTAGGGTCCACTGAGGATCAGACGCGTCCAGCCCCATTCTGCCCTGTGGCCACAGAATGCCAGCCTCACTGCTACGGTCCCTGCGGCGGGTGGGGGTTGGGGTCAGGCTGGGCCCTCACTGGACAGTCCGCTGCCTACCCAGGCCAGCCTCCTCCCTTCATGTAGGAACTGCAGGGTGGCACGTTTCCAGAACAAGGGGCCTTTCCCCGAGGGGCAGCACCTCTGAACTCTCCGAAATCCATTTGGTATCTGGAACGGCTCTCAGAAAAAAAATGATTTTCAACACACGAAATAACATACAGAAGATGACAAATTATATTGAAACAGTTATCAAATTTTTGAAAAATTGTGGTGTTCTAATATGTGTGTCTGCCTACCAATGAAGTCCATGTGAAATCTAGCACTGGGGCCTCAAAGCTACCTGGATTTTGAAAGCGGGGGAGGCAGACGATATTCTGAGTTATCTGCCAAAATCGTAATGGGATACGAAAACATTTGTGATTTCTGCGGGCGACAAAGTTCAAAGTGTCGCTGATATGACTGTCTTGTCACCTGATTTCCCAACGGAAAGAGATGGCGACTCCGCATTAGAGTGAGAGGAAATAAAGATATAATTTCTTCCATCCAAGTTCAGGGACCTTCTGAATTCTATCCACGGATCCCTGACGGAGGCGGAGCTCTGGGCTCCAGGGTGAGAGACCCTGCTCCTGGGGTCTCCTTCCTGCCGTTTCCTTGCCAACACCTGCAGAACCACCTGTCTTCCCTGCAGGGCCCCAGGGTCAGGAGCCCCGTCTGTCTTGTTCCCAGCGGCAACATGATGCCTGGCAAAGCGCCTGGCATATCTGCAGATGCATGAGAAATAGTGGATAAAAAATGACTCGCGTGCAACTTTGCTTTGCATCTGTGCACAGCAGTTCTGGGGGCTCCTTGAGAAAGGCAGGGAGTCCTGGGTTTTCCCATTTGCCTCTGTGGGGATTCACTCAATCAGTACACTATACATTTGTTGATTTTAACTGCGCTCTAATTCACATATCGTAAAATTCAGCATTTCAAGTGTACACGTCAGTGTGTTTTAGTATGCTCAGAAGGCTGTGCAGCCATCACGACCCTCTGATTCCAGCACACGTCCATCACCCCTGAAGGAAACCCCATTAGCCATCACTCCCCGCCCCTTCTCTGCCCCAGCCCCTGGCAACTACTAATCTGCTCTCTGTCTATGGAGTCCCTCTCTGGACATTTCTTAGCAGTGCGATGCTACACCATATGGTCTGGTTTATTTAGTGTTATGGTTTCAAGGTCCATCCATGTTGTAGCATCAGCACTGCATTTCTTGGTACGGCTGAAGAGTATTCCATTGTGTGAATGGACCACTTTTTTGTTTGTTTGTTTGTTTTATTTGCTTTGGATGCACCCATGGCATATGAAAGTCCCCAGGCCCGGGATCGAACCTGTGGCACGGCAGTGACTCAAGCTGCTGCAGGGACAATGCTGGATCCTGAACCCACTGAGCTACAAGAGACTTCCAAGAATGGACCACATCTGGCTTCTCCACTCATCTGTTAATGGACATGCAGACCGTCAACAAATACTGATTTAGCACCAAAATGCGCCGAACGGGAACTCAAGGCAGGGAGGGTGCGTGCCCTCAGCGGGTCAGAACAGCAGCCTCCGAGGCCAGATCCCTGGGTGTGACCCCTCAGTTCCCCCGTCTCTAATGTGGGGGAAACATCCTTCTCCCAGGGTGGTGTGGGGGCCTGAGAAAGTGAATAGGCCGGAAAGCTTTAGAACAGTGCTTGGCACACAGCCTGGTTGGGGAATAAATACAATACATTGCAACAGTTACACAACCATTCAGGCTAGGGAACCAACAGGTGCTGAAAGGGACGAGGGGAGTTGTTGAGAGACCCCAGGAACTTAGACAAGGCGGTCAGCAAGGCCTCAGTCAGTGTTCATTTAAGACCCAAATGAGGAGGGCAACCAATCTAACGAAGCATTGGAGGCCCAGGGCCACTGGCACAAAGATATGGAATAAAAAGGCCGGTAGTGGTCCCGGAACTCGATGTCCAACAGGAAGATGTTGGCCAGGAATGCAGGTCACAGACGTCGTCTTGAATTTTCTATGAGTTCCTGCTCTGGTTGAGTGGGTTAAGAATCTGGGCATTCTCACTGTGGCGCAGCAGAAACGACTAGTACCCATGAGGATGCGGGGTCGATCCCTGGGCTCGCTCTGTGGGTTAAGGATCCAGTGTTGCCGTGAGCTGTGGTGGAGGTCACAGAGGTGGCTCGGATCCCGCGAGGCTGTGGCTGTGGTGTAGGCAGGCAGCTGTAACTCTGATTTGACCCCTAGCCTGGGAACTCCCATATGCTGCAGATACCGCCCTAAAAGAGAAAAAAAAAAAAAAAAAGAATCTGAGTGTAGTGGCTCAGGTAGCTGCAGAGGTGAAGGTTCAACCCCTGGCCCGGCACAGTGGGTTCAAGGATCCAGCATTGCTGCAGCTGTGGTGTAGGTTGCAGCTGCAGCTCAGATTCAATTCCTGTCCTGGGACCTTCCATATGCCACAAATGTGACCATAAAATAAAAAAATAAAATGAAACAAAAATAAATGTTCTATGGGTCATGTTAAAGCAGGGCAAAAGAAACAGGGACAGCTAATTGGAATCACATACCGTATTTCACCTAATATAGCTACAACATGATTGTGTGCACCTGTGATCAGCATGGAGCACGCTGGCAGAATCTCCAGCATCCCTCTGTCTTCCACGCTAAGACTGAGCCTGGCGTGTATTTACACACACAGCGCATCTTGGTTTGGACAGAGCATCTTCGAGGGCTCGAGAGCCTCGCTGGACCTCACAGAGGGAGGACGTGTCAGAGGGTGAGCTGAGGGGGGCTGGAGGGTTGGGACCACAGGGAGAGTGGGGCCAGATCATGCGGGGCCCTGACGGTCCCGGGAAGGACGCTGGAGAAGCTGTTGGGGGGTTTCGGGTCGGACAGGGACACGATGTGGTCTGCATGTGAAACAGACTGAGGAGGCTCGGATTGGGAACAGACCCTGCGGAGACAAGGGTGGAGGCGGGGGAAGAACCTGGGAGGCCAGGATGATGGTGACCTTGGATGCTGGATGTTGACGGTGGACACGGAAGGGCTGACCATTTCCATGGAGTCAAAGGACAGTATTAAAGTAGCAGATGGTGAGGGCATGAAGACATTACTGCTGCTGCCAGCCTGAAGGTTTCTTGGTCCCGGGGACCATGTCTGTTTCACCCCTGCCCCTCGTGCTGCTGCAGAGACGAGGGTGGAGTCCTGCCTGGTTCTGAGCCCCAGTTGCTTGGAGGCCGTGCAGGCTGAAGCACATGCACTGGCTTCCTGTGTGGTCTACTGCTCCCCTGCCTAAGGAATCATCACAGCCTGGACTATGAATAATGAATCTTTGCCTGAAGGCCTCTCACTCTCCTTAATCCACTGTCACATCAGCTCAATGATGCACTTTTGGTAAGAACCCAAAGTCAGGAAAGACATAGGAAGAGACGCCACCATCTGCAATCCACCCCCCAGAAGGCGCCGGGCCTCCTCTTCCCCACACCCCCCATCACTTCTCCCCCTGGGGTCCCTGAGGGGAGGGGCCCCATCCAGGTGTAGGTCCCAGGCTCTTGCCATGGAGGTCACTATGGAGATGAGATGTCGGGTCCCCATGGGGACAGGAGGTCCGCAGAGTTCCCAGGTGAATGAGTGTCTTGGGAGAGCCAGGACTGGCCAGAGTGAGGATTCCAAAGCCCCAAACAGGCTGGGAAAGAAATGGCAAGAGAGCCCAAAAGAGAGGCAGCTGAGGTCACCTGCTGGGGGGCGCGGAGCCGAGGGTAGCATCCTGGGGCGTTTTGAGGATAACAGATGGCCACACACCAGAGGGCTAAAGAAATCAGACCCTGACTGTCCAGCGCAACTATGGGCTAGGAGAGAGGCCAGCAACTCCCCCGAAGCTCTCAGTCTGCCACCACAGCCTCACGTGCCTTCCCAGGTAAGGACTCAGCCAGCTCATCTCCAGGGTTGCTTGAGCAGCTGTCTAAGGACGCCTGAACACAAACGGCACCCTGCCAGGTCTCTTTGGGCAGGAGAGTTTGACCACAGAGAGACAGGTGAAGCCTCCAGAAAGAGACCAGGAAGCTGGAGATGCTTTCATGGGGTGACCCTCCACTTGGGGTGCGGGCTCAGCTGTACAAGCTTTAATTTTTTTTTGTCTTTTTGTCTTTTTAGGGGCCCACCCACAGCATATGGAGGTTCCTGGGCTAGGGGTCCAATCAGAGCTATAGCTGCTGGCCTACACCACAGCTCAGGGCAACGCTGGATCCTTAAGCTACTGAGTGAGGCCAGGGTTTGTGGATGAGGTGGGGCAAGGACCCATCACTCCAGCAAGCCAGCTTGGTTCAGCCCGCACGGATGACCCTCATTTATTTCACCCCAACTCTTGTCCGGTGGAATGTCAGGATGGCGTTTTCTGAACCTGTTTCCACACCGTGAGACTTGGACAAATGCCACCAGAACCAGCCGGGTAACTTACACAAGGTACTCCCCCATCTGTAAAGTTAAAATCATAACATCGCCTCCACTTGGGTATGATGAGTGAGTCTTTACAAAGCATTGACTGCAATGGCTTCCACGTCAGAATGGGTGTGTGCACGTACCCGCACCCCCCACCCCTGGAAATGACATCAATGACCTCCCCCAAGAAACTCACCCTCCAGGTGCAGAGGCAAACCAGTACGCCAGAGCAAGCAGGGCACGGCAGGACGATGACGTGCCAATCTGCGAGGGATTAACAATCAGTACATCCTGATGGCAGCGGCTCGCCAATTTCTTATGATAACCTTGAGGATAAGATAATAGCATTTGGAGGGACTGTTTTTCCTGAGAGGTGAGCTGGCAAGTTGTGGAGCAGCGTTACCCAAAGGGTCCTGACCACAGCTCTGTCTTCATAAACGTTTGCTGAAGAAATCAACAAACCTTGGGCAGGGTCTCGAGTGGGGAACCCAAAGCGCTCATGTCTGGGTCCCGCTGGGTTCGACCTTTTGGGCAATGATGGCAGTGAAGATGCAAAGGGGTCTTGTCAGACTTGCAGGTCACACGGAGTCGGAGGAGCGCTGATGTGATAAATGCGCTCATCGCCCTTCAAAGAGATTCGACAGACAAAACTCTAAGACCCACACCACACGGTGGAATCCAACAGAAATGGATGTAAAGTACTGAAGCCTGCCTTTAAAAAGTGTGCAAGGATCGGATGGGGAGGACTGGCAAGGCAGAGGCTTGTGGGGAGGAAAAAGAAAAGAAAAAAGAAGCCACACCTCTGTTCTCCATGTGCTGTACCCTAGAAAATGGTCAGAGCACTGTACGCCAGCTGTAATGGAAATAATAAAAATTATTACAATAAAAAAATAATAAAATGTGAAAAAAAAGAAAAAAAAACAGGGTGGGCTTTTTTGATCAATTTCATGTTCAAAGTGACAGTAATGGAAAAATGATAAAAATTACTGAATGTACTTAAAAATAATGTAAGAGTGTATAAAGAAGGAATTCTGCATGTGATGCAATCTCTCCCCTTCCTTCCACCCCTAACTCAGGGGAAGAGAAATTATGAAGAGTCTTTCTTCATAATTTGTGATAATGAGGAGACTGAAAGAGAAAAACCGAAGTCCAACTGGCAGCAGAAAAGGCCACGTCCAAGCTTGAAAGTGCCAGACACAGGAGTGGCCCTGGGGTGATGAGCCAGAGCCCAGCTCAGGACAAAGCAGCCAAGCCGGCTGCCCCACCGCAAACCCCTCCACCTCCCACGGCCAGAGCGCAAACCTTGGGGAGATCTTCCCGCAGGTGGGAGCTGTGATGGGGAGCTTGGTGCTCAGGGAGGCAGGGCGGTGCCTGGGGTAAGAGATGGGGTGTGCAGGCGAGACCCACCAGGAACAGAAATATCTCTTGCCCACAACCCACCTGGGATCATCTGGCTCACAAAACGGCTGCGAGTGAAGGGATGCAGCAGTGGAAGATGGGTTATGGAGAAGCAAAGTCCGATGTAAATTCAGTCCCCTCACCCAGGAAACACTAGATGTCTGAGCAAAGTCAAAACCATGTGCAACCACGTGCAACAAACAGTACCTGCACCCGGGAAGCTGTTTACAGAGCCAGCAGAACAAATCACTGGCACACACACTTAACACCCCCTTGAAAGGTGCAAGTAATATGGGCTCAGCCAATGGAGATTTAAAAGGGCTGACACAAGAATCAGCAGGCAGACTGAATTTGCAGAGTTCAGACACAGCCATGACTGAATTACTACTGAGCTGGAAGACTGAATCAAGGAATTCTCCCAGGATCCAGAAAAAAAAAAAAAAAAAAAGAAAAAGAAAGAAGAAAGGAAAAGGCTGGGCAGAATGAAAGAAAAGTCAAGAGAATGGAAGCTACATCCAGACTTCCAACATTTCTCTTATAGATGATCCAGAAGGGGAAAAATGACAAAAAAAAAAA
Organism: Sus scrofa; assembly: GCF_054392235.1. NCBI lineage: Eukaryota > Metazoa > Chordata > Mammalia > Artiodactyla > Suidae > Sus > Sus scrofa. Next base: position 2,204,230 of record NC_139385.1, read on the forward strand.
ATTGGAGAGAAAGACAAATCCAAAGGCATTCTAAGAAATACATTTTCAGACATGAGAAAAGACACGAGTCCTCAGCTTAAGAGGACACACGGAGTGCCAGGAAGATGCAAGAGACAAGACAGCATCTATTTACATTGTGGTGACCCCAAAGCTCACAAGAAAAAAATCCTCAAAGCTGGAAGAGATACATTACCTACAAAGAAACAGAATCGGATTGACCAATTGGCAATACCCAATGCAAGAAGATAAGGGGGGCATTATCTTTAAAGTCTCAAGGAAAAATGATTTTTAAACTAGAATTCCACATTCAGCTAAACAATGACTGGGGTGTAACATGTGGAAAAATGTATTTTCACACACACAAGGACCAAAATGTTTACTATCCACAGACCTTCAGTCAAAAATCACCAAGTGGGAGTTCCTGTCGTGGCTCAGTGGTTAATGAATCCGGCTAAGAACCATAAGGATGTGGGTTCGATCCCTGGCCTTGCTCTGTGGGTTAAGGATCCGGCGTTGCCGTGAGCTATGGTGTGGGTCGCAGATGCGGCTCGGATCCCGCGTTGCTGTGGCTGTGGTGTAGGCCGGTGGCTATAGCTCCGATTTGACCCTTAGCCTGGGAACCTCCATATGCTGTGGGAGCGGCTCAAGAAAAGGCAAAAAGACAAAAAAAAAAAAAAAAATCACCAAGTGATGCACATCAGTCGGGAAGGAGGAAAGAAATGCCGAGGGGAAAAACAGGATGTAAAAAATAATGGTCCTTGCCTGTTATGATCTGAATTGTGTCTCCCAAACTTATATGTTAACAGCCTAACCCCCTGTACCTCAGAATGAAAGTGCATTTGAACATAAGATCTTTAAAGATGTGATTAAGTTAAATTAGGCCATTACGACGGGGTCCCAAGAAGACGACACAGGTTCTAAGTTAAAAATGTTTCAGGAGACAAAGAAGGATGTCATACATTGACAAAAGGGTCCATCAACTGATTCAATGCAACAGTTTTAAATGTATATGTGCCTAACAACAGAGCCTGCAAAATCTATGACGCAAAAATTGACAAAATAAGGGGAAAACATGAGCTCTCCGGTAACAGTGGGAGACTTCAAAAACCCACTTTCAATAATGAAGAGAAAAACTAGAGAAACGATCCATACGAAACAAGGATGGGCAAACCATTACAGGAAAAAATAGAACAAAGAAAACGTGATTAATTCTGCAAAAGACGAGAAGTTTTAAAAAAGGTTAAAAAACACACGATGAGATATTACGAATAGGCTCAATGTATCGTTAACTACAAGACGTTTAAGGGTTAAGACGAAAATAGAATTAGAGGGAAAACATTCAAAGGGACGAAGGAGACTTTATGTTATGAGGAAATAACGACCATTACCTGCTATGGTCACGTGCCCCACAACGCGGCTTTGATGCCCTTAAAGCAGACCCTGGAGAAGTGCAAGAAGGAACTGGCAGAGACGCTGGCAGAGCCAGTTCGCAAAGCCCCTAAGAAGGGACGGACAAGTATGGTTACAGAAGATGAAAAGTAATTAACATGTTTGCGCTAATGGATGGACAGAACCCTGCACCCAACAAACGGGGAAAACAAATTCTTCTCAAACGCGCATGGAAATTTTACAAGTTAACCATGGATTAGCCACAAAGGAAATGTCAAATAATGAACAGCAGAAAGAACGTATGGCATATTTGCTAATGAAATACAACAAATAAAAAACTGCAAAGGAATAACCATCTCCAACCTAGACATCAAAGAAATTAAAAAATATATCAATATATTAAATATCAGTATAGTAATATTTAAATATATAGTATTTCAATATAAACCTATTGTTTAAATATATCAAATATTAATATATTGATATTGATATTTTAAAAATATAAATAAATAAACGTATTATTTAAATATACAAATACATACATTAAAAGTTGACTTATATACATCTATAAATTAAAAGTTATTTGTAAAGGAATAGCAATAAATGGCTAGAACTAATAAGAGTTCAGTAGGTTGGCTAAATAAAAGATCCACTTATGTCTCTCCAGATATTAAGGCATACGGAGGAACAATAGGCCGTAGCAGTGCAGAAACAGAAAATCAGATTGAGGAATAAAAGCCTGATAAACAGCTCACTCACGTGTAGACATTTAGTGGTGACACTTCAAATCAACAGTATTCCATAACTGCTGGGGTAATTTGCTAATAATTTGGAGAAAACTATCTTCCCACCTTGCCGCTCTGCAGAAATAATTTGCACCTCTTCATGACTTAAAAATTAAATAATGAATTCCGAAAGTTTTAGAGGAAGCAAAGTTGAAAATATGCTAATAACCTTGGGATAAGAAAGGCCTGCCTCAACCAGGCATAATACGCTAATGTCATTTGGGAAAAGATTGATGAATTTCAGTACATCGTAATTTAAAACTTCTGCGTGATGGAAAAAAGTGCAACCACGTTCAAGTGTAAGCTATATTTTAGGAAAACAGCTGTAATACATGAAATAAAGATTAATGTGCAGAACGACGACACGAAAAAGACAAGGAACAAGGTAGAAAAGTCAATTAGGAAAATGAACCAGCCAGTCAGAGACTTTTATGTGATCAATAAACATGAAGCAATACTTTGGCGCAGTAATAATCAAGAAAAATGTTGAAACAATAAGATGCTCTTCCCACCTGAGTTTCCTCAGCTATAAAACAGAAGCCATAGAGAACCCCACCTCTCGGGATTGTCGTGGGATGAAATGAGTCAATATACAAAAACAAAGGCATTGGGGCAGTGGCCGGTACATGCTCAACAACCTATAAGCATTTGCTATCATTATATCTTTAGCACACTGCTGCAAGCCGAGTGGCAAAGCTTTTCGATCTTGGTAATACAAAGATTTGGCAATGGTGTAGGTAAAAAAACAAACAAACATGCTCACGGTGTCTTGGCGAGACTATAAATTGGTCTCAGTGAATAGAAATATTCATTGCAATATCTTTGGGCAATTTGGCAATATCCATTAACACATATAATGCATGTACCCCATACCTGGCAATTCCATGTTGGCATCTAACCTGGATGAACGCGCACCTCTCTGCACAGGAGGCATGTGCAGACGAGGAAGGGCAGTGCCCTTCAGCAAAGGACAGATTACATGAAACACGGTGCTTTTCTTTCTCTTTTTTCTTTTTTTTGCTTTTTAGGGCCTCACGTGTGGCATATGGACGTCACCGGGCTAGGGGTCGAATCAGAACTGCAGCTGCCAGCCTCCACCACAGCCACAGCAGTGCGGGGTCCTCGACCTCCACTACAGCTCACGGCAACGCTGGAGGCTTGACCCACTGAGAGAGGCCAGGGATCGAACCTGCATCCTCATGGTTACTAGTCAGGTTCGTTACTGCTGAGCCACAATGGGAACTCGCTAAACATGGTGCTTTTATATCATGGGAGACCTTGCAGGTGTGGATAAGAATGAGGTGGCACTTACACTACTAGCGTGGAAAGATCCCTAGGACATAATTTTTAAAGTGAAGAAAGCAAGTTGCAGACCAGTGACCACTGTACGATGCTCCTTAGGAAAACAACCACCCCCCAAATAAAACCTGTATTTCTGTAGCTACATCCATATGCCTGGAGAGAGGTCTGGAAGATGATACCCGAAACCGACAATGTTCCTCTGGGGGGTGTATTGGCACGGATGATACGCTTGGAAAGAAAAATTTAAGAGCCTAGGCTACGTGACTTGAAAAACTTAAAAGAATAGTTGCACGTATGAACTTTTAGAAATAAAAATAAGTAAAATATAAAACAAAGCCTAACACCAATGCAATCTTGGCTACTTCATAATTGTGGGAATAGAGTGTCCAGGTCCAAAGGTGGGACAGACCCATTGCATGTGGGAGGGTCAGACAACATCTGGAGTTCTGTGTCCAGCTGAAGCACTGTGCCTTATTAGGATACGTCCCAGTTTTCCCGGGTCAACACTGGTTTATTTTTTTAATTTTTTAGTAATAAAGAAGTTAGATATTTTATTTAAAATTTAACTAAGGTTTTACAAGTTTTTAAGGAATTAATGGAAAACATATGAATTCTTTTTTCTTTTTTTTTCTACTTTTTTTTTTTAAATTTTCCCACTGTACAGCAAGGGGATCGAGTTATCCTTACATGTACATATATTTTTTCCCACCCTTTGTTCTATTGCAACATGAGTATCTAGACATAGTTCTCAATGCTACTCAGCAGGATCTCCTTGTAAATCTATTCTAAGTTGTGTCTGATAACTCCAAGCTACCGATCCCTCCCACTCCCTCCCTCTCCCATCAGGCAGCCACAAGTCTATTCTCCAAGTCCATGATTTTCCTTTCTGTGGAGATGTTCATTTGTGCTGGATATTAGATTCTAGTTATAAGTGATATCCTATGGTATTTGTCTTTGTCTTTCTGGCTCATTTCACTCAGGATGAGATTCTCTAGTTCCATCCATATTGCTGCAAATGGCATGATGTCATCCTTTTTTATGGCTGAGTAGTATTCCATTGTGTATATATACCACATCTTCTGAATCCAATCATCTGTCGATGGACATTTGGGTTGTTTCCATGTCTTGGCTATTGTGAATTGTGCTGCAATGTACATGCGCATGCATGTATCTCTTTTAAGTAGAGTTTTGTCCAGATAGATGCCCAAGAGTGGGATTGTGGGGTCATATGGAAGCTCTATGTATAGATTTCTCAGGTATGTCCAAACTGTTCTCCATAGTGGCTGTACCAGTTTACATTCCCACCAACAGTGCAGGAGGGTTCCCTTTTCTCCACACCCTCCAGCACTTGTTATTTGTGGACTTATGAACGATGGCCATTCTGACTAACATTGGTTTATGACAATTTCCCTGATGTAATTATTAATGGTGCTCCTTCTTACTCTTAGAAGTTTCCTGGTTTGATTTAAAGGAGTTCCAATACCCACCCCCCGCAAACAACAACAACAACAAGAAACCACCAAAACTCAAAACAGCCAAAACAGGTACAAACTCTATAACTGAACAGACACTGATGAAAGAAATCCAAGAAGACCCAAAGAGAGGAGGAAACATACCATTTTCATGGATTAAATAACTGGACATGACCAAGATGTGAATGCTTGCCAAACTCACCTACAAATTTAATCCAATGTCAATAAAAATCACAGCAGGAGTTCCTGCAGATGCAGACAGGCTGATTCTAAAATTTGAATGGAAAGGCAGAGAAACTAGAATAATCAAAACAATTTTGAAAACCTGTATTTGAAACTGCTATAATGCCACATTCATCAAGAGAGTGTGGTATTGCTGAAGGGACAGACACACAGATCAAGGAACAGAATAGAGTTCAGAAATAAACCCATAGGAAGAAATACGGCCAAGTGATTTTGGACCAAAGTTCATAAGCTACTCGATAGAGGCAAGGCTCTTCGACACATGGTAAAGGAATAAAAATGACATCCCTATGCAAAAAGTGGACCTGCAATGTATACCTTATGCCTTGTACAAAAATTAGCTCAAAATTGATTACATATGTAAATATAAAACACATAACTCTAAACATTTTAGAAGAAAACAAAAAATATTTGTGGCAATGGGTTAGACATGGAGTTCTTAGACAAGATAACAAAAGCACAGCACACGGAAGGAAAAGTTTACAAGCTGGACCTCCCGAAATTAAAACCTTTGCTCTGCAAAAGACACTATGGAAAGAATGAGAAGACATACAGACTGTATGAATTTAGCACACTTTATCCATTCACCTGCCAAATGAATGTATTTGGGTTATCCCCACCTTTGGGCTGCTGTGAACAGCACTGCTGTGAACCTGCGTGTACAGGATTTCTTCGAACACCAGGTTTCAGTTCGTTAGGGTACAGACCGGGATGGGATGAGAATTACTGGGTCACATGGCAACTCTGTGTTTAACCTTTTGAGGGTGGCCAGATGGTCTTCCACAGCACCTGCACCTTTTTACATTCCCACCATCATGGCCTTTTTTTTTTTCCTTTTCTTTTTAAAGCCACACCTGCAGCATATGGAAGTTCCCAAGCCAGGGGTTGAATCAGAGCTACAGCTGCCAGCCTACTCCACAGCCACAGAAACTTGGGATCCAAGCCTCGTCTGTGACCTACACCACAGCTCAAGGCAATGCTGGATCCTTAACCCCCTGAGTGAGGCCAGGGATCGAACCCACATCCTCACGGATCCTAGTCAGATTCGTTTCTGCTGTGCCACCATGGAAACTCCAGGAGGTCCTTTTAAATCACAAAGTGCAATAGAAATTCAGAGAAGGTAGGCAGCAGAAGCTTTCATGGGGCTTGAGGGAGAGGCAGGATGAGAGGTCTGCACACAGCTGACGGATGGGAGGGGGAGGGCAGGGGGACACCAGGGCAGGGGCCGCTGGGGGAGCAGGTGGCCCTCTGGCCAGGGACTAGCTGGCCTGAGTGCATCCACTGAGTCTAGGACGTTTCCTTGATTGCTGACTCAAGGGCCTCTAGAAGAGGCTGGCCTGGGGCATGCGGACACTGGTGCCCCTTGGCCTCTGAGTGGATAATGGAAAGTGTACAGTAAGAGGCAGGCGGGCCACCGGGAGGGTAGGGGAGCTCGCAGGAAGGTCATTCTTTTGTCCTGAGCTCTCAAGTGCAGAGGCGGGGCACCTAGAGCTGTCATCTGTCTGCTCCCAACTGTCATAAAAGAGATGTGCCAAGCAGGGCAGATACCAAGCTGGATTTCGCCTGCAGCTGAATAAAGGAATGAGCCAGCTCCCGTTTCTCTCTCTGACTTTAAAATGAACTCCCGGAAGCTCCCACAGTGCGTCAGGCGAGCCAATTTTTAAAAAACTAGGAGTTCCCTGGTGGCTCAGCAGATGAAGGATCTAGCCTTATCACTGCTGTGGCACGGGTTTGATCCCTGGCCTGGGAACATCTGGCGCTGCAGGTGCAGTCCCCTTCCCCCATATTTTTTGACTGTAAAAAATTAAAAAAACATTTTTTTTAAAGTGACCTCAGCCCCATGCCCGGGGGAGGTGCCTCGTAACAGTGGGTAATGGCAGTGGGGGATGGGCGCGAAGTGTAATCACCTCTCAGGCAGCAGAGCCCTCCGCCCTGCTCTGGGGACCTAGGGCGGTACCTCTGTTAGAATGAGCTGCACTGAGCTCAGGAGCCTGCACCGCAGCCAGCTGCAATACTTAATGCTGCACCACGATTTCTGGTACCCACAGGGAGCGTGCGGTTCTCGCCCTTGGGTTGGCACAGAGGTGGGGACAGGGAGCCACAGCAGAGAAAGGTCAGCAGCAGGGCTCCTGCACCTGTTTGCTGGGGCTGCCATAAGGAAGCACCGCAGATGGCAGTTCCGCAACAGACATTTAGTGGCTCCCAATCCTGGAGGCTGGAAGTCCAAGATCGAGGTGGCAGAGGTTGGGTCCCTCGGAGACCTCTCCTTGGCTCACGGACGGCCGCCTTCTACCTGCGCCCTCATTTGTGTCTGCGTCCCCACCTCCTTCTCGTACAAGGACACCCGTCCCCTTGGATGAGGGCCCACCCACGTGACCTCAGTTCACCTTAATCACCTCTGCAGAGACCCCACCTCCACACACAACCACATTCTGAGATGCTCAGGTTAGAACCTGTGTCTTCAGGGAGCGGGAGCACAATTCAGCCGGCTCCCCCACCCTCGGGGCCCTGCTGCTGAGCTGCTCCCAGGCCAGCCCCCCCCTCATTGGGCTGCGTCAAGCCCCTCTGGCTGGGCAGCCCTTCCGGACTGATTGCAGAACCCACCCAGGGAAGGAACCAACTGCGCTGGGGCTCTGTTACTTAAAACAGCAGCGGCAGGCACTGACTCACCCCAAGCAGCATCCAGGAATCTCAAACCACCCTCACGGTGCCATTAATTAAGACTCACAGCATCTCCGGGGCCTCTGGGTGACTCATCCACCTGGCAGATGAGGAAGCATTGCTCTCGGGGAACAGAACTCTGAGTGCCCGCCATTCACTTAGGAATCTGGGACACATGAAGGTCTGGTTCGGAGAAAAAGGGAAAACAGGGGTGCAGAGGGAGAGGCAGCCAGAGGGCCAGGGCCACCTGACTGACTTCCCCTGAGAGGGAGGGCTGGCCCCTCCACCTCTGAGACCACGCAGGGCACCAGAGCGCCAGTCACGCGTGTGCGTGAGAAGGATGGGGGTGGGGCTCGATGGCACCTGTGCCTCCTGCTTCTTCCCATCAGTCCTGGGTCCCACTGCGGTTCCCGGACCCAGTGATGGAGTCCAGTGAGATGACACTGTCACCCAAAGCCTGAGCTTGGCAGCCAGACACTGAGAGCTTCAGGAGTTCCCGTCGTGGCTCAGCAGTAATGAAACTGACTAGTGCCCAGGAGGACGCGGGTTCGATCTCGGGCCTCACCCGGTGAGTGAAGGATCTGACCATGAGCTGTGGGCAGGTCACAAACGCAGCGCGGTTTGGCGTTGCTGTGGCTGTGGCGTAGGCCGGCAGCTACAGCTCCGATTCGAACCCTAGCCTGGGAACTTTCATATGCTGCACAGGCAGCCCTTAAAAACAGAAAAGCAAAAACAAAAACGAAACACTGCTGAGAGCTTCAGATGAATCCAAGATCCCAGGAGAACAAAGTGCTGGGACTTCGACAAGCAGGTGTCTGACTCCAAAACAACACTGTGCTGGTGTAACAACATGTCATTCATATTAAACGCGCAGGAATCTACTCGTTGCCCTCTAGGGCCGTTTCTAACTCTCCAGAATGTTCTCCCAGATCCAGGCTGAGAACTTCTCAAGGCCACGGGCTGTTTTTTACCATCTCTGCATCTCCTGGGTATCTACCATCTGTGAAGATCTTACAGCACCACGCTCAGAGCCTTGCTCCAAATAAGGATGTGACTGGCTGGGGTGTGGACCAGGCTTCTAACTTCCAAGCTCAAAACCTCTGCTCTTGAGTTCCCAGCTTTATCAGGGACACAGGCGGAGCAGGACAGGGAGTCAGTGTGAGAGGAGAGGCAGGCAATGGGGAGGGGCCCAGGTGGAACCCTAGGTACGGACCACGCTTCTCAAAGGTGTTTCAAGAGCCACAGGGATAACCTGGGGCTCTTGAAACACTCAGAAAGTCTGGGGTGGGGTCTGGGGGCCTGAATTTCCAACAAGAACCCAAAAGAGTCATCTGTCCTGTGGGCCCGAGGACCACACTTTGAGAAGCAGGAGAAAGGAGTACCAGAAGTCGCCAGTAAATACAGAGAAAAACGTTACTTAAAGTGCTTCTAGCTGAATTTCCAGTTAAACCCGTACACATTTTGCTCTGTTCCCTCCTGAAACTGCACTAATTCAGCTGTACAAGGATGGTGCACACACACACTCTTTGCATGCATGTGTATGGGTATGCGTGCATGCATGCGTTCACATGGATGCAGAGAATGAAGAAGCCCACAGCAGGTGAGAAATGTCAACAAAATTTTGGAAGCCGGAAAGCAGAAAGAGACCACTTTCTCTGGGAAACTATGTGGTCTAAAAACGCTTCCCCCTCATGCATCCAAAATGCCACATAAAATACTTTAAAATATTTACTAAAGAACATGAGTGACCTGGCAAGACACTAAGGGAAGTCCTTGGGGGCAGCAGGAGTCTGGGAAAGTCAGAGAGCAAAGAGGCTCTGGGGCCGCCCCGACGGCCTCTCGCAAGCCCAGGTGAACGAGCCAGGGCCAGATGGCGATGGGGAGTCAGGCCAGATGCCGTCCCCTGAGACACGGAACCCCCAAGGGCTGCGTTCCCAGAGAGTGGTGAATCACACAACCCACAGATGGAGACAGCGGGGAAACCCACCCGTCTTTGCAAGCCCTTGTTCCGAATTTGCAGGCACCAGTTTCCTGTGACTTGGGGACCTTCTCAATTCGCTGGACTTCGTGGACCCAAAAAGCACCAGGCTGAGGATTTGGTTTCCATCACCCTTTGCTCTCGTACTGCTGGGGAAATACAAGGTAGTACAACCATTCTGGAAACCTGTCAGTTTGAAAGCAGAAACGCAATATCCTGTGGATGCCCTCTGCCCACAGTTCCATTCCTGGGGTGAGACTTGAGAGGAAATCAGCATATGCGCACACAAGACGTGCACAGGAAGTTCAAAGAGGCACGTTCGTCATCCCCCAGATGGGATGCACTCAGGTGCTCACCAGCCATAGCAGAGCTGAACAGAACGGAATGCTCCACGGTGATGCCCGTGAACTTGCCCATGAACCTGCAGCCTCAGCATCCACCTGGATGACACTTGTGGGCATAGGCATAGGCCGAGGGAAAGAGGCCAGGTATGGAAAAAGAGCACAGCCTGGACGATGCCATTTACATGCAAACGGGCCAAACTACTCCATGTGCAGGACTGTGGTGACCTTAGGGGAGGAAGGGATTATGCAGAGCAGGAGAACATTCTCTAGTTCTGACCATGACCGGCTTCCTGGCCGCAAAAGCTATGTGTGAATCATCTGTGGATTTTTTTTTTTCTTTTTTGGATATCTGCCACACGTCAATAAAACATTTATATTAAACAAACGATCATTGGCAGAAGCAAACCCGCATCATCTTTGGGGGAGCAAACCCTCAATCAGAGGTTAAAAATTTCCTGCAGGTAACATTTCAAAGAACACGAGCGCATGAATTTAAAAAAACCATAAAAGGAAACAAAGCCCCATAACCACTAGTTAGCAGAACAGCAAAGGCAGCATTAGCTCCACAAGGAATTCGGATGCAAGTTGAATCTGAATGCAGCATTATTATATTTTGTATGTTTAAATAAATAAAAAAGAGAACACAAATACAAAAAGTACATAACTCCTCAAAATAAAATTTGAGGCAGACTTCTAAAAGGACCAAATAGAGAAAGTAGTGAAAAACTATAATGATTGAAATTAAGAATTTATGGAGTTAGAACGGTTAGAGATGAGATGCTAGGGAATTTGGGATTTGCTTTAAACAATCCCATGAGGGCAGCTGTGGGGCGTAAAGATACACAGGAAGAATGTAAGTATAGATAATTACTGAATTTGGACAATGGGAAAAGGGAGGGGGTTCATTATTTGAATCTCTCCATTTTTGTAGGTTTGAAAAATATCCTTAATAATATGGTTTTTATAGCCCTCAAAGAATGGGTTAGCATAGCTACGCCTGAGGTGAGAATGGGTCAACCAAAACCTAAATATGGAAATATTACCTAGCCATAAAAAAAGAATGAAATATTTTGCCATGTGCAACAACGTGGATGGACCTAGAGAATATTACACTTGGTGAAGTCCGACAGAGAAAGACAAATATCACATCATACCCCTTACGTGCGGGATCCAAAAAAATAATACAAATGAATTTATATTCAAAAGAGCAATACATTCACAGACATAGAAAACAAACTTATGGTTACCAAAGCGGGGGATAGGGATACATTAAGAGCATGGGATTAACAGACTAACTACTATACATAAAATAGATGAGAAACACGGATGTGCTGTGCAGCACAGGGAGTTATATTCAGTATCTTATGATACATATAATGGAACATCATCAGAAAAAAACCGTGCATCATTATGGTGTAGACGTGAAACGAAGACAATACTGCAAATCAACTATAGGCTTCTATAAACAATAGATGTGGGCAATTACTAAGATACGAAAGACCAAGGATACGGTACAGCAAGGCCAAAAGATGGAAAACATTGGGGAGGCGGAGGCATGTGGAGAAACAGGTAAAACGACAGCACACGCGTCAAGAGATATCTCAGAAGAGAGACAACACACAGAGGGAAGGGAGTTGAGAATTTTGCAGAACTGATGAAAATGTGAATTTTCGCATTCAGGATGCACCATGAATCCCGAAATGGAGAAATAAAATGTCAGTCCAGACCCAAATATTCTGTGGCAGAACTGCAGAACAAACACCCTCAAACAGAAAGCATTTATAAAAGAAGCCACCGGAGAGAGGTACAAAGCATTAGGTGTAAACTAGTCTACAAGGATTTACTGTGCAATATGGGGACTATGGCAAATATTTTACACTAACTATAAATGGAATAGAACCTTCAAAATTGTGATCACTACAGTTCATACCTGTAACATAAATATTGTATATCAACTATACTCCAATTAAAAAAAAAAAGAATCAGCAGGAGAAAAGGACTAGCCTCAAAGGAACAACAATTAAACTCAGAGATGAAAAAAAGTGTATATATATGTGTGCCTGGGTCACTCTGCTGTACAGTGGAAACTGCCACCACTGTAAACCAACTGTAATGGACAAAATAAAAACCATTTAAGAAAATAAACTCAAGAGAGGACAAAAATGTCAGCCTGGGTGGAAACCTCGGGCAGGCGATGGACGTATTCGATGACAGAGCTGAAAGACCCCATCAGTCAACCTAGTATCCTCTGTGAACAACAGCGAAATCAAGGCGTCTGCAGACCAACAAAAATACAGAATTTATCTCCAGTGAACCCTCATGAAAGGAATGTCTCATGGATATAATTCTGGAAGGAAGAAAAATATTCTCGGGTGGAAAGTCTAGAGGTGAGAAGGAATAGTGGCCAAAGAAAATGGTGAGGATGTAGATACGTCTAGACAAACACTCGATCGATAAAACAAAACCACTAATGTCTACTCTGGGGCTCAAGAATAACAGAACTCAAGTGTCGGACAGCAGTGCCTGAAGTGGCATGCTCAACATTTAGAAAATCATACTAAAGTGGAGTTCCCGTCATGGCGCAGCGGAAAGGCATCCGACGGGGAACCACAAGGTTGTGGGTTCGATCCCTGTCCTCGCTCAGTTGGTGAAGGATCCGGTGTTGCCGTGAGCGGTGGTGTAGGTCCCGCGTTGCTGTGGCTGTGGTGTAGGCTGGCAGCTCTAGCTCGGATTGGACCACTAGCCTGGGAACCTCCATACGCCACGGGTGCAGCCCTAAAAAGCAAAAAAAAAAAAAAAAAAGCAGAAAAGAAAAGAAATTAATATTAAAGTCCTTGTGTTTTGGGGGAGAAGGGCAAAGATATTAATGCTATTAAATATGAATGTTAAAATGTCTAGAGTATCCAGGAGGTGACTAAAAAAACAGACTGCGTAACTTTTGGACCAGAAGCTAGTGGGTGGGTAGGAGGATAAAATCAGGAAAGAAACAAAACAGAAATCCCAATCGATTCTGAAGAACTAGGAAAAAAATACTCTGAAGTGGGGAACAGAGGAAGCATAAAATGAGTTAAAACAAAAAGACTGTCCGACTGGCAAAAAAAATACAGCCACAATAAATGAAATCATGACCAAGTTGGGTTTGTCCCAGAAATACAAGGTTGGTTGAATTTTAGAAAGTATGACGTAATTCTATTCCCTAACAGAGTGAAGGCAAAGGGCTCTATTCAGACAGACCTTGGTTTACTGCGTTTCACAGATCCTGTGTTTTTTTTGTTTTTTTGTTGTTGTTGTTTTGTTTTGTTTTGTTTGTTTTTTTTACAAATTGAAGGTTGTGGCAGCTGTGTGTCAAGCAAATCTGTTGGTGCCATTTTTCCAACAGCTTTGCTCACTGCAGGTCTCTGTATCACATTTTGGTAATTCTTGTAACATTTCAAACTTCGTCCCCGTTATTACGTTTGCGCTGGAAACCACAGACCTCATGTTTGCGCTGTGATCAGTGATGTTTGATGTGACTGCGATGCCTTTATTTGCTGTAGGCTCAGATGACGGTTAGCATTTTTTAGCAAGCGAGAAAAGTTAAAGTAAGGTATATACTTTTTTAAAGACATAATGCTGCTGCATACTTAATCGGCTACAGCATAGTGTAAAAATAACTTTTATATGCACCCCAAATTTGTATGACTACCTTTCCTGGGATGGTCTGGAGGCAAAAACTGCACTATCTCCAAGGTGTGTCTGTACAGTCACTTCAGGAACTGCAGAAAAAGCCCCTGATAAAATCTGACATATGTTCCTGATAAAATATATGGGCAAACTGTGAATGGAACGGAAATAAAAGCTCTCGACCTAATTAAACGTATCCACAAAAATCCTTTCATGAACGCAATTGTTAAGGGTGGAGCTTTGAAAGCTTTTCTTTCAAGAGAGAGCCCAAAACATAGATGCTCACTATTATTGCTGTAATTCAATGCTTTATTGGAGATGCTAGCCAGAACAGTAAAAAAATAAATAAATGAAGAAAAGAAAAAGACATAAAAGATCAAAGAATGGAAAAGAAGAAAATAAACAACTGTTCTAACTCACAAGTGATATTATCTACCTAGAAAAACCAAAAAGAATCTAGGGACTAATTATCAGAATTTTAAAAAGAGTTTAGTATAGTTATGAATTCAAGATTAAATATAAAAAAGATTGACTGTGTTTCTCTACACTAGGAACAAACATAAATGCGAAGTTTTAAAAGATATTCTTTATAATAGCAGTAAAAAACGAAAGACATTAGGAATAAGTTGAACCAAAACTAAGGAAGCCTTTTACAGAGATGCTTTTAAAACTTTACTGAAAGACATTATAGAATACCTTTACAAATGGGCAGATAAGCCAAGTTCATAGATGAAAAAACTTATTGTCATCAAGATGCCAGTTCCCCCAAACTGATCTATAGAGTCAATACAGCTGAATTCCCACCAGTGTTTCACAGAACACGAGAAGCTGGATCTGAAGTATCAGGAGAAGCAAAGGACCCCAAAGATAGAGCCACGCTGGATAAAGGAGAAGGTGCCATCAGACACTAAGATCTACTAGGAAGTAGAAGTGGTGAGGATGGTAGCTTTTCCTGAAGATCCATTTTCTGTTCCTTTGGGTGCAAAGTCTGAGCTCTCTATGCACTGTGAGCAAAGGCACGGTGTTGCTTCTGGGCTGGGTCCATAATAAACCTGCCATGGGTGCACCTTTCTGCCCTTACCATTCTGCTGCCCGGATGCAAACGACACGAATGACGGCTGGAGGAGGGCTGTCCTGCTGACCCCCCCACCCTGAGTTGTACCTGTGCTCTTTAAGACCTCGATATTGGGGGGGGGGGAGCTATTTATTACACAATGTAACTAACTAATCTCTTACAGCGACGCTTGGTATTTTGACCCACGGTTTCAGCTGCAACATGTCAAGGGCTTGGAAGTTACCACTTCTCTCCTTACAAGAAAAAGCTGGACAAACTGAAACACCAACAACGTCCTTGGGTCCATCAGAGAACCAAGGTCACAGGACAAATGACTACCCTGAAAGCCCAAGAGACGGGGACGTCTAGAGGGATACAGCAGCTGAGATCCGCTCACAGGGAGAAGAGGCCCCGGGAGCCGTGCACTGGGGGGGAGACTTAAAGGGTGATTTTGAAAGAATGAAATGGGGCCACTTCCAGCAACATGGAGGGACCCGGAGATTGTCATCCTAGATAAGGTCCGTCAGACAAAGACAGACAAATACAATACGGTATCACTTCTCCGCGGAACCTGGAATATGACACGAAGGAGCCCATCTATGAAACAGCCACAGACTCAGAGAGAACGGACATGTGGTTGCTGAGGGGGAGGGAGGCTGGGAAAGGAAAGGACTGGGAATTTGGGATTAGCAGAGGCCAGCTATTATATGTAGGATGGATAAACGGTAAGAGTCTACCATAGGGCACAGGGATATTCAATTGTGATACACCATGTGGCAGAGAATATGGGGTGTGAGTGTGTGTGTGTGTGTGTGTGTGTATACAAATATGCTCCGGAGCAGAAATTAACACAACATTGTACACCGACTATCCTTCGATACAGTAAATTTTAAAAAAGAATAGTGATTTTTTGATGAGCGACTGGAGGCTGGGGACTCATGGGAGAGGGAAAAGCAGGGAGGGTGGCGGCCACAGCTTAGGGGCCACCACGCTGTGGGGGCTTTTCAAAGTTCTCAGGGTGAGGATCCCACAAAGACCCCCTCCCTGGTGGCTCTGGCAGAGGATGGGACAAGGGGCCCCTGGGAGGCAGTCCCAGAGCCTTCGTCCTAACAAAGGCCTCTTCTCCAGGGGAGAGGACATGGCCGGATGCAATTCAGAAACCTTACCCCCACCTCCAGGGTAAGAAGGTCCTGCCTTCTTCGCCCCCCCTCCCCCGCCCTCCTGTCTCACCAAATGGGGAGGGAGAGCCCAGCCACCAGGATCAGACATCAAGGAGACAGCCTGGGGATGCTGCAGCTGGGGAGCGGGCAGGGGGCAGAGGGGAAACTACAGCACCCGAGAATCCCTTGGGAAAGCCTCAGCCCCCAAACGCAGCCCATTAAAACACTAACATTTCATCATAGTCTATACACCACTCCCCTTCCCCACCAAGGGCCACAAGGCTTCAGCGATGTTGTGTGTTACAGCAGAAAGAGCTCGGGACGTTCCTGTGTTCCCGCCGTGGCTCAGTGCTTAACAAAACCGACTGGTATCCATGAGGATGCAGGTTCGATCCCTGGCCTCACTCCGTGGGTTAAGGATCCGGCGTTGCCGTGAGCTGTGGTGTAGGCCGGCAACTGCAGCTCTGATTGGACCCCTAGCCTGGGAACCTCCATATGCCGCGGGTGTGGCCCTAAGAGACAAAGAGAAAAAGAAAGAAAGAAAGAAAGAAAGAAAGAAAGAAAGAAAGAGAGAGAGAGAAAGAGAGAGAGAGAGAGAGAGAAAGAAAGAAAGAAAGAAAAAGGAAGGAAGGAAGGAAGGAAAAGAAAGAAAAGAAAGAGAAAGAAAGAAAGAAAGAGAAAGAAAAGAGAAAGAAAGAAAGAGAAAAAAAGAAAGAAAGAAAAGGAAGGAAGGAAAGAAAAAGAAAGAGAAAGAAAGAAAGAGAAAAAAGAAAGAGAAAAAAGAAAGAAAGAAAAGGAAGGAAGGAAAGAAAGAAAAAGAAAGAGAAAGAAAGAAAAGAAAGAAAGAAAAAGAAAGGGAAAGAAAAGAAAGAAAAAGAAAGAGAAAGAAAGAAAGGGAGTTCTCAACACCAGCCTCTCTAAGGAGGAGGACAGAAGGAAGCCCAGCATCAAGAAGGAAGACACACACGGGGGAAGTGGAGAAGATGAAGCTTCTAGCACCTGCTACTACAACAGGCAAAGCCTGGCCACATTAACATCTATCCTCGCACGGAAAGCCTTCTCCACCTCCGTTCCTCCTGCCTGACACAGCGTGCCGCCTCTCCAAAGGAAGGCACAGCTACGCCAAAAGGCAAGAAAACATACATTTTGAAGTGACAAAGCCTCGATCAGAACCGGACTCCAAGATGACACAGACGCTGGAATGACCAGACAGGGGATTTTTTTTTTTTTTTTTTTTTGGCTTTTTGTCTCTTTTTTTTTTTTTGTTGTTGTTGTTGCTATTTCTTGGGCCGCTCCCGCGGCATATGGAGGTTCCCAGGCTAGGGGTTGAATCGGAGCTGTAGCCACCGGCCTACGCCAGAGCCACAGCAACACGGGATCCGAGCCGCGTCTGCAACCTACACCACAGCTCACGGCAACGCCGGATCGTTAACCCACTGAGCAAGGGCAGGGATCGAACCCGCAACCTCATGGTTCCTAGTCGGATTCGTTAACCACTGCGCCACGACGGGAACTCCCAGACAGGGGATTTTTTAAAGCTATGTTTTTTGTTTTTTGTTTTTTTTTTTTTTTTTTTTTTTTTTTTCCTGATGTTTAGAGTAGCTTTATTCATAATTGCCAAAACTCGGAGGCAACCAATACGGCCTTCCGTAGGTAAATGGCTAAATAAACTGTGATCCATCTCGACAACAGGGCATGATTCAGTGCTAAAAATAAACGAGCTATCAAGACCGGAAAAGATACAGAAGAACCTTAAAGGCATCTTACGAAACGACAGAATCCAATCTGAAGACAGGACAGACCGTACGATCCCACCTATAACGTTCCTTTGTTTGTTTGTTTGTTTGCACAGACCTTTCATAAAGGCGTCATTTAGAAAAATGACCCAGAAACACCTGGCTTCCGCCCTCTTCTTCCTCCCTATTGGCTCCTCCCCGCATGGAAAATGCAGAACTGTTTGTAGAGTAAGACAGCTATGGTTTTTTTCAAGGAAAGTTTGTCCGGATATATGCCCCAGAGTGGGGTTGCTGGGTCACATGGTAGGTCTAGGTATAGTTTTCTAAGGCGCCTCCATACTGTTCTGCATAGTGGCTGCACCAGCTGACATTCCCACCAACAGTGCAGGAGGGATCCCGTTTCTCCACACCCCCTCCAGCACTTGTTCTTTGTGGATTTATCGATGGGGTTCATAGATGCAGACTACTGCCTTTGGAAAGGATTTGCAATGAGGTCCTGCTGTGTAGCACTGGGCACGCTGTCCACTCACTCAGGATGGAGCATGAGAATGTGAGAAAAAAGACTGTGTACTTGTATGTGTGACTGGGCCACCATGCTGCCCAGCAGAAAAAAACTGTCGTGGGGAAACAACAGTAAAAAATTTTTTTACATTTTTTTTTCCCCACTGTACAGCAAGGGGGTCAGGTTATCCTTATATGTATACATTACAATTACGTTTTTTCCCCCACCCTTTGTTCTGTTGCAACATGAGTATCTAGACATAGTTCTCAATGCTACTCAGCAGCATCTCCTTGTAAATCTATTCTAGGTTGTGTCTGATAACCCCAAGATCCTGATCCCTCCCACTCCCTCCCCCTCCCATCAGGCAGCCACAAGTCTTTTCTCCAAGTCCATGATTTTCTTTTCTGAGGAGATGTTCATTTGTACTGGATATTAGATTCCAGTTATAAGTGATATCATATGGTATTTGTCTTTGTCTTTCTGGCTCATTTCACTCAGGATGAGATTCTCTAGTTCCATCCATGTTGCTGCAAATGGCATTATGTCATTCTTTTTTATGGCTGAGTAGTATTCCATCGTGTATATATACCACATCTTCTGAATCCAATCATCTGTCGATGGACATTTGGGTTGTTTCCATGTCCTGGCTCTTGGGAACAGTGCTGCAATGAACATGCGGGTGCATGTGTCTCTTTTAAGTAGAGTTTTGTCCGGATAGATGCCCAAGAGTAAACAGTAAACAATTTTTAAAAAGAGATGGCTATGGTTCATGTGCAGAGGGGTCTCATGGACAAACTGGACACCCTGCCTATGGTAACGTAAACAGAGAATGAAGCTCTACATGGACATCAGACACACGGTATCAGAAACACAGTGCCTTGGACAACCTAACCCATCGAAGAGCTCTGGTCATGGAAAAAATCAGTGAGCTTGGTATATAGGTCAGCACAACTTTCAAGCTGAAAGGGAAAGAGAAAAAAGAATGGACGGAAAACAGAATGCAATAAGCAAGGGTTACTGGACGATATCAAAAGTGTGGTATATACAGGAGTTCCTGCTGCAGCACAACGGGTTGGGTAGCATCTCTGCAGCGCCAGGACGCAGGTTCGATCCAGGCCCGGCACAGTGGGTTAAGAATCCGCTGTGGCTGCAGCCGTGGCGTAGGTTGCAACGGCGGCTTCGATCTGATCCCTGGCCTGAGAACGTCGTGTGCTTTGGGGAGGCACACACTCAAAAAAAGGGGGTAAATATGCACAACAGGATGAGCAGAGAGAGAAGAAAAAGAGAAGAAAGCAAAAGAAAGAGCTGAATGCATAATAGCCAAGAACTTTCCCAGCGAAGGACAGCAAAACACACAGACCAGGAAGTTCAGAGAACACCAAGCAGGGCAAATAACAAGAAAAGCATAGCTCGGCACGTTAGGTCCAAAATGCAGACATGCAAAGACAAACAGAAAATCCCAGAAGACGCCGGAGACGGGGAAAAACACCTCCCCTGTGAAGAATTAATGATGACAGCAGACTCCGTATCAAGAACCCACGCAAGCAAAAAGGAACCAGAGCGAAGCACTGCAAGGACAAAAGGAGAAAAGACTCAGAAGCCTAAGTCCAGCCAAACTGTCCTTAAGCGCAAAGGAGAAATAAAAACCTTCTCAGATAAACCAAGACGGAGGGAACTGACGGCCAGCAGGCTTGCCCTGCAAGACGTCTTAAAAGAGGAGCTTCAGGCAGAAGAAAATATCAAGAAAGGAAGAACGCTGAAGAAGGAATAAATAAGAATAAAATATGACCTTTTGTTTTCCTTATTCTTAATTGATCTACATGATAACTGCTTTTATTTATTTTATTTTTTTTGTCTTTTTAGGGCCGCACCCACGGTATATGGAGGTTCCCAGGCTAGGGGTCAAATCGGGGCTGTAGCGGCTGGCCTGTGCCACAGCCACAGCAACGCAGGATCCAAGCTGCATCTGTGGCCTACACCACAGCTCAGGGCAACGCTGGATCCTTCATCCACGGAGCGAGGCCAGGGATAGAATTTGCATCCTCATGGATCCTAGTCAGATTCGTGTCCGCTGAGCCTCGACGGGAACTCCCAGTAACTGTTGTTAAAGCAGTCATAGTATCAGTACATCTGGTGATGACAGCGTGTGGCTGCATGAGATGAACAGCTATCTCCAGGCTTGGGAGGGGGAACGGGGGCTCACATGGGAAGAGGGTCCTTTCAAGGGGGACCTGGCCTAAACATGGATTTTCTACTCTATGGGGCAACCGCTGAAAACAACGTAAAAAGAAGGAAAACTGATACATGGAGAGAGGAGTTAAAATGGGATCATAAAATGACCGATTAAACCCTGAGAAGATGGAAACCAAAGGGGGGGAAAGAGAGCCTGGTATGTGGGGGCAAAGGCCAAGCCGACCTAAGGAACAGAACAGCGAGCTCACACGCAGCGCGGGGGACACGAGGGCACCGGGACCAGAAACTCAGCACTGCAGGTCAGAGGGGAAGGGATGGGCTGAGCGAGCCCTTTGGAAATTAATTTAGCACATGTCCTTGGGTTTCAAACCATTCACAAAAATAAATTCCATAGACGGAAATAGGAACCCTTTTTGTTAGTATTCTTCATAACATATATATTTATTCTTTTGTTGGGTTTGGTGGGGGGATGTGCAGGGCGAGCCTATGGCATGTGGAAGGTCCCAGGCCAGGGATCGAACCAGCGCCACAGCTGTAACCAGGGCAGTGACAATGCTGGATCCCTCACCCGCTGACTATGAAGGAACGCCTTTGATTTGATTTTTTAAAAAGAAATTTATCCTTTTAAAATGTCTAATGAATGAGAGGAGAGAAGGATGAAAGCTAAGTGCTGAACGGTGGAAGAGCTGGAAAGAAAAAAAAGCCAATGTGCTTTGGCAGAATCCCAGAAAAGCCCAGAAAACAGAGGCACCGTGGACCACACAAGGCGGGGTGCAGGGTGGGACTGATACAAGGAAGATCCGGCCTTCCCGTCGTGGCGCAGTGGTTAATGAATCCGACTAGGAACCAGGAGGTTGCGGGTTCAATCCCTGGCCTTGCTCCGTGGGTTAAGGATCCGGCATTGCCGTGAGCTGTGGTGCAGGTCGCAGACGCGGCGTGGATCCTGCGTTGCTGTGGCTCTGGCGTAGGCTGGCGGCTACAGCTCCGATGAGACCCCTAGCCTGGGAACCTCCATGTGCTGCAGGAGAGGCCTTAGAAAAGGAAAAAAAAGACAAAAAAAAAAAAAAATATATATATATATATATACGAGGAGGATCAGCTGAAGATACCCCAAAGGAGCAGTTAACCCCCAGATTCTCGCCCCAGGCCTGGCAGGAGAAGCGCGGCTTACTTAAGGAGAAGACTGGACTTTAGGTGTGCGGGGTGAGGGGCCCTCCAGAAGGAGGTGACGCAAATGCCAGGGCAGTGGGAGGGGTGGGCTGGAGGACGGCTCTTTCTAATTTTAAGCCTTGAGGAAGAATCTGACCTTTTCAAGCAATACCTACATTGCTTAAAGATAAAAATTAAACTTAAAAAAGTAAAAAAAAAAAAAAAAAAAAAAAAAAGCAAAAAAAAAAAACCCAAACCCCCCAAAACACCCCCAAATTAAGGTCTCCACTGGGTTTGGTCATTGGGATGGTTTCTCTGTGCTGGTCCAGGGCATAGATTAGGAAGCAGCTGCACCCGGAGCCCGCAGCTTTGCAGGGCATCAGTGGGGCCCGAGGTCCAGCAGAGTGGGGTCCGGGGAATAGAGGGTGCTCCTGTAACGACTTCAAAATTTCTTCCCAACTTAGGCTCTCTCTTCCCTTTCATTTTTCCCCCAAACTCGATAATCTATCATGTACTTTGCCTCGCTTCAGGCTATGCCATTAATAACAATAGAAACAGCATTTTTTTTGCCTGTCGCCTTTCTCCAAGGCAACTTAGATGGTGTCTAAAGCTTTCCTGTGCATACAGAGTACTTGCGAATTTTGTTAAAATGCAGATTCTAATTTAGTCAGTCTTGGGTAGGGCCTGAAGGTCTGCATTTCTAACCAGCTTTCAAGTGAGGCCGTGGTGCCCCTCCATGCACCACGCTCAGAAGCAAAAGGACACGAGGCAAGTTGATGGGGTGGTGGAAACCTTTTATATCCTTTTTTTTTGTCCTTTTTGCCTTTTCTAGGGCCACTTCCCGCAGCAAATGGAGGTTCCCAGGCTAAGGGTCTAATCAGAGCTGTAGCCACCAGTCTACACCACAGCTCATAGCAATGCCGGATCCTTAACCCACTGAGCAAGGCCAGGGACTGAACCCGTAACCTCATGGTTCCTAGTCGGATTTGTTACCCACTGCGCCACGACAGGAACTCTGGAAACCTTTTATATCTTGATTGTGGCAGCGATTACAAAGGTATAAACTTTATCCAAATTCCCTGGACGGTATAGTTAAAATGGGTGCATTTTATTGTACATAAATTATCCTTTATGCAAGATGACTTTCAAGGAAAAATCCATTTTAAATGGATTATAGATATAAATGTGGAAGATGAACCAATCAAGCTTTTAGGAGGAAACACACACCTTGGAGCCAGCATATCTTTCTTAAGCAGGACTCACAAAAAAAGGTGAGCCATGAAGAAAAAACCACATGAATTGGATTCCATGAACTTAAAACCTTCTGAGTTTGATAAGCTCATAACGGAGTCAAAAGGCAAACAATAAACTGAAGGAAGGTGTCTGCAATCTCTGCACCTGACCAATTACTCCTACCTGTCATATGTAAAGAACGACTCCAACTCAATAAGAAAAAGACGAACCAACCAAACAACACAGGCAGAACCCTGAAGAGACACTTCACAGAGGAGGACGGGCGACACGGCTGAGAGACACATGGAAAGGCACTGGACTTAGTCACCAGTCACAGGTAAAGTGAAACCACAAAAGGATTTGTTTTGACTGCACAGCCTTGGAACAGCTCAAACGAAGAGACCAACAACCCTGCATGCGAGGAAAGTGTGGAGCAACCAGAAGGCTCATCCATGACGGACGGGGGTGTGGTTTGCACCAACATCCTCAGAGAACTACTTGGCTGTATTGATTAGAGCTGGATATAAAGATACCCTAAGATCCAGCAAAGCCACCTCTGGGTGGAAATACAAACCCGTGTCTCCAGAACGCAAATATAAGAATGCTCAAAGCAGCCTGATTCATAATGGTCTCAAATTGGAAATAACACAATTATCCATCAATGGTGGTCCAGATAAAATGTGGAATATCCAGGAGTTCCCTGGCGGCTCAGTGGGTTAAGGATCTGGCACTGGCACTGCTGTGGCTCTGGTTTCAGCTGTGATGGGGGTTTGATCCCAGGCCTGGGAACATCCCCATACTGTGGGCGTGGCCAAAAAAGTGGAATATTTAGAAAACAGACTCTCACAGGCAGTAAAAATAGGAAAGCAATACTGCTCCTTCCAGCAGGATAGATGAAGTCAGGGCTGTCGGATAAGCTACAGGGCGCCCAGGTAGATCTGTATTTTGAATAAACAATGAATCATTTTTTTTTTTAAGGACGTGAATGTCCCATGCAGTATTTGGGGACATAGACACCCTAAAAATGATCATTCTATGAAAACTCATTACTATTTTTAATTACAATATTATTTTTCAGCTGGTCTCGTTCTGTGTCCCGTCTGGGTGCGGGGGGCGCCTTGTGAAAATTGGCTGTGCACACACTGAGAATGTGGGCAATTTGCCGGACAAATGCTAAGCTTCAATACAAAGTTAATTGGAAATAACGACACAGCTAATCCTGGCCCTCGTCCCATCAGGAGGGCCCTCCCGGCCTCTTGCCCTGAGTCTCCCATCTGTTCCCCACACCGCTGCTGGTGATCTTTTGAACCTGCACATCCAGCCTGGCTCCCGGCTACGGCTCCGGCGCCCTTGCCCACGGGACGGCATCTGCCTCCTTGGCGCAGCATCTGGGGGCTCTCGGGGCCCCTCCTCCCCCGTCCCCACCTCTCCACATCTTTTGGCCAACGCCGATGCTCATCACACCTCCATGGCTTTTGCCACGTGCTACTTCTCTGGGGGCCCTCCCCGCTTCGCTGCCTGGTAAAAGCCTCATTATTTTCCCAGTCTCATTCCAGCTTCCCATCGGCCCTGGAGGTCTCTCCGTCTCCCTGGGGCAGATCTGGGCACCCATATCCCTCACCTCCACCTTCTCTGTGCGTCTTCAGCTTGTAACTGGCTATCTCCTCCCTGGACTACAGGCTTGATGGGTGGGGGCGGGGCGGGGGGGGCGGCCCTTATATCTTTTATTCCTGGCACCTAGCGGAGTGCCCGTGACTGGCAGGTGCCGGTTACTTGCTAAGGGCTGAAGAAGTGGGTAACGGGGGTGATGCATGTGAATGTAGGGCTCCGGCGAGGAATGTAAACAAATGTTATACAAACGGATTGTGCTAGACCTTAGGTCTGGTCAAAGGCCTTCAGAACTTGCTACCTGAGCGGCACACCTGTCCCAGGAGTGCACACCTGTTCCCCCCACCGTGCCTTCCTGAAGGCCCTGCACAGGGCATCCCAGCCATCTTCCTTGGTCGGGAGGAGGGATGCTCTTTCTACACCTGTTTGTTTCACTGATGCTTTCAGTGACTTGTCCAAGGTCACCTGCTGGGAGGGGCAGAGCCCACAAGCAGTGCCCTTGTTATTCTGTGAAACACACCAGGCGCTGAATCACTAAAATGCCCCCACGGAGCAAAACAGACAAGAGAGAAGGCGTCGGTGGCCACTCTGCCTCTGGCAGCTCTGTGACTCAGGCAGCCTTTCTGGTCCCTCTCAAATCGGTCTCCGTGGGTGGCCACCCCCTCTCGTGGAATGGCCCGTGGGGAAGGGACGTCCCCCCCCCAAGCCGCCAGACACAGCATTCAGCTCTGTCCAGGGGCTCTCAACTCCTGCCTGAGATTTTCAGGTTTGAAGCAAAACAAAAATCTGATTCACTGTTTCCAGTCCTTACAGGAAACTCAAGCCCTTTATTTTTCTGCCACTTAAAAAAAAGAAAAAGAAAAAGAAAAAATCAAACCTTTCTATCTTAGAAGAGGTTTGAATGCTTCTCATTTCACACCGCACCAAACATTGTTCACGACAAAGGCTGCAGACAGAGGAAGCCCAAAGTAAAAGAGGAAAATGAAACGCATTCCAATAAAACACACTCACCAATAAATAAGAGCCTGAGCAATGAATCCGACTCAGAATATACTACTGGCAAGAAGAAATGCCCCAAAGCTTTGCTTAAACCAAATAATGTAAGAACAGATGGCTCCCCTGGGTCTCCGGGAAAAGTTAATGCATACAGGAAGCTGCAAACAGAGACGCTGTTTGGGATTTTGGCAGAAAACACAAGGCATTAACAACATTCAAGGTGAAAGAAGGGAGACTTGTAGATTTAGGGAAAGGATGCTTTTTTTCATCAGGTAACAAAAACTGATATATCTGGATATCTCCCCAGGATTCCCACAGGCTGCAGGGCATAGGCCCGCGCCCGAAATTAACCAAAGCTGCGCCCAGCGTCGCTCTGGGGAGACCCACGGCTCCCAGTGGCCGCCTGGGGAATTAATTTAACTCCAGAGATTTGGATAATAAGGAGGAGCCCTTAAGGGAGACAAAAATTTATTTAAGGAAGATGTTTCTCCTCCTGTGGTACAGAAGCACCTCGAAGTGATGGGGTGACCGGGGGCGGGGGGCGGGGGTGGCGGCGCCCAGTAGCTGAAAGGCCCTGGAAGAGGCTTCCTGGCTTGCACCTGCCCCAGGGGCTGAGAAAGATGCTGAGACCTTCCAAGCTCAGACAGATCACACCCCACACCCCATTCTCCTCATCACCAGGGAAATTCGAATGGCACTGCCTTGCGCCCCCCCCCGGGGGGGGGCAACAATGAAGGCAAAGGCTTTTGCCCAGCCTAAGAAGATGGTTTAGAGGAAAGCATGACTAACACAAAGGCATGACTAGGGAGGTCAATTAATAACCACGAAGCCTTGCCTTTCTATAACGCTCTGTTATTTTCAAAGCAATTTTTCACCCACTATCTCACATGCTTCTCCAAGCAATTTTGTACGGTAGGAAGGCAGGGATTATTCATCTCCATCTTGTCCAAGAAGAAACAAAATCTGGGGATAGCGAAGTGATCTGCTCAAGGTCACGGGCGCCAGCACAGATTTTTACGGCGGGGAGAGTTCTCAGCGGGGAGGAGCCAGGGCAGGGATGCCTGATGGGGGCACCTGGGGCTGCACTTGTCAGTTTCACACCCACAGCAGACATGGGCAATCGATCACAGAGCTGGGGTGGGGGGGGCGGGCTTCTCCAACAAGCCATGACTAGCTGCCAGGAGCTGACCTCAAGGTGAAACCCGTTTGCCATCAATGAGGAAACTGAGCCCAGAGCAGAGGCGGGCCGGGGCCAAGATGGCCCAAGGATGATTGGCCCAGAACCCCAGGCCCACCTTCGGAGCCCCTGAGTCTCTCTGGTCCATCATGCTAAGCCCCATCGGCCAGGGAACAAGGTCCCCCTGGAAGATGCATTGGCCAGGCCCGGGAAGGACACTCTTGGTGGCCAAGCCAGAGCAAAGGGGGTTTCTGTGCTGTGTGTGGACACATTTCTATTCCTAAGGGAGGAATCCAGGACCAGCCAAGGTTCTGAAGCCTGAGCATTTGGCAGGATGGAAGCGCAGATGTTGGAGTCTGGACCCACTCCACGTCCAGGGGAACACGTCCAGACAGTTGGCTACTTAAGTCCAGCATCCAAGTGGGGAGGCCAGGGAGGAGATGGCAACTTGGAAGCCGTGAGACTGGGTGGGACCCCCCAGGAAGGCGCCCCGAGGGGACTCTGACCTTAGAGTGTCAGGGGACACAGAGGAATCAGAAGAGAGAGACTATGAGGAGACGGCAGTAAGGCAGGAGGAAACCAGGAGAGGGTACCAACTCACAGTTCAAGAAGAGAGATGGAGCCACCATGTCAAATGCCTCGGAGAGGTTCCTGCCCCCCCAGGGACCAAGAGTGGACCACTGGGCTTGGTGGCTTGGAGGCTGCTGGTGACCCTGATGAGAGCTACTTAAAATCAGTGCTGGGGCAAAAGCCTGACTGGAGCAGGTGCAAGACAGAGGGGAGGGGCGGGAACGGGGACTGGCCGTGGACAACACGTTCTGAGAGCTCACCTGTCAAGGTGTGATGCACTGATGTGTGTGTCCAAATTTGGATGCTGAAGCCCTAAGCCCACTACCTGTAGTTGGAGACAAAGCCTTTCAAGAGTGATGGAGTTAAAATGCGGCCCTAATCCTCTGGGGCCGGTGCCCTTGTAAGAGGAGATAGGACAGAGAGACGCCAGAGGTGTTCGCACACAGAGGGCCGGCCATGTGAGAAGGTGGTCGCCTACAAGCAAGGACAGAGGCCTGTGGAGATGCTCACCTGCCCACACCTTCCTCGCAGACTTCCAGCCTCCAGAACAGTGAGAGAGGAAACTTTGATTGTGTCAGCCCCCGGGTCTGCGGTCCTTGGCTGCAGCAGGCCCAGCAGATGCGCACGGAAAGGGTACAGAGCGAGGCAGTGACAGCTGCGAGGGAATACAAAATCCACGCAGGTTTGATTTTTTTCTTTAAAGATGGATGGAATTGCAGCGTATTTGCACCCTGGTGGGAACGATCTTTGTAGGGAAGGGAAAAAGATGATGCAGGAGAGAAAAGATGCGTCCTCAGATGGACAAGGTGGGCTCTGGGGTCTGAGTGCAGAGGCAGGTCTGGGCGAGTGAAGGCTGAGGGCCCAGGGAGGCTGGGCTGGATGCAGGATGCAGGATGCAGGATGAAGGATGGTCATGACCTTAGGGCAGGGGGGCCTCTCGGGCCCAGGTAGTCTGGTGTGAGCGATTGAGTTTTCAAGGTGTATTTTATTTTATTTCATTAGTTAATTTATTTTTTGGCCATGCCCACAGCATGCAAAGTTTCCCAGCCAGCGATG